>NC_092828.1:72545950-73795950 GCF_039878825.1 Excalfactoria chinensis
TGGTGTGCGGTGGCTTTCACTGGGACCAGGATCGGCTCCCAAAAAATGACCTGTTGCTGAAAGCAGTAGAAAATGCATGAGGCGTCATTGTTTTTTAAGGTTTCCAACCAGCAGATAACGTGTTATTTAAACTTCTGGTTGAAGTGTAACTATGAGGCAGAATGGATGGATGGATGAAAATTGCAGAGTGCTGCAGTTGACCGAGACCTGGTGATTCTTTCAGGTGTTAAAATGTACCGGTAGGACTGCAGGTAATTGGAAGTAGGTGCTTTGTTAGTTCCTTGGCAGGAGATTTTGTGCCTTATTTACTTGCAATGTTTTCACAAGGGCTGCCCTTCTTTTAGACAGGATCTAAGTGTAGTGTGTCGCATGTTATTTGGGGGGTGAGCTGTGGTACAAAGCTACGGAGTTGGTGGTGTTGGTTGGATGCTGATGCAGAGGGACCTCCACAGCTATTGTGTGCTAATCTGTAGAACAGAGCAGTGGAAAACAGTAACTGGTACTAAATAAAGCACATTGAGAGCACATCTAAATGTCGAGTGTGCTGAAGCTTTAACACACGGATGCCCAACCTTTTGGGCCACGCTGAGTGAAGAGGAATTGCACTGGGCCATGTATATGCAGGTCTCTGAAAGTAATGCCTTCTCATTATTTCTATAGAAGCAATGAATATACAAAGAGCGCAGCAACTGCTTGATAGAGCAAATTCTTAGCTACAAAACACTGCTTTTCATCAGCAGTGAACAAGAGCCTGAGTGCCCATCCAGATCTGCACCCATGGAGGTACACTGCTGCTGCTGTCACTGCTGCAATGCACCGCCCACCCCTCGCTGTGCTCACACCCCTTTGCTTCACCCCACCTCATGTCAGACACCACTGTGTCACTCTGCCCCTCCGCTGCCATCTGCCACACGGCAACAAGATGTAAGGAGATACTGGGGAGAAGGTTCGGCCTCTGCAGCTGTACCACCACTGCTGCCTCTGGTATGGGCCAGTATCATAAAATAGGAGGCATTACTTTCAGAGCAGCCCATGTAAAATATATACCGTAGTCAATGTGTATAAATAGCAAAACTTATTTTCATGTTTTTATTGAAGTATTTGTTTAAGCCATAAAGCAGATGGGATCTGTGACTGTGCCAGAGCAGCGTGTCAGGCCCATTCCATGGCGCTGCCTGCAGCTCTCAGTGAGCTCGTGGTGGTTGTTGGATTTCTGATGAAGTTTGACTCCTGTGCTTCCTCCTGGAAAAGGGCTGCTCGTGTTCTGTCAGAAAGCAATGGACGTGATGGTGGATGAGGGGTGTTCTTCTCTGGTAACAGAGGGCTTATAAAAGTGAAGAGACGTGGTTGTGTTGTTGAGCTCAGTGCCCGATTGCAGCTCTGTACGTTGCTTTGGAAAACTCCCAGGTCATGGATTCACATCAACTGAGAACGGGGTTGCAAAGATGAATTGCTGATTCCTGCTGGGCTGCTCAGCGTGACGAGCTGCTGCCATGCAGTGCAGGGCTGGGGGTGGACATAGGCTGGGCTGTGCCAGCTCAGTGTGTGCAGGTCTCACACTTAGGCAACAGTGGCAGCCCCTTCCCTATCCTTGCCCAGCGCAGCTGAGATCAGCGGTAGCACAGTGTTCCTTCACTGGGACAGGACTGGAAAGGTTTGGATGTGTAATGATTCCCTCTTTGTTATGGGGGAGCATTGGCTGTAGGCAGCTCAATTTTGATTGCGCCGAAGGAATTCCTTGCAGAAGATCCGATGTGACCGAGGCCCCATTGCGGTGATCCCGGTGCAGTGGTTCGTCATGTGCAGCTCCTGTAATTTCAGGGTTTTTGTAGAAACAAATAATCAAACCCCTCATCACCTCGTGCAGCCCATGTGCGCCCATTGCCCGCTGCGTTACAGCGCAGCCAGTGAGATGCAGCAGCTGCCAAGTTGAGGAAGGGCTTTAGAGCCGCAGGTTTGCTGTCCGAAAGCACGGAGCGGCCGTTAGCGTGGCTGCCCGCGGCATCAGCGGTGCGGTCAAAGAGCGGCGTAACACGCGCCGATGTTAAGGAGGGAGGGCTGTAGATGAGATGTAAGGATAAGCGCTGAGAGGTCTCTGGACGCACGGCAGCACGGCGCTCATTGCGGGAAGCAGTGCTACCCATCCCCCGCTTACAGGGCAGCAGGACCGCTATCCGTAGGACCGCTATCCGTCGTCCCGCCGCCCGGTGCAGGACGCGGCGTGGAGCCGAGCCGCGATGGGAACCGAGCTGCGGCCGGGGCCGTCCCGTAGCGGTCCGCGGGTCCGAGCGCTCTCCGCTCCGCCCCGCGTGGTCACAGCGGCCGCTGCTCCTCGGCGGGGCCGCCCTCCTCGGCCACCTGTCCCGGACCGCCGCGGCCCCAGTCGCGCTCGATGTAGAGGTGGTAGGGGTCGTGCTTGGATTCCAGCTTCCGCGAGCGGGTGTAGGCCAAGATGAGCCCCCCGGCCAGGCAGCCGTAGAAGATCATGATGAGCAGGATGTACAGCGAGGCGTCGCCCCCTGCCCCGCGCTCGGCGGCGACCGCGCTGGCGTTGGCTCCGCGGCGCAGCTCCCGCAGCATTGCGCCCAGCAGCGCCTGCAGCCGCCGCTCCTCGCTGCAGTTCATGGCACGGCGGGCGGAGCGGTGGGTACCTGCGGTGCCCCTGCAGGCTGCGCCGAGCTCGGGGAGAGACGCGCTGATCCGCCCCGAGCGCGGCGATAAATGGTGCGTGTGAGAGGGCTGAGGCTCCGCCCGGAGCCGCCGGGGCTCTACGTCCCTCTCTCCGTTACTGCTGTCTGCATGAGGTCCTCCCTGCGGCGCTGCCACATAGAGCAGAGCGTGGTGCTGGGGGGGCACGTGCCACATCCTCACAGAGCCGGGGCTCATTCAAATGCGTATCCTTATTCTAGAAAGGAAAACGTAATCCAGTTCCATTTGAGAGATTCAGCTGGAAGGAGAGCAGCCCAGATCAAGTAGAATTGGAGTCATTCAAACGGTAATTAACTGTAGAGTGTTGTTGGACCTGAAAGGTTTGGGTGGTGAATATCAGTGGGCTGGTGTTGGGCTGCTCCCTGTGTGATGGAGAGAGACGGACTAAGGCTGTGGTACAGGGAAGCCCTTCACTTTTTTCTCCTCAGAGCTCTGTGCCCATGGCTGTGGATTTCCCATGTGATGCCCTCACGTGTCCCTGTTCCCAGCTGTCTGAGCTCAGTGGCTGCTGTGCTCCCAGGTGGCTGTGGTGGTTGTGTTACAGGGGCACAGCCTGTCCATTTGCGGTCAGCTGTGTGTTCCTGCTGCGTGTGTAGGTGCCTCGTTTTGATTTTCTTTGCAGAGCCCTTTTACAAAACCGCATCCCTTCAGAACCACGTTTGAGTAAGGGATGCACAGGCATCTCGCTTCATCAACACCAAAGGGAGGCGTGCCATGGTTGGTCATTTCTGCTGCAAGTAGAAGGAAGGTGCTCGGTTTCATTGTGTGTAACCATTTAGAACAGCAAGGGCAAATGGTTGGGCTTGTTTTGACTCAAAGGGCGAAAAATAAAGCAGGTAGCTGTGGAGAACAGTATTCCTATTCTTCATGCCTGCTCTGTGGGGGAGAACCATCAGTAACAAACTGATCCACGGCCAACAGGAAGAGGTAGGTTGGATACCGCATCTCAACAAACACAAACCCAGCAACACCTCCTGGGGCTCTGCTGTGAGGTGCCAGCGTGGTGTGAGACTCCCTGCAGACATTGCTAGGCTTAGTTCCTATGTAGGGCACAGCAGCCCACTGGTAGCAGTGGCTCAGAACTGGAGAACAAGTGGAAAATTGAACAGTTTTTTGTTTTGTCTGCTCTGTTGTTGGAGTATTTGCTTCTTTTCTTTAAAAGCGTGTGTGTTCTGAGGATCATCATGCCCCAGAGCTCGCTTTGTTTGCTTTAATTGGCATTGGCCTCATGTCAAAGTTAACACCTCAAAGTAAATGCGGGTTTTGACAAATTACCTGCGGTAATTTGCCGTGTGCTTCATTAGAACCCTTTACACAATAGACCAGGTCTGATTTTTCTTCCAGACATCTCTCCTTCAAAGCACTCATTCAAATCAAGTGAAGCGACAATGATGGTCCAACAACAAACGTGCCTCATTGTGGTCAGCCCTATTCCTCCATGGCCAGCGTGAGCCCATCATGTTAAATACCGGCTCTGTTCATCAAGCCGGGTATCTTCACAGTGGTATCAAATACCTGAGCCCAGCCTTAAGCATTCCATGTTAGTAGCGGCTGCAAGCTTTACAGATTGCATTTTGTAACCCACCTCTGTGGCATTTTATGCAAAAGCAGCACTTTTAAAATGGAATGTGTGTTGTTTGTATCACTTTTGTTGTCTATTTTTAGTTTCTTGTGTTTAAATTTTAACTTCTAGAATGGAAACGTTTTCTCATGTAAATGGTGCTTAGCCGATAGGCTCCTTACAGCATAAATCCATGGCCAGAATTTATTGCTTGATTGCCTGTAGTTACAGGACTGGTCCATCATTAGAGCAGTGTGGTTACCACAAACAATCATTGCGGGAGGTGTGGGGGTGTTGGTTTGGTGACCCACGATCTCAGCATGTGTCCTATGCCTTGCATACAGCTCAGGAAGTGTTTGATGGGAACTGCGGCTCTGTGTGTTGGCTTACCTGGGTTGGCTAAACATCACCTAACCTGCTCCTAAGGGAACAACCATCACTTTCCCTGTTTATGCTAAGCCAATTAAGGGCACCTGCTGCATTGTGTACAGGAAGCGAATCTCTGCCCCCAGCCCTTACCCGAGGTTCTGTGTTAAAAGCCATCCTTGAAAGGTGTTCGTTTAACCTTTGACTCTGGTCAAAGTGGTGGTGGTGATCCTGAGCAAATAGTTCAGTATTTAATAAGGGGTTGTTTAAAAGTTCTGGGTTTATTTCTAAAATGTCCTGTGTTCCAGCTCCTAAATGACCCTTGGTATAAGCTTCTTTGTTTCTCCTCCTCATCCCCTAGAGATGGCTCCTTTGTCCCTCTGCTGGGGTGATATTAGGTGCAGCTGAGGCTAATCGGGTTTGTTACAGGCCATTCCTCACTTCCCCACAAGCTCTGTCACAAAAGGATTTAAGAATTAGAAGTTCTTGCCAAAATGCAAGTATCGTATTTGCAGGTTGCCTCCGTGCTGCAATTGAAGCAGGCCTGCTGTCAATCCCTCCCTCGCTTTTTCCCCATCTCCAAAAATACCCGAGAGGCGGATGTGTACCAATTCTTTCGCAGCACATGCTGCATCGGGCAGACCTCCCCTGGGTTCTTTTTTACCCTTGGGTTTGTTCTTTTGAACTGCTGCTTCTGCTAAGCCCCTGTGTTAGGGTATGCTCCACTGCAAAGAGAACGGGAGGTGCTGACCATTAACTGAAGATAAGATGCGATAACACTCCAGAAACACAAACTTGGTTAACCATTTCAACTGTATTTTGTTTTGGAAATATCAACGTGGTGTGTGTAATATATACACTGAAAATAGCAATCCTCAGTCAGCCGAGACACAGAAGATAGCCGGAGAATAGATAAAATACATTTCATATAAATACATTCATGGCTTAAGAAAAGAAAATCATACAACTTGCTGACAGGCTCAGGTGCGAGTGACTTTCTTACACGTCTGACTTCTGTGATGCTAACAGGCCGTCTAAAGGTTACGCGACAGCGACTGGTTTGAAACATGGGAAGCTGCTAATGCAGCTCCCGAGCTGAGTCACTTGGAAAGCTGCAACTGGAAGGGAAAGTAATTCCTGCCTTCCTTGCTAAAGAGAAGCATCATACAAAACCTCTCACTTTCTGTACAGTGACAATAACAAATAGTTTTCCTTTTTAACCATCATATACACAACACATCATGAATAGAAGAAATCTATAAATACTTAAAACGAATCTGTAGTATATAGCAGCTGAGCCACACCTGTACAAAATGAACGCAACACGTATGAAATGATTCAGAAAAGTGCAAAGTCGAACAGTATCAAAAGCCTCCACTTTTTTACAGCGTTTGTGGTTCAGGTGTGAAGAGCTGGCGGGGCCGCGGGAGCTCAGATACTACGAGTCAAAGGAAACACGGTACTGGATGCTGCACACAAAATGATCAACTGTTATTAAATTATAACCTCCCACTTCAGCACATCTACAATTTCCAGTTAGAGTAAGAACACTTTTTTAATAAGGATTTTGATCTCTCTCTATATATAATAAGGATCTCTCTATTTAGAGAGATTTGTCCCTTTTTTTTTAGTTCCTTAAAACAAAGGTTTTCCCAGCCATGGCGTACTTTGCCGCAAGTAAAACAAGACACAGAGAAACTGCTCTTGGTTTCTGGTTGGCTTTGTGTTGGATGCTGCGTTTTAAAAGGTGAACGGAAATACCTTTCCATAAAGTAAATACAGATACTCAGACCCTGATCCTGTAAACTCCATGGAGATAACTTGTACCATTACCCACATGTATGTGCAGGTCTAGAGGATCAGTGCCTTTAAAATAAAACCACCGTGCCACCTCCAAAACAAAAACGAACCAATTCTCCTTTGGGTTTCACATCTGTTCAGAGACAACTGCCCATCGGTTTCTGTTGTCTGCACCAGCCAGGATGCAGGTTTGCATTCTGCATCCAGCTGATCGTTTCCATCGGTCCCTCCTGCAGCAAGGCAGGTCTTTGTTTTCTTTCCTGCTACATCCCAGTGGGAAGCTCTGCTGGAATTAACATGTGGCGGCAGGTACAAACGTATTTGGTGAGTGGAACTGCAGATTGCTGACTCAATGCTCTTGAGTGATGTTTTCAAATAACTTTTCTTTAGAAAGATTTTCAGTTCACCTTTACTTAAGGTAAGCGTATTTTATATTCTCTTATAGGCACTGTAAATATTGAGGACAACTGATGTGCAGAAGAACCCGTCAGTTTTTAAGCAGGACATTATTAGTGACCTCCAGCAAGTTCTTGACTAACGCCTTTTTTAGTTTTAGATGGAGAAGGTTCAAGTTTAAGTACCCATTTTCTCCCTACACGCCGGGCTTCACAATGAACCAGAGAGAAATTGCAAGTAGTCTGAACACGCTGGAGAAAGAATAGTAAAATTACCTGGCCACAGCGCTTCATGTAATTGTGTCTGTCTTAAAGCTGGAAACGATCACATGAAACTGAAACACATCAGCGTTTTCTGCCGCTAAGTAGGAATTTAGGGGTTAAGATCTTCTCCTGTTGCTCTCTTTAGAGATAAGAAACATTCATCAATTTGGTGTATTTTCTGAATACATCTGACTCCTACAGTATACAAGGACGTCCAAAATCAAGGCATGATGAAGAACCTTCTGCACAACTGTCTAGTCGGTTCGGCCTGTTTATTTGCCCCCGTACATTCTTTCGATGTCATTGAGGTAATGGTTTTTCAGTTCTTTCCTTTTCAACTTGAAAGCATCTGTGACTAACCCAGTCTCCGGAGTCCACGGTTCAGGGCTTAACCGCACCTTGATGGGGATTTCAAACCTCTCTAATTTCACTGCAGGGACAGCAAGAAACAAAAGCATGAGCAACGCTGTTACGTGAAACATTCGTGCTACCTGCAGATCTAAGGCAAGTGACCTACTTGCTGAAGTAACTTAAAGGACGGTGCACTAATTTAATTGTGTACCAAAGCTCAGTGCTAATATTACAGCATGCAAATGTTCTAATAACGTACCTTATTTATACCTTGTATTGAATGTGAGAGTATAACATCTGAAGCTTGAGAGAAATAAGTTTATATCCTTATAAACTAAGTCTCACTGGACGTGAGACTGCTGTCACAAGGGTAGGGAGGTGAGCGAGGGGGGAAGTAGGTAATTGCACCAGGAGCAGGGCAGGGAACTCCTGCATGTGAGCAGAGCTGCGCGGACCTTGCTGCCAGGTCCTGCATAGCACATAGCGACTTCCCTGTGAGCTTCTGGCACAACTTGCGGCAGCGCAGCCTCTAGGTGGCAGCAAGTGTAGGACAGCTGGTCTGAGCCCAGGAGCTCCTTTGTGTCCGGCTTCCTACTGGTACTGGAACTTCCTGATTCCTCGGGTTTCCTTACATGTCTGGTCCCGATAAAGATGCGTTATGTAAGGCTAAAAAACTATCTGCCTCTTCAAAGTAATTTTGGAAAACACCTCTCAGAGCATTTATATCTAAACGTAAGGCTGCTAGCTAGAAAGTAACAAGAATGTATGAGCAGAGACTTTGAATAACAGCGTGTGATGTTATTTACTTGGTTCATGATGGAATAACGCAGACTGAAGTGTTCCTACTTCAGCCAAATCCCTAAAAAAGAAGTTCATTTATTTTTAGGGAGGATTTAATGCTGCTTTTCATTCTAATTGTCTTGGTTTCAAAAGGCAGATTGTCCAGGTCTGAGAGGCAGTGCATAGTGTGTGCTTACACTGTTTTACTGCTTCCATGTATGAGGTGCCTAGCACTTTAGAGAGGTTCCTGACCCCGGTTAGCTTGGGATTTCTTTGGCCTCATAAAGAACTGATGAGGTTTTTGATCATTTCTATCTCTGTGGCAAGGATAGCAGGATTTAAGCTGTCATAAACATAAGGGTCACAGTTGTTCTGAGCGGTAATATACAACACTGCATGGAAAAAAAGCTTTGAAGTATCTTGCTTAACTAATTTTCTTGCCGCAAATGTCTTGTTAACTTCCCTTCCAAACCTCCTGCATCTTAACTGCATTAAACAAGCAACCTCCCCCTAGAAGCTAGTTGGGAATATACATACATATATATATATATATATACATATATATATATATATAATTTTTAGTAACAAAAAGAAAGAGTAGTTAAGATGATCAAAAAGGATGGTCTGCTCCTGGAATAAGAGGTATGAATCTGATGTGGTCTTTGTGTTAAAACCCCTCTAAGTTTTGGCAGACTGAGGCAACAGGAAGAAGAAAGAGCAGTCGGTGGGGATAACTGAAAGCTTTTGCCTAAATAAGCACTACGAGATGGGCATTTTACTTACTCTTGTTTGCCACCTCCTTAATTTCTCGTAGTATTTCAGCTTCCATTGTGGGATTGTTACAAATTTCAACCCAGGTTCCACTTACACCTTTCTGCTCAGCTAATGCCGTCAGCTTCTTCTGATTGGGAACCACAAAACTGATCACATAAGACTGGTCACTGCCACAGGATACAAGAGAAGGAAGGGAAAAAGAAACAGTTAACGCTTCAATTTCAAGGGTAAAATGCTGACTTGATTATAGATACACAGAGCCACAGTGCTTCTTGAGCTGTAGGTAATCCTGCACACAAGATCCTTTTTTTACTTAAGGTTTTCACAACTTACAACTTATCAGAGCTCAGGATCGAAGCTGTAAGCGGTTAGGTTTGATCACTATCATACTTCTAAGTGCACTTGTGAAACTACAGCACAATTTCGCTTTCCAACTGTGTCTTGTGTTTCAGTAGCCCTCTGCAGCTTCCCTTCATGTAGTGTGTATAAGCAGGGGGAGAGGAGATACCTGGGCTATTTGGCTACTTCCAGAACTCAGAGATTTAGTTCTGGCGCAGAAGCTTCAGATGAATTTCCCCTCGTATCCTGACAGAAAGCCCAAGCACATGCTAAATTATACCTGTGAAGGGTGGGGGTGGGACTAAACCAGATCAACTGCAATAGAAGAAGTGCCAACAGAAAAACATAAGTTACTTTTTCCAGTTTCAGGGAATCTTGGAGGGAGCCCATGTATGTTGCTTTAGAGATGCTGTTTATAATTCATATTCTGGTAGGGGCTTTTGTTCAATGAAAACTGTATTATATCAGTATAGAAGTGAGTCACAGCTTGTATTTCAGTTTACCCAAAGTTATTACTACTCTCACCTTTTGGCATAAGCACAGATATTATCAATCAATGAACAGTTCTTCAGTGCCGCCTCTACTTTGCCCAGAGACACGTATTCCCCAGCTTGGAGCTTTACCAAGTCTTTTTTACGATCTAGGAGTAGAAGGCAAAGAAAAGAAAACAACTTGCTCCATTTGAACTTCTGCATTTCCACAGACTCATTTGCAAAGGCACTACGTATGTATTAAGTGGTGTGCCATGTGAAAGTGAATAAAAGTGAATTAGAGCATTTAATCCAAATTATAAAGATGCTAACAGCATATACGTATTCTTGTAACTCTGTAAAACTTCTGCCATGATGTTTACAAAACGTTCCACTTCTTGTCACGCAACTGATATGAATGTGACGGAGATTCTGATGTTCAAGTTTTGTATTAAATACCAAGAAATAATCTTACATTTATTCATTAGCACACAGGAATTAAGCAGTGATACGTGGCAGGAAATGGCATCACTTCCAACATTTTCTTATAACTGAACAGTTCTAGAGCAGTCCTACGCTATGATTTTGCAAGCAGGTGATCTTAGGTAGACTGGCCTCATCAAAGCCAACAGGACTAAGCACAGCCTTCTAATTTTGTCTAATCAAGACCTTATAGTAGGTTGGGATAGCAAAAAGTGAGGCCAACCTATGATCTGCAGACACCCATCTGGATGGAATTCTCCTATATCTCCGGTACAAAACCACCTCTGACCATTCTCATCAATGGTGAAGTCTTCTGTTGTTTTCTCTTCATTTTTAAAATACCCCATTGAGACATTAGGTCCACCAATTATAATTTCTCCTCTAGGATTAGGCTTGTCTCTGTTAGTGTAGCCCCCTGGAAAAAAAAATCCCCACATAATTATTTTCAAATTATATATTTTGCTGCTAAGAAAATGTTTTGAAACTTTAGCTTCAAGTTCATGCACAAACTAATGACTGCTATCAAAGATGAATTACTTCATATAGAATCACAGAATTACTCAGATTGGAAAAGACCTCAAAGATCATCAAGTCCAACCACAGCCTAACCGTAGTGCCCTAACTCTAACAACCCTCTGCTAAATCATATCTCTGAGCACCACATCCAGACGGCTCTTAAACACATCCAGGGATGGTGACTCAACCACCTCCCTGGGGAGCCTATTCCAGTGCTTAACTACTGTGTTTAACTACATGCTGCACCCTAGCTAAGCATTTAGGCTAGGAAACCAGCTAAGCACTGGTTAAATTACTTAACTACTTGTTCTGAAGTCAAAGCATTGGATGCTCTTACCTTCTTGCCAGTCTCTCAATCTGATTTCACAGCAAATAAGAGGAGCTCCAACTCTTCCAGTGCTATAATCAGCAACTTAGGAAAGAACAAGAAAAAACACAAGTGGTTTGTTGGGTTTTTTTTGTCATTTTGAGGTATAAGCTCAAACTACAGCTTTGAAGACAGCTTATCTCAAGAGATTTTATTGCAGTTAAGAGCCACAGCCATTCTGAATTTACCCTTTAAAAGCTCCTAAAACACACTCCTAGAAGTATTTTAACTACCTTCTGTAATTGTTCCAGCTCCACATGTTTCTGTTAATCCATAGCCTTGGCCCACAGGACAGCAAAAACAGATATTCATGAATCTTTGTGTTTGGGGTGAGAGTGGGGCTCCTCCGGAAAGCATCATACGGATGTTCCCTCCTAGCAGTGCCTTTACTTTTTTAAACAACAGTCTGGAAAGAGAGAAGAATGTATGCTAAGGAATCATTCATTCAGCTCACTTTCATGAGAAGAAATGAGACGATCCTTCCTGCTTACAACACCTCAGAAATAATGTTCACAGGTTTTACTGGGGAGCAGGGATAACTGAAAGCCTTATTTCTTGTCTAATGTTTGAAGACAGCAGAATTCCTACAACTGACACATAAATAAAGTTTTCAATTTTAAATACAAAAATGAAACCCGATGAAATCTAACAAGTCATTTGGTCAGAAGATTGTCATTCTTACTGGAGAATGATCATTCACCCTGGAGACCAATCACTCCTGAACTAATCGCTCTTACAGGAAACCAGTCATTCTTAGGCAGGAGAGCAGCCCCACACCAAAGGATCTGGGGGCTCTGGTTGGCAGCACCTTGACTCTGAGCCAGCAGTGTGCCCAGGCAGCCAGAAGGGCCAACCATATTTGGGGGTGCACCAGGCCCAGTGCTGCCAGTCAGGCAAGGGTAGGGATGGTCCTTCTCTGCTCCATGCTGCTCTGGCCTTCCCTTGAACAGTGGGTGCACTTTTGGGTGAGGGTCGGGCTGGGTGTTAGGAAAAGGTTCTTCACCAGAGGCCACTGGGTACAGCCCTGAGCTGCTGGAGTTCAAGGAAGGTTGGGACAGTGACCTCAGACACAGGGTTTGGGTAGTGCTGTGTGGGGCCAGGAGTTGGACTCAGTGATTCTTGTGCATTCCTTCCCACTTGTGACAGTCTGTGATTCAGTGATTACCATTAAATATCTCCTCCGTTTCCTGTAAGAACTTGGTTAATTTCAGTTTAGTCATTAGATCATGTTTGAGTGCTGGAACAGAACTGCCTGATGTCAGATAGCTTAGCTATCAGACTCAGATTATTCTCTTAGTCTGCTTTAACAAATCTCAATGAGAAAAGCACAGTTGGGCCACGAATCATACTTACATGTTACACAGAGGTGCATCGTATCCTCTTTTGATTTGCTCCAGTTTGTAGTCATAGCCTATTTTGAACAGAGTTCTCTGAATATAGTTCATCTCCTGAACTTTACTCATGACATTTTTATAAATTCTGTCCATTATTTCCTATAAAGTGTTAAAAAAAAAGCAAGGAAAATTACCACCATGCTAAAAATAATAATTAAAAAAAAACCAAATACTGTTCTTTCTTATAAATGAGTAACACAGCAAGAAGGAAAAGATCTGCATCGTTGGTTAAGCAACGCTTAACACTAATGAGTTTAATATATTATCAATTAGCCAATTTAAAGATCATTGCAGCCTGGAGCTGTTTGAAATGGGTGGAATGAAGTGTCAAAAATGCAGCAGAAAAATGAGGGAATTATCCTGACTTTTCTCCACTTGCTTCTGTTGCCTCACAACAGCATCGCTAGAGGGGAAGAGCCCTCGCGCTGTAGTACATAGCTTAGTTTAACAGACATAGACAGACTTGTAAGTCAAGGGCAAACAACTGAGTAACCACTGTAGATCTCCAGACATACTGCAGCAATCCACTGCACCACTTGAACTTCTGCAAACTGCTTTCTGAGCACCAAGTTTGGTTTTAAAACACTTCATACCCTTTGCTCTTAAGATGTCTTCTCTATCACTCACAGCTACAGATCTTGGGTTTTATTGATCACGATATCAGGAACACCTCAACCTGTACCTAAAATGTGAAAAACTGATTTGTAACACCTTGAATTTGGGTTTAGCTTTTCGAAAAGCCTGCAATGGCATGGTGTCAAGGTATTCAGAATTACAAAGGCCAGAAGGAACTGCGAGCACGTTCTAATTGAATCAAATATTTAGATGTATTTGTGCCTGTAAGGGAAACTGTTGATCACAGCCTGAACCTCTGATTAACCACCTGAGGCAAATGAAGGGTCAGCTGTGGGAGCACAGGTGAAGTTAATTCAGTTGTGCTCCTGGAAGGGGTGGAACTTGGCTACACCTCTCCTAGATCCCATTTAAGGGCTGAGCACCACTGAGTTTGCTCCTCTGTGGAGTTCTTGTGGTGAGCCTCAACATTGGTGGGCATCCATCTTGACTTGAAGGCCTCGGAGCTGGTGAGTCTTTTCCTTAGATACTCTCTGGTCATCTAGTTTTATAACTATGCTTGTATTATTCCAACTGTACAGTTGTTACTTTCTATTTCATTCCTTGTAATTTTTCCTCACTAGTGATGTTAAGATGTTTTGATGGTAATACAATACTTTTAGCAAGTGTGATGTTTATGAGGTAGATGTTCAGTCAGTGGTGTAGCGTTTTTCTTCCTCGGGCATTATGAAGGTTTCTCCTCGTTGCTGTTGATTGTTGGGCTCTGGATCCTATATGCAGGCAACTGAGAACGGATCAGCAGTCTCAGTTTCATTTTTTACTCTTTGTGTGATAGTGAGTCTCTGGAGTCGAGATGCTTAGGTGGGGGTCAGCGTTATCACTGTCTGTATTTCACTATTCTGCAGTTAATTCATGTGGCGGTGTCTGCATGGGCATTTTTTTGTTGTGTGCTTTTTTTTGTGGATTTCTTCCAAATTGGTTTATGCCTGTATTTTAAATAGTCACTACTTGTGCTAGCAGTCAGCAGTTGAGCATTCCTTAAGAAATAAGTTTAAATAGCCACTTTACAGGAAAGACAAGGCTGTAAGTCATTGGTTTTCACTCAGTGGACTACTAAAAACAAAATCAAGTCTCTGTATATTATTCCTATTTTTAAAGGTGTGCACATTAGTGAATTGGTTTTAAGGCTCCTGGCTAGTCACTAAAGAGGCTGCAGAACAACAGAAAACTAAACTTGCTGTTATTAGGTGAAACCAAAACCTCCTCCTCCCACTGCACCCATCAGTGTAGCAGAGGCTGATGCTACTGGTCTTCTGAGCCAGATGAGGTAGAATCATGAAAGAGATAAACAAAAAAACATCATTCCAGGGCATGTGGAGAAGGCTTTTCTTCAACAGAAAGCAGCAGATGTGTGCAATTTTTGTTGATTTGTTTTGTTTGGGTGGGGTTTGTTTTGGATTTAATAGCACTGAGACTCAGTGCTATAGAGAAGCCTGATCACCAGAAAGCAAATGTAAGCTACAGAAACAATATTTGTGGTCTCCCAATCAGTTTTTCTTACAAGAGGAGTCTAAGCTGGCCCTACTTAGCCCAAGAACAGGAGATGTTTTGCCAGGTGTTACCTTGGAGACAAGCAGCTAAAAGTAAGCACCCCAACAGCTGTAACACTGCAGCTTCACTTGCTAAGTTCTGTAACTCAGCCAAAACTGATATGTTAAAGCATCAGCGTTAGATGAATCCTTCCTGCTCTCTCCCTCAGTGAAAAGAACTTTGACTGTGAATGTGGAAGACTTCTTGCAGCCTGTTGTTGCATCAGAAGCCCAGTACAACATCACCTGTAACTACTGAAAAGCATTTACAGTTTTGTATCAAAAAGAGCCTTGGCTTTAGCATAGGGATATTCTCGTGCTCATTTGCAGCGTCGGTTCTCCAAATGAAGCAGTGACAACTGGAATTGCTATATTCTGCTTTCTTACCTATTAGTAACAGTTTCTTATACAAAAAAAAAGTTCTTAAATACACATGCCAGCATGAATGACTGACAAAGCACTTTCTGCTTCAAATATCAGCATACTTACGGGTACAGCTGCCATCAGTGTCGGCTTAAGTACAGTGCAGTCTCCTTTGCTGCCCTTCTTAATCTTACTTGACTGTAACACAGAAAAAACGATAGTTTATGAAGATGAAAACCAAGCAGCTCTTCTGAAAAGGACCAAAGCAGAGGGGACATGCGGTCATGGAATTTTCCCCTGTCCCTCTACATAACACTTCCTGCTTAAAATACTTTCTTTTTTCCCCACTTTGATTGAAAAATGTAGCAATTAACAACAATTTCAACCAAAATATCGGGTGCTTTGCAAGCCCAGCTGGGTAAAGCAAGTCCATCCTGTGTAACTCTTTGTTTTCTCTTTTGTCATTGTACTGCCTCTATATTCCTCCAGAAGTATTTTCTGGCCTCATTTTTTCTGTTAATGGTAGGTTGGGTTTTGTTTATTTTAAATTCTGATGCCATTTCTGTACCAGCAGAATGTACAGAGGCATTCTTCTCTGGCTTAATTTGATCTTGATCTTGTTTATCTTCATTACTAAATGGAATAAGGCAAAAACAGAGCTGCAATAATGGACTAAAGAACTCAAACTGAGACTAAGAACTTAAAATCACTTTGTGGAGTCCTACGTGCAGTTAGTGTTTTAATAGCTGATGGTGTCCTGATTTTTCTCTAGGATAACACTATACACATTGATTAGGTTTTCCTCTACATTTCCTAAGTATCATAAAAGCAAAAGCTTAACTAAAGTTTTAGTCTGATCTGCTGCAGCAGTTCCACCAGGAATGTTTATTTGCATCTTTTTCTGAAAAAATTATTATTTCTTAAGCGTACCACATACATCAGCACTTCTGTAAAGGAAGAGAGTAGCTAATCAAGAGCTCAGACTGTCAAAGCTTCAATTTGCTTTTGCTTTCCCCACACCCCTCACCTGATCTGACAGTGTAAGTGGAGAGGAATATCCAATCCTGCAGCCGTAAGTGATGCAAGAAATTTCTGCTGTCAGTTCCAATACATGGGCCAGGGGCAAATAACCAATGTAAGTATCCTTGGGCCTAGTAAAGGAAAGATTATCTAATGAACAATGATGCAGGAGTGCACTGAAATACTGCTTTGCTTTTTTTTGTGGTGTTTGGCTGTGTTTCTGGGAGACTCAGGTCACAAAGGCTTCTTCTTTACATGCAAGAAGGATGTGATTATGAATCAGTGTATAAACTGAATCAGTAAAAATCTTACCTCACTGAGACCAGTATGAGTTATAGGGTTTCCCTTGTTTTCTAGGAAGCTCAAGTTTCCTCAGTGCTCCATTGCAGGTTTCTTCTCCTTATGGGAGATTTCATCCCAGGTGCCAAATTAAGGATGAAATCACTATTTTTAAATCATCACCAACACAATTTAAATCCTTAAATCATCATAACATCTCTTCCTCAAACAGATCAGTGGAGAGCTGATCACTGAGGTAACATCAGGTCAGAATGGCCATAACATTGTACCATACAAAAGGTTTATTGCAGGTTATTTTAGCTGCATTTGCGAATGCGGTGACATAGACACATCCACACTCACAAAATGTTTTCTCAGAGCATTAGCAAAGGAGTTTGCAGATGGCTCCACTATGATCAAAACAATTCATTATTTCTCTGCTCAGTTCAGTGCAGAATACTGGAGCAGATTCAGCAGTACATGTATCATCCGTCCAGCAGGAGTCTCTCCAGTTGAATGAAAGTGGTAGGCTCTGGTATTTCCTAAAGTCATTCTAGCTGACTGACAACATCTAGCAAAAAACTTTCCTATGTTTGGCTAGATGAGTAATTTCCCCATCCGCTGATGTTTTCTAATGCACAGAAGAATGCAAAATCCATCCCAGGCATCTAGATAAAGGTGATGGAGGGGGAAAAAAACATTGTTGTGCAGAAAAAGCACGTGGGACAAGATTTAGAAGGGCATACTTTGCAAAGAACAGGGTGCGATCACAAACACAATGTGTATTTCATATCAACTAAAGATTAGTTGGCTCACAATAAAATGAAACTAATAGCTGGTGTCAGCAACAGGTTTTCCATAAACCCACACATTTTTAGAGGTTCTGTTTCATGCCCTCAACTCTTGGCAACAAAGTGTTTCTTACCCCAGCCCAGGTATTCTCTCGCACTGTCCTGTCATTCCAGCTATCAAGTTCTTATGCTGCATCATCACTCCTTTTGGTCTCCCAGTAGAACCACTGGTGTACATCACTAAAGCCAGGTCTGTGGGAACGGGTCTGCTTGGCTGAATGCTTGCTATGAAATGCAAGAGAAAAATTGCATTAATTCTTACCTACTTTCTGGCAAGTGCCAACCACTGAGGTAAGGAAAAAGGATGATCAAGGTTGGATTTTTCTCCTTCCTTGAAGATGTTACAGTCACTCCAGACTGCCCCGTGTAGCAAGGTTATGTAATAGTTATTCTGGTGTCCAAGGTGGTTTTCCAGGCTCAGATAAAAAAATTTTTCCAAACTAACAAGCAAAAAAAAATCCTCTCAAGTGCTTTTTATTTTTGGAAAAATAGTGAAAATACGCTGAATAAAAGGTAAGAGTAGCAGAAAATGGAGCACTGAACCAGATTCTACTTCACTTCCCAAAATAAAGGCAGAGTCTTAGAGATATTCTGGTTGTATTTTAGAAACTTAAAATTAAGTTTTATCCTGAAATACCTGAAATGTGAAGAAAGGTACAGGTCAATAAATAGAAATTATCCATTTATTTAAAGGGGCGGAGGATGAACTGGCCATCTGCCACTTCCCTTGTGTTTGAGACTTGGCACATTAACTTTTTCTCCTACCCAACGTCTTTGATCATGTCTAATTTCACATTGCTTGATCAATTCTCTGAAGTGATTCACTTACCATTTTCTGGTTTGGCTCCCAGCTCTTCCACTGTCTGCATACTATGAATCTCAACATTTTCAGGGTATTCAGATTTATTGATAGTCTTATTGTCCACATAAACTATGTGTTTAAGACAGGAGATCTGTGGCAATGTAGCCTGCAGAACAGAAAGCAAATTGTTAGCAGTCACTGCTCTGTAAAATTAGTGCAGGGTTACTTGGAGGCAGGTAAAGCTGGGGCCAAGTTACCTTAAGTTTGCTTTCAAGGAGTTCTGCGCTGGTTATCAGATATGATGCTCCACATTCGTTGAGACCGTAGGTTACTGCCTCTTCACCCAGTGTAGCATACAAGGTAACAACTGTTAATCCGAGAGAGAATGAGGGCAGAAATTAAGGCAACAACAAATGCAAGAGCTCTTGCTGTATTTCACTGCAATGCATGGTGGGGGAATGAGCTCAATGGGAAATAAAGCAGCTTTTAATCTTTCCAAATCAGAATTTTGTTCTACAAGAGATCACAGGAATGAGGACAGTTATATGGAAGAAGAGAAATCATCAAAACAAAAAGATCCACTAAAACGCACTGAGCGGTTGCACAGTAAGCAGCTGGAAATGTGTTCTTCTGAGCACTCTGCAACCAGAATGTTGCAGGAGAGCTGATGCTCACACTGCAAGGCACCAGCTACCATTCCTGCAGTGCACTTCCAGCTCAGTGCCAGCTGCTTTCTTGTTCCCATGAAGTTACAGATGGGGGCAGAGCAGAGATCAGGCTGGTTTTTGTGGTGAGAGATTATTTCTTAATCCTGACTGGTGACAGTAATGATACTGAGTGCCTCGTGGGCACTGAGGATCCACCTTTTCTGTTGAGGAAAATCCTTTAGTATCATACTGGTACCTCAAAGTTGAACCTCCAAAGACTATCAAAGAATTTAATATTCCTGTGGAGTTGTGATCGTGTAGAAAGGAATGTTACATGACTCTCTAGTAACCTTCCCTGCTTAGCTGAGAAGGCTGCACGTAAAAGTCAGATTAAATACTGACTGCTTAAATAAAATAAAAAAGAAGAGCACGTGCATAATGGTAAGGAACTTGAGCAGTTTGGCAATGTTACCTAAATACCCCCCCTTGGCCTAGCATCTCATTTTGGTTACCATTCTTCCAGTAACCATTTCACGTTTCAGATACGGAGGTCAGAATATAGACAGAAAATGCTACAAGCATCCCACAGTCTGCAGGGAAAATGCAACTACTGAGTCCTCACAGTATCAAAAAAATTGAACAGTAAATTGTAGTGATCTCTACAATGTACAGAATACACTGGAAACTTCAGAACTCAGGCAATACACAGAATAAGTTTAATTCTTATACCATCAGCGTCAGGACTGACACATTCTTAACAGCT
The DNA here is from genome assembly GCF_039878825.1 of Excalfactoria chinensis. Classification (NCBI taxonomy): domain Eukaryota; kingdom Metazoa; phylum Chordata; class Aves; order Galliformes; family Phasianidae; genus Excalfactoria; species Excalfactoria chinensis. The sequence continues at coordinate 72,565,407 of NC_092828.1, forward strand.
AAAGCAGTACTGGAAATCACTTCTAAAACATATTTAAAGTCCACAAGTTCAGCACTCACGAGGAAAGTTGTACTTGAAGCAAGCCAGGGCTGCGATCATCCATTCTGCTCGGGTCTCACAGAATATAACAACGGTGCTCTTTGGGGTTAGTCCCAAGGCCATCAGTCCACTCCCCAAGCGATTCACTTTCTGATTTACTTCTTCATAGGACAGCCATCTGTAGGTCCCTAGGATTAACTGGAGGAAGGGGCAACAACAGAAAAAACAGCCTGGTGATGATAAGCAACTGGTACAGCTCTTCCTGCTTGTGTGAGTTGGTGCCCAACACAGCAAGCACTTCCATTTTTCTTGCAGCAAAGCAATGAGTGCATTCTCTTGTGCATTACTCTTTAACTACTATAAAGCACGCATTTTAAATCAAAAAGAGATTAAGGAAGACCTCTACTGTTGCCGAGGCAGAACATAAAAACTCAAAACCAAATCAGAGCTAAGTACTAAATGGTAAACTGTACCTTTTTGAAAACTTTTCCATTTGGTTGCATTTCATTTTCTTCACTCAGTATTTCCCTGGTCCCAAGGCAGTCCTTTTTCCCAAACTTTGCTAATGCGTGGTCAAACAGTTTGTCCAACGTGTCTGCTCCAGGAATGTTTATGTTTGCAAGTGAGTCAAGATGAGTGACAGAACGGTAGGGGCTTCCAGGTTTGTCCGAGATGGGCTTAGCTTTTAAACGCTTTGCCATAGCCTTTTTCTTCTTAGCGTTGGTAAGAAAATACCAAGGAATAAATACAAGCATACTGTATACAGATATTAACAAGTACACAGGCAGCAAAAGAATGGCACGTACTTCTAGCCTAAGTTTCATTGTGGGTGTTTGAAAAAGAAAATCTCTTAGTGTGTTCTGAGCAGGCAAGAGCAAAAGCAGCAGTGCAGTATGGCGTAGGGAGAAGCAACAGCAAATGAAGCTTAGGTAGCTTGGTTTCAAGGCAGCTGCTAATATTTTAGTGACCTTTGGGAGCCAGCAGTGGACACCTGTGGGTGAAGACCAGAGCCAAGCAGAGAGCAGGGGGGGAAAAAAAAAAGAGAGAGAGAGAAGTAAATTAGTATTGCAGTCAGTCCATTAGTTCTAGTCCTTTAAGATTTCACCTCAAATGCATCGAGACCAAGGAGACTGAATTAACTGGTACATTTGGTTGCATGATGCATTGGCGTATCTGCTCTGAGATTAAAGAGAGTGACTCTTCCGTACTTGTTTGTTCCATCCACAAATATTTACTTTTCAAAGACCTTTCCCCCATCTCTGCTGGAGTAGTTTGGGGCTGTACATTCGAAGTCTGTTCTCTTATATCTTAATATTATGTTTAAACTGCTTGTGTAATGATGCAGTTGTGTAACAATGGGAGAGGGCAAGCTGTTTTCCCCCTAAATATTTGTACTGCAGTGGAAAGATAGAGTAGGTGTCTTTACTGCCTTTCAAAATGTTAAATCAACTTATATTCAAATTAAAACGTATTTTGATACTGAGTCCTCAAGAACCTTCATGTTGTAATCTGAGAACAATATAATATCCCAGCATTGCTTTATTAACTTCACACCAATGTCTGTATTGATCAGCTAATTTTTTGGCTGTGAATGTCAGACTTCTGAAAAGGGATTGCACCAATTTAACCATCCCTCCAGGAAAAATTAATAATAACAATAATCACACCCTACTTCAGTATATTTCAGAACTCCAGGTATGGAAAATGGAATCTAATTTAAAACAAAGCACAATTTAGCAAAATTTTGTCAGACACCTTTCTTCATTAAGGAGAACTGGGCCTGAATAAAGGCTGAAGTGGGAGAAGAACAAAACCACCTCACAAACCATAGTGGTGGCCACCCCACTTGTCTGTAGCTGGTCTGTACTGGCACACAGATGACACAGCTGCTTATCTTCACCTGGACAGCATGCAAACACGGCATGCAAACACAGCACAAACAATGCACAGAACAGGAAACACGAAAGGCAAAGGTGCATTGATGAAAACACGGTACCTCAGACACGTAAGGGTGCAATGCTGACTAGCTTATAGGAAAGATCAGTCTTTCATGGACAAGATCTGATAAACAAAATACGTAGGAATAGGGAAATTTTCAGGGCTCCATCAAGCATTAAAAGAATGTAGGCACACCCCAAAGCTTATCTTTATTAACGTGTTTGCCACCCCAGGTGAGGGAGGCTACAATTAACATTTCAGGTTAAACAAGACAGCTGCTCCTGACAGCACAACAGAGATCTATTAATAGGCTGTTGGTTTTTAATAAGACTCCCAACGTTCACAGTTGCGCTGACGCCAATATCAACAATATGTAATGTAAGATTGAGAGACTTCTCATACTCAAAATAACACCATCACAGTGTTGTTACATTTTTAATTAAACCCGTAGTCTAAAACGACTACTGAATGTGTCACATACTAAACTAAGCTCAGACTTGTTCAGAAAGAATCATCTCTTAAAAGAAAACTCTACATTCTTTTAAAAGCTTGTGTCCTTGTTCTGCTTTAGTTAACTTCACTGTCTGCTGCTCGGCAAACAGTCAAACCTCAGAAGAAGAGACATCACCCCGCTTCCCCTGCAAGCACCAGTTCTCTAAAATGAAGGTCAGTGGTTTATATCACCAATCTTGTTTGATGTTCTCATCCCAGTTAGTTCAGTGCTCCGAAAGATGCAATTGAGCTTGTACATAAAACAAAGGCCAGCCATACTGCTAGGACTAACATAGAAACCTCATCAGAATGTCTGCCTGAAATAATACAATAAGGACTGAAGGGTCTTAATGGGAAAGAAGGTTGTGTTCTAAGGCTGATGCCCTGCTGAAATCACACAACCTCTGAATTAATTGCACGTACAAACACACTTTGTATGCTTGAAGGCAGTTATGTTAAAGGTCACATAAGCAAACATTAAAGGTTGCATTACTTTCATCCTGAAATTTCAGACTAGTTTGAAATACTCTTAAAAGTGTTTATAAACTGAGAACTTAGCTACTCTGTTCTCATTGTGGTGATTTTAAATGCTTCTATTCTGACATAAATCAGTTGGAATTCTTAACAGCAGTTGCATGGAAAAACTTGTTAAGTCCAAAGAAGAAAAACGTTACTTTTCCCTTTGAGCATATTCTTATAAAAACAGACACATGCTCACACATGCGTATATACCTGTACACACATATGTATACTTACATGGTATCTGACAGCGATGCCCAAGCTTTATTTGATGTCAATTAGATCTATATTCAAACAGAAAATAAAAAGGAAGTATATTTTAGGGTGGGTATTTTTTGCCCTGCAGAGAGAATGATGTGAGGAAAGCATTCTTTCAGAATCTCTGCCCTAATGCTCCAGAAGAATAGCATGTGAATTGAGACCATCTTATACTCAAGCCCAGTAAATATCATATTTTAAATACAATCCATGACACAACAAAACTACTGAAATTACCAAAGTAGCCAGAATCCACACCCATTCGGTTAGAAGCCAAACACAGCTATTCAAATCACACTGTAGGCCTTCAATGTCTTTTGTAAAGCTGAACCAGTCTTTGAGAGAGAGAGAGGATGAGGGATTTACATCCATACTGATGCACAACCACAGATACCCACAAGGCACACCAATGCTGAAAGCCACCGAAGTCTAACAACTGTCTTCTCAGTGAGCTTTGCTCACAAAGAAAGTGTAGTGCATGTTGAAGTAAAGCTAGTATAGAATACTAGGATATTTAGGATACGTAACATTTTGTACTGACATACAAAATTTATTATCCCACTTAATTGTGTGGTGTAACTAGAATGTTTGGAAGCTGATCTGTCTACTTTGGAAACTGCAGAACTTCCAGATCTTGATGTAGGAAATCACATTCCAAGCAGTAACAGTAAGCTTGCGTCAGGCATGACTAAGAAAGTGTAAGAAAACAAACCAAATCAAAAGCAGACACTGTTTCTCTTCTGGATAGCTGTGTTTGCAGCATTTCCAAAGGATTTTCCTCTAGCAAATAAGATTCTTTTATCAAATTTGAGATAATATCTCTGTAGACTAGAGTTCTTTTAACGTTACAGTGTACGGATCATCCATGAGGTCACATCCTCCTTACTATTAGTACATGCTGGGTGTTTACAGACTTGGGAAGTTCAGGTTTGCTATGGGAAACAACTGAGTGAATGCGCATACAAGCACCAGCACTGAGTTTTGCCTTTATCTCTCTCCCTTTAGATATGCAAACAGCACAGAATTGGGTTATCCAGTAGTTTCACCTCCAACTAGCGCTTCTGAGTGCAACCCAAAACCTAAAGTACCTGTGGTTAGAAACTTTATCCTAGGCAGATTAATTCCAGCAGGGCAGCAAATTATTATCTTCACTAGGAAAAGCTTTAACTAGCCAAATCCCAAACAATGTAAAGGTTTAATATTGAAACTATATGACTAGCAGCATTTATTTTCTCCCTCTCTTGTTAAAGAGTTTGAGAGGGATCCAGTTCACCAAATAATATCATAACGTGAAGAAAACACACTTCTACCAGAATGCTTAGAACACTCACTGTAGCTTCTTAAATGCTTTTTCATAGAAGTTGGGGAAGTGTTCTAGGAAGAACGCTGACAGGAAAAGGGCTGATTTTGATTTACGGCCAAACCCACACAGAACTGGGATCTGCAGTGCAAGAAGTTGTTTAGTTTAAAACCATCAGAGGAAATCCCAGTTTTCCTATGACTGAGCTCCACTTCAAATGCAGACACAATTCTGGCCTTAGCACAGGTTGACTCCTTTCAGGGAGAACCAGAATCTTTCCAAAAACATCCACTTTGAATAAGTAATAACTGTTGCTGGGATGTCTGTAGCATTCAGGCAGTTGTAAGTGCTCTGGAAAGCACGGTGAGCATTTATCATTTACAAACAGAAAGGCAGTTCCACACACTGGAAAAAAAAAACAAACAAAACACCCCAACCAAGCAAATTGAGCTGAATAAATACATCAGTTATTAATTATGACCCATTTCTGGAAGGGGATTTAATCAATATCTCATAGTCCTCATTCCAGTATTGGAACTCAGAGCCCATACAAAAATAAATAAATAAAATAAAAAAGGAACTAGAGAAAGTCTGAGCAATACAGCATTGCCAGAACGAAGCAGCAAGCTGAGCGCAGCAAACAAGCAGTGCTTACTGCAGCTCACTACAGTTTGTGATATTCCATACATATCCATGTCACACACGAGGAGGAGGGAATATTTTCAAGTGAAGAGCCTTAAGAATGTTTGGACTTTTTTGGAGTTAGAAAGGTTGAAGTAAGAAAAACGAAGGGGAATGATTCAGTGTTTACATCATATTGGTGTTGTTTTTCTTTTTTTATAAAAAGCAAACGCTGCCAATTTTACTGTAAGTTATTCATGGTGGAAAAAAAAGTACACGAGGTCCAATTTTTGTTCCCTTTCACAGGCACATTTCTATGTATTTTCCTCTTACGTAGCTTTGTACGTCAGGAGGCAGTGAAAGGCTCCAGAGCAATGCCAGCAGGTGTCTGATGTAATTCTGTGCTCCATAACTACAACTGCTGCTCCAAGTCTGAGAGTTTTCAAGAGCTCTTGCTTTGTCTTTATAGTGCAAATATAAGTACCTATGTCCAAACAACTTAGGGAGAGGGGAAAGTCAGACAGAACAGATCCTGACATGACTTTGGAGTCCCCGTTTAAATATATACATTCCAAAGGGCTGCTCTGAAAGTAATGTCTGCTATTTTGTGATGTTGGCCCATGCAATCAGAGGCAGATGTTGGTGTGAGGGCAGTAGAGGCTGAACCTTCCCACCAATTTCCCATTACATTTTGTTGCCATGTGACAGATGGCAGCAGAGGGGCAGTCTGACAGCATGGCATCCAACATGGAAGTGAGGATGAAGCCAAGGAGTGGAACTGAATTCCTCCATATGGAACAAATGGCACCTACTGCCATTCATCAACACTTGCAGAATGTTTATGGGGGCCAAACAGTGGGTGTGAGCACAGTGAGGGGTGAGCGATGCATTGCAGCAGTGGTGACAGTGAGGCACCTCCACTAGTGCAGACTTTGATGAGCATGGCATGCAGGTGTTTGTTCACTGCTGGCAAATGTACCCAGCTAATGGTGGTGACTGTGTTGGAAAATAGTGTTTTGTGGCTGAGAATTTGTTCTATCAAGTGGTGTTTTTGTTCTGTTTGTATCTCTTGTAGTTTCCATGGAAATAAATAGGAGGCATTACTTTCAGAGAGACATATTTGAAATAGCAAAAGTACACAAAGTATTAGGAAGTTTTGCTTCTCTTACTGCTGCCTGGGATAAGAAGTAGTGAATGCAGTGATTTACTTAGTAAATAAGCAAAGATCACATTTATTTTTAGTTTCAAGAAAAAAAAAAAAGGCTATTGTTTTCATGCCTCACAATGTGTATACACTTAATTTCAGTCAAAAGAATTAAAATCAGCCCGGTTCAGTTGTCAGACATCTATTGGCAGAACTTCCAGCATCACTGTAGCGAAAGCCAGACCAGCTGAGCTTACCCTGTATTTCCTAATTATCTAACAGAGTGGTGTGAAACTGTCTCTCCTGATCTTTACAGGACAGCAAGCAAATATTTAATGAAAGGATAAGGCTTGTTTATGTGTCCTAAAGGCAGAGAACATAAAAGGTTGAGACATGATTTCACAACTGAGAACTGTCCACTGAGCACACACTGAATTAGGAAAGTATTTCCTCTAGGCCCACCTCTGTTCCTTCTGCCTCATTAAATTCTACCCAGAAGCTGCACTGTAAATACGTTAGGATCATTCACTCCAACACTTCCTCCCTTACGCTCATGCACTCAGCCTGTACTGGTCATGCTGTAATCTGATCACAAGACTCCAGCATATGAGGCTTTGAGTTAGTCCACTTTATATACTACTGCATTGTGTATGCCAGCACTCAATTTAACTGAAGTTAAAGAGTTTGTTTGTTTGTTTACTTGTGGCAAAGGAATGGAAAGGCAACCTTTTGTTTTGCTGGTATTCTTGCCAAATGAAATGAACATGGCATGGCTTGCTGGCTTTGTGTTTTTGCCTGAAGGTTCTGGCAAGAAGCTTACAGACAATGTGGAAAACAGCCCTTCATATTGGTGGGTCTCAAACAATTGGTATTTCAGAAGAGGATGGAAAACAGTAAACACTCACAATGTACTGATGTTACCTCAAAACTCATCTAACATCTACAAAATATACTCGGTCTAAAGGGTACAAAAATAAGAAACAAAGATGAAAGCACACACCCTGTACTCCTAAAGAAGCACTTTAGCCTAACTTAAATATCTGAAGGTACACCCCAAACTCACGAGGCATGATGGCAAATGTTACTCGTACTCCTGTGTTTCAGCAGCAGTGCTATGCAATAGTTGCATTTCACCCAACTTCTGAAAACGAGCACACAGAAAGGCTGGCGGTACAACCAAGGAAAAATTTCAGAGGATGTGTGGCAATAGAAGTTCTCCAAAAGCTAAATAAACAGCTGATTAGAAATTGATAATCTCCTTCCTGCGTGATGTAACAAGGATGCACAGAGCAGCCAGTTCTGAGTCTGTGCTTTGCTACACCATCATTTTGCAATACTAAGGCTGTGACTTACATGGCTCCAAGGACCCAACTAGTGCAATTCATCTTTGGGGTTTTTTGCACAGCAGTAAATTGCTTTGCTAAAGCACAGAAGTAGTGAACTGTCCTAAAATTGTTAGATTACGTGGTCTAGAAGATCAGATCTGTTTGAGACCCACCAATATAAAGGGCTGTTTTCCACATCGTCTGTAAGCTTCTTGCCAGAACCTTCAGGCAAAAACTCAAACACTGCCTTGAGAAATTCTATAACCCTACTCAAGTAATCTAATCGTTTTGATTAAAACCAGTTTCATAAATTACAAAAATCAAAAGTTTTATTGCTTGCTTCACCCAATGAAAGTCATGTTTCCTTTGACTACAGGCAAGTCACGCTTTTGGAAAGCATTCTCTTCTTTAGGAGATTGACTGCTTTCTTCAGCCTCATTGTATTGCCCAGTATTGCTGATGGAGCAGGTACAAAAAGAATAGTGAACATCCATACTATTCTATATAGATCTGCATCACAGGCTGTTTCTGCAGTTGTGCAAAATATGGAACTACAAGGAAACATTCAGTTCTGATTTTTATAACCAGTGTTTGTTAGAACTCCCATGTTTAGGGGTGATTCTAACTTGAAAATATGATTGAAGATGCTGATCGCAGGCCAAAGAAAAGCACTTGGGCTGGCAAAGGGAGAGGTAAAACAGTGCAAAAGCACAACACAAGTGAAACTCCACGCTGCACTTGATGACATTCCCATTGTTCTGTATGGAATATGGCTATCAGAAAACTGGTACACTATTAAGTCAAGCTGTTTTCTTGGCATCAAAAGGGACCAGCCACACTCCCACAAGTCACTTCCTTCAGGTACCTCCTGGAACTACGCCACCAGGTCCCCTCACTCAACAGTGAAGGGCAGGTCTGAGTTTGCTTTTGTCTCCCAGTGTTCCCACCCTTAGCAAAGTGAGAATTCACTCAGAGCTGTGTTGTTTTTTTTAATAAGGAAAAGTTAAGAACTGAGTTTCACTGTATTTTCAGGACATATTGCAAGTAATATATGGCACCTTACAGTCTTCAAAGTCAGATGTAGTGTTCTTGTTTCTGTAATAGTAATGCATGTGTGGTGGGGTGTTAGTGCAGAAACACAGGTTACATTTGTACTTTCTAGCTACTATCTTGTTTCCAACAGAAAAAATCATTATTGATATTGCTACTGCTACATAGATTAAATATTAATGCTTGTTTCGTGGCCCCACATTTGGTACATTAGCTAACACCTGTACAGCACGACTTGTAAGAAATCGTGTGTGCTCCTGTGACAGTGCACTAGAAATATATCAAGTAAAGCCTCATTTACCAATACAAAATACAGTAGGAGTATGAATTCTATGTGAGAACAGAAGTTAGGAGAAAGTGAATGCTGAATCTATTCTTTTATTATATAGGATTCAGCTGATACATTTGCTTGACAAAAGCTTAGTAATGTGAACAGAGCAAGCTGGTTGTTGACAGCTACTTCCTACATCTATACATTTCCTGAAGTGGATCAGCATTGCTCTGTAATAACCTTTTTTGTGAATGGAGCAACTCAAACATTAAAATGCCAAAGTGCATGAACTCAAGTCCAGTCTGGCAGCCAAACCTGCAGCGTAAGGACAGATCATAATCCTCTCTTCAATGCTCTAGTGAAGGATTCCAGGGAAATTAACCTCCCACACCCCACTAAAACCCATACACAACTACGCATATCAACAGCTTCTTCTTTTCACTGTAGTTACCCTGACATACTGTATTCTTTTTGAATGTCTCACTGCTGTGCAATTCAAGACAGAGGTTCTACATACCATTCTGTATTACTTCATGAAATCAGGCTCTAGTTTATTTGCAATCTGAAGAAGCTCTCTCCATGCAGATGTTCTGATACACAGATGACTGGGAGTGCACTTAAAAACACGTTTAAGAAATGTGCTCGCTCCCACCCATGGCCTTTTGAGATGGAAGCCCCTGAGGTTTCAAGCATGAGCCACCTCTATTTTGCATTTGATTCTCATTGTGCAGCTAGTTATGCTTCTAATGAAAATGGTCTGAGAGTCAATGAAAGTTAAGAGCCTTGGGAGCATGCATGTTGTCATGTTCTGCACAAGCAAAGTATTTCTCAGTGAAAATTCTGTGATGTCCTCCATCTGTTGAAGGAATTGAATTTTACCGTGGTGTTAATTTTAGCAGAAATTTAGCATAGTCTATTGTTTGGTACATGGTGAACCCATCTCCTATCGCTTCCCAGTCAGACACACCTAGACTCATATTTACATTTCTTTTGTCTCTAGATCCACAGCTGGAATTCACAGGGAGAGGTTTAGCTAAGACAGAGCTTCGCACTGTAACTTTTTACTTGTTTTATCCTCAGTGTTTTGTTACTGAACTTGCTTTCTGCTACTTCTGTGCTGTGCTTTGTGACAGACAGATCTTTAGGGTATGTTTCTTTTAATAATGTTATTTGCAACTCTATTTTTTACATATGGAAGATCTGGGGGTGTAGCCTGGAGATGAGCTGTACATAGACAATAAATGGAACATATACCTAATTAGTCAGAGAAGTTGTGGGTTTTATATGTCAGCAAGGGATGTGACATTGGTGGTGGCATTTTCTACCAAGAAAGGCAGTCTTACTGAATAACTGTATTGTAACAGTTGCTTGATGACCAAACACATTTCAGTATATTTTATCTTATAAAGTAATACACAGGTTCAAGTTTTTAGACTTAGCAGCTTTGAACAGTTTTGTTCAATTGCTGTGAAACCACCACAAGAACAACAACAAAAAATCCAGAAGTGCTCCAAACACAAGAGTTTATACCAAGACAGGAGATTAAGGCAGAAACCAACACAATCCTTAGAGAAAGGAAATGTAACAATAAAATTATAAAGGAAAAAAGACCCTGACAGTTTTAAACCGTGAGGAGTTTTGGTGTTATGGGTATTTTGCTTGATTTTATTATGACTTGGGGTAACATCTTACAGACATCAGCATGCCTGTTCAACATGTACAATTTCAGAGGCGGACAGCTTTGAGTGTTATTCCAAAATATCCAAGTAGCTTTTGTGATTCAGCAGAGGACATACTTACAGGACTGGGTCAAGCACCACGTGCTCAAAGCAGAGACAGAACAGAGCAAGCCAGCTCTGCCAGGGAGGTGCATAGCCATTTACCTATACTAGTACATTCTATCCCTCAGCATAACTTGTTAGTCTGGGACAGCCACGTGCTAACACAGCTCCATAGCTTCCTGAAAGACTTTGTTCAAGCCCTGCTGGCTCAGTAGATGTGAAAAGGGTCTGAGTTGCCATTTGCAACAGACCACAAATCTAAAACTCAGCTGGCTTGGTGGCGTGACTTGACATTTAGGTAATTGGATCACATTAAAAAAGAATCAAGGAGGAGTAACAGTAGCAACTAAAAAGTAAGAAACTATTTGTGCAGCCCTAAGCTAAAGGGACAGTAATACAGTCTTAGGCTTTATTTTTGAAGAAGCAAGAGGAGGAAACTGGCATTACTGACAATTATTTCAGCCTATTTTTTAGGAGTGTTTTTGTTCTGAAAAAGGGAGAGAAAAATCCTTAATGTGAGCAATTTACTGCTAGCAACAAAAACAGTTTTATTTGCTAACAAATGCGGAAATACTCAAAAAGAAATACTCTTAGATTTTTTTCCATCAAAAATAGAGTCTCTGCTCTGAGTTTCTCAGTACTTGGACAAAGTTCAGTGTTTTGGGATTCTGGTTAGTTAAGTGCCTGTTCCCCTGTTGCCATCAGTCCGCTCACTGGCACACAAACAATAACTTGGTCTTTACCTTTAATGCAACTGCAGTTTGAATGTTTCTAGGCAAGCAGGCAGATAAATTCATGAAAATCTGAAAAGGGAAAGTATGAAACAGTGAAAATTCTGGGCATCTCTGAGGTTATAGACGTATCTAAACAGACCATTTGAGCCAAGATTTTTTCTGGGTTGGTAATGCGAGCTTTGTCAGCTGTTTGTTGGCACTCTCATTTATACAATTGCAAAATAGTACCTGCTATTTGAAAACATGGAACAGGCTGATCTTGTACTTTACATCACAGGTTACCACTGAGAACTCATTACGATATCACTCTGAAGTGCTACATTTTCACCTAAGTTATACGTACTGAGGGCCTTCAGATATTTGAAGTGTGTATCTTGCTGCCAAACACCGGTCCTGACAAAAAGCTTCAAAATTTACTCCTGACTGAAACCAGTATCATGTTGTTATACTGCCTTTCATAGCCTCAGCATTAACGTTTTGGTAGCCCAGGATTCAAGTTTACCTTTCATGAGCTTATTAAAAAGTAAATCTGGATAACACTATCCATGTTACTGGAATAGTTATCAGCTTTTTAACTGAAAGTAAATTTATAAACTAGAAGATAATATGTAGCAAACTTATTAAACTGTTTTATCTGCCTGAGGAACAGAACCACTCACTCAGAAAAACAGCCAACAGAGCCCTTATCCACTGAGGGCTTTCAGAGAACAAAATCACCCCCGTCTAGCCACCCTTTATATCTGGGCACAGATCCCAGTTCAGAGATGTAGCAAAACAAATGTTAAGACAGTTAAGAGTACTCCTAGAATATAACATAGCACGGCATACACACAAGCTGTGTTGGTACCTCATTTCCATGCATACCTTCCAGAAGTGATGGTCCATGCTAAATGAGGATTGATATCCAAACAATAGGATATTTTAAGTGAATGTAGGCTATACCTGAGTAGCTGCTGTATTTTTACAGTGACAAATGGGGGGAGACAGACTGAGATTGCTCACTTCCTAATTGTCTTTTTTATTACATAGTGTGATCTGAAGATAATTTTACGTTTGTTTCTGTGGATCAGATGACCTTCTGTCTATGCGGTCATAATTCATCAGAGCACCTTTGAGCATTCACATAACATGACCAGCTGCTTCCTAGAACAAGTTTTTAATCTTCATTTATGTTAGACTAAAATTCCCAGCCTGCTTAGTACATTGGGTTTTTTCCTGCTCAGTTTTATAAAATTATCAATTATTGTTATTTGAAGGCTACTAAGAAAAAGATGCTCTAAAGACCAAGCTTCAGTGAAATACTGAGAGGCCCATACAGCTTCTCTGTTATGAACTGGAAGAGCAAGGATAATGTATAATCCACAAACAGACCAAGTACTGACAACCCTGGGATGTCAAGTAATGCACTCATATGAGCTGGATGCCCTTTGTGGCGTTCTAAGGCATCATTTCATTCCTACCCATTCCAACTCCCACTTTGTCACCCTGCTATTATTACAAACAGCAACCTTAGCCTCACCATCCCCTATTATTACAAACAGCAACCTTAGCTTCACCATCCCCTTGTTCCCCACACAGATATGCTTCATACCCAAAGTGCTTCTGACCAAGTTGTTTAAACACAGCAGAGCTCATAAGAACGCAAAACTATTTGCATGCTTATGGAACAAACAAAGAACCCATTTCCGTCATGAAAATTAAACACATGTCTAGCTAACAATGGCACAGAAACAACTATCCTATGTGCAAGTAGGGAACTACACTGTGCAAATACACAGCAGGAATCAGTTGTGCATGCAGCTGTCTTTACATAATGTAACGTAGCAAACAACAGACCACTGGGCTACAAGGGACAGACAAACTGCTTCCTGCTCATTTCCTGCTTCTATGTTTGGTGCAAAGGACCACAGGCACCACAAGACAGACTCTCTTGCTTCTTTTTCCTTTTTACTCCCCAAACACTGTTACATCTCTTGGCTGCCATTTGACATTACCACTAGCTGCAGATTTGGCTTAGCTCTCTTTTAATGCAACATTCAAAGCTGTGGAAAATCCTGTAAAGCTACACTTGACCCACGCAATATTGTGGTTCTTTGAGCATGTTAAGTTTTCAGAACGTAAAAGTGTCATGCTAAGAACAGAAATGGGATCAGAGCATTGAAATATCATAAAGCCAATTTTGATATATACACAGTTGAGGTAAATTACATAACTGGATTCACAAAAATATGACTTCAGCTTAACAGAGTTTCCAACAGAGAAGTGAAAACAGGGCAATGAACTGCTGCTTTTCTGTCAGAGTCTTCACGTTTGGGTTCATGGCAGCTATCTCAACCCCAATCCACTGTGATCTCACTGGAACTGTTCCCTTGGGCAGCACGTTTAGCAGCAAGGCACTTACATGTGACTCTTAAAGTCAGGTCAGTTACCTTGAAGCAGCTCCTCATGAAGACAGATAGACGTGAGTACAAAGGAGGAAGTGGCAACCTCTGTTTAGTTCAGATGACACAGGATTACTTACACCTTTATATTGTAGCTTTGTAGGCAAGTTAAGCATAAAACAGCTGCTGCTGAAACAAGCAGCTCTCACCCACTTTTTCTGTCCTTTTCTGTCTGCCCCTCGTGGCCGGATGCAGGAGCACTAGCTGCAGCTCTTGCAAGCTTACTGTGTACATTCAAGTACTGTGTTAGAGAAAAGCATGCAGGTGCACCAACCTACTTTAACCTTTGCTATAAAAGCAGCCCTTATCTCCCTCCCCTCCCTGCTGCCAGCACAAAAGCCACCAAAAAACAAACAACAAAAAAAAGCGACAAAACCATCAGCAACCACTTGCAAGCACAGAAATGTCTTATTAAAACTGATTACAGATTATTTGAATATACCTCAAAAAAAAAAAAAAAAGTTAATAAAAGTTTAATATGCTCAACATGTTATTTATTGAAGGTCAGGAAGGTCAGCAGAAGGCCAACGTGGTTGTATGGTACAGAATGAGCAGCTGAATTTAAGCTACCTGCCCTCATTCAGAAGTTTCTGTGGTTTTGCTAAGAAGCGACATTCAGTGTGCAGTGATACGCAGTTTCCAGCTCTTCCAACTTACCTAGAATATCTGAAGCAGTGATATTCCACAGGCTGCTTCCTAGACAAAATGCTTGTTGCAAGTAGATTACATAGTGAGTCATTTACGACTTAATTCAGGTGAACTGAAAATAACAGTATCTTAAAAATAATTAAAAAAAAGACAGCATATGTAACTGCTGGGAAGGAGAACACATTGCGCCTGGCAGATGGCTCGGGCAATGTGAAGTGTTTTGGTGGATCTGAGCACCTACATCAAAATGCACTATTTTTTTCAGCAAGACACCTGCACCCACTTATCAGCAAATATCACAACTCCAGCTCCTCGTATTCCTACCAACTGAACGGTACACTGAAGGCAGCACTCGCTTAGATTTGGAAAGACTCAGATATATGTAGCACCTGCCATACAGATGTACAGAACTGAACTGCAGCAGTGTGTTCAGAGTTAGACCTCATGTTTTGTAGTACCTGCTCAAATAGGTCTCTAACCTAACCTGACAGACGGTGAGCGCTCAGTGTTTCACTGAGATGAGAGTGCAGAGCGTTAGGAGATGAATACTCCTTGTTTGCAATCCAGTGTTTCTCTATACACAGCTTTCTTAGTACGCTTCCTGGTTCAAGTAGTACAGTGGCTCTAGCATGCAGAAATACAAATAATACCATTCAGAAAATAGTAATCTATTCAGGATACCGAGTTAGACTTCTGGCCAGATGAGTAATGACTACAGAAACACAAAACTAAATGATCTTCTATTTTGGGAAAGTTCATATTTTAGCAAACACTGTCTTATACAAGGCTTGCTGTTGACCCAGATAAGCTGGATGTAAAGTCAGCAAGTTGCTCTGTTTTCAAAACCACTGCACACCTTTTGCTTTCACTTTAAAAGATCAACAAGAGATTGATTTTAGTTTCAAGTACATCACGTTATGCTGAGCCAAGCAGCATAAGTCATACACTCCAGCGGTAGGTAATGTAAGAAAACATCTAGGACAGGAATCAACAGGCGTGCCCACTTGATGCCATGGCCTGATATGGGTCAGAGCAGGCATGCAATCCCGTGCAGAACAGGGACATTCCAGGGCCCACAGCAGGCTGCACAAACCTCCTCCAAACCAGGACAAGCTGGAATATAATCACTGGAAAAGCTATTGGATGTATCAATATTCTGTTTCTACCTGTAAAAATATTTGTGCCAATGAGGTATAATGATGATAAGAAAAATGTGCTTGCCCAAGCAGACTTCTAGAGAAACACAGGTGCCAGCATTGCACTTCCTGTGAAACATAAAGATTTTCTGACAGCCACAAAAGAAGTGCCTTAGGGCACACGTGTGCTCTGCAGAAACCATCTATTTGTTTTCTGCAGTTCCTCCTACATTCTTTTCCAAGAGACTGAATTGGGAAATAGAAAAGAAAGCAGCTTATTATAAACAACCAGCACTGAACAAAGAAATTCTCTTTGTGAAATTGCATACTTAATTTCATACTTGCAATTTATTCAGATCTTCTCTGTGCCAATATTCTTCTACTTCCACGAGCAGAATATGTGCAAACGAGGCCTTCAGAAAGGCTTAGGAGGCAGTCACCAGGCAGGGAGTCATTCAATTATTTGATGTGCTGCTCTCCATTTCTGACAGAGGAGCTGAGTGGAAGGGATGGGATACAACCCTGTCGTCAAGCCCAGCTAAGAGACTGCAAATGAAGAAGTGACACAGGGAATATCACTGAGAAATCACTTGTTCCCCAGGATGTTCTATTCCTTCTGTTACAAAAGTAAATAGTTAGCTCAACAGAAAAATAGCATTAAAGGAGTGATTAATAGAATCTGTAGCTTCTTTGGCTCCTCTTCACATAGGCTGCAATGCCTAAGATTATCTATTCCCAGCACTGGAAGTAGTTCAGAAGAATCCTATTATACTGAAGTATCTTGTTGTTTTAAGAATTCAAGTACCTGCTTCATATTCTGGCATGCCATTCATTCTCTGTTAGGATCTTCAAGAACAGGAAGATATGCCTAGAGCTACTTCAGATAGACCTGTAAGCCAGCACAAGAACAGTGTACCCTGCCACACACACACAGTTTGGTGCTAACAGCTTAACTCAGCTATCAGATGCAAGGAGCATTTCATTGGTGAAAAACTCCTGATGAACATGACAGTGTTTCTGAGCAGCCTTCTGAGAACGAACACAAGAACTTCATAGTCTCCCTTGGAGAAATGCTGCTCACTGGCCAATCATTTCTCCAGCTTACCCAGGTAAAGCGATGGACATCCAACCAGCTTTCCAAAAGTGACTGGAAGGTCTTGAATTCTTAAAAAGCAGGAACTGAATGACAGTTAACTGCCGGTCATATTTACAATGCTAGTTGTTATCAAATACAAACTATATTGCAGCTGCTAATGGAGTTTTATTCTATCCCATGGGCTTTGTGAAGATGGCAGCAGCTGCAGGCACAGCTCCCAGATACAGGACTGCACACTGCTGTACTAACCGGCCTCACTGCTCACATGTGGCGTGCTTACGGACTGCCAGGGAAGAACACACAGGTAGGAATCCTGTTTAAAGATACTACTACCACTACTCAAATTCCTTTTCTAACGCTGCACAACAAAGCGCAGAAGAACAATTTAATAAACCAGACATCAAACTTCAGAAAGTACAGTCAAAAATGAATAGTTACACTCACAGAACAATGCTCAGTTAACTTGCAGTTCAGAATACGTCTTCTATCTTGTGATGTGTAGAACAGTGGGTTAAAAGGAGAAAAGTTGTTTCATGTTATGCGAGTCTGCTGTTGTGTCTCCTAGAATTAAAGTCACATATATTAAGAAGGGTGACTTAAATTTAGAATGCTAACCAGTTAGGTAAGGCACCTGGCTAAGTGGAACAAGGACAGAGAATGCTGTACTAATACTGTTTTCACTTGAAAATGGGTTGCACAGTATCAAGAAAGTATCTTTTAATAATAAATCCCGTCTGTGGTACATATCTAAGGAGAAATTCTGCAAAATATAACCATTAGCTGGACATTAACATCTTCTTTAATGTGTTGTCCATGCTTCTACGGAAGCAAAACACAATGACTAAGTCTAAAGATGTCATTAGCAGCTATTTGTTATAAATCTGAATACATGTTGAAGAAGTCTTCTGAACATGGGCCTTTCTGTGAAGTGCATTATTCACTTGCTATCTTATTTCCTACAATAAGTAGTGTTTAAAAGGAAAACATCAGAATGATTACAATATTAATTTGGAGGTATTTCATTTGTAAGGTCTGTAATCATTGGTGGATCGTTGTACCACCACCTTGGAGATAAAGAAATCCCCTTGGAAGCCCAGTAGCTGCACAACGTCCAATGAATTCATATTAATTGCACTAAGATCTACCATCAGTACTAGGATTCCTTGCAAAACACTTTACTGAGGCAAAAAATACTTCTTGATTTCAACACAAGATGTAAATCCTCAGCTCTAGCTGAAGCAAAGAGGGAAGCAGTTTCTTATGTTCTTCACCTTACAGAGCTATTAATTGACAAGCAAAGCAAATGTAACACATGCTAACTTTGTGATGCCACAGCAGCGTTAGCTCCACCCTTACTCCCATCATAAGCAACACACACACAAACTTTAAAAACAATCCATTAAGTAAATCAGCATTCAGGCATGTCGGCTACATGAAAGCATTTCCCCCCTTAACTCCATGCCCACAACCACATTTCCTTACTCTGTTTCCAAAGAAAGACTGTGCAATCCAGTTTCCATGCTTAAAACTGGCTCATTGTCCCTCAGAGGTTCCTACCATCATTAGTGTCAGCTTAACATGTAAAATTACACCCTGGCAAACTGTGCCAACGTGCCCCTCTCACACATTCCTCACCAAATTTAACCTTTGCAGAAGTTCAGGTTCAAGCCAGCACCAACTTCAGTCTTGGCTCCAGAGCTGCTAAGAGCTATGGCAGTGAATGACCACAGCAGCCTGTAGAGTGGGAGGGTTTCCTATTTAGGGCAATAACAGCAACACAAGGAATTGCCACCCCCACCCATTCCTAACCTCTGCATCATATGGTCAGGTAAATCATGTTACACTCATCTGGCATATGATTAAAGCTATATCTTGCAATCAATATTGCAACAAAGTATTAGGTAGAAATTGATAGCTCCAAGAAGAAGGGAAAGAACATCTGCTGTAGCTTATTTAGGTTCAGTCCATTACTTTTGTTGATCTTGGCTGAGCAGGTCAATGCAGATCACATTAAGTATCTATTGTGAAAAAGAAAACTGAAACCACATCTCCCAAGCAGTCCTGGCAAACAGTCAGCCTTCCTCTTTACAATGCGAGCCTTATTCTGTAAGTGTCTTTCAGTTTGGCTTCACATAAAACCTGTGAAAGCTCCTCACGGCTCCAGCATGTCCTGACTGTCTGAGAGCCACCTGGGAGAGTCAGCCCCCAGAATGCAGAAAGCAACCAATAAGAAAGGGCCCCAGCTCCTCAGGCTTCATGCAGACCGCCTGGCACGGAGGAAGCAGAAGGGAGAAACCTGTCACGCCACTTCAAGTGTGTAGGTTTCAGTGTGACACAAGTTAGCCTGTGAGCAAGCGGCCACAGAAGAAATTAGTGCTGCGCTCGGCTTTCATTTTCACATGCCTGCTTACAGAGTTCAAGATTTTGAGGAAACACACAACTATTGCTGCCAGCGAATTACGGACAAGCCTAGCTTCCTTTTCCCCTTCAAATCGAAAAACAATGAATAGCAATAAGAAAGCATTCATAATTCATGTCTGCAGTAAAACATATTCTACCAAAAAAGGAGATGTCCACAGATGTCCCTGTTCAGGGGAGTTGGGCCAGGTGACCTGTAGAGGTCCCTTTCAACTCAAATGATGCTATGAAATGCATCCTTTTAATTTCCCCTTAGGACCTGCCCGTTTCCCTGGGGCCTTCCAGAAGGAAAGGTGACAGAGTGGCTCTGTTGCAGGGAGAGGAGGTGAGAGGTGACTGAAACAAAGACAGCCTCAGTTGTCGTTCCCTAGCTGCTGTATGATACAGGGAAATTAAACAGTGTGTCTTCCTTTAAAAGGAACATCTGGACATCGTACCAGCTAAGTAACAACCCAATACATGAACAGATGGAACAAAACTGTAAACTTAGGGAGATGAGAACTTTCTCCTGACGACATCCATGTTCTAAAGAACAGTGACCACACACTTATTGCATATTTCCCTTAATTATTAACTCCAACTCTATTTAGCTTAAGTAATTTCTTTTTAAAAACATTTTTCTGACCAACAAGCACTCACTCACTGTTTTCGCTGAGAGCAGTTTGGTCACAATAACTGCCTTTGTATTAATGATTAACTTCAATAGATTTCCCATGTTTACTTGCCTTGTACTACTGTTTAAATATCTCACCTGCGTATCAGCTTCATTTGAAGCAGTGCAATAGGGTGCATCTGTTTTACCAGGTGTGTATCCTGACATCACTCAGAATACACTTGTATCTAATGATTGTCCTCAGTTCCAGAGTTACACAGAAGGGCTGAAGCACAGCCCTCTTGTTAGAAAGGGGGAGCACTGGTAACTTATTACACTGAGGACTGACAGTCACTGATGAGTGTTGGGTTGCTCAATGGGCAACGCTGCCATTTGCCCACACAGCTCACACTGTGTGCGGTGTTACTGATAAGGCAAGTTTCCATGAGATGCAAACCTGTCAGTGCCCGGCACACGTGAACCTCACCACAAGATTCACCCCGAGGCTGTGGGGAGGAAACCTGTCTCATCTGCTTTGTATTTAAATAATGGCATAGTTTCAGACTACAATGAAGGGCAACTGTCAAATGCAAAGAAATGAGAAGGATGCTAAAAAGCACATAGTTACTAGAACAACTTTGGTGTGGGAATAATTAAGGCTTTTGTAGTGTTGTATTAAAGGCAAACTTCAGATGAACCAGAAAGTAAAAAAAATAATAAGTCCTGTTTTTCCAAAACTAGGGAACTCTTAATGATGGGTTTTGTTTCTGAGGAATTAATGGCTCAGGGATCTGTTTGTTTAGAAATTAAGATTGTTCACGTTAGCAGAGAAAAATAATCCACGCTTGTAATTACTGCAGTTAGTGAATGATGACAAACCCTAACATCTCGAGTGCAGAACCCAAAATATCATAGAATCAGATGTTTCTACTTGCTCCTTGCAGCTTTATTTGACAGTTTCGGCACTGGAAATTGGCAAGGCTATAAATACAAATTTGTCTTTAATGCTCATTGACAAAGCATACCGTGCTTGCATTTTTATGCTATAACAGTCCAAAAGGCAAAACAAAAAATAATCAAGATAATATCTTTAACCCGATGATCACCACTTGCAGCCATCAGGTTCTTCACGCAATTCCTAACGCACACCAGGCTTCTCCACACCCTC
This sequence comes from Excalfactoria chinensis, assembly GCF_039878825.1. Lineage (NCBI taxonomy): Eukaryota > Metazoa > Chordata > Aves > Galliformes > Phasianidae > Excalfactoria > Excalfactoria chinensis. The sequence continues at coordinate 72,586,378 of NC_092828.1, forward strand.
ACCCTATAGGTACGGAGCGAACCCATGGGACAGGCGGGGGATTTCAGGCTGCTACGGGCAGGGCTCAGCCCCGAGCAGGGAGAGAACAGAAACCCGCAGCCGCCTTTTTGCCGTCCTTTAGCAGATGCTCCCATGCCATGAAACGGAACACGCGCTGTGCGCAGCCACGAATCACGTTTGCCCGGACTGCTGAGCGTCCTACATCAGCATCAGACCACATCCTGAGCCCACCCCTTTTCTGCATCGGCTGAGGGGGGGGCGAGGGAGGAGATAACGCAGCCGGCGGCCTCGTGCAGGCCCGCAGCCCCGGCCCTTCCCGTAGAGCCCCGCAGGGACACCGCGCCGCAAAGGGCCGCCGCCCGCGCCCCGCGCTTCTCTCCGCGCCTGCCGCCGCGCTCTGACCCCACGTAACCCCCGCTTCACCTCAGCTGACCCGCCCGCCCCCGCCCAGCGGTCCCACCCCCGGTGGGAAGGCGGTGGGCAGCGCAGAGCCGCGCAGCCCGAGATGTCAGCCCGCAGCCCAGATGTCAGCCCGCAGCCCGGCGGCCCTCACCTCGTTCCCCCGGGCGGTGGGCGGCCCGACCTCGGCCCTGCCGGCCGTTATGCTGCGCCGCGTGCGCTCACCTCAGCTCAGCCCACCCGGCTCCGGCCCCGCGCTGCTAGCGGAGAGCGCGGCTCGGCCGGCTGCTAAAATGGCTGAGAGCGGGAGGGAGGGGAGAAGGCTCGGCGAGGGGAAACGGGAGGAGGAGGAGCGAGCCCCCGCGCCGCCGTGCAGCCCTCCTCCTTGCTGACGCGCCGCCCGGAGGAAGGGGGGGGAGCGCGGGTCGGGGCACCCGCTTCTGTGAGGCCGGGGCGGAGCGCGGGCCGCCGGCGGGGCCGGGTGCTCCAGACCTTCGCCCTGCCGAAATTTGGGGCTGGGATACCGCCAGGCCGAGCCGAGGGCCCTGCGGGTGTTTGCTCGCTGCGAGAAAAGGGTTTCGTCCGCTGCTCTGGCTGAGAGACTGGCATTACTCACAGCGCAGTTCACCGAGCCAGAGGCCACAAATATCCCCGTGATTCACGCAAAAGTTTGCCAGGTGGCCATGTGCATCTGTGGCTTCCACATACAAAATAATGCTGTCAAGGAGACAGAGCCGCATCTCAACTTGTTCAGAAGGGAAAACATGTCATCAGAAGTCCAGCACGGTCCTCCCTCACCCCATATGGAGTGGGATGGGATGTGTGAGAGATGGAAAAGCTGGCAGTGGCTGCATTTGGTAACAAGTGCTTGTTCCTATAAAAGACAGCACCTGGCAGGAGCTAGCAGCTTCTGGCAGCAGCAGAATGTGCAGTGTGGGTGTTGTGTTTAGTGGTTCTTAGAGAAGCAAAGGGTGCATCACTTCCTTGTGTGGAGGCTGAGCAGTGACTGTGGGGTTTGCTTTGCCCGGGCCACAGGATTTTTGGGGCAGCGCCTCACTGCTCTCACTTAGTTGCAATTTGTTTCAAACCTCACTGTTTACATTATTGGCAGGTCATCGCTAATGAAGGGGTGTGCAAGATGCCACAGGGCAGATGTGCTTCATGCAGACCAAATATTTTTGGATCTAAACTTTCTGCATTGTGGGAAGGTCAGGCAAACCAACTTACAGACATGCTACAAACTTTCTTTTCTCTTTTTGCCAGCTAAAACAGATGCATTAGCCTGTCCTCCCATTCTTTTTCATCTACAAGCTTAGGTTTTGAGTTAATGAAGGTGGGTAGGAAGCATGGTGGGCAAAGAAGCATGTTTTGTCTGTGCTGAGAGCCCCGGGATGGCTGTGTTAGTTCAGAACCAGGACCACACTATGCTGTTGCTGCTCCCAGCAGTGGCCAGTAACCTCTCAGGAAGGAACCTCTCATAAAAAGATCAATTTCAAGCACTCTGGGCTGTGCCTTCCTACTGACTGCAGCTCTTATTCATGCCCTGCCAAAAGGAGACCTCAGCAGGCACAGGACCTCGGAAAGCTCGTCTTAGCCCTGGGTGAACCAGGCTTGTGTGCCACAGGGAGAAGGTCAGTGGGGATTCCTGGTATCTTCTCATGTTGTCAAGCAGAGCCCTGCTGAGTGACATTCAGGTTCAGTGCCGATGTCTCCCATGCTCAAGAAAACATCCATCCCTTGAATGACTTCTAAGCCTTTGATCCTAGTACTCTGTCCTCCCTAGTCCTGCCTTTTTAACTCCCTCAGTGGTCCTGTTAAACAGGAGGTATGTTCTCCGCATTCCTCTCCCTCTGACCTTTTCCTGTGCCTGAAGGGCTTGATGACAGTTTTATTAGGACTGGGCTAGCAGCTGTCCCTGAAGCAGGATGACAAAGAGCCCTTCCTACTCACAGAGATACATGCCTGCCTCTGCTGTGGGCTGGATATTTAGATAACCCAAGAGGGAACTGCTCTTTCTTGTAGGTAGTTATGAGAAAGGATGGCATCCTGATGCAGCTGTGAGTCAGATTGTTGTAAACGGTCAAAGCCCAGCACCTTTTCCTAGACTCTATCTTAATAAGTAGTTTAATCTCAACCCACAGGTTGAGATTTCCCCAGTTTTCTTCCCACCCCACTGGGAAAGGAGGACTGAGTGAATGACTGTGATGCTCAGGCACCAGCTGGGTTAAACCACAGCAAGGTACCTTATTTCAGGTAAAAATAGTTACAAGGAGCCTGACTTTAGGATGATGCAATCTAAGTGTCCAACCAAGGACTTGGGAATTTTATTTGCTTTAAAAGGGCAAACAATTAAGTCGAACTGATAGTTTCAGCAAAGTCGGATTCACTGGTGTAGCAGGTGCCCTTTTATTTGTCATAAGAAATAGTTACTTTTAAACAAGTTCTTCAAAAACTTTCAAACATCCTCTGCTGAAAGGAAATCAGAAACAGATTTATTTGCTCTCTGTGAATAAACATTAAGTTGGGGTTGACCAGCAATACCCTGAGGATAAGCAGAATACTTTCAAAGCCTTCCAAAAAGGTAGCTAAGAAAAGCAAACCTGTTGTCAGGAAGCTTACAGTCATTAGAAGAGGGCTGAAACTACTCTGCAGATATTTTGGGAGTCTACAACCAGAAATAAAAATTGCCTTTACATAACAGTATGTCACACTATCTTTAAAACCGAATCTAAATGAAAGGGCTCTTTTTTTTTCTCCCCCTCTTTGCAACTGCTTTGTCTCTTCCTGGTAGCTAAAAACCAGCAATGATTTGTGTGAAGTGTTATCAGTGTAACAGAACTTCCCAGGCAGTGCCACTGCTCTGTACCACCTCTACTTTTCACACTTATCAGCAAGGTCAAAAAGAAGCAAGAGAAAGTTATGCTGAGGAGAGACAAAGCCAATCTAGAAGATCTCTGCTTTTCATCTACAGTGAGATGAAACCTCTGACACAGCCAACAGTTTCTCACCTCATTCCTGTTTTAGCAAGAGAATTGCATAACGTTAGCTCTTTTAATCTAAGTAGGAAATCAATATTTGAGGACTCGTGGGCAGTTTATTTATGCTAGGAGCAGTGACTGGTGAAATCAAGTATTTTTTTTTGATGCAATCGTGTTTCTTCACAGAATGTACAGTCAGAATCAAAACAAGAGGAATTTTGCACATGAACTTCCTTTGCATTTTGAGCGAGGGCTCCTAAAAAAGTTGTCTCAGTTTTGTCTTAGGCCAATGAAGTTTTTTAATTGTGTTCCTGCTAATTAACTTAGGGCGCATGATTAAAACAAAAGGCTGAAGCATGTTTGATCTCCATGTCACCTCCTTCTAACCGGGGTAACATACCGTTGTTCACTCTAGTTCTTTTCACACCGACTCAGGCTTTAAAAGAAAACACAGCACAAACAACATAGAAGTCAGACAAACAAACATGATAGAAAGGTTGGTTGACTTCAAGGAGGAATTTCAAGTAGGTGGTAAGTGGGAAATGGCCTTTTAAATACAGGGTGGTGTTTCAAGAAAAGGGGCCCACTTTTGATCTAATTCTTTCTTTGATACTTTTTGTTCAAGCTTCTTCAATTCCCTTCTTACTGTTATACATAAAACCAGACCGGCAAACCACATGCAAATCTGCTTATAGCAGTTGCCATCAAATAACTAATTTGTATGTTTTGCATAAAGATTGATTTTTTTTTAAATCAAATTTATTTTCTGCAGCCAACATACCGTGTGCTACTGGGGGAAGAGGTGGGAAGCAAGTGGGGGCAAAGTTTGGTAGGTCTCCTGAACTGAGAAACTGTTGTCATTTTTGATACTCTGTTCTATACAAATCTGACCTCATTCTGAAGTCTTGATATACGAAACTTTCAAGCAACTTGCAAGCATTGAACATATGCTTACATTACATAATTAATCTTTGTTTTTAAGCCATATTCCTTGCATGAAACAGAAACAGACATAACATACGTATTCTATAGAACATCACATTAATTGCCATGCAGAGTTTAGCTACCGTTTCCTCCAGAGGTAGTGACTGGTAGTAAATTTCTGCCTTTTAGGCAGCAAGGGAGACAGTATCTCACAGTATGGCCAAGGTATCTGCAATGAAATGAGACCTAAATATCTGCAGCACTTCAGAGACCACATGTACTATTTTCTGGACTTTGGAGCAAACTTTGAGCAGTCATTACAAGGACTTTGACTCACATAATGATATACGTTCAGTGCTCCCTGGGGATACAAGAAAGAAAGAAAATAGAAGGCTATGAAAATAAAATGTTTCCTTAATTTTTCACGAAACCCAGTCAGAAAAGCACAACCACAGTTAGCAATAGCCTCAACAGGCCAGGCTTACTATGAAGGGTTCATTAGATTTGGATAGATTATGGCTAAAAGTATGGCTAAATAATTGTCTTCTGCCAGCCTATTCCACACTCTTGTCAGAAATCCCTGAGTCTTGCGATTTCCTTTAAGTGACTCACTATAGTTTTAACACTATGGCACTCTAATTTGGTGTGAAACTGTTATGAGTATTCATTAGAGCAAAGACTAAAATTCAGGACTTTGGACCTCAACAGAGTTTCCACTTATGTGCCGTGGCAGAAATTTGTCTTGACAGCAGTAGCAAGGCCAGCCTCCTAATCAATACCTTTTTCTCTCTCAAGTTTAGAGCCTATGTAGTAAAATGGTAACTACCTGTTCACCCGAACTTCATTTCATTTTGTTACCTGAGCTTTGTTTTTATAAAAGTCTGATGTGGCGAAAAGAATTACTCAAGTCCTAATTATGTGTGTCTGCAGACTGACTGCCACTTCAAATCCGTTTCAGAAGACCGTGTAATAGTCAGGCACAAAATGTATCTTCCACAGCACTCCCATGTAAGTAGTTCTTACATGTGCACGTATTTCTCGGAATTTGTAATGTGAGAAGTAACGGTGGTGAGATAAGAGTTACTCAACTTGTTGCTCATGTACTTTTAGTTGTTCCTGCAGGTTTGGGGGACAAATATAAATCAGCACATTTGCATGAAGGTCAGACATAGTCTTGTGTCCAAAACTTGTTTTGATGCACAGAGAAATACTTATTGTAGAAAACTGGCTTCCTATGTAATAATAATGTAACCATACACGAAAATAAAATAGTATTTTTTTTTTTCTTTATCAGACGATCTATTTCTTAAAGCAAAAAACAGGAACATACTTTTAGTCCTCAGCACTGGCAGGCTGTGAACTCCTTTACTTATTCATGTAAGTTCATGTCTAAGAGAGTTTCTGGTGAAAAATATTTCAATGTATTTATACAAGTCTTGTAATTTCTTTCTATTACTGTGGACTCCCTTGTGTGATTTTTGAAATCAGACTGTAAATGCCACTTGGAACATTTGTTCATGTACTTATATATCCTTACACAAATCAGAACAAACTGATCCCTTTTTTGTTTGGAGAGATTACTGTGCCCAGAGGATGCAATTACGGAGCCACATACAAAACTCACAGCCCCAGGACATTAGTATTACATATGCTTAAAAGAAGCTAGGTAATCTTGCAGTCTTAAACTATTCTGCATATCCTGTCTAATTTAGAGCAAGTTGTCAGTTTGCCCTGACAAGCACCAGCAGTTTTGCTTCAGCTTGTTCCTGAACTTGTGAGGGAGTCCTTATAAGATAGCCTTGCAGCTTCCATCCTTTCCACCATAATTTACAAGGTAGAAAGTACAGAAGAATCTCAGTGACCTAGCTTGTCAAAATGTCTGCATTTTGTTGGAACTGTAATCTTTTCATTCTGTCTTTGCAAGAAAACGTTCAGTCTTGTATTTTCAAGTGCAACCACCTTCTTTGCAGGTTGACTGATCCCTGCAATCAAACCTGATTCCCCACATGGATTGTTTCTCATCAGTCCATAACAGTGTGGACCACTGAGGAAAGCACACCCATTTTTGTAGAAGAGCCTTTTAAGATGTTTCTATGGCCCCCCAGCCAGTTAGCAGTGGTTGTACCCCCTTAGCAATTTCATATATTGTGCTACAGCTGTGTAAGAGATGTGTATGATTTCATTTTCTTGGTCATCTTTGCCAGACTCTTTAAAAGCCACCCACAAAATGTGGCCTTCATGCATTTTTACCTCTCCTCTTCCACAGATGAGTCTCTTACTCATCCAAGTGGGCTCTTGCTTACATGGATAAAGATGCTGGAGTAACAATTTCCTGTATTCTTAATAGCACTTTCCAGAAAATGAGTCAACATTTCCTTTGCATGGTAGCTTCACTGCAAGAATCTTCAGGTCATAACTGACCTGTTTCCATTTATAAAATAATCTATATAATATACTGTACACATGTATATGTTTTATGTAATCTTTATAACAAATAACATGATGTATGGGAAGATAAACAGAATATGCTTCATTTATACAGCAGTTCTAATAATGATGCTTTCATTTCTGTCAGTAGCTCTAGTTCCAGGGACAATCATTTAATTTATTCATGATACTACATACGCAAAATATTGCAGCAATAATTGGGATTGTTGTAGTTACAGAACTAAATGCTCGTGAATGAAACCTAGTTGTGAATATTTAGAGGGAAAAGAGCTGGGGGGGAAGGGCTGCTTTCTGAGGTCTCCTCTGCCTCTTCAGTTCTTACACTCAGGATTCAAATATGCCTGAAAATAGACACCACCGCATTATCTGTATGGGCAGCCCAGGTATTGGTATCACACACAGCTGACCAACGCCACGATAACAGCTTCTTTTTTGTTTAGGTGAACAGTATCACTTACAGACCCATTTTCTTAATGGACAATGCTGGTTGAGAAAGGTGATGCTGGGGGAGTTTCAGCTTTAGCCCGTGCTGCCTAGATAACTTCACTTCTTTGTTAATATCCAACGGAAGCACCTTCAGATAAAAGACTTGTAGCAATTTGAGGAAATTAATAGGTAGTGCCAAAATAGCCAGGGTAATGAAATGTACCTTGTAGTCAGCAGACAAACAGCGTGAGCTCTTACCAAGTTTTCAAACATTATTTTCATTACTGCTTCCAGCCATGACTCTATAATAAGAGATGTCAGTCTGTGGAGCTGGAGGGAAGAATATCCCCCCAACATCCACAAGCCTTGCAGTTAGAGTATGAAATGTTGCAATGTTGAATTTCAGTGTTACAGAAGTGTTAAAGCACTGTAAGCAGAACACTTATTGAGGCAATTAACCAGGAAAGATCTTGGTTCAGCAGCCAGCTCCAGAGAGGGATCTTCCTGTGCGAGACAAAAGATCCCAGACTGTCCAGTGACAGAAGAAACAACTTGTTTATACTGAAACAAATCCACATCCACTTTTTTTTTTTTCAAATGAACTCCAGAAAAAGGAAGAATTAGCCAGAGACAACGGGTAAGAGGGAAAAAGAAAAGGAAGTACAGCAAAATCTTAGTAGATTAGAAACACTCAAATGCGAATATAGTAACAGAGTGGGCCTTGTAGTTTCCCACCCCATGAGAACAACACTGGAAGCAGGCCTAGGCCTACAGCCATACACACAGTGCACCCACCCTACGGAGGAACATGCATTTGGGCTCTATCAGTGAGTAAACATGAATGTCAAGTCACTTGAGTCTATGTTCAAAGATGTTAATGGGAATGATTTTAGAAAACAATACCTGAAGGATCTGTAAGACATTTGTAGGTAGTAACTGTGTAGATTTTGCAACTTATATTTCATTTATCATTTCGTAGTGAAGCAATCTTCACTCATCTTTACTCATTTGGAATTTTGGCTTCACGTTGACTTTCTTTGACTCAGGAAGAAGAGAACTCAAGTATCATCTTGCTGTGTATAACATCAAAACAAGACATCAAATACACTGAGATAAACTGGATTGCTGAAATCCTCTCATTTTATTTTGATTATAACATTTGTAAGGGTACATTTGAAATCTTATTGGTGACAGGAAATGAAGTGGCATTTCTGACATGGCTGAGCACTACAGAACTGCAATAGCCATCTATTCCATTTTCGGTCAATTAGAACTCTGACTTTGCATTTTGATTTGACTACAAACTGTGTGTCTGAGTTCTGCATTTCTCTGAGCATCCCCTTCACCCCTCAAGTGGTACTGGTGGCAGACACACATTTAGCTATAAGCTTTTACAATAGTGTCTGAAACACCTTGCATTTCCAAGTGCCGTGTTGAATTGAAATTCTGCTTAGTATTAGTCAGTGAAGTACAGAGAATGTAGAAATACGGGAACATCTCTAACTTTTATAACGCGGTTAGGAAGTTTGAAAGTTCAGCATGAACACTTCGCAAAATATTGCAGAAGAACAGAGAATTAAAAACGACATCCTTGTTCTGGATTACACTGATGTTCACTTCCTTTCTCAGAAATAGCTGACTGCAGCAGATAATGACTACAGACTGAAATATTTTTTGCTTTGAGGAATAAACAGTTAGTCCTATGAACAGCAGGTCTAATGAAGCTTTTATTTTTTTTTAATAGATTTGAATCCCTAGCCTTTCTTCTTCCATGGAGTATTTGCTTAATAAAGATTAGCCTCTCACTGCAGCCTTTCTTTACTAGGGACATGAGAAAGAAGAGAGCCCTTATGTGAAAACTGAACTCCACAGTATTACCAATATTCTTCTCCTCTCCTCCTCCACTCCCTTCCCCTCCCTTCCCCACCTCTCTCCTCTCCTCTCCTCTCCTCTCCTCTCCTCTCCTCTCCTCTCCTCTCCTCTCCTCTCCTCTCCTCTCCTCTCCTCTCCTCTCCTCTCCTCTCCTCTCCTCTCCTCTCCTCTCCTCTCCTCTCCTCTCCTCTCCTCTCCTCTCCTCTCCTCTCCTCTCCTCTCCTCTCCTCTCCTCTCCTCTCCTCTCCTCTCCTCTCCTCTCCTCTCCTCTCCTCTCCTCTCCTCTCCTCTCCTCTTTACAAATGCCTTTCTGGAAGAATACTTTTGATAAAGATTTACTTTTTTTAGCTTTTATTTTTTTTACAGGAGCTATCTGATGAACTTCAGCCCACACATATTCTTAAGAGAAATGAGAAGCTTACTTTCATTGGGATGCCTTTTTGTGTGTAGATCTCTCAGAGATTTTGAAATGAAGTCTTAAGTCTTAAGTTACCTTGTGAGACAGGCTTTGTCCAGTGGCAATTTCAGATAGCAAACGCTATTCATTTAATGAAAACTATTTTACTATTTACTATTTTACTAGCTTAGCTACACAGGGCTCTGACATTACCAGGAGGCCAGCAACACAGGTGACATAAAATTAATATCCAATATGGTCCCATTGACTTCTGTAGTTCTACACTGGGGTCAAATCTAGCCCACGTTCTACAAGATGTGTTCACACAGATGTTCAGGAAAATAATGGTAGAGGATTTGAGATAACCAGGAGACTTAAACAGTTTTCAACTGACTGCTCAGGATCTTACATTAGGCTAATTATTGTGCTGCGCTGTTACTTGGTGGCAATTCCTCTTAATGCTGGATTAAAAAGTTTAAAAGAAGCAAACCATATTCAGCACCATAGGAGGTCTGCAGTAATTCTAAGTAAGCCTGATAATCTTGTAAGTCTCCTGGGTGTAGGGTGATACTTCAGCCAGGTCCTGAAATGTATGATTCGGACAAATAAACACCCAAGTAAATAAATGCTTTTAGCAAAGCGAGATTAAAATCCCTGCCTTAACCCAAAATACTATGAACAAATGCAGTCAAGTTTTAACTAATGATCAAAGCATTTCCAGAAGCATTCCTCTTTTTATTATTATTATTATTTTTTTAAATCCCCACAGGCAAAGTAAGGAAATTAAAAAAGGAAAAAGGATATTTAGCCTTCATTGATAACATCAAGTTTTGTAGGCAAACCTGGAGCCAGAATGAGTACAACTCTTAGAGGTGATGAATGAACTTTCTGAGAATTCTGATCCAAGGTATTTCAAAGCAGAGAACCCCATTCACAAAGATGCTGTGAACTCTTCCCCTCTGCCCCTTCCCCAGCACACACCCCACTGAAGGGTCAGACAAGAGAGGAGTGAGAGAGAAGCATGTGGGAGTTACATTTCAGGATCTGATTAAGCATTTAAAAACTCCAGGTTCTACAGTGTTCAGACTATGATGCTCCTTGCAGTTTAGCAAAAATATTTCAGCATAATCTCTGTAGGAGTTTAGTATGGTCACTCTCATTGCTGGCAAGATTCTGCAGCAAGCACCTTGTGCCCTATGCAATTTGTCAGGCAATTTAAGGAAGCCTGCTGAGCTTTCCCACTTGTTTTTCTGTCTATGCACCAAGAATTGTGGGTTTGGATTCCATTCCATTTTCCAAACCCATCACAAATGCTTTCAGAAATGTTGTGGTATGTATGTCCATCAGTGTCGTGCTTTATTATCACCCATTCACAAAGATCGCAAGGGAGGCCCGACTAGCAGGGAGAAATCAGTAGAGCACATTTACACATTTTTAACTATATTGTGGAAATCTTCTATTAGGCAGACAGACATATCTCAGGGTCTGCATTGCAGTACACTGCTTGTTCTACACGGATACAACTTGTATGAGACTGGAGACACTTTTCCTATGTACAGATGAGGCTGATATCAAGCAGGAACTGTGCTGCCACCTGCTGTGCATGTTTATTTTTATCATCAGTAACTGGCGCCTGCACATCTCTACGCTCATTGGTCCAGCGTTAACCATTTGCTTTTACTAACACCTGGTCACCGTAACAGGTCCATTTGCATTTCTGCACTTGTTTGAGAATTCACTCGAGAAGTTTGAAGAATATAAAATACACATAACAACAAAGCAAATTGTATAAATGGTGTAATTTATTAAATATGGTTAGTATGTTTAAAGCTATACCATGGAAGTAGATCAGAATATATTTATGAAATGCAGGGAGAAACTGACCGCTCATGTTCTTATGGCCCAGAAAGTGAGGTCCATAATTATTAACACTATTTTAAAAATTATAGTTCTTACAGTATATTATGGATATTTCATTTGAAAGAAGGAAGAGAACCATTAGGGAGAAAAACTGGAAAACAGTCAGGTTATGACAGTTAAATAAATGAGAACTGATATGTTAAGCCATACGAATACTAGTAGCTTCCCATGTTGTCACTGTAATTTTCTTCCTTGAATAAAGTGTCTTCCTTGAACTTCTGACTTTTGGAGTACAGCAGAAAGGTTCAAGAGGACAGATTATCACAAATGTTCTATTTCACAGTGTGAATTTGAGCTTCTATATGCACCACCACTTCACATCCAGTTAAAATTCTTTGCACAAGCCCATGAGAAAGATGGGACTTTTATCCTTTGATAAAATAAAACAGTAAGTATAATACTGATGAAAGAGAAAAAATAGGAATACGAGAAAGAGAGTAAGTAATTTCTGTTTGTGGGGTCTGGTACTTGAGATACAGAATTTTCTTCTTGGATTTCGGATGACAGAGTATGATTTGAGTAGATTAAAATAACATGTCACGGAGTTACAGAAATGCAGAGGTTGGAAGGGACCTCAAGAGACCATTGAATCCAACCCCTTTGCTAGAGCAGGTACCCTTCAATAGGTCACACAGGTAGGCATCCAGACAGGTCTTGAATGTTTCCATAGAAAGAGACTCCACAACCTTTCTGTGCAGCCTGCTCCAGAGCTCTGTCACCCTTACCTAAAAGATGCTCTTCTGCATATTTGTATGGAACTTCCTAAGTTCAAGCTTTAGGCCGTTGTTCCTTGCCTTATCACTACACACAACTGAGGAGAGCCTGACCTCATCCATTTGCCTCCCACCACCCTATTATAGATACTTATAAACACTGATCAGATCCCTCCTCACTCCTTAGAAATCCCACATAATGGTATTATCCAGCAAAGTTTAGAATGACTTATAGACATATTTCTCCCATATCATTGTGACAGCACAATTTTTTTGCTTCATATTTTAATGGGAGCAGGAGCAGACCTGCCAGCTATCAAAACCATCCAACCAAAAGACACTGAAAAATTCTAGTTAGCTTTAGGATCTCAGCAAAGAAATCAGTGCTTTGGTATGACCTCCCTGCCTAATAGTAGCAATGTATTCTGTGAAAATATTTCCACAGGTAAAGATACCAATTGTACAAATATATTTAAAATATATATTGTTTAATTTGCTTAATTTTCAGTGCTATTATCCAAATATGAGAGAGCATGCACTAGTATCATGATGAAGGTTCGAAAGAAATCTTTTAATGAGAAAGCTGTACCTTATTCTGTTTGTGTGAGTCAATATCTGGAGCTTTCTTTGCTTATCTTGCTGACATTTGTACTGCTTGGGCTTCATAAACAGCAGCAAATGGATCTGCAAACATGAACTACATGAATATTTTCAAGCTGAGCTATCTTTTTGTTACTTCTTTTCCCCTTTGTTGGACAAAGTTTCCAATTATGCGCTTCCAGAGTTCTAACCATTCCTTTTGGGCTATGTACCCACCGTACAGTTTTTGCTAATTCCTTTCCTCCTTTTTCTGTTTAAGGATGCTTTGTTTTAAGAAAATAGTTTGGGTGCCTCTTTTCACCATTAGTCAGAATTTCTGAAAGGAGAAATCAGTTAATGAGTCCAATACAAGCTACTGGGTAACATGGCTGTAGTGAGTACTGCAGCCTTGAGCCCGTGTCCTGGCAGGAAAAGTTTGTGTCAAGGTTGAGAGCAAGGAAAAACTCTTCCTTGCAATCACATAGGAGAAAACAGGCAGTTAGCCCTAAGTGTGATGCAATTCATCAGTTGAACAATTAAAGCACCTATGTTTGCACAAACTCTGAGCCTTAATAAATGTTAAGAGCTCAGAGGTAAATATTTCCAAGACCCATAAAACAGAATAAAGAATTGAAAGGGGGTGATCTATATAAAAGTCACAACACAACCAGCCTGAAAAAAAAACCACAACCCTTTCAACTTTCCCACTGCATCACCAAAAGCTGCTAGCGTACATCATTTGATGTTGTAGGAATAAAGGAACTTCTGGCTACAGGACCCATATGAATGCTGAGGTGGGATTAAAGGCAGAGATTTTGTTTCTTTCAACCAATTTGCATTGCATTGGCCTAAGCAAAAATCCTCTTACATTTACATGTCAGTGCATTCATAAAAATGCAGTCCTTACACATTTCTAATACTTAAATTAGGTTATTTATCACCAATTTCAGACCAGTGACTACTGCAGTTTAGAGCTGACTTCTTTCTGCTCCCTCTCATTAGAGAACTGCTAGATCTATTTCCTTCTCTCAGCAATAACAGGAGAGCACACAATGCCTTCCTTCCTTCCTTCCTTCCTTTCTGCAAACTTTGAATGTTTTCTCCAGAATTTGTTCTATCTATATATGTGAAGGAAACAATGCTTGATACATTTAGGCCCTTGCCAAGCCAGTGACCAAATACTCTGTCATCACTAGAATCATTTCAGGCGCTGGAACTGAACTGATCCGGTTGGTATTATTTGGTATTATTTCATTTCCCATGTTTAGAAACGTGATGGCAACATCCTCAAGAGTTAAAACACCACAAGTTGCGCTGCTACCGAAAACACGTTTTTAATTGCATTAGTTAACATAGAGTATTATTATTGTTAGAGCATTATTAGAAGATGACAGCGGTGAACAACCACTAGAGGGCTTATTGTTCCGTATAGTATCTTAACAAAATCCGTCAAAAGCAAAGAACTTCAATATGATTTTGTCTCTTGTGAGGCTCCTATACTTTCAAATCCTAAAAATCCTGGTTTTCTACTTGTCTCTGACCAGCCAAAGGACAGTCACCATCTCCCTGCCCCCTCCACACACAGACACTATATTTCCTTCTGATCGTGGATTTATTACTCAAGTGCTTAACACCCACAGCTTCTCATGTTTGGCAATTTGAATTATTACTGACATGAAATATATATATATGTATATATATATATATATGTACTCACTGTCTATTTTCATCATGGTGATCTAAAATAGTCTCTTTCCTAGTCATACTAGAAACATGTCAGTTACTTGACTTTGTAATTTTGGAAATACAAAGCAAGTTTTGATGTAGTAGTTTGATAATCCTTTATTTAGCTTTTTGCATGGTACAGCCTCACCTCCACAACCCCATTTAAGGTGTTTACTTCTGCCTTTAAAGGTGTGAAACATTTACCTACAGATCAACTTCATTCTTGTGCATCGTCCTGATGGTAGTTGTTTTGTTTCCCCTGTTAATATCTAGTGGAATACCAACAGCAGAAAACAGATACAGTGCATTTGAGACTGGCATTCTTTTTACCAATTTGAGGATGTGATTGAAGGTTGCTCTGGTTGCTGAAGTTTCCTCGAGAGCCTGGTTGCCTGGAGAGGCTCTATTCCATAGAAGAAATTTGATTTACTGACCTTGAATAAGCTGCAACTGTACTTGCATGTCTCAGGCTTTTGATGGGCAATTTATCATTCTGGAATTAATTCTGGAAAAATAATTCTTATTTTAAGCACCAATCTACATTCAGAATCTTCATGCAGCTTTATCTTCTTAATCTTTAATTGTCTTTCTTGTTACCCATGTTATGTTCCATGTACTGGAAAGCACAGACTCTTCTCCCTGCACAGGTCTCCCTGTGTAGGCTTAAAGAAACACAAACCAACTGTGTATATCAGCCACGGGTAAAATTAACAAACACAAACCAGGCTAATAGCTCTTGTAACACTAATATGGCAATCAGCTTCAGGCCTGATTTGATTCTCTGACCTCATTTTATTCATTTATTTATTTATTTTCCTGAGACATCAGCACGAGAAGCATCTTGAAGGCTGCCTATAGGAGTTTCAGAGATCACCTTCTATTTCAGTCTGGTTTTCTGAAAGACTAAGCTCAGTGCTGGTGGATTATTGATATGCTGTGGATATAAGCATGTGTAAGTGTGCATTATGTTAATAGCATAATATTTTGACTTGGAAGGCAATGGTGAGAAAAATGCTGTTGAGGTTGAGCTTCCAAGAAAAACACTTTGTGTTGTTCTTTGTGAAATGCCTTGTTATACTTAGCAATTATATGGTGCTGGCACAAGACATATAATAGAGCAAATGCCTCAAGAATTGAAAAATAGCTAAACAGTGTGCAACATAAACACAGGGGTGAATGTCATTGAACACTTTAGGCATAAAATGTTTAGTTACCAGTCCATGAAAAGATTAATTATTCTGTTAGATCTGAAGAAACTTCAAGATTAAGATAAACGCGAATAACTGAATGGATACATTAATTTTCTCAGGATATGTTTTATATCAGATTCATTTTTTTTTTTTTTCATAATCATCTTCATAACAACAACAAATTTCCTGAACTCCAAACATCTTCAAAGAATTCCTTTACTCATTTAACACACGAACCTGCAAATAAATGTATTGCCATTTCTCAGATGCATCTTCAACCTGTACCAGCTACTGACAGTACAGTTTCACCTGTTAACTTCCGTGTGGGTAAAGTAATTAAAATGTAGAACTGTTAGTCTTGTTAGTCTTGCACATTAAAGGTTTTTCTTTATTCCTGCCTGCTTTTACACCCAACCAGTGTTGTGCCTGTTAGTATTGTAGCTTTTTATGTAAACGAAGATGTGAAATCTATCTTTTTAAGCTTTGATCTTGAATGTTTGAAGTTGACATTTACTATTTTTCTGTGTTATCTAGCATATGTTCTCGCTAAATTAGCTGACAGGGAGAGATATGATAAGTGATACAGGCTTTCATCTTTCCCACAAGAAAATTCCTTGGGAGGAAACAAACAATTACATTTCAACAAGCCTTTATTCAAAATCATAAATAATATCTGTGAGGAACTGACTCAGAGGGAATTCAGAATAACAAATGGCAGTATCGCTATTAAAGTACATTTTAGTAAGGAAAAACATCAATGATAACAACAAAAGAAAGAAAAGGGGGGAAAAATAACACCGTACTCAATAGCTTATCAGACTGCTTCTTTCCAGGTGACTGTCCTGTAGCCGCTTCTAGTTGCAAATGTAGCTTTAAAAGTGTGAACTGTCAATAATTCATCTTTTAAAACAATGCAATGTCCAAAAACATCTCTGCTTGGGGGGCAGAATATTTAGTCCGTAGATTAATGACAGCATAATTGCTAGCTCTTGAACATTTCACTTGTATTGAGAGGCATCTTGTTCTTGTGCCCTAAGCACTCCTGTGAGTGCTTATTATCTTTTTCTTGCCAAAACTTGAAGATGAACCACCAACAGTTATTCTGAAGACTGAGGGCAGAGCCCTATTTCTGAACTGTTAGCAGGCTCAGATCAAGCATGAGGCAGGAGAAATACATTTATGAAAACTAACAGTGAAAGGAATGTTCCTGGTTAGGTAGTTTTCCTAAACTAAACATCCCTGAAGAGTAGAATTAATATTCTCTAGCCCTGCCACTGAAGTACAACAAAGTTGTTTAAAAATAAGAATCAAAATGGATCCGTTTACTTCCCTTGTTTGTAGTCAGTAAAATGAAACAACTGAGTGAGCAGTGTTTACTGTAGTCAGTATAAGATTGCACTGCTGCTGCAGTTGATCACGATTCTGATTACTTTTTGCAAGGTGGAAAAAAAGAATTTTCATAAGACTGTAAAAATATTTCAGGACTTAGCAGATCTGTGCTAGGTATATCACAGCCAAGCTAACAATGGAAACAACATTGATAAGAAGAAGCATGTATGTGTATGCAATTCTGAAGACTTATGCAGAGCAAGGGAACAGTTTCCCAGATTTGTGAAAGGCAATCACGTTTGATTTAACTTGTGCAGCAAAGAATGCAGCAAAAAGACCCAGTGAAAAGCGGTAGGATGCCACTAAAAAGCCGAAGCCTCAGATTTCTACTTTGTATAGAAACAAGCCTTCTGGTTTACAAGTCTAAGCAGTTGCAATGTTGTTGCTTTCTGTGCACATGACTTGAATGTATTCAGATCCCAAATCTGCAACTGCTACTCTGTGGCTATTCCAAGTCTCATTCTGAGTCCTCAAAGCATACTTCAGATTGCAATACTGTGCCAAGTGCTATTCTTCTTACAAGAAATGACAGATTAACAAGCAGACTCAACCCACCTTCCATTATAAGCGGATGAGAAGGATCAACACGTGACTCAGACACCACTTGCATCTCCAAAGATCATCAGATCAAAGATCCTGCACACATTATTCATATTGTTTTATTAAAAATCCGAGTAAACAAACTGCAGCACTTCAACTGGCAGCTAACAAAGCTGTGCAACATTTGTTCGCATTCCTGCTTTTTCCTTCAATCCACATGGCCTCTTTGCTTTCAGTCTCAAATAGGCATTTCTCATTTCCTTCTTACTATCTGTGACTGTAAGAGCAGGAACTCACATATGGCACACATCTCACTACACAGATCAGGCACGTAAAACAACATTCACGCTAACACACAAGCAGGCCTTTCTTTCCACAAGGCACAGTCAGCCTGGCAAGATGGCATCACTCATGGCTAACCAATTGTCTAACAGTTGTGGAAGGAGAACAGAGAAAAAGGAAGAAGATAAAACAGGTTTTTCAGTTCAGTCTTGTCTGCTGTAGTGGAAATGCAGCTTGAAGCCCCTGGTGGGAAGGCAGGACCAACACAGGGGAGCTCAGGTGTGTGCAATGTACCTGAGTGACTGGAAGAGGTGGAGCCAGGATCCATCCCTTCCCAGACCTCATTTAAGGGTTGGAAGTAGAAGTGAGGGCATCTTGCTGGAGATTCCTGCTTGCCTGTGGTCTTGTAAGTATAAACAGCTTTTTTTCCTTTATTTTTATGTCTGTAGCTGCTGTATTTGAGCTTATTCTCCCCTGCTGCAACTGAGGACTTTGCTACTGTGCTGTCATTATTCTATGTGTACCATTGTGTTACAGCTGCTACAGGCCTCCTGTGTGAACTTACTGTGACAGAATTTCTTTATTTAATAGGAATAAATTCCCTGGGACCAGAGCAGAGCTAAAATGGAGCTCCCAGGCAGGTGGTGTGCTTGCAGAGGCTCTGTGTATGGCTGTTCTGGGTAGTTGACTTTTGATTCACTTGAGGCCTCAGTATTTCTTCATGTACTGATGTCAGGTTTCACAATTTTGATAATTTTAAGACCACAGACAGAAAAATAAGCCTAACATTAGATAGAAGAAACAGCTTCAGGCTCTTGTCCAAACATTTGAGTTACAGGAACTTATTACTTTTAGAGAACCCTTTCTATTGACACATGAGTTATGTATGTTTACAATGGATCTCAAAGAGAGCATAAATTACTTAGTGAAAGGAAGAGAAGATGTGATTAACAAACAGAAGAGAGCAAGCGCTCAGTGCTCTGTCAGTACTTCTCAGTCCTTACAGAGTTCAGAGTGCTTTTGGAAGAAGCTGGAACTTCAATAATGAAGGAACTGTGTGTAAGCCACTCAGCAGAACAGGTCTGGAGAACCCAGATCTCTTGATTCACAGTGAATCACAGTCTGAACATGAATTAACAGTACCATGTTGTTGATATTGCGAGATACACAGCTTTACAGCAAAGGTGCTCCTTTTTAACGAGTGGATAATCACAGAAAAATAGGGCTGTAGAAATCTGGAGAGGTCACCTCATCCATCACTGGTGATCCATTAACAGGGTTAAATAGAGCTGGAAGGATACAGCTATCTCTGAGATTAAAATGGTAATGTTAGTTTCTTTCATACAGTGCTGGAGACGCTTTTGCTGGCGTAGGACAGTGTGAGAGAGAATGAGTAGCATGGGGAAGAGGATGGCTGTTGTGGTTTGCACCAGCTGGTTTATGCTACGTGCTGGACTATGATTCAGCTTGTTCTTTCTGAATTCCTTGTTGTTTCTTGTTGTGTTTTTTAACAATGATTCTCAAAGGTCAGGAATTTTAAACAAGAACAATAATAAATTTGTTCCTTTTAGCTTTGTTTCACGTGTGAGATCGATGAGGATGTCCTTTATTCCTTTATCTTCATTGTTAATAAAATTACCAAACAGAACCTGTGTGAAGGCAGATTCCAGGAACCCGCTGGTATCACTCTCCTTTTGACAGTGAGCTATTGCTTGTGATTCAGTCAGTTTTGTACAGACCCCATAGTACCTTTATCCAGACAATATCTTTCAAACTTTTAAGTGGAATTGTCATATAACTGTCAAAAACCTAATCAGTTTTGAGAGAGGCTACTTCACTTTCTTGCTCTAATACACCCTCATTAATCTAAAGCTAAGAGTAAGATCTATACTATTCTTTAAGAGCTTTTCCAAGGGTTTTTAACACTGTGATACTAATGCTATTTAAAGGATGATAAACTGAGAAAGCAGTGATTAAGTGGACCAGCCTTGAACATGTGCACGTGTTTCACCTGGTTCTTATTTACTATGACTATAATGTTCTTCCTTCACTTACTTGTCTTGAATGAAGTGTACAACATATATAACATATTATGTATTTAATATACTCTTATACTTAAAAAATTATGGCAACCTTTACTAAGCAGTTTCTGTGAACAGCTGTGGGATGCCCACACAAGCAGCTCAGTACTAACACCGATGGTTGGGCAGTTCTTTTACTCTATTTGTGAAATACAGGAACACTGCTTGCAAAGATAAGCATGGGGTATTTGCCCCATAAAGCTTACCAGCTGGGTTGTTTGCTGCCACGAGCAACCTGGAACATGTCCATCCCTCAGACACTTACGACAGAACTGCTGTAGCTACAAGTGCAGGTGTCTGTGTTTCCTCCAGTCTGTCACTGTGTGCGGTGCCTGTGGGCTGTTTCTGGGTCTTCCCTGTTCTGAACTCCTCTATAGTAGGAGTTCACTCTATGGGTGAAAGATACCTATAAATAGAATAGCAACACACTGTTGGGTGGTGTTATCTCAGATGTGGTGATTTCTTTATATTGTGTTCACAAGGAAATGAACCTCTTGCAGTCATGCTGCACCAATCCTCTTCCTTGTAGCTGGGTGGGTGCAAGGAACCTTGAGGGAGAGCCCTTGAGGGCTGAGGGAGAACAGGATCAAGATGTGAGCACGTTTCTTTTGTTGGACTAGTAGTGACAGGCCCATGGGTGCACTTGTAATTTCAAACCAGCATTAGCTGGTGTGGCAGCCTTGAGCTGCTGGGGGTTCCTAGTGCATGGAGATGTCGATAAGAGTGCTGGGTGCTGCACTGCTGGGCCCCTCCGTTCCAAGGGCATCTGGGTACTGTGAGGAGAGGCAGGGAATGGGGAACACTGATAAACATTCTAAATAACCTTATCTACAGCAAAATGCTGGTGATGGTTTTGATTGTGAGCAGCAGAACCCACAGTTTCATTCATGTGCAGATCTCACTTTCATATCACCAGGCTACAATGATGAAATGTTAGCAAGTGACTGGATTGTTTGCCTATATGCAAGGTGCACAGAGTCATTAAGTCTGGAAAACACCTCTGAGATCATGCAGTCCAGCTGTCCACCTCCCCCCAATGCTGCCTGCTCACCATACCCGTCGGTGCCACACTGACCCTTTGCTTATCGCCTCCAGGAACGGTGCCCCGCCACCTCCCTGGGCAGCCCGTGTCAGTGCAGCACTGCTCCTTCTCAGGATAAATTTTCCCTGATATGCGACCTGAACCATCTCCGGTGTAACTTGAGGACGTTCCCTCTCGTCCTATTGTAGGGCTGTGCGTACGCCTGCCCCCATTCCCTCATTTCTGATAATGCGAGCAGTTGTACGTCCTTTACGTTCATAAACCGCGTTTGCCCTGAGAGGAGAGAGACGGGCGGCGGGGGGGTGGGAGGGAGCCGGGACGGCAGGCAGCGAGGTGGGAGGAAGGCGGCCGCGGGAGGCGGGAGAGCGCGGGGTGGAGCGAAGGCGGGGCGGGCGGCCGTGCTCAGCCAATCCGGGGGGCCTCGTCCATTTTTCGGCGTGAGGCAGGCACGTCGGTGGGGTGATGCTACGACGCCGGGAAGGGGCCGGCAGGGCGGCGGGGAGCAGCCCGCCCGCTCGGGCTCGCCGCCGTTGAGAGGAGCGCCGCTCCCTCCTTCCTCGCCTTCACTGAAGCCGGGAGCTCGGGGCCCGTTCTCGCCGCCCGGGGTACGAGGCCGGCCCGTGGGCAGCGCCGCGCGGCGGGAAGGGGCGGGCGGAGGCTGTGGGGAGCCCGGGGCTGAGAGCGGGCCGAGGCGTGTGAGGAAAAGGCAGCGCTGGGCAGGTAGGGGCGGCGGAGCGGAGCGGGGCCCGGGGAGGCGGCTGGGGAGAGGGGTGGTCCTGCGAAGGGCGGGCGGTGCGGTGCGGGTTAGCGGCGGTGCCGGACGGGAGCTCGCCGGCTCCATTCATCCGTCGATCCGTCCGTCTCCTTGCAGGCTCCCGACGGCCGAGGGAAGGAAGGGAAGTCTTCTCCGAGGCGCGGGGAGGAAGCGGGACCCCTGGCGTTTCATGTTCCGCCAGCCCGACGGCATTTTGGCGTTGATTCCGACCTGCTCCCACCTGCACCCGGGCAGCGACGGGGAGGAGGAGGAGGGACGCCGTCCCGCCATGTCCCGGTACGGCCTCCGCAACCTGCTGGACTGGCTGTACGGCGGGGTGGACCCCAGCTTTGCCGGCAACGGAGGGCCGGAATGCGCGGCCTTCCTGTCCGGGCGGCAGCGCGCCGTGGAGAGCCTGGTGTTCCTCAGTCTGGGCGCTGCCGAGATCCTCCTGGCGCTCTGCAAGCTGCGGCAGCTGCACCTGAGGGAGCTGGAGAGCCACCTGCAGCAGCAGCCCCGCGCCAAGCACGAGAGCCTGGGCAAGAACCTGCTGCTCGTGGCGCTGTGCCTCGTCTTCGGGCTGGAGGTGGGCTTCAAGTTCGCCACCAGGACTGTCATCTACCTGCTGAACCCCTGCCACGTGGTCACCGTGATGCAGGTAAGGCTCGGCTTTGGATCTACGCTGCCGAGGTGGTGCTTTGCCTGCAGTCAGTTTGTAAAACAGAAGCACGAAGCGAAGGTTCGAATGCCGGGGATTCATAGAAACGTCTTAGAGCTTGGCTTTTACTCAGCTGAGTTGAATGTGGAGAGGAAAATAAAAGGTGAAACCGTAGCTAACGTTAATATCTAGCACCGTGGCTGAAGAGGCTTTCTTGTCACCAGAAAAAGCTGTTCCCACCAGCTGCAGTGGGATAACTTGTGCCAAATTTGATTGAAAACAAGGTTACTGCTAAAGAGCCTGCCTGATTTACACACTTTTTTTCAAGCAAGTAACTTTCAGGGGTGTGAATGTGTTCTGTGAAGCTGTTAAAGCAGCACAACTTTTTTTGTGTGTGCGTGTGAACAATTTTGTTTTGCTTTTCTAATTTTGAAACAGGTGTTATCCTTGTCTTATATGACAATGAATGACCTGAGGTGGACTGATACCTGCTGTTAGATTTAACAAGTTGTGGCTTAGTTGCTGATGGATGATAATACACAGTGTGTGTTGCTGTTAAGCTAATAGAGACGTTCATAATTAGTGAGTGCTCTGTGGTACCTAAAGCTTACAAACTATTTGTGTCTAGTTGTGTGTGTGTACTTAGCTCACTGAGAACATGAAGGAACATGGGATGTCAAAAATAATCCTTTTACTGATTTTACTGATTCTTTACCATGAACACTGGACACCTTTCAGAATTTGAACTCAACAACAAATAGAAGATTATAGGAAAGGTTGTTGTTATTTTTTTAGTGCTGCTGTGGTTTACAAAGAAATCAGAAATAACAAATTGGACCAACACCATTCCTTGTCTGTCTGTAGATGTTTAACTGGTAGTATAAAGGTCTGGGGGTGGTGGGGATCCTTTCAAGAGGGGTCACACAGGTTTTTACAGCAATAATTGGGGCATCTACAGAAAACAAGTTCCCGTTCCAGAATTTAATTAGTAGGTTATGTGAATTCCTAAGCTGTGAGGCAGCGCGAGGTCAGTGTTTTACACCATACTAGAAATGCTTTCCGTAAAGTGGTAACAGTTGTTGCACAATCAATTAGTATTGGTAAGGAAGTGGAAAACAGAAGGTTTCCAAGAGCTGTACAAATAATTGAAAAATAAAACAATATAGTCACATTCTATTGCTTGGCAACGCTCTCTATTTACTGGAATGTTTCCTGTTAATTCTCTGAGATGATGATGATGACATTTTACTATTATGATTTGAATTCTTTGTTCTCTTGGTACAGTATTATGATGTTGTTTTATGATAGCACTATGGTATTAACAAGGAGTATCCATCAGAATGAGAGAGGTGCTTCTGCCCGTCTACTCTGCTCTCATGAGACCCCATCTGGAGTACTGCATCCAGTTCTGGGCCCCCCAGCACAGGAAGGGCATGGAGCTGCTGGAGTGGGTCCGGAGGAGGGCCACAAAGATGATCAGAGGGCTGAAACACCTTCCCTGTGAGGACAGGCTGAGGGAGTTAGGGCTCTTCAGCCTGGAGAAGGCTCTGGGAGGACCTTATAGCAACCTGCCAGTACCTGAAGAGGGCCTACAGGCAGGAAAGCTGGGGAGGGACTATTTGTAATGGCATGTAGTGACAGGATGTGGGGAAATAGCTATCAGCTGGAGGAGGGTAGATTTAGATGAGATATTAGGAAGAAATTCTTTACTGTGAGGGTGGTGAGACACTGGGACAGGTTGTCTAGTGAGGTTATGGATGCTCTCACCCTGAAGGCATCCAAGGTCGGGCTGGATGGGGCTTTGAGCAACCTGGTCTAAGTGGGTGGTGTCCTTGCCTATTAGCAGAGGGATTGGAATTAAATGCTCCTAAAGGTTCTTTCCAACCCAAACCATTCCATGAAAAACTATTGCTTACAGGTAAATTGGAGGTAACTTTGTTTAGCTCACTTCTTAACGCCCACCCCCAGAAGTAGAGTGTTAACTTTTGTGGTCAGACATGGGCAATTATTAATTTATTTCAGACCAGTAGTGGTACCTTCTTTCCTATCTTGTGCTGGTTACTCCCTAGGAAAGGTGTTACTGTACTTTCTGAAACTGAGAACATGGACATGTAAGCAAAATTCAGAAGTAGTGCCCCTTCATCCTCAAACAGATATGTTAGAAATAGGCTGGGCTTAATGTAGGGAAATAACATAGCTGCAAAATGCACAGCTTTCAACTTAGAAACAGTGGTAGTCAATGACCTCCGTCAGTAAGAAAATAATACATAATAGGTAGAATCTTGAAAGTGTTCTTTTGGCTTGAGCTTGCTGACAGCAATAGGTTCGCAAGATGAAATACATGAAAATGTGCTTCTGTTCTTAGAGTAGCTTCTATGTTATGCTGCTGCAGGACCAGAATGTGAGGATGAACAAGGTAGGAGGTGAAAAGTTGAAGCAGCTATAGCGTTTGCAGCCCTGTCAGAGGGAAGCCAGCAGCAAAGGTCTCTTCATCCACTCAGTTTCTGTTTTCATCATGTGAGGCTGTTTCTCCTCAGAGCTGCAAAAGCTCTGGGCTCTGAGCCAAAAAAATATTTGGAACTGGAAATTGTCCTTCAGACTTCATCTGCATAGAAGTTGTGCTTTTGAAAGACCCGAGGCTGAAATAAAATGGCAAAATAAAATGGGAATTATACCTGTGGTGCATTTGAGCGGGCAGAACTGCGTAGTATAATGGCTACTGTGGGCTACAAATGAGTCTGTTTTGATCAGCTGTCTAAGTTCTGCTTATCACACCAACCCGTGTTCATCTAAAATCTTTTTCATAAGCAGAAAAAACTAGTTCATATGTGTTACTGTAAGGATGGAGTGTTGGTTGAATGAACATATTTAATTGCTGAAGCAGCTGACTTGGTTATAGGACTGAATCTGTTGCCATCTTGCCACCTGTTTGGATAATATGGAAGCATTGCTGTCGATTTCCAGCCCTGTGATTGCTTCTGGTGTCTTGCCTAGCTTGGGAACAGCATTGTTTTTTCACCAGTAACGTAAAGCACAGCATCAGTGAGAGATAAATGAATTCTTAAAGATTATGTCCATTTTAAGCAAAAAGTGAAATGGAAAACCCTGCTGTTTCTTTAATGTGTTGTTTCTGTGCTGTGGGGTTGGGGTTGTTTCTGCACAGAATGACAGTCTATGGTGCAATAAAGGGGGAAAAGGTCCCGAAGAAACTCTAGAAATTAGTGCTCGTTTCAGGACTGAGTGCATATGGTGGGTATGACTGGGTCAGTGATGGACTGAGTGCATATGGTGGGTATGACTGGGTCAGTGATGGACTGAGTGCATATGGTGGCTATGACTGGGTCAGTGATGGACTGAGTGCATATGGTGGGTATGACTGGGTCAGTGACGCTGCTGCAAAGCCAGCATAAAAGCTGCACTAACAGGAAAGCCGTAGGGGGTTCTTTTTTTTTTTTTAAAGTGGAGGCCTCATCGGGTGCTGTAAACTTTTGTTCCCTTGCACAGCAGGAGGAATCCAGCATATGTTTAGCAGAATGTGTTACATTTTCAAGACATCAATCGTTTAAAGTATTTTAGGAACCATTTATTGCATTGAAATTTGAGACGTGGGGGAAATCTTTTAAGTTTTGCTTCAGCAGTGCAAGAGGGAGGATTCATCTGATAGCAAATAACTGTTATTGATCTCTAGATATTTTGTGGAGGAAGCTTTTGCAACTGTTGCTCACAATCGGTGTACCTTAACTAAATTGCGTACATAGAGTTGTCTCTGGGTTTCCCATAGGACATCAAGCAGTAGCAATACAGGCAGCTAAGATCAGTTGTAGACAAATATAAACTGGAAACCAGGGATAAAATCTGTATTGTGTCTGTATTGTGACCGTGGTATTTGGAAGATAAGATATAGGGAAAAACTTCTGCGCAGCAATCCTAGGGTTTGTTGGCAGCAATGGTACAGCTGGTCCTCTTAGGATGTTCTGAGTTGTCTGCTTCTTTGCTTTAAACATGCTGGTGCCTTAATTCAGAATGATGGCTGAACACCAAGCTATAAAATGAGATGTAGGTTGGTTTTGCCTCAGGAAGAGTTTTTTATAAGGCTGTTTGCAAGCGTTCTTACAGAATAACTTCAAGGTAGATCCCCAGCTGGTAGATTGTCATAATCCTTTTCTAATTGTACATGGGATGCACTTTAGGCAGCAAAGGACAGGCATCTGTGTGCTGTAGAGAAGGAAAAATGCAAGGAAAAGATGAGCCTAAAATAATGTGGAGTTGAGTTTCATCCAGTGATTTTTGAACTGATGCCCATATAGCTACAATCAATGCAAAGTGCACCTGTGATTCAGTCAATACTAAATCCTGTGTTCAGTATTTCCAGTTCTGGCTTCTTAGTCACCTGGATCCTTCCTGTCCTCTGCTGTGTGAGTGTGGATTTCATTTGTATGCGTCGCTCCTAATGTTTTGTGATATCTGGAAGAGACCAGATAGACTGTGTATGTTTTCTATATTCTGTCTCTTCAAAGCCTTGAATTAAAATTAAAGAGGCATTGATATCCTGAAACTTTGATTGCAGAAATACTGAAGATTTTGATAGAAATGACACTAAATAATAGCCAGCAGTTACTATTAGGTAACATAAGCAAAGGCCTCTTGGGTAAAGGTTTAATGAGTTACTGAATTCTTAAGGGACTGTGGTATTCTAAAGAGAAGATCTCTGATAGTTCTGTCCACTGCTGCATGTGTTATAATCCCTTTGCAGCATGTAAATAAGCAAAGGCAAAATTTCCCATGAACTTATGCATTTTTCAAAATGTACACCTCTAAATGTCTATTCCTAAAACTCCCTTCTATAAAGAGTCTGTATGTTCCCCTTATCTGTGTAATTTTTTGTGGTTTAGCTGGATTTGTTATTTTAAGGATTAAAGAGGTAAAAACAGAGACTTAGGAAAATCAGGGCAATGTGTTGGGAAGAAACCATGCCATACTCCAAAATCTGTATGTTTAGGAGGAGTGCGAGACCGCTGTTGCAAGGCAAACAATCCTTTCTGGGCTCTTAAATCCTATCTGGTACCCATGAAGTCCATCATTTAAGTGGAAGATGGCCATAATCGCTGCTCACAAACAGGCCGGACTATGATGTGAGCTGCTTTGTTTTCAGATCTGCACGGTACAAGCCTTCCTGTAATTTCAGATTGCTCTTTAGTATTTCCTATTAAAGCTGATTCCTAGAAAGGAAATTCATTGCAGTTTGTGGTAAAAAGGGCAGATGGAAAAACAATGAAAGCACTGAAAGCAGTAGTAGTTCTTGGTGGCAAGTCTTATTTCTTGCCTATGGGTGTATTTTCCTTCTGGAAGGGTGATGGCAGCTTGGGGGCACAGGGATGAGGTGATGTGTCATGAGGCAAATCAGTTCCTTTATATGTGGTCTGGGATTCTCCTGAACTAATAGTTTGGCATTCAGTTAATAGAAGACGTGGCTGCTTGAATGGATTCATCTGCCCTTTCAGGAACTATTTCTAATTGTTACAATATTTTAGAGGCTTTAATTCATGTTGTAATTCATATCGTAATATCTTGAGCTGAAGAGAAGCTTTTCTATGTTAAGACTGTATATTTAGCTTACTTTGCTCCTTTGCTCCTTTGCTTATTTTCAGTGAACCTCAGTATATAATACAGGAGTTGAGAAATATCAGTATGAGGTAAGGCAAAGGTTCCTATTCACAAATAATATAAATGTTTTTAATAAGTATAAACAGAATAGCAAATGTTTTCAGGCTGCGAGTTGTAATTTGTTGTCTTTGAAGAGGTTACGGTTCAGCCCTTTGGACAAGATTTGACCAGCACATGCTGTATCTTGAGCTGAAAATGGATGCTTGTTTACTTTAGTCAAGGTGATGCAGATCATGACATTATCTCATGGTACAGTGAGCATTCCAGTTGAGGAATTTGGTGTGTTCAAGATCCAGACCAAACTGCAAGACTTCAGAAATACCTGCTGTGTTTGAGGATAGAACGCATACTTTGGTAACTCTCCCCTTTATTCTGTGTATTCTTAGGAGAAAAGGAATAAAAAGGGGAGAAATAAGAGGTAATAAGATTCTCTAAGAGGGAGGGATTGTGTAACTGGAAATTGTAGACAGAAAAATCTTAAGTTAGCCTAAATATTTACAATGAGAATTATTACCTAAACTAGAGAAATTATTAGGCAAGCGGATGTTGTTTTGATAAGATTTAATACAAATGTTAATCAAAATGTAACTTATGTAGTTTGAACAACTTGAGGTCATCTACTTATTTAATTACTTTGGAGAATGGGGCTCTTAGGAATGGTTTCAGCTGTTCTGTCCAGTGCTTTAATGTTTCACTGTTAAGCATAATGCATATTCAACTGGTCTTTCAGGAATCACCGTCTGATGCCTATAGGAACTTCAGTGGAGTTGTAGAATAAATGAAGTAACAGCAGTAACCATATGGGACACCATAAATGTTCCAGGGATTGGGATGACTTTCATTTTCCAACTTCCATTCTTGAGAAATGCTCCTTTGCTGTCTCCCTTACACTGCCATATATGTTTGCTCTTGTAGTAGTATGTAGTAGTAAATAGTAGATGGTGAGCTTTACTGCAGCAGTTGTAGGACATACAGCAACCTGAACCGTGGTGATGTTCACCCGGAGGAAGTTCTGTGCCATGAATTTGAAACCTGCTGGATGTGTAATAGGAATCATGTTTCTCGTGACACTTCCTCGGGGCTTTAGATAGATACAGTAAGGGTTCACATTTGTTCAGACTGCCAAGTAAAGCATTTCCAGTCTAATACTTCTGCAGTTTATGGCATTTCCCAGGAATTTTATCAGGAACATGTTGTTATATGTTGTAGCTTTTATGGATTGTATTATTTCTGTTTATTTGAGGAAAATGAGTAATAATAAAACTATTACACGTTAATTGTCCTAATGTTTTTAAAGATAATTCTCACTGCAGGATATGCACTTGGTATAGACTCCTGTATGCAATCAAAAATGATTTCCAATATTCACTTAGTTACATGTAACAGAATCATTGGGTAATTGCCACTTGGAGAAATGGAAGCTACAGACATCTAACCTGTGCATTCACCCACAAACTTGAGGTGCTCCTTACTCCGTAAGCTTCTGACATGTAAAAAGCGAAAGCACTCTTGCTTGGTTTCTCATTGGTAAAGCCTCTCTATGCACAGAAAGATTAGCCCATGCCTCTCAAGTCTAGAGTAATGAATGTGAAAAATGATTTATTGAAGATATTGAGAGAAATCCTTATCAACCATTATAATCCTCCTTATCAATATGAAAAACAAACTAAGAATATTTGACTAGAAAGTGTTGGTGGGGATGCTAATGGCTTTTATTTTCTCCCCATATAGGGTTCTGCGATGTGAGCTCAGAGTACTGGGAGAAGAATATTTTTATTCATATTTTTTTACTGCATTTCTTCAGTAGGCTTATATCTATATATTAAGTATTGCAAAAGGCCTGGGAGCATCTGAGCTTTCCTGTGTGTAGAAAGTGGATGTTTTGACCTTCACTGTCTGTGGCTGAAGATGCAGTCGCTTTGTCCAGTGTAGTCAAAAAATCAAAGCCAGAAACATTCGTTATACCATTCAAGTTGTGTGTTAGAAACATAACTTTCTCGTGGGACATTCTAGTTGTTTGTAGCATTTATCATTTTTTTTTTCCCCTGCAAGAACATGAGTGATGTATTTTCCACCTACTCTTATGATGCAGTGAGATAGGATGTTGTTTGTTTGGATTTTTTTGAAGAGAGGAACAGACGGAATTGAAAACATGTGTTTGTTACTTGGGGGAGATGGAGAGTAATGATGGGTGCCTGGATGAATGGATTTAATGCCGGGATGAATTAAGGTTTCTAATTCTTTTCTTAGTTTACTTTTTTCTTTAATTTTTGGCTTCCCTGATCTTTTAACATTCTTAATGTCATCTTTGTCAGAAAATGTGCCAGAGCAACTCAAAAAAACCAAACAAACAACACAAAAAACCAGCCAAAACCAACAGAAATATCAGTCAACTTGTTCTTATGCGTTCGGTCTGAAAGTGCAGCATTTATCCAGCACATAATTGTACATCACAGGGAAATCTTCCAGATGTCCTTCTGGCACTGGAGGCTTGGGGAAGAGTAGAGCAGGCCTCTATTACATCAATTTTGCTCCTATAGGAAGTGGATATGGAATGTCACACTCAGGGCAGCAAGTAACAAAAGCGAAAACAGACCAATATCCACATGAATATCTTATTGGGAAACTTTGCAAGGTCTCTCCATGTCAGTAACAGGTATAAATAGAAATTAATCTAAATTCAGTATGATTTAGTTTTCTTAAGAAGTTAGAGGCTTGAATGTTACTTTCTTTCATCAGAATGTTATATTCTTCCCCCCCCTCCCCCGCCAGTATGTTTGTTTTGCAGGTTTTGCTAATTGTGTCAGGCTAGGAATGGAGGAGGAAGTAACTCAGCCACTGCCAGCAAAGGGATGATGCAAATCTTGATTACAGAACTAGGAAGAAAAATAAGCTCAGCGACACCTTCTCTCTGAAATCCCAATTTAAGTTATCCTGACTAATTCTACTGCACACATAGAAGTAGCTTAGTTCTATGTTAATGATTAACTCTAAAACATGAGAAGTCTGCAGATCTTTCACCTAAGACTGTAAAAGAAGGTGAGTACAGGTTCGGTCAGTAAAACAGCTAAAGCAATGGGATGGAAGGCTAACCAAGGATGTCCAAGGGACCACAGAAAATCTAGGAGACATTAGACTGTAGAGGATGGGGATTGTTCAGTGTGCTTCTTTTATCTCAGTGGAGCTGTGAGGCTGAAAGGAAGGACTGACACACTCATATTTCTCAAAGTCTGCTCTACAGACCTCAGGAGCGACTCTTACTGTGCTATTACTGAATTATCTGCAAGTAATGTTGCTTTGAATGATGAGTGTTCTTAATGCTAATTAAAAAAAATTCTACAGGTCAAATTGAGTAGTCTCTGAACCTTCCTGACAGCTGCAGTAGAAGAGCTGTGCTTTCTATGCTAAAATATTAAGCAAATTCAAATTGCTGCTGTTTAGCAAAGAGGATGTAAGATCTGATCTTCATTCTCTCCTCAGATTTGGCAGTTTTGAAGAGTAATGCTAAGCCACTATTCGTCTTTGCTTTTAAAGTTACTTTTTAGAAGGCAAGCAGATGGATTTTAAATGATACTACTGTTCTGTGCTTAATTGATTGTGTATGGACGGTCAATGCCTAAACTGAACCCGGATGCTGAATGGAAGCGGTGTGGTGGAGTTGTTACTGCTGCTTTCTGATAAATGATGGAATGATTGCTTTGAACTTACTTCACAAAATGAATTTTAGGGTTTAAAGCCTTCTACATCTTGTGAATTATCCAGCTGCTTGAATGTACCTTGTCTTATGTTTCACCACTGGAGGGGGTGGAGGTGGGGGGGGGATGAATATTTTTCACACTGAAAATCACTTAGCCTTACCTTTCAAAAGTACTTTAATTTTTAAGATGTCTTTAAATGTCTTCAGCTGTGGGGAGAACTTTAATGCACATAAGGGCCAACCAGAAGTCAAGCATGTTACTGGGGACGTTGGCCTAATGCCACTTGAATGCTGGCATGCATGGGTGTCGCTGCCTCTCTTGTAAGCCTTTTCCAGTGTTTCCAGCCTTTTCTTTACCTTCATGGTAAAGAAATCTTTACCAGTTTCCTGTCTGGGCCTCCATGGTGCAGCTTTGTTCCATTTCCTTGTGTCCTGTCATTGGCTACCAGTGGTGTGACTTGTTCTTTTCTTCCGCTTCTACCTTTTGAATCTTTTTTTTTTTTTTTTTTGTCTCTTCAGTTAGTTTTGATTAGATATGATAGATAAGATAATATGTTACGCATGTTTCTGTCTCTCCACTGACCTCACTTAATGGTGGGGTGAGTCCTAGTCTGTTTTCACTCATTAAAGAAGAGAACAGTTTATCTACAACTAGATGATGAAACGCTTTGCTGTAGGTCAACATTCCTTTGTCTGAAGGTAGAAACAAGGCATCTGTCAGATCTGTGGTCTTTCACATGATCGTGCTGGTAGTTAAAGAAGCTTTCTCTTTAAACTCAAGTAAAGTTATGATGTTACTGTCTTCAGAGTAGTCCTTTTACATACAGGCTCTTCTACTTGCCACAGCAACACAATGTATACAATCAGATTTAAGAAGAAACTGTTCTCTGGAATTCATGGAACACCTAGTGACAAATTCATGTACATGTGTGCATTAGAGTTTAAGATTTACTGCTACAGGGAGGAAAAACACCATCCTTTTCCTTCTTCTTTCCAGTCTGTCCTAATCCTGTGGATCTTACTTAGAACTTTTTTCTTTTAGATTATGTTAAAGAAGGGAAACATGGAATAGAAGGATTTGCAACCCATTTCTGAGTTAGTTGTGAGGTCTGTTTCTTTCTGATTTTGTCTTGGTAAAGGAACAGTTAAGCAGAGCAATCCTGTACATTACAGTCTCCAAATGGTAACAGCCCTGCTGATCTGTCATGTGTTGTGGTGTGACCTTTGTACTTGGGCTTGTGTAGGGGGTGCTGGCTGGGCACTTTCTCGTGCTAGAAATATTTCTCATTGGGATGGACAATGGTATTTATGGCAGAGCAGTTACAAATTACTCTGACTTTGACTTCTACTTTCATCATGGTCCTTAAAGTTGAAGTAAACCTGTTTGCCCATCTAACAGTGTTGTGAATTTCTTTACAGCTCATTCCTTGAAAAAAATACTGGGTAATCTTCTGGTCCTGTGCCCATGAAAAAAGACTTGAATGTCCTTATTCGCAGTGTTATCCCCACCTAGGACTGATCTGTACGCTTCTTCAAGACCACTGATGATTTTGTACCCTCTTTTTAAACCCTGCAAGGTTTATTTGTTCATTCACTTTTTAACAGAGGAGTCTTTTGGTCATGCTTGTTATCTCTGTGCTTTTCGGAGAGAGGTCAGAGTGGACAGGAGCAGTCTGACCTGTGCTCTGAATTTACTGTATAACATATAACACAAAGGAGAGGTATCTTATAGCTTGTTTTTCACCTCCCCAAATACTTACTTTTGTAGAGATTAAGTTTCTGGTTAATTCTTTTGTCCTACTTCTTTGTAACATGTGTAACAGGTTACACATCTGACTTCGAAGTTTTCCATTAGAGTAAATAGAGTTTTTTCTGCCCTGAAGGAAGAGAAGCCCACCTCAGGATACTTAAAGTAGGTGCTGCCTTATTCTCAGCAGAACTGTGCAATGCCCAATAGAGGAAGTGGAGGCATCATCTGTGATGGGTTGTGCATGTAAATCCTTAGGAGTGCCAGCAGGGAAGCAGAGGCTGGGAATTCTTCACGGCTGTGCACTAATTTGATATGATGTTGTTTGGTGTACAAAACACTGCTACTTTTTTTTCTTTCCCCACAAGGCAAAGGATTTTATTTCCAGTGTGACAGTGAAATGTAATGTGCCCCCAGTGGCACAGTGGTATAAGCTGCTGCTTGTGGCACCGGAGGGCCCGGGTTCGAGGGCCCGCTTCGCTACACAGGGGGCTCGAAACCTGGGAGTTGGACTCGATGATCTCTAAGGTCCCTTCCAACTCGCACAATACTATGATAATACTATGATACTATGAAATGTAATGTGATTTTTGGGATGAGGATGTGAATACTTGTCTTAGGGCTTGTGAGCATGTCTTCTGGGAACTGGATTATTTTCAGACCATTAATTACTCTGTGAGCTGAGCTCACAGAAATACTTTTTATAAAGTTTAAATCTACTTGGTGACATAGTTCTTTGAAAATCAAATACAAATGTTTCTCGTAAAGCATCCCTTTCAACAGGTTATGAGGTTTATTTACCACAGGAAAGTACTTACATGAGAGAGAAAGTGCTTGGTGTTAATTTGCTAGTGCTGAAACATTTGAAGATCTCTTCTGTTGCTGTAGAGCTTGAACATGAAGATTCTAGCTTTCTCTGTTGCACTCAAACATCTTTTCTGAAAGATTCCCCCCAGCCGAAGGAGTTGCATACTTGGAAATATTAAATGCTTGTTTTGCCTCATTAATCCTAAAAACTGTTTCTTACTGACCTGGAAATAAGTAGTTATGAATCTGTTACTCTTCTTTATTGGTCTTCATGGTAGTGAAGTACTTTTATAGATGTTTATAGATCCTTTGTGGTGATACTCAGCCAGTAGGCAGCATGCAGACATGATATTTGGAGCAGCCTGCAATGTGTCAGGAAAGGAAATGAGTGATGTGATTAGGACACTTCTGTTTCTCTTATTTTCTGTATGCAGAGAAAAGAGGAACCTGCTTTTATATCTTTTACGGTGAAAGAAATAAGAAAATGCATTTTATACTGGAAGAACAGAATTTTTTCCGTGTTGGTGTGAATGAACCGTGCTTCAAAATCAACATCTGTCAGACTTAGGAGTTTAAGGAAGTCGCAGGGTAGCTGAATTGAAAACACTGGGAGAACAACTGAGACTCCAAATGCCGTTATCTCCTTTTGTTAATACACTGCATGGGGTGTTCAAAAAGCTTGCAGGTAGCATAGGAGGAAAGCGGTTATTAAGAGATAGGTAGAAAATACTTCACAGTTGCAACAGTATTTTACTACATAATGATTTAAACCAGATCCTATCTATGGCAGGAGTGTGATCTGCAAAGAAAGACAAATATAATATTCTCCACTTTTATTGTGTTATTCTTGGACTTGTGAAATGTGTGGCTAATAGTTTAAATGTTTAAAGATGACTACGAAGCTTATCTGTAGAACGGATACTGTGGTAGCCTTATGTTGGGAACTACTTTAAGAGGCTTTTATGGAACCATCTCAATTTAAAGCTCCAGGAGCTGGGACCTACACTGCTGAAGCAAAGGGGAGGCCTGTCAGTGTAAACACATGGTCAGTAGCACAGTGAGGACCTTGTGAGGACTGATGGCTATAGGGTTGATAGGACAGCATTCTGCTTTATATGAGGCATTGGAAAGACTGTTTTGGTTTTGTTTTTAAAACAACGATATCAGGTAGGCACTGGCAGAATCTCAGCCCTAGATACTGCTTGTACTCTGTAATCCTTTTACACCTAGAAAATGTGAATTTACATAGAAATGTGTGTTTTGTTAAATAATGTGTTAATTTTTTTAGTCTTTTCCATCTTTACTGTAAAACAGTTATTCTTGTTAGAAACGGGTTGCTGCATCCAGAGCTCAGAAGGAAAGATATTGAAAACGGAGTCTAAAAGATCGTATCACTAATCTAAATTTGTTCCTGATCTTTCAGATTTTTCTTCTTGCTTGCCCTCCGTGTCGGGCTGCGATGATTCTCTTCAGGTAATGCCTCCTGTTTACTGTATTTCTGTCTACTTTGCAAAATGTATTTCAGAAGTTAATCACAGCTTTCAGTAAGGAAGTACTAAGGTATATATTCAATGGGAAAAGTGTATTGGTCAGACTGAAAAATGATACCTTGAGAAAGGTAATGGCTTAAATGGGCTGCAGATCCACATACCCGTGGTTCTTTTGTTCTGATGGTTTTGGTCTCACTAGTGATATACCTTAGCTCAGTAGCAGCTGAAACTACACTTTTCCTTCCACAGACTAATGTGTGCTTGTTTACCTAATTTCATGTGCCTCATACCTCACTAAAAAATAGTATTTGGTCTTCAGTGAACATTGTACATATGCAATATGTGTCTAAATAAATTATTGTTGATTTTGAGTATTTTTTCAAATAGAAGCAATATTTCAGGAAATACTGTATATTGTTACTAATCTTTGGAACCACAAATGTTTCCAGTGTGCAGGAAGAGCCTGATAAGTAGTCATGGGGAGCAACTAGCTGGAGTGTGGGGAGGGTCATGGGATTTCCCAGACAGAAAGGTAATCAAGAATAGCTGAGGTTGCCACGATGGCCATTCACTCTGCTCTTTCTTGTCTAAATATATGCATTGACTGGAAAAATGACTGTGGGGCCTGCCTTATTCCAAATTGCTTTGGAAGTGCTGCTCTGTGGCTGCAACTTCTTCCTGCTGTTCCTTATTGGAGCAGGGAGCAGGCCAAATGCAGAGATACTATAATAGTATCTCTTCATCTCATAGAGTGCAAAATATGCCTGGTATCTGGGTAAATCCTGGATTTACTTTTCACTTCCAAAAGACTGGTTGCAAAGCAGTGGCCACAATACCTGCTGCCTTTCAGAAGTGATCTTTTTTTGTTTTCTGACATATAAATGACATTTGAAGAACAATTTGGGGTTTGCACTACTTTTTAAATTGTACAGATGTAAAGTTGTGCAGGATTAAAACCTTATCAAATATAGTATTTCAAGCTCTAAAAGACAAATAGCAAAATTCCAAGTGTTTAGCAGCCTGTATCATGAACTGGATTAACATAAATGGGCAGCCTAGGCCTTCTAGGAATCCAAAGCTCATTACACAAAGCAGTCCTACTTAGGAAAGTATTTAAATATGTATTTAAAGAGAGGCTTTGTCCTAGTTAGTGTATTTAACTGTGGCTTTATTCAAATTTTCTCAAATCACTGACTGCTATTTATTGAAGAAATACTACATAAAAAGAGAAAATACTACATTTCATTTCCAGTCTGAAAATACCACTTCCTCTTTTCTAAGGTTGCAGATGCATATGCTGAATGGGGCTCTCTTGGCATTGCTGTTTCCTGTCGTTAATACGCGCCTGGTGAGTGTACGGTATCTTTTCTCTTCCTTTTTAATTTATTTCTAAAAGGTTTTATCTGTAAGGTTATTTGACCCTCAGTTCATTTGACTGTATATAGTTCATTTTACCAGTCTGTAGGTTCCTGGTTCAAGTCACTCTGATGGAGTCAAAATTCCAATCCTGGCATTTTTGTGACTGTGTTTATAAATCAGTGTGGAGGGTTAACAGTGCTTTATTCTAGGTGTAGAAGAAAGTACATTGACAATTCTGGCCTGGCTTCTGAACAGAGGTAAAACATAGAGGCTTTGAAATAAACTCCATAGAATAGCGTGTGGCATGTGCACAAGTCCATGGGACTTAATTTGATATATCTGGGGGTCCTGAAGGAAATGTTTGATGAAGTTGCTAAGGCAGCTGTTCATCATACTTGAGAATCTGTGGCAGTCTGATGTTTCTAGTGACTGGAAAGGGGAAAATCTAACTCCTTTCTAAAAGAGGGTAACAAAGAAGACTGGGGAAACAACAGGCTGGTCAGTCTCAACTCCGTGCCTGTCAAGGTAAGCTTATGAAGCAGATCCTCCTAGAAACAATGCTAAAGCACACGGAAAACAAAGAAGTGATTTCTGACTATCAACATAGATTCAGTAAAGGCAAACAGTGCCAGACAAAGTTGTTGAGTTTCTATGATGGGGTTACAGCGTTGGTAGATAAGAAAAGTGTAACCAACATAATCTACCTGGATTTGGGCATAGTATATGATAACTGTCCTGTATGACATCCTTGTCTCTAAGTTGGAGAGACATGGATTTGACAGATGGACCGCTCAGTGGATGAAGAGTTGGCTGGATAGCTGCAATCAAACAGTTGCGGTCAACAGCATGATGTCCAGATGGAGATGTGTAAAAAAAAAAAAAGGTGTTCCTCAGGGACTGACAGTGGAATCGAGATCATTCTCAGCAAGCTTGCACATGACACCAGGCTGCACAGTGCTATTGACACATTGGAGGGAAGAGATGCCATCCAGAGAGATCTAGGCAGACTTAAGAGATGGGCCCATATGAACTATGTGAAATTCAACAGGACCAAATGCAAAGTCCTGTGCCTGGATGAGGCAATCTCAAGCACAAATACAGGACGGGCAACAAGTAGATTGAGAAACACTGCAAAGCCCTGCAGGGAAGTATATGGAGGAAGTAAAACTGAATAGGAGCTGCTAATGTACACTTGCAGAGAGTGATCTGTGTTCTGAGCAGCATCAGAAATTTAGCTGTCAGGTCAAATGAGGTGATTCTCACCTCTACACTGCTGTTATGAGACCTCACCTGGAGTTCTGCATTCAGCTGGGTGGCCCTCAGTGTATGAAGGACTTGGACGTGCTAGTGTGGGTATAGAGGGCCATGTCTAATTTGCAAGAATTTTTTCTGCAACCCTTTACATGTCTGTTTTAAAATAGAGTTCACTTATATTCATCTGCTTTCATGTTTTACAGTGTCTGGATAATGTATTTGTATCTATATCTGTATGGCATCTGAGTTAATGATATTGTTAGGGACTTCAGACTCTGTTACAAATCTCATTAGTGGTTGTCCATTTACAAATCTCAACAGTCTTAATAGGATTAAGTCTGTAAATCAGCATCTACATTGAATTTTGATGATACACCATGTTGACTGTCCACACTGGTATCTGGAAGACTTGAAAACTAAGACTTACTTTGGACTTGTGCGTGCTTTCCTTCTTCCCCTGTTTAATACAAGAAAAAATTCCCCTGAGACATTGTTTAATTACTGGAGAGAGGATTATCCGTCTGCAGGCTTTCGCATATCAGTAGTGACTTTCCTCACTGCATAAAACACACACATACACAGAAAGCTGAATTGTTATTCAGATTTTAGTAATAAAATAACCATAGAGTTTGAGTTTTACATTGTCCTTCCTTCTCTGCTAACTATATATATCTTATATATGTATGGAAAAGATATATAAAGCATAACATATGGGAAAAACATATATTCGTGCATGCGTCTCTATATCCATAAATAGATATACAGATGCTTATGTATAGTTTGTCAATGTGTTTTAATAAAACTAATTCCTGCTGAAGGGACATTAAGAAAAAAATAAAATACTGATTTTTGCTGATAAGTGAGAGAGCACATCTCACTTAGTATTTCAAACTGTCTGGTTCTTAACTTTAGCATAACAAAATACTGTTCTACATTACCTTCTCAGGATAAGATGTTGAAACATTTAATTATTAGCTTGTGTTTTCTGTGCTATTTTGAAGATTTCATTTAAATTAGAGAAGTGGGGATTAAACGGGAAAAATATGGACTATTTATAAAAATCTGTCCTTAATTAGGGATAAAGGAGGCAAAGGATAATGTCCAAGAGCAAGTATTTTTGGAATAAATACAGCTTAGGTTATTTTTGGCTTAACAGCTGCTTGCCAGGCTAGTCTCTTTTCAGTGTTTCTTCAGGCATAAGATAATTCGGGTGATCTTTTACAGCATGGCTGCTTTGGCCCAAATTCTGTCATGGATGATGCACATTCTGCTCTGTTAATGTCATTGTCATTTACATTGGCATTGAAACAAAAGCAAGAATTTTCTCTTACAACTTAGGAGTTTAAAAAAAAAACAAGCCAAACACATAAATTCTGTCCATGTTGTTTTATTGTATCTAAATGAATATACCTCATCTTTTAAAAATGTTGTTAGTATGATATTTTAAGATGTATATTTTAGTGTGTATGTTTCAATACAAAAATGTTGTGTTCTTAATTGTCTGTAAACAGTTGCAATATATTGTGCCTGGCACAAATGAAGAGCATGAAAGACTGGGCACCTGACACAACTATTGCTGTAGAAGTGGGGAAGGAGGTGCTGTCTAGGGACAGATGAGCAAGAGTTCTGAGGCCTGTGTGCACTGGAAAGCAGAAGAATCTTGTCTCATCACTTTGTAAGACTGTAAAAACCAAACTGGTGTATTTCACTGAGCACCAAGATGCGTTGCTGTTACCATTCATCATATAAGATGTGTTTTAAGCTTGGGTTACGCATAGTTTTCATTGTCTTCAGCTGAAATTCTGCATATTCTCTCTTCCAAGTGGATTGCCTCTTGGTCATCTTACGGACAGCGGGTGCTTACTGGTGACCTGTAGTCCCTTGGCTAAATTAGCCTGCTAACTTAGCGAGTTCAGCAGTAGGTGTGGACACACCAGCACATTGTGTATCTTTAGTGAGGAGCAGGAGAAAATATTAGAAGTATGGTTGGTTTTGTTTTTTCTTTTTTGTAAATATCTTCTGCCTTTTGATAGGGAATGGAAAGTTAATTGTCACCTTGGTGTGTGATGGATGGATGTTTAGGAACTAGTGGATGTCTGAATTTATACATAATAGAAGCATGAAGTTATAGGTGACCATAAGATGAAAACTGTGTTGTATTTAGGATGCTCAGCTTATCAACTTGCTATTTTCAGTACTGGAAGGGCACCACTTCAGCAGGGAGGAGGATGCAATTGTGTTATTTAAGGAGCTTGAATGATAGGCCTATTTATGCTATGGAATACCATGGTAAAAGCGAGTCATCTGGAGTCCATCAGTCCTTTATGTGAGATAATGACCTAACCAACTGACTTCACAAATTGTGTGGCAAGCATACATGTTCATATAGTGAGGTTACCAGGTGGGACCCTGGAAATGTGTAAGAAATACAGAAGCAAGTGACTTCTTTCTATTCTGTTTAAGTTGTATGGGATGTTGCAGCATCCTAACTGTGTGAATAAACTCATCTAACTACTACATAAACCAAGCCTTTAGAGTAACTATAATTGTTTGAACTTGCATATTGCTTTGATCCAGTTTTAAAGGAATCTTGCTGGTGGTTTTAAAGTATATATAGTTTTTTGGTTTCTTTTCTTCAAGTTGATTGTCCTGAAAATTTTGATATAGATAAAGTAAAAATTAGGACAAGTCCCAGAGACATTGAACTTGCTGTATCTCTGTTCATGCAGCTGGGATGGTGCAGTTTTAATGTTTCCAGAAGCTGCTGGATTCTATTATTAGAGCTATTTGGCTTGAGAGTTACGCATTCTAAATCTGTTTTAGGAACAGAATCATACTCTAAGCAGTACTTACTGTACACAGTGTGCAGTACCTCTGATCTTTGTCTACTGCATTTCTATTGCACGTTAAGGTGATTAATAATTCACTGCACTGAACAGTTTGCCTGCGATGTCTTTGTCTGAACAGCAAAATGGGATGTTATGGTAGCATGTGGCATTATAGCTAAACTGGCTTAATCTGTCTGGCACAAGGAAAAGTAACAGGGCAGTTGCACGCTGGGGTCTGTGAGGAAACTGTGCTTTGATTGCTAGTGGGTCCTAAAGCCCATGTTTCTGCATCTTTCAGCAGTTACCTATACTACGTGCATAAAATGATATGTGTAAATGCAACATACGATCACACCTTTACTTGATAATAAAAATCTACCTCCTGGGGGTGGTGTGAAGTAGTCCAAATATTATCTCTAGAGGAACTGGAAAAATGCATTTCTGAAACTGGTATTATTACCTAAAACTTTTTTACGCTTACCTCTACAAATGCCTGAGTGAGCCCATCATATCATTAGTGGGAGCTGGTCTGTATGATAAAAATGGACTGACCGCGAGACAAGTGATGTCTTTATGAAACACAGTAAACTTCATATATAATGCTAGTCAAATACTCTACAGTTACAGGGTTAGTTGAAAATGAGACCCAGATAAATTAATGCTACTCTAAGGGAATTATCTGTACTACCTGGGCTGCGTAGAACAGCTGTGAGGATGGATGCTGACTGACACACCTACTTGAAATTATTTTTGGAGAATACATATTTTTATAGTGTGTAAAGAAGAGGATGTGTGGCAGGCAACTGAAACACTGTCCCTAAAATGCAATGGGAAGAAACTGTTGCAGTGAAACTATGGGAAGCTGCTTTAGACTTTGACACATCACATGAATGTTTAATCTTTCCCTGCAGATGCTTTTTGTAGCTCTGGTATTCCTATTATTTCAACATTAAATTTCTTTCTTTCCACTCTCTCTTCACATGAATGGAGGTTGCTTTTCTGCTCTACGTCAGGTCAGCTAGAGGGGCCTGAGCTGTAAAGAAAAAGAAAGCCCAAGTAATGTAGCAGTGATTGGAGCACTCGGCAGCTTCTTGGCCATTTGCCTGTTGGAATGTCTGCTGGATAAATGAATCCTGATAAGACTGGCAGGAGTCTCTTCAAAATGCCCCTTCTTTGTTATTGTGTATTTCTGTTGGCTTTTTGTTTGTGTGTCTGAAGTCTTCACATCTGTCTCTGGACTGTTCTAAACTTCTCTGGCACTATTTCTTGTCTGCCAAGTAAGTCATTTGCTGTCACAATCCTTAATTTGCTGAGGGAAAACCATCACTTATTACCTAGGCCTAGTAGGTGTTTGCCCTATGAGTTTTGTATTGTATACCTTTGTATTCCTCTTCTCTGGTTGATTTGTACTGTGGCCTGCTTTGCTTGTGAAATAAAAAACCTGTTTGTGGTTTTTGATTTCTGGATTACTGATCATATTTAGGAAACTAATTGTCACAGATTACAAATGTGATTTACTGCTGATGTTTAAGAAAGCGACTGATACAGAATGACTAGATTGTGCTAGTTGTGCAATAGAAAAAGCTAGGACACAGGAGTTGTAACCCTCCCTTTCCTTTTTTTCTGTCATGCTCTGCTGTCTTTATAGGGGACTATGGAATGAGAGCTCTTCTATGGTACAGTAGTTGAGCTGTTGTTACACATATAAAGTATAAATAATTAACAGAAGGAAGAGAGCTACTTTCAGAAAACAACGAAGTAGCAACCTCATAGTCCACTGAAAAGCAGCTGCCTTGTCACAGTGGGTCTAAGTTGGTTTAAATGGGTCTTATGCTGCACTTTATGGAAGGAAATTCTCATGTGAATATCTGATTTTGG
Organism: Excalfactoria chinensis; assembly: GCF_039878825.1. Lineage (NCBI taxonomy): Eukaryota > Metazoa > Chordata > Aves > Galliformes > Phasianidae > Excalfactoria > Excalfactoria chinensis. Next base: position 72,629,419 of record NC_092828.1, read on the forward strand.
GCTTTAGTCTGCACTGTTTTGAGATTGTTGTTTTATTTTCCTAAGCATAGTGCAGGAGTTCACCGCTTCCCTAGGGCAGAACCTGATTTCTGTTGGGTTACCCTGTTACATGCTCAGAGAGCTGCTGTTGACGGCCGTGACTTTTACTCAGAAAGAACAAGGTGTGCTCTAATCCTTCTTCATACAGTTTCTCCTTCCATCAGACTTGCAAGCAATGAAATAGTGTTTATTTAGCCCAGTAGCACTGAGTGTAACTGACCCCTCCCTGGGAAGAAGGCTTAGTGCATGCTCGCTGTTCTTGGCACTTAGCAGAGGACCTTTAAGCACGAGCCTGGATAGTGTGGCACTTTGGAATCCGCATCATAGGCTGATGTTCTTCCTGGAGGAACAAGACATTTTCAAACAGAAACGTCAGTACAATACGTTAAAAATGAGAGGTCTGAATACTTAGTTACTGAGTGCTTTGTGAGCATGTATTGATATTGTGTGTATGTTAGAGGAATTGTGTATGTCACTGTTGTTTATATATTTTGAAATGTATATGATTTTATATCAAAGTCAAAGCCTATGAATGAATGAGGAACAGATCTGCTTTTCTGCAGATAGGAATATTTAAAGGAGGAAAAACTTATTTTCAGTAGCAAGATAGCCTGTAATTTCTATTCATTGAGACTGCCAGGGAGCCTGGAGTGCAAGTTAGTAGCAACAGTAGAGAATCTGTCCTTCTGTCTTGTACCATCAGCTATTTTAAAACTCCAAGGAAGGGATGGGATGAAATGCAGGAAGCATGATGCAGGTAAAGGAGAGAAGAGACCACAAATACATGAAATAATTTGACAGTTAATATTAGTATACCAACTTTAGGCTGGTCCATCTTGAGAGCAAATAGCCCGTCTTCTGGCACTCTGTGGGGACAGGTGGATGGAAAAATAGGTTTTTTTAACCCATGCTTCATTGGTTTGTTATGAGAGAGGCACCACTCCTTAGATTGGCTGCAAGGATTCTCCTCTTAGAAACAAGTTAGGGGCCTGGGACCAGGGCCTGCTTCAGAGATTGACGAACCCCAAGTTCAGATACACGTGGCCTTTGGGAGTGCCTACAGCCAAGGCAAGATGGACTGACATAGTGCTTCAGTTTACTTTATATTGTGTGAATAAGAGGTTTTTGGATTTTCAGATTTCTCAGTCTCCGTTGTTTGCTGAAGTGCTTGGTTGCTTTCGCAAAGAGGATCTTCATGCCCTGGCTCAACAAGTGACCCCTTCCACCTAGTCTTTGCTTTCAGTTTTCTGTTACAGGTGCAAGATACCTACCTGCTATCTGCAAGTGCTTTATGGACAGACAAGACCTTTAGAACTGGGTGAGCCAGTTGCTGTGTACAGCTTTCCATCTTTTGTGTGTGTTCTTTTTCTATTTGTTGTCTGACTGTACAGTGTGAGTACTTGGCTGTATAGAAACTACGTGTTTTCAGCTCTATACCAGGAAATGCGCCCATCTTCAGAACAATCCATCTTTCACAGTGGGGAAAAAAAGAATGTTTTGTTTCACACAAACAAGAATACTGCCAACACTACTGCAGGAAAACAACTGTCACTGTTCTCAGAAGTGTCCTGAGCAGTGTTTGTGTAACTGATCCTCACAGCTCAGTGAGTGCAGGAGCCCTTCCGAAAGCACGGACACTGACCAGAGAATGGTACTTGGCAGGAGTAAGTGTCTCATGCTGTGTTGTGTGTATCATGAACTATTGTTTCTCAAGTGCGTGTGCTCCACCTGGGAGGGGGTACAGATTTTTCCTTCAGTAAGGAAAACCATGTTAGCTTCTTTCTGAATTGTTTTGATCCCCTTTCTTTGCTCTCAGTGGGCAGCGGAAGGAAAGGTTCAAATACAGCACACTTCATGACTTTGTGAAGTTCTTGCTTTTGCCTGCTATTATCTCACAAGGTTTTATGTTTTGGTATAGAATCCTTGGAATAAAATAACCCAGCAGATTATATGGAAGGTTTTTTTGCCGTCTCCCAGGAGCTGGCAGAACATACTGGAGTTTGCAAACAGGACAGTGATAGCATCAGCTTAGGGATGCCAACACTAGAAAAATCCAGCTGATGGTTTTAACATCTTAAAAATAAAACTGAAGGTGGTGGTGGTTTATTTTATTTTATTTTTTATGGAATTGAAAACCTCACTGTATTACTTACCTGCTGTTTATTAGCTACTCTATAGGAAGAAAACTGAACTCTGTGAAGATCCTATCTTCAGTTCTGTTGATGTAGAAATGTTTGTGATGTTTCTGTTTCAATGTTATGAGTTCGTTGTCTTGAAACAATAACAAAAAGGGAAGGCTTTTCTTGATTTTTACTTTACTTTGTTCTTCCTAGTTAACCGTCTATTTAAAATTGGAACACAAGCCAAGAAAGTAGTGCTTGCATCTGGTTTCATGTTAGCCTGTAGAATGACACTACATTTGAGTCCAAGCTAATGGCTTTGCTTTACTCCTATGAGAATTCAGACTCAGTAGCATTGTCCTTATTATTATTATTATTTTTACATCTGATATAAAATAGTAAACCATCTTTTTTCATCTTTGTAAGCAAGCTGCAACAAGAGGCTGGATTCTGAATTTTTAATTGGAATCTTTTAACAGATAGATACGGGCAAAAACAATTACAGATGGAACGACGTTCAGAACAGTCGGTCACTTTTTCCAGCTGATCAAGAGCTGGAATTAGTTGGGCTGGGATTAAGGGGCTCAGATTGAACGGGGAGTTGTGGTTCAAGTTATTTTTAGCAGAGTGTTATTTTAGTGCGATCTGTCTGACTCGTCCTTTAAAAGTTCTATGAATATGCAGAGGATGAATTGCAGTTTTCCAAAAACTGTAAGCAGGTGAAGAATACTTGAATTACCGCTAACTGATAACTTGTTTATTCGCATCCCTCTGCAGCTTGAAGATTGACTGATAACTTCTGTTGTGTTAGAGATGCTGGGCTGTTCCACACGTGCATGCACATTGCCATAAAACAGTTGTTCTGATTTTTGCACAGGATTCCTTAGTGATGACTTTCATGTATTTTAAAATGGTTGTAAGCAAAAGGCATTTCTACAGAATTCTATCACACACAAACTAACAGTAAAATTTTATGTTTGTCATCAGTGTGTTTGTGAATGTAGTTTCCAGTTTGATTACTTTTGCATTGTTACTGGAAATATACATTAATGAGGTAAAGAGCAATTTTATGTTTTGCCTCCTTTGTTCTGCTTCAGACCAAGTTTTGAGAACACTCTTTGAGAAGTGCTGCATTGTGATGGCAGTGAGGGAGATGGAATGGGTACAGCTAGGTGTATTTTCCAAGCACTGACCATTAATGTCTGCCATTGCTTTGGTAACAGTCATAGGTGACAAAAGAAGTGAATGGAGTGCATTGTGATGGGGCATAAGGAAAACGGTTTCAGCTGTTAAAGATGAAAAATGTTTACAAATATTATTCTTTACAAATATTTTCCCTTATTCCTCAGCTTCCATTTGAAATGGAGATATATTACATCCAGCATGTGATGCTCTATGTTGTGCCCATCTATCTGCTGAGAAAAGGAGGTAGGTTGGCAATTTACCCTTCCTTTGTTAAATTGGTTCTAGTAATTAAACAAGCTGTTTTAAATGGTTACCACAAAATCCATCCTCGCTCTCTTTGCTGTATGTTGTCACCAAACAGTTTCTGGTGGTATGTTGGAGTTGCATCTCTGATAACATAACAAGGATTGTTGTGTCTAGTATGTGTTGGCCTAATGTGGTGTCATCTTGAGTAGACTCTGGCATCTTGTAATGTTTTGTGTGCTTGCTTTCTTGAATGTCCCTTATGAGATGCATTAGGGCAGCGAGCAGCTTGCTTGACGTTCACTCTACTGTCTTGCATGATGTTGTACTAGAATAGTTCACAAAATCCGGGAATCCCAAATCATACCACTGAGCAGAGGAACTCTGATTATTGCTCCTTAGAAGCTAATGCAATTTAGCTACATCTAGTGTGATGCTCTCTCTCCCCCTGTATCGTTGATTTGCCTCAGCCTGCATTTTCTATCAGAGTTGAGTAGTTTCATACAGGAAATAAAGAATTGTAATGTGTGGTCCAGCTATTCAGTAGCCTTTAATGACCATACAGGGGTGTGATGTCAACTTAAAGAACACTTAGAACAAGCTCAGTCAGCCTCTTCCTCTGTGGTGAATGTTTTGTACTTTATGCCAGCAATCACTTACAATTTGCACTTAGAGGTTTGTAACCTTCCTCATACCCACTACTGCATGAAACTAAATAAAAGTGATATAGAGGTAAGGTGCCATAATTCAAAAAGTCACTCTTTTTTTTTCTTTCTTGCTAGTGGCATATGGTGGCCACGTTTTATTTTAATCCATCTTTGGTAGTGCACTTTGCCAGAATTTGAAGGTGTGATATAGATATCATGCAGACTTGTAATTGTTAACAGAAAGGAGAAGGGCAAAGGAGTGTGACCAGCCTACCCTACTATAGGCAAGGACACACCAAGTTCATGTGGTGTCACCAGGTCAGTTATTCTGGTGTCTTTGAAGTTCCTGCCTAATGTGTCATTTTAAGGTACTTGTTTGGGACTGATAAGACTGTAGTCTGAAGGGCTTTGTGTTGTACAGCTCGCACCCTGAAGTATTCTTGTAGTTTTTTTGCATTATCAGTGTACGGGTATTTGCTGCCATCTAATGTTGACATAATAGCAGTGACATTTCTATGCAAACTGTTGGCTAATTATCTCAATAGAGATTGCTTCAGACCGTGTAACTAATAATTCTTCAGTTTCTTAATGTGTTCAGCTCCTGGCCTCCTCAATGACTGCAATACCTCATTAACAAAACATGTATAGCATTTCTAAGTAGTTAGGACTAATGCCACAGGAGATTAAAGGTATGAGTGTTGTGAAAGTTAGCTTGCTATCATGTGCGAATATTGTCATTTTACTCACATTTGTTTAAAGATGCTTCAAGTAAATCATATCCTTCATTTAACTGTATCCCATACAAACTGCTTTATCAGCACTGACACTGATTGTCATGCAGCTTTATTGTTGCATTTTGAACAGAAATTTCCATCAGAGAATTGTAGGTTATAACTGGGAGAGGAAAACTGGTAATAAAAATAGAAAAATTGAATGGATTTGATTTGGGAAAAAGTGTCATCCTTCACTTCTTTTATTGGGAACCTACTGATAACACTGACTGCTTTGTTAGGAACTCAGCGTTAATGTTCCTTTAAGGAGGACTGAGCAGAAATGATCTGAGGTTCATTGGGCAGGGAACGGCATGTCAGATTTTGTTGGCACGCTAATCAAACATCAGTCATGCACACAGACTCAATTGCCTGTTAAAGTGTTTTCTTTTGGACAGGACACGGGGTGACAGTAAGGGAGGGCTGTAATTCTTTTTCTTCTTTCCCTGTTACTCCTTACAGTGAAGAAGACAGTTCACATTGTGCTGGCAGTATCACCTTCATGCCCTCCCTGTCAGTGTGCAGACATTACCATGCTTAGGATCAAACTGAAGGGTGAGCTCTGAGCATCTCTCAGCACTGTCACTCAGTGAACTCACTGAGGCCTCATTGCTCAAGGATGCATTCCCATTCAGGGATTAAGGCATCTATCTACTCTTCCTTCTCCCTCTGTACTGATTTAAGTACAAATTTAATTACTTAACCTTCTAATATATTTCCTTTCTAAAAGTGCACATATTTATGTATGCTAGCCTAGGCAAACTAAATGCTGATTTGGTTCTTATGTCTCTTAATTTTTCAATAAGAGGATCACACGTACAACAGAGGCAGTGCAGATATAATAGGTCAGCACAGAAGATTCCCAACTCAAGGGAGCTCTTGCATGAAACACATCTGCTGTTCTCAGCTTTCTTGCTGGATGAATATTGCCTGTGAACTCTGCCAAAACTTATACTACTCTCTGGCAGGACACAGCATTCCTGAATTATCTAGGTAGGCTGAACCAGAGTAATAGGACAGGTGCAGAATTATGGATATGGTCACTGCTTTTTGTTGTCCTCAGGAGTGAGACCCTCGCTTCCCTGTGGGGAAAAAAGTATACTATGGCTCTGTAGTTCCTGGATTGGATTACTTTGGCATCAGATGAGTGCTAGGACTGGCAAAAGGGAGGTGCAAGATATGAAGGGTCAGGGTGGAGGGAAGACAGAACCACAGCAGTGTGAATTTTGATCAGGGAATCAACCCCTTCATTGAAAACTCATTAATTTACAACTAAGCTGGCTTTCTAAAACATACAAGTATGCTCAGGTAAGTATGCTTTTTGCTACTGGGATACAGATGGCTGGTAGAAGGCTTAGGAAGATGGCAACTGAACAAATGTAATGTCATGAACTGTGAAAGCTATTTTAACAGTGCATTAATTAACCTGACCTTCTAAGAATGAAGTATTAGTAACTTTCAGTTCTGTCTTAGAGGATTGAGTTTTGCCAACTGCATACTCTTAACACAGTGGAAAGTTTCTATTCTGCACTTCAGTGGCCTCAGATCTCAGTTTCTGACCATCTTAGTCCTTAAGCTACTTTGTTCAGGATTTTTTGGAGGGATTGGACAAGGTTAGGTGTGCCCCTGATTTCAGAGCTTCAAGTGGAATTGTTATTTGCTGAAAGCTGTGACCAAATGGTCTCATTCCACAGTGGTATGGAATAAGAGTTGATTTCTAGGGACTCCCTAATGGCAATGTTGAGGTGGTCTTTCTTGAGTCCTGAGATCCCTACTATTGTTTGGTAGATTTTAATAACTAGATGAGGTAGACAAGGATGTTGATGTTCTTAGAGTTTTGTTACTTTAAGGAGCAATTTGGTGTATGAAGAGCTGTACCTGAAGATCTTACATGCTTAACCAGATGCTTTTGTATTGGTGGCACTTAATTGCTGCATGGTTCTTATGCTTTCTCCTGCAGGGGGAGACGATCACTTGCATTCACTCTGCTGAAATGGCTGTGCAAATTCTCAAAATTGACAGTTCAAAAGGAGGTTGTCCATCCTGTGGAGATGGTACATTTATTTGGCTTTAATTTAGGACTGGGAATAAAAAAAAAATCTCCTTTTGGGGCAAACTCTGTACAGCCATGTCAGTCTGGCTCCATCTCTTTTTAAGAGCTGGTTGTTGTACAGCTGTGTGCAAATGGACAGATAGATGGATCCTCAGAACTGAAGTAGGTAAGTTGTTTGCTAGGAGTAGAGAGAGGCTTTTCGGCTTATAAGGCAAATGCTGTATTTCTCATAAGCAAAAAAACCTTTCTCTCTGACTGAAGTCATGAGGCCATTTTCTTTTTTGATCTAACTGCCTTCAAAGGTGGCAGCGGAAGAGAAGAATTTCTCTAGTGATGTGAGAAAGTCAGCAGAAGTTCATGAACTTCCCCCTGCAACAAAGCCTGCTGCTGTGATGCTTCAGAAGTCAGACATAAGCTGCTATGGAGAGCCAGCTTCCTTAAGGGCACTGCAGTGTATTTTACCTAATGAGATGCTGGGCTCAGTTGTAAGATGTAGAGCACATACAAGAGACACAGATGGAAGGACTGTTTTCCCTGTAGCTGTAAACTAGGAAGTACGATTAAAGCAGCTAGGGAACCAAACTTGTGCTCTCCCTTTGGCTGCCAAGGACTTGCTGGCATGAGTAGGACATCACCTCAAAATGCCTTTAAATGTGCTGTTGTTATCCTTTCTCAGCCACTTTGTGACTCTTGTTTGTATTTAATGATGGTTTTCCATATGTTTTAAATGAATTTATAAAGCGGGCTTTATAGTAAACACCAGCAATTCAGGAAAGCTTTGATTATGTATTCAAATACAGTTAGATTGTCAAAAATCTGGTTTATCTCCAGTCTTAGTGAAATACTTTATAATGAAGGGTACGTCTCTTCCACTGCAACTCCTAATTACGTACAGATCTGTTAACTGTTGTGTATTGTGTAAGGTTCACTCCCAGCTGATCATGCTCCTACTCTCCTGTTCTGAAACAAACTAAATAAGGGTGGTGATGTGGCATTCTGCAAACGGGCCCAAGATGTGTTAGTCTTCTCTTTGCATGTAAGAGACAGAAGTTTAGGAGAATATTTTACCACAACATGTACATGTACCCAAAAGAGAAAGAAACTTCTCTATAGATATCAATAGTAGTTTGTGATGGGGATAGGTAATACAAAATCCCCTGTCCAAGCTGATTTTGACAAGCATAGCTGACAGTCAAGAACTAGACATCTACTGGCATAATGCAGCATATGAAGTCAACACACGGATTCAGAACATCTGGGGGAAGTAGCAGATTTCAGGTGAGAACTAGCTCATCCTTTTGAGAACATCCTTTTCTCTGCTGGAAGGGAGGCTATTAGCTACCTTCATAGGCCAAAACATGCAGACTATTGGAAATAGCCCCTTAATTAAGGGAAATAAGTGGAAGCAAGCTTGCCCTCACCATTTTTTGCAAGCTTGAAAATGAAGAAACTGCAATAGTCGCTGAGTTCTGAATTAAGCAGGCCTAGCTGTACTTTGGAGGGTACTAAAGTGAAAAATCTCTATATAGTGGGAATGGAAGCAAAACATTCAGAGAAAAGGATGATTTTAAAACTATTGAATTAAAAGAAGAAATATTGTACCATATTTAGGTTCTATTTCTGCAGTTCAAGCAGAGAAGTAATTCTGGGCTGCATCTTATTTTACTTTCTACTAAATTGTGCTCAGATTTTTACAGTGCTATTTTTTGTCAACTTGAAATAAGTAATTCATAAGTTAACTACGCACTTACAACAATGGAAGTAATGTGAGACTTTGTGGAGGGAGGTGGAAACTTATATTAAAGAAATAGAGTCTTTATGTTGATCTTCAGGTTAAATGCATAGCTTGTTCAAGGTCGTACAAAGACTTGTTTCAGAAGCTGATGATGATTCGTAAGCCCTTCGACCTATGTGAAATCCTTCCTATCAGTGCCACTGAGATAATGAAGTTTGATCTAAACTGCAAGATCTGCTGCTGTGGTATTTCAACACAAGAACAAATGTTACAGCCTACTTGGATGACCCTGATTTGGAACAGCCTCCACTGTCCGGAGCATGAGCATTTCTGAGAATTAGATTAGTGCCAGACTGGCAGCTGGATTAAATTTTTGCGAGTGCTTAACATGTAAGAAGTGCCTGTGATCCTTAGTGGATAGAGAGACTGTGAAGCTCACTGCCACATACTGAAATTGATTTCCCATGTAAGCAGCAAATAGCTTTTGCCAAAGCCAACACAGGCTGCTCAAACAACCACTCAGCTGCGTCTCAGTTTTCCAGCTTGCGTGTTTTTGTTAAGGCTGTGCTACAGAAAATAGATCACGCTGCTCTGTTCAGCAGTCATCTGTTGAATAGCAGGACTGCAGAGTAATAACATCTATAGTGATTATTTACCCAGGGAGAAATGTACAGAAAATATCCCAAGTATGAATTAAAAATCAATTCCCCAAAATACACTTGGGAACCCAGAGCTCTCTGAAACGTTTTTCTGTGGAGGTCATTACTTCCTTTTTGTCCCTTGATGTCCAGATAATGCTGCTGCTGCTGCTGAAAATAGCACTATTGTTCTCAGGATTGCCAGGTCTACCAAGGAGGGAATTTACTATTACACAGTGAGATTGAAAGGCTGCATAGGCCGAAAGTCACCAGAGGTTTTTGGTTTTTTTTTTAAGCTATTCTACAAAGAGAGGATGTAGCAGTGTGAGATTCCTGTCTGGAGGAACCCGAACAGCATTTCTTAGTGACTTTTGAAACCTGATTCCCTGACTGGACTGAAGCTGGACATGAGAAGCTTGGGTTCAAAGCCAAGCTATGCCACTGATCTGTTTTGTCATCTCGTGCGGTTTACTGTGTCTTTTAATGACTGCATTCTCTCACCACTCCTGTTTCATAGCTGGATTCACGTGTCTATTTTGGGGTGTTTATCCTCTGCCTGCATACTTGGTCTCTCAGATTGTCGTCAGTATCAAGGTCTGGATTTGAGCTTCTCTGAGTGTTTACCTCAGTAGTGTCTGTTCACAGGCATTACAGAAACTTCTGGTAAAACATAAGCAACTGCTAACCGGGCAAGTTCACATGAAACCAAATATGTATAGCACTACTGCCGATTCTGGTGAGCTGTTCTACAGCAGTTTGAGATGCCTGAAGTCTGTCAGTGTTGAAGAAGCGTATGGATAAAGCCCTCAATAACACGCATTTCCTTGTGGTTAGGCTGAAGCAGTCAGGACTTGATGATGGTCTGTGTAGGTCCTTTCCAAAAGAACTGTCTTCTATTAAATCTTATTTTGTTTTGCATCTTGGTTAATTGTGCCCATAAGACTACGGAGACAACGCTAAAACTTTGATGTCAAATAACGTTTTCTTTATGCTGCAGTTGGGGAGGTGGCAGAGTGTTTCTGTATAGCTTGATCAGGTCACTAAAAACTGGTGGTGCAGCCAAAAATAGAGCCCTGGTCTCCTGAACTCCAACACCAAGGCTAGTTGCTCTTCTCTTGATGTCTACAGTGAAAAACTATATGCGAGGTAGTATCACTTCCCTGCTGTCTTACTGATGTTTTCAGGCAGTGGAGTTTAATGAATTTCAGTGTTGTTTAAGAGAAGATTCCTGGTATGGTTTCTAGATAAGATACTAAGTTGGATGCTAGCACTTCTAACATACTTAGCAAGCATGCTCTAAGAATTAGAGTTGTGTGAGTTTCTTTTCCTCTAACTGCAGAACTCCATTTAATTCATGCAGAGTTCGTTTTTACCTTGGGATTTTCTTCCTCTGACCTTCATCCATCCACTTGATAAGAAATCTTATAAGCTGCCTTACGCTTTCAAAGTAGCTTCCCTGCTGCTCCTATTTGTTGTGGTAGCACCCAGTAACAATTTGCTTACTTAAACATGGTGTGCAGTTGTATTTTGGATAATTACATTGACAGTATTGCTTGTTAAATAAATAATGAGTGATATACTGGGGACATATGTGCTGCTGTCATTCAAGCATGCAATCAGCTCCTTAGTTTTGATTGGCAAGCAACAGAGAAGCTGTAATATTGAGTGGACAATGAATAGAAAAACAGTTTTAGAACACAGGGTGTAGGTAATATTGGTAAGGATACTTTTACTTGTAGAAAATTCTATTTAAATTAGCTTGATTTTGAAGTAGCTACCTGAAACAATCTAGACTGGCATGATGGGTAAAAGCTGTGGGAGAAAACTATGCAGAAAGAAAATTGTTAACAGGGCAACAGGGATTGAGACAGCAGTCCTCTGTGGATTGTAAAACTGAGACAGCATGCACCACCATGCGTTGGTGTGGCAAAGCAGATAACAGCAGCTATTTGCTTTTATCTATGTAAAATACCAGGCATAGGCACACTTGTACCAGCTTTAGTCCGGTGAGTACTGTCACAGCTAGCTATGCACGCGTAGTTAAATTTGGATCCCTTGCAGACTTGCACAGCGTATGCTGAAGTCTCTTAAATCTTCCTGGTAATTCCCAAATATGCCAGCTGGCAAAGGCTAATAACCCTCCCACTACCTGGGTTAGTTTTGTGCATGCTTAACTCACAGTCCTCATAAGAAGCAGGTGTTTGAGGAACACGATTTTTGAAGACTTCATTTTACACCACTGTTGCATTTTAGAATGATTTATTACTTCTGGGGTAGAAGGAAAAATACGGTAAAAATCGCTGTTTTTAGTGAAAAATAGGCATGTTTAGTGAGGTATTATGTTATACATTTTAATGCTGGATTGGGAGGAGGGGAGGAAGCTATCTTGGATGCTCCAGGTAAGAAATAAAGCTCTCGAATATTAATTATTATAATGGTATTCAGTAAGTTATCAGCTAAAGCCAGATGCCCTAGCATCCACAGAGGAAAGAGAAGATTATTCATGAGCATTTGATGGACACAGCAATTCAGCTGAATACTAACTGAACACTAATGTATTCCTTTCTTTTCAAGGGATCTACACTCCAGAACCACTCTCCAATTTCTGGTGGGCTCTTTTATCTACTGGCCTTATGTTTGTATATCACTTCAGCATCTTGCAGGTTCTGGGACTGGTAAGTAAACAAAGTAAACAAAGGTTAATAAATGGATAGTTCGCAAGTGAAAGTAAAACTGACTAGTTTTCTAAGGTGTCCAGATAGATACGGATTAAGATTACTTGTGTGCAGATTTTTAATTGCACGTTCTAATGGACACTTGTATCTTATGCCTCACAAGTACTGGCAAAACGTTCCATAAATCAGCCATGTACCTGCATAAATCCATCTATTAATGTACAACTGGATTCGGATCTGCTTTCCTTCTGAAAGCTGCCCTGCTAGTGTTTAGGTGATAATCCTTTGTTCAACAACTCCGATTATCATGGTAATTAGAAAATTAGCCTTTCTGGTGTCTGAATTGGTGCAGTACAAATCATGTTAATTTATAAACTTGTTGTCCCTTTCCTAGGTTACAGAAGTGAATTTGAACAACATGTTATGCCCGGCCATTTCAGATCCTTTTTATGGGCGCTGGTATCGAATTTGGGCATCTGGACATCAGACTGTCATGACTATGACTCACGGGAAGCTTGTCATCTTACTGTTTTACTGTGCTGACCCCATCTTTAAATGTAGTGTGGACTTGCTTAGACTTCCAGCTAAGAAAATTGACTGAAATTTCTCCCCGTGGAGCAGTACATACAGGAAGCAGAAACCCCTATGTTCATACTGGAAAACCAAGAGGAGGGATGAGAAGACAATATGTTTATTATTTTTCTCCCTGCAGTTTATGGCCTCACAAACACCTCTATTATCAATTGAGGGTTTTTCTTTCAACTGCTGTTTTTCACTGCCTACTGTCAATGGCAGCATTAGTGGCCTTATTCTGGAAGAGGTTTCTGTTCTATACGTTTTGTGTAGATTACAGTAGAATCTTGCTAATTTACCCTTTAAAATTAGGTGAGGATCGATCTACATTCCAGCAAAGAGTGGCAGCGCTACCTCATTTGGACTTATTTCCTCTAAGTACGATTTTTCCATCAATACAATTATATCACAGGATAGGAAATAAAGCTGAATTACAACTCTCTACTGATGCGAACAGAACACATCTTGAAATGCATCATCATGGCTTAACTCTTAGTACTTACATGTTACAAAACGGTCACGGTGGAACAACGTGCACTAAATCTCCTAGTCAGAAGTGCAAGGCAGTGAAGTTTTACTGTGTTTTCTTTAAGCTGGTTGAAAATACTGGGGAACAATAACTCTTTCAAATACCTTGCTGTGTTTTTTTTTTTGTTGTTGTTTTTAACTGAATGCTTTGTTTTCTAGCCTACTAAGGATAGATGTCTGATCAGGGAGGTCACATCAGATCTTGATGCTTCGGAGATGATTTTGAGTGAGTAGAAAAACACCACACAGAAGTTACGAAAAAGCCCATGTTATGTGTAAGTTATGATAGGTATTTAATCAACAGTACTGACCTGCCTTTGAGCAAAGTGCTTGTGTCACTTAGCCTAGACTGGAGACTGAGTAGAGATGCAGTGTACATTGTAAACAGTTCTTTTTTCACTTAGTAGCATTTTAAACATTCCTCCTCTGTATTCTACCCAGATCCTTAGTAGAGTGGTTGGTGAGGAAACAAAATGAAACTATTTTCTGTCTCCATAGCTCTAATACATTCTTCATACTGATTTTTAAAACACAAGTATAAAAAGGAATGTGAAATCAGCACAGGCTTCTACTGAAAAGACAATGTTCCAGTTTACTCGTATGGCTAGATCTTCTTGTCAACATGAGTTTTCATGTAGAAAAGGATCTAAGTGGAGAGAATTATAAATAGTAAACTGAATAAGGGGGAAACTGTAGGGGGGAAGCTTGGATGTCTTTACTGTGTTCTTCCTGATAGTTAACTGTAGATCTATGCTGTGCAGCCTGTTGTATTTCAGGGCTGCAGGAGTTGTGTTGTACAAAACGTTAGTTGGCGTTTGCATTGCGTTGTCAGAGCTGTGACTTGTAAGAGAAAAACAGAACCGTCATACCTCCTCTGGATGGATCACCTGAAGATGTATTTTGATGTTAAGGTACAGTTGTTTATACCTCGAGAAGTAAGAATGATAAGTGCTTGACTTTTTTTTTCTCTTTCCTGCAAGATAAGATTATAACTGGGGAGAGAACAAATGACTTCTCCAAACGTTTTCACTTTGCGTGTTTTTTGTTTTGTCTTGTTTTTTAAGTAGATCTCCCATTAGAAGTTTTTTCTGCTACGTCCAAATTTACAGACTAGCTTCTGGCTTTCTTCCATGTCTATGAAGTAAACATCCTGTACTATTTACTATAAATTGAGATGTAAATTGACCTAAACTATGAAGCGTCTATAGCTAGTTCCAGTTGCACAGACTGAACTACTACCTTGTTCGGTTTGAGAAAAGTAAGCACTTGATGGTAAGAACTACTATCTCATATGGGTGACTGTGAATTACTGATCCTGCAGATGTTTAAGTATACAGTTAATTTTATCAAGCCGACTCAGTAATGCTTCAGTAAAACAGGACACGTGTTGTGTATTTGTGGAGGGGTGAGCTAAAGACAGTGTGTATTGGTGTTGAAGGCCTGAATCCACCCGTGGAAGACTACTTAATGAGCTGCTGATGTGGTGCTTAATTCAAGAGTCAATATTTCATTTGCAGTTGATGAAACACACAATGTTGCTGAGAGATGCTAAGGTGAACAGGAATATTCATGCTTATCACCACTAACTGCCTCCAGTCAATTAAGACTGCAGAAGCAAGACACATTTAAGTAGACATAGTGCAGTCTCTTTTCTTAAAATACAAAATTGTCAAGTCCTTATGACTTAAAATTGAGGAAAATTCTTATTTCCTTTTCTCACCTCCCCAGTTTGGGTTTTGGTGCATGTTGAACTTCTGGCTTTAGATACTAAAGTGTCTAATTGAATGTAATATTTCAGTAAAGAGAAGTAAAGTGGCTGTTACACTCAATAAGGATTTTATGAGCATCTGGATTTTATGGCTGTCAGGAGAGTGGAGCCACTGGGATCTAGAGGGAAGAAGGGCAGCTGAGTCTTAAACTTTTCTTGACGGTAAGCCGTGCTTGCTGCTTTTGCTTATTGCTCAGCGTCAATGAAGCTGGCTGAGCTTTTATCCACAGTCAGAGGATGTCAGGGATTGTGGAACGGACCTCAGAAGATCATCTAATCCAACCCCCCTGCTGGAGCAGGAACACCTAGATTAGGGCACAATTCCCCCCAGCATGTTCTGAAAACTGTTTTTAAACACAGTCTTTCAGTTTGGTTTATGGTGTGTAGCTGTACAGAAAGTTGTCAGCACACCTGAGACACAAGCTTTGAGTATGGGGAAGAAGAATAGGGCAGAAGGGAAGCAGAAAGGGAATGAACTTCTGAAACATCAGTGGAAATTCACGTACTTCACTCTTCAGTTGCTCTGAAGATGCAGATAACGGAGCTTGTTCATTGTGTAGGAAATTGGTTTGAAAAGTAAAATAGAGTACTTAGCCTTCATATAGGAGTATCTGTTCCCTGGAAGAGTTTCTTTTCCATCAGTGGTTTATTATGTGAACAGTTATGCTGTACGGATGAATTTCTGGTAATTTTTTCTTATCTATGCTGGAAATTAAAGAGTAAAACTACGTTGCTATTCATAAATGCTGGTGGGCATTCTCTCCTGTGGCACTACAGACACACCATCTATGTCAAAGTAGCTTTAAGCTGTTGACCAGAGCCTGGTGATGTTTTATGTTGGAGCAGTGCAATGTATGGTAAGTTCTGGCCCTCCAAAATCAGTACATCTCTTTTCTCAGTACTAAGTTACGAAGATACTAGGGGTGGATGCAGCGCAGAGCAGGAGGCTGATGATACAGCCATGCAGACTATTTCCTTTCAGCAGTAGCTTGTTTTAGAGGTGTTCAAGGTTATAGAAACTCACCCTGAAGTGGACTGGTTTGCTGTCCCCTAACAAGTCATGCACAATACCTGAAGTTATTGTGTGGCACTTAAGTATAGACTTTGGAGGATTTATGGATGCATATAGATGTTTGAACAGATCTCTCCATTGTACTCTTTAGTACCACAGACACTTCAAACAACAGAAGTGGGGAGCAATGAAACTGATTACTCTGTCGGTGAATGACAGTCTAAATTACTTCCAGGTATACACATAAATAAAGCTCTAGTAACAACAGTAAAGTGGTTTGCATTGGTTTGTTTATGCAGACCTTGTCTAAGTAGCCTTCCATAGCACCAAAATGAGCTGCTAATACTTCTGTACCCATCATAAGATCTGGTGATAGCCTGTGGATATTATTGTGCCAAGCTTCTAGCTGTCCAGTACAGATGCAGTGATAACTTTAAGGATTCAGGCACTGTAGGCAGTGTATGAACTGTATCTGTTTAACTCCCTTCTGTTTAAGCACCAGAGATTTGCATTTTGTTTCTTCTGAAGGGTGAAATTCACAGCACTTGATCATAACTATATAAATCTCTCCAAACTCTTGAATGCACACGCGTACTTTGGTTTTGGTTCAGCATCTTAGGGCTTGACAAATGCTGCCTATAAGCGAAGTTCACTTGTGCTTTATCAGATGCTGCCTTGCTGAGGCTGGGAGACATGAAAAGTCATTCATTTGCATACCTGAAAACTACAGAGTACCTCATTACGGATGTATCCCTTTGTCTCTAGCCACAGTCAGGGTTTTGATATTTCAGTATATTTTGTAACATTTTGTAAAGCCTAATTGTATTTTCCTTTCAGAAATGGCTACATGCAACTGTTCAAGTACTGTATTTTACTTCTATATTCTAATTCTTGCATCTAAACCGTAGGCATTTGCTTCCTGTGCATCTATACCTAATGACAACCATAGACTTTGATGTTCTTCTTGCTGTTTGCAAGTCATAGGACCATAGGTTCATTTAGGCTGGAAAAGACCTTCAAGATCAAGTCCAACCATTAACCTCACCTACCACGTCCCTCAGTGCCACATCTACACATCTCTGAAACACCTCCAGGGGTGGGCACTGCACCACTTCCCTGGGCAGCCCAGTACGATGCCTGACCATTCTTCTTGTGCAGAAATTCTTCCTACTGTTCAATGTAAACCTCTCCTGGTGCAACTTGAGGCCATTTTGTCGCATCCTCGCGCTTGTCACCTTAAATTGTTCAACTTGAGGTGGATCCTTAGGAATTAAATCATTCCTAATACTTAACACAGCTGAGAAAAAGCTAAAAGGAGGGCATATATCAGCCCTTCTGTTAGAAGGAGGAAGGTTTCTATGGGCAGATATATCAGTGCTGATGTTGTCATTTTTAGTGACAAGATGCATAACAAATCTGTTGGTTCTTGTGATCTTGTACTCAATATGATATTGCTGTATACTTGTACTGCAGCTTTATTGTAACTTAGTTAAAACCGAGCTGTTTTTTAAATGATGATGTTTTTCTTCAGGGTCAATTTTTGTACTTTTTTTAAATTATTCCTGCATTTACTGAGTCATGATCTCAATGCTGCAGAGGATGCAGCAGGCAGAACAGGACGCATACACACACTGCTCTCGCCAACCAACCTGTGCCAGGGAAGTGGAGCTGCTCAGGGACTGGACTGAAGCGCATTAGCGGTCTTTGGAAGCTTGCGGTTCCCATTAGCTAGAGCTCAAGCGTAGAGCTACCCAGGCACGGAATGGAATGGCAATGTCAAGGCTGGTTGTGGAGAGGCTCAACTGCCGTGTATGCTGTTAGTTCTGAATAATTTGTAGGAAAGTTATAAATTTTGTAAACTTTTTAATGTGCTGAAACTTGGTTATGAGGTAACATTTACAAATAAGGGATAATTTGTGTACTTGGTTTTGTATTTCGGTCTGATTCTTTTTTTGGTGGTTGTGCCCTATGATGTCCAGCTCACTGGGCAAACAGTTCTTAAACCTTTGAATTAAAACAAATAAATGCATTTTAATGGTACTGTAATTTTCTTGTCTTTCTAATCATGCCAGGCACTACGCCTGTCTTGTTCACTCTTTTTGAAAGTAGGTAAGAAAACTGAAATTAATGTTCTTCTCCCATTATTAACAGCTGGATTCATAGAGAGACTTGATAATAGGACGGGTGCTCATCAAATCAGTAAGAATACAGCTTCTCCTGTCTGAACCTGTCTGTATTGCTAGATCCAAGCGTGATTATCACTGCACCTAGAACTCGAATGATGTTCTCGAGGGCTTTCTGGACAATCTCACGCATGTAGATGATGGCAAACAATTGCCATCATTACTGCATTTCTGAAAAGCTTCTGGCTGCAATTAAAAGGACACGTAAGCACACTGCAATAATGCTGAATGGAAGGATAACCAAACTGCCCCCTTTGACATAGCCCTAATATTTGGTACTGTATGGTTAGTTTGGTTTTTGTTCTGTGATAACCCCGTTATCAGTTATAAATAACAGTTATTATGATTAGTGAATTAGTTATTCACTAATTACAAATGCTTACATTAAAAGAAAAAAGGAAAAGCAATCAACTGACACAGCCACGTGATTAAGCAGAGAAACATAAAAAGAAATGGCGATTCTTTTTCCTTATTTTATTGGGTAAATGATTTAAAAGGTAATAACAATAGTGTTAAAACTACTACAATATCTTTCCACAGCCATATCTCACAGACCCACAGATAACCTTCTATATAATGGTTTTTTTTTTTCCTTTTTCCTCGTTTTATCTTTTTTTTTGTTTTTATTTATTTTTTTTTTAAGCCATACTTATATTAAAATGCCCATTTCAACAGTTTCTTCACACTAATAGCAATTAAATGTGGAAGGAAGGAGGATCCGGTTATAAAGGAAGGGGTTCGGGTAATCTGTGATATAATTTGTCATCAATCAAGTTACTAAGAAAGGAAGAAAAAGAGAGGCCTTGTCAGCTACTCCAGGCAGCTCCAAGCCCACTGTTGTGTCACCACTGCATTAGATAACTCAGGATGCTGGTGAGCAATTTAAAGGTTTTCTTTTTCGTAACATATAAAACGCTAAAATAACTTAGAAAGTAGATCCAAATATTTGGAAAAGAATCAACGTTGATATACAAAAACAGTCAGAAGTTGTTACAAAAGTCTCAAACAAAAGTTTGTTTTTCTCAGTGCGTTTATGTACCAGCGCAATTACTGGGTCCAGAGCAAAGAAAGAGGTCTTTGTTTTTTATTGAACAGTAATAAAAAACGAGGAAAACATATCTTTCTATATAAAGAATCATTGCTGGTCTTAAGAATAAATGTAACCAGAAACCCTTTATATCTTAGAGGCACACTTTGGGTTTCCTTTTTTTTTTCTTTTTTTTTCTTTTTTCCTTTTTTTTTTTTATTTTTTTTTAAATTTCTTTTTTATTTTTTTAACATAAAAGGAAAAGTCACCGGTTTATTTCAATGGAGGAGGCCCTCGGACTCCCCAAATAAACTTAATTCAATTAACATCACTAGCAAAAATCAGTTAGAAACTGTACAAAAATAAAAAAATTAACACATTTAATCCTGCGGGGCTTTTGCAAGGACTGGAAGGCAGGCTTTAGGAGCAGCATCTGGGCATGGCTGGAGGCTTCTTTGGTTCGGTCTAACACACACAAGAGATGTAACCTACTCCAGACGACGACTTTAAAAACCCGCACATTTGAAAACAAGTAAAGAGGTCCGTATACAAACGCCAGGGTGTGCAAATGGGATTCGACTCTCTTAGGATCGTATCTGAGGTCAGAACTCTCAGGTTGCCCTCCTCCCCCTGCTGGGACCAGCGTTGGGGCTGAGATGGTGCCGGGTCAGTCGGTGCTGCAGCGGTCCAGAAGGAAGGCCACTTGAGGCACGGCTACGCAACAGCCTCACGTCAGGCTGGGGTTCTGCTGCCTCACTTTGTTTACAGAAGGGGGGACTTGAGAAACGTTAAGCACAAGAATAATTAAAAAAAATAAAATAAAATAAAAAGATTCAAGGAATAAGGCAAATGGATTTAGTGCTTATCAAAGGTCAGCATTCCAACTTAAAAAGAGAGAAATTAGCTACCTGGTTGTACCTTAACTTCTTAAGAAGTGCCCCCAAAGTAAAACGAAATAACAATACAAATACATCTAAATCCAGCAATACACCCGAAAGAGTGATAACTACGAGAGAATGGCATCTGTGAAAGCAATTGTCGATTCGCTTTAGGCCAACAGACCTATTCTGTGCCAGCGCGTGTCACAGTGAACTGCACGTTTCGTACAGATAACCCCACAATTACACAGAAGCAATCCGCAGTATTCTCAGCACTCGCTCTCGTGCTGAGGAGGTAGGTGCCCTACAAACACTGTCGATGAACGGATTATTCCAATCTCCTCTACAAAAAATACCATACAACCTGATTGACCGCAGACTTCGTAACAGCTTTTTTTAATTAGTGATACAAAACTCTGGTCCAGAAGGGCCTGGCATTAAGTCGTGTTGAAAGCACACCTTTACAGTTTGTATAACACCCTTTTAACCATATCTGTAAGCAACGGCTACTAAGAGATAGACAAAAAATGCATTGTGCATTATGCTGTATACAAAAAGGAGACAAAACTATCCTTTTCCCCCCCAAGCCATGGTGGGGGAGTATTGCTGACCTTGTCCTTAAAAACCCGCAGGATTGTTTATTCATCAGTATATTATTATTACACTGGTAAGAAATTCTGTATAACATCTGCATATATCGAAGATTTCTTAAAAAAATCTGATATGATTTTAGATCCGCATGACCAGTCACGTGACCTGCTTGAGGTTGATTAGCACCTTTCAATACATATATATTTCTATATATAATAGATCTGCTTAAAAAAACTTCTAACGATGAGCTGACGCAGCGCTGGGAGCGCGCTGCAACGAGATGACAGCTAAAGACGGGGTTGGATGACTTTTGTGTTTCGCTTGTTTGTTTTTTGCAGCAGAGTGATTCAGTTTGTGCTCAGTTTCCCTATAAGGGCAAGGAAAAAAACCAGAACCAAAACACCTCTCGGGCAGCCACCGGTTCACAGCTTCCACTTGAAGACAAACCCATTAGAAACCGCTCCCCCAAGTAGAAACAAGACAACAATATCATCCAAAATAGCCTCTGTATAAACATCTATTAGTTTCTGCAGCGTCTGCCTGGCACCTCTTGGCTCCCGACGCTTCAGGCCCTCTGCTTATAAATTAAGGCATCGCAACTGAAAATGGAAATATTTGGACATCGGATGCTGTGGATGAAGGAATACAAAAGGCCTTCTACAAGAACCTCCCTTCACATTAAGTGGTGTTCTCACACGAGGGATCATTTATCCATATCTGTTTTATGGAACATTTGTAGTCTCTTCTTCTGTTGTTTGTTTTAACACCTGAACTCGATCATCTTCATCTATCTGAGTGCTATATGGATTTTTAAAAACGCTCCTTATTTGAAATAATAGCTGCAACTTCTGCTTACCGTAGTTGGCTCGCCCATATGAGGAAGGTCTTTTCCATAACAGATGGGATGTGGAGTCCCCTAAAACATGCACTGAACTACAGCGGGTATCGGTGGGAGCTCTGCAGGCACGTGAGCGAGGAGGCAGCTCCCGTCTTGCAAGCACACCACACACACCACTTAAGTCCTATTTCTACACTTGTTAAAAGTTCTCATCAGTTTTCTTTCTCCTACCTTGTGGAGAATTATTATAAAGTACTTAGAGCTCTCAAGTACTATTCCTGTGATACACGGACACATGTACAAATTATGGCATACTTGTCCTGTGCTCTTGCACAACACTATCTCTTTTTTTCCCCTCTTTTTTCAACAAGTTACCCAGCTATTCATGACTTGATAAAACCCCACCAATTCAAAAGCGCAAGCAAGAACAAAATAGGGATCTTTGTTTTCTAAAATAAGCTAAAAAAAAAAAATAATCCAAAACCAAAAGAAAATGAAAAATATCTCACTTAGAAAATCCCCCCAAACGTGACACCAGAGCAGCACAGAACTCAGCGTCGACTGCTGGAACCTCTGGTGCGTTTGCTATATTTTTTTCTATGAATTTTATATGCAAGTATAACCATGTCATAGTCAAAGGCACTAAAATCTAAACCCATTTTCTTCCTAATATGACATCCGCTACTCACCAATCTGCTTCTAAAAACAAATGTGACTTCTAATTTGAGATCATCAAAAAGGCATTTTCTCATTACAAACGCATTACGAGTAGGCTTGACGGAGCTGGGATGCCCTCAGCTTCTGGAGCAGAGCAGGAGATAAAGGTATCCTACTGAGTTACGTCACATACTTTCAATTAGACCACATGATTCTGAGCACGCTGCTCACTTCTTATTATGCTTAATTGCTTCTTCATATCCAGAAAAGCATTTTGTATATGAGCCTTCAAATTATGGCTGTGTGCTGGAGCTGGAGGTCATGTACTAGGGCTGCTCTGAAAGTAATGCCTCCTATTTTATGATGTTGGCCCACAAAATCAGAGGCAGTTGTTGGTGGGATGGCAGCAGAGATTGAACATTCCCACCAATAGTCTGTTACGTTTTGTTGCTGTGTGGCAGATGGCAGCAGAGGGGCAGTCTCTGCTAATGGTGATAACTGCATTGAAAAATAGTGTTCTGTAGCTGAGAATTTTCTCTATCAAGTAGTGTTACTGTGCTCTTTGTACCTGTTGTAGTTTCCATGTAAATAAATAGGAGGCATTACTTTCAGAGCGACCTACCTATATAGCTACACTAAATCTTTACTGCAGGGGTGAGATACTGTTACAGAGTCACATAACTCTAGGGGCCGGAAGGAACCTCTGGACATCACTGAGTCCAATCCCTTGCTAAAGCAGGTTCCCTAAAGCAGATCACAAAGGAAGGCATCCAGATGGGTCTTGAATATCTCCAGAAACTGAGACTCCACCACCTTTCTGGGCAGCCTGCTCCAGTGCTCCGTTATTCTCAAAGTAGTGAAGTTCTTCCTCGTGTTTGTTATGAAACTTCCCGTGTTCCAGTTTTTTTGCCCACTGCCCCCTGTCCTATTGCTGCACGTCACTGAAAAGAGCCTTGACCTCATCCATTTGACTCCTACACTTTAGATATTTATAAACAGTGCTGAGATCCCCTCTCAGCATTCCCTTCTCCAGACTGAACAGCCCCAGGTCTCTCAGCCTCTCCTCATACAGGAGATGCTCCAGGCTCTTCTGCATCTTTGTGGCCCTTCTCCAGACTCTCTCTAGAAGATACCTTGAACTGGGGAGCCCAGAACTGGACACGGTGCTTCAGATGTGGCCTCACCAGGGCAGAGAAGTGGGGGGAGGATCAGCTCCTCGATCTGCTGGCCACGTTCTTTTTAACACACCCCAAGATAAAGTTGGCATTCCTGGCCACAAGGGCACACTGCTGCCTCACAGCCAGCACTCAGCTCCTTCTCTTTAGAACACCTTTCCAGCAAGCTGGCCCCTAAACCTCTACTGATGCATGCAGTCATTCCTCCCCAGAAGCAGGACCCTACACTTGCTTTCGCTGAAGTTCATCAGGTTCTTCTCTGCCCAAATCACCAACCTGTACGTGTCCTGCTGAATGGCTGCATGGTCTTGTCTAAAGCCTGGCTGAAGTCAAGGTACGCAACATCCACTGCTCTCCCTCATCTACCCAGCTGGTGATGACATCACAGAAGTCTACCACGTTGGTCAAGCATGATTTCCTCTTGGTGAATCCACACTGACTACTCCAGATAACCACCTTCTCTTCCGTGTGCTTGGTGATGACATCCAGAACAAGCTGTTCCATCACCTTTCCAGGGACAGAGGTGATGCCAACTGACCTGTAGTTTCCCAGCTCCTCCTTCTCATCCCTTCTGAAGGCTGAAGTGGCACCTTTCTCATTCTCCAAGACGATAAGAGTGGTTTGGCAATCACTTCTGCCAGCTTCCTCAGCACTTGTGGATGCATCCCATTGAGATCAGTGGATTTGTGTGAGTCAAGTTTGCCTAGATGATCTCTGACCAGATCCTCCTGGACCGAGGGGAAATCTTCCTTTCTCTGGACTCTCTTACCTCCTTGGTCTGAGGTTCCAGCGGGACATTCTAATCAGTAAAGACTGAAGCAAAGAAGGTGTTCAGCATCTCCACCTTCTCAACATCCCCTGTTACCAGGGCACCCACCTCACTAAGCAGCAGGGCCCACATTTTTCCCTAGTTTTCCTTTTGCTACTGGAAAAAAAACAAAAACAAAACAAAACCCACAACCTTTCTTGATGTCCCTGACCTCCCTCACCAGATTTAACTCCAAGTGGGCCATAGCCTTCCTCGCCGCATCCCTGCAGATCCTGTCAGCATTCCCATGTTCCTCCCAAGTGGCCAGGTCCTTTTTCCATATTTCAGAGTTTCTTCTCCCCTGTGTTTATTTTGTTTTCCACGAGCTCCTTACTCAACCATGGCAGGAGATCTGAACGGATGAGCAAAGGAGCTCACGGAAAAGCTCAAAGGGAAGAAGAATGTCTATGAAATACTGTACCACAGACTACTATTAAGAAGGTTAAGAAAATGCAATTCATTGTCTAATATAATACCTGAATCTGATATGTTTCATTCCCTGACAGAGCTATTAATGAAAATGCCATGAATGCCTTTTTTTCTTTCTTTTTTTTTTTCTGAGCAAAGAATCCCTAACTGTAATCCTTAAACTCTTCCTTCCATCCACAGTCACAGAAAGTCTTGACTGATATAATTCAATGTTAATGAAGTAGAAATTTAACATTTCATAAAAAACCCAAGGGCTATATATGCTGCAAAAAAATCTGCAGTGATTCAATAAAAAAGTATGGGATCTTTGTAATAACGCAGTTTTCCCTCCCGTTGCCACAATGAGCTTAACCAACTATGGAGAAGCCTCAAAATGGCAACGGAAACTATCATCATAAAATGGTACAGTAATAGAGATAGCTAGACCAAGAAGGGGCAGGGTCTCCTGGGAAGAGGTCTGCAGAGAGGTCCAGTGACTGGTCATGCGGCTCAGTGTCAGGAATAATGGTTGTATGGTGGAAGGGGGTGCCCAATGCCATTTTGGAAGTGATGATGCTGACGATGGGCAAGGTACTCTGTGTAGCTCATGGTCATCTTCTCACTACGGTACCTAGGAAAGAGCAAAGAAGCAAATTCAAGAACTTTCATCGGGCAGCTACATGAGCAGCACTAAAAATATGGTGCTAGTTGTATGTTTTAATGAAGAGAACAGCTCCGTACTTCTGGTGCTAGGAATAAGGCAAACCTTAGTTGCACAAGGACGTGGAGAGAACTACCAAGCGCTTATGAAAAATACTTCAAATATCAACCAAAAAAAAAACCTATTAAAAATTGTTGCCTCCTACTTTGCTCAAGGTATTTCAACTTGTGATGATTTATTGAGAGCATCCCAAATTACTGACCAGCTCTCTACAAATAACCTGGGAGAAAAGCCCTGTGAACAAGCAGTGCCGATTCCAGAGCTGTTCTTAAAAGTAACGTCTAGCACATTCCGCTTTTAAAATAAACCCAGCTACCTTAAATGAAGTTATTTCCCTTTTAAACTATATACAGCTTAAAGCAGAACCAGGCTCCCACAAAGAACAAACTGCTTCAGATAAATTTGCATTGATATCATTTGACAACAAGGAACACATCACTGCACATGATGAGCAAGCTGATCTGTGCATTAATTCCCCTGCCACTATGGAACTACACTATAAGCTTGGCAACTAATGAAGTTGGTTCTAAGGGAGTCAAAACAGGCCAAGGGCAGCCTGTGTAGAAGATGGAAAACAACCATAATATTGAACAACACACTCGGACTATTCCACTCATTAGGGCTGTGATTTTGTGTTTGGGGTGTCAAACTAAATATACTGAACAGAACACTTTTGTTTGGCTCTGCACTGGTATGCCACTGCCTCAAACAAAATCATGGTGCTAGCACAATGTATGTGCTATATGAAGTTCTGTATCTTGGGAAAATATATCCCTTATTCACTGAGGTGTACAGAAAGTCTCACCTCGTAACTCCAACTGCTACTCATGCCCTCAGTTATCACCATACATTCTATATTCTCTTCTTGAAAATAAGATAGCAAGAAAATCGGGGTGCTGCATTTGGAAGTTTAAGCTGGATTCCATAAACTCTTCCTCCCAAATGCAACCCTCAGAACAGCAACTTCTCCTTAGCAATAGCAACTCCCCAGTGATCAGCTTCCTACTAGAAAGCAGAATTCTGCTAAGTAACGGCAACCATTTTAGATGTAGGGGACAGAAGTGGGAGCAGGGAAAAAATAATCTCAGCTCTTTGTCTTCTAAGAGTGCATTAACCGTCATGAGAAGCCCAGTATTTTCATGTCTGAAATGAAAAGACGGGGTTTTATTTATGGACCAGGAGTCGAGTCGAGCTCACACCCAATCCAGCTGCACTAAGGAGGAAGGAATTCCCAAAGAATTAAGTACCCAGAAGTGATGGTAACATACCCAGCATTAAATAAATGAACCCCATATCCCTCAGAGTCCCTACAGACTGACAAAAGGTAGGAAGAATAACAGTGCTGGACAAAGGTGTCCAACTACCAAATTTATGAGCTGTATTAATAATGTTTGTTATCCCCGCAGAGAGAAAAGAAACCTCATGGGTTATCAGTCAGTACCTCCTTATGACACAGGATTCATAAAATCCCTAGTTCTCAAAGCATGGAATAAACAGCTAGAGCTCAGCAGTCACTTTGTACTGCATGGTTATAAAATCATGTTGTTTTACAGGGCTTCCTATTGACATCTGCTCTTTCACCTTTCACTGCACAGCTACAGTTTTATAGGTGGAACATCTGTGGCCCATTCTATAACATTCTGGATCCGACCTGCTAATGAGCTCTCACGAGCACATCACATTAAACAAGCGTTACAACGGGCACACAATATACAACAGTGTCTGAGGATGAAATAAAGCACTGCACTTCTATCTTCCTTCCTAGAGTACCTGATGCAGTCAAGCCGGTGCACCACCCGTCAGATCAGCACCCCAGTTTGCATGCCCAGCACCTGCTAGGAGATGAAGCCCCTGCTCGGCAGGAGGGAAAAGCCCCAGCACCGGCTCAGCTGAACAGCTCAGGGCACTGCGCGGCCTACAGAGCACCAACTGCTCAAATACAACGTGACAATGGCAAGTAATCCCCCTTAATAACAGACCCTTGAGATCCACTGCAGCCAATGAGCAAACTGTAAAGCTGCAGAGCTGATACGCTGCAAGGATTTCTCAGAGTTATGAAACAATATATATATATATATATACTCCCTGGTATATATGTTGCAAGCTACTTAGCAGCCCTTTCTTCCTTGCTTAGTGCCTGTAATCCCTACTGTATTTAATGCAAGGCACAGATATTCTCAGAAGTCTGTATTCCTGTTGTGAAAAGAAAGAATATATTAATAATACACAGAGGAAAGCTTACTGTTAACATCTGAAACAACCACTTACCAAGAAATGAACTCATCACACTAAAACCAAACCACCAGGGCTTACCGGGAGTATCCCCGCGATGCATACCTGGTTAGCTTTATGGTTTTCCTGAATTCATTAGTGATCGGAGCTTTGTAGCCTCCTTTCCTCAATAAGGAATCTATGGTTTGAATGTGGTCCCATCCTGTAGAATTTCACAGTAGTAAAAATTCATGAGCATGACAGCAGTAGGAACAGATGTTGCAGAAACACAGCACAATACACAGTGATACCGGAACACAACTGCTCTCTTGAAGTTATGCATGAAACAGGGGCCCGTTCTCCTGTGCAGGAGACAGCTGTGGGAAAGATGCTGAGCAGCATCTCATCGGGCATAAAGCTTGCTCTACCAGCAACACATTTTTATCTTGTGGTTGAAACACTTTAAGAGTGGACCCACAACATCCTGGTGACTGACAGTGACAAACAAAACTGCAATTCTCTGAGTGGTTCAGATCATTAATCACAGTCTGATCACACATCTCTGGCAGCACCGAAAGCTTCCTTTATGTATGAAAGAAAATTCCTAAGATTTATTAACTCAATGGGTGGAGAGAACTTCAGGCATTAATGCTCTCCATAAATACCACTGCAAATGTAAGAGTGATATTTCAAATGACAGAACACCTGTGATAGGTAGCAGGCCGGGTAGTTTAAAGAGTGACGCAACAAGAATTCAGATTCACTCCTGTTCTCAATAAAGTTGTGCTACTCCGAACTCCTACGTGCCCATTTGAGCAAGCCCAATATTTCTAGAATAGACTTCTTATTTCCCAAAGATGCGATTAAGTTTGTCACACTGCGTTTTTACAACAGAAAAAAAAGGAAAGAACACCAATTTTGGTTAATTTCAAGAGTCAGACTGTAATGCATAGTCTACCACATAGTCTACCATGAGTAAGAAACTTAACCCCTCCCCCAAGTCCTTCATTAAAATACTGCAAAATACGTGTGTAAGTGATCACCAAAGGTCTTAACAAAAGAACCCTTTGGTGACCAGCCAACCTTAGATTGAAAAGGAAAAGAGCTGCCTTGGAAGGCAACTGAGCTTTTAAGTGACCACTGGGAAACCAAATTATCTATTATCTGCTAATGACGGTTTCATTCCTCTCACTTAGTGCACCAGGAGGAAAATGAAGAAGTGGCAATGCAAAATTCAAAAGGCTGAGACACACTTTTAAGCCTCAAAGAGAAAAAACTTCAATGAGTAGCTGGGCTCCACAAACAGCTGCTCAACAAAAGCTACCGTATATGGACGGTTTTTGATTCACAAGAAGTCTGTCCTCCTATTGAAATGGCTACTTTTGTAACCGTATTTTGAAATTCCAGTATGAAAATAATTTGTTCCCACCCATCCCAAAACCCAGGAGCCACTGTTCATAGCAGGAATTAAATACTAAAAGCAAATACCTAATGGGAAAAGCTCCACCACTGCAAACCTGGGAATAAAGCAGCTGTTAAGAGCATGGTCCAGACAGACAGCCTGTATATCAACAGAGCTTTCACACGCCTAAAATCACAGGGTAACAATTACATGAAAATGAACAGCTTTTGGCCAAAAAAGGGAAGTTTGGTAGCAGCACTGCGCCACCCCTCCATGATTTATTTTCTTACACCTTCCCTAAGGTTAGCACTTGCTTCAGAACAGCTACAGTTTACTGAGTCCCTACAGGGCTATTGAGACAGACACGTAATTGGCATTTTATAGAAGAGTCTTTTCTTACAATTAAATATTGCTCCATCATCTGACATCAGTGCAAGGTCAAATATTGCATTTTAGATTTACACGTATGTTTAAATTCTTCACCAGATCATATGAAATAAAGTGCAACAATGACCTTGCTCCTTTGCAACCTCCGGTAAGTAGGTGGCGGTGCGTTTTGATCCTTTTTCATTGATGAATTCTATTCTAATGCCATGTACACCCACCTGCAAGAAACGGGCAGTTTTATTAGTACATAAAAAAATAATCAGATACAAGAGATTTCTAACATGATAAAGCTCGACACGTGAAACTTTCGATGGTTAATGCCATTTTGCAAGCTCATGTACAAGGACAGCACTCAGCTTCCAGTTTCCCATTCCATACTACTAGAGCAATATGGCAGAATGCCTTAGCAGAAACCAAAACTACTCATCTCAAGGCAGAAGTATTTTATACAGGAGTTATCAAAAAAGAAAGAGGCCAGGTACCTTTCCAGGGCATTATTTAAGTTTCAAGGTACTACAACAACAAGCTGCTTTGAAGTTCAAAACATTAATAACTGGTTATTTTTGTTTTCAGGCACAAAATATTGTTATTTCCATATAAACCCAAAGTTTCCCACTTTACGTGAGGAAATGAAGAGTCCACATTTAAGAAGCGATCAGACAGTATTTTCTATGGCGTTTGTTTTTCAACCCCAAATTTAATAAGAAACACTCTCCAGCAATAACTGCTTTTAACATAACCATGTGACAATGAAAAAACAACTAAGGGGCATCTACAGAGCTCTTAATGACCACTCGGTCAATTAATATTTGCTCCTTTTAAGACTTTATTCTTTAAGGTCTGTGACTTTTATATATGACATAAGCACGGAGAAATGGGAGAAGTCTTGGCCACATTCTCCACAAGATTTCTGCATGAAATTACCACTCCTTACAAAGGAAAAATTAATGAGAGGCTAGCATATTGAATCTGCTGCCAATTTTAATGTATTTCATCACTTAACTTTCATAAAATGGATATATAACCACTACAGAGTTCAGATCTGTATACTCAGATGATGCAATTATGAACTTAAAGAGCATGGAAGTAAAAAGAAATGGTGTTAGAGGCTAAAACCTACTTAGTTTATTGCTAAAATGAGAACAGAGTATGTTTTTGCAGCTGCAAGAACACTGCAAATGAAGATCAGCACTTAAGTCCCAAATATCTCATTCTAATAACACTCCTTTGCACGTCTTTGCCCATATCAATTTTGAAAGGCTTTTTATTAGAACAGAAAAAGGTTGGTATCAAATTAAAAGAACGCTATTTCAGACTGCTGTAAGATACAAACTGCCTCCAACTTCCTGAGAAGCATCGCATCAACACGGCACAGCTCAAGGCCTCCTGAAATCTCATCTATACTACAACGTGTGACTATTGCCATTAAAGAAGATGGCTTCTCTGTCGTGTCGGACTGTTACAGCCAAGAGTAGTTCAGCCATATTTAAAAGCCAAGCACAAACCAGCAGACCGTGGAAGGAATTTCACAAAGCTTTTCCATGGAGTCACTGTCAGTTATTAAGCTTATACCAGTTTCCAATCTGCTCCTACTGGGCTATTCTCAGCAAAGTCACCAAGTCATTTTTAGGCACTACGCTAGGAGAACGCTGACAGTTTGATCTGCAAACTGCCAGAAAAGAACACTCTGTTGATATTACTCCCTTTCCTGAATAAAAGAAAATACAGAAGAAAAATTCATCCATAAGTCCACCAGATTAGTGGGGTCTTCTCAAAGCGCGTCCTATCAACACAAACTGTTTATATTACTGTAAACAGGAAAACAGACAACCTGTTGAGCTTAAATGGGACCTATTAATGAAGCATGAATCACCAAGTTTGCCAGGTAAACTTCATTAATGAAGTAGGTTATGTGGCACAGAAACAAATGCTACTGTAGGTAATTGATGGAAAAATGAATGTTAGCCTTACAACAGTAACACCGCACTAACTACTTATGCATTTGGCTGATTTTAAGTGCTCATATATTTTCAGCTCCTGCAGACTTCACAGTGCTGAGGTTACAGGTGGAGACCACCATCCTGTGGTGCCTTCTACCACGGTGACAACAAACGACATTTCCTTTCAATGCACATTTGTTATGTGTGAGCCCAACAGGAAACCTCTTTTTCTATTAAGAATTCCTAAATATCCAGTAGGGCTAAGCCACTGTTGTGGGGAAGTCATTATGACATGAAAATACTCTTAATTTGTGAGGTGTCTCTAGCACTGAAACACGTCCAGAAGCAAATACAAAGTCCAAATACAGACTAAAAGTACAACACAACGATCATCCTGGCTGAGATGAGAAGTTGGTCATAAATCCAGAAATTTACTTTTTTGCAAGCATCTAAAACCAAGTAATTTGGGAAAGGATGTAAGAATCCAGAATAACACTTCTTCCTACTAGTACACCTTCCCAGAAGTAACTCTAAAAGCTTCTTAATCTGTGGCTTTTACGCTGCTGCTCTGAGAGAATGCATGCAGGTTTCCTAGAACCAGCCACGTAGAACAAGATTCTGCTCCATGGATAAGGAGCAGAGGAAAACAAGAGCTGCCAGTTATGTGGCCTCACTCTATCAGCGCTTTGTGTTCTCCATGCAGGTCACTTGCTCAGAAAGCAAAGGAAGAAAAATGGAATCAACTGCATTCCATTTTTTTGGCTCAGGCTTTCAAGGCCGTGGCAGTTCTACCAAAACAGCACCTTGAATCGTTACACAAAACCATCCGTATAGAGTGCCAAACAGTGACTACATTGAATATACGCAGATGGTTCAAACAGTGAGAGTTCTGCTACAGATGCTCATGGTTATCAAAGATGTTTTCTTACAAGACGTGTGAAATCCTTACCTCCCAGTCCATGTAGTCACATACATCTTCAAAGTTAGTGAGTAGAGACACTGAGCAGAAAAGCCGTGGCAGCTCATCCCTCGTCATTGGGGGGAAACGACTATCTTTAAGGGCACTGTTGAAGACAAAACAGAATTTCATACTTTTTTTTTTTTTTAAATAGAGTTCAAAGATCTATTGACTCGACTGAAAAGTGTCACTCAAAAAACACCCAACCCCAACAACTGATGAAATGATGACCAGTTTGACAATCCAGTCGTCAGCGTAACACACTGACCAACATCCCCAACCTTTTCCTTAGACATTTACTTCAGATTTCTTGGCTGGCCAGTCAGGTGGAGCTCTGAGGGCCATTCCTTCCTGAGAGGGTTCTGCTGCTTACTAACGAACCACCAGGACGTTTTGGAGAAGGTTGAACAATAGCTGTACTACCTGCAATTTAGCAAATCCCTTTTGAAATAGGTTGAACTGTACGATACGGAGGGGAAATGTTACAGCCTGCAAAAATCAAACACGTAATACAGCCATCAAACTGTGGAATTTAATTCTTCGGTTAAAAAATAAATAAATCCAATCAAACAGAATATTCTACAAAAAAAAATTATACATATATATTCATGCTTACTGGTAAAGATTAACAGAAAGGTAAAAACATCCAGGAGTTCTACACTCGCAAACCTACAGGACTTGAAGGTGTTCTGCAAAGCAGAGGTAATGATTAGTAACATGGAAGCTTGCAAACAGCTACATTAATCCTCAGGCTAAGGTACCGTTCCACAGATGAACATACATCTAATTGACAGAACTCAGTAACAGGAAAAACCTTCTCTGTGTGTTCCAGGACCCCTTGAAAAGCAAAGCATGAACAGACAGCAAGCAGTACCACCAACAGGAACACCTAAAAACCTACTTGCATGAGTTTGGTTAAGAACCAGTTCAGTTGGAAAAGGGGAGGTTAAGGCAAATGTGGTATCCCTTCACTTCTTGTTTTCTTAGGATTTTAGATGTGACATATGAGTTTAAACACACTCACTTCCAACAAAAACAGTGATCTGCCAACTAAGCTTTTTGTTAAGTAAGGAGAGTCTATCATTAAGAGACTTGTTAAATAACTACCAAGTTCTTCACATGTTTCCATATAACAACTTGATTATTCTTACTCCTTTTTCTTGACCCACAGCCAGCGGCTGCTGCTGGCTGATACAATTACAGCCATGTCCATGGCCCTCAGAACATGGCTGATATAATTACGTTACATAAAGAGTGGTCTAACATTATTAAAGCAAACAAAAGCATTTAACCAGAAATAGCATTCCATCTTGACTGAATCCCATCCACTGAAGAATTAAAATAGAACCCTTCTTTTTTGGTGATGTGGGGAGGAAAGCAGGCTTTTTCTCAGACACGCTACAATTACAAAAATAAAAAGAATGTAGTACTGGAATTAATGGAGGCTCTTCTCCAAACCTTGGTAATTTTACATTATAAAATCAATAAGAAATTCAGATTTTCTTTATGGAGATACGATCACTGTAAAACTAGGGAACAGAAGGTAGGTCTGTTCTACCCAGTATTTTGGAGGAATTCTAGGCAAGTCCAGTCAAATCTGACATAGACAAAGAGAAAAGATGTTGGGACAACACGTAACTAGCCAAAACAGTTGGATAGTGCCAACCAGACATGTGAAGAACTGGGAACACTAACAGGATTGAAAGCATAATGCCCATGATATTTAGGTAATGACTTTCACTGAAGATCGTACCAAACATGACCTTCTCCAAGATTCTGTTGATGGGATCTGCAAAGGCAGCTGTGCAACTGCAGAGAATGGGGCAGTTACCTTTCTCTGCTACCTGATGTTTCAGAGTTATCAGGGATCTACTTACACGGCCACAGCTGAAGACAGACAGATGAAAATATGAGTGGCTAATTCAGCCTTCGTATTTCTCCGCATAGGAAAAACACATAAAGGGAGGACACTCTGAACACAGGGATAGCTCAAACCAGAAGTCCATCTTGCTCAGCATTAAACAGTAACCAGCAGCAGATGGCAAAAGGGATAAATACAAGAACACAATAAATACCCAGGGTGTGCTTGCCTGGAATACTGTGGGAATCCAGTTGTTTAAAGCTTAGGAATTGGGAGCCAGAGATGGGATCTCAGCACTTCACAGCTCCCCGTGAGTTTATTTAATAAGTGCATGCAAACACACTCTTGAAATTTCATCAGAAACCCCAACCTTCTTTTGATATTTTGATTAACAAAAACGTGATCCAAACAGAATCTGGTGCTGCTGCAAGTTTGTTTACATGCAAACTCCTCATTTCCCTGAGGTATACTCTACCTCTATCACATAACCAATCTATTTGGATACACCACTGAACAGCACCCAAAGAGACAAACAGCATTTCATTAACAAACTAAAGTTCAGGTACCTTATAAAACAACAGCATGCATGGATATGCCATCCTTGTTTAACCCCATTTTTCATAACGTATGCGACAATCCCACCATGCAAACACCTATTGTAAGAATTTATAACCTTCAGAAAAACAGAAAAGGCTTTTTTTTTTTTCCCCACTTCTTTTGGCACGTCTTGATTCGAGTTTATCCAGCATTCACTTCCCCTTCCTAAAGCTGCCAAAATGCACGTGTGAATTCAAACGTGCTGCAGCAAAAGCTGCAGGATAAGCCTGATCCCAATCACCACACAAGCTGAAGTCCAGGCAAGGTCGTCCCACTCACTGAGCATCTGCTGCACTGGCATTGCTAGACAGGGAGCCGTCCTTAATTTAAGGTACTTCTAAGTTATACAGAAACAAACATCATACACGGCATGTAAGCCACATCTCAAATGCAGTGATAATTAAACATAAAATGAGTGATTTATGATGAATTTACCTACTGATAAAACACTGTGATACAAAGCCTTCCTGTGAACGCAGTGCAAGCTGAAAGGCAGACAAAGGCAGAAAGCCTCAGGCAAACACAGCCAACAAAAGTAGTGAACTTTAGTGAAAGCAGAGCAGCGCAGTACATCGTACACATGCTATTAGTAAGCTTGACTGGCTAATTCTATTATTCACTAATTTGAAACTGGCACGAGGCCTTGCTTTCACGTAACTACCTCACAATACCTACAGCACTGCTTACCACAGGATAGTGCCATTTTAGCCAGACCTGAGACAATCCCTTCAGAAGTGCAAGATGCTTTATTGATCTGTACACCCTGCTGGGAACTCGTTCCCTAATGCCTACAGCACTACGGACATCTTCACACAGGTCCAGTGTTAGCACTGCTGCTGCTAACTGAGACACCTGCAGAACAAACCCCTCAGAGACTGGAATTCAAGTTTCGGATGCCACCGCAACTGCTCGCTACAGAATATTACGTTCCTCCTTTCCTCCAGATCCCATGTTACAGTTTGTTTCTGTCATTCAGAACAGCTTTGTCCCCGTAAATAAAACCCAAATCTAGCTGGAGAAATTTGTGCTCACAAACAATCAACAGAACAAACTGAAGGGACAAGGAGAATGCATTTATTTGTACAGGTTGTCTACGCAGAGAATATTCTGTCTGCCTGTGCTGAACGTATGAGACTGGAGGTGCCCAAAAATTGTAATCAGTCAGATTTTGGAAAACCAGCTTAAAACTGAATGTGTAGTTAGCAGGAAACATGGATGTCATTAGACATGTTTCACTTCTGAATTCATCTGTAATCCTCGAGACTGCAATTATTCAAAGATAAACAGAATTTATCTCGGGGATATTTGGCAAGTCACCATCTACTGGCTATTGTGATGACTTCAGCACAACAAGTGGATGGCATCCAGTAGACTTCCTCATGGGCAGCTGTCCACACTGAGAGCTTAGTTTTGTGCGATGGTTAACAGACGGTCAGAAACGCCAGCAGATCTCAGCACTTACCCAGCATAAGAAAGTGTGCACGAGCTTTAATTTTTGTAGCTCCTGTTCTGTGGAAAAAGAATTTCAGTTTCTAGAGACAACGGTTTGGCACTTATTATACACTTCATACACTCTACAAAGATGTACGTATGTAAATTCAGACTCTGACCTCCCTTTTACTGTTAGTATGATTCGTGATGGTCCATTTAAAGCAAGCATAGCAGAGAGACAAGAAAACACGTGCTCGCTTTCCTTAAACTTATTACTGGTGTGAGCTGCTCAGAATGAATTCTCTACGTAACTGTGTGCAGGCAATTCTTCATTAGCAGAAGAGACTTTGTTGTGTTTCTTTGACAGAATCATTACTAGATCATGATTTTACCATCTTACTCAATGCTAAATTCTTTTGCTATTCTTTGGTTAGAAATACAAATGGATTCCATTGGAGTAAGGACAGGTATATCAGGAATCAGGCTTAAAAAATAAACTCCGCATTTTTTTTGTTGAGCTTAGAATGAAGGAGAGGTAAGTGGAAATAATTAGTAAAGTAAGTTGGAAAAACTAAGCAGAGTTCAACTTAACAAGAGAAAAAAAAGCAGCATTAAAGGAAAAAACACTATTAAAAAAACACATTTTCTACACCATCTGCTCTTTATTTCCTAATGCCCAGGATGAATTTACATATCCTGCTGCTGACTAACTAGAAGTACTTGGTTGTGAGGAGTTGAAAAGAAGCAGTGCCAAGCAGGAGGAATTTTAGCTGGCCAATAAAATGACATTAGTTTTTCCACATGGGGTTCTGCTTCATGTTAAAAGCAAAGCAGGCAAAGTCAAAATTGAATCCTGTTCAAAGAAAACTATTTTTAGACACAACATGCATGCACACACGCACAGCATTTCTCATTAAAGATACTTGATTTATGAAGTTTTGGGTGTCCTACCAAGACAAGGCCTACTGCCAGCCAAGAAAACACAAAGTACTCTCAGCAACCACTTTTTCTTGGGCTGAGCCGTGCTACACACATCACAGCTCCTGCTTAAATGAAGCTCGTTTGTCCAGAAGCTCTCCAGAAATACTCTTTCACCAAGTTCATGTTTCATGCTCCACTCCTCTTTGTACTTGGGAATGTAAGAAAACGCTTGCGAACTCTTTCAAGACATTGAAAAGATGTAAAGATACAGTTTAATCTATTTTGAATTACAACTAGCAGTGTGATATTATTGGCAATATAATTAAAGCTTATATTCCTTAGGGCTACACCTTGCTTAAAGTACCATGAGAATATCTGGAACAACAGTATGAGCAGGTGAGCACAATTCACAACTGTGCTCTCCAGCTGTAACCTCTGTATAGAAATGCTAAGAGATACAATAATCAGCCTCAGCCTTTGAGAACCTCTAGTTCCTAGGGGCTGTGGCAGCTGGGTGGCAAACAGGAAAATCAAACAGAGAAATGGAACTATGTTACTCAGTTTAGAGGTGTGTGAAAACCATCATGTTTGAATGTAAAGCTTCTGTAAAGATTCCCAGCACAGAGGTACTGCAACAAGTGAAGAGGGATTTATGCGTGGACAAATGAAGACATTAAATGAATTAAATTCTTACTATTTTATTAGCATATAATCATAGCAATTATTAAATTTCTCACTAAATAATTTCTGTGGGAAGATCCAAACTGGGTAAAGGTTATGCAAAACTGGATACAGTTGTGTAAGTATTGGAAATTACTTTGGGAGCTTTAACATAACACAGTGGGAAAAGATGCAAAAGAAATAGTCAAATATTGGGCACGATGTAAGTAACAAGCTCCTTTTAAAGGAAGGGTAAATGAGGCAGAGACTTTGAGTGACTCACGCAATCTAGGACGCTTACACAGTGAATCAGAGACAGAACCAAGAACAGAATCCAAGTTCTCCTAAAAATCCCTCTGTGGCAGCCTCTCTTTCACAATCTGCTCAGCCTACAGCGTAGAGATACTGCTATCAGAATGGGTGAACTTAGGCAAATGAATTAAAACAAATCCATTAGTTTTGGAGTTCTCTCTAGTACAGACCATTTGTTCTTAATTAATCCAGTTTCCTATATAGAGCACAAAACAAAACATAACTTTTGGCATCTAAAGTAAACAACAGTTTCCTGAATCAACACAGTGATGAACACAGTATTTTACAAACTACTGTGCTCTCCCAATATGCAGTACATTGGCATTACTTTACTTTTACACTGCTGGCAAATGACTTCACAAACCACCTGGTGAAAACCCTTTTCATTCCTTTCTGCAAGTGTCGTCCTGTTGCCCTTCATTCATCAAGAGGAATATGCTTAGCAGAGCTAACTTGGAAAATGCCTTTCACAAATAAATGGTCCTACACTGATAAACTGAGCCCAATGGGCCTCTTCAGTTAAAGCGCCCTGAAATGAACAGGTGGCAAACTCATTGCGTTTTAGATAACAGCAACAAGAGACATTTAGTGACAGGATCTCAGGAAAAAACTGCAACGTTCACAGTTCGTCCTGTTGCAGAGTTCCACCATTGATGTTACTTGAGATTTTTACTTCTTTTTCTTGAGTAACTTCAATAAAGAAGAAACTGAGGAGCACTTATGCAAGTCACCAAAATCAGCAACCCCAACAGCCTTAGCAGATTCCGTGTCACAACATGCAATTACTTTTAAGCCAGAACAGGGCCGAGCACGCTTGTCTGCTGAAAGAGGACTTAAGCTGGGAGAGATTTGCCAACTTGCATGGATTTCAAGGAGTGATTCATTCCAAATTACATTGTCTTTCTTTACTTCCTTTTTTTCTTTTTTAAGGACTTCATAATTTCCAGGAAACAAAACAACTGTGAATGCCGTGTTCTGTGCTTTTCCTGAACCCTCCCTCACATCTGGGAGACAGAAAGAACAACATTTCTACTTCCTGCACATTACGTTGCTAAGTGGCAGCCCCAGAGTGGGAGGAAAAAAACAAACAAGCCCCCCCCCATCCCCACCACTTGCTGACATTTTGCACAGAAATAGTTCTATAACTGTGCCTAATTAATTACTACGGCACAGCAGCCTTTCAGGTAGGAGCAATAAAATACTGATCTGACATTGTGGCTCTTCACTCAATTTTCCTAACTCTTGAAAACTGAAGTACGCCAGGAAAGCTCTCCCCCCCTGTCTGCCTCTCCTCCCCTCAGGGGCTTCAAGCTCCCAGCGGTTTAGCTGCAGCCATCCAGGTTAAGAGGAGAAAAGGCAACATTCTGATACCCTTTTAGACAGTTGGTTTGATTTGGAAAACAATAACCTTCATCTAAAAGACAACTAACAATGTGTACCTTAACTGCTCCATTGGCGAGCCATTTGTCTAAGTCTGCCACTGAGACATGCTACAAGAATCCATGGACAAGGCTCTGAATTGATGCTGCCGAACAACCACATCTTCCCCCATGGGACAGCATCAAGTCTGTGTGATGACAGAGGTGCCCAGCTGGGGTTTGTGTTGAGAGCAGTGCTGTGCCAGTCATGTCACAATGGTTCATGGTCAAGAACAAACCTGAAGTGACTGCTGTTGGTAATAACAGAACCTTAAAGACTTAACAGTCCCTACTTAACGGGGCTCCTTTAAGAATAATGCTGAAAAAAAGGAAATGTAATGAACAAAGAGTTAACAAATGTTGTATTAAAAACTGGCAATAAAGCAGAGATTTTTTCTCAACACTGCAGTATTGTACTGGGAGTTCCTGAAAGGTATATTCACACAGTGCCAACTTAAATGCAATTCAAATACATGAGGAATAAAAAGAATAATTCCAATTACTTCATTTGTAGAATTCTTGATACGTGAAGAGACAATTAGGACAAACCACAATTAACTGCTCCTTCATCATTGCCTAATGCACTCAAGAATACCACTGGCCTTCTCTGCAGCAAGGAGACACTGCTGGTTCTTGTTTGACTTGGTGTGCACCAGGATCCCCATGTCCTTTCCTACCAGGCTGCTTCCCAGCTGGGTGCCCCCAGCATGTCCCGGTGCCTGGGCTGTTCCTCCCGAGGGGCAGAACTCTGCACTTATTGAACTACAAGAGTCCTTTTCTCCAGCCTGTTGAGTCCCCTCTGGATGGCTGCATGACCTTCTGGCACACCAGCTGTGTTTCGTGTGATCTGCGTATCATTAAGCATACACACGTGTGTTGTGCTGCCCACCCACAACTAAAAACCAAACCACTGCAGTACAGCTGATAACACTTTCAGAACCTTGTTTTTTCCCTGAACAAGTGCTGTAGTTCACCTCCTGCCAACTGCTGAAACCATCAAGATGTTATTTACAGAATATTTCTAAGGACACCTATGGTTTCCAGACACATCTTTATTTTAATCTTTATTTCTTATTCTGGCTATCTTGACTCCTGGTACACACACGATGTCAACCCCACAGCATGTACAGAACAACAAACACAGGATATCTCGAGGGTATGGTTGGCTTTCTGGTCTGTGAGGGCACAGTGATGGCTCACGTTGTCCAGCCTGCCATCCACCAGCATCCCCAAGTCCTTTTTGGCAAGGCCGTGCTCTATCCTTACATCCCTCAGCTTGTGCTGACAGGAGGGGTTGCCACAACCCAGGTGCAGACCTTACACTTGATTTGCTGAACCTGATGTGGTTCTCCTGGGCCCACTGCTCAGACTGTAAGGATGGCATCCCATCCCCTAGATGTGTCAACTGCACCACTCAGCATGGTGTCATCCACAAACTTGCTAACGATGCACTTGATCCCACTGTTAATGCCACTGGTGAAGACACTGAAGAGTATCAGCCCCAGCACCAACCCCAGAGGGACACCTCATCTCTCTATCCAGACACTGAGCCACTGACTGCCACAGGACCTCACAACCAGTAATACTGTAGTTCCCCAATTACATTTGTGAGAGTCAAGTTTCTATGGCTTCAACATTCTTACTTTTTTCCTTGAGGCCAAAGATCTCTGCACTGCTTCTGCGGTTCTAAAGGAATTAATTTTCTCCTTGTCTGCAAAGAAAAAGCAAAGATGCCAGAACTCTGCATTTTTCTCATACTGCTTTAATCCCACGGAGAGTGGGGGAGTCATTCTGCATTACTATAAAACGTCCTATTACACTGAAAATCTATGTTTTTCTTACTTTAGATTAACCTAACTTAAAAGATGCAGGCAGAGCTTTGCTAGCAGGTTGCAAGTACATGCTCACAAAGGCATACTAAATTGCAGCTCTCCACAATACCAGATCAGGCAAGTTGCAGAGAAGTACACTTTGTAGTAAATTACAACACAAAGTGTGTGATTATTTTGCATTTGCCTAGGTCCAGCACGAGAAGCCAGAACTGCTATGTAGAATGCACTCCATACTTCTAGAACTGAACAGAATGAGCTAGAAAATCCATACAAAACAGTTGCTTCTATTCTGAATTGCTTTGCAATTGACAGCATTTTCTGACTGCAGTTGCACATAAGGTAAAGCAGCTGCACATGTAGTTTCTTCATTAGTGGTGGCTTCTTTTCTGCCTTTTCCATATTCTCCTTCACCCCTCCCAACATCTTTATCATGCTGGGATAAATGAGGGCCATGCAATTTAGAAAGGCTGTGTGTATAATACTGTGTGTGTTATACTCATGCCAAGACTGAGGAAGCTGAAAGGTGTCACTTGCCACAGAGATGTCCTGTTTTGATACACATCAAAGGCAAATCCACAGCACTAACAATAATCCCACAACATAACACAGTAAGCTTACCACTGTCGCTCCAGATGCTCATTAAAAAATTGCATAGCAAAACTGACCAGGGTCTGGTGTGCAGGCTTTTGTATGGTGAACATATGAAAGAAAAGACAAGCCAAAACTGAGATCCAATTGGACTCAATTGCGGTGCTGCTAACAGGCTCTCCAGCAGATGGCAAAGTTTAGATAATTAACAAGAGTGAACTCTTCAATTAGATACAGAACTCTCAATCTGGAGTATTAGTGACCATTCAAATCTTTAAGTTACACCTGCAATTCTTTACATCTTCAACAGCATTTTCAGTATTGACCTCCTTACCCCAGAGCAGATACTGAAGTCAAAATCCTTTGGGCCACTTTACTGCTAAACTCAACCCGCACATCATTGACTGACGGAACAACGCTCAGTGCTCACCTCTACGGAAGTGCCCAAGTCATAGTTTGAAGAAAGCAGAAATTAATAAAAACATTTCTGGCTCTTTATGCATCGTCAAAAGCCTCCTCTTCAGCAAACATGGAAAAAATATATGTTCCTAATCTCAGCAACGCAATGATACCTAAACGTGGAATACTATTTGAACATACAAACATTCAATTTCCTGCAACTTAATAAAAAAAAAAGTTTATTCTCATCATACACTTGAAAGCCTGGAACAAAAGAGTACTCAATATTCTTAATACAACTTAGTCACTGGAAGTACTACAGACTACGCCGCTAGCTGCTGTTTTATTCAAAGCTGCCCGTAGGATTCAATTCAGTTGATGTTGCAGATGGAGTTTAACGGCCTCGATGTTGATGCTGCTTATTACAAATACAGAAACTATGTTCTATGGTTGATAGTTTGAAACCTGTTATCAGGGAATTACCCACAATCGGGCTATAAGTAAAGAAAGCAAAAAGCATGTCAGGATATGTAGTAATTGAATTGAGAAGGAAAAACGTCATATTCACATGAGGTTTCACTCTAAACATCTCACAGAAAATATATGAAGGTAATAAAACATCCTAAACTATGAAGATACAGATGACTGTAGTCTGTTCACTGAGGGTCCACACAATCTCAGAGACAGGAATACAACCATTCATAATACAGAGAGCCAAACAGCACCCTGGCACGTTCCCTAAGACACACTGTTAATCGATGCCTTTTTATACAGCCTGGATTATGTTTAAAGCAGCTGCGTTTATGTTGTATTTTTTTGTCTGCTCTAACCCAAGAGCAATCTCTTGCACATACTGTGAGTACACAGCGCACCAACAAAGAGATGCAAATGTGAGCGCTGTTCAGTGTAAAGGTTAATGTATGAGCTTGTGGCACCTAATTTGCAGTGTTTTTATAAATATAGTAAAAAAGACAGGCACGAGGCAGATCCCTCGTGGTGCAGCATGTGTAGTAAGTCCTCAGGGAAAGAAATAGCCACTCCTTATTTCACAGGAACACGTAGGCACAGAAGAAAGCATTCTGATTTCTAGACACTCCTGTGTGTGAATTGCTGCATTAGAACAAAACTTAATTTGTTATTAAAGGCAACAAACAAAGGCTCTCAACATTTGTTTCTCAGTGTTTTGCAGACTAAGTTACGATTGCTCAATACCTCTACGCAGCAATTCAAAAACAGAATAAGCTTAGGTACATACACCCATTCTATACACCTGGAGCCTTTGCTGCCTGCGTGTTTCCTCCCTTCTATCAC
Source organism: Excalfactoria chinensis (assembly GCF_039878825.1). NCBI lineage: Eukaryota > Metazoa > Chordata > Aves > Galliformes > Phasianidae > Excalfactoria > Excalfactoria chinensis. The sequence continues at coordinate 72,672,919 of NC_092828.1, forward strand.
ACGAGGAAGCTGTGAGTATACCTCCTTCTCCTTCCCCTGTTAGGAAATCCACCACTTCTGTCTTTCATGACATCAGATCACTATTTCATCCCAGTACTCCCTCTCGTTTTCTGCCATAGTTGCTTTGGCTTCAGGAGGTACCCTCAGTGCCACCAACACATTCAGCTTATAGAAGTAACTGGTTGGGGCAGTCACAGATCACTACATCCAAGGTCAAGATATCTAAGCAACAGAGCCTTTGCAAACTCAGCTAAACATTATGTCCAATTCCAAGTCTGCCAGCTGTTGCTCTCCATGTGTTTTCCACTCAAAACCAGATTTGGAGTAGCAAATGAAAAACAAAGCTGGAATGCAATGGAAAGTTCAGAAACGAAGAAGAGGCAAAAGGTTCAGGTTAGGCTGGACTACTTCTGTCTGCAACCTCACAAATGGTAACATAAGTGGTGAAGGAATGCGTTTAACTTGGCAGCATCACATGCATTTGAAAATTTTGCTCAGCTAAAAAATAAAAGATCATTAGAGCTCAAAGTATAAACATGAATATATTTGACTAAGAAATTAACTGAAATGTCAAATTTGTGCTTGCTAATTAAACATTTCACATAACGTCCTCTTAAGCGAAATACAAGAAAAATTCTTCTCCCTTTGAAGGCAATGGGAGTTCTGCCATTCACCACAGTAAAGGCCTAAAAGAGCAAATAATTCTGTTTAGTTCTCAAGTTAACTTAGCTTTAAACTACTTGAACATCTTAGACTGCTACACATACATTTAAACATGTTTAACCGAGCAAACCATCCCAACAGCAACTGAAATTTGATCAGCCAGTGCTGAACGAGGATACAAAACAGGCACAAAAGTGGTTCATTTTTAATTACATCCATCAGAGCTACAATTCAACATATCAAAAGTGTTTAATGTTTAGATGGGACTAGGTTTCATCACCTTTTCTAGAACACAGCTCACAAATGGTTCACCTCCTGAATGGCAGGAATACTTGACTCAAACAGCTTTGTGAAACTGTCCATAACAGCTCTTGTAAACCAGCATTTATGAAAGTACTTACGTATTGTAGGCTGCAAAAAAACCCTATCAAGTTCATGAAGCAAGAAAACAGAAAGTCATCCTTTCAGTAACTGCAAAAGCTGAACACAAAGAGGGGGTTGCTCAAACAAATGAGGCTGCATGTGGTGCAGAGACCTCCACAGACAAAGCACAGCTGCCACACTTTGCAATGAGGGATTAGCAGTCTAGGTCAAAGGAAAAAAAGCCTCTCTAGCTAAGTGAGCAAACTGCAGAATGCATCCTCAGCAGAGATGAGAAAGGGCCATCTAACTAGCTTGCAAATCGTGTAGAAGCTTCTGGAAACAGAAACAAAACAATTCCTTGACAGAACGTGTAAAAATAATTCTGCTGAAAAGCAGTGATGCCGTCAGAGGGCTGAGGCTGCAATGACCTTCCAGTTATTTAAAAGCAACGTTTCCCCTCTCCTTTCTTTCTGTGCATTCATAAATATAAACACACTCTCTTTATGGCAGAACCAACATGCTATCTGTATACCTGTAGGATACTAACATCTAGAAATACACAGCCTAGAAGTAACAGAATAAGCTCTTCACTGTCTTCCATAAGAATCATAGCTGTTAAAAATCCCTGTGGTATGCACATGGTTGTTTTTTTGTCTCCTCCTCAAATGCAGTCACTCAAGCTGCTTCCAGCAAGCGTACAATTGAGTCAATCCATTTTGGCTTTAAACTCACACTTCAGCTGAGCAGAATACAAGAGGAATTGCTGATCTTTTCATCAAACACTAGATATATTTTTATCCTAAAACATTAATTTCAGCAACTTTTCCTTACAAAAAAGACAAGTCCTCTGAACTGACACTTGCCACCTGAATGTACCATTGTGAACGTATGTCTAACCTGGCTTTTGCTATCGAATGAAATACCAGAACATCTACTAGCAGGTAGGCTGGTGTCTAAACTTCCAAATAAACTGTATGTTGCAGACAGCTTTAATAGTTCATGGTATCACACAAGTATAAGCCATCAGAATTACTTGAGCTGGAAGGAGCAAAAAGTTGTACTGCTCTGAAAACCAAGAGCTTTTTCTTCCTTTTCCCCCATCCAAACCACATGAAATCTACTCAACTCAAAGCTCACTAAAAAATAAAAGGGTATAACAGCATTCACTTTAACAAAGTCAAAGGAACAAGAAACTCTTTTACAAATACATCAACAGTAAGAGGAGGACTAGGGAGAATCTCCATTCTTTACTGGATGAGGCCGGGAATGTGACCACTGAGGATAAGGAAAAGGCAGAGGTTCTGAATGCCTCCTTTATGTCTATCTTTAAAGGTCAAACCAGTTATCCTCAGGGTACCCTGCACTCTGACCTGGTAGTCTCAGCTGGGGAGCAGACTAAACCCCCCACAGTTCAGGAGAACACAGTCAGAGACCTGCTGCTCCAACTGGACTGCCACAAGTCCAAGGGCCCAAAGAGTTGTGGTCAATGGAGTGGAATCCAGTTGGCAGCCAGTCACGAGCGTCATCCCCCAGGGCTCAGTGCTGGGACTGCTTCTGTTTAACATCTTCATTGATGATCTTGATGAGGGGATTGAGTGCACACTCAGTAAGTCTGCAGATGACACCAAGTTGGGAGTGTTGATCTGCCAGAGGGATGAAGGGCACTACAGAGGGAGCTATATAGACTGGATTGATAAGCCAAGGTTAAAGGCATAAGTTTCAATAGGGCCAAGTGTCAGATCCTGCATTTTGGTCACAACGACCCCACGCAACCCTACAGGCTTGGGGAGGAGTGGCTGGAAAGCTGCCTGATGGAAAGGGACCTTGGTGTGCTGACAGTCAGCTGAATATGAGCCAGCAGTGTGCCCAGGTGGCCAAGAAGGCCAATGGCATCCTGGCTTTTATCTGGAATGGTGTGGTGAGCAGGACTAGGGAAGTCATCCTGCCCCGGAACTCAGCATTGGTGAGGCCTCACCTCTAGTACTGTGTTCAGTTTTGGGCACCTCAGTACAAAAAGGACAATGGAGGTACTGGAGCAGGTCCAGAGAAGGGCAATGAGGCTTGTGAAGGGCTTGGAAAATCAGCCTTATGAGGAGAGGCTGAGGGAGCAGGGGCTGTTTAGTCTGGGGAAAAGGAGGCTGAGGGGAGACCTTATCGCGCTCTTCCAGTACGTGAAAGGTTCTTACAGTGAGAGCGGGGCAGGTCTCTTCTCACTGGTGACAGGATGAGGGGAAATAGCCTCAAGTTGCACCAAGGCAAGTTTAGGCTGGATGTTAGAAAACACTTCTTTACAGAAAGGGTAGTTAAATGCTGGAATGGGCTCCCCAAGGAGGTGGTGGAGTCGCTGACATTGGAGGTGTTCAAGGAACATCTGGACGTTGTGTTGAAGGACATGGTCTAGTGAGAACTATTAGTGATGGGTGAATGGTTGAACTGGATGATCTTGTAGGTCTTTTCCAACCTTGGTGATTCTGTGAAATCACACCACCTTCTTGGTGACAAAAGCTTCCAACACCTTATTTTGAAACAATGGCTTATAGGACGCTCAAGTAATTGCCATCTGCACATAAGCCTATTTCAGTGAGGCTGGGCTCACAATTTATGACAGATGGGGAATTCCCCAAGAGCTGTGCTCAGGCTCATCAGAGCACTCCCGAACATCTGTACAAGTTCCGTAAGTTAATGTGGGAGTTATTTATATACGTACTTGTACAGATGGAGAGACTGCTTGCCTGACTACTGGCCCTTTATTACAAGTAATATGCAGTAAGAAAAAAATACTGTAACTGCAGAGGAACAACAAACTGTAATGTAAGCTAAGAAATCCTGTAGACTGCAAATAGGTACCAACAGTCAAAAAACCCATTTTCCACCATGGCCAAGAAGCTACTGTGAATATTTATCTATAAACTCTCGCTTTAAAAAGTTTTGAAAATTCACACAAAAGCAGAAATCTGTGATGGAGTGTTTTTAATATAAAAGAGCGTACAGGTTGCTGTCTCTCACTTTTACAGAGCACAGCTGAAAATGGCATCAAGAGTTCAAAGAGAAGAGACTGTCCTCAACTCCTTTTGTCCCTAGTATTTTAAAATTAGGTTAGGAAAAAAAACTGTTCACAGGTATGCGTATGTTCCCTCCTATTTTAATGCATCAAACAATAGTAAAACTTCAGTCACTTGTCAATGATGCAAGTCAAGCCAGGCTATTCCTACTTTTAAGAGACTACATTCCCACAAATATGTAAATGATAGAAGCAGAACGCATGGGCTGCAGGGGGCTATGAGACCTATGGAGAACCCCAGAGTCAGAGGTGCTTTGAGGCTTAGGAGCCTTCAGACATTCTTCAGCATTGTATGTGGCTGCTCATGTCCAACCAGAGGCAGAAGGGCTATTTCTGCTTCCAAGGGCTTTTCTACCTTCTCAACTGTACAGCTCTGTAAAGGATACGAGGTGTAGCTTCCCAGTTGACACCAGTAACAGGGATGAGTTTTAGAAACAAGTACCTGTTGGCACTGTCTAAAAACACCATAAAATCCTGCTATAGCTGACACGCGCATTTTCATTCTCGTTACCCTGGACTATGAAAATAGCAAGTTACATTTTAAAAGCTTCAACATTTTTGTGTTAAAGTGCACAGAGATAATGAGGGCTTTTGGAGCCATTCTCCCACACCCAGTTCGTGCTGTGGCTTCGTTATACAGTTTCAAAAGGAAGCATCAGAAAACTCCTAAATGGAGGAGGTGTTGACAGACTGAAAACTTTAATAGAGACTCCTTTCCCACAGTCCTTCCCACACAAAGCTAGAGAGTTTAAAGATTTTAACAGCTTGTATGTGTAAGAGACATTTCTTTTTCCTTTAGCCTCATTTAATCCCTGATAACATCTACTAAAACAGCAGATTTCACGTAATGTAGCTTCTTGAACAGAAGAAAGACTACTTTTATTTCTACTATCTCAGATATCAACTACACCACCACTGCACCACAGTTACCAGCATCATAAAAGCGAGGCACAGTCTATGCCAACATCCCTCTCATACATAGCATTGCCCAGTATGTGCACTGGGAAGAATTTTTTTTGATGTTTGGTTTTGGACTTCCCCCCCCCCCCCCCCCCCCCCCCCCTCCTTAGTAATAAAGCTGCAGGAAATGTCCCTTACTCGGTATTGGAAATAAACATTTCCCACTGAGCTGAGAACAGCCAGAAGGAGAAGCTTGCCCAGAAACAGGTAACTTTATGCCAACTTCTATTCTGTCCTAGCTACAAGTTTCCACATATGCAAAGTCTTCCCTAAAAACACAAATGCTGTGAGACACATTCTGTCTGTGCTCCTCTCCTGCGACAACACTCAGTTTTACCTGGTACTGCTCAGCACTGGCTCTTAATGTGATATCTGTCTGTTGTGCTTGAGAAACTAAGAAGTCACTGAAACTCTCAACTGAAAACAATTTTCACTCTAGCAGATTATTTTAGGAAATAATTTGAAAAGCATTCCCTAGATTTGTCATACAACAAGACAAAAAAGTTAACCAAAAAAACCCTTGGACTACCAATGACTATTTGGATCACTCAGAGAAGAATATGAGTTCTGGCAATGAATTTTAAAGCTTTGCTAAGAAAACCAGAGTTGCCGGTTTCCCCATCCCCACCCTCCTTCCCAGTTATTTATGTCAAGTAATGAAGTCAAATAAAAACCTGACATTCAACCCAATTAGTGTGCCAACCCACCTAGACCCATATCTTTGAACTCCCGGGAAGTAACGAATTTGTTCACATGAAAGGACTGTGTGGGAAGCACAAGAAAAACAAGAGTGTCATGGGAAAGCCCAGAGTCACAAATGACATGGCTCCTCCCTGAAACCCATCTGGAAAGTCTGAGTAATCGTGGGATATCCCCAGTTACTCATCGACATTCAGTCAAATTACAGGAATATCTGATTTATTCAGAATACTACAAATCACGTCAACTAATGCAAGTCAAATTGGCTCTTCCAAAGCATGTGTTTTGTAAGAAGCATTTTCTTGGAGTTCTTGGATTTTAATGCATGTTCTCTTTGCCTGCGGTTGTTTTTTTTCCCTTCAATATGATGAGGAAATAAGTATTTTACTTTCAGATAGCTTTCTTAGTTACACCAAATTCTAAGGCTGAGACCGAGCAATTAGGACAGCCTCAGCAGAACACCTCCCAGCCTTACTCAGTAACTCTGTACTGATCATTTTTAATTCTAGAATTCCATTTTTCCTAGGACCCGATTACCTTTCACAAACACAGCCACCTCCCAGAGTAAGTTTATCCCACCAAATGCAGTAACACACCTGCTGGACCCAAGAATTCATATTCCCTAATCCAATTTTCCTATCAGAACTGCTGCCAGTGTTTTATAACCCCCTCCCTTTATGTAAAGGGAGGGCATCTTTAGACACTCTTCCTTTCCTGTCCTCCCATTCACAGTGCTTTGCCTTGCTTTCTTTCAGGAAGTGTTACTAAGGAAACAGCCTATCACATACCATTAAGTACACAGGTCTAGCAAGGTTTCCTCAGGAATAACAGACCAATAATTACAAAACTGACACTGAGTGTCATCGTCATTTCCCCTCCCCCTCCCTTTTAATAAAGGCAGTTATTATATCCCCGCACATACAAACATACAAGAAACATACTAAAGCGTGCTGCTTCTGTCTGCGCAATAACATTATTTCATTTTCATTTCATAATGAAATAAGGAGAAACATTTAATCCATCATTAAAGCAAAAAGGATTTTTCCCCAACTTCCCAGAGCCAGGACACCATTTAGCTTTGTCGTTTTGAGAAAAGGCAGCAGACGGTTCTGATAAGCAACAGTTCCCTGAAATAATGACCTGGCACTGTATGCATAAAATCATTACAGGCCTACTTACTGAACTGACTCACACAGAATAACTAAGCCTGGCTCAATAAATTCAGATCTGTATACTTCACTTAGACTTTCTGGTACTGTGAGTTTACAAAATAATCCATTTCATTACTAAACAATTATATTCCACTATGACACACCTGAAGATTTGCCCAAATTAAAGTGGTATTAGCAAAATTCACAGCTACAATAGTTCAAGACAAGGTTTTATTGTCTAGAGTGAGATTCAGAAATACTATCGGCTCCAGGTTTCAGCAGAATCTAATGTCTACACTTACGACAGGCAAACACGAGTCTGTATAATGTTTTATTACAATGTTGCCTCAGTTAATCAGTTATCATTTAAAAATTAAGGTGTCAACATTTGAAATGAAAAGGTGATATATTACTGTAAGCAACGGATCATATTAGAACCATGCATTTTGGGTAATAAGGGGGGAGGTTTACGACTATTAGTAATACCTTTGGAGATCAATCCCGCCATATTAAATGCACAAAACACTAATTCATGAAGCAAACTTTACTGCTGAACTCTCTTAATATACTTTGGTCTGGTTCCAACTCCAGAATTTAAGACAATTCTATTAAATCAGCTGCAATTTCTATAAAGATATGGAAAAAAATATGGTAACAAAGAGCACCTTACCTTCACTAACACTACGAACATCCAGACCACTTCCAGAAACCCTATACTCCTATATTAACATTTTACATGCAAAGTTTTAACTTCTAAGATAACCAGAAGGGAACACAAATGTAATTTAAAGGGAAAATAAAAATATAATAAAAAAGAAAACCTGAAGAGGCTTCTACTGAATTAACTTGCCTTCTAAAAAAAACATTCGTTAATTACTAAAAGGATTTTGTAACAGCTTACTTACAGAAAGATGCGTGAATTAAAAGCTTATCTAATTTTTTGCAACTGCATCAGTCAAATAAAAGAGATTATATCTCTGAATACATCCTACCTCACTTACACACCAGAACAACCTGATTACATTGTTTTTAAGCCACCAGTTTCAGAAACGTAAGGGATCCATTTTCTAATAAAAATAACATCCAACTATTGTTGACAAAATATACCTTCAATACTTCTCCTCTCACTACCGATTTTAATTGGAATGCACTCACTTGTAATATAATTTCTCTTCCATTTCCTGTATTTTATTTTGTGTATGTGGGGAAAGAGGGGAAAAACAGCACACGGCCTAGTTTTGACAACCACCGAGGACCATAAAGCAAAACTCATTTAAGCCTGTAAGGAAAAGAAAATTACAGCTACCCTTGCCAATCATTTATACACAAAGGCAAATAAGGCACACTGTAGGCCAGCAGATAGAGATGGCAGACAAAAAAATCTACCAAAGAGCAAATAACATCTAATAAAACAGGGTAATCTCAACTACTGGCAGCTCAGTTCACAAATCCTGTGGCCATACATAATGTCTTAAAGATGCCATACCTTTTGGCCTTGCACTTTATCTCTGAGTCACGATGGCAGATGGTTTCAAAACTGATCTAGTAAAAAACAGTTTATGTACTGCCCTGATATGGCCTCCTGTTTCCTCAGGTGTAAGCCAGACTCTCTGAAGCAGTCATTCCCCCTTTCTTTCAGAGAAGTAACGTTATATGGTTACAGAACCTATGTGTTTCCAAGCCTCTTTCAATCACAGCTTTGGCTCAGACACCTCTTTCACTGAGGACTTCTAGGGACTGGAGATTGCTACAACGTGATGAGAAATCCTCGGGCTTAATTACTCTCTCCAATATTCTAGCTACACGAAGAGTAATCTCTGCCTTACGCTGACCCCTAGAAGATGCCCATGTCATGGCAATATCCTCAGTTACCAAACTTCCAGTGAAGTTCACAGTACAGATTAGCAGAGAAGCAGTCTGAAACTTGTTCGGTATCCTTATACTTTCATAAGGGTCAAAAACTTGACCCTGGACTAAGGGAAAAATGATCAGCTACCTCAAGTTTTAAGTATCAGTTTGGTATCTCCCTACCTCCCCTGGAACATCAGATGCTCTGAAATCACTCCTAACTGCAGACTTGCACAGACTGTCACTCAGTGATGGATACGATGGCATGAGTGAAAGGCATCATATGTAATCACCTGAAGCGTCCCAGCTTCCTGCTGCCTTACTGTTTCAAATGGATTTGACAGCACGTAGAGCACTTCTGCATTTTTATTAAAGCCGAGTGAATTTCATAGGTCATACCCTCACTAAAAACTTAACTCAATGGCATCTTAAAGGTTAGTGGCAGTTAAGAATTACAAGTTCCAGATGCACACTGATACTGGCTCCTAAAATGCATAATGGGCTGCACTGATTGTCTGTCCGCTCAACTAAACACAGAACTATGTTACTACAGCCCTCCTGAAGAACATTTTCTCACCTCGAGGTCTCTCCATCTGTTGCTGGGTCATCTATAGTAGCAGCACAGTCTGAACCCTGCCTCATTAAGATGTCCTTGAAAACTCAGAGGCAATCAACAAATGCTAGAAATTCCAGTATCACTGCCATCTGACTTCCCTGTTGCACACTTGCTTTTCACAGAAACAAATGAAAAAGAAGCATCAGAAGCAATATGATGCTTCCTAGCTTTACAGGTAATGTCGAACACACCAGAATAGCAAAAGGCTGCTAAGTTCGGGCTGAGAAGACTATACACTGCTCCACAGTTTAACTCTGAAAGCATCAGCTTCACCTCACAACTACCAGGCATTTCTCACTGGTGGCTCATAAACACAGAATAGTAGTAAAATAAAAGAGCTGGCTTTGAGAAGTAGTCTACTCAAAGCCACACAATAAGACGGCTTGTGAAGTATTATCAGCAGGCAGCCCAGAAACAAGACCGTGCTCTGAAACATTGCATGAAATACTATTGGCAGGAATTAATTCAGTCTGACTTCTGTGAACGGTGAAGGTCAGGGCAGAAGCAAACACATACATAACACCCCCGCACCTTTCCCACTTCCCAAGCCTAAAATGACAGACAGGTACACAGGCACGCTTTGCCCTGGGTCAGCAGCAATACCTATCTACAGCCATAGCAACGCTGCCTGATAGCAAAGCCTTTGTGAAGTGAGCACTGGGTTGTGCGGGCAGATACAGGGCAGATTGAAAGAGACTATGATTAGTCAAAACAAACAGATTAAACAGAATGGTAAGCTCAGCTGAACAGAGAGGGGAGCTACCCTGCCTGTGCAAATACTTGCCTCTAATCTTAACTAAATAAGGCCAACATCTATTTTAACACAATTAATTTTGTTTTCTATTTTACCTCTTAAATGAGATTGCCACACCGTAGTCTTGCAGGTGATTATTTTAGCTTTCCTGTGTTCAACAGGAGAAACAGACCAGCAGTTCTCATGGAGAGAAGTCAGGTAATATGGCAACACTACCAACCGAGACTCCTGAAATTGCTGACACATACAGCACAGTAGATGGTGCTGCTGGGAGCCAAAAGCCACATCTAGAATTTACATCCAGATTTAATTATGAGAAAGCTGGGTTGCAAGTTTCATTTCCTTCAGTGTTATGCTTCTCATCCCAAACTTCCCTTTTTGTTTTTGTTTCTTTACCAGCCACATCTGTGGAAGGAAGGCTGAAAGTCTGAAGGCACTCAGTTGTCACACTGAACGTTAAAGTAGAACGCACAACAAAAAGACTGATGACATCGTAGTCAGTAAACACAGGTCTATGCTAGTAAAGAAGGGTGGGTTACATGTTACCTTACAATTTAAACCCATTTTTCTACTGTTATGCTAATCCAGTCAAGGCTTGCAGCTCTGCAGTGCCTTTTCACTGCTCCGTTCCATGACAGGATATTTATATCACCTGTCTCTATCTCCATCTTCTCTAGCATTTTCCCCCCGTATATATGTACATATACATATCCTAGCCTTGATAGGATAAACAAAAGCAGCTACAACTACACTTGTTAGGTCTACTAAGTGTGAAGTGTAACTGCAAATTACATGAAAACAGCAGGAAAAACAGAACTAAAAAGTATAGGGTAAATGAAACCTTTTTGTTCACTGCCTAAAGTGTAGGAGAGCAGCAGTTTAAAACTTCAATACTAAAACCTAAGTCTTACTGCCAAACAAAATACATGAAAAAATGATTTATCAACCTGTGAGGAAATTCTGTGGTAACCTGCTTCCAAGTTCAGTGTATTTTCTTCAAGGAGCTGTAAAACACAAGGTATTTTTCATAATCTGGATTGGTTTCCTTCTACGCAATCAGGTGGGCTATTCACACATTCAGCCTAAAGGACTATTTTGCTCATTATGAACTTCTTTTATCCTAATTTAAATATTCAAAGCAGTAAAATGTTTTGAAAAAGAATAGATATTTATCCACCTAATCTCCTAGTAAACTTATTTTGAAGTTGCTGGGGGTTATTTTTGTTGTTGTTTTTGTTTGTTTCATTTTTTTTCAGACTAAAATGAATCTTCACAAATTTCTGCAAAGGATTTTAATAATTAAATATCTTCCCTTGCAGCACAATATGCAGAGAAAATTGATCTCTAAGATTTGATTAGGAATACATTGTTAGCATTTTCAAACTATGGGTATTCTCATCTCTCCTCATGACTTAGCAAGATGCAACCAATTAATGATGAATCACTCTACACAAATTTCTTGTTTAGAATGTACTGACAATACCATTGCAACAGTCAACAGAGCTCAAAATGGGGAAGCAAGACTCGCTTGGCTACATATCATCAATATTTCTGTACATAAACCAAGAAAAGGTTTTCTAAGTTTGTGAGCATTCCACCTCCAGAAGGAAACTGTTCACTTCAGGAGAACTATCATTACATTATTGACAAAAGTTACACTATTGTGTGCAGGTAGAGATATACATACACTACACACAGTATAAGCCATACAGTTAGAGATCACTACTAGAATTAAGGAAGATTTTATTGATTGCGATCCTAAATACTATTCATTGTATCGGTAATAAAATCTTGCCTGATGGAAACTGTTGATATTTTGATTGCTAAACACCAGGACATGTAAGAACAACTGTTGGTCTCCACTATTTTTCTCACCAAAAAATTGGGTCACAGTCCCATGCAGAGTGCTGAAAAAGGTTAAGGACAGACAGACAGCTCGGTTCTGTTTAGCAATGCCGTGCCCTCAGAGTAACTGAAGAAAAGTGTCTTTCAGCATCAAAGTAAAATAAAGTCAGAAGAATATCTGCCTACGTTCTCAACTGAAAATTTTGGTCAAGTTGCACTTTCTGAAACGGACAACCCATTCACACACTACCTACTTTACTGATTAATTTCACCTTGCCTGAAAAAGTTTTTCTTCAGTTTCAGGAATTGTTGCACCTTCTCCAAGAGTCTGTGCCCAAGTTACCATCTCCTGGTTTCTGATGCCTCCTAGGGAAGGCTTGTGGAGCTCTGAAAGTTCTGAGGTATGTCAGAGTTGCTTCTGTAACTCCTCAAATACTCTGCTGGAAGCTCTGTAGCTGGAAAGACTAACATCGTGAAGGAAACTGCTCTCAGGTATCCCTATCTTTCTATTTTTTAAAATAACAATCGAGATACAAGAACAGGGTTTTGGTACATTCAAACAGGAACTTCACATTTCAGTGGTGATTTCTGAGTTTATTTCTGTTTTTGACTCAGTAATATCTAAGATTGTAAGGCATTTAACCTTCAACATAAGAACTGCTTTGATATCATAAGCTTTTTCTCACCGATTAGTTTGCCTCTCGATGTTTTAAAGAACACACAAATATTGCAAACCACAGAATAAAACCAACACAATAAAGATAACTAGGTCTTTCAGAGTTCATAAGGAACTCCAGCAGTTGATTTCTTCAAGCTGAGCAAAAGTAAGCATAAAATGAACAGCTTGAAAGAGAATAGTGAGACATGTAACAAAGAACATTCTCCATACTGATCTTATTTCATACTGAGATTTACATGATGCTTTAACAGCTGAGGAAGTCCTCATAAAGGAGGAGAGCCTCCAACCCAAAGCTATCGAGAGGCACCAATTATTTTAAGTGATGACAGTTTTAGAGGTCTTCAAATGAGCAAACAGTTTCTATTTTATAGCGCCATGAATAGTCTACTATAACTGAGTGTACCAAATTCCATTATCTTTAGAAAATAAAGAAAACTCTTAGGAAAAAAAAACAAGTACAAAGCTTGCTACTAGCTCTAATGATCAACTTATTAGTTTTCACTCTATGCAAAGAAAATGGAACAATATTAAGGTGAATGAATTTAGGTGTAGATCAAAAAAAATGAAGGATTATGCTGCTGGGGAGTGAAGGATTATCATCACTTACCTCCCTCATCCAGAAGCTTCCCACTCAGGGGCTGGGATGTATCTGAAGAGTAACATGTAATGGAAATTTGTAGCATTAAATTGGAATGCTGATTGGAAGCACCTGATGGAGAAGAGGTGAGAATACCTGCTGTTTTAGAAGCGTGAATAGGATAATCCCAAAATCTGACTTTCTGGTCTTCTGCCATACCACTAACTATTAAGCTTAAAATTTGTTTGGATACAAGGGAAAAATACTACAGCAGTGAGTTGCAATAAGTTACTGGAGAACAGTTTTCCAAATGAATAAAGTAAAAAACGGCTCAAGTTATCATTTTTAAACTAAACCATAAACTCACGACACCAAATAGTCAAATAACCAGGCAATAATTAGCATCGAAAGGAGATAGAAGCTTACATCAATCAGTACAGTGACACAGCCAAAAAGAAACAACCAACAAACCAAAACACACTCATCATCTCCCCAACAGAATATTTAAATACGTATGTCAAGACTGCAGGAAACAAAGTCTTACCTAGTAAGTGTGTACTCCCTGAGTCCTGAATGCAGGTTCATGGCAGAAAAAGTACCTATGCATCCACGCAATCGTTTATCTCGACCAATCTTCCACGTTACAAACAGTGGGCTGTTTTAGGAAAGGAAAAAAAGAAAGACATGATCAAAGAAGCACTACTGGCAGCGTGGAATGTCAGTAACAGTGTCTTTCCTACTAGGGTAATAGGAGGACTTACATCTAGAATAATGTATCTAAGTTGCAATTCTTCTGACTGCTCTAGAAACACTGCTCCTGTAATATGGTAGAAAATAAAGACTAGCAGAATACTTAACCAGAACAAAGTTCTGCTTTGTAGCAGATAGGATAAGATGCTTAACATCCTGCACTTGACTTCTCCTGAGAATGGGAAAAGCCTCACCTCAGATATCAATAAATAGAGAAGCCTTTACAGAAGGTAAAAACACCTGTGTCATGTTAACTCTCCACCTGAATACACTCTGGTCTTTAACACTGATGGCAAGAAACGACCCCGGAAGTACGTGGCAAGAAGTACTTTGGAAAACAAGAAAATTTTGGAACATTCTCCAAGCATAAAGGACTTCCTGAACAAAGGTTATTCTTTCCATTCTTTCCCAAGTCCTCTCCAGTTCGTATTTAAGAATCTCACAAACGAACAGAAGTAGAACAAAACCCCTAAGAAGTTGTTCATATCACATGAGGTCAACCGTTACTAAGAAATATTTCTATTAACAAACCATTTTGTACTTTCAGCCCCGTAGCACTGTATCAATACAGAAACAACAAAAGCTAAAGGAACTCGATCTTCTTGGGGAAGTGCACATGGTTCCTGGATAACCAATTTTCTAAACTCTAAGGAAGAGACTTCCAATACTGAGATAAATGGTGGTTATAGAGAAGAAAATCATATTATTATTTTTTTCCCCCAGAAAGGAGGCAAATCAAAGCAGATTACGCAAACATGTCTGTTCTTTCCCTTACTGGCAGGCTTAAAAAATAAGAACTCATTTTAGCTGAACATCTTGACACAGAATGCTCTTGACCGCAAGTAACTTTGCGTTTCTACACAACAAGCAAATGCTCACCTCCAGCTCTTCCATCTTAAATATAGTTTTAATTTTTGTGTGAAGTCATTCTCTATTGAGGTATAAGCCTACATCATTCTTGGTACGAAGGCTACAGGCATGCTGCACAAAAACTGAGGCACAAGGTGCATTGCTGACCTTTAGAATACATGCAGCTGTGTCAGACACATAAGGATGTTCCTCAGTCCATGTTGCCTTTTTGGTTTTATTTTTAAACTGTTTAGGAAAAACAGGCAGACAAACAACCCTCTTCCTCCCCAGACTAAATTGGTCTCAATGATTCTTGTGGGTCCCTTCCAATCAGGATATTCAATTTACCTCTGAACAAAAACCACTGAAAAGCATGAAGTGAAAAGGGACTGCTACTTCACAACAGTATAAGATAGGATATTACACTGTTACTCCTTCACCCAAATCAACAAGTAGCATTTGACTAACATTTCCAAGAAAGGTATCTCAGTTCACCTCAGTGGTATCGACAAAGTTAATAGACTGCAATGCTACTGAATCTACCTTCTCCAGAAACAAGCCCTAGAAAGATTCAAATTGCACATCACGGTTATTCTCTTGAGCTTTATCTTTGGACTATGAGATTTATAACCTGTAAAACACTCAGCAGAGGGCATTCAGGGAAACATACATTTACTTTCTTGTCAGAATGGAATTCTAGGATGTTTCATTACCGCAACTTTAAAAGGAAAGAATCAAAAAACAGTACTGAGACCACTCCCAAACATCAGAGTGAGACATTTACATATGCTTTGAAAGCTCTTGTTGATGAGCATCGATAGAAATAGCAGAGGTTATACAGCTTGTGTATTTCTGTTACAAGTAGTACAAAGTTCAAACCTCTATTCATTAGTTAAAAGCACCACACAGCTACAGATGATATAAAACACAACATCTGACAAGAAGGTGTTTTTCCAGCATCTCAGTTTCTGTGTTCCCCAACACCAGCCTCGTTCCCCAGGAGCCACTAAAGTATCAGTGTGCCTACACACAGGAGACTTAAGCCTACTAAACAGAATTACTTCTCGTTACCTTCATAGATGTCTTCAAAGTGTAATACAGACGAAAGTTCAGAGAACTCAGAGACCAAATAGGATTCTAACTGCTAAGATTCTAGAAATAAAACCAAAGATGACCTTAGGGGCTGCTAATAGCATAGAGAAAAATTACATTATATAATTTTCTTCATAAAAGATCCACATTCCTCTACCATAAAAAACTCCAGAAATAATGGGGGGAAGAACCCCAAATGAAAAATCATAAAGTTCCTCAAAGCCTCACTGAAGAGCTCTGGAAACATCCTGATTTCCTGCTGAAATGTATCCCATCACCTTGTACCCAGCTACTCTTCTGCCAACACTGTCCTTTAGTTTAAGGAGTTTTGTTCCCTTCCTTGTTATTATTCCCCAAAGTATTTATACAAAGAATCTGTACGCCTCTTCAGTCTTCACTATGCTGAGCTAAACAGGTCACATTCACTAAGTTTCCCTTAAAAGAACTATTCTGATCATCACAGCTCTTCTCAACACCTTATTCTAGTTTCAGTTCACTGTCTTGAACACGTAACCAGATCTGTGTGCAGGATTATTACCCAGGAGGGTCTTGCACCTGCAATAATGCTTCCACCTCCGAACTACCCACACTGCTCCCTTTTAGGATTGAGCCTCCCAGCCTAACACAAAGTCCAAGTCTGCCACTTACAGCTTTAGAGAGCTTTTCTATACCTAAACTAAAGAGACAATACTTACTCGTATGAACTACGCAAACTATGCAAAGAATTTACATTTCTTTCTAGCAATGCTTTTTGCTTTTTATTGGCATCCCTGGTTTCTACTGCCTCTTTCCTCCATGCCTCCAGTGCTTTTCATATGTTCTAAAGCTAGTAATAATCCCCAAATAAACCTGACAACTTACAGCCTCAGAGCTCAGGTCTGCAGTACAGTGCCAAATTCCAGATACCGACATCATGCACAGCTAAGTAAATATGTAACTTTTCTACTTGTAAAAAATCCTTATTTTCCTCTTTTATCCATTTCCCTTCAGAAAAAGTTTTTGTTGTTGTCTGGATTGTTGTTTTTTTTTGTTTGTTTTTTTTTTTTTGAGCAACATCTCGTTAGACCTGAAATGAAAATGTGCACCTCTAGGCACCTGAAAGAAGCAAAGAACTTCAGCAGAAGCAGAAGAGGAAGCAGACGCGATGCTCAGGAGTCCCTTTTATCCCACAACACACAGGATACGCATCACTTGCTGGAGATCTGGGTCATCTTTTTGCCTGAAGACATTTGAACCCGCATATCCTACATGAATGCCAGGGTGTACTGGGGAGAAGCACTCTCATCTTTCTGGTACAGGCTCTCTCTCACCTAGCACGAAGATGTGGTTGTGTTTTGTTCGTTCATTAAAGCATATGCAGATAATGTTCATTCATTAAAACAGATGCACACTGTTCTAACACTCAGCTTCATGCCATTCTCTTACTCAGTTCAGGTGAAGCATCTCATTTAGAAACAAAAAAGCTCTGGGCTTGGGAGTGAGCCCTTTTGAACCAAGAGACTTGGAAATGTACCTGTCTGTTGGTTTACCCAGCTTCTCCCCATGGTGCCAGGGACCTCTGGCATAAATTACCTCCTGTTAGTGTGAACAGTCCAAGCTGCCCAAAGCACCCTGAATACCCAGAAGCTAAAAAATGGAGGAAGATGTTTCAGAATGCACACAGGCAGAAGGAGGGACCAAACCCAGACCCTAAGAAGCTTCTGCAAACTTCTCAACCATTTCTCTTTCATGAGGTCCTTCATTTTATGACAGGAGATGGACTATAGGTTATGAGCTCAACACTGAAAAAATATTTCCATCTAAAGCTGCTCACAGTTGTCAGCAAATTCACAAGTGACCTGATGATAACATACACTTTCCAGCCAGCCATTGCCTAATTTACTATTTATCAAGAAGTCTTGCCCAGCCCTAATCTACATCTTGCAAAGCAGACAACTGTTTCATTTATCTGCTGCCCCAGCTGGTAACCAGATGATTACACATTGTTTGTCCCCTGCTTTCATTTGGGAAACTGAGTTGAAGGGACAGTTGCTGCATTGTAAAGACTTAAACTAGCATTGTTTTCTGATATAAAACTGCTGTCATCGAAAGGGGCATACATAAATGCAATAAGAGACAACTTAACAGACAAAAAAAATACATGTATACTCAGTATCCCACTCATCCTAAATACAGACCATAAAGGCTAGCCATAAAAAGTGTGGCTGAAGCACAAGAACATGGATCACCCAGTGCCCTGCCCCGTGTGTCACTTCAGCTACTATTACACTGTTTGCATTAATGAAGAAACTAGGACAGCCTTGTAACTTCAGTTGAGCATTAATCCACTGCAACTTGTACAGACCTGGAGCACTGCACACGAAGATGATAAGGTATAAACCTATATAAACATTGAAAGAAAGAGCCACAAAGATTGTCTCACTCGCTGTGCTTACCCCAGTGCCCTAAACATGCTTCCTGCTCATGTTCTACCAGAAAAAAAGCTGACTTTCACTTACCACCATAGTTAACTGAAAAGTGAAATAATTCTTTAATTTGGAGGGTGGTAGAAGAGGCAGAAAGCATGAAAAGATGGGTCTTAGTGCCATGAGAAGTATTATGAGAAGTTTCTCCTCCTTGTTATGGACAGGAAGAAAAAGGAGAAGGGGGGAAGAAGAGAGGAAAGGAGGGGTAACAGATCAAGGATATTTATTTATCAAAGATGAGCAAGGACTTGCTTGGTTCCAGATGAGTATTCCCAAGCAATGGAAAACTTCTAAAGTGAAACTACTTTAACTTAATGAGTGAAGAGGTAAATTGGTATTTACAAAGACATTTTAGTAGTAGTTTTTTAACCATTTCTATAAAAAGAGAAGGAAAGCTATAGGATCAGACATTTAAAAAGTCATTGCCGCCGTCCCTTCATAGGTCCAGAGTGCTTTCACTTCAGCTCCATGGGTTTCCAACTACAACACACTCAGGAAGCAGTCTGAACAAGATGCAGAAAACAGTGTTTTCCCTTTTGTTTGACCAAAGTTCCTGAATTTTACAAATGTTAACATTTATATGTTTGTTTGTTAAACTTAAAACTTACCCATGTCTTACTCAGAATCACACTAAAACTGTCAAGAATGCTGAACAGTCATGTAAGATTGCTTCAAACTAGAAATTAAAGTTCATCATCAGAACAGTCAGCTGAGAGCCTTCGCACGGCCAGTGCCAGCCTTATTCAGAATCACAGACAGCAGTCTCCCTATTAACTGAGGCAATTCAAGCTTTGTTACACTCCAGGCTGCAGCATGGATGTCTCAACTCAGTGAGCTAATGCACATTACTCAATGTAAGAGAAAACAGCTTAGTAATGAAGGAGGTGTGGCCATGCACACTGATAAATCCAAGCGGGGGCATCAGCGCACATGCTCCTCAGCAGAGGAGAGGGGAGGTATGTTGAAAGTATCTGGGTCTGTGATGAAAGGGAAAACTTGATGGATGATATTTTGGAACCAGTCACTAACAACAAAAATCTGGTGGGTGCCCTTCTGGAACACAATCAGAAAAGCACACTGTGAGCTCCAAGGCCTACCAGACACATGCAAAGCACAAGAAAGGCAAGGCAGCTCTTGAAGTGTGCTGGCGGCTCCTCTCCCTCCTGTTGTGCTTGTTCCTTTGTTTTTAATCTCAGAGGGTGTGGAAATTAAATTAAGAAGCCCTTCTACATTTGACTCTAAAAGCTTCCTGACTGCCTCCTTCCCACTTGGAAAAATGTTTGAAGTGAGAGTGACTATGAAAAGACAAGAACTGCTGAGTGTTCAAAAGGGAAAAATGGAAAAGGAAAGGAAAAAAGAAAACCCACAACCCACATCACCTGTAATTGTCGGACCAATGTAGTTAACACCAGCTAGAAAAAAAGTAAGACACTGGTGGTTAGAATAGGATGAAATACTGTTTTTAAGTACTTTGGACCAGCTAAAGTTAAAGCTTAGTTGTATTTAAAGCAGTCTGTGAACAAAAATAGCTACCTTCAACAGTGCATAATCAAAGGATGAGTTGCGGGGATACAGCAAGAAAGAAAATTAAAGCCAGGAGAAGGCAAAGAAGGGAAAAAAAAAAAAAAAAGGCTTTTTTGCTGGGTGAATTTTTTTGTTTGTTTCAGCACAATAAGCTCCAATTCACACAAAAACACTACAAGAAAATTCCACAAAGCAAGACAGATAACAGTCAAACTTGACAAGCCCATTTCACGTCAAACCAAACTTGCCTTCTGTACTAAGCCTTGCCAGACAGGGAGAATTAAAACATGTCATATCTTAACTGTGGTGAGGCTTCTTCATACCATCGTATAAACAAGGCGGCAAAACAAGGTCCAGATGACTTATTTGTGAGTCAGAACCAAAACTGTCCAACAGTGGAGCTCACCATCAAAACAGAGGCCTTCAACAAGCAGTGCTCTACAGAAGCAGATCCCATCTGTGGTATTACTGCTCTTCTCTGGTTTCAGTCAATGCTTTCATTGATTATGTGATGGGAAAGACAACACTTAATAAACGTGCACCACAGAGGGACCTGCAGCAAAGAGGACGATGACCTTGTCAAACCAAAGACCTGCACAGTAAGAGAAAGGAACTCTACAGAGTATAATTTAATTAAAGAAAAGTTTTATGCTTAGATGGGAGTAGTTTAATGATAGAAATAGACAGCGTGGCACAAGTGAACTTACAGCAATTCTGAGCTTAAACATCTGGCCTATGTAGGAGATTAATATGCTCTGTACTGGGAAGTAAACACACTGAACAGTTGGACAAAAGCAGCAAGACCCCAGTAAGGCCTGAGCTTCTGTAGAGACCAAATTTTGGAAATAACACTCCACTAAATGTTCTGACTGATAAAAGCATCTAGAAGTAAATGGTAGGAGCCACCAGAGACCTGCTAGCTGTTACCCAGACAAAGCAGATAGAAAAGATGGTTTAAGCTCAGGAAGTCTACGTATAATGGCTATCAAAGATGAAAAAGGCTTTTTGCAAAGGCAGTGAAAATAATCTGTTCTTTGGACCCATGGTGGATAGTTCCAGAAACAACGAGATTAAATTACGTCAGGAAAAAATTGAGTCAGATATTAATTAATGATAAAAATCATTAAGGTAAGAGACACAAGCACGTGGATTCCCTTCCTGTATGGCTGCCATCATCAGACTATCTTTGAAGGCCTCCACAAGTAGGCCACTATCACAAACACTGTAAATAAAACTGGTCCTGCCATGTAACAAGAGGACAGACCAAAGTGGCTTCCTGATATTCACTGCAGACTCCCTTGCTGATTCTGTGTGACACAAACTAAGATGGCAAGGGGACAATTCACATACAAAACTCTAAGATCTTTGATCTCTAAGGTCCCTTCCAACTCGCACGATACTATGATACTATGATGATACTATGAAAACTACTGGCTAAGTTGTGGGACTGACAACTGTCTTTACCAACTAGAATCAGAAGTAAAACATCCAGGAAAAAAGCACATTCATCTCAGACAGTTCTGCACATTTACTTCTCTGCAGCAGTGTTATAGAAATGAGCAGAGAGATATGAGTAACATTATTTATACTCTAAGAGAACACTACTGACTGAGCAGCTTCAGCAAGGTTCAAGGCACTAGTCAAGGTTTCCTTCAGAGCATAAGCATTTTCTGAATCACAGCCAGTTTCTCCAGCACCTTTAGATACAAGTTCAGAACACGCTCTAAAGTAAAAAAAAAAAATAAAAAATTAAAAAAAAAAAAATTGAGAAAATCATGGTATCTTTCCTAATCTGAATACCAACATAAAAAAAACCTATCAGGAGTACGACAATTTCTGTCACTTTCCCAAGAACTAGATCCCCTTAAAAGGCTTCTGGTTTCTCCCTCAGCTAGTTTTTCCACTACAGTGCCTCTTAACACATATTTTGTAAAAGAACACAAAACACTACTTGCTTGACTACTTTTACACAATAGGAAAAAGAATTAGTTGCTGATTAGGGTTTGAAATCCATTACACTCCATGTGCCCAGTTACACACACTCACACCACATCCAGCCCTTTCTACCTGGAAAGAGACTTCCCCTAGCAAAATTCAGAAGACTGAGCATACTTGAAAAAGAAAAACAAACAAACAATTTCCCTACTTAACAGGAGTTAATTTGGTCTGGGATAATGTTCTTCTTCCTCATAGGGATATACACTGACATTCTTAAAAAGAGTCTATGCTGTGTTACTTCCTCAACACATTCAGTAGATGAAGGGCAACTTGTTATTGCCAACAGTGATCCAAAGACTGCAATACTACTTTCAGATAATAGGTGTGAGATCAGCAAATTTCCTACTTTAAAACCTATATAATCACTGGAAAAAATTACCAAATACTTTTAAGGGCACAGCATATTATTTCAGTCATTATTAACACTAAATGATCAAAATGAGCAACTCTTCACTCAATTCCAGAAACCACCATCCAGAGATTTACTTCATCACCCATACAACAGACTTGCTATTTTAGTGGTTTTCCTGCAATCATAACGTGCCCCTGAGAGATGAGCCTTGCAATCAGAATGTCAACTGCTAGGTGTGAATTTGTTAGCAAGTTCTGCTTATCTAAGCAGCTAATCTTAAGGAAGGTCAGAAAGCAGCTACTATTTTAAGAAAATCTAGTTTAAATAACAGCATAATCGGTGTTAAAAATAAAGGGGAGTGCTTAATGGAAAGTCATTTTCTAAGGCAAACCCATAATAGCATAATTAAGATTGAATTCTATTCATCAATTGAAATTAAAATGAGAAAAATATACTAATTCTCAAATGTAATCAGGTGACATGCAGCTCATTCAGCAGCAGAACCAGTGCTGCTATTCTTATAATGGCATGTTACCATTACACAGGTTGAGACAAGATGGGCAGCACTCCAGAAAGGTGAAGACAGAAATAACAATTTATAGGGTGAGGGGGGATGGAGAACACTTCGGTACGTCCAGATGGACACTCAGTCAGACACTACTCCACAGTCACCAACTGCCTTGGGCACTTTCTCCCTCTAATTCTCATAAGACAATCCAGCAACTTCATGAAATAAATGGAGTTTCTACCAACATATGTTTCTGAGTTCATTGTTCACTTTGCTAAAATAAATATTTACACGTAACAAAATCCAGAACTACTCAGAAATCACACTAGTTGGTTATGTAGGCTTATTTAGCATCGCTAAAAAAAGATCTGAGGGTTGGAGTTCCGCAGAGGAACAAAACCAACAACAAAAGTTACACTCCATGTAGGCAGAGAAGCACAGCTCAGAGCAAAATCAGGTTTACGCACCTCTATCCTCAGAAAGGTTCTAAACATTGCCAGCTCACAAGTGCGTTTGAAACTAAACATAAGGACTTGAAGCACTACGTAACTGCACTTTCAAGAAACAACTTCTAAAAGCATTTTATGTGTCAGAGTGCCACATAGGTGCCAAACTCCAGAGTGCTTAGGCTGCAGCAGCAGCAGGTCACCAGGCACACAGATTCCTCAAGACAGCACCTTCCACACAGGTCATGCATCCAGAACTTGTTTTCTTAGATCAACTGATGCATCTTCAAGGCTATTAACTGGTATAACCAGAAGGTTGATCACACCACCTCTGATTACACTATTTCAGCAATGTTCCAGGCTGCTCTCCAGCACCACAAGCTCCAAGATCATCAAGCAGCTTTATATCTCCATCAGCAGATGTCACCTTTATACACCTGGAGAGCTGCTAAGTCATTAAACTAAATTAAGTCACCTAGACTTCAGAACTCCGGTCCCTGAGGCTGTCCTTTGGCCACCAAAGCCATCTATATTTCCAAGACATTAAGGAGTTCAAGTGAGGACTAAGTGAGTGTGTTCCAAAACAGGCCCTTTGCAGTTGTGCTAGAGCTCACTTGCCCTGGGAAGCACCTGGTTTGGGGGCCTGAGCTCTCAATAAAATAGGGCAGGTTTCTCAGCTGTTTTTAAATCAAACCTTAGAAACAGTTCTCTTCATAGAGCAGTGGAGACAGCCTTCCAGATATGACCCAAGTATTGGCCAATGCAATATCACTAGGCTATTCCAGCACCTTGGCTGCTGATCTTAACAACAGTATTCACAGAGCCTCGGTGTTTACTATTTCTTGTCAGAATCACGCATGCAACAGGGAAACCATTAGTCATTTCAGATTTCAAATAGTCTTTTCAATGATAAAGAACAGCGGCACGCAGCTGTCACCCACACAAAAAAGGAAGGAGAGGACACAGCTTCAGAATAGACACAAGGAAGGGGGGGGGGGGAAGCAAGGAGAAATAGAAGTGAAAATCCAGAGTTCTGGCAGAAGCCTGTGAAAGGAAAAACAAATAATAAAAAGAAAATAATCACTTTTTTCACCTCCCTCTGAATGCTGACCAGAACAAGTCAGCAAGCTTTAAATAACAGAAGCTACTGAAATAAAAAGGAACTACCAGAACAGGACAGGGGTTTACTTACTCTTTAAAACATCCGTGGCAACTGTGATGCCAAAGCTCCTCACCAGGGTGTTATCACAGTCCTTTCTGCGATCATGCACAGCATGATCCCCCGCTCTTCCATATTTACCTCTGGCTAGTCGGTTTAGCCTTCTATCTTGTAAACTTCTGCTAATCCTATCCAAGCCCAGGCCAGCAAGGTAAACATATGGACTTCGGAAACAAATAAAAAAAAATATATCTCCATTTTAACATTGAATGTAATTAAGTTTTGTGGCCCTCTTTCCCCCTCCAAAAAAAGCATATTGTTTTACACACATCTCGCCCCAGGGCCACCCCCTGCAGTGCTCCCAGGCAGGCACTTATCAGCACAGCATGGCCATGCTGGGGGCAGACAGGACAGCTCTGCACTTGGCCCTTGGCTCTTGTGAAGCACCAGTGCAGGAACTGCTCACTGGGCACTGTTTCATAACTGTGTAACACCCCTCAGATCAGCACTACCAACCTCACTCAATTTGAGATGTGACAAGGTCTTATACAATGGGAATAAATAACCAGAACCACTATTTATTCAAGGAACATTTATAGAAATGCTGCAGCAGCGCCTGTTGTCATTAATGCTGAAGGGAAAGGTGAATGATGAAAAGAATGGCACTGAGGAAGAAGCCACAGAAGCTCATCTCCACACGGCTCCTTATGGAAACAGCAGCGCGCTATGCATCCTCAGTGCCAAACCTCATCGGTACACGCAAATATCAACATCAATTGTTTATGGGTGAACTGACAGCCGAAGTGTTTACTTCTTTCTCCATCAGACTCCAAACTCATTATATACTTCAAAATATCTTCTCCTGCCCATCATGCTAATTTCTATATTTCCATATTGTCAGCATTTTTATCCTTTGTTTCTCCTTTTCTTCCTTTTTTTTTTTCTCCCTTTTGCATTCAACCTTCCTCCTTTCCTCATCGTTTTCATACCTAAGTCTATTCCCCCTTATGACCAACTTTCAGAAGGGGGAAGAAAAAATAAAGTAATACTTGGGCTACTGCTTGCCACACACCCACTGCAAGTCTCTTCGGCTTAAGGTCTTCCCCCTAAATGGGTCCCCACTTGCTTTCATTGATTCTAGAACCCTCACACCCAGGGCAAGGAGCAAACCTCCAGATCAGCCGGTGTTCTACTGTCAGAAGAAACCAAGAATACGCATCAATTTGTTTTAGGTTATAAAGACACAGTAACTTGCAGTATTTAATAAAATGGCACAATGATATACATGTTTACATTATAAAGCTGTTCACATCTACGCTGACCTACTTTAGCAAGTTTTTCCCCAGTTGCACAATTATGAACCGGAGCAGAAAATCAAACTTTGTAACTATGAAGTTAATAAATCAATTGAGCGTCATTACAAATTATTAAAGTTATTACCTCAGAGCCTGCCCTCACCTGATTATGACTTTCTATGGGACATATTTAAATATCCCTGAGAAATGCAATTCTGAACCCTGATACCTTTATTACTACTCATGTGTTACACTTCTAATGAATTTAAACTCTGTCACACACTAAAACTACTGGTTTGTTACACCTTCATTCATATGAGCCATTAAAGCAAGGCCGGTATTTTCTCCTTACCTATTGCTACCTCTCATAGCCCAGAAAACAAGTTCTGCAGCAGCAGACAGCTAAACCAGGAAAATGCTGCATTAGACTTGATATGCAGTTTGCATCTAATAACTCTGGCTGCATTAGAATTGTTTCAGAGTGAACAGAACACAGCCACTGTCACCTCCCCATCCAGTTTCCAAGGAAACAGAGCAAATGAAAACACACACTGCTCCCATATCTAAAAACAACTTTGCACCTCAAAATTCACATACTCAACATGGTCAGATTAAAGAAGTTAACAAATTAACAAGCATTTAAAAGCACTGACACTACTTGTCTCTCCAAAGTGACACCATGCAGACTACTATCAAAGAGAAGCAAGTATCCTGAGTCAGAGATAAAGATATTAAAGCGAAACTCTTCAAAGAATGCAACGGTCATCCTACAACACATAACTGGAAGTTTTTGCTAGTCAAAGCGGAAGCAATCACAGCACTACAAAACGTTTAACGTATAGCTCAGGATCATTCTACCTGCAAACTGGAATTGAGATTCAGTATTTCCAGTGAAAACACTTTCCTTCAAGTAGATTTTTCCCCCCAGTGACACTTTTCAAAGGATTGAGCACAAGTCTTTCTAAAACTCCATGAAGTCAAATATATCCAAAACCAAAGGTTTTAAGAACACCCATTCAAAATGCTTTGAAAAGCCACCTAAGGCCCTAGAAATGCTCTCCTGTGAAAAATAGTGAAGATGATGCTGAAGGCACTGGATAAGAATGGTTCCAGCTCCTGGATTCTCTCTTCTTTGAAGCCACTGGAAAGTCATTTGAAAGAACACAGCAAACATGATTAGTGAGCTGCAAGTACACGTTTCCTCTTCAGTAATTAGCAACAGAACTAGTTTAAAAGTTGAAAAGGCATTCTGAGGGCAACAGAAGCCTGTAAGTTTAGTTCCATACAACCCCCACTCTTACAAGAGGTAGGGAAATGCAGAGACCATTTCCAGCATGCTCAGAAGTAGTTACTGCATATTAACTACAAGCCAAGAGCCAGAGAATATTGTTTTGCATAGATTTCAGACAGCAGCTTAAAACATAACACCCACCTTTAGAGTCCACACATACTACCTTAAAAGAAAGTCTGTTCTCGTTGCCAAAGAGACCAATTTTTTCCTTCCAATTACTTGACACTTCTGCCCAAACTGCCAGTGACCATTAAGAACTGGGATGCTGGGTTTTTTGGTTCTGTCTTTATTCTGCTGAAATATTATCTGAAGCAGCTGGTCAAGGCATCAGTGAAAAGAAGGAACTGTAGTAACTAAAAGGTCACCATGAGATTATATCAGAGACATAACTAGGATTCTCCTATTAGAAATGATTTGTAACTTACACTTTAGTGCATTTCAGCTACTTGTGAGTCAAGTTCTTATTTCAATGTATTAGATGAATGAGAAGAAGCAGGAAGAAATGGGCAAAGCTTCGTCTGGAAAAGAGCTCTCTTAAATTCACACATGCTTTCTACAAGCAAGACACTAGGCATACAGTCATAATGGCACCCAACTGGATTTGAAGATATTTTCCATTATTTGCCAAATACACAATGCACCCTAAGACATGGGAACACCTGGAGGTACCAGTAGAAAAAAGCTTAACAAAACACTGATGCCAACTGGCAATCACATGCCAAGCCTGTAAGAAGTTAACACAGAAGTCAACACAGAGAAGTCTTCTGCTGAAATGGAACACTGTTCAAAGGAAGGAGACATATTTAGAGAAAGCTAAGAAGAAAATGCAACTCCACAGGACTCTTTTTAGCACCAGTATGTTACAATATTTATATTCCAAGGTGTCAGCTGGAAAGGCAAACTGCAACTGAGCCAAACATTCAGAACTATTCTTTTGAAAGTCACTGATCCTTGTTCATATTCAACCAAATATTCTAGAGGTCCGCGTGGAGCATTAGCTTGCAAGAGACTTCAGACACTAGGAACTGTACAATGAGAAGCTAAATTAAAATGCAATAGTATTTTTTAAAATGAATTATTTTGTTAATACAGTAAAACTTATATTACTTTAGTACCAGTTTTAAGAAACTCATGATAAGGCTGCAAGATAAGCTAAAAAAGCCAAGTTCATCGCGTTTGGCATTTGCCCTCTATTCAACCTTCACCAACTAGGATAATCTTCTGGGTCACAAGAGTTGCTGTTAAGACAGTGCAGGATTTGCACTGCCTCCACTGAACTTCACCAGGTAACTGAAGCAACAAGAGTGCAGTTCAAAGGCAGGCTGAGAACACATTGCTGGGACTGGAGTCAGATGGAATTCATATTTTCCTCATGGAAAAGTCCTGCTACCAATTGTGCTTTTTAAGTCTTTGATTTTCAAAGAGGATTCAAACCCAGGGAGTTCTCACTTCACACATTAATTCTGCTGAGGATGTTTTTAAGTACCACTAAGACTGACAGCAGTTGCTCAGCATGGGCATAGGGATTTCATGCTTTCAGACAAACTAGATGATCTCAGTGTCTTTCCACCTCCTAAATCACAAAGAACTGTTAAGGTGATTGAATAACAGTGGATTTCAGAGCTCCTGTTAAGAACAAGTCTCACCCAACAGCTCCATCCCCTGATGCACAGCGTCCTTCCTTGCTCTGGAACAGACACCTGTGTCTAGGAAACTGATCTAATTAACAACACATCTCCATTTTGCCAGTTTGACTTAAACCAGTTAATTTCTCTGCTCCGTTTCTCTGTACAGGGGCGCACATGACAACGTCAGCACAAGCAAGAGAGGAAGAGGCAAGGGTAGAGACACATGGCAAGGATAGCTGCTTACACCTGCACGCCATGAGAAGAAATGTATACAGCACAGCTTAAGAAGAACCACAGAGATATAAGTAAGTTTATTTTAAAATGCAATTACTTTTATTAGACCAGCCAATGTTGTTGGAAAAAGCAGAGGATTTCTCAGACATGTTGCTGCTTTAGCAGATTAGGCAGGGCAGCAAGGCACAAGGCAGAACAAAACTGCTCATAATGTAACATAACCATGCCAACCAGTTAAACCCCTTGAGAGAAAAAAGCACTTTGCAATCAGGCTGCAGCAAAGCTCACTAGCAGCAGGCCAGATGACCATCACTGGTCCCTCTGCAGGGATAAGCTACAGTCAGTGACAGAAAGGCACAGCAGCACGCAGTCTCAGTTACTCTCAGATATCAAGACAGAGATAACAGACGAATCATGTCACCGCCGTACAATGAGACATCCAATGAACACAGAGACATGAGCTCTATTATAGGACATTCTTGAGCTGCAGAATTTGGGAATATTAAAGCACTTTTACACACTTCCTCTTAGGTCATCCAGAGGTGTCTGCCTCTGGCCATCCCTGAGAGACAACATACAGAGCAGACCCTCATTTGAGACAGTCAGTTCTTTTACCGACTCTTACCAAACCCAAGTTCACACAGATACAGAGATGTTGCACACTATACAAAAAAATCTGTTTAAAAAAAAAAAAAAAAAAAAAAGCACTTTTTGTATCTGAAGCCTGACAAGCTTAGGGTTACACTTTCATTACAAGAGAACAAATCTAAACAGTAAAAAGCATACTGTTTTGTATGAACCTGCAGTTTTATAACCTGGAACTAGTAATGCCCCTGAAAAAAGATGCCTTCATATTGCCCACTTGTTTTCTGCCCCATGCTTCATGGTGGATTTTGCCACCACAAGCATTCATGCAGTCACAGGTTGGGGCAGAGCTAATCTCTTTGAAGCAATCCATCCTCCAGCTGTTATCACTGTGTCCTGCTGAACAGGAGGCCTGCCCTTGCAGCTGACAAGGCCCTGGTTCCAATGTGAGGGAGGAGCAGGGGTACTGGACGACTTGAACTCTACTGCTAGTAGCAACAGGGAGGCTATGGAAACACAGGACAGATGCTCTGCAGAGTAAGCTCAGGTCACTGAACAGAAGATGGTCAAAATTTTCATGATGGTATTTTCTAAAACACTGTCAGACCATCTTGTGAGGGATGAGAAAATAGCTAGAACAGGAAATTGGGGATACAAATAGAAAGGATTTAGGTATGATAGGAGCAGGAAGAACTTGTTAGGCATGCGCATTACTCATACAGGAGTCAGACTGACTGGCATGCTAATAAGAGTCTCAGAACTTCCCAACACCTCTACAGCACTGCCAGGTATTTCCCAGTAACACACAGGAAGCCCAGATGCTTGGCCTCACCTGACACCCTTGATGCAACAGGCATCACCCAGACTTTGTGGGAGGAAAGGTACACTAAGGTACAGCACTGAGAAGCCACCAGGTCAGCCAGCAATTCCAACAGGAATCCCAGGGCAAGGATGGCACTGCATGTGAAGGACATTTAAACATTTAACGACAAAAAGCAATCTGGGAAACAAAAAAACTGCAACAGCTTGGAGGCTGTTAAAAATGAAAAAGCACCCCCAAGAAAGCCCAAAGCACACAACGTGCTGTACAAAAAGTCCATGTCAAACATTCACAACTCTATTAAAAGACCAGGTAAAACATTCACCACAGTTAGAAGAGAAAACAAAGCACTCGAGAAAACTGAACCCATGGCTTGACTGGGAAGCTACTGAGGGCATCTTGGACACCAGCGCAGCTTTTGAAAAGAGCAACCTTGCTTAATGAGAGCAGAAGAGATTGTAAAACACATACAAGGTCAAAAGTAAACTAAAAATAAAAGGATTAAAAAATGTCTGGGTAGTACCTTGCAGTTATTTAACAACCTCAAAAGCAAGAAGCCAACTAGAAAGAAGTGAGCTCTCGTGGAGAGAGAAAACTGTACTGGTCTTTACTGGTGAAGCAGCTGGAGGCACATCTACATCCATCTTTGCAGCATGTAGGTCAGAGCGGCTAAGTCAGTGTGAGTTAATTACAGATGGAGCATTAGGCTGGACAGACCAGTTAGTATTGCTCACCTAGACCAGATGTTTACAGGCAAGTTTTAAGCCTGGAACTGAAGAACTACTGGGCAATGAGTTGCCAGCATAACACTGCTGCACAGAGACTGGCATGGGAAAAAAGCAAATGTGATTTCTGCTAAGTATTAAAAGATCAGATCCCTGTGCACCAACATGCAGACTATTGGGAAAGAGTATGAACAGCTTCTGCAAATGAGAGTCCTAGCAAGACCCCAGCTCCTCTTCCCAGCTGATGCTAGTGTATATTCCCTCTAATATGTTTGATTCATCTGGGAATCCCAGATGAACTCCTGACAGTCTTATGGAAGGGATTACTTTTAAAAACTTGTAGATGTAATCCCTAGCCGTCCAACAGGGACTTGAGGCTCTCTGCGACAGTCAGCACATTCCTCTGCTCCATATTGCAGGCTCCTGGCAAACGTCACCACCTTAAAACGATGATGCGCAGCTTTGCTACACATTGCACTGTTTGCAACCACATGCTTAAGAGCACTGTGATGGACTCAGGTGGACTCAGATGAACTCAACAGAGGAAAAAAAAAGAAACAAGCAACCAAACAAAACTCATAACCTTGTTTAGCCTTCTCTTCCAGTTCGTGAGTTCTGTTCTGACGACTAGGGAGTTGGATGTAGGGCAAACAACTGGCAATGCCACTAACAGCAAACACACAAAAAGAAGTTTGTCGTGACTGCTTCCTCCCCCATAGCTTCTGGATGTACTCAGACAGCAATCTATCTGCTGATGCAGCCCAAAGCCAGAGAAATCAGAAGTGAGACCACAGAAAAATCAACCAACATAGACCAATAACAACCTATGACTCTCCTGTATTTCTCTCCACTGATACTTTAACACTGTACTCATCTCAACCAAGAGGGCAGTTATATTCTCAGAGCAGAAAACAAATCCAGGTTACAGCAACTTAATCTGTAGTTCTTGGCAGCCTAAAATCAGCATTAGGGCTGGTTGCAAGGGTCCCATCCCTTCCCAGATAGTATGGGAAGTCCCAATCCCTTAAGCCAGCTCTGGCATTTAGCATGCTAAAAGGCTCAGCAAAAAGTCTTACAACTCAGTGAAAAAACAGCCTGGCAAAAAGCAGCAGTTGATGCTTCTGACTTATCAAACAGAAACAGAACAGCAAGCATGCCATGATCAGTGCAAGCAGTACAGTAGAAGTGAGGGTGTGGGACAAACACGAGTTTGTTCTGTTTGCCATGGACACGAAGTTCATCCAAAAGTTAAGTTTAACTCACACTGGTTACCCAGCCCAGTGGACCAGTCACACCATTGACTCTGCTTGCAATAGATGCGATATGCAAAAGTCTGATCCCTTCTTTCAGTAGCAGACCCATCATATGCTTGCTTGAAAAGATTATAAAACTGTAATTCAAGTCTATAATGTCATTCCAGTGACTTGCAAGATACAATTCACTGCATAAGGCAATACTAACAAGACTAAAGGAAAAAGTAATTCTGTAAGACCCATAACTACCCTCAAGCAAAGAGACCACAATGTTTCCACAACAAACCTTAAACGTCTTTCTAAAATTAAATATTCTCTTAAGTCCAGGAGCTACAAACACTGTCACATAACTACATACAGAACACTTTCAGTAGGATCCCTTCAAATGTCAAAACTGAATTTCAAAAACCATCTTGTCAGCCTGGGAACACTGGAAAATAACCACGAAGCATTTTAATTTCGACACATTAAAAGCTGCATATTCAAGCTTTATTTTCTTGTTCTCCACAAGATACCACCTTATGAAAGCAAAGAGAAAACAACATTCATCTTCAATTGCAAATCAGACAACATTTCTGAAGCACTCTCATAACTGCAGCTATGCTGTGCATCAGCAAAACATATACAGCTTTTCAGGAGTAGTAGTGGGGTTCTCTGGGAACACTATGTTACAGTTCTGCCACAAAAACATATAGTAGGAAATCGCTGGCTCTGTTAAAGGTGGTCATTTGACACACTACCACAGAGACCTCTACAACTCACTGTCCATGAGCACAACAAACATAACTCAGTCATTGCACTGAAAATGAACTGAAATGGCTGCGAATTAACCCCCCTCCCCCCAACACAAAAAGGCAACATTATTTTCTTATTAAACCTGTGTATTAGTTTGTCATTTGTATACTGGTTTCTGAAGTCCAAATCACTGAAGACAAATAGTTATTCCAGAAGATGAAAGATTCGATCACCTCTACTGCCTAATGATTTTCAAAAATCAGAACGCTCATAATGGCAATGGATTTTAAGGGATTGTGAAAGAACAGCTATGAGTTCCCTGAAAAGAAGAGAGAGGTCAAAGCTCCTTTTTTTGGATATCTCAGTGCAATACCTCAAGGTTCCAGCTCTCCTATTTTCACCAGCTTCAAAGCAGAAGAATTCCAGTGCTGTCCCATTCAGAGACCAGACGGAGGACTGCAATTCCCATTCAGCACACCTGGCAGCTGGAAGTGGGCACCTTCCTTTCTTCCCACGTTAGCAACAGGTGGGTCCATACTGCCATCAGACAGTCCTGCTGGAAACTAAATCATAGGTTCGCACACTCTACCAACACAATACCCACTCCATCAGCAGCAAACCTGTGTGCCCTGTGTACGTATAGCAAAGTCAACTCTGCCACCTACGAACTCACACTAAAACAAATGACCTTCCACTTTCTCTTAGAAGCGCCCCACGGTCTTCATAGACAAGATAGCAACTTAGATCCATCATCACTGCACTTTCATAATACTCTTTGCTTAAAATAATATAAAACAAAATCCTTGGTGTCTCAGATTAAAACACAGCAGTCAGACACCAGACAGATATTGTTGGTGACAGCACTGTACTCGTAAGGCAGGAGAGTCAACAGATCATTAATAACTGCTTCGGCTGCACAGAAGTATGTGCACATTTTATGAATTTCTGCAAGTTACAATGGAAAAAAAAAACCACAACAAAACAACTTTTATGCCAGAATTAAATTGACACTAATAAGACATGGAAATGATGCCTATTGTCACAATAGACCTTCAATAGCAAAACTAATGTTTTCGTCCTTGAAAACACTGTTGTCAGAAGATTTTTAAATTCTGAATACTCTTCAAATGCAGAAGCTGTAAAGGGACCAGGACTATTGCCCTCCATCTGTCCCCTTCAGCAGGGGAACAGCAGGAAGAGAAAGAAAAGCCCACACCGACTTCTAAAAACCAAATCCAATCCAGCACAGATGATGATGTACCTTTTAAACCACTCAAACTATTGGGCTCGTTACCAAAAGCAAAGCATCATATATTTACCATAAGGTGACCAAGATATAGCTAAACCACTCAGATTTTTTTGCCTCTAATAATCCTACTAAAAGGTTACTCGAAAGCCATACTGCTCCACTAAGTGGAAACCTTATACTCTAAATGTAAATTTATTCTGTCATTTTATATCCTTTTGTTGTCAGTGCTGGCATCTAATTTAAACAGTTAATTTGTGACCCTTTGTCTTTCTCTCACAATATATACACAAACAGATATGCACACACATGCAACAGAACAGATACACATGCCCACCCCAAGCAATCTAGCTTTTTTTGTGCCTCAGCCATTGCTCTGATCCTCTGAAGGAACCCAGCCCTCCTCTTCCTTTGCAAGCTGATCTCCTATTTCTTCCAAGCACCCAGGCTGCCCTGAAACCAGAAAACAGCTTTTGAGAGTAGAAGAACCATAGAGATTTTCAATTGAGGCTTCCTAAGTACTTAGACCCTCTCCGGTCCTAATGATAATTTCTCCTCAAAATAGCCACTTGTCTCTTAGTCATAATGCATGTGCATAAAGGACAAGTGGCAGCCAACTGGTAACACCTGGGAACCACTGAGGAGAGAAAGAAACTTCTTGGGTTTTTTTCCACACTACCCCTTCAGTACAGAAAGATGATTTTCATTTTCATTTTTCAATATTGATTTTCACCCCATTTCTGAAAGTCTTTCAAACATCCCTGCATAACACTCTGATCTGCCTCACAACTTTGCCTCATTAAAGTTTCATTATAATCCACCCCTTTCTCAGCAGGGGGAAGAGGATTTGTATGAGCTATATTACTTGTGCCTCAAGATATTCCAAACGGCAAATTAGAGAAGGTTATAAAAACATTTGGGGAAGTAGTCAGTGCGGGTAGCTTCATCAATCACCCAGTCTTCTCTTTCTGTTTATCCACATTCTTCAAAATGCAATAAAACCATGGATCTTTTTCATTATGGAACCATAGTTTCTATCTATAGAACCGTGGTTCTAACAGGGCATTAAATAGGTAATCATAACACTCTCTCAGTACTAAAATGTCTCAGGAATCCCATTCTTTCTGGACAAATAGTACATCTAGGGCTGAAACAGTTATGCAATACAATTTATGGAAGGTCTTGTCTTTAACTTGTGCTGGCAGACTTGCAACTCTCTAAGCTTTGCTCAGAGAAAGGATTCACTGAACAGTAGCCTAAAAACACAAAGGAAGATCCTGTGACCAAGAGTACCCAAATGGAGAATACTATCCTGGAAAAAATCTCCACTGAAATTTTATTTGAGAAGCAACAAAAGCCTTTGAGGGATTCAAGCTAACACAAATACAACTACAATTCATTTCAGATAGAACGGGTAACTGTACAAAGGAAGAAAAAAAACAAACAAGAAAAGCAAAGCATATGCCTCCAATACGCCTCCAAGTTCTCCAAGTTGCCAGTGTAGGCAAAAATAGGATTCCTGAGCTGTGTCTGCAGTTTCAGGGCAATCCAGTCAGGGGAAAGAACAATTCCAACAGCAATAAGTAACTCCTATGGCCCTTCTTGCTACTAACTTAAAATCAGACTGAAGTATCTTACTTTTATTGGTAATTGCGTATGGCAGACAGATGATGTCTCATCCAGGTTTATCCACCCTAACGACACCATCAGAAATGGAACACACTCCTTTGAGATCTTGCTGCAGTGCTTTATGCTTCAAGTCACGCTGCCTCCTCCATAGACTTGAAGACAAATAGCGCAGAACCCAAAAAGCACTGCAAACAGTCATAGGTCACACATCCAACATTTTCACATAAGATTACCTCCTTCCTTTTAGATTAATTCCATTACTTCAGATCAAATAGAGGCTTTATCTCCAGAACCATCTGACAATTACTGATCTCTCTGGAATAGCTCCTTTCAAGAAACTCCAGTGTCAGAATTTCAGATGCTGCTCTGGACTTCTCCTGTTTTCTCCTACAGAGCGATTTCCACTAACCATTTCACATGAAGGGACAGCCAATGAGGTACATGATGTTTATGGTGCTTAAACTTTGGATTTATTCCTGTAATCCGAACATACAGACAACTACTGCTCTGAAGTAAAGCAAGTATCTACCATCTCCACTTTTAGCGTGTGGTCTTCTAAGGCGGATGAGAAACATTTGAGAGAATACAATGAAACCTTTTCTACACATTTCTGAATGGCTTAGCAATTTTCCTTCAGAGAAACAAAAAAAACTGAGACAAAATTGTGTAACATTTCAATGAAAACTTCAGAAGTAGCCTCCATAATTCAAGTTATGCATTACAATGATCTCAAGAAGGCTGCATAAACTTCAAGAAAATCATAATCGGAAGCATTTAGGAATAGTCCATTTATTTAGCAGGGATGAGAAGGTTCTATTTCTCACCATAAAAGATGTTTCAGCAGAGATGCTGATCAATTTATATGTTCACCAACTTTGCCCAGCGTAACTACACCACTTCCAGCTCACGACAAATAAGACCCATCTACCGCTGAGCACTTCTGACACATTTAAAAAGGAAGAAAATCCACGTACATTAGCAGAACAGTACATGGCAGTAGACAAACTTCAAGTAGGTTAGACCATGCTACTTGTATTACGTATGTAAAAAGCTTAACACCTTGAAATCCTCCAAAAATAATAAAAAAAAAGCTGACAGCAAATAACAAATTTCACATTCTCCCAAGAAAGGCATCACTGGGAACTACTTTCCACAGCAGCACAGACTTCTGCACTAAAGCATATTCCAAACACGGCAATGCATCCTTGAGGTTACGAAAGAATGGCCACTGTACATGGAAATATCTATCTCTTGGAATCTCTTTTTCTTCAAAATAAGAGAAAAAAAACTGCATTCGCTCTTCTCCATAACCCTTAGTTTTTAATACTTGTTTTTATTCAGTGTTCCTTCCAAATGAATAGCGCTTATCTTTATCATCTTTCAACTAAATTCCCAATATTATTACGAGAACTCAGGCATTATGGTGGTGTGTATCCCACATGAGATTTTTGCCACCTGCATCTACTTACTTTCCAGTTCTAACTGAACTGAATGAGAATATGAATTATACTCCTATTTCTCAAGGAAGAGGAGAACTCATCACTAGAAATCCACATTTTTCCCAACACGTTAATAGGGATTAGCTTTAATGCCACATTTCCATTCAGTTCTTCGTAGTTCAAATAATTGCTTGTACAGCATCGTACTAAAAGAAATCTTCTTCTATTGCCTGGCTTGGTTTTAGCACCATCATCTATACAGAAAAGAACTGCCTTGCAGCTTGTCTTTCATTAGCAGCTGAAATTCTACTTCCTTACTAGGTAAGGAAAATCATGCAGCACCCCATCCTTACTTTCTTATTGTCACCAGGAAAAAGGGCTGGAAACAACTAGACTTACTTCACTGGCCCAGAGAGCTGCCTGTCCATCAGTGGAGCATCATGCACTTTTCCCACCATTTCTATGGCACCTGAAACTCATGTGCTCTAGATCTTCACACACACAACTCAGCCCTGTGCAAAGTGCCAAGTGGAAAACAAGGAAAGTAATTCTCTGGATAGGCTGAAGCAGAAGTAATTCTGATGCTAATCAGAAAAGGTTTACCACTGGGATCCTTTGCTTCTTCCTCTTCTGTTTCCAACATAGACACCAACTGCCACCTAGACAAGCAGACTGAGTTGCAGATCTGAACCCACCCCGTGCCAGAGAAGCCTGCAGATGAGAAATCCTGCTGGCAGAGAAGCAGAAGACAAATAGCAGGAGTACAACTATGGACTTCTATATTACAAACACCGTAGTCCTGAGCACCAACTTGCAAAAAATGCCCCAGAATTCAAGATAATGAGAAGACAGGCATAAAATTACTGTTTTTATAGCATAGAGGAATGCAAGAACTTACTCCTTAAAACATAGAAAGGCACACGTGCCCTGAGAAAATACACACTTCTCTGCACAGCTGCTGTCTCAGTGACCTTGCCACAACTCAGCAGATCTGTTCTGCATTCCAGATGTCATTCTCAAGAAATCAGCTTTTTAATAACTTCAGCTGCAAGTATTCAGTGTGGCTAAGGAGTACCCACATACAACAAGCACTGCCTTCAGGAAGTCAACGAAGCCCAGCCAGATCACAACAATTAAGACACATCCTACATGGCACAGAAGTGCATGAGCAGTGTAGAATACAAGAAGGGAAGAACAGGCACGTGGCAATTACAACAAAAATAGAGGAACGCCTGCTTTTGTCCCAGTGCTAGGCTGAAAGACACCAGAGCATAAACACAGTCAGCATAAGCCACAGCACTAACAGTAAGGAAATCTATGTCACAGATCGGTCCAAGTTCAAATCATCAACTGCTCTCTGAATGCAACGCTGTGACCACCTTCATTCTTCATTCTTACAGACACTGAACTTCTAACATCACTTTTTTTTGAGGATATGCTTTTGACAATTTACGAATGAACTGCAGTAGAGCTGCACTGTCTTGTTACTTCAGTGCAAACTCTGCAATGCTAAACTGCATACCAATGAAACATACCAATGCATCACCCCACTCCATAGGAGCATAAACATCATAAAGAAGGTCAAGCATTCTCATGATGCTTTGCTAATAAGGGTCAGGGCCTGACTGGACTTGTTTCGGCATCCAGCCTAGCAACAGTTTCTGTGTTGGCCAAACTCTGAGGAGCCCACTATGACTTACACATAATTTGCACCTTCCCGTTCCTCCACAGAGGCTCTTGCCAATAATATACGGCTCAAACATCCGTGTTAGCATAAGAGCAGCTCCTTGGGAAGACAATAACTTGATGCTACAGGAAGTCTGGTATAAGCTGTAAACAAGTACTTAATGTAAAAATGGATAACTTGGCACACTGGGCCAGCTCCATTAATCATGGCACAAGCCTTGAGAGATCAAAAAACTATGAAGTAGATGAATAAATCTCATTCATTGAATAGGTCACAGCCCAGATCTGTACACTAAGCAAGCTGAGCTAGACCTGTCTTCCAAACATATTTCCCGATTATCTTTCAGTTGTCCACACCAGCAGCTGGTCCCTATCCAGCAACATGCAGTCAAAAGGCATGATACTGCCCATACAATTAGATTATATCTATCTGTTTCTTAACACAAAAGACAAAAAAAAAAGTGCCACTCTTCAGTTTATCTTGCTTTAGCATTCAATGCTAGGTGATGTTACAACTATGAGTCATAAGAAGTAACGCATTCAGCTCACAACTGAAGACAAGGCAAAGCTTTGCAGATTTTAGTAGCTCAACAAGAAGAATTAGCATTAAATTATCACATTCTCAATAATTTATAGTAAAGGACGTTAAGGACACAAAGTCATATAGAGGCTCAGTAAACTTCTCACATGCAGACAGGTTGAACAGAAACACACAGTTATCAAAAACAGTGTCAAAAGTCAAATGTACAAAATCCCCAGCAATCTTTATTAAGCAAGTTTCCTCAAAAGGAGATAGAGTAAAAGGAAAGGTGACAGAAGATCCCAACGTACCTGAAAGACTGGAGGCAATAAAAAGGAATGAGCAGATGGACAGCACAGGAGAAGTGGCTGCTGACCTTACCTCACCCCTACCCTACAAGGGACAGGGGAACAAACAATTCTACAAAAGTAGCATTAGAGTAAAGCAAAGCACTTACAGTTTTGTGGTGACTGCTTTTATCTGAGATTGCAACAGCAGGGCCTCTTTCTTAAGGCCATCTGTGATGCAATCTCTAGTACTAATAGAAACATAAGAACAGTTCACTACAGTGAGTTTATAAAGCAAAAAGCCCTCGTTACATTGTATTTAACTTAATTTGGAGTTTATCAGTGCATTATTTACTCCATTCGCCAATCGTAACAGAAGATGAGCTCACAAGTAGAGGCAAGTTCTTCTAAAGCCACACAACTCAGTTCATTTTCCTCCTCTGCTGCACCAAACTGCAGTCACCAGCCCTGCTTTAAAATATGCTGGGAATTCCCTGCTGGGCATTGCCAATGCCAGACAAAATACACATTTTCTACTGCACTGTATTTTAAAAACTTCCACCACAGGATGCCACTTTGAAAGAACCGCTATTACATGTTCCAGCGTCTAATGTTCAACAGTAAAGACAGCGTAAGGACAGAATGCTGAAGTTTGTAAGAAACCACGAGGCGTACATGAAAAGTAGAATGGAGTCAGACAGATGCACGGACACCAGAGAACACTTCCCCGTCTGCACTTTTCAATGCTGTTTTTTGTTTTATGACTGGTGTTGATCTTTAGCTGTGACCAAGCAATCATTATAGCTGTTGTGTAACGTCACCGAGTGTGACAATAAATACAAATTATTGCACAGAGTAAGTTTCCACTACCACGCAACTACAGCAGAGCAACAGCAATATTTCAGACTTCTGATACCAACAACAGCATTGTCATTAGGTACAGCTGAACTCTGAGGGGGATTGCAAAGGAATAATTTGTCCTTTTTTCCTTGTTTAAAGGCTGTACTCTGAAATCCACTCTTTGTTACGTTTCTAGGAGGTTTTTACAAAAATGCTTGTAAAGAAACATACCAGCACCAATGAGGAGCCCAACACAAGGCTCACACTTCACATCTGACAATAAGTTGTGGAGACTAAAACAGGAAGTGAGGCGCCAGTCAAGAAACAAGAAAATGAGAGAAGCACGTAATCCTCCGAACCTGCAAGCAATACCGTTTTTATTTACGGATGTGCAAGCACACGAATACATCTGCAGACAAACCTAGTCTGTTCCTAGATAGCCAGGAACAAACCCTGCAACTATTTCTTTCTTACAGGGTTAATTCACACTTATTCTGAGCAGAATCACAGCTTCACTTGGAAGTGTGAAAATGGGTCGGCACAAAATGAACACTTTTCAAAGCGTACTGAATTTAAATGTCTCCAAACTTCACTAACAAAGAACCAAGGTGATGCAGTATCGCTACTCTACACCCTTTGAGAACATGTAAACTGACAGACTGTAGACCTGGAAACACAAGGAAGTACAAAGGTCAAGCAGACCAGTATTGCAGTGTAGATGTACCTCAGTCCCATAGCCAAACAGAAGAGCTGATGCAGAATACTACAAGTCAACCATGAAGAAAAGAACCGGTGCCTTTCCAAGCTAACTCTTTGGATTAAGGTACGATATCACCTAGAAAATTGTTTAACTCAGAGCTCTTCAGTCACAGGAGATGGTGCAGCCAGGCAGATGAGTGGTGGTAACGAACGTGGCTGCCAGCATCGTGTCTGCCAGTGGCTGGAGCTCTGCACGTGCACGGGGCTGGCAGCCTCTGCAGGCAGGACGCCTCCTCCCGCACCAGACTCACCACAAGTATGCACATCAGCTGCATCCATTTAATGCCTTTGGCACAGTCCCCCTGCAAGATGAGGAGGATATGAGCAAGGCATCAGTAAGACACTTGATGCAAGGCACTCACGGTAAACATCTTTCCCAAGAGCTCCACAACCAGGCAGGAAGCAGGGCACGGGTGGTATTGGCCATTCCAGCTGCAAAACCTCACTCCTGGTTACCAGTACCAGCTGGCAGGGGCAGAACACACATTTCCCCTAACAAGTTATGTCAAGTAAAGAAAGGTGCTCACCACCAAAACGATCCTGCCAAGTAGTAGCTGCTTCCCAAGAGAAGGATGCAAACAGCTGGTGAAGGAGTTACCTGCTGGACTGCTCTACACCTTCTCTACAAAGACAGTGGCATTCACACTGGGTAGGAAAAACTAGGAAGACAAAGCAAACACTGTGCAGAATCAAACTCAGAAGGATGATTTCCACATGTTAAAGGAAATATACACAGTAAGCAGAAATCTGAGAATCTGTAAAGGATATAGCCCTCGTTTCCCACAGCACAGCTCAACTCTGAACACTTTGCACTGTTCCCATCCAGGGAAGGCATTCATACACACACATTACCACTCAAGCACCTTCCTGATGGAAGAAAAACAGTGAGCAGCATGAACCCTGAGCCCCTGCCTGCTGGTGGGCGGCCCTTTCCCACTTCCACAATGGAAGGCAGGACATGGCATTGTTTCCACTGATCGCAGAGGAACGGGGTGTGTTGCACTAAACCAAACCAGAAAGGAAATAATGGGATGTGAGTTATTCGTTTGGAAGGTAAAAAATACAGGAGAAAAAAGGATATTTGATTTTCCTTCCCCCAAAAAGGCTTGGGGCAAAGTGTTTTACAACACTTTCTGCAACTCTTCGGTTGTATTTTCATTAGCACTCCTAAACTTCCACAGCAAAAAAAACCTGCCTTTAATTAATTGCTGTGTTCCATAACTTTACTCATCCAGCTGAGCTTCAAGAACAATGTCTGAATGGTATTTTGTTTAAGTGACAATTTTTGTCCGCTGCAGCAGTTCTCAAACTTTGCATCAGCTTTCGTACCTCCAGGATAATTTTTACATCCTTTCCACTCCCATCAGTGCAGTTTGACAGTCACTGCACTGGTAGAAGCAAGAGTAAAGGACATGTCCTGCCGAGTACACCCTGAGAAGAAAGGAGGGGATGTCTTAGGGAGCAAATCACTGTGACGTGAGATTTTAAGTAGAAGAACACTGTTCAATTAAGACAGTAAAAGAGGAAAACGTTGGCGGATCAGTGGAAGGCTGTAAGAGGAAGAGGAAGCCTGCAGCAGGATGGATCTACAAGTCTGTTCTTGCTAAGACACTGCTGGACACATTCAGCACGTTCCCATCCTTTTCTGAATTCATGACTCTGTCTTTGACCCAGCAGCTTCTCAGCAATGCCCTCCATTGCCATCCCATATCCTGTACTTTAGGAATTACAGTCAGAGACACAAAAATGCCAACTATTTAACCCATGTCTGGGCGGTGCTCAAGTCTGAAAACCTTTCAAAAGTGGCATTTTTTGGTCTCCTTTCTATTCAAAAATCCCTTCCCTTCAAGCCCTGCTGAGGTCCTCAGCTCAGCAGCAAAAACTTCCAAAAACCTGGAGGCGCTGCAAGAATCCTTTGTTCAGAAGACAACACACCAGAACCTCTGGCCCAAGTGATTCAGCAACCTGCTCTTCTTTGATCCTGCCCAGCTTTCTTGTTCAAAGACCTGCAAGAAGTATGAGTAATGCTTGGGTGAGGATACCTGCTTACAAGTCTTTCATCTTCCCTGTAATTAATGTAATTAAAAAACGTATTTCCAGAGTTCAATTTCTGACTCTTATTTTAGGCTACCGCTCTAAGACCAGATACCTTAATATGTGACAAAACCTGCAAAAGGATTCCTAGCAGAAAGCTGCAACATCCATTTACTGAAAAATGCCAGATCTTACTCGGGCTTTGTGCTCTACAAGATGAAGCTCAGCTTCAAAGACAACATCCTACCTTTGTGAGCTACCCGGTTATTGATAAGCCTGCCTGCAAACCTTCTGGCTGCTGGAAGCCAGGCTGCCTCTGAATGTCTGGCTGGAGCAAATTATTCACTGACCTAGAATTTCACATGTAATACTGAACAACTTTTTCAAAGTTGCTTCCCCAACCACACAAACATAATCAGCTCACGAGGCTGCTGAAAGCAGCAGTTCTGCCATCTGTCCGCCTATTCCCACCTCACACTTGTGCAGGCACAAGCGGTTGTGAAGCCACACAATGATCCAGAGGGAACCAATCTCTGAAAACCAACCAGGGAAAAAATAAAATGATAATTAGATCATTCTTCCAGTCTGACACACAGTACGACTGTGCATGCCGGCAGGAGCATGGGAATAAGCACAAACAGCATCAGTGATTTTAACACTTGTGCCATTTGCAGAAGGCCACTGGCACCGCAACCTGTTTATAAGGTCAGGCACTAAATCTCAAGAATGCTTAAGCACACACACGTATGTTAAGTAAAATGATTTGTGTTACTCTGATTTGTTATCATGATGCTTTTGAAATAGTAAGCGGGAAAAAAAAGGTGAAGGTCACCCAGAGGAATCAAAGTGGAAAACATTTCTGTGGTCATCTTCACCTCTGCGTGTTTCTCCTAACAAAACAGGCACAGTAACACCAATCTCTTCAGCAAAACATTCTGACACGATTAAAAACACACCGCGGTGATACGATAATGCTGTTACAGAGAGACAAGGACAGAATTCAACTTTCTTGTGGCAATGAATGAGCAAAAGGGCACAAAGGTGACATGGGAACCTCTGGGATGAAGAACAGACACAGGACACTGCAAGGCAAAATGGCCACTGAGAGCAGCAGCTCCTCGACATCGCTATCTACAAGAAGACAAACACGGATGTACGAACTACCTGGGTAAAGAAACTCACAGCAGAGTCTCCCTGCCCTCCTTTCA
Organism: Excalfactoria chinensis; assembly: GCF_039878825.1. Classification (NCBI taxonomy): domain Eukaryota; kingdom Metazoa; phylum Chordata; class Aves; order Galliformes; family Phasianidae; genus Excalfactoria; species Excalfactoria chinensis. The sequence continues at coordinate 72,717,492 of NC_092828.1, forward strand.
TTACTGGTACTCTGATGTAACCACATAGGAGTTATGAAGAGAGCATAGGAAGGACTTGCTGGGGTGGCAGGTTAAGTAGGAATCCACAGAGCTGGGTTGTCATGACAGCAGCTGAAAGTATGCAAGAGATGTATAGATCGTGGGTATTAGAACAGCAAGGACTCCAAACAAGATCATTAAAACACGACATTATTTTTAACACCGAGAGGTATACACTACATCTCATTAATGAAACATGGACTGCACGGTAACCACTTGCACTGGTGAGGGTGCATGTGAATGGAGGACACATGTAGAAATGCTTCCACTGTACTAGCAAAGAGCACATTCTGCCCAGAGCCCAACAGTCATGCGGCGCTGGGAAGGGGCAGTGCATGCGCTCCTGTGGATCCCTCACTTGAGCCTCAGCTGAAGCTCAAGCTTCAGTTTCTGAAGCCCAGAAACTCGCCACGCAAGCTCCATCCCATTGTAAAGCAGAGTAGAACAGTGGAAATGATTTCGGCAACCCCTTACGTTAAGTTGGCATTCAGACAGCATGCAGAGTTGGTAACATCCCAGCCGGGAGACAGTAACTTCCTGCAGTGAGAAGTTACTCCCTGGAGTGCCCGACCAAACACAACCGGCACTGCCCGGGCAGGAGGGCACAACACAGACCCCAAATGAGCACAGCTCAGCACCGCGCAAAGCGGGCCTTTGTGGAGGCTCTCAAAGCCCTTAGTGGAGGCTCTCGCAAGCAGGCTTGGGAGGCAGAGGCGGCTGTGACTAACAGGTGTTAGCTGTGATCCATTCGGAACTTTGGAATTTGGACGTGGTAGATTGCTGAGGGGTTCGGTATATCTAATATGAGATTGCCTCCAAGTGTTGCTACACAGCGGGGACTCCGGGACCAAGCAGCACCTCAGGTGCCTGACACAGGGGACATACCGGTACACCAATGCTCACACACCAGGACCCACACGCCAGGCTCCCCTCAAGGTACTCACCGTGACACCGTGCCGAAGCAGAGCCCGCACTCATTGGGAACACTCGCGCTCAGAGCCCGCTTCGCGGAGGGGTCCCGGCGCGGCCCACAAGAAGAGGCACGGGGCGCTGCCGCGCTCGGAGCCCGGCCAGGCACCATTCAATGAGGGCTCAGCGCTGGGAGCGGGGCACCGGAGTCGCCCCACGAGCCCCCGCGGGGTGAACGCCGCCAGGGGCCCCTCGTGCCGGGAGGGCGCGCAGCGGCGGGACCCGGCCGGACCCGCACGGCGCAGGGCGGGGGGCCCGGCGGGCCGGGCCTGGGACCACGCGGGCCGTGCGGGGCCGAGCGAGGACAGGGGCCGGGCAGGGGCCGGGCAGCGGCGGGCGCGGAGGCGAGGGCCGGCGGGGCGCACGGCCGGGAGAGCCGGGCGCGCGCGAGGCGCCCACGAGGGCCGGGAGGCGCGCGGTCAGGAGATACTCACTAGGGGTCATTGGTGAAGCGGGGGCTCCGCGGGGGCTGGTAGCCGTACAGGTGACAGTAGAGCACATCGAAGCAGAAGCAGCACATCTCGGCCGACACCACCATCTTCCTGCACCCGGGCCCGCCGGAGCCGGCGCCGGGGGAGGCGAGCAGCGAGGCGGCCGGAGGGGAGAGGCCGGCGGGGCCCCCGCCGCAGCTGGGCGGCAGCGGCGGGGCCAGGGCGCAGCCGGCGGCGCCCCCCGCCAGCCCCCCGAGGCCGTTGAGGCGGGGGCCCCCCGGCGGGGGCAACGCCCCCGGCTCGCCGCCCGCCGCCGCCGCCCCGCCGCAGTGGGAGCCGCCGCCGCCACCTCCCGGGCCGGCCGAGCCCGACGGAGGGGAACTGGAGAGTTTCTGCTTCTTCACCCCGCAGCAACCCGCCGCCATCTTGGAGCCGTCTCCCCCCACGCAGCGCTTCCGACCCATGGCGGGGGGGCCGGCCGAGCGGCTGGGGGACGTGCGGCGGCCCGCTCCGCCTCCTGCCGGGCCCGCTCCGCCTGCAACGGGGAGGGAGGCGGAGGGAAGGGGAAGAATGAATGGGGAGCGGGAGGGAGAGGAAGATGGAGGCGGGGAAGGGGGGGGGGGAGGAAGAGAGACAGAGAGAGCTGCGTTAGGGCGAGCGCTGAGCCGCTGCGGGGCGCCGCGGTGGTCCCCTTCCCCTCCCGCTGGGCCGCCCCTCCGCGTCCTCGAGTCTTTCTTCTCCCTCTGCGGGGAAAGTGGAGCAATTCCACCCCGTGTGCTGAAGGAATAAAAATAACCCCCGGACCCGAGCTCGGCAGTAGTACAGCCCTCGGGCGCTTCCGCACGCCCTGCTGAATAATGCAGGTGACCTCAGGTGCCTCACGCTCGGCAGGGGATGCGTTCTGTGAGCGGCACGGAGTGCTGGGGAGCCCCTACGGAACGTGACGGCCGAGAGCCGCAGTTCTGTTCGGCTCTGAATTTGTTTGAATCACTGCCCTGGCGTTACTTCGCCTCCCGGGGCAGTGGGCACGGAGCTGGCTTTGCTCAGGCACTATAGTGCTTAAAAAGCTATGTATACATATAGAAAAAGAACAACAACAATAACAACAAAAAACATCACCAACAAAACATCATCAGCGTTATGCAGATGTCCCTGGCATGGGAGGTAGCAGCTGTTTAACACAGAACTGCAACGTCGAGGTTGGGAAGTGAGGAGTGAGGGCTGCCTTTAGTAGGTTAACTGTATAGCAAAATATTGCAGGTTTAGAGAGGCTGAAAGTCACTACCCAGGCTCAAATGCAGCCTACAGAAAGCCTTTCTGGTTGCAAACTACTTAGAGATTGAGTTTCCTTTGTTTTGTTGGAAATGAGCAGTTAGATGGTGTAAAACGCTCATCCCTCCCCCCCCCCCCCTTTTTTTTCCTTTTCCCCTCAAACAACTTTCCTTATTCTTTAGAAACAAAGGCAGCGTCTTCCCCTTGCGGGATTCATTAGCTTAAAACCAGTTCGCAGTGACACCTTCTGTTGCTTTTGGGAAAATAGTTTCTTCAGGTACTGAATTCTGGCTTTTTCTAAGTCTTTCAACTACGATCCACGTAAAATAAATAAATAAATAAAAATACCAGTTGCAAAAGCTGATGATATGGGTAGAAATATGAGCTGTTCACTGTACTGGGACAGAAAACAGTGAGGTTTGGTTTCAGTCTTGGAGCCAGAAGTGACAGCCTGTGCAGTGTCAGCAGCACCGATGGTGCACAACTGTCTGTATGGTTAAATGCAAACAATGTTCAGAGCTCAGTGGAATTATTTGGTGTATATACGGATAAAAGTTTGTTCTTTGAATTAGATGACTTGGGTTAATTTCAATGTCTGTTTCTTTGGCCCTTTGCTTCAGTTAAAGCACAAGTTCCTTTACTGGTCTTATTACAAGGAACCTGAGTGCATTGGGTTCCTTCATGTATACAGCACTTTTATGTTCTGCTAACTTTAGCACATTTTCTCCAGATGATTGATGGGCGTGCTGTGCCTCATGTAAAGTCAAATGCACTGAGTGACTTCAGTATAAAGCAATCTTTCAGCAGTTTGAGGGGTGTCTACTGTGGTAGTGCAATTACATCAGTGTGGTTTAGGTGCAAGGCAGCTCTTCTTTCAGACTGGCTGTTAAAATGTGAGGTGAGCGATAAAGTCCCAGTGACTTTAGAATCGTCACCTGTTACAAGTGAGATATTTCAATTATTTTTATATATAAAATCACATCCCATGATTCTTATCAAGCACTTTTAGGGTCATGGTGATAAGAAAAACTGCTCACAAAAAGGTATTTCTCAGTGGTCCAAAGCTGCTCTGAAATGTTGCCATTAAACAACAAAACCAGCTTGTCCAACTGGTCTAGTTCCAAAGGTCCAACCCCTTTGGAATCCGTGATGAAACTGGCACCAACTACAGGGGAGTCAGGTATTTCTCATATAGGCCAAGAGATGATCAGCATTCTGAGTATCTTGTAATGCAATTACAAATAAGAACAATGAGAACAAGGAAACAATGAGCCAAAATTGGGCTGCATTGTAAGCAGGAGTGATATAATCCTTGCCCTATTAGTATCAATTCTTTTAATAGGGACCGTGACAGGTGAGAGATTTGAAAGAGTCCTTAAAATAGCACATTTAGACTGTGGCTCCACATGCATTTCTGCAGCAGTAGTAATGTTGATTTAAGCAGCTCTACCTCAGCTGATTGTTCTTTTTCCTGTCCCACCCGTTCTGTGTTCATGCAGGTGTTTGTGCAGATGTGAGGCAGAGGATCAAGCTGACAAACAATTATTCTTTTCCCTCGATTGTCTTTCAGCCAATCAGTTCTCCCATCTGCTTTATCAGAGGGTGACACAGAAATCTGTGCCGCTCTATTCTGGGGGGACTGTGCAAATCTAAGAGGAGCTGCAGGCAACTTTTCGGTGTTGTTGGAAAATGAGAAAACGCAGCCTAACAGGGCACTGCACACAGCTAGGGGAAAACTGACAGAAATGATTCCTAAGTGCTTGAGTGTTAAATGTGTGTGATAAAGACCAGTGGAGGAAGGAGACGGATGACAAAGGAGACTTGACACTGAAGTTTATACTTAAGTCTGTGGAAAAGTCAGAGCTAGGGACTGAAAGAAAGGGAAATGGAAACTCCTCTTTTCCAAATATATCATTTTTCTTTTTCTTAGAATTAAGGAAACATACAACCATTTTTTTGGTTTTGTTTTTCTTTTTTTCTGTTCAGTGCCTACAGCCAGAATCACTACGAAGTTGTTAGCTTTGTTGTGGAGGAGAAGAGTCTCTACTTACATTCTCCAAAATTCAGAGGGTAAATTCTATCTTTGTATCTTTCCATCATAACAGTCTTTTTTTGGATGGCTCTGCCACGAAACTGGAAGATTTACATGCTGAGAATTCCTTTGGTCTCAGGAGTTCCCACCCATTGTGGAGACTGTCTAGACAACTCTCCCCTTGCACTGCAGCCTCCAAGGCATTATGGGTGTAGCTAGGATGAAAGTAGTTTAGCCTGATTTGCTTTCTCACATTATTCCCAAGCTGGTTTATCACACTCGTGAGGCTCGTGTGAGTTTTCCTCAGTATATTCTGCTTGGTCAGAATAGTTGCTGTTCTTTAGTAGGTTCACTGTGTCACAGCTGTGCCCATGAGAAATTAGATGCAGCTCTGTATCTAGGCCAGAAAGCGCACACCAAATCCAATAAAGCTAACTTGCATGTCTGAGAACAGTAATTGTTCCTACCAGTTAGAGGCCATATCCTGCTATTGTTCCATATATATTAAGGCCTTATTGAAGTCTCTTCTAAAAAATCTTGTACAAAAGCTCATTTCAGGATGTGATACCAGCCAGCAGGCTAAAGACCCTTGCACGTTGTGTTTCTGGAATCCTGTTTCATATCTTGAGCTATGTCATAATTTCACCCTGCTCTGAATCCAGGCTGCTATTTTAAAATTAACATTGTTTTTCAGGCATTTTTCACTCCTATGCAAGTATAGAGTTTGGTCCTTTTACACCATCTGTGCTTGTACTACAAAATTAGGCATAGGTTTGCAAAAAAAAATCTAAACTGATATTTATTTATATATCTGGGACTGGACAATCCTCTACTTAGCGGCAGAAACATTACATTTTAGAAGTGCCAGTGGAGTCAGAAAAGTTATTAGTTAAAAACCTAAAGATCAAAGCACTTGAAGTAAATGAAAGGTGAGGAAGTTGCTTTTTCATGGAATTCTTTTCACTGAATTTTGTGAGCTGCAGTCCTCCTCAGATATTATGCTAATGCAATATCCTATCCTTTTGAATGTATTTTTCTAATGCATGGTGATAAAGGAATACATAGCGTACATAGTTGCTTTCACACTATAAATTCACCATGGTTTCATTGAGGTCAGTGGAGTGATTTATGCTAGCTGATACATTAATAATAAGCCTTAGGACATATTTTTTGACGTGGCTGTTTGTAGTGTGTCTCCTTCACAAAATGTTTTCCACCGCTGTGGAGCAACCATGTGTATTAATAGCATTTCTGATTTCTGGACAGTACAAAGTGCTTGCTCTAATAAATTAATAAATTTGCAACAATATGTTGGTATCTGTTTATCCAGGGCAGTCATACAGCCACCCCTACTGAAACCTAGCAACAGTCTAACAGGACACAGCAATTGGGGTGCATTAGGAAAGACTGTCATCATTTGTTTTCAAATGAATGAGTAATTTGGGAGGATACAATTTAATTACCGAGGAATAAAATCTGATCAGAACACCACAATTATATTCTGTGATCCTATTATGAATAACAATTACCTTAAATACGGGTGGTCATAAAGACACTGTAATACTATTCCCCAAAACTCCTGCAACTGTTTTGGTGTCATGGGAACTGGGAACGCTTGAACCTTACCTATGATTGCACTGGGTAAGACCCAACTAGACAACACTGAGAAATTTGACTGACATCTCTGATCCTTGTACTTTCCATGGGTTTACAGCACCACCTTTTTTCCTGTAAATGGGCTGTTAGTGAAGTTACTGCCTTCTCTAATGCCTTTATCTAGTCAGATGTTAACACTAGATCATCGATGTAGTGGTACTTTTTGACAGTAGACTGTCGATTGCAATCTTCTAAGTCAGGCACCACCATATTATGGCAAAAGGTAAGCAAATGCACATATCCCTGAGACAGGACTTGATAAGTCCATTGCCTGCCCTCTCATGTGAATTCAAACTGGTCTTGGGGTTCCTTAGCAATTGAAATTCTTCAAAATGCATTTGCTAGATCCAGAACGCAATGATATGTTTCTGTTTCCCTATTTGGTGTATCCACAAGGGAGGCAATGTTGGATTTGCCTGCACGGATTGGCAACATGACTTCATTTAGTCCTCTGTATACAGTCTACCATCATTCTCCACTTACCATCTGACTTGTGTTTCAACCACATTTGTGTTACAGAGATCATCTGTCCCCCAAACCCACTCTTTCTTCCCCAGATCCACCACCAGTTGGGGGGCCTGTTCTATCATGGCCAGTAGGAGCTTCAGTATGGATACTGAAGTACCGTACTAGTGTGGTGGAGCTTGTTGCAAGATGAGATCTTTCATTCCTGCTGAAAATTTTATCAGATCCAGACTTTCAAAGGCATTCTCATAGATGGCCTCTTTCATACCTAAGTCGCTAATATAGTTTCATAAGTCTTTCATAGTTGATCATAAAACTGTGTTTAAAGGTATATCATTTTTATTTGGCCATGTAAATCAGCATGCGGCCATCAGCCATCGAATTAATTAATGATTTTCCTCATTATATAGGACTGCTGCTTATAATCTTTGCCTGAGGACAAGGTGAGTAGTAATGGATGCCAGTTTTGAAATTTCTGGTCCATTTTCCTGCAACACTTTTTGCCCTCATGTCCCATAACTGAAGCAGCCAGGCTGGTATGCTTTCTCTGGATTTTTGCCTAAATTGCTGTACTAGATCCATAATGTAGTATGGGTGTCATGTATGGGTGTGCCATTATACATAATATGGTTTGGGTGAGGGGCCACCAGTCTATCTTACATTAGGTCCCCAGCTGGCTCACCAGCACATAGAGCAAAAGAAAGCAAGAAGAGTACCTTCTAGTGGGATATAAGATCTATAGAATAATAGACAATAACAAAAACTAAGAATTACCTTACTTCCTCCAACAACCAGCAATGGCTCAAGAAAAGTTCTTTCTAGAGAGATGCTGCTTCCCCAGCTGCTAACCCTTAAATGAGGGTGAGGTTACTTCTGGCCCCTCGGGTATATTGCTAGCACCTGAGCTCCCTGGGTTAGCCATGCCTTCTCACATGGTGCTCAACCATTGGTTCAGGCTGTGAGCTGCCAATTCCACTGCATTCTGTTATGGTTTTTATACTTTATGTACTGTTATATATTTATTTGGTCATTTCTTACACTGAGAGGTGGAATCTGTCCCTTATGATGTTTATTATTCAGCAAAATTGTGGCAGCAGAGAGATTAACTCATTGTTAGAGAGAAAACACACAGTCCTAAATACCATAGCATAACAAAATTGAAACGTGGCATTATTTGCCACTAATCTGCAGTCCATCATTTCACTATATGAGAGCAGATATTTCTTTCTTTACTATTTAATCAAGTACCTAAAGATATTAACACTAGAACAAATTAAGGGCTTTTAATAGACTCTGAAAAGGCAGCAATTTCAAGATGATCCACATTAATTATTCTTTAATTAAATGCAGTATGTTAAGCCTAAGGAAGTGCAGAGATTTGGGTGAAGAAAGGTGGTAGAAATCTCTAGAAATCAAACTTTTAATAAAGCTTAATCTGTAATAGGGACAGCAGAAAGAAGAAAGGACCAAATTTGCCATACTAGAATCACTAAAGAAAGAGAAATATGTGATTACAAGCAGGAACAAAAAACAACAAATTTGTAATGGAGGGAAGGGCTACAGAACAAGGTAACAATACCAGATGGAGATTTTCAGATGAATGTATAGAATTAAAAGGATAAAGCTGAACCAATTTGTAGAGGTGATCACAATCTTGTTTTCTGAGTCACAGAATCACAGAATGACCCGGGTTGGAAGGGACCTCAAGGATCATATGGTTCCAACCCCCCTGCCTAGCAGGGCCACCAAACATACGTCTTTACTAGATCAGGTTGCCCAGAGCCCCGTCCAACCTGGTCTTGAACACCTCCAAGGACGGGGCATCCACAACCTCCCTGGGCAGCCTGTTCCAGGACCTAACCACTCTCCTAGTAAAGAACTTCCCCCTAACATCCAACCTAAATCTTCCCTCTTTTAACTTAAAACCATTTCCCCTAGTCCTGCTATTATCAGCCCTAGTCCTGCTATTATCAGCCCTACATTCAATCACTGTCAACATTCAGTATGAAAAGTTATGTTTCATAAAACCTTTAAAAGCATAACACTATGCATACAAAGACTTACCTTGTTGCATTACATGGTTTATACAGCAGCGTCACAACCTTGCTCTGAACATCTGAATATTGCATTGTAATATACAGCATCCAATCATATAGGTGAATACAAGTAATAAAACCAAAGGCTCATCAACTCGCTCAGACTATGTCCCTGTACTGCATTTTAACACTACCACTCTACTTTCTAAATCATTAGATCTGACACGCCAAATTTTATTCCCTTTAGTAGCATTGTTAGCTTGACTGCCCACTAAACATGAACACCAAGTGGGGATGACTTCACCTTGCTACTGAGCTTTCTTCGCTTCCATTAACTTATCTTGTTTCAATTAACTTGGCATGTTCTGTGAAAAGCGTCTCCTCATTATTGTGTGATTTTTATTTTTTTTAAGGCATGAAAAATATGCTTGCAGTACATGGGGATACAGAAATGACTTAAAAGAAATGGTACCTTTTGGCAAATAGAAGCACTTAATGGCCATATTTCAGTGATAATAATTGTTATAGTCTATATTTAGTCCCTCTTTAAAACCTGATTCTCTTGCTAAACTACCGAATGACTGCAGACTGTACAAAATAGAAGGAATATCTTTGCCTTATTTGTTTGAATGTAGTTGAATTTGCAAGAGAACCAAGCAAAGTAAGGCGGGAAGAAACGAACCTGTTTATTGCTGATGTGTATAGTACAGACACATCTGCAGCTTTTAGAAAATGAGAGTTCTGTTCTTTTTTATTCATCTTAAATCTCAGTAGCGAACAGATTTACAACTTTGCTGTGTTGCAGTGAAAATGTTAAGTCACAGCTTGAAGCAGTAATTGAGCACCTGGTGGGAAGGCAGGGCCAACCCAGTTGAACTCAGGTGCATGCAGCATACTTGAGTGATTGGAAGGGGTGCAGCCAGGGTCCATTCCTTCCCAGACTTCATTTATGAGTTGGCTGTGGAGATGAGGGTACCTTGCTGGAGATTCTTGCCTACCTGAAGTCTTTAAAGGTAAGCCGCTTCTTTTCTCTATTTCTAGGCTGTTGCATTTGCATAAATCCTTACTTGCTGCAGGCTGGGCTTGCAGTAGTGCAAGGGGTTCTGGTGTTTTCCTTGCTGGGGAAACACTGAGAAAGCAGTACGCCCCTACAGAAATGTACAGTTCTCACAAGAGAGGCTGAGCATGTGGGTGTTGTCAGGGCAATAGCAGGAGATTTAAACCCAGGAGATACAGAACTAATGGTCAGTTGCTGAGCCCAGCTGCTTCAGAGTCAGCCTGGCTGGAACTGGAGTGACCCATCTCAAGGTACAAGAGGTTTTTGTTTGGGTGTGCTTGTTTCTGTTTTTATTGTGAGTCAACACAATAATTGTGAGAACTAGTATAAATCATACTAGCAGAAGATACGGTATAGTCAAAAGTGACATCAATCATGTTTCTTTAGTTGCCATCACTCTTCAGATGAATTCATGGCTGTCAAGAGAATCTTGTACTTCTAGGAATGTTGTAAACCTGAATCATCCAAGAACATTAGTTCAGTGCATATGTTTACTGATGTATACTTGTGTCATAAGATCCTGTGTGCATCCTGTTTGACTATATATTAAGCTTATATTTTGTAGGTGTATAGTTGTAATTACAGAATAAATGGATAGTCAGAGGGTATCTAAGAAAAGACTCACCAATGCTGAGGCTTTCAGTCAAGATGGATGCTTGCCACAAAAACTCCACGCAGGATCAACCTCCAGAAAGAGATGCTACCTTAGTGGTGGTCAGCCCTTAATTGGGTCTAGGAGAGGTGGAGTCAAGCTCCACCCCTTCCAGGAGCACAGCTAAATTACCTTCACCTGTGCTTCCACAGCTGACTCGCCAGTTGCCTCAGATGATTAATCAGAGGTTCAGACTGTGATTAACAGTTTCCCTTACAGTAGGGCTCTTCTGTTGAGGGATATGTGGCTGTATATGTACCAAATACCACTTAGTGCAGTTATTTTGCTGGAAGTGACAGTTTCAATTTCTTGTTAAGCTGTCACATTAGCGTGTTGCTGACAGCCTCTCAGGAAGCAGCTCTTCTATGGATTGTAATCCCTGCTCTGTGGTGACTCTAAGAGCACAGGGCTCCCAAAAGGTTTCCTTGCATGCAAAACAGAGAGGGAAGTAGGAGATGATAGAGGACAACACAGAGAATTTACAAAAGAGAAGGGAGATGAGTAAAATGCCTTTCCTTCTACCACATGTATAGACAAGGGATCTGAAGTGGAATTGTAGAATCATAGAATTGCTCAAGTTAGAAAAGACCTTCAAGATCATCAAGTCCAACAACAATCTAACTGTACTACCCTAACTCTAACATCCCAATACTAAATCATGTCCCAAGCACCACATGCAAATGGTTTTAAACACATTTAGGGATGGTGACTCAACCACCTCCCTAGGGAGCCTATTCCAGTTCTTAACAACCCTTTATGTGAAGGAGTATTTCCTGATGTCCATCCTAAATCTCTCCTGGTGCCAATTCCTCTTGTCCTGTCAGCTATCACCACACCTGATACAAGCCAGGATGCCATTGGCCTTCTTGGCCACCTGGACACACTGCTGGCTCATATTCAGGTGACTGTCCAGCAGTACATCAAGGTCCCCTTCCATCAGGCAGCTTTCCAGCCACTCCTCTCCAGGCCTGTAGGATTACCTGGGGTTGTTGTGACTGAAATGCAGGACCTGACACTTGGCCCTATGAAAATCATGCCTTTAACCTCGGCCCATCAATCCAGTCTATCCAGCTCCCCCTGTAGTGCCTTTCTACCCTCTTGCCTATCACCATTCGCTCTCAACTTGGTGTCACCTGCAGACTTACTGAAAGTGCATTCAATCCCTTCATCAAGGGAGTGACATGCATATTCCTCTTCCCATTACATAGGTAGAGATATGCGAAAGACCTTATGCAAATATAGATGTTAAAGTTACATTACCTATATTACCGTATTTTATTTTTACCTAAGTTCCCATCCCAAGTTGCCATGAACTATATTGTGCTAATGTCAATACAAAAAGCAGCCATATCAAATGTGATCATATTTATATTTTACTCCAAGACCTGAAGCTGCAGTTTGTCATGGGGTGGGCTCCATGATGTACCTAGGAAGTATGTTTGAGGAAAAAGGGTTGTAAAAACAAAAATTGCAGAGTGGGGAGGATGCGCCAAGGGAATGGTTTGAGGATTGTGTGGTTGTGGATTGTGCTGTTCAGTTATAAAAAGGATCACGAAGACTAGAAATGCATTAACCAAAACACAGTTATCTAACATAATAGGACTTCTTTCTAGTCACCTCTACGTAGTTGTCCTACTAGGGAAAAAGTCAGAAAAGCTGTGTGGGCTGTACAGAGTTCAGAGAACTATTTGAGAAGCCATTAAATGAAGGTGGAATATCTTCCTGCTTCAGAACAAGAATCACCCGATGAGTTTTGCAAGTTGCATAGTGGTAGAATATGATTTATATGCTGCTGGATTACATTACTTTTAATTTTGAAAGTCCATTGGTAGTATCCAACTTCTGATATTATCTGGGTGGCTGGCATTTAAACTTATGTACAGCTAGGGCTAAGCTGGTGCTTCAGAGGGATAGGAAAAATGCCCGTATCTAAACCCAATAGATGAAAACAAATTGTTCATCAGGAAAATGAACTGTTTCTTGAATCATGTTGATTACTGGTTGAAGTATGTAGTTTGATTGCAATTATTGCCTTAATGCAGACTTTCAAGGCTTAAAGGCCCCATGAGAGCAATGCAGGAAGCCTGTTCTATCTATTACATATGAAATAAGGGGTATGAACTGTTGTATTATACATTCACAAATTCAAAGGCCCAAGGAGATAACAATAGCCACTCATGGTAACTATGCATTGCATTTCTTTCACGTGAAAGATAAATTAAAGGTTTGGAGGTTTGTTAGTTCTCGGTTTTGTTCAAAATCAGTATATTATGAATTAATTTGTTATGAAGCTTTCAGTGTTTCTGTTTTAAGGCATTTCATGTCTTCTGGAAAGACAGTCACATTGTTTATATAGCGTTTAGTATTAGTGTCTTTGTAATCGTCAATATTTGAGGTAGTTGTTATTCATCATAGAATCACAGAATCATTTAAGTTGGAAGGGATCCTTAAAAGCCATTTAGTCCAATTCCTCTACAATGAGCAGGAACACCTACAGCTCCATCAGGTGCTCTGAGCCTGTCTAGCCTGATCTTGAATGTCTCCAAGGATGGAGCCTCTACCACCTCTCCAGGCAACCTGTGCCAGTGCCTCAGCACCTTTAATGTGAAAATAAACTAAAAAGTCCCACAACTCCTTCCTTAAATCCAATCTAAACCTCTGTTCGTTTAGTTTGAAACTATTTTCCCTTGTCCTATCACAACAGACCCTGTTAAAGAGTCTGTCCCATTCTTTTTCACATAGTCCCCCCCCTTGAGTCAGAAGACGGCCTGCTTTAAGAATGTTAGGCAAGCCAGTGATGTTATGGTCATGTAGTCTGTGGCCTTCTGTGCCTGAACCATATGCTCTCTCTGGAAGCCCACAGCTCATCAACCAGTATGCAAAAGCCAAGGTGACCTGTTGCAAAGCTCTTTTGTGAAAGAAGGGCATGTGCTCCATGAAGCTTGCAGCGAGCTATAAATTAATTACTTCTGAAAAATGAGGCAACTCTACTTATTAAATTGCCTTCTGGAGGTGTGTTAGAATTGATATGCCCAAAATAATGGGGTTCCTACTTCTCAGTAGGGAGGAAAAAAGTTACAGAGGATTCACTTCATTTTTGAAGGAAGCAGGTGCAGTTGGGAGGGTGTTTGAATAATTGATGTTGGGATTAAAGCCTTGGTTTCAGAATGTGCTTGCAGTAAGACAAGTCTCAATTTGAATCATCTTAATTTGTGACATGTTTTCTTGCAGCATACAGCAAAATATATTTATTCAAAAATCTTATGAAACAGTAATTATAGTAAGCAAAGGCAATTGGCAGTGATTGAAATACTAATAATACATTGCATTTCAAACATTCGTTTAAAGTGACCTCAGCCTGTTATTTTACTGCTAGGAAAAAAACCTCTCTCAAATCACATTTGTCTACCACTGAGATGTCATAATAGTATGCACTAGCCAGATTAGAGCTAATTGCTAATAATTCATTCACCAGAAGGTTTGCTATTATCAGCTTTGTTTATGTAAAGTGCAGGTTGAAAAATAGTTCTGTTTCTCGCAAGCGGCTGTGCAAATTTCATCTGCTTTTATTGAATGTCATCATCTCCTAGAAATGATATGTTGTTGCTCTCATAGGGTGGGGGGGAGGAAGCAAATATAATACAGGATTCCAAGAATATTTTGAATGGTAGCAGGCTGAATATATTTATGTTTAAGCCTATAATATAGAATCTTTGTGTTCTGGCCATGAAAATTTGTGCTGAGAAAGGAATAAAGCTTCTCTGAAGGTGGTATGCATACACCGTGTGTTTAGATGCAAGCACGTATAGAAGTGTTATCTTTTTAGTTTCTTACTTTTGCATCACCCTGTCTTGTGTGCCAGTGCTCTTTGCTGCTCTGATTGAGGATGACAAGAACTCAGAGGTGGGTTCCATAGGAAAACATATAGATCCGCTGCCTCTCTACGCTTGTGTTAAATAATGCAAAATTGCATCGTTTAGCTCTTGTGCTGATGTGTTCTCTGACATTTCCAAGAGACAGAATGATACAGTTTCTGCAAGAGCTATTCCTTTCTTCCTTTCAGCTGTTTGTTCTGTAATGGTATTTTTTGTAACATAGTTCACTGATTCTCAGTTCTTTGTGTTCAAAAGAATTGGAGGCCTTACTGTAAAATAAGTGACGTTTTTACTTAAATTTTTACTTAAAATTGTAATAGAGGAAAAACACGTGAAAACTCCTTCATAAAGTTAAAGCTACTTCATGGCATTTGGACAAAAATCCTCCTTTTTCCAGCTGCATTGTCTTCCTCAGTTCTAGGGAGCTTTCAATACACTGCTCATAGCCAACAGACGAGGAGAATGCAATTAGTTCTTCACCCTCCGTGGTTTAGGAACTATGTTCATCAGATAGTTAAACTTCAGCTATACAGATATCAGTACCTCTATTGACATACAAATGCATTTAAAATTCTTATTTATAAGCTTGCACGTAGCTGCCTGCGTACAGGAAAATGTAGTTTTGTTTATTTTGTAACAAACTTGCACTGCTGGCAGTTCTTGAGCAGCATGTCTGCTCTGTGCTACCTACACAGTGCAGGTAAGGTAGGTCTGGCACCTGCCTGAGCAGAGAGCCGGGTCCCCTCCCTGCAGGTGCTGTGGGAAGAGCTGCAGGAGGGCAGGGGTTTGCCTGCTGCTCTGTGTCTTTCATTCTCAGCTGCTTTCAGGGTCTGTCTGGCCCAAAGCAGTGCTGCAAGTCTGTGCCTAAGCTAACTTTGCTGCATAACTTCTGCTTGACTGGAAAGGTAAAAATAATCCCTGACATAAATCAACTTCATTCTGCCTCAGGGCATAATTTAAATACCTTTTCCTGGGTGTTCTTCCCTCTTTGTAAAAGCAGCAAGTTCACTTTCTAGCCTTCACACTCTAATTCTAGAAAATGGTTAATGAGGGGCTCTGCCAGTGAGGGTAGAGATGTCACTGCAGAAGGATACAACCAGAACACAGTGACAGAAGACAGACAGGCCTACGGAGTCTCTTCAGTATTTCCTTTCCTAAGGTTGTAGGGCCAAAGTGTTTCCAAGAAGGGTGTAGCAGGACCTTTCCTAAGGGAAGTAAGGGAGATAATGAATGAATTGCTGCTTATCTCCATTCAGAAATCTCTTGAAGATGCATGGGGTTACAGATCTGAATACTTTCCTATGGGTATCCTCTCTATGCATACAGTGCGGTTTTATTCTTGTTGTTTGGTGTATTTTAAAGAATAGTCAATAGGGTTGGGCTAAAATCTTCATCAAAAAGTTGGCACTATGGGTGGTGGAAAAACTACTACTAAGGCTTAGCTTGTGCAATCAAAACAGCTAATAAGGGTTTGCAATGTGAAGAGGCAAAAAGAGAGAGGAAGGGTGCGCTGTCAGTGCAGCTTTACAGATGGAGAAGGGGCCAAGCCTTGATTCTGCAAAGTACAGAGGCAGAACCTGATTTTTAGCATTTCTAAATGTGTACATTTGAACATATTCTGTTTGATCCTGGCAATGCTTTATGCCTACGCATTTCTAATTTTAACTGTTCTCATTTTTTTTTTTCCTTACTATAAAAGAGGGGGACTTTTATAGATTCTCTCCAAATTGCTTTACTTGACTACAGCGGAACATCCACATTCTCAGCACAACAGCAGGCTTTCAGTTTGTGCATAGGTGTGTGTTTTGTTGTTGTTTCCCTTTGGAAAGTGAGCATGCAGCTGTTCAGCACACGTCTTGCACTGAGAGAAACAAGGAGCAGCGGATTTACCTACATTAACTGGTTGTGTGTTTTCCAATACAAAATAATGGGGTTAATATGTGGCTCCAAAGTAAAAAACCTTAGCCTAGAAGTGATATTTCACAGGTGCTGGACCGAAAACACAGGTGTAGTCAATTGTAAAATTGGCAGGACTATTTCTGGATGTCTGTGTTATTCAGCACTCATGACAAAACCCCTGTCCAGCAAAAGCAGAGCACGGGGTGACACCTTCCCACAGTGTAACCTTTAAGGCAATTTCTAACAGTCAAGAAGGAAATAATTAAAACCAGTGCGTTGGTGCTGCTTGACTTTGTCCGATGCGATGGCAGTAGTTTGAATTTAATAGTAGAGTTCTGAGAGGTTTAATGTTCATATATGCGTTGACGCGCTCTAGTGGCAGAAACTCGCAGTGCCGTTCAGGCAGTGAAGCTCAGTCTATTCGCATTCTTTTCTGCGCGAAGCAATAATTACAGTGGGTGAGAATAGAGCTGATAGTTATTGAATACAACCTAGCAATTCCCAAACTACCGCTCAAGCGGTGTGCTTTTATAGAACTTATATTCCTTTACACGTTTTCAAAGCTAAAATGCTGATTCAGGGATTTCACTTGTCTCATTTGGTCAGTGTTGAAGAACACACCCAGACCTAACCAGCCACTGAAGTATGGGTGCAGTATGTGTGCAATACATCTAAGTCAGTGAACAGCAATTATCCACAAGTCCTTGGCACTTGTCCTGTAATGGTAATGGATACAGAGCCCGGGCAACCTCATCCTTTAACCAACCATCATTAAATGGTAAATCAATAACTGCATCAAAAAATGTATTTATAGCTAAGCTCCAAACCTAGTGGTTTTGCTTATCACATTAATCATAAATAATTCACTGTTTCTTCTTCTGAGAAGACGTAATGGGCCATTTAGCTGCTTCAGTTGTTTTCATTTTTCCCCTTCACAGAGTTGCTCTGTGGCAGACTCCCTCACATAATAGGGTAAAGTACCACCACAATATATGCTTTATCATCACAGCAATTATAAAGATGGCCCTACCTATAAATAAGTATTTTTTCCAGGATCAGAAGCTGCTGCAGTACTTTTATTGTGGCTGTGAGCTATTACTGACTCTCTAGCTTTGCTGCTGTTACAGTTTGTGTTGCAGTAGGGTGGAGTATCTTCTTGTTTTTCATTGCAGATTATATGTTATACTTTATTTTGCTCAGCCACTGAGCAACTTCCAAGTCTTGCTTTCTGGCTACCTGAATATCAAAGAGTAATGTAGATGGACTGCTTCTTGCTGCTCGGCCTCTGAGGCTTTTTAATTTCAGCTTTTGAAGAACTTTTTATATGGGCAAGCTGCTTCACTGGTGTTGTATCTAAAGTTCTGTCTAGATGCAAATAGTTTAGTGGAAAAGCTCTTGTTCTCATCTCCTAAGAGCAGCTTGCTTTGGATTTCAGAGTAGTTTTTAGGCTGGTGTAACTCTTTCCTAATTACTGGAAAGACACTAACCCAAACTTGCGACTACAGTGAACAAGCAAATGTCCTGTTGAAGTAATGGGAATATTGCCAATGAATTCGACCTTGGTTATTTTTTGCATTCTCATTTGAAGTGTCTTTTAAAATAGCATTTTCAGGCACAGGATATAACATTTGTAGTTATGTCATAATACTTCTTAATTATTAGGGATCAGATCAGCTTTAGAGTTCTTATTCCTTGTCCCGTTGCCAAGTTCCACAAGAACGCAAGCTGTGAGTTAGCTTGAAGCTCTGAATTCTCTTTCCATATGGATGCAGTCATACATATCTACGTGCAGCCCTATTGGTGTAATACACTGTGTTTTTTCTCACTACACTTTAGTGACATAATTAGAAATGGAGTAGCATTTACCATTCCCTGAGAGCTGTGCTGTCTAGAGAGCCATGCTCCAGGAGGACATAACTGAGAGGGCCTGAATTTGACAAACGATTCACCACTCAATAATTGAAGGTAACGCCATTCAATATATACTCCCTGCACCCTGCAAGTATTGCTTTACATTACTGTCAGTTCCTTTTGAACTGGAATAATGCAAATAAAGAAGAAACCAAGTCATGGGGGAAAAAAATGAGATAACAATGGATGAATGAGCATAGAGTGAATACCATCTCGACAAAGTTCAGTTGCTGTACCCATTGAAGCAGCAGTAGTTAGCCTAATGCCTGGGCCTTGTAGAGTTGCTGCATGGAGATTATTTCCTGGCATGCACTGATGCAGTAATTATTGTTGAACTAATCAACTTTTGACGCTCTATCTTTCTATTTTAAACTGATGTCAGATGAGTCTATATTTTTGCATCTATTTCAGGCTGGCATTAAAAATTAACAAACATCTGAGTATTGCATGTCAACATCTTCAAAGTCCCCTGAGGGCATTCCTTAAGGGGAATGGGCTGTTTTCTGAGATAGAAAGGACCATATTCAGAGCAGAGGAGTCACAGTGTAGAATAATTTCAGTAGAAAACGAAGTATGTAACTAAGCTTATAACTTTACTCAGTTGCTATTTTATGATCTCAGCTGCACTGAGGGTTTATGTCCTCCAATGCAGTAAAGTGAATATGATTGTTCTGCACTCAGAAACAGATCAGATTCTAAAATAATACAACTCTTTTTCACTACCAGATTAATAACCAACAGATTCTTCCTTCTGGTACAATTTTACTTAACCACGTTATCTATTATTTCTTCTCAAGGTGAGAAATGAAGCTTTCTTCTTTTTTTTTCTTGGGCAGTAAAGAGCTTATTTAAAAGCATCAACTGATAAAGATATTTGAGACTGTGAGAACACAAGCTTTACATGGCTGTGGTTCCTTTCTATTACTTCAATTTACTAATCTTAGGATGCTTATTTTGGAAGTCCTAAATAATTCCTCCTGCTTATACAGTTTAGTTGCCTTGATGAAAAAGGCGTGTTAAAATTCAGGAAATACATTATAAAAATACAGAGGGGTTATGAGGGAAGCCAGTGTATTGTAACCTGAAAGCTCTGCGAAATGCCTCATTTATATTCCCATGATTCTGTAAAGTCACTAGATAGACTAACACATTATGCAGATAGTGCACTGGAGACAGAGGTTATGTGATGCCCAAGGCCATTCAATGAGTCAAAGCTGAGCCAGGGTGAAGTTCCCATTTTAGTGTGTCTATTAATAATACCAGCACAGACAAACTGCATGAAAGAACTAAATTTGAGGCTTGTGTGAGGTCAGCCTGTTCTGCGGGGCTGAAATATTATTTGTTTATATCTAACTCTAAAGTGGTGAACTTATTAGATACGAATATGACTAGATCACTGTCATATCTGAAAGACTTCACATACTGAACAGTAATAATCTGAGGCTATTTGTCCTCCGCAAACAGAGAATTATTTCATTTGAATCTTTTTTGTTTGCCTGCGGATTTTGAGGACAGCTGAATGCTGTCTGGCATCAAAAAAGATTCAGTCACATCATGAAATGTTCAGGGGTAAGTGTGAGATAGCATTAGTAAGAGCAGAACTTTACCTACATTTGTTTTTCTTTTATAAAGTGATGAACTGAACCATTGCTTTGTTCAGATATTACACTGAGTTTATACACTTCAGCTTCAGATAAATCTGGTGACTTTCATCTCTACTAGATGGTGGAGAGGAGGTGATATTACATAGTGAGAAATACGATCTGGGTTCTGCATGTGTCATTCCTATACATTGGTGATTTGTCTTATTGGCTTGGGCTTGAACTTTCAGGAATGAATTCCACTTTCAGATGCCTTTGCTAATGATTCTCCTTATGGTTTCTTCCCTGATCATCACACGTAGTGAAACCAAAGTCACTCAAGAATCTGCAGGATTAGAGAAATATCCAGTGGAGCTGACTGAACAGAGGCTGACAGATGTGAAGGGAAAAATTAAGGCATCCATTGCAGCTGTGCTTAACTGGAGCCAGCGCTTAGAAATGCAAAAGATGGCATCAGACACTCTAACAATCCATACTGCAGACTGCAAAGCACTGTCACTGAATTCAGGAGTCCTTAATGACAAAGGTTTGTTTTAAGCAATATTCTTTTTAAATGATTCAACTACGTCCTTATACAGGTAATATTTAAAAGTGTTTAGCTTACCTATTTCAATGTCTTTTTTATTTCATAGCAGTAAATTATTTTAAATGCCAGAGATCTTTTCACTTCATCCAGTGGATTTACTTCTTTTCCACCTAGTTAAAATAAAATTACCCAGTGACTGCAGATGAACTGGTTCTTGTCACTGTTATTTCATGTAGCCTTGGACATGCCATCTTTAAATGCACCTCTGCTGCTGTGGGAGCTCAATGCCTTAAAATCTCAAGATAATATCAACACTTGAGTATTGTAAAACTTGCCGTGACTGATTCCAATTCTAGGGATGGGAGTTTCAGTCATAAATTTTGCAAGGGTATCTTGCAAGATTTAATTTATAAAGAGCAGCCATCCATTTCTAAAGGCTAACTGCAAAAGAAATGCTACTTAGAGCATATGCTTGTTGGTACTGTACTGAATCATTCAGGTTGCAAAAGTCTTCTAAGATCATCAAGTCCAAAGCTCTATCTACCACCTATGCTGCCCACTAAATCACGCTCCCTAGTACCACATCTACATGTTTCTTGAAAACCTCCAGGGATAGTGTGACTCTACCACCTCCCTGGGCAGCCTGTTCCAATGCATCAATACTCTTTCCAAGAATACATTTTTTTCCCAATATCCAGCCTGAACCTCTCCTGGTGCAATTCTGGACCATTCCCTCTAGTCCTACCCCTCACCTCACCGCAACTTGCTTTCAGATAGTTGTAGAGACATATGGGGTTTCCCCTGAGCTTCCTCCAGACTAAATTCCAGCTCCCTCAGCCAGTCCCCATAAGACTTGTGCTCCAGACCCATCACCAGTGTTGTTGCCTTTCTCTGAACATGTTCCAGGGCCTCAGTGTCTTTCTTGTAATGAGCAGCCCAAAACTGAATACAGTACTTGAGGTGTGGCCTCACCAGAGCGGAGGACAGAGGGATAATCACCTCCCTGCTCCTGCTGGCAAATATTTCTGATGCAAGCCAGGATGCCATTGGCCTTTTTGGCCACCTGGGCACACTGCTGGCTCATATTCAGCTGAGCATCAACCAACACCCCCAGGTCCTTTTCCCCTGCACAGCCTTCCAGCTGCAGCCAGCTTCCCGAAGACAATGCTGTGGCAGATGTTAAAGCCTTTGCTAAAGACTAGGTAGACTACATCAACAAAAATCTTAACATTGATATTTGTTTACATGTAAAATGTGTTTGGTGTGCCCTAAACCTGCACAGCCTCATAACAGATTTCCTACATTCCTCAGAATATCAATGAAAAACAAGTCTGCTCCATTCATTCTTCCCTAACTCAAAGTGCTGGTTTCATTTGTATGCCTGAAAAGAGATTGATGTTATCACACCAGTGTTATCTCAGACTTTGTACAGAAATACAAATGCTATGAAAAGGAACAACATGTACTGAAGTAAATTATAGTAACAGTCCATTAATCCATACATTACATCCAGGAATTGATTCTTTCCTCCCTTACATTAACATGAATCCAGGGGATCACAGAAACCTAGAAAACAACCCTGCAGTGACTGTAGTGTTGCTGCAATTTGCAGAAACAGACGCTTGTGATTAATTGATCATGCTCTATCTTGAAGAAAAAAAAAAGGAGAGTATTCATGCTCCCATCTTACTGCACCAGTATATTCTCCTAATTCTATATGGTTCAATATGGTTGTCTGTTCTTAGACCACTACTGTCATACCTCTTGAATAATCAACTACCTGCTGGCACCTTTGTGAATAGCACTTCTTACCCCAGCTCACTGTTATGATACGTTTTCATCTTTCTGGAAGGTGAGTGATCAGAACTATAGAATATTCTAAGTTAGGACTCACCAATACTTAAAGGACGTCACCAGCCTGTTCTGTCTCTAATGTAAGCACCCTGTTTGTTGTTGCAGAGCCCCTCCCTATGAGATTATCAAAATCAAAATCCAGTCCTTTCCAAATTCTTGTACCACTTTTCACTCTTTGCTGATGTTTCCTCTTTCAACTCAGTCCTTCAACTGCATCTAGGAGAATCATCTTGGTGCAAAGTGACAGTCCAGGAAATAAGACAGTTCCTTTTATTTTAATGATGGGCGCAGCCATCTCAGCAGGTCACTGCAGTGTGGAAATTTATTGCATGTCAGTGAACTGACTGAACACTGAGACTTGTAGGCACTTGGAGGCTATTTAAAGAGTAATGCAGAATCAATTAAGCCTTTTTAAACTTATTTTCAAGCTAAAATTTGAAATAATAAAATGACAAGAAAGCATCAGGTGTAGAGAATATAAGAAATTACTGTGGCTCTGCTTATGTACAATAACTGATTTATAGCAACTGTAGTGTGTGTCTGAGGATGTCATTAAAACTGGAGAGACTAAATCCTGTGATTATTCAAGTGAAGAACTAATTATGCTTTACGTTCGTGTTCTGCCTCCAGAACAAGTTCTATTGTAAATCAGCATCTGTTCCACTTTAGCCACTGCCCTTCCTGATAGCCGTCAGCTCTTTGCATATACTTGTCCTTAGGCAAAGGCCATCAAGTATGAGTTATAGAGTGCCTTGCATCATTGCTGCTGCTGAATTATAAATTAGTGTATTTATAGAGTCAGTTAATCTTCAGTGTCTTGTTTGTAGCTCATTTAAAGTACATGCACACACACACAGAGAAAAAAAAACAACAAACAACCAAAAACCTAATGCAGCGTGGAGAGCTGCTGCCATCTTCCTCTAGATCTGCCATTTCTTGTGAACCCCAGGAGTCAGACAAGTTATCTGATGCACAAAGGGTGGGAGACGGCCTCAAACAGCAGAAGAGAATACGGTTAAGGAGAGGTGCGTGGTGTGACCTGCGCCTCTGCATGCTGCCCACACAGCCTGAACAGTGGTGGTGGAAGAGCAGGATTTCTGTCTGTTCTTTGACAACTTTTCTTCTGATCCATATTTTTGGGGACACAGCCAGTACACTGGAAGCATGATCACTCGCACCAGGAGAAGCAGTTACTTCTGTTCATAGCAGAGGGAGGTGCTATTTGTGGTCCTAACTTGAAGATTTTGTATGAAAGCATCATGCAAGATCCAGTGGGAAGCCAAAATGAATGTATTAGCTCAGCATGGGTGTATCTTCAATTAGGAACATCTAGAGAACTGTTAATCCCTGTGATCTGTGTTCTTCATTGAATCAGGGAACTCTTATATGCAACAGTTTGTTTAAAAAATAGGTTAATATAGCCTAGAAGGCAGCTATTTCTTCATTATCCAGATTATTTTCTTTCCAACATTCACTGTCTTTCTAATAGTATATATATATATTTTTTACTTCAGTGGCAAAACTTAGAATGGCATTTTCTGAAGTGATCCCAAACATGACACATGAATAGTCTATTTCTAGAAGTGTATGATTATGAGTTTTATGTTGTTTGATTCCTAAATAACAAATTCCGCCCAGACCTGTCCTGTCAGTAGAACTTCATTTCGCTTCTGTTTGTGCTGAACATAACTTTTTAAGAGAGAAAATAAGGGATCTACATTTACATGCGAGCCCTGTAGCCTGTCTGATGACATAGCGGTTCCTCTGTTAACAGTAAACAATCCAGTGCTTGCCTAAGTTTGAGCAAAAACACATCCGACCATAATCACTGTTTTCTGCCTGCACTCTCTGTGAAATGTGTAGTCTCAAGATTTCCTGCGTGCTGAGTGCTAGCATTTGGGGTTGAGTGCAAAATGGAACTGAGGACTAAAAGACTAATTCATCCATCTCATTAGGCTGATTTAGTATCATGACTTCAGTGGAAACGAGGCTGAGGTTTGCCAGTGGGAGGGGAGAGCCAGACTCAGAGAGCAGTCTGCTTTTCAGGGGGAACATAGTATCTTAGAAACTGTCTGCCAAAATTGATGAGGCACTTTCTGAAGCAAAAATACAGCCTCCAGGGCCTGATTCTAAACCTACTAATAGCAACTGAAGTTTTCCTCTTGGCTTCTAGTGCTCTAATTCATTATATCCTGCATGACTGCTCAGGGTTTTGTTTGTTTGTTTGCCTTGGTTTTGTTTAATTTCTTTGAGTATCAACATGGTAACTTTTTTTTTGTTTGTTTTAAATGCTGAAAAATAAGCCTTAAATAAGAATCCAGCGTCTGAAAGCCTTTGTTGGTGAACATAAGATCTTCAATCCATTTGTGCACTGGCAGCATCTCCCCCATCCCTCCAGTCAGTTTTCCCAATCCCTCAAGAAACGTGCAGGTGAGGAAATGAACAAAAAAAATCTCCCTTACTGGAAGGGAAAAGATTGAAAAACCTCCTGAAATACCATTTTGAAGGCTGTGCTAACTTTTGCTTTTTCTATTAGCGATGATGCCCAAACATTTCTATAGGAAAGGTAATGGAGTTACGTTTGTCCATTATGCTCCTGTCTGCACTGGCAGCAGATGCAGACAGCTTCTGATTGCTTGTATCAGAAAGCCCCCTCTCCCCCTAGTGCAAAGTCAGGCTTTCCGAAACCTCTCAGTAGGACAGCGTGCACCGAGTTGCAGTCAAGTATTTGGATAACGTACATTAAGCCCTCAGGAGGATTCTCATTTTGCAGTCATCACATTACTAATCCTGATGAGATAAAACAATTCCGGTTTTCTAAAGAGCCTCAAGTGCAGTAAAGGATCAGAAGAATCCCTTTCCCAGTTTCTGTCACTAGACATTCCTAGAATTGGGTTTGTATATTCCTTTTGAAATGAACTGTGTTCATCTTCCTGCAGCAGTAAAATATTTCTACAAGTATTTCAATAAACAGCATGTCTTGTAAAACCGGGATCTCGCCATTTCTGCAGAGCTCACTTCATGCATTTCTGTGAGTCTATACAGAAAGAACTGCACAATAAAACCTATTCATTTTCAGCACAACTCTGCTGTGCCAGTTTTACAGTGTATTTGTCTTTGTGATGTTAGCACACTGCTCTGTGGCAGCGTTAAGGTATTATAGCAGAACCTGCACACAGGACAAGAAAGATCCATATATAACTGTAAATCAGCAATAGCAGGTCTTTTTAAATATGCTTCCCTCTACAGTACATAAAACGAGTCCCTGATTTGCATTATTTGCAGAGCTAAATAATGAGACTAGCAATACATCTACAATAGGGAAGATCAGGCAATAGAAACACCCACAATTTCAGTCTGGATTAAAAATTACAAATCTCTAAAGGATGCTAAAATGTAAAGGAAAAAAAAAGCAACAAACAACTCTGGAACCGATCAAAATCAGTGTCAGTCATTGATTTCTAGAACACACAAAGAGACGGTGAGTATAAACGTGTTACTTACAAGCGCTGAGGATTTTAGGGAATGAAAATGGAGACCAGGAGCTGGAGACTGCCTGCCATGCCAGCAGTGTTGATTTGGAAGCGATGGACACAAATAAACGTTCAGCAAAGCTTAAAAAACTGCAATGCAAGGCTAGCCAAAAGTGTCCATGTCCTTACCGTGCTGTGGCTGGCAGGCAATCCGTGTCTGGGAGCCTTCGGTCCCTCTAATCAGGCTCCGGGGATTTTGTTTGCAAGAGAGATTGTCCTTTAAGTGATCAGTGCAGGAAAACAGAGAAATAAAGAGAAATGAGCAAATTGTACAAGGCAAATAGCTGCAGGTCTTTAGCATGCTCCCTGCGTTTTCCTAAGCTGCATCTGCAGTAGAGAAAATATCCCAAAAATAGCTCAGGCTGCCAATGACTTGCTGAAACCTGAGAAAGAATTGCTGAATTTAAAGATCTGGGTTGCTGTGGGTGTGCGATTAAAGTGAGAAATCGCTGGCAGGAAGAACCTACGATGAAAGCACATGCTTAAGGAGTAACTCCTGAGTTCGGGAGTTCGCTGGTGTCACAACAAGAGCTGACCTCCGACTTCCCCCTCCTCCAGCCAATGCCAGTTAACCCTTCAGAGTTTGGCATGGAGAAAAGTTCTGCCGTAGGAGACGGGAGAAGAAATAGAGTCAAAAGGTTGATTTCAGCTGCAACGTCTGTGATGTAGCAACAGTATTTTATAGCAGTGTTTTACTTTATACGGTTAGAAGCAGTCAGACAAGCTGATTATTTTGCAGAGATCGTGGAAACTGCTCACTTCTGATATCTGGAAACCTCGGTCTGGTGTGGGGGGCTGTATGCTGAATACCCCCCTGAAGCCATTTGTAGTCCCATAGAGTGAAAAGGATTTCAGGTAAAGCGTTGCAGAAGAAAGGATAGCATAACATTTTCAGTGTTTGCAGGAAAATCCTTATGGACAGCACTGCATTAATCGCCTGAGCATTTGGCACAGTCTTGGCAGAGGCACTGTTGTCTCTGTGCTGTACCCAGAAGAAACTGCAGTCACTTATCTGGCCTGTAATTGTCTTTGTGCTTACACAGATCAATGGGTTGTGGCGTGCTTCAGCCTCACTCTTCAGCTTGTTCCCTGCCACTTTTTGATGTTACTTCCCTGATTTAGAAGAGAACAAGAAGCAGTTGGCACAAAGCTGGGAACGCCGCATTGATGCCAGATGAGTTTCCCAAACAGTGCCAAAAGTAATCCTCAGTAACCTATTTAGGACAGCATTAAAGCTGCCAGAGCAAGGGCTAGGAGCTAGTCCCTGGTTTCCTTTGTACTGACACTGAAAAGGGAAACAGCTTTCAGAACTGTATCTGGGTTAGGTTCAGCCACATGGGACTGGATTATGAGAAGCTGCTGCTTGAAAAACAATTGTGCATCTCAGAATAAAAGCTCAATATTGCCCTTACTTCAGTGTGCGCTTTTGTCTTAACATGACATTTTCAAGTCATGCCAAGAAATAATGGCATCCTAAAGAGAACATTATTTAATATGCTTCAACCGCAGTGATGTGAGATCACTTAATGGTTCCAATAGGAGTCTTCACTTCAAGTGATGAAGCTATACTTTAGGAAATCTGCTCCTTTTATCTTGCAAATGCTTGTGTGCAATGTATGGTAGCTGCTGTAGTTTCAGACTCACAGTGAAGTTTTCTGGAACAAAGGAGTTATGTATCTGTGCTATGAAAATAAATAGGCATTTAAAGTGACCGTGTACAAGGGCAGCCAAGATACATAGCTATGACCTTCCCATTTGCAGGTGCTTTGGACATAAAGGTGCTACATCAGACCTTTTGGTCAGATTGCAGTTCTAACTGTTCTGATCTGACATGTTCTAGAAGCTGGAAGAGCAGACAGTCCCTGAAGCAGGCTGGTCATCCTCTTTGTGCCCTCCCTGAAGTGCTTCTGCTGACCGAACATAAATGCAGAACATAAGGAATTATGGCCTAAATAGTTATGAATCTCGTGCTATAGCATTCACTCTCAGACAAATGGCATCAAGTGCTCACACTTACCTACTGTTGGTATAAATTACCTCATAAATTTTATGGTGAGCTGAAGAAGCCTGATTACTAATCTCCGAAAAACTCCTAATGCAAACCCATTCCTGTCTTTGAAGGAGCAGGGTGATACAAAAGACTTTATAGGCACCTTTTCAGTAAATTAATAAAACCTAAAGCCAATAATAATGACAGCTAGTAGGTAATTCATCACAGATGGTACACTGCTAGCAATACATCAGCATAAGGCTATCATTAGAGGCCGGTATCTGTATGTTACCAGATGAACTATGCATTAAAAAATGAAATTTTATTTTCCACAAATGGGGTAATTAATTCAAACACTCTTCTTGTCTTTCCTTGTTGTAATGAGGCTGCTAATGCAACACAATAAAGCCGTGCTTCGTCTCAAGCAGCTGGAAACTTGGGATTCTGAACCATCCTCTCTGTCGAATTTCATTAGTACTGAGAGTCTAGAACATAAATTATGAGATAATGCCTATTTTGTTATTTTTATCTTAAATATAATATAGGGCAAAAATGAAAAGAGCATGACAGATTTCTGAGCAGAGAACAGATGGGCGGTTTGGCATGGAAACAAAGATGTGAGCATGCATTCATCATTCTTATAGTGAAATACGTGCTTATAGTGCCTATCAAATGGACATATAGATCAAGTAGGTCTCTTTCCGCTACAAGAGGTGCTTTATATCGTTACACTATAAAGTATCTAACACACCTTTGAAAGCTAAATGGTCGAATGCTCTTGCTCCTCTTTTTGTCATCTCTGTCATTTCTTCATTATTGCACAACTTGCACATTGCTGGGCGCTCAGTG
This sequence comes from Excalfactoria chinensis, assembly GCF_039878825.1. NCBI lineage: Eukaryota > Metazoa > Chordata > Aves > Galliformes > Phasianidae > Excalfactoria > Excalfactoria chinensis. The sequence goes on from NC_092828.1 coordinate 72,746,139, forward strand.
TAACCAAACACCAGCATTCATCCTTCACTTCCCTGGAGAGAACAGGAGAAGTGACTGGAACCTGCGGTGCCCTGCCAGGCTGACTGAGCTCTGAGCCTGTCGTATCAGTAGTGCGAATGGCAAACCATCTGCCAGCACGCCTGTAAGCACATCAGGACGTGGATTTCAGCAGTCATTGATGGTTGAGTGTTCTTGGCTCTGGGTACTGGCTGGTGTGGAGAAACAGTCCCGTTTCTGCCACGGCAATAGGCTGACAGAGCAGCGCGGCTGTGAATGAAAACTCTGCTACAGAAACTTGTTGAGCAAATAAAGTGAGAAGTGTGGGCGAATGCTGTACACACTTCACTGGGGCAGGATTTGACCAACTCGATTTCCCTTTAGCCAGTCTGTTGTTCAGAGAACTCTTAGGATCATGAAGTTCACAGTAATTTCTGGTGCGCATAACTCAACAAAAGAGGAGAATTTCTATGGATTGACCAATAACTGTTTTTATGACAGTGCTAGAATAGGTGCAAAAATGACCTTTTTTTTTTTTGGACTGTGACCATGTTGTGGGAGGGGGGAAGCCTCAAATGCCAGTCCTGGTGCATCATCTTACTCTGCACTATGAGAATTTTAAAGGTGAACTCACATCATTACTTGGTGGGGGAAAAAAATGAACTTTTGGTTGGAATTCCAGTGATTCTGTAAATATGCTTTATTTTTAATATAGGTAATTTTTACCTTCTGATATGTCCTCAAAGGCATTGGTAGTATCCAGGGCCTACCACCCTTATACATGCTATTGCCTAGAAGGGTATGTCTAGCTGGACTGTTTCAACAGAGTAGGTTGCATTTGGAATTGTATGGCAACCTGAGGTCAATGGCTTTTATTACAGCAAATGTCCTTTCTTTGTTTCAGTACAACAATCTGTAGCTAGCGCTGTTTATCAAGGCAGCGTACAAAAGATGTGCAAAGTATCTCCATTGTTACCGAAACCTGAAAAGTAAGGCCCCTTCCTGTACCTTAGAACTGAATCATGAGGACTTGCTACCTCGTATTTCTTCCATTCTAGCTAAAGCTAGTTGGATGGTCATAGATATTCCCTGCTTTCTGCCTGAAGCTTCACACATTTCCTCTTATTTCTTCTCTTCTTTTTGTGTTTTTATCCTACTGTTTGGGACATTTCCTCTGTGTTTAAAACCCTCTTGTATTCCCCATCTCCCCTGCCAAGCACACTATCTTTCTATCTCATCCCACCTTGCTCTATTTCAGCCCCATACTGTTGTACTGCATTTTGGTTTCCTTGGTTGGTTGGAATGTACTGTTGGGACGGGTAAGTCTGCTCCTCTGTAACTACGATAAGGCGCTGGTATTGTTAAACCTCCTTGTGAAATTAGTTTTCATCAGAGGACTGATTGGTAGATTTTGTCAGATCCCCGTAAAAATTCTGTCATAATCAGTGACAAAGAAAATTAGAAAACTCCAGCCACAGGAGGGAAGGGCTCCAACTGCAGCCCTTCCCTCCCTCCAGGCTCCATGTTGCTCAACAGCCAACACTGCAAACCTCCAAAGTCTCCACAACTGCTTTTGGCATCCTTGCAAAAATTCTGATTCTGTTGTGCTTTGAGTGATTAATGACTACTTCCAGGGATTTTCTCTGGTGGTTCTCACATGAGGCATAAAGGAATCAATTGCCTCTGCAATGTCTGGGAGCAGAGCATGTCAGGGACATAGTTTGCTGAGTTTATAATGAAACATCTTACTGCACTGTTAGTACTCTAAGGTACAAACTTAATATGTCTTGCATCTGCTTGGCCTGAACACTGCAAGTTTGCTTTAGCAAACTGAGAGAGTTTAGTAAGAAACTGCTATTAACAACCACCAAACCCACAGTTATGCTATGAAGAATACAATTTAGTCTGACTGCATTTGTTCAGTTTTTTATATGCAACAGTATAAATCAGAATACTCCAAAGCAACTAACTCCTGGATACTAACAGCCCTGTCACTATAAGTTTTATTTTGAATGTTAGGGAAAGCAGTTTGGAAAATGGCCCAGATTCTACTCCACTGTAAAGCTATAAATCAGAATAATTCTAGCATTTGTACTAAATCTTTCTCAGTGTTAACCTTACAGATCAGTACAACTGAGTTAGAGAACTAATATATCCTTTCTTGAGATTTACACTGGTAAAAGGAGAGACATCTTGTAGTTTTGATTGGCTCAGTTTCTAAATGCATGGAGGTCTGTGAAAAGAGTTGGGGCTTTTAATCGAACTTGATTTGACTCTGAAATGTAAAAATCAGAAAAGGTTCCACTTAAAGTGGAGACTTCCAGCCCGGAGCCCAGCAGTGTTGTTCTGTCTGATGTTCTGTTTGATATGACTGTGGGGAAAATTTGCTGCACTGGCATTCTCTTATTGTCACCGTGTGTCTCCAGTGTGGTGATTCTGAGGTGTCTTAGAGGTTTCTTTTGTTTTAAACATACTTTTGTGTATCTATTTTTTCCATTCTGGGAAGGTATGAATAACAAAATATTATCACAGCGTTCCTTTGAATTCGGGTAGCAGTTTTGTCAGGAAGAAGAAATGGAGAAGTCAAGTGTCTTTTAAAGAGCTGTACTGGCAGAATACATCAAGACATAGACAACCAAGCCTGTGTTTCTTCTCAGTGCATAGCTGGTTTCTGGTCCATTTTGAAACTGGGGACATTTGGAAGTATCCAATATCAGCTTTCACTGTGTACCATCACACCCGAACTTCTGTTCACCTCAGAGACTTGTTGCTACCTTTGCTCTCCCTCAGGGACCATTGCTCTGTGCCTGATTTCTCCAGAGGTGGCATTTTTATCAGCTCACGGTATTTTTCCTATGAGTGAAGAAATCAAGCATTTTCTGTGGCTGTGTAGTCTTGACATTTTGGGTTTTTTGTGGTTTAACAGTGCTATGTACAGGAAAGCCTGCATTCTTTAATATTGGGAGTCAGGAAAAGACTTAAGAATGAATGTGAAGATAAGTTTGCACTGCACTGGGGCTACATTTACGCCTCTTAAGACAACATTTAACCATTCATTTGATGAATGATAATTTCTGTATCAAAGGTCCCATGGCCTTTCTTCAAACTCCCTGTTTCTACCTGCATATACTATCTATTGATTTCCAGAGGATTTTATGGTAGCTGAAGCATCAGTCTGGCTGGGTCCAATGGTTCCTACATTCCTGTCCTAATAGCCTGCCACTTCCAATGCTGCTTTATCTGATGTGTCAATGGGCCTGCAGGGTCTCATAGTATTATCCTTTTCCTTCAACACTTCAATCCCTTGGTCTTTTCTCAATAATAATAATAATAATAATAATAATAATAATGCTTAAGACTGCAGAACATATTGAGCCTGAGGCTGGTAGAGTGATACCCGAGATTTAACTGTGCTGTTTGGCAATTCTTGGTTATAACACACTGAAAAATTATTCACTATGAATCCCTCTTGGATCTAATTATGACCTGTCAGCAAACCAGGTGTGGACAAGAAGCTGAACATTTTAAAAAGCGTTGTTATTCATGTTAAGCAAGGAAAACAATTTGGTGGTATTTTAAGAATGTCCCGTGAGTTAAAAAAAGAGAGGCCTAAAAGTAGTGCTTAAAAGCAGTACTACAAAATCAGCTTCAAAGAGAGTGGTATGGGATTCCTGTGTTGTGGTTAATAGAAAAGATTATTTCTATAGACAAACAGAGGTGGAGGATTTGTTCTGTGTAACATTTTTCCTCTATGGCAGCATGCTTTTTGGTACTGTTGCTTATAGACTTATAGAATTACTAGGTTGGAAAGGACCTACAAGGTCATCTAGTCCAACCGTCCTCCTATCACCATTACTACCACTAAGCTACTAAACCATATCTTGCAACACATCATCCAGACACCTCTTGGACACCACCAGGGGTGGTGACTCCACCACCTCCCTGGGCAGGCTATTCCAGTGCCTGACCACCCTTTGAGAGAAAAAGTTTTTCCTTGTATCTAATCTAAATCTCCCCTGGCACAATTTGTGGCCATTTCCTCTTCTGAGGATGAAATGTGTGGGGAAAAGGTTGGTGGAGATGCTTTGAGTTTAATACAAAGTTCTTAGCAGATGCAGTGTAACGGTTCACTGTAAAATTAAATTTCAGTACCATGGTGTCCCCAAAGAACACATATATCACCACACCTTTTCCCCTTTTATGTCAATTTAATCGGTGATGTTTAATAATTTTGCTCTCCTGTGTGGACACTACAAAACTTCATCAAATACACAGCTGAAATTTTTGAGTGCAAGTGTGCTATTTCAGGTAGTCATCCCCCTTCCCTTAGGCTGTGCTGAACAGTGAGAAGAAGGACACGTAGGTCAGTGTGAGCATCTTGAACTGCCTGGATTGTGGTGCTCTAGCCAGGAGCAGTCTCATTCACCTCGGGCAGCAGTAGGGAGAGAGGGAGAAAGTCAGATGCATCTAATTGAAGTCTTCCTCTCTATGCTTTTCAACTCAGTTGAATTCAAGACAGCGGTGATCTGTTGCTAGGTCTGCAGGGAGTGTTCTCTGTAAAATACAAATTTCCTTGCCTTTTGGAATATATTTTTACCAATGCCTGACCTTTACTTTGCTCCACTTTTCCATTTCTGCATTATCGCAAGTAATAGTCTTCAAGGTAGCTGAAGAGCCTCCCTTAGCCAAGTGGTTGCAACCCACCTTCATTATTCTTGTTGAATTTCTCATGCTTTCCCTGAGGCTGCATGCTTGTTTCTTTTTTTTAATCAAACAGAAAACTCGTATTTATTTTTTTTTTGTAACCATAGAGGCCATTTAATCAAAATATTTAATTATGCCTCTCTCCAATTTAAGTCTGGAGCCAGTTCGGGTTTGTTATAATTAGAACAAGATTTTGTGAATGACAACATTTTCCAGTATCTTTCAACTGAATCAGAGATTAGAATCTCAACTTCTGTTTATGGCAGACATTCAGAAAAGTCTGTGTGTCTGTAACTCACACTGGCTTCAGTGGTGGTGTTCACAGTTCCATACAGACAAGCATATGCTTAAGTGTTTTGCTAGCCTAGGTCCAAGTATCACACAGAGCTTGGGAATTTTGTCGTGTTTTACCAGGCCAAAGAGCCTGTAGCGCTGCCTGGGGTTGTTGTGGCCAATGTGCAGGACCCAGCATTTGGTCTTGTTGAACCTCATCCCATTGGCTTCAGCCCAGCTGTCCAGCCTGTCCAGATCCCTCTGTAGAGCCTCTCTACCCCCAAGCAGGTTGACACTTCCAGCCAACTTGGTATCATCTGCAAACTTGCTGAGGGTGCCCTCAATGCCCTCATCCAGGGCATCAATAAAGATATTGAAGAGGACAGGCACCAGCACTGACCCCTGGGGAACACCACTTGTGACTGGTCACCAGTTGGATTTAGTTCCATTCAACACCACTCCCTGGGCCTGGCCCTCCAGACAGTTCCTTACCTACCATTTCCTTGGTGTTATGATTTCCAACTGCATTGAGATAACAGCAGAGTGACCCCGAGTTACAGGGGGGCCATGTGAGACAGGCAGAATGTGCCAGACTCTGTCTGTGACTGTAGTCTGGTGTGGTTGGGTTTTATAGCGTCAGCCTTGAACTGGAAAGTGACCTGGACATGGAATGCTGGAAGAAATGACCAGGTACTGCCATAGTCTTTGGAGGTGTGTAGAGCCAATGGTTGAATGCACTCACTCCAGACTACCTTTCACATGGCGCCATTTGTACTGAAGAGGTAAATGGCTGGAGGCTGATTTGCTGATGCATTAAGGTTCTCTAATGGGGACAAAGACCAGTCAGGTGTATGCATGTATGCATCTCTACAAAGCAGTGACTTTTTTCACATAAGATGCAGTTTCATTTTCATCAATGCAAATAGCCAGTCTTTCTGTTTCTCCTCACCAAGAAGAAACACCACTAGTATAGAAACTTTACCAAGTGAGTGCTCTAAAATGCAGTTTCAAGCACAGATGTGTGAAACGACACTTTTTGAAAGGAAAAGACCTCTGTTGTGAGAAAACCTTTCAGTCTTGTGGTTTTCAATTGCTAGAGGGCAGCATTGCATCAACAATGAGAGTATGACCTCTGTAGGTGTGTACATCTTGCTACTGAGTTTAAATTTGGACTTCTCAATGCTTTCTCAGTTTTATGATCATGGTGCAGTTAACAAAGCTACTTCTACTTTGAATTTGGTCTCAGTGATCTTAATATTCATGTATCCGTATCTCCTCTGCTTCTTTTTGGCTTATCATAAATGTTTCAGTGAATAGTTACCTTGTTCACTTTTCTTCATGCAACTGCCAACACAATGAGTAAAGAAACTATGAGATTTAGGACTAGTTTCCCAGGTTATGTTATTTAGCTCACAGCAATGTTAAACAACCAGTTCATTTTCTCAGATCCCCAGAAGATGGCATCTACAAAATATTTATGCATTAGACCCTGCAACAGGGAATGGTTGGATATAAAAGTTGTGGCAAATTATTCTGCTGATGGGTGTTGCTTTGCATTGTCTCAGAAGGGTGTGTCTCTGCTTTATGTTGTTGCTCTTCTCTGGCTTTTCCTAATTTTGCTGATGCAACGTTTATTGTAAGAGCATTTAAAAATGAATTAAAAAATATACAAGTACAGAATCAATTTTGCTCACAGTACTCATAACCAACCAAGTACTGAAACAATACGTAGATTAAATTAACATTTCAAATACCTGCACAACCAGATTTCCAATTATAAACAATCACAAAATGTACAGATCTGAAATTCCTGCAGCATCACTAAAATGAGTAAGGTTTCTGTGGCTAGATGCAGCTTTTTAAGACACACAACTCAGCACAGGAAAATCAATGGTCTATAACGTGGCAAGTGATTTGGGGCTTCTGGGTGGCGCATCTGAAACTACAGGTTTCTCCTAATTGAGAGCTTGCTTGGTGTACTGCTGCTCTCTGCTTCCTCTGGAGATTTATTTTGGTTGTCGTTCACTTACCACATTTCACTAAAATAAGCACAAGTATCTCTGGGGCTGCCCCACGCTTCCCTTGGCTAGACTTGCTCCCAGCTCATTGCCTGTGCCTGGGGGTTGGAGGGGAGCAGACTTCACATTCCAGCCCTGACCCTGACCATGCACTTTGCATTGAAAAGCTGTCAGCATTCTTGACATGGAACTGGTTGTGAGTGATCAGTTATGCAGGGTTTATCTTGCTAGACAAACTGTGCTGCTGGGGAATCCTCAGTGCCTTTTTAGTAGAGCTTTATGTGCCTTCTGACAACTGTGAATCTAAGGGAAGGTAACAAAATTAACATTTGTGACAAAGTTTCTCTCCTACTGCCTCAGATTTTGCGGCTTCTCCCCTTAAACTTTACTGATGCCCTTCAAGATCTCTGAGGCCAAGGTCATTCCTTTAACTCCTCCGTTGTGTCATGAATCCCAGGATTCCCCTTTCCTTCAAAAGCCTGGCTTTCAAGTAGCAGCTCCTCCAGCAGGGTCCAGGATGGTCCCTTATCCCCAGCCTCTGAATTCAGAAAGGAGAAATCCATCAGGGAACACCCGAGACTTCAGATAGTCTCAGGATTTGTCATTACTTGGGCACAGTAGGGATTGATGCTAATGCAAATTTCCTCCACCAAGACAAAAAAACACACAAGTGTTCAACTGTTCTAAATTAAGTTAAAGCAAAACAAAACAAAACAAAGCTAGCTTCTGAAGAAGTGCAGAATGGCAGAGTACCATTGAAACCAATGGGGTGAACTGGCTTACACCAGAAACAGCTCTGCTCCTACCAGCCTCTTCTCTCTCTCACTAGAAATGCCTGCTAATAAAAACACAGCCTGTAATTTGGAAACTCTTTACTTTTAAAAAGCTAAATTAACCACAGAATTATCTCTAACATGATGAAGTGGTGGGATGAATGGGCTATCAGGAGTTTGGGTGTAGAAGAGTAGGTGTTGAACTTCTGGCAGTTCATTGGCTTGGACTGCTCAATGGAAAGACCCGCTTTTGCATATGGTCCCTACTCTCCAGGTCTGCTGAAACTGGAGTCTGGCTCTGCAGGCTGCCCCCAGCCCCCACCTACTGACACAGACTATAGATATATAGTGAAGGAGCTGGCCTGCTACTGTTTGCCCCGCCGCTGGGTTTGAGCATCTATGTGCTGAGACGACTGTCTGAGCCACTCCTACCACCTGCACCTGCTCCTTCTGTAGCCAACAGCATTTCCTCTTTCCATTTCCTACAGAGGGCACTGAAGTAGGTCTCTGGTACCTCCCAGTTCTGACAAGCTGAAATAAACCTTCCCAGGGAAGGTCACTGCATCACTGTCTCGTCATTTCTTCCTCTTCTACCCCGTACCTACTAGAAACCAACTTATGCTGTCAAAAAGAGATTGGGGGGGTGGAGGCTCAGCGTATTTCTTCAGAGTGAGCAGCAGCCTTCATTCTGCAGGCTGGCAAATCTGCTCTTTCACTAATGCTACAATCCGTTCTTTTTTTTCCTAACTCTGCTTTTATTTGCAGGCTCTCAGTATGAAATTTCTTTTGGCTGTTTGTCTGGTTTTTAGTTTCACAACTGAAGAACAAAAAACACTTTTAGACTTTCTTTTAAAAACTTTTTTTTTTTTTTTCCTGGGAAGCAAAAAGCAGCCAAAGACACAGTACTGAATAAGTCCAATTATGTTGCATTCTTGTGGTTGGGTAAGACATAGAGCAACTAAAACAAACTAACATAAACAGGGAAAGCCAAATTAAATACTTACATTCATATAGTGCAAGAGGATCCCGGGCTCAGGAATGTAATTCAATCTTTATTTATTTTTTATGTAGACGGTGCATAAAATTGCTGGAGATCTTTGCAATGCGACTCTATGGTAGCGGAATACTTTTTGACTGAAGAGTCAGCTAGCATAGTATTGTAAGAGGACTAAGTGTTTGCTCAGCATGCAGGAGAGCTTTGCCAAATCTAAAGAAAGGATCACAGAGTCGGCCATGGCTCTTCATAGTACAAAAGCAAATTATCAAATGGATACCTGACACCAAATGGGGAGAGAGAATGTGGGTGTCTGATTGACACATACATGGTCTGCTCAGCATTGGAAGTGTGAAGTTCTACTTGAAGAAAAATGATTGTGGTATGCAAGGAATGCAGATGTTTATCTATATATCATTGCCACTGGGCCTTCTCACAGCCCTGCTAATAACTGTGCTGCAGAAAAGCTTTTGGACTTTTCCAAAACAAATCTGACCTTGCTATCACTCCCCACTTCGGTGTGCTTTGTGCAAAAAAAGATACATGAAAAAGTAACTGCAGCTTAGCAGAGATGTTCAGAAATGGCCATAGCACAGGATTTTGTAGTTGAAGATTGGGATGGAAGAATTCCTTTTGGAGGCATTGCTGCTAACTGACAGATTATACACTCTGTGCTTGTGATTGATGCACCACCTCTAAGGTCTACAAGCGATGTATCAGATGGTGGCAATTGATCCCTGAAGCACCAACACACAAAGTGGCTATTTCCTGCTGACAGATTGAATTGAAGAAGCTGCAATTTATTAAATACATTGTTAGCTGGTTTCCTGCGCACACAAATGCTGGAAGCCATTACTGGGATCTTAAGGGAATGAAGGAAGTTTGATACTTAGGCACAAATGAAACAGAAGGTGCCTCATAATCTTCATCAAGTGATAGTCCAGTTAAGATCTGTGTGGATGATCAGAGTTTCCGCATTTATGCAGCTTTATGAAGGAAGATCCTAAGGCTCTTTATACACATAACTGTGGAAATGCAAAGACCTGATGTTTCTCAGCTCTGCTAGCATCTTGTCCTCTGAGTGCTGAATTCCCACCATGGTTTTTCAGTAGGGGAAAGGTGATGGGCTTTTTCACAGTGAAGTGTCTATTCCTATGAGACACTGCTAATCAAATTGGATCTGGCTTTTAAACGTCTGTGCTTTCTTCCTGATGCTGTAGGAAGAATGCTCAGTGCTTTGCCTGCATATCAGGTATGTCAGAGCTGTTGTGGGAGCGATAGCATGAGCCACCTTCATGTTCATGAGGCACAGGTGCAGCTCTCTCTCATTCTGAGAGCTGGAGGTTTCTCATCCGAGTGATCCATATTGGTAGGGTGGGGAAAAGTTAATGGATAATGGCACCCTAAATGGCACGTGGACAGTCATCACAGGAGAGAGATGTGGGATGTGTTAGCAATAAAAATACATTTCCCACCCTATTCTCCACTTTCAAATCCCGTTAAAGATTTAGAGTCTTAGAGCTGAGAGGAGCTGACAACATGAATGTGTTGCACCTACTAACACTGTGTAAGCAGGCCAAGTGATGGAGTAGGGCAGGAGCACTCTGGTTTGGGTAAGAAGAAGAGCCAAAAAGTTGCTCTCAGGAGTACTCAGGCATATATGTTAGTGTGTGGGATTCAGGCTTAATGGACTTTCTGGGCCTAAATGAGTAGCCTCCATTTCATCCTGCTGTCATGGAGCAGCTGTAGGGTTTTGCTGCAGGGGGAATGTAGTGCCTGCCTTGTCTGGCAGCAGCTCTTCCTCTCCACTCTTTTGCTTTTTGGTGAGGGAGCTTCCAAATCCTACACAACAGACCATGGTCAGATTTAACTGCGTGAACTTGATGTTTGTGATTTCTTTATCTGTGGCATTCCTAGCAAATTGGGTACCTGAGTTGCTAAAGAGCTGGGATGTTCTACAAATAAATGCATGTTTTGTGGGGATTTGCAAGACGTAGAGAATAATCAATGCCCAAGGGAAAGCCAAGAGAACAGCTGGAGCCTTGCTCAGAGCGGGAGAGCTCCGTTCTATGAAAGGTAATGGAAAACTTTACTGTTTTGTTTTGGTGCTGAGTAACTTGATCTATGTGGTTATTTTTATTCTTTTCTGTTTACATTCTTAATACCTTTTTTCTGTTGGTTTGGTGTTTTTTTTTCCAGCATATGTATACTTTTCCCTCTCTTCTCCTGTGGGCTTCTGGGTAAAATTTTGCTACAGCCCTTTCCCCCTAAAGATGTAGGTAAATGTAGATTAAAGATCTGTTTTTGCAAGAGATCTGTATTCACACCATTGCTGTCTTTAAGATTGCTGTGGTTTATATACATGCAGCTACATTCTAATGAAAGCTGATGTCTGCCCTGACTTTAACATGAGCCAACAGTGGTGAAGCCATTAACCCTCTCTGCTAGTTCTGCCTTCTGTCCTATGGATGTGTGGAAGGATGCGTGTGTAAGTAGACTGAGAAACAAAGAAACATAAGCACAGTTCTTAGTCTTTCTGTGTTTGTTTTCTTCTCCTGTCTAAGAGAGAACATGGAAGCCAGCTCACAAAAGAAGTGAGAGAGCCTCTGAGTCAGGCTTTGCAGCCTGGGCTCTTTGCTTGTGTGAAGCAGAGCCTCGTGTCCAGCTTGCAGGGTTTAGGAAGCCCTGCCCTCCAGAGGGCATTTTTTACATGGCTGTTCTTAATGATAGATGAGATAAATGACTATAGCTACAAGTTTTGTTTTATTTCTTTGGGACTTGGCAATAGAATAGGAAATCTGTAATATAAATTAAAAACAAAACCAAAAGACAATCAACAGGAAAAAAACTGACCTCTCTTTGAGTGCTGTTCAGGCTTCCAAAATTGCATCAGCCCAAGTTTGTGGCTTATTATGTGGGCTCCTCTTGATAACTTCTGAAACTTCATCCAAATGACCTCTTCAGATCCTGGGTGGAGTAACATTAATATGATGTAACAGACCTGAGGTCAGTGCATCTCCTCCCAGTGTGTGGTCTGTGAATAATATCTGGGCCTGTGGGTCCTAGAAGCAGTGATCTCTTTGTGAAAGAATTTCTTTAAAGAAAGAGTAGTTGTATCACAGTTCATACTCCCATTTCCTCAAAGAAGCCATTCACTGTGAAGTAGGAAGGAATATGCCTTTTCAACATCCATCTTTTAAAGAGCACTCAGCAGTGCAGGCTTGCTGAGGGCTGGAGCTGAGTACAGAACTCATGTGGAGACAACTTAAAGTCTCTATTTGATGCAAGTGCTTGCAAAACCAAACATTTTCATTGTGATGCTTACAAGTGGGTTTAATTGTAGTCTTTGAGCAGTGTTAATGACGGAATATAGGAGATTATGTTTAGAGAGAAGCTATTGTTTCATAAGTTTAAGAGTATTGTTTTAGATGTTGCAGATTTTAGGATGCCAGCCCTGGCGGCTTCTTGCCTCACTTCATAAATGTGTTCTGTAGAAATACTGGTAGCTTTAAAGGGAACCTAGGTGGGAAATTAACCTTCCTGTGTATTCTTCATTCCCCAAAATGTTGTTCAGATTTGATATGTTATGTACCAGAGTTTAATGGACGAGTTCTACATCTGCCCATGATACTATCCCTACCGATGGAGAGCAGAATTTTATCTGTACTTATCTGGTGCTTTTATTTACATGCTGTGGTTTCAGGTTGTGAACTTAATTTGTGAAATTAATACTGTAAAAATTATTCTTGAATTAGGTGGCTGAGATAAAGCTTGTGGATGGCCTCACAATTATATCAGATCTGGTGTATGTCTTTGTGGGATTTCAGATAGAGGTTTTTCCAGTGTCTTAAATGGGAAAACATTTTCTTGAAGCTGCAGTGATCTCCTTTGCTTGTGCCATGGCTTTAAAAGTTATGGTGGGAAACGGAGTGCTATCTTGTCAAGGCTTAATGAAAGAAAGAAGCTGTGAAGCTGGCCTGCAGCATACTTCAGTTTCAGAATAGGTGCCTTCCATACACTTTCAGATAGCAAATGAAGGCTATGTTATATGTCATCAATATGCAACGTGTAAAGTATTATCCCGTAGATTGTTATTTATCAGTGTGTCCCTAGGAGTGACTGGCCAGGCTTTGCAGTGTACCAGCCTACTATGGTATGACTGAGCCAAGAGACAGGCAGGCAGATTGGTCATTTTGACATGATGTTGTGTTTCTGTTTTGTTAGCATAAAGACCCTTTTACCAGAGGGTATTTAATCTTCCTTCACCTCAGGTATATTCCTCCTAATGTGCCTTTGAGTGCTTGTGTGTATAAGTGTATGATTGCCCATGCCTAAAATCTGCTATACTTACTCAAGAACAGTGTCCAGTTCTACGTATAGGAGTTGAGCATTAACCAATCTCTCTGACTAGAAGACTTAACTTTTTCCTAAGCTAAAGTTTGTTTTAATAAATAAAAACTCACCAAACATTTCATTGGAGACAGAATTTGTAGCCTATTCTCTCTAAGAAGAGACTGATGAAAGTAATATAGATAGGAGAAAAGTATGCTCTTCTGGACAGTGATTCAGAGGAGGAATCTTCATGTGCTTTTTATTGTCACTTGCTCAGTCCTGGAAAATCCTGGGTTTCACCAATTGTTGTTGAAAATATGAAATATCGCAAGCAAAATAGATTTCAGTTAGAAATCCAGAGGAAGAGAGGCAATAACTAGCTTTTCAGCTACCCACTGGGACCTGTGCAGGAAAACTTGCAAGTGGGGAGCCAAAGAGAGATGCTAGGAAACTCCAATCGTGGCTAAAACAGTGGCTGATCAGTTATCATAAACAGTCTGTTTTCCTCACATTAGTTTATCTTTTTATTTATTAAGTTGACAGTGTCTGTTTCTCTTTTAAGTTGGTATTGAATTGGAGAAGCATGTATTCTGAAATGAAGAGCATGTTTTCATTTATTTTCCCTGAATCTGGTGATGAATTTGATGCACTTTAGAGTCTGATGATGAAATACTAATAATCAAAATTTTTTCCTGTGCTTTAATATTTCAAAATGCAGCCTGTGACACAGGGGAAAAAAATAGCACCCCTGTATTTATGCACTTAAGATGACTTTGGCAAGCTAGATCTCTGAGGAGATAACATGTCTGAGTAAGTGTGGTTTATATATCATAAAAAATAAAGTGGTTGTTCTAGGTATTGACACTTGGCAAGCACTGAACTGGAAGTGGGAGTGCACATAATTTTTTAGAGGTATGGATAGGTTGTTCTGAGTTAATTTTTATTAAAATGATACAGTAATGCTTCGTCCTACCTTAGATGCTGTTACTGGAATGAAAGTAGATTATCCTCCAGAGGTAAGAATCACCTTTATTCCATTAGTGCTTGTGCAATGAAAACCACGCTGGAAGGATCAAATTGCTTTAATTCCATTGGTACGATCTTTGGACAAGGCCTTCTCTGTGTTATTGAGCAAGGAAGCCTTATCTCCTAATGGCCAAGACTATGTGCCATTTTACTGTGGGTAACCAAAATGTGCTTCTTGTAATTGTGTTCATTTATGAGTCTTAATCTGGTCAATGACTACATTTTCCAGCAGTTCTTCCTTGTGAATATGAAGAAGGGAGAGCAGTCTTCCTTTTCTCTAAGTAGAATGCAGCTCCAAACCAGAAGCTTTTACAGATGCATCTTTCAATTACAGAGTAAAATCAAATTTTAATGAAGATCCCCAAATACACACCTGCCACCTCAGTGACGGATCCCAGACTAGAGAGGGCTTACTTATGGGTAAATCCATGAGTCTTGAAGCGACCATTTAGAAATCCCTTGGGTGGGGAGTCCACCAGGTTCTGTGAGATTTCTGCAGTGCAGCATCTATTGAGAGTTTGCTTGTGCCAGGCTGAAAACACAGAGCTGCCTCTCTTCCAGGATCGAACGCTACCTTGGAGGAATATGAGTCAGTGAAAGTATAAGGAGATGAATAAAGAGTATGGGCAGCAGGCAGATTCATTTTCTTGCATTTTACATAACAACCAGGCCAGTACCCACACAATAGTATTTTCACAGAGGTTTTTTCATGTTGCAGTAAGTAAAACTGACCTTAAACTGGAAACCAGTATAACTGTCAGTTTAGAAGAGCTGCTCCAGCTATAAAAGTGCCTGTGTGAAGGTGGGGAGGAGGGTAAAATCTGTCCCTTACCTCTTCCCTTTTGAATTTTCTATTATTGAATAAACAGATGGTTTTGATACTGCAGTATCTTCTCAAGTTGGCAGTTGTTTTTGTAGAAAGGTTTCTAGAATTTTCTGATGCTTTGACTAAATTCAGTGTCAGACTTAATGGTAAAAAAAAGTCATTACCAGTAAATGGCCTTCCCTATATGAATGCTATATCACTGCTCTTTAGTCATGGAAGTCCAAATTTTCTTGTACATATTTTGTCTGGAATGGTTTCAGTGACGTGCCTCAAAAGAACGTTCCTGGAGTGAGCAAGGTCTCAAAACCATGTGAGCCAACAGCAATCAGCTTCCCATGCCTACCGCATGGAAATAACTTGGGAAAAGCAGAATTCACAGCTCATTGTACCCAGGGCTTCGTAAATACAAAATGGAACCTTCTGATGTATGAAAGGTACACAACTGTCATAAGCCTTGAAGAAAGACAATCCATATTTCAGAATAGAATTTCTCTCCTACCATGAATGTGCTTTCCTTTGGCCTTCGATTAAATCTGTAGGAGATACAGAAATATGGTAGTGAATGTTAATAACTGTCTTATGGTGGTTGTATTTTTTTCTTTAAACCTCATCTGCTACAATAATTCGATTCTTTAAGCATCTTCATTTTCAACATAAATTATTGAACATCTTGTTGTGAGAGAACCTCAGAAACACAAACCTCAAAGACTTAAATCCTATTTGATAAAAGAAAAGCTGCATTTTGATTTGACTCCTCCTTTAGGCTGGTGGTTGATTTCTTATTTTTAAGTGCTTGAGAATGACAGCCCTTAATTTTTCTCACACTTTATTGCTGCTTTATTATGTCCCTTCTAAACTGGTAGGACAGAGTCAAACTGTAGCAGAACTCAACCAGTTCCTATCAATACAAGATTTTCGTTGGCTCTGCAAAAAGTCCTTCCATATATTGTTACCAGTAGGTGCTTTCCTGGAACAGGACTGACTGATAGAACTGAAACCTGTTCTTGCAGCTGCTGAATGCAAAGGCATATAGCTCCATTATACAGCACCTCTTCTTACTGGGGTTCTTCCAGCATGTTTACTGCCAAGAGCAATAAGGATCTCTTTCCTGGTAGACTTTAATTGAGCCAAACTCTCTTTGATTTGAAAGTTAGTTTTGCCTCAGCAATGAGTACAGAACTAGGCCATACAAATAGTTCCTGTATAGATCAAAAGACTGTTGTATGTAGGTATTAACAGCTAGCATTATTGCTATTAATGAGGAGATATACCATGCTTACCATCTGCAGATGCTGGAGTGGGTGGATTAGATTTGGGTTTCAGGGAATTGGAAACAACCTGATTTTTTATTTTTTTTTTTCCATTTGGCTAATTATGAAATGATTCTTAAAACAGATAAGAGTGACTAATTTAGCCGGTGAATGTAATGGGATGAAAGGCAAGTACAAAAGTGAAGGAAAGAAAGGATAGAAAAACAACCAACACAAGGGCTTAGTGTGTGTTTAATGATGTGGAATTTCTGTAGGTACCAGAATGAAATCTTTTCCCATAACCACTCAGGTCATTTTCTGGCTTTTAGAAGTCCAAAATTCAATTAGAATTTGAACACAATAAGTATCAATTGCAGAGATCACTGTTGCTGGCTTGTATATGGTTTAGGATACTTATATATCGTGTGTCAGCAAATAAATCTCTGGTTCACAGAAGGAAGTGTATGTATGGGTCTTGTTACCTGCCCTGTTATGTAACTGATTATTACATACTTTCTGCTTGTAGGGAGCAACATCTTAAGTTTTTAAAATAGAAAGCAAGTCTTCATATTGTATTTAGTTTGGAGAGTTGCGTGGTTTTTGCTAGTGGTTCTTTCTGCTTGCTGCTGTGAGTAAAAACCTTCGGTATCTTATTTATGTGCTGACTGTGGCAGTGTTGCTTTTCTGACATTTTGCTTGTTTTAAAGAATGGAAGAGGCCACAAGCAAAGGAGTGAGCCTGTCAGCTTTGGCTGCTGCTATAGCAAGTCCTTGCTTTTAAAGAGAAAGCTGACTGTGGGTCAGTTACTGATCATTGTCAGTAATGTCAGATCATTGTCAGTAATACTGATCATTGTCAGTAATACGTATTGTCAGTGATAGCAGATTTGTTCAGACATGAAGAAGAATATGCTAATATGCTATAAAGTAGATTAAGCTAATTTGTGGTGATTTCTGGTACAAAAGACCAATTTACCCTTATAGCCATATAAGAGGAACTTCTTGTGAGCGCAACCTACTTGTCATCTTTTCTATGATTCCTCTTCCACCATTAGTCCCCCATCTTTTATGGACAGATTCTTTCTAGCAACTTTGCTTCTTAGGCTAATTATCTGGTGTGTTCTCTTTCCTCCTTACAAGATCTTGTTGTAACTGTGCATCCTTGGACAGAAAGAACGTTCTTTTTGTGAGTGTAAAGGTTGCTTTGCTGTATTCTGCAGAGAGCCTGTAAGCGGAAGGAGAGATGCTGTGCTGTGGTAACAGGGCAGCACATCATGGAGGTCTCATCTGCAAGGAGCCCTTTGTGTTCCAGAAACAGCGGTACAGCATAGTGCAGTTCAACTTCAGCTAGGTTTGCCACATTCAGCAAGCAAGTGGGGGGGTGTATGGGGAAATTAGTTTTCATCTTTTAAGGCTCACATTGTGTGTGAGGTTTCCTCTGCTTGTGTGTAAAGATGAATTACCACTTTACATGTAGCTGCCCAAGTATCACGTAGGTTTATTCGGGATTGCACGCAGGCCTTGGCAGAACAGCAAGCACAGCATGGCCGGTGCTGCTGCCGACATGCTGCTGGCGTGGCTCTGAGGAAATGGCATCTCTGCCTGTGTTTGAGGACAGCTGAGTGGAGTAGGCTAAGAGCAAGGCCCACACAGTACCCAGCCAGCAGTATGACAGAACTCCTCCTGTTTTCATATCACGAAGAAGATGCCATAAAGTCAAAGGGGCTTGCTTGAGGCTCCACTAAATATCAGTGGCAGCACCAGCACCGAGTCTCCTGAGCCAAAGCACTGCCTGGGCTCCAAGCCGCTGTGCTGCTCCGTAGGCATCCTATCAGCGCATTACATAATGTTAGCCTGATTAACAATGATCGTTTTTATCTAACCAGAGCCAATGAACCTTAGGCTGCTTCGGAGAGGAGGGTTGCATTACACGGTAATTACAGGATGCAAGAGCTCTCCAAGAACATTTTAAGTTGAATGTATTTGATATTATGCAGATATAAAAAGGCTGCAGGTGGCTGCTCTCTCAGCTTCACCTCTTGACTTTTGGACTGTGCCTCAAACGCTTCTATGCTGGGACAACAGACGATGGAAGGCTGCCCAGATACAACTTGTATCCTACTGGGAGGAGAAGAAATGGCCATCCTCATGTTCAGCTTCTCTGTGCACGAGTATTTCTTCCTGGCCAACAGACATAGAAAAGAAATAAACAAAAGAACTGCACTTTCAGTGAAAATTCCTTCTTTAATAGTTTGGTAGAACAAAGGGCTTCAAACAGGCTCGGGAATAAGCAATCAGCTACTGATTGACTGTACAAATGAACTTAAAATAACATGGGAGTATCTTATTGTATATCAAAAGGCTTTTTTATTTGCTCTACTTTAAAACAAACAGATATTGCCCTTCAGGTTTTACTTTCTTTTAGCATGTTAGGGACTGAAGGAAAAATGTGTTGGGTTTTCTTACACTTTATTAAATGATGAATCTCATCAATAGTGTATGCTTTTATCATAACTTACTGTAAAGATAGCTGTAAGTTTCATACCCAGACATCACGTATTGGGCTCATCTTGTCCAGCCATTGATTTCAGTACATATTGGAACGTTCTTTAAAGTTTTCTAGAAAAGTTTCTTTCATTGCTACTAAACTTGGACGGCAGACAAATGAAGTGGATGAAAAATATTTGTTTGGATCATGGCATGTAAGAAAGTGATCTCAGTTCAATAGCCCATCCCATGACATTTGCTTTTGATGTAGTTATTTTCTGGAAAATCCTTAACTTGCTGTAAAATGTATGATTAGTGAAGAGCTTCAAAGCAAAGCATTCTTCCCTCCCACTTTTGATTAGTTGATAGATTCCTAACATGATCATATGGTTAAACTGATTATGCAAAACAGGTTTTTAGCAATTAATATTTGAGTGAAAGCCTGCTTTAAAGTGAAACCATAATGGATCGTTGCTACACTATCAGATTTCAAAAAGAGGATGTTTAGCTAAGCTTATTCTGTGCAAACAAAGAAATAAAAAACAGGCATGAAAAACTCATCAGTTTAAGACTTTTCTGCTGTGGAATATCACTGTCTTTCCTGGTGCTACGGCAGCTTTGTCTGCAACTCCGAATCTTTTATCTTGGAATATTTTAACATAATCAGTGCTTTTTCACTGTGATCATAAGGTTTCATTATTTTTCTTAAAGCTGTTAAAAGAGAGAGTGGTACTTTGGCATGGATTCACAGCGAGCTTTGATGAGTTCCAGAGAGGTGACTGTTATACAAATACAAGGAATGAAAAGAACTTGTTATCTTTAACAAGACCTTGATTGGATGTAATAAAAGTTCCTTGTTAATTTACCGAAGTTAGCAGCTATGCTGGTAATGAATTTATAATCAACAACATTTGATCTTCTGCGGAAGCTTTTGCCCCTTTCTCTCCCCCCCCAAAGAAAAAAGTTTCTGGAGAGAGTCCAGATAATTTTCTTTAATAGGGATTAAAACTTTAAAGGAGCGCTGCTTTATGGTGACCCTTTTTGGCCGTTTATCAGAATACTTATGCAGCTGGTGAATGTAACTGCAGGATTCTGCGGAGGGATGACTATTTTTCCTTAAACAATCTGTGGTCTCCCCTCCCTGCCATGAGCAGCACATTGTTTACAGCAACACTGACAAAATAAAGAATCACAAAAATGAGTTACGTGAACAGGAAAGCTTTGATTGTGCAGGAATAGCTCCAAAAATGTCTTCTGTTTAATGCATGTTAAGTGAAGTCATTATCCTAGAACTTTCAAGTAATCCTACCCAAATAGACATCACTTGTTATTTTAACTAATTATGTTCCATTTAGGGCTCTGAGAAATTGTCTGTATTTTTAACATAAATTAGGACTGACATTCACACGAGTACTGCCACAAACGTCGTTCAAGTATTGTGCTGCGTTTGTAGGCAAGCTTTCCTGTTGACTCACTTGGATTTTACAGTCCTTTTTACGAACTAGCAGTGCTGGAATTCAGGCTTTTGGTGGGGAGGAGGCTGTGTAAATGCTGTTGTTTTATTCCTTTTTTTTTTTTCTTAAACGTCTCCAAATCGAACCTGAATTCCCTCAAGTTGCAACCCCTGCTATGTACTATTCTCTTCTGCTGAAATGAGCGCCAATAGCACGGTGGCAGATGGACAGGGCAGACAGGCGGCCCATATAATCCATCCTATGCCGTTTTTATAACTCTATAAAAATGTAATAAAGAAAAAGGTCTCATTAGGTAGAGGCAGGGGGCTGATTGATTTGCAGGCCACACTCAGTTTATAGCTGCCTTCTGTGTGAAAGTCCATCCTACAGTGTGACTTTACCCTGTTTGCATGGCTTGTTTAGTCAGACTTAATTTACTTCTGGTAGCGTCAAGCATTATTCGTGTTTTTTGTGGTCATTTCTACCCCAATTTGGTACCTAAGTATGGACTCATTCTCAGTTTATTTTGTACAAAGGAAACCCTTAAGCCGGAGGTCAGGAGGAACATCTACACATCTACAAGTGTGCTGTCTGTGAAGGCAGGAGCTGGATAATTGAAAGGGAAACTTAAAACCATCAGAGCTTTTAGTTCAGCTTGTGTGTATTTTTCTGCACTGCAACAAACAACACCTCCAAATGCTGAGAGAGACTAAAGGGAAAGTGCTCTGTACGTGGCCAGTCTGGGTGATTCTCAAAGTGTTCCCCTTTGTCTTTTGTTGTGCAAGTATTTCTATGGAACAGGCTTTTTGCTGGAAAAGAAATAAAAGCATGTAACTTTAAAGTTGTACAATGAGATGGACTGAGGGAGCAGACTGCATGCATCTTTCTCAGACCATGCCCGCCGTACTCGCTGTTGGCCAGTGTCACTGCCCAGGCAGGACTGAGGAGATGGAACGTCTTCCCACACAGGATGTATTTTTGGGAATACAACCTAAAGAAATGATGGCAACTTCCTACAGATGTACTGGTGAATCAATCTTAAGGAACTGCAGTTGCTTTTAATCATTTAATTTCAGTGAATCCAGTTGAGCTCTTCTTCAGTTATCTCCTGTGTCTATGAGTTCTAGGCATTGGTGTTGATTATTTTCCTTTTATTTATTTTTAAATTCCTGCTTTTACATTTTATTGGAAAATAGTAACACTTACTAAGAACAGCAGCTGAACATTTGTAGTAATTTAAGGCAACCGACTGCCTTCAGTTAAAAATACTTGTTAATTCTAGTGGAAATTGTTTCAAAGTATTTGGTATTATTAATGTTCCCCAAAATTTCCAGTCTTCATTGAGTTCTGTTATTTGGTAAGTTGGAAGTTCTCAGAACTTAATAGACAACATTTCAATCCATTTACCCTTTCTTTCTGGATATCTGAAACTTCTCTTCAACCTTAAGAGAATAAAATGAGAACACTGGCAAACTTAAATAACTTTGTTCTAGCCAATAATTACTTGCTAAATTGTATTATCATGCCAGAAGAGATTTGAGTCTTGAGTTCAAGCAAGGAATTCCAGTTATCATTGTAAAACCTTCAGAGTCCACTGGAAAAAAAATCTGTTAGGGTATTTAGTTCAATCTCAGTTTCTATTTTCTTCTTATTATTATTATGCTCATTCTTCATTATTGGTGTTGTTGTCTTTCTCTTCTCCACTTCCTTTTTATTCAGAGAAACAAACAAGTAAATAAATGACTTCCACTTGATACAGTTAACCTCCCAACTCATCCTTACCCTTTGATACTATACATTAATCCCCAGAGTTGGTTCTTTAAAGCCATAGACTGGATCTGAGGAGCCAATTTCTGTTAATTCTACAGGAGATTGGACATCCATCCCCTGAGGCAGCTTTGAAAAATCTCCACCAGATTCTTTATGGCTCTTCTTAGAGGCAATAAGATGTTTACCCAGTTATGTAGCTGCATTTCCTTAAGCACTGCTGGCATAAAGTTAGAAATCATTTTACCTCATCTTCCTCAAATTTGAAGTGCACCATTGTTCTCTGAAGCAAAATTTGCTGTTTTATTTCTATGGAGTCCTCTATATTAGACAGTTTCAGAAGGGGAAGGCAGTTTTGGAAAGGAACTAGCAGATCATCCTTCTTGATGTAGGAAAATCACACCTTTTTGTTTGACATGTGCCCTGTAACAATCATTTCCATTCTTTTCTCCTTTTCTGGATGCTCCATTGACAGCTTTCTTCAGAAAGCTGATTTCCTTCCGTCCTGCTCTGAATGATTTACTTATAACATATTTCATCTTAAAAATGGAAGCTTTCAAAAAAAAATAACTGAACCAGGGAAGGGAGAAGGAAGGAGAGAACTGTGTATTCTAACAGAACTGATAAGCAATAAACCTGAGAACGTTTTCTATTCCTTAACACACATACCCAGCAGTAGTCTGGATTCACCTTCTTATGCACTGGTACTCTTCCATCTGAACTGACTGAGAAATAATAAGATCAAACCTCAGTTCTTTGTTAAGCCAGTTTCCTTAGGAGTATCTGTTCTGCAAACATTTCCCTTGAAAAAGCAAAAGTTTGCCATGAATATAAACGGAAGTATCCCTAGTTATAGCAACGTGGACGGCTGCTAAATTGCATTTAAATTGTCCTTGTTTAATGTATGTTCTGTGCTGTCTTCTATGTGTATATCCCTTAGTTATGTTTTTTGTCAGATTTGTTTTTTAAAATGTATTATAAATCTGATTTCCCCCATAAACCAGTCTGGAACAGGCCATCTGTACTGGAAACTGTTTTTAGTGACTTGACACTTTGGCTCTTTTATGTCGTGAAACGAGTTTTAATTTTCTTAACATAGGCCAGGCATGGTACATAAACCTCTTCCCCCCAGGGAGGCTTTTATGTTTGATTCCTTTAGTGGCAAAGCTTTTGAATTTCTCCCCTTGATTGACTTGATTATGATCTTACCAGTATATATCCTTCATGTTGACGAATTCCTGGTAGGGATCCTCAAAGGAGTTTACAAGCCTCAATGCTAGATGAAACAGAAGAATTAAATTATCCTTGCAAAAGCTGCTACTAGTGAAAATAGGAAGTTGAATATTAGTGCTGAAGATTTATTTGTTCTTTGAGTATCTAATTTGAGAGACTGGGGAAAGACTCCTTTTTAGAGAATCAGTGCTCCAAGGTGACTCTGAAGCTGTAAGAACTCAGAACTAAATTTGGAAACATGGGCCCCAAACCCTATAAATATTGTCCTGGTTTGCTCTTCTCAAAGTGACTACAGTGACTTCTACAGTGACTCCATACTTCATCTTTCCACTTACTCACCTTTTGTGATGGGTGTGCCAAGGGGTACTCAGATATTGCCCCTAGGGCTGAGAAAGGCACGGTGAACGCAACAAGAATGGAATACACACTGACAAAACCAGGGGAAGATATTTTGATCTTAACATCATTTTCATTGTTGGGTTTCTAGTTCAAAGAAAGATTCAAAGCCTTTGTGTGTGCGTGTTCAGGAAGGAGAATATTTATTGGCTCTCACTAACAGTAATTCACCCTGATGAAAGGGTGTGTAATTTTTGGTGCTTAGCTTTACAGTTGTTTGTCTTCGTGATCTAAAACTTTTTGAAAATTCTCACTTTCCTAATGGATTTGTGAGGGCTGCTCCTATAGTAATGCCTCCTGTTGTATTATTTTGGCCCAAGGTGTCAGAGGTGGATGTTGGTGGGATGGCAGTAGAGTCTGAACCTTCCCACCACTCTCCCATTAGGTTTTGTTGCAGTGTGACAGATGGCAGCAGGGGGGAAGTCTGACAGAGGACAGAGTGACATCTGACATGGATGAAGCCAGGGGAGGAACTGAACAACATCCGTTGTTGCTTGCTGAATGTTTCTAGAGACCAACCAGTGAGTGTGAGCACAGTGGGGTGGTGAGTGGTGTGTTTCAACAGTGGTGGCAGCAATATGAAAGGCAAGCCATGTTCTGGATGGTCATGCACAGCTGTCACACCATGAAATGAAGCTCATCCATATCAATTGGTAGATTACAATGAGGGAACTTTGTACAGAGCTGAACATCAACTTCAGTGCATAGAAAACGATAGTGGCATGGTTGGAATATAAGAAGGTTTGCGCCAGGTGGGGCCCACGAATGTTTACACAGGAACAGAAAGAACACCGTATGCATGTTTTACAGAACCTATTGAATCAAAATGAGGCTGAAGGTGACAGTTTCCTGAATCTCATTGTTACTGATGACAAGACATTGTGTCATCACTACAGGTGGAGTCAAAATGGTAGTTCTAGGAGTTAGTGACATGTGAATTCCTCATCAGAGAAGTTGCAGGTGCAGCCTTCAGTAGGTAAAGTGATGTGCCCTATCTTTTGGAATAGAAATGGGGTGATCTGTCTGGATTTCCTGTAACTCAGACAAACTGTGAACTCGGACTGCTGCACTGTGACAGTGACAGAGGTGAAAGGTTGAGCTTCCAGAGACAGGCCAGACATCCTTTCTCTTGGAACACAGTAATAGCAGGCTCATACCAGCTTGAAGACCATGGAGCACATTGCCAAACTTGGTTGGACTGTTTCATAGTCTGGATTTGATGCCTTCCGTCTTCCTTCTGTTCAGGCTGATGAGGGATGGACTGTGTGGGCAACATTTTCCTAGCAGTGATGGGAGCAGCTCTGAAGCAGTGGGTCACCTTCACTGGTGCTGATCTTTACAAATGCAGCATGCAGGCTCCTGTTTATCTCTGGAAAAAATGCATACCTAATGCTGGTGACTGTGTTGAGAAGTAGTGGTTTGTAGCTGATAATCTGCCCTATCAAATAATATTATTGTGGTCTTTGTATCTGTTGTAGTTTCCATGGAAACAAAGGGGAGGTATTTTTTTTTTTTGGAGCCACCTACCTAAGTTGGATGCTGCTAAAAATCTATCAGAGCCTTAAAATCTGTTAGCAAGTGATGGTAAGTCTGGATGCTGCACCTTTAAGCACAGAATGCCTGCCTGAGCAGGAGGGAGTCAAGAGGCATTTCCAGTAGGACACTGGAGCCAGACTGACCTGCTTCTTCCCCTTTTGTGCTTTCACACCCATATAAGTAAACAGAGATTGGAAAACGGAGCTAAGTGGGGAAAAGCAGGATCATCATCATATTTTTTCACATCCTTTTTTTTTTTCCCCTCCTCACCAGACAACTGTAGCCCGAGAGTTACTGCAGACTAATTCACATATATGGGAATTAATGGCAAAGATCTGGAAGGGCGAACAGGAGAAGCATAGGCGTAAGCAGCCTGAACACAGTTATAACTTTAGAGCTGAACATCCGTATGTATAAATGATTTTCTAAGCACATAAAACGTAAATACTGCAGAAATGCAATACAAGAAAGCAGGAATGCCTCAGCGCAGAGCTTCCCATCTCTCGCCATACATTGGCTGTAAGTCTCTCAGCTGTCTTGTTGTTAAAGCTGCCTGAAAACATTCCAGATTTTATGAAAGCTGTCATGACCTCTTTTCCTGACTTAACAAATAAAAGGATGCTTTTTCAGGGTGGAGAGAAGTGTTATTAGCACTAGTGAAAGCAAGTTTCTTTTTTTAAGAACTGTTTTAATAGTTGTTTCTATTCTGGTAGATCTGTGTATATGGAAAGTGATGCCAGAATGCTAACAGTGCATACTGCCAGAAATCAGTTCTGATTTCCCACTTTCTTGCTGTCCTTTTATAAAAGTGAAATGATTATAGTTTTAATTATTGCTTCTCCTATTCTTGTAAGTTTCTCCTCTATTTTTAGCACTCTGGACAGTCTCCTGCAGTAGTTTTTTTCAAAGATTCTGTTCTGTCAGAAGAAAGTTTTTAATCGGGTTTGAATTTGCTGCTATTCAGTAGAGCAAAGGAGGAGGACAGCGGGGGTTTGGTAAGGGTTTGGGGTACAGCAGGATCCCAGGGTAACTTTTTTGATCTTGAACCAATAATGCTCTTACATTCCATCCAAGCCATTTTTTCCCCAGAACCTTCTACTGACTTTTGCTGTGTGCTTAGACAAATCCATGCTGCAGATAATTGGAATTGTTTCTCCCAGAAACCAAAGGTTACTAATTCTGTAAATAGTTCCAAATGAAGACTGGAAAGTATTTAAGACAGAGATGCATTTTCTGATTAGAGTATTAAGAAATGAATGTGAATAGCATAGAAATAATTTCAGTCAGAAAACTCGTAAGTTAGACACAGATTTTGGAATTTGTAGTAAAGTATTTCTCCTTTTGATTTCTGATGGGGCGCTGATGTTTTCAGATCTCTGTAGATGCTTTCAGCCCAAAAGAAATCTGATTATGTCAATAAGTTCCGTGATTTGCACTTTTTGAGCAAGGCCGCAAAGAAGGTTGAGATGCTGTTTGTTTCCGTGTGTGCTGGGAGTCATCTGCCTGGTGACACTGAGACGTGAGCTGTAAAAGCTGGGTTTGGCCCAGTATGGCTCTGACAGGTCAGACCTCTTCTCCAAGGGATCGTAACATGGCTATACCACATAGCTTGCCATTTGTGAACAATTTAAGGACATCGTATTTGTGCTGTGCCCAGGCATGTGGCTATGAATGTTTTTATAGTCCACTCCAATGGCTGTGGTGGGGAAGTATGTCTGGAAATAAGGTTTCTCCTACAGAAGTATGACAAAAATGGCGGCCAAGACCGCAGCAGAAAGTCTTGCATGCAGGCAGGCGGTGAAGAGCTGCAAGGGAGACTGCTCAGGAATCTGCAGTCAGTCAACAGTTGTTACCCAGCAATGGACAAGACAAGGCTGATGTGGTGGTTTCCTCACCCTTTCTTTTCTGTTGTACATCCTTTCTTCATGTTGGCCTTCTGATCAAAACTGTAACCATGCAGGCATCCAATGCTCTGAGATCATGGTGGCCTTGCAGGCGTTTCACTCACTGTTCTGCCCCATTTTTCAGGCTTATGTTTTAACAACTGTGTCAGTAAGTTGATAGAAAAACCCCACTCCTCTTCAGTAACCTTTAGCACTTCTGAGTTGTTGGGCAAAACTAATTGAATTTGTGGAAACAGAAAATAATGAGGAAAAATGCAGATGAGGTAAGGGAAAAGCCTCAGGGACTGGACCAGAATGTAGATGAGAGAAATCAGATCCTGGGAATTGTCATTTTTAGAGTGGCTTGGACTCTAAAAGTGTAAATGAAAAGATACATTTTTATCATTGCCTTATTTAATGGTGTTAACAATTTAGCTGTCACTTTTAGAAGCGCTTTGCTACACAACAGAATAGTGGCACTGTACTTTCTCCTTTCAGTTATGCCATTTCTTTTTGGCATGAGCTTACTCAAAATGATCATCATCTATCACCACTGCCTTTTCACTGATATGATCAACTGCATAAATAAGATGCTTGGAAAGGAATGGGCTCTGCAGTCTGAGGGCAGAAGAACTGAAAAGTGAGGTGGTTTGCGAGAGCTAAGGGAAAAACCAGGGCCTGTTAGCTGGAGTGAGGGGGCAGGGGGGAGGACTTGAGTATAGCTGAGCACAGCATAGAAAGAGCACAGAACAGGTGTTTGTACCAGAGTGGGAGAATATCTCAGAACATCAATGTATAGTGGAAGTGAAATTGAAGTGAGGATGACATAGTGCTATAGCTTCTGCTCAGTTAGATGTATGAAATATATCTTCTTGGTCTGTGTGCAAGTACTGGAGACCTCCCTGTTCTTCTAGTAAATCTGCCTCTAATGTAATAACTAGGCAGTTCCTTAGATCTTACTAAATCTTCCCTGCTAGATTTATCACCAACATTTTGGCATATTTATTTAAGGAAGAGGGAGGGAAGGCTCCATTTTCATTGAGAAAGTGGATATTTGAGGAATTACTCAGCACAGAATGATGTAAATGCCCACCATGATGCTCAGCGACTTGTGTGGTTCTCTTCCCCTTGACGCCCAGGTGAGCTGTCCCACTCAGGACACAGCAGGGGTGAGTCTCCATGTGCCACAGAGCAGGCTGTGCCTCTGGGAGGCACAAATGGGATCATGAAGTGCTTAGACTTCAGTTCCTGTAGGGTACCATGAAGGTACTCCCTAGCTGTGATACGACTGTCAGTTTCCTTCATGAACTTAATATTTATTTTTATTTATTTATTTATTTATTTATTTTGTGGAATTTTAGTGAAGAAACAGTTTGTGCAACTTTCTAACATTCTCGGACACTCTTCTGCCATCTACTTGAGTAGATTTGGAGTATGTGCATGGACTCCACTGGTATGATTCCCAGGGCTCACTAGAATGGAGTGTACTTAAAAGCTCTTGGCTTCTACTGGGCAACGAAGAAATTAATGACAAATGCCTCCAAAATGTGAAAGCCTTAAACTTTCAGTCTTTTAAAACCCAGTTCCCATTGGTGCTAACTTCCTTTTCATTGCCAGATAATGAACCTTCACTTCTGTTATGTGTCCTCGCCTTCAGCGTGGTTCTCTGCATAGCTCCCGTCGCGGTCAATTAGCTGGCAGGAGAGGCCCACAACAGCAGAGACTATTGCTTAATTGTTACTGTGGGATCCTTATGAAATGTGCGATTGCTGGGGCTCATTTACAATTCTAACACATCCAGCGCGCCCTGCATCAGGAGTCCTGTGAACTGGACAAAAGCTAGAAAGTGGCAGCGCTGTTCCTGGCCAAAAGCTCATTAAGATAGACGTCTCCTGCTAGTGAACATCACACAGATGACACAGGCAGCTCGCTCCAAACAAGAGACATTCTTTTGTTCTGCCTTACCAGGGCTTTCAGATAAAAAGAATTTGAAGCTGCTCAAAGGGCCAGCTGTGATATGAAGGGAACAGGTTTAAAATAGCTCTCCAGCAGTAAATGCTTAATGATCAGATCTTTCATTGGTCTTGGAACATTTGAGGAAACTCAGCCAGCTAAAATATTTGTTGATTACTTTAACAGAGGCCCTTTGTTCGCATTATCATGCAGAGTAATTAAGCCAATGCAAGCTAGTCCCCTTAGCTATATACATAATTAAAACGTTAGACTGTGATTAAATAGACTGTATTGGCACAGGGAGCACCTATTTACTTCATAATAGAGTTCCATCATTGTGTTAAGCTTGTTTTCACCTTATATTATTTGTTGTTATTTTGGAAAAATCAGTTTTATACAAGACAGATTGTGGTAGCTGTGCTTCCAGCAAGGAGCTAATCAGATCTTAAATTGGAGATAAGAGAGATATCCAAAGTATATCCTATGCTCTTGTCAAACCTCCAGAGTGAAAAGTTGATGATTATACTGCAGCTAAAGCTTTGTCAGAAAGGCAAACTCTTTGATCGTTAAAATATTTTAATTCAATGCATTTCTGCCTTCGTTAATTTTTTTATTACCCTAAGTCAAAAGCTGATTGTCAAACATTACATCATCCTCAGGTCTTCCAAGCCTAAAAACCAAGTTTCTTTGGGGATTCTCTCACAGTTGACAGCTCATGATGATAAGTTACACTATTGGCAGCAGCAGACTGGCTTTTCCCATGCTTTTGCAGAAGAATGTTAGGACCCTTTTTGATTTCCAGGGCAATAGAACTGGATTTTTTCAAATTTATTCTAGCGAGGACAACAGAAGCTCTTAGGAGGTAGATGTCATTTCTTGTTATGATTTCATTATGATGTCATTGCTTGTTTTGGTCACAAAGTCTCTTTTTACTGAAAATTTCCCAAAGCAGAATAAGTACAAGAAGGTATCCTTAAGTCTAGGATTAGCAGAAAGCTGAAAGGAGGAGACACTTGATAGAAATCAGGTTATTTCGATGCAAGGGCATTGTCTGCATTGGTTTTGACTTTGTGTGTTTGTTAATATGTTTGGTAAGATAGTCCAGATGAGTAGAACAGTGACTTTAATATGTTGTCCGTGGAGGCAATCCCAGAAGAGATCCCATATTTTGTTTTGACTGCCTGACATGTATGAGACCAGAGAGATCTTTAATTACAAGTGAGGTCCTTGATTGTGTTTTGTGAGATGGAAATCAAAGCCAGACTGGTCCTTAAATGCTGCCCTGAAGTAGAACTGAGAGCAGTGACGTCTCTACTGTCTTCAGTAATCCTTTGAGCTAAGCAGTGCCCCTGGAACCTCTGCTTGGAAATCTAATGTGATTTCACAGGTTGTCCAGCAGGACTTGTGATGAAAGATTTGCAATGGCTCTGAAAACGGCAGTTTAAGAGAAAAATGTGAAGATGAGAAAAAATCCTTACACTTACAGCAGCTGTTGTCACATCTTCCCTCACTTTTCTTTATTTATGCCTTCAGTTCAGATTGAAGTGCTTATTTCTCTGTCCAGATGTTCCTCTGAAGAGCTAATAGGCTCATTTCTACAGAATTTGGCCTGTTAATTTGAAATCCTACTTGGTGCATCTTTTCTACTGTGTTTCACTGAAACATTCTGAGTTTATCATAACTATGATGTGGATTTACAGGGAAATACATCTGAAGAGAACTGCAGCAGGTACCGAGTTTCTGGTAGATCTGAGCTGTGTAACCAGAAATCTGGAGAACCCCATTTGCTTGTTACTGTATTCCTGGCTTTGAGAATCTTCCAGCAGACCCATATTACTGGAGATTCATTCTAGAGGTACTCTTCCATCAAATGCATCTTTCAACATTTTAATAATTAGCAAAAAGATCTCTTAAGAAATAAGCTACTTGTTGGAGAAGCTGGACTACAGAGCTCCAGTTTTCAGTGCTGATCAGTCAAGTGCAGTTCTGCAGTTGCCACGTGTTTTTTCTGCTCCTCTGTTTCTCTATGGTTTGCTTAACTTCTTGCTTGAAAAGTGAATTATCAGTAAATATGCTTTGTTAGGCGCTCCATTTATTAACATGAGCTGTGATCATCATTAATGCGGCAGTTATAATAGCTTTCACTTACTAAGAGTGATCTCATCATGGGCATAATTTTGATGGAGTAAATAATTCTCAACACATGCTGACGAGAAAGAAACTGGAAGCTTGCTGCAAGCTGATGTCATGGGAAGAGCCTGTTCTCTTCAGCGGGGACTCATCAGTGCAAAGGGCTCTGAAAAATGTCTGACTTGGATCTAAGAAGAAAATGCAGGGTGGGAAAAGCTGTTTTAAGTTCTTAACTAACTGTATAAAAAGCAAGGCTTTGACAATTATTATCAGTCGAGTCTTTCATTAATTTATGACTGCAAAGTAAAAGAGACTAGGCTGCATTTTCCTTTAATTCCTAAGTAATCTGCATTTTTCCCTCTTGCTTGTGAAAACAATCCTTAATTTATAAACTAAGTCTTTCAAACAAAATAGCAGCGGGGTTTTTATTTCCAGAAATTTAGCACATTTGCTGAAGCTCAAAGTAACTTCTCTTTTTTTTGTAAATTTAGACTTGTTTATAGTCATGTCCATGGTGTGAAGTGAGTGAGAAAGGCTACTGGTAGGATTTGCTTGCATGATTTTTCAACTGTTTTGTGTTGATGAGTGGCAAAGTTAAACTTACTGGATAATGAGTCCTGATTGTAAACATCCTCTAATGTTTTGTTATAGTGCTGTCGTTGGACCATTTTTTTAGATGATGCCACTGTCTGGCTTGATCTAACTGCAAAGATTTTGTGAGACTTAGTTTGTGTGTACAGATATTATGGTGCTCAAAGCAAGGAAAAGTTTTCTACTAGCACAGAATTAGGCACATGAACTCGGGCACCAAAGTACAGCTTTGGAATGTATTGTCACTTGGAGCTACACATAATAAATGAAGGATTTTATTTGTTGCTTTTGCTAAATAAATGTTTGCAATCAAATCTTCATTATTCCGGGAAGAATGTTAGGGTTGATTAATAGATGATGGTTGCCTACTAGTTTCTGAGCTATCTATAAAATCATAATTATAAACACACAAGAATTTTACCAGTGAAAAGAATAACGTCCCAAGATATCACTTTCCTTGGTTGATGCTGCTGTGGAATTTCCTACGGCATCCTTAGTACTCTAAAAAAGTTTGTACTTGAATTGTATATTTAACAGTGCACAGCCTGGACATTCTGAACAAGATTTTAAAATAAATTCCGCATTAAAGTCAAGCTAGACATTTTAATGGGAAAGCCTGAATATTCCCACTTAGGGATGCAGAGCAAAAATATTCACCCATACACAAATCATAAGCATCACTTGACTCGTATTTATACCTCTAGAATTAAGACCTAGAATTAGGCTAAAATGATTTGCCCCATCTTTTGAGTAGCAGCGTGGCTAAGAGTCTGTCTGTGAAAGGTAGAAAACGTACCTTTGGTACACACAGATCACTAAAGCATGCAGAAATATGCTTAATGCCTGTATAGTGTGTGTCAGTACGTGTTCTTTGGGGACTGAGAATTCTGCAGGGACTTTTTCTTGCAGAGACTGAGAATTTTTCTATTTACTTCAGTGGGAATAAGTTGTAATTTTTCTTGCCCTAAATTTTCTTGGTGTTGCAATTCTGAAATAGATGAAGAATGACACAGGAGAAGTTCATCTTTAGGAGATGAAATTAACCTTGGTGGAGAGATAAAGTAATTGCTGGTGTTGTTTGAGAAGCGGTTAGCTGCACTTAAACCTTGGTGTGCTGGACTATCTGTCTCTAGAGCTGAGGTCAGCTGAGGACAGAGTTAGAGATTTTACTTTGAGTGGTAGTGAAATGAGGCTCATTGCTTTTTTCTTTTTTTTTGAACAAACTGACCTAGCAGCCGGTATGCCTACATTAAAAGATGTTTTCTCGGGTTAAACTCAATTATTTGTTTTTGCTTTGGCTGCTTTGCATTCTTGCTCACAGTTGGGTTGGTGTTATGTGAGAAGGGCAGGGTTGTGGGTTCATATTCATCTACTCATGTTGTTGCAGACATACTTTACCCAAGAAGTGAAATAGTCCAAAATCTCAGTGGAGAAGATGAAGACATTTTTCAAACCCCAAACAAAAGCAATAAATGGAAACAAGGATTAACTCTGTCAATTTTCACCCCTCCCACAATAAATCTCCCAAATCTTGGCTTTTATCTTAGATGGATAACACAATAGGCACCAGAGCACACCAATGTTACACAAATACTTCATGTGCTATCAATTATTTTGGAAGTATTCATCATCTGAATTGTGAAATGGTTTGACCTTTCTTCCGAATGGAGAGTGTACGAAGACGCGAGTCTTAGGCTGTCACATTCTTTCTCTTGTATGGGTATCTCTTATAGTGATTTCAGAAGAGCACAGCTCTGACTAGGCTCTCCCTTGGTACCCTGCCCCTCTCATTGCTCAGTGGAATGATGTCGGTTTAGAGATGATCTGTTATGTGACAGGGGAATAGGAGTGAAGCGAGAAGCAAAACTGTTTAGTATGGTACTAAAAAATGGCTTAGACGTTATGAAATCAAGAGGATACACTCAGTGGGAATGCAGCTGTGAAGTCCTACCTGGTAGTGACTCCCAACCTTCATACTGCTCTGCGTGGGAAGGAAGGAGCTGCTTCAAGACCAAGTGAAAGCAGAGTGGGTGGGCATGCCTAGAATGTGTTCTCATGGAAAGGACTCTTGTAACATACCCAGCAAAACATCACACACAGAAGGGCTTGCTTTATTAACAACTTTAGAGTTTATTAACTTATAAAACCAGGCTGAAGTGATACAAGTACATAAATAAGTACTGTAACAGACATACGTCCCATGAAAAGAATTGAAAGCATGATGACACTGTGTTTTTTATTTCCCTAAGTGACGAAAAACTGTAAAAATGCAATGCTGCATTTTACTAAATGGTGCTTATGATTTTTTTTATTCATTTTTTTTGCTTTTCTTAGAAAGTGTTTATTATAAAATAAATACACAATCTGGACTCCACCAGTCCTGTCACAAATACAAAAAGCTGATTGCCGCCTTCGTAAAAACACAAACACTGTATACTTCCCCCTCAGCCTGTGTTCACCAGCTAATGCTACAGAGTATGCCCATGAGGTGAGAAGGCCACTGCTGCTCTTCCCACCAGATTGCTACAGTTCCTCAATCTTCCTTACGGTATCTTCACCAAAGGAAAGATCAGGATAATTCATGGCTTATCAGAAGAGTTCTAGTGAGATTTAGCACTCCTACAGCACATTTGAACTCAACAGATGCCACGTGCTGTGGGTTTTGCTAAGACCAAGCTGGTGCTTCTGCAGCTACACTTTGGGGAAAGGGGATTTCAGAAAGTGTGAAACAGGGCCAGCAGTGAGGGGAGACGTGTGAGGAGTGGCCCTGCAGCAGATCAGGGCAGGAGGGGCCCCAGGCCTGGGCTCCCTGTGGCCTTGCTGGAAGGACTGCGGCTGTGCAGGACCCATGCTGGAGCAGCTGTCCTCACTGCAGCCTGATGAGGTTTGGTTCGTACTGACATCAGACTGAGCTTTATTATTGCAAATCCACTTGCATGCTCCCTTTTTAGCATGTTGTCCTTACACGGTGGACTGTGTTGAGCACTTGGCAGGGAGGGAAGTGTTCCTCCATGTTAGCTACTCTGCATCCAGGCCTAGGGACAATGTGGTGATTTTATGCAGCATCCTAGAGTTACAACGTCCTGGATCACTCACTGAGTTATTTTCCCAGTTCCCTCTAACTTTCCCACCCCTTTCAGCCTATTTTTCTCACTTGCTCCTCTTTGCTGGGAAGCCCCATGCCGTGCTGCCTGCAGCAGAGCAGGGCCCGGGCAGCACAAGGCAGCCTGGCTGAGAGGAGCTGTGGGAAGGCTGTCCCAGTGTGCTCGGGGTGGTGAAGCTTTGCCTGAAACCTGCTTTTGGCATTCAGCGCTGAGCTCTCCCACACCTCCGTCCCTTTAGAAATGGGTACACCCCTGCAGTGCTTTTGCTGGCAAAACAACAAACCTCAAAATCCTCGCAGTCGCTGTGACTTCACTCCCGAAGCAGGCCCAGCCCCTGGTTCAGACTGTTTCCATAAAGCTTTGTTTCCTAGTGTGTGTTTGAACAGCAGTGTTCCTTCCTACTTGTGGAGCAGAAAATGGAGGCAAAGCAGGCAGAGTCATTTGCTTCTTGGGAATTCACCCAACGCTGCAGCCCCTGGGCACTGCAGCATTACGGGGACTCTTCAGAGAAAATACTTTTTTTTTCAAAATAACAACCTTCTCCTTCTTTTTTGGCAGATAAGAGCCATCTTTCTTAAACACTGCAGATGTGCTATACTAAATTTAACAGAGTATCTCAAAATGCTTTCTCACAAAGATAAGAGTTTTCATAGGGCTACTGTGTTCTAAAGGCTTGCTGTAGCTGTTTGGTATTTGTCACGGGGGAAATCTGTCCTTGAAGCCTGAGAACTGGGAAGTCACCATCAGAAAAAAAATGCAGAAGATTAGCTTCGAAACAAACCAGAACAAATAAATTAAGCTCTGTTGCAATGAAGGAGTTATTAATTGGGAGGTGCAACCCCCTAAGAGTTCTAAAAGTGCTGCAAGTACTTCACCACCTTCTTCGGCATCGCTTTAGAAGGCAGTCTATCAGCCAAGACCATGTGTTAATTGAGCCCAGAAGGATGAAGTTATTAGGGCTGTGATTGAGAGATAATTCCTACTTTTTTTTTTTTTTTTTTACTTTTTTTTTCTTTTTCTTTTTCTTTTTTTTTTTTTTTTTTTTTTTTTTAGAGAAGTGGGTGGTGGAAACAGTGAAAACCACTTAAAAGCGAACATTTGCTCAAGTTGCTACAAAAATACAGTGATTGCCACTAACACCTGCTGTTCAGTTTATGGACTCTGTTTGCTCAGCTACAAGACATCATCCCAAAGGCAGGCTGCTTAGAGTTTGTTAGTTTAAATCTGTTTTTTATGCCTCCAACCCAAGTATTGTAGCACTTGTATTTTTCCTCCACTACTTAAAGAGAAATCCACAAGCCATTTCAACTCCAGAAATGGTATGAGCTTGGTACAGGAAATAATGCTCTCCATAATCCTGCACATTTATTAGGTGTCCTTCTTTTCATTAGTTTGAATAACTTGCCAAATAATAAAAGCGTTCTGTTTTCTCTTTTTAACTTGTAAAGAAATGCAACTCTGGGAAAGTACAGTCTCTCTTTCTACTTCCCCCACAAGTAACACAGAGCCTCCTAGTCTTTTGGAGGAGATATTTGAACGATTGACACAGACCACTACACATAAAGCAGCAAATTTGCTGTGCATGATGTGAATAATTACTGCATTATAGTTTTGGTTTGTAGGGCAACTGTTGACTTAAGCAAAATAAGCCTGCAGTCCAGCTGCAGATCCAAGTTTTCATAAGTTTTCTTGTGTTTCTCCCTCCAGTGCTGTCTCCCTTAACAGTGACCCTTTTCAGACTTCT
Organism: Excalfactoria chinensis; assembly: GCF_039878825.1. Lineage (NCBI taxonomy): Eukaryota > Metazoa > Chordata > Aves > Galliformes > Phasianidae > Excalfactoria > Excalfactoria chinensis. The sequence goes on from NC_092828.1 coordinate 72,782,609, forward strand.
CAAGGTACAAAACCTTTACCAAATCCTCGAGCTCAGTCCTGCACACTCTGCTTTCACACATTTGGCTGATCTGAGCTTCTCCTTCGCTAAATATTTTCCACTGGCCTGAAAACAAAAACACAAAGGAGAAAGACACTTGCTTAGGAAGGGCATAGGGAACTTTGGCGTCACTTAGAAGCATTCTCCAGACAAACTGATTCACAGTGGTCAGAGAGAGGATGTCCACTCCTCCCATGGAAAACATTCGAAGTATCTTACAGTCATTTAACATATTCCATGAAAAACAATTCTGTTATAAATGATAAACAAGAACCTGCATATCCTTTTCTTCAAGCAAGTAGTACTATTTCCTTCAACCATTTATGAAGTCAGATCCTCTAATTTATGACAGTGATATAAAAATTTAAATGTGATGGTAAATGACTGCAATTAGAAGTCTGCATTTCATGCAGTACGAACTCTAGCTACCTTCATATTACACAAACTGTGTCAGATAATAGTATTCTGGTATAGTTTTGCTAAGGTTAATAGAGTTGCTCACAGGTCTGATAACTAGAATGCGATAATAGAGGTGGCAATGACAAGCACAGAGAAGGCTGAAAGGAACAAGTTAGGAAGCCTAGACGAAAAGGTGTCTGCTTCTCACTTAGCCTGTATTATGAAGAATAGATTGTTCCTGGGCAAAATACTTCCCTGCCTACTTGGAACCTCAGAAAAAATGACAATTCACTGAGCAAAAGAACTAGTAACTAAAAATGCCTATACCTTAATTAAACTGTCAAATTATTCCATATTCCAAGCTTGATGAAATACAAAAAAGAAATTGAAGCAAGAGTGATAAATGAATTGCTCACCTTTTCAAAAGACAAATTTTAATAATAAAAATATTACTAAGGACATAGAAAAGGCTTATTTCAAGTACAACACGTGTATGTATATAGACTTAAATAAAATCAAATAGTGCCGTTGCGCTGACATCAGTCATATTTCAGACTCATGGCATTATAAGCAGAAAACAGTCAATTTGTTTTCTCGGAATGACAGGAGACTAGCACAGCATGCTATATGAACCTACATTTTAAACTGCTGTATTTTGATTATTTGATATTATACAAAGCCACATACTGGAGGAACATGAGGCTGTTTGACTGCACTGAGTAAAATGGTGCATTTTTCAAGTTTGTGTAGATGGAGAAAAGCCTGAAGAGGTCAGAATTTTACTTACTAGAGGTTGTCCTTGTTATCTGTTTGAAGTAGGGAAGCTCTTCAAATTCCCTCTTGGACATTTTCTCAATGTAGAAATGACGGAGAATCCCTTCAACAAAGGTACAAGAAATGGCTGTTACTGGAAGCATGCACACTGCTCTAAGCCCAGGGTGCTGCCTGGCCTTTATGCAGAATTACTGCTGTTTTGAACTACACTGTGAAATAATGCTTACTAAAAAATCTCAGTATCTTGGAAAAAAATAAAACAGTACAATTTTGTTGTTAGCTGCCATTTTGCCTGTCATTAGTTAGCAGACATCACTGACAAGTCATCACAAGGCTTTGTGGCTTCTTGAATGCATGAAGTAATTATTAACCATCAGCCCTCCTGCAACTTCTCTTCTGCTCACAGCTGGGGTTTGGCTTTGTGCATCATAGTGCATTCTGGAGATCATTTCCGTGAAAAGGGCTGCACTAGATGAGGCTATCCTAAGGGGATTGCAACCTTTTTGCTTAAATTGGATTAAGTAGATAGGATCTTTAAGGAGCTGGAGATAATATTTTTCCTGTACTAACTGTTGAGGATTTGCAGCAGTGCAAATCAGAAAGCTTTTCAATTTTCTTCTGATTTTTTAGTTGGTCTAATAAGAGATATTGCTTTCACTCTTAATACAGTTATTGTCAATATTCTAGGCAGTCATGAATGCAGTAACATGTCACTAAAGGAAGACAGGACAGATAGGACAGACAGTAATTTCAAAGGAAAACTTTCTGGTCCAGCTAAATAAGCACTTAGTTCAAGCCCTATTATTCATTTCTCTGTCAAACATTACACATGGAATTACTGACACCCAGCTTAGTTCTGATGTTTTGCTCACAGTGAAGGCCAGGAGTTTGCAGAACTAGAAATGTGTATATTATTAATAATGTTTGTAGAGCAAAGCATAGTAGTAGACATGGCTGTAGTACTGGTATCCTAAATAGCTAAGAGAACAGCAGTCTGTAGATGCTTGGAATTTAAGTTGCTCTGGCATTTTAATGAGAGATTATATACTTTTAAAATATATAACTTGTTCAACTCACCTTTTCTGATCGTCCACACGTGTATTTCTATTTGTGGTGGTTTTTCAGTCTCCACTGCAATTTTTCTGATGGTTTCTCCTTCCTCTGTGAAAACGGATTCATAGACGGGAAAGGTCTCTTTCCCACAGAAGTAATCTTTGTTGTCAAAGCTTTGACTTGGCACTTCTTCTGTTTAAGAAAAAAAGCCCAAAACACATTCTACAGCTGTAAACAAGTCTTCCAGAAATTACCTGGCACTAAACCAAGCAGGTTTAGTTTAAAATTAGAGTTTTCATAGAGTCGTGGAATATCCCAGGTTGGAAGGAACCCACAAGGATCATCTCGTCCAACTCATATGTTCACTCACGTAATCTTTGAAATCCATCTCCAGCTAAGCCGTAGGCATTTAATAGTGTTACATTCTGCTAGGTTCCCACTGCCTGCCTCTTGTGGCAAGAAAGTGTTTGTATTTATAAGTTTCATGAAGAAATGAGCTATATTGGTCTGTGAGAATCCTCAGGTTTTTCGAACCACTGTCCACTTTCCACGCATATTTGAAATAACAGTGGAAGTCTCAGAGGTAATTAAACAGTAACGAAAATCCGTGGTTGGAGAGAGTGAAGGAACCCAAGCTAATGCTTTGTTCAGGAAAAGGATGGGGGAAGAACCTGCATATTCTGCATTTTGATTAAAAGAGGGACCACATAGGGATGTGGCCAGTCAGCAGTTCAGTGCAAGCCTGGGCTAGGCACAGGGCACGTTATCTCATGACAGCCCAGTGAAGTCACAGGACATAGAAGTAGAAATTGTAATTATTCTAATGGCAAGTTGGAAGTTGGGCAAGAATGGGAGAGAGAAGATGAGATGGTTTGAATGTTCCATGAGTACTGCAGTGGGGAAAAAATGGGAGAGTCTTCTGATAGTGGTGAACTGTGTACTCTGCTTGGAAATGAGCATCAGGAAGTCATGCAAACAGTGGAGAGAAAGGCAGGGATTGATAAGAACATACGTGCCGCACGCAACAAGCCCTTCATTGGAGGAACAACAGATAATGGGAGGGCTAGGTAGGCAGCTCTGTGTGTCTCACATGGATATCTCTGCACATAAATCAGAACCATGGGCTATTTTCATCAGATTGCCATTTTCATCAGATCTTATGAGCAGAGCCCTTGACATGCACAGAAAGCAGTAGTTTAAGATAAACTCTTTATTTTACCTGGACAGACTTTACAGCATTTTCCTTCCACTTTCTGAGGGTATTTGCAGGGATATTGTTCTGGACAATGAATTTTCTTACACTCTTGTTTGGTGATGTTGCAGGTACACAATACACACTCTACAATTCCAAAGGCCCGGAGATTAGGATGCCAAGATTCACCGTGGGAGTACGTTTTGCCATTTGAAACACAAACTATAAAAGAAAAAGAAGCAAAAGTACAACTGGAAAAGGTACGTTCACTGGCTGCTCTGCCATGAATATTCATTTAATTCTTGCACATTTGTTTAAAGCAGTGTCTCTATACCCAATTTCTTAGTGTCCCTGGCTTCACAAACTAACTCCTCCTTCCCACCGCTGATCTCAGTCCACACACAGGGCATAGCCTGCTAAATTGGCTCTGGCTTCTAGTTTTTAATCTGAAGTGGGAACAATCACAATATTTGCTACAAGTTATCTGTACAACTGTTCCTAGCATTAGCTGAATGTGGCTTTTTGCAGGGAGAGATCCATACTATCAACAGGATGAATTAGTGCCACCTGGGCCTTTAAGCCTTTAGTACTGCAGTCACACAGGATTTCTGCTACACAACACAGAGCAAAAGCAATGGAATGCTACAAAAAGAAGTCTGATGTCAGTTGTGGAGATATGTATGTCTATAGGTACATAGGTACATTTGGCCTTTGCAATCACAAGAAAACATTAACTTGAAAGGATGTCTGTGGGGCTGAAATTTCATTCCAAGAGCATCTAAGCATCTCACAGTATTATTTTCATCTGCGCCCCTGAGAGACAGAGAAATACAGCTGGCAAAAGGAGAGTGGAAAAATTCCTACCTGGTAGAAGCCAGTTTGGGTCACCCTGCATTTAATGGGGATTATATCGCTTTACACCATGTTTGCATTTGTCCTATAAACCTTACTTCTTTCTTTTTAAATATTTTATAAACACGAAGAAAAATGCAAACTAATCCTAACAAGGTGAAAGAAAGGGCAGTGCCTGAATTCTAAAAGCAACTAAAGTGAAGCTGGGGTATGTTGCAAATATTTCCAATTCTTCTAATATGCCATCATTTTTATTAATGCTTTTATTTGTAAAATATGTTTCTATTTTGCCTGTAACTTTCAAAAGCAATTTAATTTTTATCTGTAATCTGAAATTTACATCTAACTGGTAACAGATGTGATCAACTGGCTTATACTTTACTGAGTTGCTGAGATTTATGGGGACTGCTCTTTGTAATGTATTGTCTTTCATGAGGTTATGTTATCATTTGGCTTATAATTTGCTACTTTTTAACTCCTTCTTAAGACATGGCTTTATTTTAGAGATGGAAAACAGTTTTGTTTCTCACATGAAAGCAAATAATATGTTATCTGTATACTGAAAATGAGAGAAGAAAGGATCTGTTTACCGTAGAACAGTTCAGGATAGCAGATGAAGCCTCCAGTAGATCTTAATATATGGCATATAACTTCTAGCTCTCAAATGCCCTGATTTTTTAGTGTTCTTCACACTCAGAATTGTAAATCTGTATCCATACAACCTAATTTTCTCTGCATGTCAGACGAATTGCTATGTATTTATTTTTTAGTTTGTTGTGTCACAAGGGGCATATACATTAATTAATGCATTACTTGGTAATTGAGGAAGAACAAAAGAAAATACGTGGTCAGCATTCTGGTTTCCACCAAGGGGATCACTTAGACGCTCTCCAGGCAGTGAAAGTATGAAGTAGTGGCAGTTAGTATACTGCATTCAGAAATATGCTATTCATCTGTATGCTTTTTATTTGCTGAAACAAATCAGTTAGAAACTGCTTTGATGATGTCTTTATGTGTGAATTATATGTCAGAGATATTGCACTGTGTGGAGATTCCTACTCCTAGATTCAGCATGAAACACTGGCATGATCTGAATGCTTTTTCATGGTTGTTCAGGTGGATAATAAAGATCCTATGGCCAACATTCCTTCTGTTAGTTAATACCTTGAAAGATTAGTTGGCCCTAATACAGGGGCTTTTAACTCTTTGTGGGTAGTTTCTGAGTACCTACTGACCGGTGTTTGTGGATAACTGCTTTTCTGAATATGCACTTTTACAGCTATTTATTTTATGGCTTCTTAGACCTGTTCCTTCAGACCTCAGCTGGCTTATGTACACCCACAGCAGGAAACTGAGCATCCTGCCCTTTTGGTTGTACAGCACCCACTGTCCCATGAACTGGACAACTGATATTTTCCCATTATTTTTGTCTTCACTGCAGTGCACCAGGAATGTCTTAGTCATGTTTGTATAAGGTCTGCAATATCAGCTCAAAGTTCTGCTGCCCACATAATGTAATGTATTATCAGAAGACACTAAGGGATTCATTGCTTTGGTTAACTTTCCCTGGTTACAGCTCAGACATCCAGTCTAGTCTAATTACCTGCTTTGCATCTACTGTTAGACATGAAGGAGGAAAAGGACCTCCTGCATCTCAGACAACCAGCTTAAGGTGGGGGAAGTCATGATATTTTCATGACTTATAATTTGCTAAGCCTTAGAGGCAGAAAACTTCCAATCCTACAGCAAAGTTTTACGGCCTGAGATTTGTGGAGCAGTTAAAATACATGCAGTTTGCAGCAAGTAAAGTTATAAAATAGCAGACGGTGTAAAGAACATAACCACCGTCTATTTCCTACTGGACAAGTCACTGTGTAAACCAGTTAGCAAATCTAAGGGCATCACAGTGTCCTTTGAGGCATTTAATGCTCACTTTGCTGGTCACAGCAGCATGTGTTTTCTGAATTATGTAGTACAATACCACAAAGTAATTCAGAGAGCAACACGATAATGTTGTGCCCACACAGACTGAAATGCACTGTTGTATTGGCAGGCACAACTGATCTCACTCAAGAGCTTATTTCATATCCTTACTAGTCTGTTGCTTTCACCCTCTGATTTGTGTTAGGTCTCTTGATAGCAGGTGTGAATTTCCAAGATTCTGCTGTATATTTTGAGGAGACTTTTTTGTAGGCGTTAAATGCCTGACCCAGAGTAATACCATACGAAATGCTGTTCTTTACCTCGTCCGTGCTTGTGCTTGTTGTTGATAACGATCTGTACTATTGTTCCTGAGGCTTGCTGGGGATCTGGTAGGACTCCGCGGTTACTCCTGGCACTTGGAAATCGTGGAACATTGACTACCTGCCTGGTGGAGCTGGGTGACAGCTCGTAGTGGGAGCGGTGGTAAGAGTGTCTCTGGAGACAGAAAGAGAGCAGGAAAATAAATGTATCATTCCAATGAGTACGAGGAAAGAGGCTGTGCTTGAAGCTCAATGCAAACAATGACTGTTGCTACTGTCAACAAACAGGCCTTAAGCAAAAGGAGTGGTACCAAAAGACCATTCAGGTTTTGCAGGTACTTAACATGGCAATTAAGTCAACTACACATACACAGAACTCATCGCACCAGACTGTATATTCAGTGTAGGTGTCTACATATAAATTGATTATCTGAAGTCCCTAGTCAAGTACTTCTTGAATGCAATCCATCTGAGCTGTTGTAGATCTCAGGAGAAGAATCACAACTCGGAAGTCCCCATTTCTCTCAATTTATTATAAGCAGAATTCAGAGCTAGACACCTTCTTTATTTATGTCTGCTTTAAGAACAGGTGAGCCTGTCTAGTTTTCTTCATCAAAACTGCTTTCTGCTTGAGCTACAGTGTCAGAATACATGTGCAGGATGACCATCCGGCTTCTTGTTTGCATGTAGCTGTTCTGAACCCCTGTGCTGGGCCACGGCTAGCTAACTTTACACAGACTGAGCAGAACCTTATTTCAATCTGTCTTGCAGACTGGAAAATCTCATTTGATTTGCAGAGGAAAGTAGTCTGTGTGTTTTCTATAGCAAAAGAGCTGGCTATTTTCAGAGAATTATTTTCCAAATACCCATGGGCATGAAGGGATAGTGTGTACTACAGCAGATATTTTATGAGGCATGATTCTTCTCACTAATCCAAAGACCTGTTGGTTCATGTATTTGGGTAGCATGCCTACTGCTTAAAAGCTCTTCATGTTCTCTCCAAGTGCTGTTACAGAAAGCCTCTCTTGAGTAAGTTGTTAGTGGTTACTGTTAACCCCAGAGGCAGTGAAGTCCCTAATGTAAATACACATATGTCTGTATGTCAACTAGGAAATAAGAGTTTGCAATTATGATTTTGAAGTGTTGCTTGCATAACAAACAAAATGCTGCGGAATTTTATTCTCATAGAGCACACACAGTAAAGGCCAAATCCAGAGCCTACAGGAGCTCATGTGAGTTTGTAATTCAGACTTATTCATGAATTCAGGTTGAGTTTATTAAGGGGCTTGCTGCAGTAGATATTCCTGTACCTCATCAGACCTGTTAATATCCTCCTTTTTCTTTCTTTTCTTTTTTTTTTTCCCCCCAAAGTACTGGCATGCATGGGCAGAAAACGTGTCTTTAAATTGTAGGTCACACTTACGGCTTCCCTGTTGGCTGGCTGCCGGAAGATATCTCCATCAGCCTGCTCCCAGGATAACTCTCCATCTCCTGGGCATGAAGCAGAGCAGTATCAGTTAGGGGAGTCATTGTGCAAGGGTTTGGGAAATACCTAGGGGAAAAGTCTCATCCAGCTTTACAGCTAAATTTGTCAATCTTTAGTCTGACTCGATTGTGTTAGATTCTGTAGAGACAACTTCCTAAATATCTTGGAATCTATGTGATCACAAAGGCAAGGAGAAGGGAGCTTAGCTGAGCTCACAGAGAAAGGCAAGGCTATGTGACCTTCCATCTGCTGTGTGCTGAGGGACCCAGAAGTGCAGTTACTGTTGCTCAGTGGGTATGTAGCTTGACTGACTGTAACTCGACTCTGAAGTTAGCCACTAATAGTTTACGTTCTATTATGTCAAGAAAATGTAAGCCATATTTAGTCCTGCACATTTTATACCCCTATATGTGGTTGTTTTTCTCCTTACTTATGCTTCATTAAAAAAAGAAAAAAAGATTATCCACATGTGATTGCACTAAGTTATGCCAGAGATGTCATATATGAGAAACTGGCCCACTAAGACTGGATCCCATGTAAGCTCACAGGGTGCTTTATTTGAATGTAGAAAGTACGAAATGTTCAAGCATTCCTTTTTGAACTGGGCCAGTGAAAGCAGTACAGAATTAAGGCTCATAGCACGACCTTCAGAACAAAGCAAGGACATGCTGACTTGTCTTTTAAATAGAAAAGGTTTTGCTAGAGCATTTGCAATCTGTGCATACAATGCAGAAGTAATGAATGCTCTTGAGAATCAGTGTGAGGGACTTGCAGAGCCAGCTTCTGGTCCCTCACAGACAAACATGTCCTTCATGGAAAAGGTTGGAAAGAAGAAACTCTCAGTTTCTATTCAGGAGTAACATCCAGCTGTTTTCCGGTTAAAGACAAGCTCCTTAAATACATACACAACTAGTATGAGCCATGTGAACATTACAGCAGGGAAAAATCAGTTTCAGGTGGCTGGAGAGAGAATATAGCTATAAGAGTTGTTAAAGACGTATTTAGAGGTGTTCCTTGACAGGACAAGCCATGGAACTTGAACTATCTGGTTCTTGGAAAACTTGTCCAAGAGCAGGAGAAATCATTTAGTGTGGAGCTGACCTTGGAATTTATCCCAGCCTTGGAATTCAGATATAGGTACCAATAAAGTTGTTTTGCTAGCGGCTCGAAGCCTAGCTCTTTGTGTGTGCTAAGCAGTCACTCTGGAACACAGCACAGTACCACTGCATCATGAACCTGCTGGGTTACATGAATGGCACACAACAGTGCCAGGCACAAGCTTGGGCTCCTGTGACAGGACAGCTGACAGACCAGCAGTAGCATGTGATCCTGGCTTGGGAGAGCCATGGTGCTGATGCAGCTGTGTTTCTAGTTCTGCAATTAACTTGATTTCATTCAGTCAGATCCATCATAGTTCTGCTACCTTATGGCATTTTTTATTTTATTTTATTTTATTTTATTTTGAGAACTTTCCATTTAATTTTAAGGGAAGGTTGGATCCTGACATAGAAATCAGACGAGTGGCATTTCTGAAAACCAGAGGCACTCTGAGAACAGGCCAAAGGTGTTCAGATTCTTGAGAAGTGGCGACTCAAATGCCACAATACCAACAGTAAGATACAATACAGGCTTACAGACAGGTATATAAGTGTAGACATTCAAAAGGGCTAGTAAGGCTGGCAGTACACTTCCTCATAACCAAGTTCTCCATGCTTCCAGGATCCAAAATGGAACTGCCAATAAAATACCAGTGTTTGCTGAATGCGGATAATGTAAACTGAATGGAAATTAACCTCTGAATTGAAATTCTTATGTCTCGTATAATTTGAGCAGGTCTGATAACTTATCTGGTAGAACCTCATCTTTTAATTCAAAACCTGTCTAGCCAAAGCAATGACAACTATTTAAATTCATCATTTGAAGCCCTGATTGTCCTCATCATTGGAATGCAACTTTATCATCAGTGCATTTTTTCCTTGATTTAATTAAGGAAAACAAAGCTAGTAATGTTGCCCTGCTGGAATTTGATGTTTAATTTCCCTGGGTTTTGAGTAAATGAGAAACTTGCAGACAACATCCTAAGTGCCAGTGCTGGTGCAGAGACAAGGGAAGGAGTACGTGTTGATCTGTGTCCTGTGCATGCGTAATACTTACCTCTGCAAACTGGACAGCAGGACTCTGGAACAGAAACTGGGAAAGAGCAAGTTAATTTGGGACAGGTCTTCAGCCCACAGTACACGTTTCCTTCCTGCCAGTAAAACACAAGGAGTATTTAGGAGTCATCAATTCATATGGTACCATATATGCACTTTTATGGACATATTTAAATCTAGTATGGATATTTACATATATGCCCCTGGAGTAGCCAAAAGCAGAATGTTAAACCAATGAAGAATCTGAATAGCAGTTCTTAAATGTATTGTCATGCAGAGGGAAGTCCCTTTGTTTTACAAAAAGGAGAAAAAGTGAAGAAGCATGGGGAGGGAAGGAACTGCAATTGCTAAAGCCTAAAATCTGTCTAACATTTACATCCGATGTAAATTCTTTCCCCTGTCCTCCCTAAGTCATGTCATAATGCTGATCTGGAGGAAGAACTTGGCAGTGGCACCTGCAGTCACAGATTTGTTCAGTAGCTGACCTGGTCAGCTTGTCGTTAATATTGAATATGACAATTATTTGATCAGAAGAGATCCTGATTCTGTTGAGAAGGATGTTGCAGCTCAAAAAGTGCCTTCTAAGAGTCACTGGGTGACTGCACTAATATGCTGGATTTAAATTGGTGGCACCTCAGGAATGGGTCTGGGACCTGTTGCTGTCTTACCAAGCTGTCCAGTCCCAGCTCGTAGGGCTCTTATCAGCTTAGCCCAAATGAATCCAGTTTCATTCTGTGACTCAGTGCTACATATTCCAGTCAGGCTGAAGTGAAATGTTCCATAAATGCCAAGTTGCAGTTGTTTACCTGCTGCCTTGCACTGCATGCTTACCTACAGTAGATGTCTGACCGGGTGAGCCTTGTCCTCTATGTTTGAGCAGGAGGCAGCCTGGCATTTACTAGGTGCCATGGACTGGCTTGTAGCACTTTTGCAAGTTTCTGTGTTACCTCCCAGTTCCCATCCCCTACTGTGTGCTACAGACCGCATGCATTTCAGTGCCATGTCTTCTGGAAAGGTGAAATGAAGCTGTGGTACTTACTGAGCAGCTGCACTGGGCACATTGGTTTGCTTGCCTGTTTTGGAAAAGCCCCTCTGCCACAAACATTTCGCCATGATGGTAGGTGGTGCCATTGTATTCACAGGACTTCCCAGTGATTTTGCTGCTTACTGAGAACAGCGAATCTTCTGAAAGCAACGGGAAAGGAACACTTCATGCAAATTGTCCTCACAACTAGCAATATCACAAGTACAGGGATAGGAAAACTTCCCTGTTCCCCCCATTTCACTTTATTATAAAAGGACAAGTTTTGTCATGCCATGAAATATGAGTGAAATTCTCATGCTGCTATTTTGCTGAACTTTCATAGTTCACACTTTTGAGCTGACTGTCTCAGTTAATCTTTGGATTTTGATTTCATCATGAAGGCCAGCACAGACTGCCATCTCCCGTGCTGCTGTGCTTTCTCTTGCCCTGTCTTCCACAGCATTTACAATTAGGATAAGCCGGTGCAGTTACATGCTCACTTGTTAAATTTACATGGCTCTTTGTGTTTTAATGTAGAAGGCATGAGGTCATATATACACACAGAATTCCACCGTCACTAACACATTTCTAGCATTGTTTCCCCCTTCTTAGGTCTGGTATTATTTTATTAATGATTTGCAGTGGGAGTTAGTTGCAGGTTAGCCAGGAATAGTCAGGTGTTCCACATGGCAAGCATTGAGCTGCTTCTGTGCCATTCACAGCACAGACCTTCTGGTGTACAGGAAAACCGGAACTGATGATGGAACTCTGTTAAGAGCACACGAGCCCAAGACTAGTTGTACTATGTTCTACATAAATGTTTGTTCCCAAGGGTCTTCACACTTTGTTGCTGTTGTTGTTTTCAGAATGGGCAAAACTTCTCAAAGGCATGCTGCAAAAGCTACCCAAAAGGCAGTGTTTTTCTTACATACATTTTAAGGTGAGATGTGCAAATCAGTGCATTTTGTTTGAAGAACTGAGTGCATACAATGAAGTACACAAGATGTCAGTGTCCATTCAATCCTGAAACCTTTTGTTTCACTCAAGATCACATGCAGTTCTGCACCACATGGGTAAGATTTTCTTCTTAGACTCAAAATTATTCATATCTTAAGTTAAAACATTCCCTACCCTGTTTAACTATCACACAGCTGACAAACTCTGCAAAGGGATTATACTTTACCTATGAAATGTAAGTCACTTGATACATATTGGGCAGCAAATCTGACACTAATACATTTACATTTGCATGAATTTAGCATCTCAGCATGGGAAGAGGAATTTGAACAAGAGCTCTATGGTAGTAACAGTGGAGTATTTGTTCTCTGAAGCCAGAATCAGTGCAGATTTCTAGGAACGCAGCTGAAATTTCATTCAGCGGGTTTGGGCTTTTATGTAAAAGAAACCTGACCTGGAAATTCAGGTCCTGCTGTAGTCCCTTTTATTATCTATCAGATGAATGTGGGCAGACTACTTTTTGAGAAACTGTGCTGCCTCAGAGCACAAATTTCTCAGCTGAGTTTTCTGGTGATACATACTGGCATTGTAAACACTGACATGCAGAGTTTTTGTTCAAAGCGCGTATTTTGTTACGTCGGTTTCATCAGGTATCATTTATCTGGTAAGTGGTAAACGTCAAATCTGCAGTATTTGAAAATCTACTGGGTCAGCAAAGAACCTGTGGGAGAAAGGCAGAAGTTATCCATTTAGGGGCACTTAGGACCCCAGGCCTGATATTTGATTTCTCTTCAGAGTGAGCATCGAAGCAACAAACGTAGCATTATTTTGGCGCAACCAAAGATGTGTAGTGGTACCTTTCCAACATGTTTCACAAAGCTTTGACACTCGTGCTTAGCATGAAAACACAATATATGTCAGTTTACTAGTAATGCACATTCTGGAACAGCATGATACAATGTACAGCCCAAAACACTTGTATGCTTGACTTCTTCGAAACATGGGAGGCAATTCTATTGCTATTTGGAAGTCTTATTTGATGTAATAGTTATAAGAAAAATCAGTTTCAGTAGCAGGCAGTAAGACCACGTTTTTGGTCCTGATGTTGCACATACCTGTGTGTGTGATTAGCTTTGAGTGCATTAAGTGCATGGGGCTACTTGGTTGCATAAAAGAAGGTTTAGAAGTTTTAGATCAAGACTGCATTATTCTTACTGCAGAAAAATACACCCCGTCATATACTGGAGAGACCATATTGATGAGTGCAGTTGATCTCCTCCAAACACAGCATCTGAAGCTGCAGGAAAGGTTTGTATCACATGCCTGTATGTAGCTTCTGGAGAGAGAAAATCAGCCTGAGAGTGACTTTCTACATCTAGGGCTTGCCTTGGTTTCTTTTCTAGTGTTCTTGGAATCGTGGCTAATTAGAGGAGTTCAGACTCCCTCATATCATATTCTCTTGTAGAACGTGAAATTGTAGACATTGTATATACTTGTAATAAGTACCAGGCTGGAACTCTGAAAAATCATGCCATTAATGCTGATATCAGCATGCTTTACTCAGTGCCTCAGTTAAGGTAAGAACTGGGTTAGCTAACTGCAAACATGCAGCATTTATCAGAGCCTAGTTTGTAAACCTTGTTTCTTAATCACAACTGTTCCTGTAGCTTTACCTGGCATTTTAAAGGTGCTGACTAATCTTGCTTCAATTAGCTGCCTCCGTAAAGTACTGGCAAACCATCTGTGTGAATCCTTTTAATTATCTAGGTTCAGTAGTGTCATTTTTGGCATTCATAGCGTGTCAGTGGAAGCAGTATAAAAACAAAGGCTGAAGATGTTACAGCAGCAATGGAAAAGAAAGTATCTTTGTTTTTGTGGCCAACATTTATTCTCCAAGGGCACAGACTTCAAAATAGAGGTTGACAGGCCATGCCTGCATTGCCTGTGATTTTAAAGGGTTCAAGATAAGACCATGAGATAGCCTGACTTATCACGGCTTTAGCATTAGGTAACAGCAAGAAGCTAAAATGTGCAGCCAAGACTGAGCACAAGACTTGCTATGGATTTGAACTGACTCTGTAGGTATCTTTAGAGGCTGAGTCTGGCTGAAGGTTTCAGTGTTTACAAACAGGCAACAGAACAGAACCATAATTGGGAAGATGGAAACTTGTACAGGGAGGAACAGTTGATCTAGAAAAGATCTATCTGTTCAGATCTATAGTGAAGCCTGAAATGAATGTTCACTCTGAACTAGATCTGCATAGAGCTATAGCTTGCTTACTGTATGAACTGTTGTCCATTCGACAGGACGCATCAAGAAACCATATAGGAAGAAGGTGCAGTGTTCATTCTTTCCTAACAGTCTCTGATGTAACGGAATTAGATATGAATTTGATAAACCACGGAAATCTTGTGGCTCAATGGAGATCTTCTGGTTCAATCACAGATTTTTCATGGAAACATGCATCAGATAATTGGGGGTGGGGGGTGTTTGTATGCACAATGTGCACAGACCCTGGCCAAGAATTCCAGGGGCTTCCTGGCTTCTGGAGCTTCCAGTCTCATGGGAGCAACAGAACAGTGTCACATAGACCACAGACAACTTTGGAAATGGCATCATTTACCATTTACCCTTTTCTGCTTACATCTGTATTTCTTCCTGGATTGTTATAAAAGCTTGTTCCTGAGATGCTTTATCCTTACTTGGATATGAAGCAGAAGAGCATCAGTTATCTGCAGCTAATCCCTTGAATAGCTTAGACAAATTCCACTGGCAGTTCCTGCTCTTTGGATCAGTGGTAACATCACTGAAAGTATTTCTGTGTAGGCAGTGAAAAGCAGTAACTGGCTACGGGCAAACTAATCTTATGGGAAATGTTACCAGTGGATGACTTGCTTGAGGTAAGGAAGGGCTTCAGGATCCAGTCCTTACTACAGCCAGCGAGACTTGCAGCTTGGATCCTTCTATACACACAGATACACTTGCTAACAAACTGGCAAAGCGAATTTGTAGTTACTGTAGACAGGGCTTGACAGTCAGTGAACTATTTATGATATTAAGTCTGATCTGCAACTAATGCTAGACTGAAATGGTAACCAAGTGTGCTCCCTAAGAGGAGATGGTACAAATTAGACGAGGAAGGTGTGCAAGCAGAACTCTGGCTTCTGCATACTTCTTAGCAGGGTCTGAGAGCACCCTGCACAGCACTCAGAAATGGTCTGTGGGCTCTTTTTGCACCTCCATGAGATACTTTCTAGTACAATACTCTGGCTGTTCTTGTTACTACTTTCCTTAACACACTCACTATTGCTTATTTTAGTATCAGAACATCTGGCAAAGATCATTTTTTAAAAATCCTACAGACTCTTGGCTTGCTGATTTAGAAACTATTTTTAAACTGCAACATTCAGAGTCACCTAGTGTCATTTACTGAAAAAGATGGGCTTTTAACATCAAGCAGAAATGCTGGGCACTCAGCCTGGCTTGGTTTTTGCAGTTTGTCTGTTTTATTAACCGCCCTTGTAAAAACAAGCAAGTGCTAAACAATTGGAAATTAATCAGGAGGTTTAAAGCCTTAAGAAACTTACCATACTGGGAACTGTTCTGCGGATAGTCTCTCTGGTCTGTTGTAAGTAGATAGATGATAGATAATGGATTTCAATCCAGAGAGGACTTTATGAAACATGTTTTCTGAATCAACATGGAGCAAAAGCATGTACAGACCAAGAATATGCAATTTGTTTTGGGGCCCTATTCGCTAGACAAGAAATTGAATCCTGCTATAAGTCAGCAGCCACTGTTTGCAGTGGCATCTCTCCTACCTAATCACTTGTACTCCCATTGCCATCTCTCCTGCACAATCACTTGTATTCTCAGTCAACTTTAACGCTTACTGAACAAAACTGAAGGAATTAGCTTAGTTGCATCAGCTACTTCAAATTTCTCTAGGCTGTATCCCAGTGCAGGAAGCTGTCTGTGGACACCAGCTAACCAGCCAGCACACACTGTGCTTCCGTACAGAAATTATCAAGTCACCCCCAATTGCAGCATAACATCACGCGAGGGCATATTACTTGCCTTGACATTTAAAACTGGCATCAGCATTGCAGCATAACTTCTCAGAAGCAACACACAAAGAGCAATTATGGAGGTTCTTAATCAAAATGAAACAATTCTTGGAAGAATGCCGACTGTGAGCATTTCTAGTGCCAAAGGCGAGCAAAACTAGAGTATAAGAGCACTTCTCGCTATTTTGCTTATTGAAAAATACCTGAAACCTGACTCAGCGTAGTCCATACACTGTCCAACACAGTGGGCAGCACTTCCGTTGACCTCAGATTTGTTTTCAGAACATTATTTGCTTGTATAGAAGTTGCACGTAGCACTAGGTCTCCCTCATAAACGTTTATTGTTACTTCTCCACTGTCATGGAGTCAAGGTCTGTTCCCTATAAGCATAACCATTCTCTAGGGTAACTCACACAAGTGTCAGTAGAGAGATTTGGGGCTAATTCTTGCTTATTGAGTCTTTATACTGGTGGTGTTTTACTGCAATGCTAAAGCTGATACAATGTCCGTGTCATGTTCCACTGTGAAGAACAAATCCCAAGAGGCCCCAAAATATGAATTGAAGTAGTTCAGAAAAACAGTAAAGGGATCAAGTATTCATGTGCAGAGAAGTGTATTTCTGCATAAAATCTTGCAGGTGAAGTTGCAGATTACGAAATGAATTGACAAAAATCAGTACATGGATGGTTGGATCAGATGACCTTAGAGGTCTTTTACAACCATAACAATTCTATGCTTCTGTGTTTTAACCTGTCACCTACAGAATCAGTGCTCTCAAAAAGTGGTAATGAGTACTTTGACCCCTGCCTGCTTGGTGTCTGTGTTCCAATGGGTTCAGCCAAAGCACTTCCCAGTCCTAGAATGAAGCTAAATGCTAATGACATTCCAAGCAGAGGATGAAGAAACCCGCCTCCAGGCAGAAATCCTCTGTACTAGGCTCTTCCTTCTGCTACGCAACAAGCCAACAGAATATGGTTATTATATATATGAAACAGCTATTTGCTATGAAGCACATATAGAGGAATAGAGGAATGAATATGTGTTGATAATCTGATCCTTACAAACTCAGAACAGAGCCTGAGACTTAAGTAAGTGAGGGAAGCATCCTGCAGAAAGGGATTATGCAGCTTTCTGGGAGAGTGACAGTCAAATAGATTTTGACATACCTACATTAAATAAATCTGGAACAACTCTGTTGATTGGACTAACCTTGATGCCCCATCCAATCCAAACTATTTTTTAACATGTTCTTTTCAAAAAGATCCTCATGTTTATACAGGAAAAGGGTAACACAAATAATATATGTTTGTATTTATGCAGTGCATTTCATTCACAAATAGCAGTGCTTTCATGTAACACAGAGCACTTGTCTTACTGCAGTGCCAGTAAAACTAAATGACAGCAGTAGGTTTGCTTTGTACACAGAGATTCAGTTAATGCTCATCTTCTGATCCATTTGACCAGAGGAGCCTGTGCAAGAAAGCACAGAGCTGGGAATCTGGATTTTCTTATTCTGTCAGGGCGGTTCATTTCCCAAAAGAGGCCTTTAGTGCAGGAGATGTTTCATAGTCATGTCTTGGCCACCCTAGCATGTGTGTGCTTTTCCAGGGCTTCTTGGTAAGAGAGAGCCAAACAGGGGGGATAAAGAAAGCAGAGAAGGCAGGGGATCTATTTTATAAGCAGCATAGAGCATTGTGAAAGACAAGTGTCATGGTGACCTGGGATAATGCATGCTTTTTCTTTTTTCCAGACACTTTCCAAACTTCCCTTGCTATCAGTGCATACACTTGCCAAAGAAAAGCACGATACCTATCAGCACTACTTCTTCCTGATCTGCTGCTAGTGAAGCTTCAGGGCTGCACAGCTAAACTGACAGACTGCCATTGCAAACTGGCTGTATAAGGTCAAAACCAACAGCTGCTGAAAGAGCAAGTGTTCTTACCACTATCATGTCAAGAAGGGTAAAGAACACAAATACTGTAAAGCTATTTTATTACCAGAACTAAATCCTGATCCACCATCTCATGAGAATACAGGAACTTCAGAGAGAAAAGCTGCCCACTGTTTCAGTGCAGGGTTACCTATCTCACCTAGCTATTTGGTGGCTGCAGGTTCCTTGGGGGATTATAGC
The DNA here is from genome assembly GCF_039878825.1 of Excalfactoria chinensis. Lineage (NCBI taxonomy): Eukaryota > Metazoa > Chordata > Aves > Galliformes > Phasianidae > Excalfactoria > Excalfactoria chinensis. The sequence goes on from NC_092828.1 coordinate 72,800,980, forward strand.
ACAGTGTAAGACAGCAAATGGATTTCCTTTCTACAAAAAATTCCTCTACTTAATTTCTTCCCTCTACTACTATTGTTTCCACTCCACATGAATGTGACACCTCACGGTCTGATCTGAAGTCCATTGAACGAAGTAGATTTGGAACTTGGCCCAAACACCTACTCTGTGTGGTATAGCAGAAAGGCAGTTTCCTCTTTGATCTTCTGTCTCATATTTCTAGCTTGCCTCTTAGCATTTCTAGAGAGGGGATTGTATCGCAGTCGATAACCACATCTGTTCTCGTAGAAGATTTCATCAAAAAACTATCAGATCTAATAGAAACCTGTTGATTGACTACAGTAGGCCGTGGATCGGCCTTTTCTTTCAGCAATGCATCACCGTCAAAATTATTATAAATCTATGATTTAAAGACACGTAGATGATGTGTGAAGGTCCCTTTAAAAAACAACAAAAACAGTGCAGTGATATTGTTTTTAAAGCAGTGGCTGAGGCTGACAGTACATTTGGATTGGAAAGTTGTGCACTATCCCAAAACTGCAAACACAAGTTCTAAACAAAATCCATATGTGCCTCTCAGAGATGCAGGTGTCAAAGATATTAAGCCACGAAATGCTTTACATTAAAATAACTTCAAGGACTGTGTTAAGCTCTAAAAACTCCAAGGTAATTCAGAGGTAATGGCAACAGCCAGTCTTTAATATGGCCAGCCGGTAGAGAGTGTGTGAAACTCACTGCTTGAAGGAACTAGTAGCACCTTATCTAGACAGCATAAAATTTCATACAGATTCAAAGAAAAGATGCAGTTTCACTGTAAACCCTCAAAAGGCTGTTGGATGCTTTTAACTTTCTAGGGTTAAAGTCAAGCTCTTCACATTATTTTAATATATTTTCTGCAGCTTAATTTCCTGTGTTTTCTTTTATAGTGGCATAAAGAAACTGCTCAGCAAAACTCTGAAGAAGTCATAAAACACTTTCTAGGTTGCTCCATTCTAATTCCTGGTCTAAAGCTGAACTATTATATGACTCTATCTGTCATTTTCCCAGCCAAGGAAACAAATTGAATTTAGCTTTGCTGGACTTAGAACCCTCTGTGAAGCATCTTTGAAGCTCTTGGAACTTGTCTTGGAAAAATTCTGAGCAGCCTACCCTACCCTATCGTATCAGTCCAAAGAATGGAAGTTCTAGTCAGGTCATCCTTGTGTGCAGATGGGTTTTTTTCAGTGCATTTTGGATGCTGGTTACATACAGAGAGATTTATTTATTTTTTTGAACTTCTAACGTTCGAAGACACAGAATAGGAACTAGTCATAACCTCAGTCTGGCTGCGATAGCAAACATTCCTTTATAAAGCCAGTAACAAAGGCAAATTACCAATCAAACAAAATTATTTGAGCCCAGGTCAATATGCAAAAATTAAATGCCTCCCAAGAATGCCTATAGTGTTGTATTTCCAAATAACATTTATTTCCAAATAAGTTATTTATTTGAACTATCTGGCAGTAGCCCACTGTTGGGACCCTGCAAAAGCCAGAACATCTCACTATTCTCTGGCACTGTGCAGCATTCTGTGTGTCACTCAGATTCCAGATGTGAATATCCAACTTGTTTCTCTATGTGGAGTAGCCATACCTAAGCCCAGGGGAACCAAATGCCAGATGGAGAAATTATTGATTGATTGGCTCTTATTGATGGATAATAGTACTTCTGCAGTTACTACTGTCAGCTTCTGTGCTATGTGTTAGCATAAATATTCTCTGGCCTTCTGCACTATGGCTAATGAGAGTTTGGGTCACAGGTTATTTCTGATTTCATCATCTGAAGAGCGCACAGATAGGTAGCGAAGGTGGTGGTGGAGCTTCAGGGCCTGCAGGAAGTGTGAAATCATGGATTGAAGGTCTTAAGGAATTTGGATGCTGAGGTAAAGTAACAAGGGAAGGTGAAGATGAACACTAAAAGGGAGCTGAATATGCAGTGTTTCTTCCATGAACTGAGGGTTGTGTCAGACATGTGACAAGGTGCTGAGAAGCAGGCAGGATGCTGAGAATGTAGCCAGTCATTCTAAAATTTGAGATGTGCCTGTAGCTCCAAAGAAACATTTTTGCCTGCTGACTGTTATTCAAGAGCCAGTTGGTGTGAGGAAAACAGTTGTAGTAGGACTCACTGATAACATAACAGAAAAGAGTTTCTGTGATTGAAACCTGTCAGAGATGAGAACCTTGAAGATCTTCTATGGTAGGGCAGAGATTGGATTGGACAGCGGAAGGTTTCACAAGTCACTCATTAAGTCTAGATCCATCTCCAATTTCTCCAAAAGTGCTTTGGTATTTGAACCATGCATATTGGTTCAGGCAAAATTTGTAGAAGGATGATATGTAAGTTACTCATAAATAGTTTTGATCCTGAGTACTACTGCTATAGTAGTCTGTTGGAGTTTCCGATTAATTTCAGATGATATAACATCAGTCAACAGACACACATTTCATATGGTAGACAACAACTGTTTACTAACAGCATGGAAAGCTTTCTGTTCAGTGAGAGACCACCTGAACGTATTTTAATATTACTATTTTTACATGGACTCCTCTTTCTTTCCTACCAAGACTCATCTATTTGAGGCAAATAAAAGTTTTTGTGACTTCAGTAAGATTTGGGCCATGAGTTTCTCACTTAGTTCTATGAGAAGGCTAGATGGTAGCCACAAGAGTTGTGTAGAGAACAGGAGCTGGGCATAGCATTCTAGAGTGTACCAGCTGCCCACACTGATGATTTGGTCTGTAATTATGTGGAAGATGCACTGTATTATACACATGGTTGTTTGGTTACATATATAATCTATATCAAGTCAAAAGGCGGAGTATGTACACAGCATGTTGCAAGACTGAGTCTTTAAGAATATCAGTGCTACAGAATGCAAGGTAACTGGAAGCTACTGGAAGGAACTCAGTAAAGGCAGCACTGAGCTCATTGCAGCCTTATTTGTCCTGCTTCTTCAGTGAATTTTGCACTGCTGTGAGTTCTGTATTGTCCTAACTAGGCTGCTTCCAGGGGCTCAAATAGCAAGTTCAGAGATAATGTGTGTTACAAAGTTGTGCTGTGGTCTTCCATGCAGACTTCAAAGCCTCATCTACTTCAGGTGATGTTCTAAGACCACTACTGTAAGATACCTGATTTGGTTTGTCTTTGCAGTTAGTCAACTCCTTATAGATGCCACCTGGCACTTTGTTATTTCAGTACGTAGAAAACAACGAGAAGTATATGAGAATAGTGGTTTGAATTTGATACAGAAAAATCACAGTACCAAAGGAGCTCAAACACAAATATGTTACTAATCATGAGCGTTCCTGGAAGCCTGTGTGTTTAGTTGGGGCAGCAAGCTTAAAAAATACTCGAGCCAGACAGGCTGATTCATACCTCAGTGTGCTGCCTTATCTGCTGAGAAATCAAACTAGCAAGTGGAATATAGAAACCCTTTCTAAATCCCGCAGTGTGTATTTTTACTTCGGATGTCAGCGTTCTCCATCTTGTATTTACATCTTCCAGAGCGTAATCAGTTTTTTAGATCTAAGCCTAGACTCTAAATCTCTGAGTTGCAATTGTTCCATACAGAGGTGATACAATAAATGTTCCATTTGTAAAGGCACTGTCCATAGTAGTGACAGAAGGCAGCTGCAACTGAACGCTTTCAGAAGCTGTACATGAAGTTTACTTTCATGGCAGAGGGCAGCAGGTGTGAAATCCCCTCTAGCTCTAGAGCTGATCCAGCCCTTAGAATGGCAGTGAATTATCTCCCTGAGCCTCTAAATCACCTCTCTCCTGATGTGCCAGGAGCAATCCTGACGTAGAAGGAAAGAATTCAAGCTCTGTTGCTATGATCAGATGTATGATTTTAAATCCACCTGCGTAGATAACTCTTCAGCTCATTTCAGCACTCTGCCTGTGGGTTGTCAGAAGGTATACCTGAGCAGATGATATCCTTCTGGGCCTCACTAATGTGTTAGAAGAGTCTCAATGAATGAAAAGCTAGTCATTTTAGTTCCACAGTGTGACAATAAAAATCCAGTTCAGATAGTAAAAGACAAGACTTTTCAGAGCTGCAGAAGGATGGAAGACACAGGGTCTGGATTTTGGCAATGTTAGTAAGATAAGTTTTGAAAAGATACAAAAAAAGTTAGCAATGAATCTGTGGTAGAGGCTGGTAGGGTGAACTTCTGGTGAAAAGTAGAAGATGCTTCATAATATATGTCTGACAACTCCTTAAGATTCGTGGTAGCTGGTGCCAGGGAGACAGGATACAAACACTGCATCTCTTTGTGTCAGCAAGTCCAGTGTCACTATGGATGCAGGAGACATGAATTCCAAGGGGAGAGTGGTGCCAACTTTTCTCAAAGGAATCCCTTCAGCAACTCCTCTGCTTAGGTGCTTAAGAAGGTCAGTTTCCAATGAAAGTTGCTGCCTCCTGGCATTACCTCTGCTTGATTAAATAAGGAAGCAGTTATTTGTGCAGTTCCACTCTACAAGGCCAGCAGAAAGCAAGGAGGAAGAGCCCAAAGTGACTGTGACTTGTGCTACTCATTGCTGAAATGCAGCTTGAGGAACTGAGTGGAAACACAGGTGACAGAACGTAATGAGTACTCAGGAGGACAATTCAGATGAACTGGACAGTGCTTAGGCACCTTCTGTTATAAAATAACTGGGGAACCAGAGAAGTGAAACTCTTAGGTAGCAAGGGATGCTGCACAAAAGGCATTGTGTGCTGGACACTCAGAAATGGAAAGCTGGCATAGGATGTGCAAGAATGCTTGAAATTCCTATTCAGATCAGGCATGAACATTTATGACTGAAGACGGAGTATCCAAATGCGAAATGCGTAATCACTGAAGAAAGCAGAATGCAAACAATCCCTGAAATCACAAGAGATTCCTGGACATCTCTTGCTTAACAAACTGGTGCAGATTTATCTACATTACAGGTTCCATTAGGGAAAAAATAAAGCTTACTTGCACTCCTATTCTGTAATGAGCTGCTGCCAGCTAGCAGTTTAGCAGCCCATCACATGTAACACATAGAATATAGCCAGATTCTAAGAGTGGAGATAGTAGATCACAATTCAGGAAAGACTCATCCTTACAATTTTCTGGATTTATCAATTTAAATATCTATATTACAAAACTGTAGATGAAGTCTGTGAAAAGCAAGAATTTGATTGTAAAGATGTGAGAGTTTACAGGGCCCCTTACTCTTACAAGGTTATTGAAGAATGTTTTAAAATCTTGATTGGTATCAGGTTTGCAGCCCCACAAACAGAAAAAAGACAAACAGTTCGCTGCCAAAGAGCAACTGAAGCAAAAACAGTCAATCCAGAATCATTTATGTTTCAAAACTAAATACTGTACAGATATACGTAAAAACCTCAACTAGCAGTTGCTGCCCAAAACACTAATTGCATAGCAAGAGTGGGATTTCTGGTATTTAACTTCAGCTGTCAAAGAAGTAAGCATCTAGCATACGCTAGTTGCCTGTGCTCCCTCCATAATCAGCAGAGGCAACAATCAGACAGGCGTCTCCAGGGAAAAATTCTTCTTCTGGATAACAGGATGAATCACCCTCAGGGGACAGTGTGCTTCCAACAGCTATAAAGACTATCTAGATGATTCCCTTGCCAACTGGAGGTTGAATTAGTTCGAAAAACAGACAAGGTTTTGGGCAAGCCAGTTCTGCTTTTGATCTGCAAGCAGAAGCATTGTTCATATTCCCAGCATCTTTCTGTTTTACCTAACTGCATTAGTTGGGCAAATAAAAGATATTATCTTTCAGCCTTTCTTTCCTATGTATTAGACCATCATCACTAAAATGTCACCATCAGCTAGATGCTGAAATATTTTATCTAGAGTTGGACAGGATGAAGCTCACCCCAGAACAAAAGAAAAATGAAAACACTCAAGGAATGTGCAATAATTATCTGAACCCAAAATGATAATATTACATCCTAAACAAAACATGACTGCCAGCTTGCCTGAGTAACAGTCAGCCTGCCCATAGCAAGTGCAAGTGCAACCAGTATCCCAGTAAGTCAGAAAGATGAAGTCTAGCTGCAGCCTAAGTTAATTTAAATCTCTGGGGGACCTCTAAGCTGCTCCTGAGACTTAGGCTGCCCTACTCAGCTGCCAATGATAAGAACAGTACAGCAGGAGAAACAGACCAGAGGTATCAGGCTTGCTGCTGGCGTACATCAGTGACTCAGAAAGTCGCTGTTGAAAGGCTTGTTCTGAGAACTGTTGGGAGACTGGCCTTGTGATCAGAAAGCTATTAAGGTACAGGGACTCTAATTATGATGTATGTCTAACTCTTTCCTCTGTAAAAGTGATCAGGTTGCTTTCCATGACTATACAGACGCATATGGGAAGACATACTGCTTGAGATTTAAATGTGAAGGAAACAGAACACAAGGAAATGTCTTAAGGGAAGCAGTTCTACGCTGATGAGCAGGAATTAATCATGTTAGTTTAGGAAGCTGCTGCATCTCTTGAATGAATAACTGGCATTTAAAGGCACAGGCAGCTGCAGTGTGTGTTAACACCAGCCTTGTGGGCTGACAGCTATTATTACCTCACAGTACATGCACTCTTGGCACTCCGGGACAAAGGCAAGAATAAATGACAGGAAGGACAGGAATCATCTCCCTGACCTTTATACAGTGATGGTGTAGATCTCTGTGTTCAAAGCTGCATTCTGATTACGTTTAGTCTACAGAAAGATAGCAGCACTTCCAGGATAGAGCTTATCCACCTGCTTTAGATTTCTGTCATGGCATCAGAGGAGCAATGCACATGCTTCTTCCTCACCACTGTTTAAAATACAGTTCTAGAAACCTAGGTCAGTTATTGATACATACATGGCTCTGAAAGTAATGTCTCCTGTTAATTTCCACGGAAACTACAACAGATACAAAGAGCACAATAACACTATTTGATAGAGCAAATTCTTAGCTACAAAACACTTCCTTTCAATACAGTTACCAACATTAGCTAGGCACATTCACCAGTGATGAACAAGGAAGTGCATACTGTTCTCACTCTAATCTGCACCACCAGAGGTGCCCCACTGTCACTGTCATCACTGCTGAAATGCACCACCCACATCTCACTGTGCTCACACCACTTGGCCTCCAGAAACATTCAGCAAGCGTCAGTGAATGGCAATGGGTGACGTTTTCCACATGAAGGAATTCAATGACAAACTTTTGCTTCATCCTCACTTCCATGTCAGACGCCATTCCGTCAGACTGCCCCTCTGCTGCCATCTATCACGTGGTAGCAAAATGTAATGGGAAATTGGCAGGAAGGTTCAGCCTCTACTGCTGTACCACCACCATCTCCCTCTGACATGGCGGGTCAACACAGTAAAACAGGAGACATTACCTTTGGAGCAGCCCTCTTATATCTGATAGACAAGTGTGTATGAGTGTCGTGACAAATGAACGCTATCAAAAATTTACTCATGGGTAAGTGTGACCAATACGCTGCAATCCTTCTGGAACACAACCCGACTTGTGCACTCCTCTCCCTCCACCACTGTGAGCTGCCCCTGCACCCAGGTTTTGGTCAGAGAACAGCTGTTTTCCTCGGACAATGAAACTCTCTCTGGAGAAAGTCAAATAAAACCCCTTTCTGTGATGCTGCATGAATACTTTCTTATAAGAAACGAGGGGTGCCACTAAGACAGACGTTTAGGGAAAAGCTCCAGTTAAATCTACCAGCCATTAGGCCATGTCGGGAATGCTGTAACAGCCTCATGAAAGGTCCTGCCTAGTTTCTTTCATACAGTGGCTCTTAATAATGAGCTTATAATAAGTGTACAGTCTGGAGGAATTTACTATACAGTATCCAATTGGATTTATGTAGTCATAAACTTCCACAGCACTGCTTCTATGATTTACAACAGTCCTTACTAATGAAGCTATGCCTGAACATGAGATGTGAAGCACAAATTTTACCAGGCTGGTTGTACAGTGATACTATACGAATGCATGTGCATTAATGCATGTTGCCACAGCAATTTGTAATTGTTTGTTGAGAACCACTGCAAATAACCAGGTATTTTAGCCTGGTCTTATAAAAAGCGCCAAAAGCACAAAATTAGGAAATCTGTGGGATGGGGTTTTATTGTGAGAGGGCCTAGACATAATGAAAAGAGTGGGGAGCAGATAGTCGCTAGATCTCATCAATGAAAATTCTGCTTCCTTCTGCCTCAGCTGTAGGGGACTGGGCTTGGTGGCTCACCCAATTCCTTCCCAAACCTTTCTCCTAACAGAAACCAGAGCAGAAAACACTTCAACTTACTGTAGAATAAGCTTCTCATGGTCTAAATGGTTATAGAAGGATGTGTACTTCACAGAAGTTTTCCAGCACAGGCATTTCATGTTGCTGTTAGTGAGCATGTTAAATAGCTATTTCAGAAAGGACTGCATGTCATTAACATAAATTACCTGGGCATCGCGGGCAGCACAGCTGTGGTACATGCACAGGGGAAGGACAGTGTAGGCTGGGACATCGTATTCTGCTGCACAGTACATTTCCATTCTGCAGGCGGAACATAACGCAATACTTTAATGAAATGGGCTACCTTAGCAATCTGTTATCTATTCTGCATTTGGATATTTTAAAAACAAATACCATTTTACAGCATTCTGGTTTATGTCACACCACGGTAAGCCCAGACTACTTCAGCTGCCTATGGATTTATGTTGGGGGTCAGAATGTAGCAGAAACACATACATACCTTAAAATCAGAATTGCCTAAAAATAGGATTGCAACAACCTTCATTTCTGTCTTCTTTTGAGCAGATTGCACTTAGGAATTGCATTTCCAAAACTAAGACAAGATAATGAATGGTAGGTCTCTGAGATATCCCCTACTGAGGGTTAGTTCAAGACCACGGGAGACAATAGTGTCTGTAATTTTTCCTGAAAACTGTGGAGAGTCTTTTGTTTTCATTTTATGGGTTCCCCAGTAGACAAAGAACACCAGTTGGTAAGTAGCCATTTTTCTAAGAAATATGAGCAAGTCTTGGGAATACTGTTCATTATTCATGTCATTAACATAATATTTTATTTGACCACATCTAAGTTTGATTTATAATTAAAACACAGGGAATTTTTCTTCTCCAGTGTCTGTAACCAGAAAAGACTATCCATTTCAGATTCCCATTTCCCATCTATAATTCATCCTCCTAATTTAGCTCTGAGTTGCTCTTGTTTATAGCAAGAAGAATCTTTCAGCATGAGCATCGATACTATACTATGACAATGCTACAACTATGCAGGTTGACGTGGTGTTGGGAATAAACCCATTTCATTTTCATGTGCCTTGTGGAGCACTGAAATGTTCCCAGTGGAGGTACAGACTTCCTTAGCTTTTGCATATGCAGGCATTTCTGGCCACTTTTTGCAGGATGAGGGCTACTCTTGGTCCTTGCCCAGCAGACCATGATCCGAGAGCCTGTCCTGTGAAGAAAGGCCAGCTGCGTCTGCTGATTGGCTCCACACTGCTTTCCTGACCCGTGCCATGGCTTCCCTCCCTTTTTATTTCCTAGTCCTGTGAAATCTCCTAGATGGAACATTTATTTCTGTGCATGATCAGCTGTGATAAAAATTCTGCAGACCCCCTTTACTGACCTTATGTTTAGACTCACAGGGACATCCAAGGGATGTCCAAGCCCCTGGATTACTCTGGGACTTCAGCTCCCTCACACCTCTGTGAGTCAGGGCCACAAAAGCATTTCTGTGTCAGACACACAAAGTAACAGTGCACGTTAGGTGTGTATAGGCTGGCTGGCTGGCTGAACTGTTGTTCAGAGATGCACCACAGGTCTGTTTCTGGTTCCTGGCTGGTGTTACTTGTTCTCTGTGGAGATCATATGGATCCTAACGTTTGAGGCTAGAAATGAAATGTTGGTCACTCTGTCTATGCAGGCCTGTGGGGATTTTGCTGCATTTCTCTGAAGAGTGCAGCAGTAGACTGCAGCTCCAGACTGTCCATACACATACTTTATCCAACTGATTTCCTGCCTGGGAATCATAGGTGAGTGCCACTCAGGTTTCTTTTATTTGCTGTCTTTGTACACTATAGTCTCATTTTTTTATACTGTAATACTGGGTTTAGGGTCTGTGCGTATGTTATGTCATAAGATGTTTCCTAATGCTTTATGTAGCTTTAACTGAGTCAAAATTAGTAACTGCTGAGAGTTCTGCAATGATCTGGAGCCTTTACTATAGAGGTCAGCATTCTTATGGCAGTTCTGCTGGCTGGGACAAAGCCTACAGGAATGGCTGGACACTGCAGTTGTCTGGAGTCTTCCTTCCATGCAGCAAGAGATGCATCCCAGAGATCCTTCAGCATCCTCACTGCTGAAATTGGGTCTACTAATATTTTGCACCCTCACAGTACAACAGAGGGATGTACAGAGCTAACAAACAAGTAGAGTGCAGGACCACTTGGTGAGCTGTACCTACTGATCATTACCACAAGCAGTTTTCTTTTTTACTTCTTTTGTTGTCCTGTACAGTCACTTAGGTCTTCCATGGCCATGTGAGAAGGGAAGAGATAAAGCACATCCCAATTTGTTGGAGCCTGAAAGGGTATGGGTCTGCCTGGATCAGAGCAATGCTGTTCTTTAGAGGAACTTTCTGTGTACTTCCTCATCTCTCCAGACTAACATCTTCCTAAAAACCACTAAGCAATGACTTCTATCCAGATCTCTAGTGCTTCCAGGGAATTTCATCCCCACCCAAGGCACAGCCTTCCAGCAGTTCAGTGTTTTACCACACACTGTCTCCAAGGGAGTTTGCATCTTTGCACACAGAACAGCAAAAGTGAGTAGGAACTCCTTTTTGCTATAACCAGGGATTTTTATTCATAGTACATTGCTTTTGCTCTTACAGATGCACTCTGCTGCACAGATGTGAGATGCAGCCAAGCTTGCGGGGCTACTGTTTGTGCATCTCTGCACAAAATTGTAGTAGCAGATCCCCCAGAGCAAATGCTGCACAGGAGCCCAGTATCTTACACTTGCAAGGGAGGAAAATAGCCAAGAAAAATGTATTCTACATTAAATACAGCAGACAAAACTCAGCATCTGGAGTGTCTCATGTGTTACTCATTATGAACTACTCCAAGGGACGTATTCTGCTCCTTCTGTCCCTCCCCAGCACTATGCAACATACTCAGAGGGTCTGTGACAGATGCATCCTAGTGCCAAGCACCAGCTGATGGTAAAACCAAGGGCCTGTGATTTCATCTCCCAGCCAGTTCTCTCTCCTCCCTGTGCCCCACTCTCATTTTCCATTCTTCCTTATCCTAGAGTTTTACAAATATCATTTCTTCAACGCTTTAAGGCAGGAGGTACTTTGACTATAGAAATGCCCTTTGGAAGATGTGGGCACTGTATAGATGTCAGAACACAATGAAATCTGGGTTCAACATAATCTTCTACATTGATGGAAGTGCAAGGATTAAATGTCATTAATGGCACCCAGTTATTTGTGGTGTAACATTCAGCATTGGCGAAGCTTGTGGCTTGTTAAGAAGCTTTTGTGGCTACCCCGTACAAGTATTTTTGCCAGCACTAGCCTTCTCTGTTAACATTTTCCATTCACAAGGATGTTTTCCCTTCACTGACTCTATTTCCCCCAGCATGATCGCTACTCCCTAGCAAAAACAGGCTTGGGTTTTGTCAAACTGAAGATATGACATAGAGGATTCCAGTCAATTCAGCAAAGTAGAAGCTGTAGGATCAGTAATTCAATGGTCCTACCTCTGAGCAGAGACAATTAACACAGTAAACAAGTCCGTAGGGTTCTAGGTAAGGATGCCATCTTTCTCCTACACGGTACTTCTTGTCTTGAAATACACAGTATGTATCTGAATCTGTAAAACAGTGAACAGTCGAAAGAGTTACGAATTAATGATCCCACTCCATAGATAAGAAGAGTTGTTACAGGTGCAATATTTTCTGTAAACTATCTTTGTGGATAGTACAGATCATTTTGTAAAGAATTATTTTTTATTCTCTCCCTGCAGAATGAATGACACTTAGGAGCAGAATGCTCTTAACTTCACGCGCTGTTGCTTCTTATCTCTCAAAATGAAATAAATGAAATGGCCTCCCATCATTCCCAAACTACAACTCCTGAAATAGCTGAAAATGTGGTTCATACAGGATGGGTTTGTTGTCGCACCTACTAAGGCATAGGGTCACATCCCACTTAGGTAACAGAACTGAATTGCTTGATTGCTCAGGCAGATTGATAGGCAACAAAACCTTGTCATTACAAAACCATAGCAACTGGCTGCACACAGAAAAATCTGGGGCTGTACAGTAGAGATTTGTAAATAAGGGGACTTACAGGAATATACATGCACTGCACTTACACTGTATGTTCAGTGTCTCCATATTTTAAAAACCTGATAAAAAGAAGCTTGTCCTCATATTTCAAAACAAGTGGAGCTGTCTTACACACACATCAGCTTCCAAAGCAGTCATTAAATGCTCATCATCTTGCAGGTAGCTTTGCAGTTATCCATCTGCATATCAGCCATTACTGCCCTGCCTCTCCCTGTCACATTACAGTTGCATATTAAAATCTCAAATCTCTTAAATAAAAGGATGCAGTTCTCTGTATTTCCACAAGAGAAATCCTTGCTGTTGCTTTACCGATGTTCAAATTCAGTTTAATTCATTGCCCTCTGTATGGATGATGCTTCAGCATATCAAACACAATACCTCTCTTCCAAGAGATAACCTAAGCAAGGACATCCTTTACATGTGCTGGGCTAAGTGAAGGTAACAAGAGGTAGGGTAGCAACTGGGAGGTAAGAGGTAGGGTAGCAACTGGGAGGTAAGCTGTAGAGAAGCACAATAAATGAAATTCAAGGATCCCTGCACACCAGTTTGTCTCTAAGTTCAGCCCTTTTGCACTGAAATCTGTTTATTTATTTATTTACTTTAATCTACATTCTTAAAAGCAGAAGCTGCTGACATCGAGGCCAAAATGGTAACAACTTCTCAAGGGCAAGCGCTGCGCTTTGTAAGAAGGCTGAAGCTCAGCCAGGGCAGATGGGCAGAGCAGCACACAGCGCGTGGCACGGCTCAGCAGGCCGCGGCTCCTGCACACTCACTGGGACGGCTGCTCCCCCCAGTCACGTTTCCTGAGACTTGCTAACATCTCCCACAGATGACAGGCTTTGTAGAAATATTCCTTCGTTTTGTTTGTACACTTTTCAGTGCTTCTCATCAAGTTTTTGACTGTGCTTAGGCTCTTAGTTCTCTCAAAAGATGTATCTAATCCAGTTCATATGAGATTGTTTTTGGAACAGAGCGGAACAGCCCTGGACAAGATTTACACTAACTGAAAACCTCAGCACAATGGCCTTACACAGGGGACAAAATCCAGATAATCTGTCAGATGTTTACAGAGGTCACTAAAATAGAATTAAGCACTCTCTCGATTTGGGGCATGTGAAATAAAACAGATTCTCCAACCGATGCGTTATGGTCTTTATAAACCTGTATGGCTTTAGGAAAATGTGCCCCAAACACGGCTGTGACCTGATTCGACTAAATGTAGGATTAGGAGGAGGAAGAACAGCATGAAGCTTTGAATGCAGCTCCATGGTTTAGGACATTCTTGCTTAGAAATCTTTTCTGAACCACATTTGTCAAACGGAAGGAAAATGCCAGGCTTGGGGGAATGCAAAAGCTTTTTAGAAGTCTACTTACGTTTTACTTGTTCTAGTTTACCTCCGTCTATGAGCAGGAGACAGAGCACGCCAAAAAAGATCAAATGAAAATCCTCCAATCTCCACTTTCTTCTCATTTTTATCAACAAAAGGGAGAGAAAGAGCCTCCAAGGTAGAGAATGTTTGAGCTGTTGGAAAGAAAAGGTGAATTAAAGTCAAATCCAGCAACACTCATAGATTCTTCAACATGCTTTCAGCCGGCACCCAGAGATCCTAAGCTGCCCAAAGCAAACAATCTGTCTGTACCAGAGATCTTCATTTCGTGGAAACACCTTTGGCTTCGAATCATTTCATTTGTGGAAAAGAGACCGCACTCCCATTCATGAAAGCTGAAAAGTGGATACCCCATCTCGTGGAGTCTCATTTGATTCCAGAGCAGAATACTCTGCCTTCATCGTTAGATTCCCCTTGCACAGAGCTGGTATCTTGGCTTTGCAGTATGGAAATCCATGTGTAGGGAGAAGTGCTGGCCAGCCTGTGGGCAACAAGAGTCCTCCTCATGCAATCTCAAAGGCTCCCCCAACTGTGTGATTCACCCCTCCTCCCACCTCCCAGCTACTATTGTTCTGCGATTGGGTACAGTTAATTTTTCTAGCGTTAACCCTTTCATTGCCTTGAAATCTGAAAGGACGCTGCCACCCTCCTTCTAACAGATCTTAGCTATCAATCCCTTGCACATGGAGCACTTTGAAAAGATGAATTATTTTATAATGAAAAAAAAATAAACAGGGAAAAAATAATTAACCACAGTACCATTGATTTTTGATAGCCAACTTAAGATTCTAAATTAAGAAATCAGTAGATAAGTTCCTGCTCATCAGAGCTCATTGTATGGAGGACACTTGTCCATAACTTACAGTGCTGAAAGATTTGGGTTTGATTTCAGCAGCCTTGGAAGTGGTTTCACAGTTTCATAAAAGACTGAAAAAAAGATCCACCGCTTGAAAAACAAACAGTGTGCTCCGCAAACTGATTTGACCTCTTCAGATTTCATGTAAACAGCAGAACGGCACACGAACGTGCTTTAGTTTGACAGATAAGCAAAGCAGAAGTAATAATTCATATGTGTTTATTCAGAATGAAGGGGTGGATTGCATAGAGAAATGGAGTAAATTTTTATGTGAACTATGGGGAAGTCAGTGAAGTTAACAGCCACTGAAGAAGAAAACCCTCCTATTAAAACTGCTGGTGTGATCCAGGATGCTTCAACAAAGAAAGAAGTTACCTGCTCCTATCAGAGCTGTTTAGGGGTTCTCTACACAGTCCCAAAGCGACACCAGAGCAGACATCTTCCTTAACACATGTCACTATTTAGTGAGCTCTGTCTCTATTCAAGGGGCTCATTCAAAATAATGCAAATTGCATCTGAAAACATTCAAAAACATAATGCCTTTTTAAAAGCACACTCCCTATGGCAGTAAGAAAATAAAACTTTCCATTTATTTTGGAAGCTGAGAATAATATTCCAATTTCACAAGAAAGATGTAAGTCATTTTTTCCTTTCAACGTCTTCAGATCACACAGGGCATTTCGAGGCCAAACTGACTTCTAACAACTTGTTTAAAATGAAACCCTCGCAGCTGAGTGCCGGGGCAGCGTGCACGCGTGGAGCACAGCAGCAGCACATCCCTGGGACAGGCAGAAAGGGCAGCGCTGAATGCTCCGGCCCTCTCGGGGGGTGCGTGAGCAAACCGTGTTTGTAGAGGGAGCACAATCTCCCTTTGTGAGGCGCTTTACCTGCCGGCCAGCTGGGCCGCCTCGGCTAAACGGGGCTCTGAGAGCCGTCCGCTTCAATGCCACATCTTCGGAAGGAAAACTGTTTTAAAACTCGGATTGCTTACGCTCAGAAAGGCTGCACGCAGTGAAATGGAGGAGTTAATAACTGTAATGGGATGGGGACTTTTGATGTCTTCCTTTAATTCTCTTTAATTTCTGCATTGTTGTTACTCCAAATATAAACACATACTTTTCACTATTAGCACACTCCCTTTATTTCCCCAAAGGGCAACGTCCTAAAAATATTCCTAGATTTAAATAATCAGTGAGGATTAACCTGTTAATTGTTGGCGTGCTTTGTGCTTAGCAGAAACAAGGCAGGCGACCTCCTCGCTGCACCGAAGCGAGGCTCGGGCTCCGTACCGCTCGGCCCCGGCAGAACCGGCGTCGCGTGAGCTGCGCTGGGCAGGAGCGGGCGCGGCGGAGCGGCGGCTGTCCAGCAATGGGCACGCACCGCCCGGTGCCCGCTCCGCTCCCGCAGCCCCGGCCCCGCAGCCCCTCGGCCGGCCCCGTCGAGGATTTCGGACGGCGGGGCTCCGAGCCGCAGGTCCCGGCCGGAGGGGCTCGGACAGCGCACGGGTCCCAGGGTCGGCGGGGACGCGCTGGGGAGGCTGCGACCGGCAGCTCCCAGAGCGGCAGCGGCGTTCCCGGGAGCGGGACAGCGGGGCGAGCCGGGGCGAGCCGAGCTCCGACGGCGGCACCGCGCCTTTTCCCCGAGGAGAGAGCGGCTCACAAACCTGAGGGGCCGGAGGCCGCTCCGAGCCGCGGCGGTGCCGGGGGAGCCTCTGCGCTGCGCCGGGGCGAGGGGACTCGGGTCGGGGGCTTCGCTACCGCTCACGTCGCCATGATCTCCTCCAGCCGTTCGCCCGGGCTCTCGTCTCTTCCCTTCGCTCCCGCCGCGGCGGTGGGGGCGAGCTGGGGACCGACGGCCGCCGGCAGCCCCCGGACCCGTAGAGTGCGAGGCGAAGAGGCGGCGCTCCGCTGATGCCCCCGGACTCCTGCGGGGCGGGCGCTCCGCGAGGCCCCGGGCCGCCCCGGGACACCTGCCGCCACCGGAGGCCCGAGGATGCTCGGCGGCCGGTCCTGCCGAGCGGCCCCGGCGGCACTGCGGCGGCGGAGGCGGAGTGCGGCCGTCGGCCCGGCGGTCCGCCTCCCGCCCCGGCCCCCTCCTCTCCAGCGCCCCGCTCCCCCCGCCCGGCCCCGGCCCGGGGTGGAGTTTGCTTCGCGCGGGGGGCAGCGCTCGGCGGGGGGAGAGCCGCGCCCGCCCCCGCGGTGCCCCGCTCCCCCCGCTCCGGTCCGTGCACCCCGCGGCTCTCCGGCGGCCGCTCGCACCCCGGGAAGCGCAGTCCGCGTGTTTGGCCGACACCCTCTGCCGATCGCCCCCGCGCTGATCTGGTGTGTTAGAAGGTTTTGGGGTCACACGGAGATTCTGGTGGGACTAAATTAAACCCGTGACTCATGACATTATATGCTCGGTCAAACATTCTTGTTCCGTCTTGTTGTAGCTCCTGTAACTAATAAGAAGAGATCAGCGAACCCTTGACAAATGATCTGAGAAAAAGGGTGAGCTATGAAAAGACACCATGCGGAGAAACAAATTACAGCCCAATTTCCCCCGGTTTGGGAGCGGGCGCTCGCGAAGAGCCGCTGGGAGGTCACAGCGCGCACCTCCGGGCGCGGCGCTGCCTTCCCGAGGGCCGAACGCGAAGCGGAGCTTCCATCTCTCCCACGTTAGCTGGGCAGGGAGAAACCCTGAAAGCACAGCGCGGGGAGCAGTGGTGTGAGCGCAGCGGGTGGCTTTCGGAGGGGTTTCTGGTGTCGCTCCGTGAGTTACCAGCTCTGCGCGGTAGGGAAAAACAACTTTGTAGCTTTTGAATTACAAGAGAAAGAAAAAGAAGTTGCGTTCTGGAGTTGAGCTTTTTGAAAACACTTCTCTGTACTTAAGTCTGTTCTGCTCTGCCACTTTTTGTCCCCGTACTTGCAGACATGACCCACGTTCATAAGAAATAAAAGGAACGCTTAGAGTTCTTAGGCTTGAACGTGGTGGCCTCTGCCACAGGCTGGTGGCTTTGGTGGCCACCACACGACACATGGCGAATGGGAAAAAGAAAAGGACACTGAATTGGAATCAAGGCTGTCATTGGCCCTGGAAGGCAGATGATCCGGGCAGTGTGAGCTCTGGTCCTACAGAGGTGCAGCCATGCTCAGGGACAGGTATGGGTATGCACACGTCCTTCTGAACTGCAGTAATTTTAGAAGCAGAAAACCACATACACAGTGTGTAAGTCTGCCTGGAAAAGAGACTGCAGATCTTTGTGAGCTGGATATCATCATCCTTGACCATCATCCTGTATCACCATCCAGGCTGAAGAGTGTTTTCATAGCACTGTTGTGACCTCAGTATCACAGCTTTCTGTTGGGACAGAGCTCAGTTTTCTACATGAATATCCCCAAACAGCCCACCTGCCCCAGCACCAACCTGTCACACGTCCTTTGGCTGCTGCCTTTCACGTGCATTGCTCCTCTGTGCCAACACAAGGCCCCATGCATGTGGGTAAAGACAGTAAATGTTCCTGTTGAACTCTTCATGAATAGTCACCGTAGGAGTATTGAGAAATTAAATCTTTTCTATAGACTGTGACCTGAATTCTTTTGCAGAGAGATTCTTTGAAGAGAAATTCCTTATTTGGCCTGAAACATGCCTTGAGAGAGTTGTGTTAAGGTGCCAGCACTTCACTCCGCGTGCTGCAAGGCTGCTGCAGGAGTGGTGCTTTCTGACAGTCTATGGAGGTACTGATTCAGGTGTGAGACCTTTGATGAACACAGAAAGAGACCAAAGGGAGCCCTTCTCCCACACTTTGGCAAATCTAGGTTGGAGCGAATTGGCTGAAGGAGCCTCTCCCTCGGGTGTGGATTTGGGACTCAGAGGACAACATGGTGGGAACCTTGACACTGGCAGCATGCCCCAGCCTTACCCCTGCTCCTCCTGCTCACCCAGGGCTGTGCGTGTTTAATTGTGCACAAAGGCTGCTTCTGGATTTAACCATACAGGGCACAGAGGCAGCAACCCCTGCTGAGCTCACACCATTGGGTATGGGTAATGCTGCACCCATGCCTGAGCCCTTCTTTTCCCAGCTCTGCCCAAGTGCCACTGAGGTGCAGGTACAATTAAACATAGTCCCCTCTGCATCTCACCACATCCTGCTGGGCTTTGCCTCACATTGCAGCTGATGCAGCCCTGAGTTAGGGAATCTTCTCCTGTAGGCTGCAGTGCTGTTGTGGCTGAGGAACCACCTCTCCCTGTGCTCTTGCTCGGCGCTGGGCTGTGACTAAAGCTGAGTTCTGTTGCACACATGTGACACAGAGCTCCAGAGAAGCTGGAGATGTGGCTCTTACCCATCATGTTCTCAGGCAGAGCTCAGTGTTTCAGTGTACTCTGTGTCCTGCGGTCTGGAAAGGAAAAAATGGCTCCCAGCAGCGGGCATTAGAAATTTGAGGGTGCCGTAAACTCTTAAGTGCACAGAAATGTAGCCATGCAAGTCTTGTTTGAGATAACAGACCTTATGCAGCTAATAAGCCGTGACACTGAGGTGAAGTGCTTCTCCTTGTGCTGTGCCTCACAGCGGCCACGCGGTACGCAGTTATCCTACTGTTACTCCTCAGCTCTTGTGAGGGGAAAAAAACACCAAGATAAAAGATTCATGCCAATGCTAACATGTTTATACACCATGTAAAACTCTCTTAATTGGATTAGATATGGAGTTTTGAGAGATGGCAAACACGTGACACAACTGCCATTTACCTCCCTGTCTTTTGCTTTTTTTCCCATTCCTTTAGAGAAAAAAAATACTTATGGTCAACTTTTCAAGTTTAAGAAAGTGTGGAAGGAAGTTCTTTAAACTTAACGAATCTCTTCATTTTTGTGTTCTTATAAAATCTGCTAAGCCCTTCGGAAAATGTATCTTAAAATGCTACATATTCTTCCCAGGATTTTATAATAATCTCTAAATTACTTTTTGTGGTTTGGATCAGCCCTGCGACTGTCATACTGGGAATACAATCTGGATGCTCATCAAGCAGTCTTCGCACACGCTATTAAACAAAAAGGGCTTCAGATGTGCATGATTTAGTGATTATGGCATAGGATGGTCATGAGCATTCTCCACCCTCCTGCTCATCCTGTAGCACTGACTTCATCTGTGGTGGGGTTTCAGTCTTCAAACACTGGAAATTAATTATTTAGCGGAGAGACAGATGGATTTGCTAAGTTGGAAATCCTTGGGTATGGCTTGCTAGAAACAACAGCAACGTTACATAAGAAGTCAAATTGAGGCCCAGTTCTTCCTCACCTTTATGCGGGCTTGTTCATCTGAAACTGGAGAGCAGCTCAAAGTCTTTCATTGTTCTACCAAAAAAATGCAACTAAATTATATGCCCCTAAGTCCCAATTCCAAATACGTAAATGAACAGTTGGTCCTAAGAGTTAACAGATATGAAAATGCAGGGGACCAGAATTGTCCATGTTTTATTCTGTCCTAGAGCAGGTAATGCTTTGTGGAGTGAGGTGTTGAGAACACCACTGGCTTTTGCATTGATCTCAAAGTGTTCATCTGCAGCTGTTTCTAATCAATCTAATCTAATCTAATCTAATCCAACCTGGTGTAGCTATTTATTTCTATAACCACAGCAGTGTGTACAGCATTAACTCTGATCCCACAAATCTTTCTCATACCTTTAACATCAAAGAAAGTCAGCAGGACCATTGGTAGCAGAACTGGGTTTGTGTCTATATAAGCTACATATAAAGCATCCTTCACCGCAGTGTGTCACAACAATCCATACTCAGTGGCTTACTGACAGAGAAATAGTAATAAAAATGTATACAGTGATATCACCACAATCTGTACAAGCAGTTATCACTCAGCCTTTCAAGTGAGCCCAAGGAACGGGCATAAACGACAGTGAAAATGTGGGGGTTGATCTCAGTGACATTCCCAGCATGCATTCATGTCTGTCCTGTCTTGAAATTTCCAGTTGGGAAATTCTTGATCAGATACACATTGCTGTCAGTTATGAACCGTAATCTCTGGCAGAAACCACTGGTTTCTGATTGATCCCCTTTCTGTGCTCAGCCATCTGAATGACTTCTTTTATTTATTTGTTTGTTTGCTTGATAAGAAAATCTGTGTCATGACAGATTCTTAAAATTTATGTTCTAGTATTAAGGTTAGTTATTAATTTCTTTTGCATTACTTGATCTTGTAACGGGTGTTGAAGGCACAACATTGATAACGCTGTTGAAAACTGATCTCTACATCACCAGACGATGCCATGTATCTCAGCAAACAAAGAGAGATGTTCCTTTGGTCCCTAACCCCTGTACAGACAGCACTTCTGGGGGAAGCCTGCACAGCACACAGTTCCTGCTTCTACTGCAGTGCAGTACAGTCTGGTGACTGCAGTCAGTAGGCACAAAGGAACATCCTTATTAATGATCACTTTTGATCTGGGAGGAGCTTCACCTGGATTGTTTTCTCAGAGCCTTACGTTCCTGAGAACAGTGGCAAGCAGTGTCATTCACATAGAAGAGCAGATGTTCTCCCCTGCCACTGGGATTGTTGGCTGGGATCTCACTCAGTTAGACGCGTGCAGGAGTTGGAAGGAATCACAGTGACCTGTGCTTGCTGAAGACCTGGCTGTGTATGAGAGAAGCAGTAACAAGTCCTGCAGACTGTCTGTGCCACGATAAAAATCTACTTGCTGGTGCATTTCTCTGCAGCATTCCTCTCCACCAGAGAAGCCCTGTTCAGTCATTTTCCAAGGCATGGCAGAAAGAGTCCAGGCCAACTGGATGAAGCTCCATTCGCGAGTCAAAAATACTTTTATAGAACTGTGATTAGCACTGCTAATCTCGCCTTGGTGAGCCAAAGACAATAACAGGGAGGTTACCGAACACCTCGGCTATTATGTAATTCTGTTCCTCAGAAACTCGCTGGTGTGAGTGCTTTTGAAACCCATTAGTAAAACTGAATTTGCCAAATGAGCCTTCTCTAGGGGGAACAAAGTCAAACGTGTGCCAGCATGGAGTCAGCGCCTGCCGGAGGCTGAGTAGTCTTCACAAATCCAATGGCTACCAGCAAGACTTGAGGACGCAAAGCCCTTCACATAACTGACCCCAACTGTAAAATGGACCTATGGCTGTGGAGCTGCCATTCCCTTTGATAACAGCACTGAGTGCTTGCTCCTAACAGGCCCTGGTGCATCCGGCCGGCACCAGCCCGTGACAGTGAGCTGCCTCATTCTGCCTGCACACAGTGGGACAGCACTGTTGCCCTGCAGCACCCAACTGACCACGAGGGGACTGTGGGACCCAGAGCACGGGGCTGCTCCTCTGTATTAAGCCTTTCTTTCCCAGAGGATGGTGATTCTTCCTCACAAACAAAGCTGCAGAAAGAGGGAAAAAACAGCTGAGCTTCCACAAAAAAAACCACAATGCGTTTTCAGCAGAGGATGGGTAGAGTGGAAATTTCCACAAGGATTCTGCTGAAATTGGAAATAGCTCATTGAGAACAATTATCTGTAGAAGTTTCAAGTAAGGAAAAGGGGGGATTTCCCTTAATTGTTAAAAAAATAAATAAAAAAATCAGTATAAAATACATGGAGAAAATAAACAAACAGTGAGGACGCCATTGCTAGTGGGCTGGCTTTGTAAGTATTACTGGAACCTCGCAGAACAAGAGTTTCTTTTATTCTTTTTATCCCAGCTCCCCATTTGCACAGTTCTTGTGTGAACATGCAGCAATTTCCAAGGCTGTGAAATTATCAGACCTGGACCAATGCCAGTACAAACCAATTTATTGGGGTCCAGCAATTAACTAAAACCTAGAAAGCCTGATTAATTGTGGCACTGCTCAGCAGGGAACATTCAGAAAAAAAGAAGAAAAAAATCAGGACTAAACTCCATGCAGTGTCTCTGTTCCGTCTCCCAATTTACACTATATGTAAAGAAAAGTTTCCTCTCTCTAAGTACACTTATTTTGCACCATGCACCAAGAATAACTACGGTGCCACTTGAGATAACGCGTTCATGGCTCTCTAGATTATCATTTCGTAATAGCTTTTACCCGCTTATTATTTTCTGGTGTAAGATTCGTATCTTATTCCGAGCCACACAATAGGGTGTATTATTTTAAAACGTTGTTTTGTTAAGCTTCTCTCTGGAGGGACATGGGGAGCATCCAGCACTGCTCCGTTTCTTTATTTTCCCCCAGCTGTTGACGTGTGTGAGAAAAGTGAGGGTTTGGCGGTTGCTTGGAATTGTTTAGGGTACAAAACCAAAGCAAACAGAACAGTTGAGCTAAGATCCGATTTACCAGGCAGAATATGTTGCATGAAATGAAGTCCTATAGACTGAGGGGACAGCCAGGAGCTTTTGCAATTGGGATGTCTAAAAGCTGAATTGGGAATGTCTTACACGCTGTAAGAAGCGGTTACAAGGTGTAATTAAGGTGTTAGCCGATTTCATTATGATAGTGTTAACAAACAGTGTCCACATAAGGTGTTTTACTGCAGGGCTTGTCATAAAACCCCATATATAAACCAGAATTTTAAATTCTCGTTTCTGTTTTCCTCACTGGTACATTAATCACTTTTAGTATAGATTTTATGAGAAGAAAGTAAATATTACGGCTCAGTGTAATGCACTGCTGCAGTGTATTATAATGGATAATACAAAACACTGGGTCTAGCAATTCATCTTAATGCTTCTTACATCAAAATAATTCAAGGACTAGTAATGGAAAAAAGCTGTCTGAGGATAAAAAGTAGTAGTAAAAAACCTGTTACTCCTACCCAATGAAAAGAGAAATACATGCAAATGTTTTTAGCTTTTCAACATCATTTTATATCCTAATCTGCATCCAACTGTGACACTGTCACATTCTCAGATTTAAAGAGTGCAATCCACAGACAGGGCTAAATCACATTAGGCAGTGGTGATAATAGAGCCCGTGCATGCATGACATCCAGGCAAGACATCTCGCTGGGTCTGTAGGGTGATTTGGGACATCCAATGAGGTAGGAAGGGCTGTCTCCTCCAATTTCACTGTATTTATTGGGGATTTAATGTATTTTTTTCAAAGATATTTTCAGTGGAAATCGGTTTGTCGGAGGTCATCTAATTGAATCTACAGCCCTGGCAACCCTTCACAAAGGCTGCCAGAAATGACCGAGTTGCTAATGTTTAACTGTGAATACCCAGCAGGGGTCCTCCGCAGGGCTGAATACAGTCAATTATGTTATTTTTCTAAATATTAGTGACTCAGCTGTCTCTGCTTGTGAAGAGTTGCCAGGGTCACAGATACAATCAGACAGATCCTCCCCCCCCCCCCCCCCCCCCCGCACTTCTAAGAGATGGGGGGAAGCTTTTAAATAGCGTGTTGAATCACCCCTCAGCAGAGGGAAGGGTCCTTGCAGGGCTGTTCCTATCCTGCAGAGACTCATGCACAATCTGGAGATCACTCCCATCGTTCCAGTGGGCCAGGCAGGGTGATGGGTCATCACTTGGGGGCATTGCCCTTCAGTCAGTGAGGAACCCACTGAAGTGGGGAGTGAAGCATAGGTCTGTTCTGAGCAACAGCCACTGCACAGAGAGCTCTTCATCTGAGACGTGCTCATGCCCCCACAGCCCATCTCCTTTGCCCCTTACACAGAACTGCAACACAAAATCTCTTTTCCAAAGCCTGGCCTTCTCTAGCAACAGCATCCCTGTTTCTGTGGTCTCCAGACCATCTCTTATCTGATCAACAGTGTTTGGTAAAAGGGAAAAACACTTCCAGAGCATTTGAATGCCAGTGTTTCACTTTGCCCCAAGTTTTGGGTGGTGCTTTGAATTTGGTGAAGTTTCCTAATTTACTGCTGTTAAATTTATCCAACTTCAGGAATATTATGTGTTTGTGGCCAATTCCCAGCTATTCTAAATCTATTGCAAATACTTTTCCAGCGTGCATCCAAATATAATCTAGTTCTGACATCCTTATGCTAATGCATACAATTTCCCTGTACCTTCAGGCATTGTATATGAACTTCTGTGGATGAATTCAGCAACTGCCCATTGGAATCAAGCTTCTGCAAGGTGAAACCTTTACTCCTTTGGGTCCCTGTATCTCTTAGTGCTGTCAAAACCAGCCTCAGTCTGTAACGACCACTGCCGTTGCATCTCTGATGCGTTGAATGTATACAGTATTGGTGTGGGATGTTGACATTTCCTTGCATTGAGCACAGAATTAAGAGCCATTAAATGTCTTTCACTTTTTGGTTTGACATCAGTACCTTTTGGGTCAGAGTGCTGATGTGCCAAGCGTGTTAGAAATGCAGAAGCCAAATAAAATTGCAGTTTAAGATGCGGAGAACTTGATTTCGTAGAGTTGGACGTCATCGAAAGGGTGCCTCTGTAGCTTGCTCTTGCTATAAAAACAGGGAGGAAACCAAGCCACCTTCTCTTAAGGCTGGAGTTTCCCCTGGCTGGAGCTCCCCTAGGGACAAAGAAAATAACCCAGCAAGGGAGAGGAGGCTTGCTGTGTTTAGACAGCCTTTCCTCTTCTGATCTGCATGTGCCTCTCAGGAGGAGGAATTCCCTGGGATGGTTTTGATGTCTGGCTAATTACCAGCCAATATCTCTCTCCTGTAGGAGGAGGTGGTTTAGGGCAGCAGTGGTGGGACTGTAAACCACAGAGGAGATGGTTTCTTGGATGTTTTGGTTTGTTAATTGTTTGCCTTCTCCTCAAATTTCTGTCAGGATGGGCAGATACATAGTGAAACACTGTCCTCAGGCTGTACATGAGGACTCCATCATGTAAAACTGGAAGCCTGGTGTTACTAATGGTGCAAAGTTGCACTTGACCTCTTCTGGCTGCAGAAATGATTGAGTGAACAGCTCATCTCTTCTTGCACTCCAGCTCATCCAAATATTTATCAGTGAGAACTAATACGCATGATGTCTTGCTATAGGCAGCCGAAGAGCATGCAACAGGGAAAGACAGTATTTCCAACTTCCACCTCAGCAAATGCACCTTGTCTTTCTGTTGACACTGGAGCCAGTACTCGTTCTATTCTTTCTTTATTATTACTATATAACATGCAGTAACTTAAGCTCTTAGCTGAATTGTATCAATACCACACACGATTCACCAACCAGTGTGTTCATCTCACGTTGTGAGGGAAGAGTTGCCTGCTGATTCCATCTCCAAAGAGCTTCATCCTCCTCTGTGCATCCAGAAGTTACCAATATTTTACTGATGAATGTTTGTGAGAAGTTTTACATTCCAACTTTGTGGCTTGTGTTAATGGGTAGGTAAATCTTTTCTTCGGTTTACTCCAAGTCATTAATGTCAGCAATGGATTGCTTTTTGGTTTGTTGGTGGCACGTTTTTTTACAGGCTGACAGAACTGGCTTAAGGAATATTTAAAAATATCTGATTGCACGATGTAAATAAAGAACAAAACTGTCTGGCAGTAAAGCAAGGACAAAACAATTATTTGCTGGTGTAGCATCCAGCCACATTATGAAGAGGGAGAAGGGAGTGGGAGCTGCAGCAGCTCAGTGCTACATGTTGTGCTGCTGAAACGTATGTGCCCCTATGGGGAGGCTGCTAATGGAGGAACCATCCCTGAGCTCATCTGGTGAGTAAGTGGCTGGCAGTGACACCTGCTCTTATACTGCACTGTTTTATCTCAGAGAACGTGGAAATTTGTCTACATTTCATGCTATCTTCTTAAAAAATGAAGAAGCTGAGACATAATAATAAGAAATGCTCTGTGTGCAGTTACCCATCAGGCTTACACGAGAACTACAGTAGATCCTGTCTCCTGAGTTCCAGCTGAGTTCCACTACTAACGGAGTGATGTTTCTACCCACTCGATATGCCCCTTCTTGTACTTCTGCATTCCTTTAAATACTCCAGGTCTCAGGAGTATCCAAATCTCATTCTTCCTGTGAAATGGGACAGCCACATGCGAGCTCACAGCACTATTTATTCTTCTACCTTGAGCTTTTAAAAGAGAAAGGAGAAGGAGGCGATATTAGAACAAAACAAAACAACCAGCATTTCCCCCCAAACTGAGGAACAGTTCTAAAAAGAACCAACCCACTGTTTGCTTTACTTTTACAGGCCACCTTCCAAAGCTACACAAGGGTAACTGCATTACAAGGAATGGATTAGCACAGAAAGGTTCCCTAAAGTAGACCTGTTGGAATTATCTTCAATATTAAAAGCGGAGTGTTTGTTTTCTTTAATATGGAGGGCAGCACCAATAAAAACACCAGCCAAAGAGGCCAGTATTACTAGATCACATGTCTGCTTTTATCTCAGAGTGGAGTTATAGTAGAACGATTTCTGCTTGGAAACTTTAAAGCTGAACTGCATCCTTTCATGCTGAAATCATATCTCCTGCAAGGATTATTGGAGGCTATAATGTTTCCTTCAGCTCCTTATTTTCTCCACTCCTGAACTTGGACTCCTGACCTTAACTTTTCTCTGGTTATGACCGAGCATTGGCCTTCAGTTGAATAGCTGAGCTTTTTACAATCAGATCAGATCCCGCTCTTGTAATTTCAGACTCATTTTGTGACATCGATATTGTAGATCTTAATTAAAAAGTCAAACATTTTATATCTTGGGTAATGGCCATACAGGAACTGCTGGGTTTTGCTTCTATGTGCGTAACCATCCAAAACATTCAATGTATGTCAGTGAAGCCAGAGGAGCTGAGCATGGTTTGTATGCGGGCATCCCTTTCCTCTTTGTGTCCTTTCTCCAGTGCATTTCTGCACCTGTGCTTTGCTGCGTGAGGCCACAAAGGCTGCTCCATGAGTGGCAGGTAATTCAGACTTCATGTTGCCTGAGTCTGGAGCCTCTCATTAGTTGAAACAGCTAATCAGAAAGAAATCTGAGGGGCTCTGCAGTTAATTATAGGGCAGGGTTAGATGGTGGGTAGTAAAAATATCTGTCGCTTGGCTATATCATTGCCTCTTGCTAGCACCACTGGGGGCTAATTGCACTGGATTATCTGCGTAGATAAGATTAGATATATTGTACATTGGAGTACTGAATCTAGACATCCTTCTCTTCATGGCACTCATGATGTGCTGTAGTTTTATTTTTTTTTTTAACTTTTTAGATACTCTGTATTAATTGGGCATGACGTGCCTTGTGCTTTCTCTCACAGAAGAGACCTCAAAGAGGCTGAATTTTCACAGAATCACAGAATCACCAAGGTTGGAAAAGACCTACAAGATCACCCACTCCAACCATCCACCCATCACCAATAGCTCTCACTAAACCATGTCCTTCAACACAACGTCCACATGTTCCTTGAACACCTCCAGGGTCGGTGACTCCACCACCTCCCTGGGCAGCCCATTGCACTGCCTGACCACTCTTTCAGAGAAGCAGTATTTCCTAATGTCCAGCCTGAATCTCCCCTGGCGCAGCTTGAAGCCATTCCCTCTAGTCTTATCACCAGCTACACGAGAGAAGAGGCCGACCCCCAGCTCACTACAGCCTCCCTTCAGGTAGTTATAGAGAGCAATGAGGTCTCCCCTGAGCCTCCTCTTCTCCAGGCTGAACAGTCCCAGCTCCTTCAGCCTCTCCTCATACGGCCTGTGCTCCAGACTCCTCACCAGCTTTGTTGCCCTTCTTTGAACACGTTCCAGGGCCTCAATGCCTTTCTTGCACTGCAGGGCCCAAAACTGGACACAGTACTCAAGGTGTGGCCTCACTAGAACTGAGTACAGAGGGACAATCACTGCCCTGTTCCTGCTGGAAGCACTGTTTCTGATACAAGCCAGGATGCCATTGGCCACCTGGGCACACTGTCGGTTCATGTTCAGCCAAGCATCAATCAATACCCCAGATCCATTTCCTCTACGCAGCCTTCCAGCCACTCCACCTCAAGCCTGTAGCACTGCCTGGGGTTGCTGTGGCCAAAGTGCAGGACCCAGCATTTGGTCTTGTTGAACCTCATCTCATTGCCTTCAGCCCAGCTCTCCAGCCTGTCCAGATCCCTCTGTAGGACCTCGCTACCCGCAGGCAGATCCACACTTCCAGCCAACTTGGTGTCATCTGCAAACTTGCTGAGGGTGCCCTCAATGCCCTCATCCAGGGCATCAATAAAGATACTGAAAAGGACACTTTGGCTGTTCAGATACAGTATCAGCATGGTTGTACAGCTCCTGATCTTGTAGCCATCATATTTGATTGTCTTTGAGAGAGACTCCAGACAAAACGTCAGAATATGGTCTTGAAATTGTACAGTACTGGGCTGGATACAGTCATGTGTTGTCATTAACCACTGACTGTCATCCACTGCTTCGTGGATATTTCTCAGTTGTGTGAGTGTGAAAGGAAGGGAAACCAGGCACCTCTGCTGTACCCTCCTATAAAACCCTCACTTCCTCCCAGTCAGCCATATGATAGTAAATGCATTTCCTTCTGGTGGTGGCAGGATTTTAGCAGTATTTTTCAGAAACACGAATTCAAAAGTTACCTGGTGGAGTCTGTCAAGCTTCACAGATTGTTCTCCAGAACACAAGATATGCCTGGAGGAATGGAACCAGTAGCAAAGTTTTGTCTCTGGAAATAGCAGACAATCTTTGCTCTGAGTAAAGTCGATGACAGAAATGCTGTAAACGGAAGCAGATTCAGTACCTATCAAAGAGCACTGGTGTGCAGTAATGATACAGAGGAGGGCAGTCTGAGATTTTCACAGACACAAATGATGAAAATTAAAAAAGGAAACAAAGTGATATGTTTTGCAAAGCCATTAATGCCTTTTGATTAAAACCAGACTGAAAACCAGTTATCTCAGAATAGCCATTCTCTTAGGCTTATAATTCCTCCTCATAGGAGGAATTACTTTGACTAGGACACTTGTTTCATTTGCTAGTGTAGCCTGCTGGTGGTAGTGAAAGCATGATAAATGGGCCTGTTATTTATTCACTGTCCTGAAAAAGTAACTTATTAAACAAACATAACATAGAAAACGGAACCCTTCAGGCACTGAAAGGAGGCATTAGCCATCACTAATTAAAACTGAGCTCGCAGATAAGCTGCTCTTATTAGTTTAAAAGTAGGAAACACTGTCCCTTAGTGGTGGCAAGGAAGTATTGCTCAAGAACAGTTCCACAACTATATATCATTTTATTATGTACATTGTGGCGGATATCGTGGTTGCGAGCAAAGTTGTTTTCTGCTCCTCACTCTAATGGATCTTACTGCTGTGTGTTAGAGGACGTTAAGACTATTTACATGGCTGTTTGTGTAACTTCTTGTAGAACTCAAAATTATATTTGTGCCACACAGTGTTTTCTGTGAATGGCTGTATTTTGTTTCAGCCCTGGTGTATGACAGCTGGTCGTCATCAATAGGAAAGGAAGGGTGTTTGGGGGGAATGCCACCAGAGCTTGGCTACACCATGGTCCCTTTTCCTACCTGCTCCCAGGAGGTCCCAAAGTCTCTGTTCTGAGTTATACTGGCACAGTATGTGAAGCTAGTGTGAGCATAGAGCCTGGGAGACAGGGTGCCTGGATTCTGTCTGCTTGGACAGCCAGCTTTCTGGGGATTTGTCTTAATCCTGGATATACAGGATTCAGTGTACTGGGATGTATTTGGTATAGCTGGGTTGCCTCCTAAGATTTTTTATGCTGTAGAGAATGTATGCACGTAATGTTCGCAGGAACAGGCTCAGGGGGTGTAACTAAAATAATCATGATTGATTTTCCTCTCTCTTAAAGAGAGAAGAAAAAGAAACAGAACCTTTTAGCAGTGCACTGTCTGCACCTTACTGCTGCTTTCAGCCTCATTTCCTGTGCTCACAGCTTTCTCCAGGCATGATGGCTTTTTCTGTGCTCGGTGTAAATCTTGCACTCAGCTGCCTTCAGCTGCAAACTCATCTCAAGTCACCCGATGAAGCTTTTTAGGGGAAAAGCTGAACCTGTTTGAACACTCACACGGATGCTTTGTCACAGTATTCTCCAGTCAAAGCTTTAGAGCAGGACTTCCTTTGGAAATGGCTGTGGGGATCTTTGGAAACTTGTACATTACTAACCATCAGCTTACTCTGCTAACTTAACAAGCAGATGTTTGGCTGCAGCACTGGCCAAAGTAAAAGAAGTGGCAGTGAATAAAAGCACCATTTTTCATTAAGAATATCAGTAGCATGATATAAAAAATGCCAAGTTTTGAGGAGAAACAGTCTTCTTCGTTTTTCTCTTGTAATTGCTTCAAATGCAGCAGAGTGGTTTTTACTTCAAGCTTGTGGTTTTTAAGAGCATTCCCCTCCTTAGGGAATTTGTCTCCGTTTTATTAACATCAGACTGTTTTTTCATATTGTAACATTTATGGGGGGAAATACGTAATTTTTATACACACTGACAGCATATTACTGTTAAAATACTGATAATGGAGGTGAGACATCACTTACCAGTGTCTAGAAGACAAGGAAATAAAAGGAAAACAGAGGAGTACTTGAACTAGTAACCAAGACATGACTTCCAAAAGTGAACTACCACTGCCATCTCTGACTTGTGTTTATTTGTTCATGGCCATCCATGATGCCCACAGCCACCAGGGAGCCTTGTGTTCAGTATGTGCTGTAATACCTAGTGAGGACTCTGCGCAGCAGGGGGGGCAGCTCTTGGGTACTTCTTTCCAAGGAAGATGAACTGAGCACACAGAGTAGTACAGCAGATGCTTTTTAGGTTAACGGTGTTGCTGGGGCTGTTTGGTAGCTCCCTGCAGCCTGTGGGCATCTCTGTGCTTTTGCTGAGGAATGTTTCAGGACTCAGCCTGTCCAATCTCCTTTGCTGCCAGTTCCTCAGACTCTTACACTCTGGTTGCAGTGGGGCATAGAGATTTACCCAGAGGAAAAGTCGGACTGAACATGAATCGCACGCACTAAGATGTTCTGTGATAAGGGGAAGGCAGCAAGGCCCCTGGAAGCAGAACCTGCTTGCACATTCCATGGGAGGCATTACCAGGGATTCTCCACCAATCTCATACGGCTCAATAGCTAATGCATATTTGCTTTCCCACTTATCGGCTCAGCTTACTCTGCTGGCAGCTCTCAGAAGGCAGCAGTGTGCCTGTGAGCTGGTGGCAGGTACATTGGTTGCTCAGGGAGACTCTCCTGCGTGGATTTTCCTGCTGTATGTTTCACCGTATTCCCTGTTGTGCAGGAACTTTTGTCTGTTCTCCATGCCTGTCTCCTGACTGTACTGACACATGAACATCTGGAGCAAACGAAAGCTGGTGTGAATTTGTGGTCTATTAATGAGCACTGCTCCATAGCTGCCGTGTGGCTCTTCAGGCACAGAGCTGAGAAAAGGCTTCGCTTGTTGGGTTGAAGCAAAACACTATTTCTTTGCCTTCCTCTGTCTGCAAGGCTGTCAGTGGATTGCTCGGTGCAGTCTTTAAAAGAACAGCTTTCTCTAATTGCAAGCAGACTCATCCTGGAAGTGCTATCTGGTAGTGAGAGCAAATGTGCAGATCTGACACCTACACCTTTCTGGCCATTTAATTCCCCCTGCTAGCTGACTGCAAATCCTTTTGCTCTGGCTCCCCTGTGGAGAAGTGGCGTGGAGGTGTTGCACGTCTTCACTTAAGCATCATCTGTGAGATGCTTTGGGATCCCTGGGAGTGAAGAAGGGTGGCAGTGCACGTGGATGCTGATGTATCGTGTGCATGTATTCTGGGGAGTCTGTGTTAGATTGTTAATGGCAATTTGCATTAATTACATTGTGGATCTGTTTACATCAGCTTCCTGCTCAGTCTTGCTCCTTTTCCATTCACCTCAGGAATAGGGGATGGTTGATTTCCTACAGTGGTACACATCTGAGAAGAACCTGAAGCACTTGGAAGTATCAGTAGCACTTCAGTGCTTTCATGAAACTGTCAATTTTTTCTCATTGGCTTTCTGAAACTGCTAGATTACAACAGATGGATTCATTTATCTAGCTGTGTCTTTATATATATTTAGATGGCTCCCATCTCTGTGGGACTCGTGTGCCTCCCAAGTGTTTTAAAATAGAAAAAAGCTGTTTCCTTCTCTGTCTCGCTTTCAATCCGGCCCATAAGTGGAATAGCTTGATTGGCTTAAATGGCTTGGGGTTGTTGGGACTGGCATTCCCTGCATGTTTCTGCATGAAGAAAAACTGAAGAGAGGAATTTTGCATTTACTTCTGAATGCTATGGGACCTGGGTTATTTCTATCTCCATGGGGTAAAACCAGCTCAATAGTGGAGAAATACTGCAATAGTGGAGAAATACTGCTAAACCCTCTGGTCCTACTCCTTTGCCTTTGGCTGCCGTGCTCCACTGGGAGCTGGTTGTGGAAGGTTACGAAAGGCTTTGAGTATCAGAATGAAAAACCAAAGTTCTGAGCAAGAAACTCATGTGAGCAAAGCACCAGGCTCATCTCCATTGCTAAGCAGACATCTGCTGTGTTTTACAGCAGCTGTGCTTTATTCAAAGCATTATAGGGAGTTGCAGTAATTAAGCTGCAAGACACAAATTCATGCATCAGCGTGCCCTGATGTGCACTCCTCAGGATGAGGTACAACTTTATGTCTAGTCCCAATTGCAGGAGGGCACCTCAGATGCCCTGAGACTATGGGGCATGTACAGGTAGACATGCTGCTCCTGTGCTGGTGGGACGCTGAGGAGATGTTTAGCATCAACCTGAGTGCAGAGATGGAGCTTTAGAGTCCAGAGCTGCAGTACCCCACAGCCAGCTGGCAAGCAGACGTCAGCATCACTAACGTGATGGGATCACCATCATTGCTGCTAGCAGGCGGCTGCGGGATGCCTGGGACCCAAAAGAAGGGCATCCTGATTGTCTGCTGAACGTGTGCACCGCCTCTTGCAAGTTTCTTCTGCACTACAGCCGAGAACCTTTTCCAGCCCCCGTACCCCGAGCAGCGACAGGGCGAGTTGATCGAAGGCCTTCCCAGCCCGGCGTCCATGTCAGCCCCGCTAAGAGGAGCTCGGCCGGCCGCGGGCAGTGGTGCCCCCGTGCCGCGGGATGTCACTGCGGAGCTGCCGGACACTCGTGCCTGGCTGCCTCCCGCCGCCTCTCCGACAGCCGCCACCGCTCGCAGCACCCGGCCAGGTGTGCCCGCGGAGACGGCCCCACCTGTCCTCCCCTTCTCGTCGGCCCCACCGCGGACTCCTCTCCGGACTCGGGAAGGTCGCGGCTCGGGCCGCCGGGGCTCCGCGCTTAGGGAGCGGCCGCCCCCAGCCCCGCCGCCCCCGGCCCCGCCGCAGCGCAGAGGGAGGAGGGGGCCGAGGACGGGTTTCACTTCCGCCGCTTGCAGGAACCACAAGCCCCCAGAATATATTAGAATAAATCAGAATAGAAGGGGCCCGCCGGCCCCCGTTTGTCCCCCCCCTGGAAAAGGAGTGCGGAGGGGGAGAGGAGGCGCGGCGCCGGGCAGAGCCATGCGGAGCCGCTGAGGGCAGCACCGCCGGCCGGCAGAAGCAGCGCGGCCTCCGGCGCGGGAGAGGCCGGAGAGCAGGTCTGTCCTTCGCTTTGTTCCCCGCGTGCCCGCCGCGGTCCCGTCCCGGCTGGCAGCGGGAACGGCTCGGCCTGCCGCCCGCCCTCCGCGATACGGAGCCGTCCGCGGGGCTGCGGCTGGGAGCAGCGGGGAGCTCACACGCCCCGTGCGGCCGCGGGCCCGGGGAGCCGCCCTGAGCGGGGGGCTGCGGCGAGCCCCGGGGCAGCGACGCCCTCTCGGTATCTGGAGCCGCTCGTCACGCGGCTGGCTGCCGGCCCGGCGATGGGCTGAAAGCTCACCGGGATGGGCTGCCTCACCGGGAGGCGCTCCCAGCCGCCGCAGGAAGCGGCCACCACAGTGGGCTGCCTTACGGCCGGTGACGGCCCGGAGCTGCTCCTGCCTCCCGAGCCGTCTGCCTGCCCAGCCGTGCTGCGTCGGCTGTGGGAGCTGGGTCGCAAGTGAAGGGTACACCGCCGAACCCGAGCTGCAGTTTGAGAGGCTGGCGAACAGAATGCTAGAAAGGGAGGTGGGCGCTGCGGATTTCTCTTGCAGCGAACCCAAAAGTTCGATTAGCCCCCAGCTGCGGCTGGGTGCAGAGCTGACCTTTGCCCTCGGTGCTGGACCTCCAGTGCAGCAAAGGGGCTTTGTCAGACTGTGTGTGCTGTGCTGACATCAGGTGGAATCGTTGCTGCACGAGGTCATTAGTGCTGGGAGCTCCAGCAAGGGTGACTGGTTGGCTGCTGGAGCACATCCCAGCTTCCCCTCTTCCCCCCCCCCCCCCTCCTCTTTTTAAGAAGTAGCTACACTACTGTGCCCGTACATATTGTATCACTGTGTCATAAGCGTACTGATTCTTGTGGTATTTGCCCTTGTTTGCCTCATACGATTTGATGTCTAGGAGAGCTGAGCACCTTGAATTCCAGAGTGCCCAAAGCCTATGTACTGCTCACTGAGCCTTCTGTTTTGGAGGTCTTTCCAGAAGCTTGCTCCATTTAATATCACATGGATGTCTAGCAATATGTAAGAGAAGGGATGTGCTTGAGTTTGCGGTGAAGACCTTGGCCTGGCATTGCCGTTTAGCCATCCTTTCCATTCCTTTCCAGTTGACCCTTTTTGCCAGCCACACATGCAGTGCTGGAGCACTTACCCTCCTGCCCTTCCACAGAAACCAGTTGCAAGAGGGAAGAGAAAGTGCAAGTTGTTGAGTCTGCACGGTGTACAGAAATGAAAATCCGACACAGCGTGTTCAGTTCTGCAAACAGGACAGGAGGAATAAGAAGCAGTGAGGTAATGCAAACTGAGCAGTGTCAGACTGAGTAAGACTGTTGTCTTGCTCATTTCCTTCCATTAGGTATAAAGGTGTGCGCAAAAAAGTTCTAATCTGAAAGTTCCTGTTATGGAGCATGTGAATCAGGCTCCTGAATCCTGCCTGCAGTGACTTTTCTTTGGACTCTTGAGTCCTAAAGTGGACGTGTAAATTCCAACGCTTTCAATGCAGTGCTTTGAAAGTGAGGATAGCAGCCCCCAACCCCCCAGAGCAGCAATGTTGTTCAAATGGTATTATATAGATTTTTCTCTTAAACTGGGTTTAGTCTGCGGAGGCCGGGGGAAATGTGAATATTTATCTGCATCAGCAGAATGGCATTAAGTCCCAAATCCTCAGCTGACATGAGTTTTTATTCGCATCTTGGCTGGTTCCAAACTGCATCGCTGGCTGATGGCCGTTCCCAAGGGTTATTTCCTCAGAGGTTTTGGAGCAGACGCTCACACACCGATGCACCTCTAGATTTTGTGCTCCCTGATATTTCCAAACAGATTGTCACTGCTTGGCAAAACAACTGTACAAAACAGACGCTCTGCAAAGAAAGCTTGGACCTGAAAATACCTCTGGGCATCAATAGACATCACTTTAAATCATCAGATCATAGCTAATGCAGTTGATGTAAGCACTGGGTCTCTCACAGTGCTCTCTGAGGTTAGGCTCTGAAAGTTGTCCTTATAGTTGAAGCCTTTGCCCCTTCAGATAGAATGAATTTAATTTGGAGAATCTGTGGGATTTTTTCTTCCCGTTGATCTCCCCAGTGAAGTTTCTTTTAGCACATCACGTTCCAGAAACTTTCACTGCAACTGGGATTAAGGAACCCCCAGCAGGGTGTCTGGAGCACCTCCCTGAAGATGCTGATACCAGGAGGGATGTAGTTTTGGCAGGGTGCTGAGTGTAAAGCTCCCCAGTGCAGGTGCCGACCACTGGGGATGTTCTGAGGGGAGAGCTGTTGTTTGTGCTGGCTGAGCACCAGCACTCTGCTTCCATTCTTCACCAGCGCATAGGGTCCACCTGAGGATTATAATAGTGTCTTATCATTTACTAAGGTCTTGTGGTATGGTTCCAGATACAGCCAGGACTGATCATAGAGGAATGTATGATGGAAGGGTCTCTGGAAGTCACCTAGCACAGCCTCCTATGCAAAGCTGTGCTGATTTATAGCTGGTCACTCAGGACTTTGTTCAGTTAATTAAGAACATTAAAAAAAGATAAAAGGAAATCCCACAGCCTCTTTGATCCCATTTCGCTGTTTGATTGTCCTCATGAAAAAGCCGATATCTAATCAGAATTTCCTGTGTTTCAGCTTATGTCTGTGGCTATTATCTTCCATTGTGCACCTCTCCCAAGAATCTGGCTCCGCTTTTTCCAATGCCATCTTGTTAGATAAAGGCATAGAGAGAGTGAGACTGGGAGAGATGGGAAAGGTTTTTCTTTGATAGCTGCTGCTGGTTGCAGGCTCAGTTTTGGAGCTGGTGTTAGCAGTGTGAGATCATATGAAGTACTCTGGGGCTCAAATGGGGTTTGCTCTGAGGTGAAGGTGAGCATAGCTGTAGCCTTGTGAGGATCCTGTGTGAGGTATCAGGGTTTGCTAAGATGTGCCTTCAGTTCCAGCGTTGTGTGACAGACTGGAGATGGTGTTAAAGGGCTGGAATAAGTGTGGAATTAATGGGCCTCCTTTCACCTAGGTGTTTTTCTGATGACATCCTGCTTGAAACCCATTTGTTGGCACGTTGTCCTGTAAGGGATTCCTTTGTTTTTGGAATGCGTCCATCTCTTAATATTCATGTGGCATAAGGCAATGACATCTCCTCCACCAATGCTGCACTGTCTGAAAGTGCCCCAAGCCGTCACAGACCACAGTGGCAGCAATTTCACAAGCTTTGAACCTTGTGTGCTGGCAGCTGGCAGCATTTCTTTCAGGCTGGCTTGTGACAGTGGGCACCAAACAGTGCAGGAAGGCCATGTTTCTGCAGGAGAGGTGTTGTTAGGTTGAGTAGTGTGTTAATGAAATCTTTTTCGATAGGCTCAAGCAGGTTAACACACTTTGACCTACATGTGATGATGTATAATAAATCAGTTAACAGTGATTGAATTTTCAGTAATAATTTCTGTTCTAGTCCTTCATGTCTAATTTATGCAGAGGTTAGCAGAGGGCAGTAATCAAACAGTGTATCTTACATAATAAGACAGAGGATCAGCTGGGAAGACTGACCTGCTGTCTGGCATTTGGTGCAGACTGTTTCATTTTAGTGGAAGCCTAAGAACTGCCATACTAGAGGAGGGCTGAAGGTCACCTCCTCTGCTGCCTCAGCCTGGTACCACTGGTCCTGTATGGAACAAGGGACAGCATAGAAACCGTCCTGCAGGACCTTGGGAGTTAGTCTGTTCTTCATGCCACAGCTCCTTTTTTGCCTTCAGAGATCAGCATGAAGTTTGTTTTGCTAAAGTTTATCGTTAGAAAGCAGTGATATTAAGTCCTGGGGCAGGCTGCCCGAGGAACCTGCAGCATCTCCACTGCTGAAGATTCTTTAGGAGCAAGAAGTCAAGTATTTCTTAGGACAGAGGTGCGGAATTGGGGTACTTGGATCTGCTCCATCAGCTGAATGTTGCTGAGAACTTTCAGTTCTTGCATGCAGGGCTGCTGCTGCTTGCAGGACCACCTCTCTTCCTCACCCTTCTCCAGCCCTTCCATCCCACCTGTGGGTGCATGCACAATGTGGGCAGAGCTGTGCTGGGGCACGGCAGCCCTTCTGCTGATGGACAGAGCTGAGCAGCACAGTACAGGAAGGGTGGCATAGGCTGAGCTGGGTGACAGCTTGCTGGGATTCCTTGGTGGACAGTCTTTGTATGTGCTTCTGATCCTCTCCTTTAATCTTGTTGAGTTCTTGATCCAGCTTCAGGATGACTGGCTGGTTGATGAGTTCTGGGTTTTAGTTATGTAGGCAGAAGATACGTCTTATTGACTTCAGTCTGCCCATTTATTTTTGGGAGCTCTGGTTTTGTAGCATGTTGAAGCACCAATGTGAGGGCACAGTGCAGGAGCCAGAAAAATGTTTCACGGCGATACTGGCAAACAAAGAGAAGCTAAGCAAAGCATGGGAGGGGTTACCAATTCCCTCTGCCAAATGGAGTTACACAAATACACTAAAATACAGGCCAGAGCAATGGGAAAAGATATGCATAAAAACAACAGTAATCATTCCATTGAACTCAGTGGGAGTTTTTGCCCTACCTACCCTTTAATATATCTCGTCAGTCTTTCCATTGCACAAGGGCTTCATCAAACTTTGGTCAGTCCTTTTAAGAAAAGCAGTTTCTTGCTAAGAAACAATGAGCCCAATCTTTCAGATGAAATTAAAAGCCAGGAAGAGCCTAAAGCAAAGTGGGCTGTGAGACAGCTGCCTCTGGAAGCAGCCACAGAAGGCTGGGACTGAAGCAACCCCTCTGCCCCTGCAGCTCCGCAGGACGCGCTCACAGAGCCACATGGCCCCTATATTGCATCGCGTGGACAAGGAACGCTTCTCCAAGAGAGCACTGTGAGCGCTGGAGGGTCACAGGACTGCAATCAGCTGATTTGGATTCTGTCCCCAGCTCTCCCATTGCCTTGCTGTGAGAGGCCGGATTGTTCAATTAACCTCTTTGCTCTTGGCCATTTCCAGATAGAAAATTATTTTTATTTATCTCTTTGAGATCTTCATAAAAACGACGCTAAATGTCTCACTCTGTGCAGAGACATCCGGAGGCAAATAACATAAAAGCTCCTTAAGTGCAGCATATTTTGGCTCGACAGATCTTTAACTACCCTTTCACTGGAACCCTTTAATAACTACAGGGCCTGAAGGGGAACATCCTTCTCTCTCATATTCAGCAAGGCACTTTGGGCCAGCCCTCGCTCTGCTGGTCGTCCACCACAGCGTGCGCTGGGAGAGCACATGCCTGTGACAGATGACTTGAGGTTTTGTCGCAGTGTGGGGTTTCATTTCTGCCATACCACCCGCAAATCGTGGCAACCATGTGACAAACGGGATGGGAGCCTCCTGCCTGTATCCTTGGGTTTTCTATCCCATTAGGTCAGAGAGACTGTCCGTTTTTGTTTTCAGCCTACCGTTTATGTTATGAATTAAAGAAGGGAGGAGATAAGGATTTTACTTTCTTCTTCTGTTTTTGTTTTGTTTTTTGTTGGGATATTTTTTTCCCCTTCTTTAATATTTATCTTTAATTTTTATTAAAACTCGTTTAAGATTTTTTCCTCTGCTAACAGCTAACAAGGTTTGCCACTGATCTCAGCTGTGATTGGAGTATCTTTGGCTCTGAGCCTGCACGGGAAAAATAAGGCAGGAATAAGCTGAAGGGCTGTTTTTAGGGGATTTTTGCCTGTTGTTTGTTTTCTTCATAGTGCGTTTGGTGCTTGTTTCTGTCAGAAGATTCCAGGTAACCACAGAACTGAGGAAATTCGGGGATCTTGGGAACGGAGGGGTGAAAGATGAGACATCTGAGGGAGAGAGGAGATTTGCAGGCAAGAAGCTGTTTATGTTTTAACAGAACATTCAACACTTGCCTGCAGTGCTTCAGCTACAGTTCTGTTTTGTGTTTTTTTCCCCTGTAGACCACCCCAGCTTGGCTAATAAGTGGAGTCTGAGAAGAGTAAATTAAACTTTAGAGATAATTGTAAAGTAATGCTTTTAGGGACATCATCCCGAGTCTGCACAATAAATATCCAGCTCAAATGCAGGATAATATCTTCAAATACAGTGCTTTACCGGAATGTTTGTGTTTGTCTTCTTCCTTTCTCTCATTCTCTGCAATGGGTGTGAGAAGACTGCAGAGGTTGACAGTTCCCCTCCAACAAATGTTTCCACCCCTCCGCATCTGCTCACCTTCTGGAATTACTCCCAGGGAGACAACTGTAAGGGTGGAAGGTTCTTTCCCCAAAGGTATTGTCAAGACACACTGCTAGATACACGTTTCCCCTCCTTTAAACAGGGCTGAGTATTGTGTTCTTTTCAGTAGGCTACATTCCACTGGCACGGTTGTGAACTATCATTTGTTATTGTGTTTTGAACCTCCATTCCTATAAGTACCTGACTGGGAGGAAATAGAATGAAATTTGATATTCTTGAAGATCACCAGTTCTGAAAAGCAAGCCCTATGCAGCTTAGTAAGCCCTCAGCCTTCCTTCGAACTCCTCATCCAAAGAAGGACACTCATAATTCAGCAGAGCCCAGTGACTTGAAGCATCCTCCAGGTTGTGTAGTTGTTCCCAATTCTAAAATGCTTCCAGAGATCTCATAATTTTCAAGCAGTTCGTTTAAAAAGGGTTGTGCTGAACGACATACAGAAATAATTGTGTTTTCACTGCCCAGGTATGACTTGAATATTCCAGTCATGCTCAAGAGCTCTTGGTATTTTTTCAAGTGAAATGGTGAGACGACTTATTTTCAGTTGGCAATTAGTGCCTTGGCTTTAGGGAATGAAAACCGTGTTACACGAGAAACAGCAACATCAGCAAGGGATTTTTTGTCTGTTCCTGCTGCCAGTTTGTGTTGTGTGTAAATGTGTAATTCTCAGCTGCCTCGCCATCACCCATGTCTGGAATCTGGGGTGTGCCTGTGGTGTGGAGCGACTTGCCTTTGCTAGCTCTGTGTCAGGGGCAGGCTTGTTTGAGGGAGCACCTTGGGGGGCTCAGGGCTCAGGCTGCCTGCTGGCATCCATTCTGGCGAAATCCACAGCACGGTGATCCCTGGATGTTTGCACTTTTTCCTTGGAATGAGATTAACCATCTATTTGCAATCCTTCTAGTTTTTAACACCCGTCTTCACTTCAGAATTTCCCATGGTGGAGATCTCAAGAGTGACCCAAGAGTGATTGCAATTTTGCAGTGGTAAAGAAGAGTTACATGGGCTCAAGATTTCCACGTGGATTGGTTCGGCACTTCTTAACCTCTTCTGTGGGAGAGTGGAACTTACAGCCTTCCTCTTTTCTTCTTCCTGATTCTTGGATGGGGAAAGAAGAAGTGAGCTGTGCCCCTCTGTGCCTTTCATGCAGAGCATCCATGAGGTGTAGGCAAGCTCTTAGTTAATTCACTTCCCATTTTGGATAGACTGACTTCTCACGTAGGATTTACCAGTTTTGATGTGGCTGATGAGTGAGGTTGAAACGTTCTCTTGATGTTTAATAGCCAGCTAGGAAATTAAACTGGCTTAGCGGCCCTGTCCACCAAGGGGCACCAAGCGTGAACTGCAATGTTGTATTTTCAGAAATTAGAAATTAATTATTAATTAATTGCTTTGGAAACCCAAATTAACTCACCTTGGAAGACATCTAAACACACAAAGCTCTGTCCGTTATTAGTAGTAAGATGGCAAGCAGTGGAACGCAGTGTTTGAAGTGAGACTTAACTCTGCTTACTGGAAGGGCTAAACATCTCATGAGGGGTGGCACGGGATGCTGGTTTGAGCTTCTGCCTGCAGCATCCTGGCCTTGCTGCTTTTTACTTAATGCTGAGGCTGCAGTTAGCAGTGGGGTGAAGCTTTGCCTTTTTCGCGATCGGGGGAGTTGTATTTTTGAGTTCAGGTAAGAACGTGGATTTCATTCAGTTTTAAGGAATGCGAAGCACAGCTTCCAGTTTTGTATTTGGAGTGTATTCTGGTTCTCAGTGAGCAAGGTATCTCTAAATGCTGCCATTTGTGCTTACAAGCAATTACAGCTGCGACTGATGGCACACAAAATAAAAGGCAATTAAAGGGGAAAAAAGAAAAACAGCCCTCTAATTTTAAGAGCTCTAAGCCATTTGACCAGATATGTTTTCACGGATCTAAGCAAGTACTGCTCCTTTCCTTTTGTTATGTGTGAAGTTTGAACGAGGTGCATAAGGAGTGCACTTGTTACAAAGGAGGTGGATTTCCTTCTTGCTCGGCTTGCCTCTGAAATACATTTTACGTAATGAGGCACTGATTACCTAAATTAGAAAACCAAAACAATGCTGTTGTCTCATTTGGTAGGAGGCAGAGGTTGCGTGGACAACTGAAAGCTTGCTTAAAGGCAGTCTGTGACCCACTCCATGCTATTCTTATGCTAATGTGAGAATGGGTATCCTGGGCACCATCTGCTGTCCCTGAAGTCCCGGCCTTGGGCATTCAAAATCGGTTTGCTTTATTAATGCTAGGCCATCCAGAACAGCAGCAGTGCATTTGTTTGAGCCTATGAAATCAGAAGTTCCAATTGTAAGCATACAGAGATAATTGTCACTTTTAATAATACACTCTAACGTGATAGCTACCCATTTTTTCCACGCCCTTAGACAAAGATGCCATCTTTCAGGCTGTGGTTAGCTGCAGCAAAGCCAACAAAGGCCTCTCTGGCTTCTTGGGGTGGTGGGTTTTGCATCCAAGGAAAGTCATTTCCTTACATGCGGGATGGATTTATTGGCTGGCTCTGCATTTTAAGTTTTGTAAATGCCCCTTAGAGAAATAGAGGCAAGTCTTGGTATAAATCAAAGTTAATAAATAGGACATACCATGTGGTTATTTTTAGAAATGCCAAAGTGACGGGGTATCAAATATCCCCAACTAGTCTAATTAAGCCAGTCAGGGTTTAAAGCGTACAGAGCTTATTGGCAGAACAAATGTCTGCAGTCTCAGTTGTATCTTAATAAAGTCTCCTCTAATGATGATTCTGTTTGTGCTTGTTAGCTGTATAGCTCTTTTGGTGTCCGTGGCTTTAATTAGAAAGCAGTTCCTTTTGTTCAAGTACCTAAGTACATAAAACTGCTTGTTCTTAGCACACTTAGACAGGGCAGGATGGTCTAAAGGTAGGCACTGGATCCCTCTGAGCTGCGGCCTTCGCTCTGCAGCCTCAAAGGAGGCTGAACCTATGGAGCAGATTCCTGTTCCATGCTCATGGCTGCTCGGGGCAGGTCCCAAGCTGGCACCCAGCCCCCAGTAGGGACCAGTGTGCTTCTGCATGGGGCAGGCGGGGTATAAGGTACTGTGTTGTGGTCCCCAGGCCCAGAGACACTGCAGCTTGCCAGGTCTGGACCCACACTGCTTGCAGGGGAAGCAGAGAGGGATGGAAGCATGAACAGGAAGCAGTGGGAAAATGGAGTGTTGGGCTGCAGTCTCTGCTGAAGGCAGGTTTGTGTTGTCCTGGTGAGAGAGCATTTTGTGGCAGAGTGGGAAAGGAAAGAACAGATTGCCCAGGGCTATTGGTGGTCCAGGGAGAACGTAGTTTGGGGTTTGTGCTTCTGAGTGTCCTTATCTCCTCGTTTCAGCGCATTGTGTGTACTGAATTTATTTCCAGTGACCTCTGTGATGAAAAAGAATTAACAGCAGACAAACCATCTCCAGTTACCTAAACAAGCAGCACACAGCCAACAGGGAGAGCAGCTTTCATAGCTGCTTTTATCCCCTCCCTTGCCCCTAGAGCTTTCTGTTTTTGTTTTCAGTTATGGGTGAAGGAGACAAGCACTCCAGGGCCAAGGAAAATGAGAGTTAATTACGCTGTGGATGGGGATTGTTGCACAATGCTGTTCTTTCCCATCCTTGTCTCAAATGCTTGAGAGAACAGCAGTGCTAGCACAGGTGTTCTTCAGTCCTGTGTGTTCTTTGGGGCGCTGCAGATATGGAGTCGGACTCTTTCACTGCAGTGAAGACAAAGAGGAGAGAGGCTTTCAGAGCTCAGTCTTTTGTCCCACTTGTGCCAAGGACGAGTAAAATGTAACAGAAGTGAAGTTAGTATTTTAGTGACTTCTTTTTAGCAGGGGGAAAAATGTGTATATGCTCCTTAACGTTCTGGGTATATCTTCATTTATTATTATTATTTTTTTAATCTGAACGATAGCTGGTTTTGCTTTGGCCTCCTTGTTGTAAGAAGCAGAAGGAAGTCCCTGGGATGTGCACAGAGGAGAAAACATTTGTTATCTAGAGCTTTGAGTTGAACAGTGGGAAATGAAGGGTGGTTTTAGAAATCACCCCAAGTAACATTCACCCTTGGATCCCTCACTATCACTCTCTGGGGTTACTCCTGTGCTGCTCCTGCATTTGTCACAGGAAGAGTCCTTGTTTCAGAAGCCTCCTGTCAATGGAGTGCTGGTATAAGACAGAGGTGACCAAGGGGAAGGCGTGACTTTCTGCAAAAAGGAAGGGATGTAGATGGGAATGTTGTCTTTTGATCCTGTAAGCCGAGGTGTTGAAGTTGTGTTGAGGTCTGAATACATAAGAGAAGCTTATAAGTTGCTGATAGCCCATGGATTTCTCATTGATGGAGGAGGTTCAGCTGCT
Source organism: Excalfactoria chinensis (assembly GCF_039878825.1). NCBI lineage: Eukaryota > Metazoa > Chordata > Aves > Galliformes > Phasianidae > Excalfactoria > Excalfactoria chinensis. The sequence goes on from NC_092828.1 coordinate 72,845,705, forward strand.
GCTAAAGTAGGGCACTGCCTGACTGGAGGTGCAGCCTGCTGGCAGTGGTACGGTCAAGGGGAACATTGAAGTTGTTCAGTGTGTGGGTGAATCCTTGTGAATGTGACACTATAGATGCATATGCAGACCTAATGCAAGCACTGAACCAGGTATTACAGGTTCAAGGTCTCTCATCTGTCAGGGCAATTTCGCCTCACATCAGGGCTGATACTTGAACCTGTCACATTTCAGCTCACTACAATTATCACTGGGTTTGCATGCCCTGATTGGAAAGGCTTCCATTTAAATGTGGATGATGCTTCAGAATGATTTTTCTGCATTAAAAGGCTGGGGTACGTTTCATCTCATTGTAGAAGGCACTTAAAGCTCAAAAAGTGCCATGAAGTGAGACTGTTGTCTTACCAGAGCTTAGAGTCATGGCACTGTAGAATGTCCCAAGTTGGAAAGAATCTGTCAGGATCAGCAGGGAAATCGGGAGCAGACAGAACTAAATAGTGATAGAAGGTCTGAGTTGGTGACATTAGAGTTGTGTGCCTTATGTTTTTCATTGCTGACTGGTTAGGAAAAATAGTGCTATTAGCTTGCTGGTGCTCACATGAGATGTAGGGATTCCTGCTGTAACCTACTGAGATGCTTTGGGAAGCTGTTTCTGCAAAGGATGCCGAAGCTCTTGAAGAATCAGCAGGGTGCTGGGCAGCCTTTTGAGCCTTCCATTGCAGCCTGGCAGGCTTTCTCTTTGAGAAAGTCACACTTACGCACACAGTGATAAGAGGAAGTGTGTATCTAAAGGAGCTAAAAGGAAATTGTGAAGAGAATGGTATCCAGAGATGGCAGCACTGCCATGGGTAAGTCTTGGTTTTTCTGTGCAAAGCTCTGTCAAGTGGCAGCTTTAGTTAAATGTTGTATAGTGACTTGTTTTTGGAATGCCTAATGCCTTCAAGCTGCAGTAGTTTCACTCAGCAGCACAACATATTTCCTTCGTCCTCCGTCAGCAGCTACTGGATGTCTTCTGCTATGGTTCCAGGGAGGCCAGAGGATGGGGTGGCTCCTGCTGTCTGCTGCTGCTGGTCCAGTGGCTGTGCCTCTGACTTGATCAGATCTCAGTCAGGTTCTTGGTTCCTGGGCAGGCATTTTAAGGAGCTGAGATGTGTTGAACAAGTGCTTTGGAAAGCAAACCTCTGCTCCTTCCCCCTGCACATGGTGCTGTTACTGCTGCTTGGTGCTACACCCCAGCTGGGTCACCTGTGCTTACAGACCCTACTACATGCACCAGCAATGGCTGCTTCTCGGCTTCTGCGTGTACATGAGACAAGCCATTTGCAAGGCCTGATTTCAACTGGTAGATCAAAATGCTTGCAACTCTGCATACGCTTCCTCAGGAGAAAGGAATGTTTTCTCATTCCTGTCTTATTTCATATTTCACAGCTGCAGTTTGTCTTGTTTTTCCCCCGCCTCAGGCCCAGCAAGTGCTGCAGTGCATAGGGGTTTAAAGGATTATTTACTTTAGGGCATTGATGCCGCCTTTGAAAATTTATGTATGTTTAGTTTGTTATACCAGAGACTCTTATTAGAGCAGCATGGGGAGTTTGTGGGGAGAAATGAAAGGCAGTCAGTATGCATATTTCTTCCAAAAATGTGTTGTACAAAGATAGGCCTCTCCAGTTATTTCTTAAGCAGGACAGCTTATGATCATCTTTGCTCCTGCATTCATTTTTCCTTCTCAGTGTCTGTGCATCCCACTCTGTACCCTTTCTAAGTCCATCTCTGATGGCACTGATAGCTGAGTGTCCTGATATTACCCGGTGCAGGTGGAATCGGTTAGTGAGTGGAAAGTTAACTCCTGTTATCTTCTGTAGGAGCATGATCGGTCCTTAGCTGCACCATCTCCGGCCAAAACTGATTCTGGTTACAGTGCAAGGTGTGAAGCATCGGTGAACAGCTACCAAGTCCTGCTCTCCGTCCTGTGATTCCCTCTGTCGTTATGACAATGGTGGATTTCTTCTCTGCTTCTAAGAAAGCACCTTGGCAGAGGAAGTAGGCTTAGATGTTGGAAGAGTATCTTGAGAAAACTTATTCTGGCTCTGGAAAGCTTTCAGGCTGTTGACTTGAGAGTCTGACACCTTGTGTCCCAGGGTGATGGCAGCATCAGAGCTTTCAGGTTGCTCAGGCTGCTGCTGAGTAGCTTTGCCTTACAGGTGCTGACACCAGCAAGACTGTAGGTACATGGCTTTCCTACTTAAGTGGGAGCTGGAATGTTTCTTTTCAGTCAGTGAGGGAGGAGATGGATGTGTCACCTTCTTACCAGTCTGAGGTCATGAGAGGATGGGCTGTTTTTTCATGCCAAACTTTTACTTGATTATTCCCACCAGTAAGCATGTTGTCTTGTCGTCCCCCTTCTTCTACCAGGAAAGAGTTCAGCAGTAGAACTCAGAGTGTTGCAGATACACTGATACAAGCAAAAGCTCACCCTCTGATTCAAATGGGGAACAGAGAAGCCCATTTCTGTTGTGCCACATATCAGCCTGCTTGATGTCTGGTAGTCTTTTACCAGCTTAAGGCTCAGAAACGTATTGCTGCTGGTTTGCTTTGTGGTGTATGGGGATGCTGGAGGGTTAGGTTGGTTTCAACATCATATGAGATATATATTTAGTATTTTGCCCTCTCCTGTTTGCCACTCTTCTAAGAGTAAGATTCAAAGCTAAGTCTTGCCTTGAGCCTTCCCCAGAGCTTTGGCTGGAGGCCTCCCAAAATGCCAGACCTGAGGCTGCTTACTTACCTTGTGCTGAATGTGGGGAAGACATTGGTGGGGTTGATAGAGCCTTGAGGTCTCTCATGCAGCCAGCAGGGAAGAAGTCTGCTGCAGTATTGGAGGCTGCATGGAATGGTTGCAACACAACTTCAGAGTTTCCTTCTAAATTATGTTTCATAGAAGTAAGTCTGAAAATTCAAGCAAAAATCTGTTTGTTTTTTTGGATGTAGGTGTCCACGTTGGGGAAATTGGGAGAGGCCAACTAACAAATTAAATCCATCCAATAGCATCCGCAAAGAGAGGAAAGATATCCATACCTTTTTTTTTTCCTGCAAGAAACTCATACAACAGAGCCTGTTTCTAATGGGGATGTGCATCCTCACTCATTTCTGTGAATTATCACGGATCTGATGATATTTGTCCTGAAATCCCAGCCTCAGACGAGTTAGGGAAGGATTCTTCTCATGTAAAGAGCGTTTCTGGTTGTCCTTACTGTGAAGGGGAAAAAAAAGGGAGACTTGAGCACATAGCAGCAAAATGCAGAAACACCATAAGGCAAATAAAGCGTGTCGTTTCTAAAAACATCTTGTTTTCTAAGCCAATCTCATTATTTTTTAGGATCTCACTAATGGTTTTTTAATGCTCAGGTTGGCTTTGGAAACAAGACTTGATTTTCACAAGTGCTAAGTACTGCACTCCGGTTGTCACACCTATAAAAAATCACCCATTAAAATCATGCCTGGCATCCAGTAGTCAGACACACACAGCTGGGGGGTGGAGGGAAGACATGCAGACACGATGGCATGCCCAGAGCTTTGCCTTCCCTACAGTGTGCCATAGCAGGCATGGGCTACGTTAAGCAGTGACAAAACGTAACAGCAGGGACTTCTTCATCCAGTCTTATAATGTCAAATTATATAGGTTCTCTGGGCTACGTAGATCTTTTGATGAGAGAAGTTGATGGCTTTTGAGTGGAGACGGGAGAAAGCTGAGTGTGTGAATATTTCTACCTACGTGTTCTCCTGTTGTATGAAGCCTCTCTCTGTCTCCTGGGGTTGTTCCTGAGTGTGGAGGGTTCACAGAATCTCCTTCCCTGAAACTAGGAGATTGCAGTTTGTACAGCGCTGTGCTAAATGGGCAGATGAAGCTGCGTACACAGACAGAGAAAAGTATTCTTTCTTTTTTCTGTATAAAGGAGCTTAAAGTGGGTTAATTAACGCTGACCCCATTTAAAGGATGGCTTATGTGGCTGCTTGATGGAGGGGAAGTCAGATTCTCCATGTGTTGGTGGGAGCCTGTGTGTGCAGCAGGGTGCTGGGCTGAGCAGGCAGCGAAGCCTGACAAATTGGGCAGCTGCTGGCCCCACAATGAGCCAGCTGGTTGGGAAGCTGGGCTGTGTCACTGAGCCTTGCGTATTCAAAACCAGGGCAGATTTGCTCCTTTAATTACAGTGTTCCCCCTGGCCCTTGGAAGATGGGTTCGTGACAGGGGGCTCGTTAAGATCAGGGAAGATCTCCTGCTTCTGCCAGCCACCAAGGGGACGAGGAGGTGGAGAAGGACAGCTGGGAGCCGCTTGCTGCATGGAGGCTTGGGGCTGGGGCTGCACCCGGTTGCTCTCTGTGTTGGACAGGAGGATGGAGGTGATGGCCCTGGCTCATTGTGGGCAGGGTTTGTGCCAGTCTGGTGCTGCACATGTTGAGCTGATCCTCAGAAGTGTTAAAAACCAAGGGAGGATTCTGGTGTGGAAAATGTGGCCTTTAGTTTTTCAAGCTTTTCCTTGGGCCCATCTCATCCATTGCGCAGAGGAGCAGCTACAAAGTGCAGTTGCCATGGTGGTGATGTCTGTGCTGCAGGGGAAGCAAAAGTTCCATCCTGTGCAGTCCCAGCAGCGATCCCACATGGATGTGTGCTCCAGGAGCTCTCCCTGCGACTGGTGGACCATAATCAGGAAAGCATCTGCTGAGTGGCTTTCATAGCAGAACTCTTCCTCTGCTGCTGCCTTTTGGCCCTGTGGCTCTGAGTGTTTGTTTCCCAACAGGGTGATGCGATCCTCTGGCCTTGTTGATAAGCCCTGAGCACTTCAGAGCATGAAGGAACATACCTGGCGTGCCCAATCTCCCCAAGGGGCGTATTGCCTCTCTGTGTCCTTTATCAGGTACTGTTTAGGTGATAGAATCACAAAGCTGCAGTATTATTAGCAGTGCTCAGAGCTGTCACATCACTTTGGTAGATTTGCTCTCACTCTGGTTGAATAGGAGAGGCGAGGCAAGCTCTGCATCTTCAACGACACAAGAGCTGCAACAAAGCTTCTGTTTGAAATGAGCAACGAGAAATTAATGGACTGATGAGCAGGGCCGTTTGTTTGAAGCAAGGCACTGAGCTCTGCACAAGTCCACCCACGCCGTGTTTTTGCTCCTTTCAGCAATGTGAAATGTCCACTGAACCTGACTGCTTCACCTCTCATTTGTAGGAATGGCGTTAGGGAGACCCAAATGAGGAGGAAGCAGCAGTTGCCATGCAGTGTCTCAGAAAGGTCTTGTGAACTAACAAGTTTGCTCTTTTTCCGTGTTATTAATACCTGCTTCTAAAACCTGCATGGCAATGGTGGATATGGTCTGAATAGGCTCATTAGGAAATCTGGTCAGCCCTTCCCTTCTCCAAGGGGAAATTCAAACTGAGAAGCAGCCCATGGTTAACAGCTGAAGGACCGTATTGCACACAAAGCAGTAGGCTGGGCTGCAGGAGCTGCCTGCTAAGAGGAGTCCGAAGCAAACCACCCACCAGGATATGAAACAGTAGTAAAACGTTTGCGGTGCTGGCAGCTCTGAAGCAACATTGGTGAGCAGGGCAGCCGCTTGTGAGGCTCTTAGGCTGCGGTGTTCACTCCTGAGAGAGGATCTTCCTTTGTGTGAATCCTTTTTTCCTTCTGGGTCCTGGACCTGGCCAACAAACAATGGTTAACCAGACCCAAAGCCAGGATTGCAGGCATTGTTTAACTACAGGAGAAACAAGGTGAATCTAATTTGACTGGATAGGTAATCACAAGGAATATTTTTCAAACTCTTTCTGAATCGTTACCTGGAGGAGGGGTGTAAGAGTTGGGAGAGGAGCTTCTATTAGAAGAGAAGCCCCTGCTGCTTAGGAGTGTGTGTTTGCTGGTGCAGGGAGTTGAAACCAGGTAGGATCTTGATCTCATTTTGAGCTGGTGCTCAAGATGCAACCAGATTTTGGGTGACAAAGAGATGATCTCAATGTTCAGCTTCCCAACAGACTTTTGTTCCTCAGTCTTGTGCTGAGACAGCCGCTGTTCTGCAGTTCAGAAGCACTCCTCCTCCAAGGTCTTGCTTTGTTTCATGAGGCAATCTACACCCTGAGTTGTTAAGGATTTCCTTATAATGTGACAGGTCAATGGGACGAGATTCATTGGCTCTTGGGAATCTCCTGGGCCTTTGCAGTAATAGCAGGAAGAGCTGGGGCAGGAAGGGCAGCTCCCTGCTGAGCTGTCTGCCCGGCACTTCTTTGGTTTAGTTACGCTGTGAAAAGTAAATCCACCCTGAGAAGGGAGAAGAGGGATTGGTGGTTCTGTCCCACCTCTTTTCCATTATTTCTCGTTCAGTGTGACTGATGTCAGGGAAGGGTTTCATACAGCCGACTTCTTGTAGTGAAAGCTGCGGCAGCAATAACCAAGTAGATTGGCTAGGCAAATCGCTCAGGCCTAGCAACAGTTTGTTTTGTTTCGTTAATTGGATGAAAATAACTTCTGGAACCAGTTCTGCAGGGAAATACTCATCTCTGCAGATGCAGCACCTACTCTCCAGTACCCTTACGATCTAGGTTTTTTCAGTTGTTGTTTTTCTTCCCAGGAATATCACGTGCCAGGAGATGCAGGCAAGGGGAAGGCAAAAGTAGCATCTGCACCATCCAAATGATTGTGTCACTGTGGGCATCTGTGTGCAGCGTTCTCTTCTGGCATAGATAACAAAACCAGGGCCTGGATTCAGCATTGCTCTTGTGATACCAGTTGTGCTGGTGTCTGCTTTGGTTTGAGGTGATGTACTGTGTGGTGCATCTGGAAGAAGCAGGATGTGCCAAAATTACATCCATTTATCTGCCTGCCTCAAGGATACAGCATTCAGCTAGAACAGGGCCCTGATCTAAACCAGTTCTTCCTTCTGTCCTTTTCAGGTAAAAAAGGTAAAAAAGGTGTAGGGTGAACCTTAGCTCCTTCCCATCTTTTACCACCCTTTGGGGTTGCTTTGTTGCAGACTGAAACATGCAGGACAGACTTGACTGTTCTGTCCCAAGGACTGTCCTGCCAGCCCCAGGGTCCTGGCCTTGTGATGCACGTGGCTGCAGAAGATTGCTCCATGGCTATGGGACTGGCTGGGGGTATGGCCGGGCTGGGTGGGCTCAGGCATGAGGGTGGTGTAGAATCAGGTGGGGTTATTTTGTCCTGATGGAAAAAAAAGTAACAAAAAGTGGGAACAGGCAAAGTAGAAACCCTTCTCATGCCACAGTGAAGTAAAGTGCTGCGGTGACGTGTTGTCCTGCTTGGTTGTACTGCACACGACTGCAGCTTGAAGCCAGCCTTGTCAGGGGACTGTGTGTGCGCCTCACTAACTCACAGTGTATTCAGCCTGGCAGGGTTTTCCCAGTTTGTTAGAGTCATCTGAGGAAGAAGCTGGATACATTTTGCTAGAGCATCATTTTGGATGCCCTGGTGGTCCTCAGCTATGCTCTTAAATCTTCGAGTAAGTTCTCTTTTCTTGTAGGGCTTCATTTTCCTTTCACAAGTGAGCAAGCACAGGGCCAGGGGCAGAGGGCGGCGTCCTACCCTCATGGACTTGGGGGCTGGCTCCTCGTGGCCCCGATGTAAGCGCTGCCCAGCACGCTCTTCCCTCAGTGCCCCAATAGCAGCCCCTGCTTCTCCTTGACCTGGTGTACCGTGAGGCAGCGTGGGAGCTGCTCGCCATCCTGTCCTGCAGGGTGAGGGGTGCCACAAAGCAAGGAGCGGAGATCTGCTGGATGAGTACAAGGAGGCAGACTGGCTGTGCCTGGAATGAGCCCCAGCTGGTGCAAAAGATGGTGTGCTCCTGAGGGAAGGATTTTTATCGCATCCACAGGGATAGGATTTCTGCTCTTGGACACTACCGCTACACAGGTGGTAAAATGTGCACTACTTCTTGCCATGGGGCACATAGGTGGCTGCTGCTCTGAGGGCATAGGGATGGTGTGGGTCTCACACCTCTGCTCTGTGGTAGGACCCTGAATTCTGAGAGTGTGGTTCCCAGAGCCAAGGTGGGTTATTTGGACTGCTTGCGTGCTGTGTCTGCAGCATGGCTTACCTAAATAGATCAATCCAGACACTTCTGGAGGTTCTCTTTCCCCGGGTATGCCATGCACAGTTCTTAGTTTGGCTGTTCACAGCTGACTAAATCCTTTTAAGAATGAGTCACTCTCGAATGAGAGGTGACAACGGATATGCAGGCAGCGAGAAGTCAGGAGTGAGATAATGAATATTAGAGAAAGGCTAAACTAAAAAGGGAAAGAGCAGTGTGAACTGCAGCCCTTATAAATAGCACTGCACTAAAAAGATGGGTTTTATGCGGTTCTCGGGGAGGATTTAGGTTTCCAGGCCCATAAGTTTGTCTGTGGGCTTGTCCTGCCTCACCTGCTCTGGGAAAAGGAAGTGCTTAGCATAGGTTAGTGTTAGAGGGTGGTTCCTGATGCAGCGTCCTGCTCCGGGTTGGGTTGGGATGGCATGGTGGTGCCTCATGAAATGATGCTTTTCCACGCAGTCAGCCTTGCTGCACTGTGTAACAGAAGGAAAAGGATGTGTTGGGGCTCCTTAGCCTGGGCTCCTGGCCTTACATCTGTGGAAGAATCCCCTGTTGGCTTATGCTGAGCAGAGCTCTCTGCCTCTGCAGGCGCTGCCGTCCTGCAGGTGGGCATCCTACAGTGAAGGTGGGAGTCACACTGGAATTGGTTTTCCATGTGGGTTGGCGCTGGACATTGGCACGAGGTTATTGCCTAGGGCAGAGATTTGCAAGGAGCTGAAGGGAAGTAATTGTCCAAGTCTCATTAAAATGCAATATAATTATAAAATCCCAGTAAAAGGCAATATAATTGTGTAGCTTTGTTTTAGTTTTATTATTTATATCTTATGTAATGCACAGTGATTTTTTGTGTGTTCAAAGCATTCAGCAAGGCTAATGTCTTTCCTGATGCTGAAAATTAACCAGTTACTTTTTCTAAGCAAATGTTCAACTACATAAGAAATACCAGGTCTCAGAAATTCATTTGTCTCTGTGTACATCCAAAGATCTCTGACATGCCTAAAAAGGCAAATTACAGCTTCTCTTCCCAAAGAGCAACAAACTGAACCGGGAGGCAGGCAGCAGTCCTGAAGCAAAAGGGGAAAGGACCTTAATGGGTGGAATGGTGACGGGTAGGTGAAGGATCGTTTGGTGAGTTGGTCATATTGGCTTTTTCCAGCTTTCACTCATTATTGAATGAAATGGAATGTGGTCATACATTGCTAACACTAGCAGGAGGGCATCTGAACGGTGTTCAGTAGCGATGGGAAAAGCGGGGAAGGAACGGAGAGAATTTGGCTTGTTAATAAACGACATGTGGGGTTGAGTTTAGTAGAGTCTGTGGAAATGTGAAGCTTGAAGCAGAGGAGTGGGGAGAAGGAAAGTGGCTCCTGAGTGTGTAAAAGCCACTGGGACCTCAGCTGATGATTTGGGCTGAAGGTCATCCCGGGGCATAGTCTGTATCCATGGTGAAATGTTTCCCAGTTGTTCCCAAACGGGACCTGGGAGTGCTGCAGTCCATCAGCGTCCCTCAGCAGCTCCCCCTCAGAGAGTGATTCGTTGTGACAGCTTGTCAGGGGACGCCAGCAGTGCAAACAGTCGCAGGAGCTGGGATCCTTTTTCTGATGTTTTTTAGGGATATTTTTACCCCCATTTTAACTCAATTGAGAAAAACTCACCGCTGGTGAAGAGGCTGAGGGAAGGGTAAGAGGAACGGGGGAGGGTGTTTGTCCTCATTACAATAGTGATGGTTTGGGCTGTGATGATTTATTTCCATAGGAAAATGTAAGGGATTAAAATGAGGAACCACAACTCAGTTTCTTCACACATTCTGATCTCACTGACCTCAGAGCAAATTGCTTCACTTTTCTTTGTGTTCTGTCTCGGTGAGCGTGACCCTTTGGAGTTACCTGAACTGTTGATGCCATTATGGTCTGTGCTTGGGCTATCTGCAGGCATTGTTGTTCAGTTTGATGTTTTTGCCAAATGCATACAGAGCACATGGGGAAGATGCTGCTGCTTATCTTCTTTCAAACCTGGGTATAAATAAACCTCTTCCATCCAGGTCCTCTCCATCTCTGTCGGCACCACACATCACCCTTCCCCGAGCAAGCTGTCAGGTCTCATTTCAGCTCACTTCTCTTGTCACTGCTGAAGTCGCAGCTCCAGCCTGCATTTCCTCCTCCCTGAAGATCTCCCTAGTGCCCTTCGTTTTGTCCTCCTATCCAATGCCAGCTGCCCACCTTCCCTGCCCTGCTCCTTGCTGCCTGCCCTGCAGCACTTCCACTTGGCAAGAGAGGAGCAGCCTTCTCTAAAGCAGCAACTAGCAAAATAACTGTTGGAATGTAGCTGTGCATCCTTCAGTCCGGATTTCTGTGTTTTTCTTAATGGAGAAATGCAGGTTTTTTGAATACTTATGCTCAGGCAGCAGCTGGCACTGCATCTCAGACTTGTCTCATCTCCCACACGTGATGCAGAGCAAAGCCCCACAGCCGTGCTGACCGCTGCTTCACGAGGTCCTGCGCTGCTTGGAGGTGATGGAGAGCTGTTGCCAGGCTGCTCGACCAGTCAATAACTAATGCTTATTCATCTGTTTTCTGCTTCTTGATGACAGCTGTGTGATAGCCTGATCAATGTTATCATTGCCATTCATGTGATGGCCTCCTGCTGCTTTACTCCGTCTTTTTTGTTTTAAGAAAAAGGAGTGCAAAAATCAGGGAGCCTCTCTTTGCTTTCCCCGGCCTGGGGATGAGGTGGGAATGCCACAAATGTTTGGATTTATTGTGTTGTTTTGTTGGTTTTTTTTATCTTGCATCAGTTTCCAAGGTCAAAATCTCTCGCATTATTTTGTGTGACAGCCCTGCAAGTATAAATAGAGAAATCACAGACAGTTCCCTGGTGACTGAGGGCTAATATGTGAATAATCTCACCTCCTACTTCATAACTATTCTATAGGAAGCAAGCTGTATTATGTGCACCCACAGCCTTCCTTCACCGTGTCTGGTCTGGTGCATGAGGTGTGCATGTAAGTATTTTTAGGGTAGATCTAAAGTCACCAGTGTGGGAGAGATGGTTTGAGGAAGGTGATGGGACCTTCTGCTGGCACCTGGTGTGGTTTGAAGCTGCCTGCATGTGCAAGCATTGTGGCTGGGCTCACAGGCATGGTGCTTGTTATGTGCTGATGGTTCTGCAGAATACTTAACATCCCAAGCTATCCAATCCAGTGTTTGAAAACTCTGCCCTCTGGTTCTGCTCTACCCTTAGCAAACATCTCTGGACAGTGAAGTGGCAAAATCCAGCTAGGCTGCCAAATCGTTAGGGGAATTAGGGGATTGGAGGGGGTCCAAACTGCAGAGGCTGAGGCTTTTGCTCACTGGTTTATTTTGCTTAAATACACCTTAACATTAGGTGTTTAATGGTAAATAACATTAGTTTAGCCGAAAAGCCTACCTGCTTGCTGCTGCTGCTGCTGCTGGGGAGGAAGCCGTGCCCGAAGAACAAATCACTCCTCTGGTGTGCAGCTAACTGGCACATTCCAGAGTGCTTCAGTGAGGCCGCTTTCCTCATTTTCCCCTCACAGCTGAGGACACTGGCACTGTGCGTGATGTAGGGAGTTGGTGGATGGACCAGCGTGCAGCTGGGACCAGAACTCATCCATGCAGGATGAGTTGGAGGTGGCAGGCTGTCCCTGAGGCCCCCTGTTGCTGAGTCCTGTTCTGAAGTTATGGCTGTGGCCTGGGGAAGATGCTGGGGAAGTGGCTGTGGCATGTACCCACGTGCTGGCTCCTTGCAGCCCTTCTGCTCACAGTCCTGGGCCCGGCACTGTGGGTAGCCTTGCCAGTGTAGCTCTTTTGGTGCTCTACATGCTGTGCCTTTCTGAAGACTTTTCCTCAGGGGGACGTGCTCTGGTTTCCCTTTCCTGCAGGGGGCCACGCGACTTAGGAACTGTGAACTGGACAGGAGAGCAGATGTGTGCTGAATTTGGCTTCCATATTGCATTAGGAGTCCCTGGCAAAGCAAGGACCCAACCCAACGTGGGCTCACTGCCCAGCTTGACCCAGTCACCGCTGCACTGGCAGCCTGCTCAGTTCTGCCCCCAAGCCCTCAGCCTGCCCCCCATGTCTGGGATTTAGTGATGGCATTTCAAAAAGTTTTGATTGATGCCAAAGCAGGAGAAGATGAGAAGATCCTTCAGCACATTAACAAATCACCCAGTTGATTTATTTACCATGAAAATCACCCTAACCGAAATGCTCTGATTTATCCAACTTTACTTCATACTTGTAATGGGGGGGCACTGATTTAGTGATGCTGAGCCCAGCCATTAATGTGCCATGTCCATAAATTGTGGTGCGCATATGTTAAATGGGGATTTGTAAACCTGGGTCAGACTTTCTGATTTCATCCCACTGCTGTGATCCTGAGCACCTTGAAAGTTTTCCCAGCTGAACAAAGCATTCCCAAGCAGAGGAATGCTACCAGCGTAGCCTTCCGGCGATCTCCTCTCTTAGAACCTGGGGATGCTCTGTGCTTTGGGGTCTGGAGATAACACCGACCACCTGCAGCTCCCCTTTCTCATTCACAAGTCAGCAGAAAGAAGAGACGGATGGATGTGAGGAATCAACCAGGTCGGGGAGAGAGGAGCTCTGGGCTGTATGCTGCCCTCCGCAATGGCTGGTTCTTTTGTGGCTTGCTGCTTTGTGTGTAGTGGACTCACAGGAGATCTGTATGGGGAAGAGGGAGACAGAATTTAAAGCGAGAAGGCCTTGCAATAGTTCTTCAGTCTGACTTCCTGAATTATTCAGGATGTGGTGTGTTGCCTTGCACTCTCACAATGGGGCTAATTACTTTGTAACTGAGCTAGGCAAGTGTGAAGGGATTTCAGCATCTTCTCATCCCACCCCCAAAATTTGCTTTCAGGTCTGCACTGCACAGAATGAGTTCTGTCAGTATGAAATACAGCTGTGCCTTTGCCCTGCAATGCTTTCCACCTGCGTCATTTTTTATTTTACAACAGTACTGGGCTGTAAGGAGGCAGAATTGGCAGGCTGTGTGTGAGAGATGTCATTGATGTTTTTTTCCATCAGGACATCTGAGGGGCAGGAGTTTCTGCTGTGCAGCAGGTACTCAGTTCACAATTGCAAGTGGGCACTGGTATACTTTTAAGACAGAAGATCTCTTTGGCTGCTGGAACAAAGTATAATTTTAATTAGATTAGGAATTAAACCAAACTAACCCCTACTACACTCTTCCCAATGCTAGGTAATGGCAGACGAGGCCTTGATTATAATTACAGTGTCACGAGTTTTGAAGCTCTGTGCTGCACATAATGGTGCTCTAACAATGACCTCCTGCATACTGAGACCAATCGAGGCATTTCCATTTCTATGGGACCGCCTGTACAGGGCTAGAGAGTTGTGGAGTGCCTCTGTCTGACTTTGGAGCCCACAGATAGCCCCGTGACTTCACAGACACTTGCATGCCTGGCACCAGAGAAGTGCTGGGGTATCCAAGCCACCTCATTTAAGGGATAATACACACTTCTCAAATTCTTGGCTTACCTCTTTGCACAGACTCTGCCTGGCTACCCTCATCTGCAAGCCTGTGCAGGGCTGATAGCTGCCTTGGTAGACAGACTCAGCTAGTGCTGGTTGATCTAGCAGTGAAAATGGCCTTAAAAATAACCAAAATGCAGAACAACATCAAACCCTACAGACTTGAGAATTTCAGATGGACAGTGCTGCTGAGAAGAATGCCCTGTATGAATGTAAATGCAACCGTGGGACAGAAACCCTTGGTCTCTTACTGACACACTTAGAGCAGAATGGAGGATGTGGTAGAGAGCCTTGCAGAACTGCCCCAGGCAGAGGCAGAGTGAAAGGAAAGACCCTGGTCTGCAGAAGCAGCAGGTGGGGTGCTGTCCCCTTTTGGAGGCCAGTAGGCACTTGCTGCAGCTGGAGCCAGAGGTAAGAACTTCAGTCAGATGTGACTGTCGTCCAGCCGCATTGCACCTAGTGGTTGTTTCCCAGGTTAAAGGGTTCAGTCCGTCTTGCAGCCTGCCTGGAGAACAAAGCAGTGAGATAGATTCCATGCTCATGCTGTGAATTGCCCACTGCCTTTCTTTCAGCACAGGTCTGTGTTTATGTGCCAGAATAATTTGGGTTTGTGTCTGGTGCAGGAGATGTGACCTGTGGAGGCACTGTGACCTGGGCTGGTACCTGGGAGGAGTGGGGAGCTGGTGTCGTGTACTTAAACCGTGCTCCTAAGCTGAGCTAGGTTTAATTGGGAATCTTATCTGGAAGCTGAATGGTTAACAGAAAGCCATAGCACCTGTCTGCAGCCCTGCTCCCTCCAATGCTACTGAACAGCATTTCATGATGGCAGAGAAATAATTCAGTACAGCCAGGCCCTGCTCTGTGGGAGATGAATGGAGCACAAGCGGAGTGGAGGTCACTTGTGTTAATCTGAAGCAAATAGGACTGTGGGACAAGGGGAAGGGGGTGAACTTCCTTTTATGTACAAATTCTATAGCTCTGAGGCTTAGGAAACACTTTATAGTAAACATTTGCAAAGTAGCCGTGCCATTAACCTTTTCTGGCAGGAGAGACAAATGGTTTTCCTGCTTCATTTTGTGCAGATCTCACGTTTTGGTACGTATGCAAATCCTGCTGGGTGGCGGCGTCTCATACAAATAAGGCTGAGATGCAGAGGCAGCTGTGCAGGCAGGATGGCTTGTGTTTCCCTGCAGCTGGACCTCTAGCACAGGAGGGGCAGAGAGAGCCTGGTGTGTAAGGAAGTGTCATGGAGAGAGGAATAACCAGAAAGCCTCCTGAAATGCTGCACAGTACCAGAAAGCACTGCATCCTCTGTTTTTGGGAACCCAATGAGCATCCAGCAATTCCACTGTTTTTCTGTCTGTATCCTAACTTGTCAGTATCTGGAAATATCTCAGCCAGGTGGTGGGGAGGTGACTTTGGGGAAGAAGGGATGGTCAGCACCTTTTTGAGATCAGAACTAAACGAGTGAGGAAGATGATACTGTGGCGGAACACAGGCAGGCAGTTCTGTAGGGACATGGGCTGTGTGCTGTAAAGATACCGTGCAATGCTGCTGGTGTTCCCTGTCCCACAGGCAGGGTGGGGCTGCAAGTCAGTTTCCTCGTGCTGTTTCACATCAGTGACTGGTATGCCTGTATAGCACTGCCCTACTTAGAAGCCTTCGGTGTTTCTGATCCCTTTGTGATGTTTCTTCCATGAGCAGGCAGGCATCAGGCACTTGCACTTTCAGGATGAAGTCCCCAGTTCTCTCTAGCTTTGGCTGAGCTTCAGGTAAGCTGCTGGATGCTCACTGCTGGCATATTGGAAGGTAAAGTCCTTGTGGTAAAGGCTACAAATGTGCTCTGTTCCTTGGTTAACACATGCCCCAGTATTATCTAATAGCATCCTCCAAGCAGGAGAAGGGGCTGTGTGGTTACTCCTGCCTCTCCATGGTGCACACACAGGCTCCCTGCTGTCAGCCTGTGAGCCGTAAGAAGCAGAGAGTGCAGCTGCAGGGCTCACACATGCCTCACTGGCTCTGTTCCCTCTCACTCTGTGCTCTCTCTCTCACACCAAGCAGCATGGCTGCATGGGGTGCTGCGGCTGCAGACTGCACTGTGTTTGAGAGCGAATTGCCTCAGAGCCTTCAGTCTCTCCAGGGCCGTTTCCTGCGCAAACCTGGGAAGCTGGGATTTCCATGTGGTTTTGAAACTCACTTCTGGTGAATATATATATATATAAATCCTGTTTCTCTCTGTTTATTCCTTACCACTAAAATGCTTTAGGAAACTCCATCTTCAAAGTGATATGCCATCTCACGGGCCACTGCTCACTCAGGTTTGCTTGTCTGGGCATCACTGTTTAGCAGGAAACATGACATTGGTTTGACATGCTTGGCAGATGAGACAGGGAGAAATACATCTGTGAGTTGTTAACTGAGAGTAATGCTTCTTACCTTTAGAGCATGTAGATATTTTTTCCCTTCTCCTCTGCCAAACGCTTGGGAATTTCAGCATTGCCTGCACCCAGAGGGGATGTGACTGGGCAGGGAATGACCTGGGCTGTGCATGTGCTGTGCTGTGCTGGGTACCTCCTGCATACTCTGCCTCCGTGGCTCAACCCCTCTGCACATGTGGGCTTGCATCAGTTTTGGCACCAGTGACCTGTGTTGTGAGAGACTGGTATTACACCTTCATGTGAACCCAGGAGTTGGGAGAAACCTGGGTTGGTCCCTTCCTTCGGTAGCTGGAAGCCCTTTCCCCAGAGCTTTCTTGTTAAGTTTTGTGTATGGAGGTCAAATTGTTATTTAATGTGATGTTTCTCCTGAGCTTATTATGTGCCATGCTAAAACCTCTGGGTTTCCTGCCCCTTTGTGGGGCAGTTCCCCTCTCTTTGTGGTTAGAAGCAGTACAGTTTGAACTTAGCTTGTGGACAAACTCTACCGATTGGCCACATCAGCAAGAAAGAAAGACAAGTTGAAAAGGCTGTATTTTAATTAGACCACGATCTAATTAACACACCTGTGAGTACAGCCAGGCTGCACACTGATGTTCTTGCTCCTTCCCACACCTCTGGGGATTTGCTGCCAACCTTTCTCTCTCTATGGGAAGAACCTGGAAGCCAGGGGTTCTGTGCTCTGTATCTGGCAGTGCCATTGATTCGCTTGTGACCTTGTGCGAGTCCCTTTGGGTTTCACTTGTAGGGCTTTCGTTTGTAGGAGGGAGATGAAAACGCTTCCCTTGTTTTTCAGCCTTTATTGCGAACCCTAATTAACACTTGGAAAGTGAGGAGCTTTAGGCTGTGGGGTGCTGCAGAGGTGCATTGCTGTGAGAGAACAATAAATAAATAATAGCATAAATGGCACAGGAGTTCCCAAACTGCATTCTGCAATGGTTTATTTTAGTGATTTGTTTACTGCACACGATCTATATGAGTCATACTGTCTATCTCCTTATTTTTTATTACTGCTGGAAAAACCCTGGGTAGGCTCCATGAATATTCTGCCTCCTGAAGTGCTGCCTTGATGGTGCCGTGATCCACCTCAGCTTTCTCTTCAAGATGGAATATCCAGGCTTTGAATTCTCTTGTTCTGTCTCTTGGCTGTTTCTGTGCTGTTGGATATTGTCCTTTCCAAGAGCACGCACCAGAATTAACACCGGTGCTACCCAGTTAGGATGTTTTGCCCCTTAGTAGGACTGTGCAGAGGCCTGCTTTGGGGTGAAGGATCCAGGCCTCCTGTTGAGGTGGCTCTCTGCAGGGTGAGCTCTTGCTTCGCACACCAAGTGTAAGGTTGCTGCCTGCATTAGGTTGAAAGAGCAAACAAGAGGAGGTGACCAAACAGGGAGGGGAGGGAAGGCTGAGAGGCACTGGGAGCTGTGGGCACAGGGGAGGCTGATGTCTGTCTGTGCTAGGAAATAGGGAGAGCTTGCCCTACAGGGCATTAGTTGCAAGTGTGGAAGGATGAGCTTGGCTCACTGTCCAGGACAGTCATGGGAGGAGAACACAAATTCTGAGCCCCCATGGCACAGCACTGGAGTGGCTCTGCTCTTCCCACAGTGTGTGTCCAGGAGACTCCTCCATCTGAGCGTGTTTCTGGTGTGCTTTTGGATGTGTTTCATTCCCTGCGCTCCACTCCTTTGCTCTCCATCTCCCAGCAGCCTTTGTCTGACAGCCCTGTCAGTTAGATTGGCATGTTCCTGCTGCTGCCAGCTTCTCTCTTTTTGCCAGGCTTCTCTCATAAATTCCCCATGAGTGTAATTACTGTCCTGATGAGGTTAGGTGCTGCAGGGCTCTCCTTCAGTGGGCTGAGCTTATGAGTCCCCCTGGCCTCTCCTGGTCTCCTTGCCATTCAGAAGCTGTTGTGTCCAGCAAATGCTTCTGACTTGTGCCTCTTTATGCTGTGCAGATCTGAGATCCCCTTGCTGCTCTCTCCTAGGAAAACTAGGCAGCCGTGTGATCTCCCTCATGGCAGAGCTATTCTTTCTGGCTCTCAGCACACTGTGAGAGGTCATCTCAGTCCTGGGGTTCTCTTTGCATCTGCAGTCCTTAGAAACTGAAGTTCCAGGGGTTCAAACAGTATTTTGGGAAAAGAACCAGAGTGTGTATATGTTGCATAGTGTGTATATGTTACATAGTGTGTATATGTTACCTCTTCTTATCCAGGTAGCAGAAGCATAATGAAGAATCCATTATCTCATTTACTTACTGTTATCATCTGGCAGGAGCCAGCATGCCTGTATGTGTGCATCTGGAGAGCTCTGTACCCCTCCAGGTGGCTCTGTGAGGTTAAGTAATGGAGAAGGTGCCAGCAGATGGCATTCCTGAAAACACAGCATTGTTTCAGCATTTCTTGGGGCCTCAGTCAGTACTTTTGGGTGCATGTAGCAAGAAGTGCAACACAGTACAGCATTCCCACACTGTATACACAGCCATGGCTGCAAGCCATTAGGGACCAGCAAGCCCAGGTAGCGGGGAGCAGCAGGGGCTGTGTGTCAAAGAAGACTGAGGTGCACCTGGGTAAGAGGCTGTCCCCACTCCCTGGGTCTGTTAAGAGCAGCTCACCTCCCAGGCCTGGGTGTGCAAGGACCCAGGAGAGAGGTGCAGTAAATCAGGCCCTGCTTCAGCGGCGGCAATTTTGAGTGTGCAGTTTACAGCAGAGACGAAATGATTTTTGCTTGGAAAATTACAAAGTGGAACAGTCATTACAGGGAGTCCAAAGTACAGCAGGTTATTCTGTAATGCTGACGCATCTGTGGGACTGACGGTGCGTCCCCATTTCCCATGTGCTGATCCGATGGAACTCTTCTCTTTCCCTTTGTCTTATGTACAGGAGGGTTGGGCAGACTGTGGCCCAGGGGTACGGCAGGCTGACTGCTGCCTTGAGCCAGCATCCGCAGGGGAGGTATGGTGGGATGGGACAGATTTTATCCTGCAGACGAAATCTGCCTAGCGTAGACCTTGCTTTCATATTTTTGGAGTCAAAAGAGAGAGGGAAATTCACACTGTGTGAGAGCTCTTTTGTTTTGGGGTTTGCCTTTTTGAACCCCAACCAACAGAACTCTAAAGACCCTGAGGTACTGTCCCTCCTGACAGCCGTTCAGCTCTGCCTGGCACAGCACACGACCAGGGCTCCACTCTGGCAGCATGCAGCCCTGCTGGGAGAGCGGTGACATTCAGCTCCCGTTAGAAGACAAAAATGGCATCACAGGGCCATCTGAGGGCACATTTGCAGCAGTCAGGGTGAAGACAAGGTATGGGCTCTATTTCTGAGCCAGGAGAGCAACCTGTTCGCAGTTCCTGGGACTTGTCAGCCCAGGAATGATTAGTGAGGCAAAACAGAAAGCCACAGAGCTCCTCCTGCCCAGCTATGGTGAGAGATGGAGATAAGAACCGTGCACCCAGGAGATAGCTGGCAGCAGCAGGGCAGAGCAATGCCAGTCCCTCTCACCATAGTAGTTGTCCAGGTGCTGTGCTCACAGCTGTAACTCACCTGGTGTGCAGTCCTGCACCATGTGCTGCTTTGAAGGGAGCATAGCTGCTCCATAAGATCAGGTGGGATGGCACAAAGGCAGCATGCCATCGGGTCTCTGATGTCTGGGTGGAATCACGAACAGCGGGCTGTTAGCTTGGATAAAGACACACCACCTGGGACTTCACATCATCTGTGCTACATCCTGCAGCCTGGTCTCACTGCACGTGCCCTGCGCATGGGGAGTGGGTGTGGGGCCGCCTGCTTCTGCTCTCCCCCGATGATGAGGAACACATCTGGCATTTCCTCACCTGCTTTTCTGAGACTCTGTGAACTTGTGGCATTTTCTGCCCTTGCTGTGGGGCAGCAGTTCCTCCTGCTGGGATGGGCACCCATCGCCTCTAGAGCAGGGCTCTCCCTGGGGCTGAGCGAGGTAATTGGCCCGTTTCCCTGGTGTGAACCAACGGCTGTGCAAGGCAGCTAATGAGGAACAGCCAGGGTAGCAACAAGATTAAAAATATGTATGAACAAACGTCTTGTTTTGACTGCAAGGATGCACTGAAGCATAAGAGTCTGGGTCCCGCAGTAAGCCAGAGGCACGTTGGGCTGGCATTCAGACTGGCGGCTGCAGCACAGGCAGCAAGGAAAAAGGGAGGGCGGGAGCCTGCTTTACGCTGGTGTCATCTGGGGTAATGCCATGCTGTCACCTATTACATTTATCTGTGCCCCTCGGGATGGCACCTTTGTGTTGTGAAGGTGGTTTGCATGGAGCCTTTATCCGCTCACCAGATGCTGAGAGCAGGGAGCTGGGTGCTGAGCAGAAGCAGAAGCTGGCAGAAGCTAAGAGGGGTTGTCAGCGAAGTGCCCAGAGAAAGTGGGTATCCCAGTGAAGCTTGTTGCTTTTTGCTTCACGCAAAAACACAGCAAAGGCATTTAATTTTAATTTCTATTTTAAGGGTGATTGTTCTTGGCTGCGTTGGGTCCCTGTAGCACTATACAAAGTGATTTTCAGATAGTTGAAGGCTGTCAGCACACCCCAGTCATTTTCCTGGAGGAAAGCTTAGCCTTGCACCGCAGGAGCTCCCTCTGGAAGGGAACTTTACCAGCTAGCTGCCCAGGTGCTGGCATGGCAGGGAAGGCTGTTTGCTGCCTTGGCTGCAGGGTGCACACATGGTACCTGCAGGTATGGCTGCCTGCCCTCAGACTTCTTCATAGAGACATCTATTTGCCAATGGAAGGAGCTGGGTTCTCTGTTGTACGCTGGGTTCATCAGGAACCATACATCTCTGAGCCTGGGATTTCATGTGTACTGAAAGGCAGAAGTACGTCATGGAAGATGAGAGTTAGTGGAATATTTGGGCAACCACATGGATTTGTAGCCTGTGTTCTCCACGAGAGCCCCCACATCCCCATGATGGAGACTCGATTCCCTGGCCCTGTTGGAGTGTCTCGGCTGCCCGATGCCAGCAGAACTGAGGTGAAGGGCCTCTGACCTGGCACTACTAAGCTGTCCCCAGTGGCACTGAAGTCATGTGTTTATCTTGGAAGTCAGACCTGCCAGCCCCATCCTGTATATTAGCAATTCCAATAAAAATAATAATTGGATTCAGTCCATTGAATTTAACATTTAAATGTCAGCTGGGAGTTTCTTCCTGATCCTGGCTCTTGCCTAGGTGACATCGTATTAATAAGCCTGATTGCATTCTCTGAACGCCTGACTTCCACGGTCAGAGATGAAGGCTGAAATGCAGTGCTCTCTGCACAGCTGTGCTTTATGGACTTGACTGGAGCTGGTCAAAAGGTCGTGTCCGTGATTCCTGAAATATCATTCCTTTTCATATTTGATTTTGATCCGAACTGGATGGAAAGTAAAACTTTCTTAAATTAGCCTTGAATTAAGTGCTCCTGTAAATGCAAGCTAAAATAGTACTTTATGGAGTGTTTTAATGAAGCTAATCACTGAAGCTGACATTAAAAAGGTCCTCTAATTCATGACAGATCTCACCCTCTCCCTGTGGACCGATTATGGGTTCAGAGTCTCATGAATGTCTCTTTCCTTAATCTGGTTAAAAATCTGGTTAAAAAGCAGGAATGGGTATTGTGCTCTAAAGAGGTAACCACAGTGAGGGTGTGTTGGAGGCAAGGTTGTGTTTCAAGATCCAGTCGTTCCTCTGTGTATCCGTGGATTTGTTTCTGGCACATTCTGCATCTCCTGTTGTGATGTGGTTGGTCTCACCAGGTCCTTTTTCCAGAAGTAGTTCCTGGAATCTTCTTGGAGGTGTCTCATTAAAATGGGTTTCAGAGGAATCTTTTCCTTTGGCTGCTGCAAATTATATCTACCATGCAGACACTCCCTGTCCTGCTGCTCTAGCTGGTATTCTGTACAGCAAAGAAAAGAGGAGCACTTCAGCTAGTTCAGCCCATGCCTGTCTGCTGGAGCCTGGAGCCACCGGTTCTTTAACTCAGTGTCAAATACTTTGCCTGGTCAGCAGCTGGAGAGTTTCTGGCACTTAATCATAGCAGGTCACAACCGTGGGAAGCTTGGGCAATGTATTCTGTAAGTTAAGACACACATTCTCCAGCATGCTTGGCCTAATTTTGAGGCTTCAGACTAAGAACCTGATATGAAAGCGCTCCAGAACCACAGACAACCTTGTCTCTGGTCTTCCAGCTGTTAGAGGACACTGTCCTGAGCAGCACAGTCATAACATCTGGCTGTCATGGGATGCTTTTCGGGAAATGGAGGCTTTGTTTGTGGTGTGGGAACCACGTAAAGATGTCTCTCATCTCCAGGCCCTCTGAGATGATGCTATTGGGATGCCTGGAGTACCTTTGCCTTCCAACATGTTGGTAGTCAGATCTTTATACGCACAAGCTGTTGTGGGATGCCCTGTGTTTGCTGTTCATAGCACCTTTGTTCTGATCTACCTGTGGTGGAACTCCACTGCCAGCAGTAGACACACCATAGCTGTCAAATAGAGCTTGGTGACACTATTGCATACATGCTGCTCCTTTTCTCTTTCTGAGGCACAGCTGAAGAACAGTGGCCAAAAGAGAAACCAAGTTATTGGTTTTGGCTTCGATTTTCATTGGTATTAAACAGCAGTGACTCTACCAACTGTATATGAGCAAACCGTGGGTGAATGTGCCCAAAATCAGGCCTGTGTGCTCTTCTGTTGAGGGTCTGAGCCAACAGTGATGTCTTATTTTGAGCTAAGGAAGATAGATAAGTGCAGAATGATCTCTATATGGAACTACTATAACCACATCACCAGCGACAGCTCCGTATTGTGCTCCTAGGAAATGAATCTTAGCCTGCAGCAGGCACTGGCCTAGTATGAGATTAGTTCTCAGAGGCACAACAGGAAAAGTAGATCTTTGAGAGAGCTGAATGAGCAGGAGGAGCCGTTTGAAAAAAGAAAGATCTGGTTTCAGTTGTGGGGACAGGAAAAGGAACCATCAAAATGAAAGCAGTTCAAGCTGCTTGGAAGGAGGAATTCGAACACTCCTATGTGGAGGCTCTGGCAGAGAGCTGAGGGTCTGGGATTTCTTCAGGATGCAAACCAATGTAAGCTTCTGTGTGCTGGAGGTAAGCTGACCCCTGAAAGTAGCCCACAGTGTCCCCTCCTGAGCCTGCCTATGTGTGTCCCAGCAGGCACAAGAACGGATACTATTCCTGTGGACAAGTGGTTGGGGAAAAATTGATGCCCCCTGTGTGGGAGGCATCTGAATGTCTGAATGCAAACCAGGTGGGATTGGACTACAGAGATCCCTTAAAGACTCAGAATCTCATCCCTGGCTCTGCAGGAGGCTGCAGCGTGTCCTGTTTACAAGCTGCGTTAAGGTAGGGCTGGGTACACTGAGGCTGCCAGTCCTGCTGCTCCTGTTGGGAGGCAGTTTAAATTGCAGCTTGCAGAAAAATGAAAAAGGACCCGAGACTGACAGCAGGACCCGTGGGAGGCAGTGCTGCCGCCCCAGCTTCTGCTTGCCGCCTCAGTTTCCCCTCTGCCCAAACCAGCAGAGCAATGCTGCTCGTCAGCTCTGGGTTTTGTGTTGTGTGCGGTGGGAGGGCAGGTTGCTCGGTTCTGCTGGTTGCAGGAGGCGGGTTATGTCCCACATGTTTGTTTGCAAGGGTTGTGAGCATCCGGCACCACTTCAATGAGGTATAGCAACGGTATGTTGAGAAACATACCTGTATCTACCAGCCTTTAGTCATTGATCCGTAGCGTGTGTTAATGTTCTTATTACGTGCCAGTTAAATCCATGGCTGAAACATTAATTTTGAGCAGGAAAACTACGATTCGAGGCAAAAACATAAATTAAAAGTACAGCTGCCTTTAATATAAGGTTTTATTAATAAATTTGTACGCTGACTCCTGCAGATGTCTCTAGTGTTTATTTTTAGAACAGATGAAGATGACACGAAGGGAGCCTCCTGTCAGTTGCTTCCAAAGGAGCCCGTGGTCCCTTCACTCTCAGAAGCACCGAGGGTCCCCAGCACCGCTGCGTTACGAGGCAGCCTGGTTGTCAGGACAACGCGCCGTGCCGAGCTGCTGTGAGGGCTGAGCCTGCCCAGCGCCAGCCCCGGCGCCGCAGATGCTCGTCTGCAGCCAATCGGCAGGCGACGGCAAACCATGACATCATGGCCGAGCAGGGCCCAGCGTTTAGTCTGTAGCTTTCAGCATCCCCCCGCGTCCCTTCCTGCCCCGGTCAGGGCAGCGCAGAGATGCTGAGCCGTGTCCCTTTGCTGTGTGAGCCCTTTGCAGGACTGTGCTCAGTGCGGGAGGCTCCGTTTGGTTGCACCTGCAAGGTGAGGGTGCGTCACCTTTGGCTTTGAGTCCTCAAGCCTCTTTCTGCAGAACATGCAGGGAGGGATGCAGAGCTGACACTGCTGGGCCGCCTGACCGCATTCTGGGGACATTATAGGACCAGCTACCTGGTGGCGCGTGGTGACACTGTTTTAGGTGGACTCTTTGAGAGGGGCGAGAGCAGCTCGCAGCAACGCAGCCCTCACAGCGATAGCCGTGACAGCGGTGTGCGGTGCCCCCAATCGTGAGTCCAGCATCGCGCAGCCCGGGCCCGTTTCTCCTTTCCAGCCGCGTCCCGAGGCTCAGTCCGCCAGCAGCGGCAGCGGGCCCCGCTGTCCGGGTACCACCCTCCGCTCCGTTCCGCTCCGTTCCTCCTCGACCCGCCGCGCCGCCTCCTCGCCCCCGAGCTTCGCCTCCGCGCTCCGCGGTGTCCCCGCAGCCGGCCGGGCGCAGCCAATGGGGCGCGTTGTGCGGCGGGGTGACGACAGGCCCGGGGCGCGGCGGCACGTCCCGGCGGCGCGCGCGGCGATTGGCGCGCGGCGGCGGCGGCGCGAGGGGCCGGGCGCGCGGCAGATGGGCTGCGGCGGGAGGGGGCGGCGGCGGCGGCAGCGGGGCCGCGGCGGGGGACGGCGGAGCAGCATGACAGCGCCGGGCGCAGGTAACGGGGTGCGGCGGGGAAGGGGAGCGGGCCGGGGGCGCCGAGGGGAGCGGCGGCGGCTGCGGAGGAACCCCGGGTCCGTAGGGCCGCGACGGGGCCGAAGTTGTGTCGGCGCGGGGCCGCCCAGCGCTGCCCGCCGCCCAACAATGCCGCCCGCGCGGCGGGGGCTCGGCGCTATAAATAACCGCGGGGGTTCGATGCCGTCATTGACAACACGCGCCCGGCAGGGCCCGGTACCCGCGGCGCGGAGCCGGGGCTGCGCCTTTGTCCCGGGCGACGGCCGCCCGCGGGGCTCCCTCACGGGGCCGGCCTGCCCGCGGCTCACGCAGCGCTGCGGTCCGCGCCGGAGGCGGAGGGAACGCGCGGAGCGGCGCGGCCTGCGGGCTCGTGGAGCCGAGGGCTGGGTCTGCTGCCCCGGGGCGGCCGCGGCCTCCGAGCGCGGAGGAGAGGATTGAGTTTCCAGGCTCGTTAGGCCGCCGCTCGGGCGCAGCTGTGACGGCGGAGCTGCTGGGGGCAGCGCCCGGGGCGCGATGCTTCGGCGGCGGCGTTGCTGCGGCCCGGCCTCGTGCCCTCGTAGCGCCTGCTGGCGGGGCCGACGTCCAGGTGAGGCCGGGCGGCACGCTGCGGCTGGCGGGCGCTGTGCTGTGGGCCGTAGCAAAGAGGGTTTTTCCTCTCTGTCCACGCTATTCTTTGTATGGATCTGGCCAAAAGTCGGTATTGAAAAGCACAGGGAAATCAGAATCCTAATTATTTTGTGTGTCCTGAGCCAGTCACGTGATGTAGAAGAACGAAATCTGCCATGAGGTCGTTGTCTTGGTGCCCCTCGTGTTTCTTTGTAGCTCTTGTGTGCGCAGCTGCAGGACAGGTGAGCGCTGATCTGCTGCTCACTGTTAGGAGCCTGGCAGCATCGCTCCCAAATTGCTGCTTTGTTGCGCCAGTCCTTCAGGTCTGCCTTCTGCTCCTTCATTCCCACTGTGTCTGCACAGGGCTAGTTGTGAGGGGCATGTTGCTGGCCTTGGCTACCAGCCCTGCTCTGGGCAAGCTCCCCGTGGCTTTGGGATGTTAACGCTGCTGTCAGTCTGTGCCTGGCTGGGATGAACGCTGGTTTTTGTTCCTTGCCTTGCTGCGCACCAGACCCTTATCACCTTCCCCTTTCATTACTTTCCATAGCAACTGCAGAAGGTGCTTGAAGCTTTATATTTTTTCCAGGAATTTAATGGACGAGGGGAACAGAGTGAGTGGGTGGAGAGGGCAGTGGAAAAGAAGAAAGAAAAACACATTTATGTTCACCTGCCGAAATAGGCCTTTCTACTTGTCAGTGTCGTTTTATGTTAGCGACCATTTTTTTTACCTGCACCTGTCCTTTGCTTTTTTACCTTTCAGACAGGAATAGTTGAGCTCACAAGGGATGAAGTCTTCTGTGGCTTCTTTGCCTCTTACTGCTCCACCAGCTGCCATTCTCATTTAAGTGACTGCGTGCTGTCACTGGGGCTGGGTAAGCACGGGTGATGCTGAGCCTTGTTTCTCTGCTGGTTGGTGCCTCTTCTTGAACCAGGGGCTCATTCTGTATTGGAAAAAACATGAGGAATTATCTGTGGTTCATTAACACTTGGAGTTTTGAAGATCTTTTCCAGGTGTGATTGGTGATGGGGCGTGAACATCAGCTGTGGCTTGTGGGCGGTTGGCAGCAAATGTAGTGTATGTTCTGTTGGGCATAGCAAGGACTTTTGATTTGGTGTGGTAGATTGGACAGGTACACCTTAGTGATACGTTCAGATATCCTCACCGTGTTCAGGGCATTCTAAGGTAAAGATGTGCTTTCTCAGATAAATGGAAGCAAAGTTGTTGGCTTCTGAAAGGGCTAGGTTGTGCGTGGGCCAGTGGTAGGTGTGCTTCGATTCAGCTCGCTGCACACCTGTGTTTTGCTTTCCTATGAAACCATGTATTACAGCACGGGATTGGTCCAGCTCTGGGGTACCAACCCACCATTGCAGCACCGTGCAGATTCCACAGCCTGGATGTTCTCATTTGCTTTCTAATCTGAAGCGTTACAAGTTTTCTGGCCCCTCGGTGGGCTCACCACTGCGAGGCGGTATGTGCGTGCCCAGGTGGGTGCTGCAGTGCTGCCTTGCTACATCGTATGTACCCAGGCTCCATGAGTAGTGCTGGAGGAGGGGTGGCAGCAGTAGGCCCCTTTTATTCTTCTCCTGGAGTAGATGGGCGCTTTTGCTTTATTTGCTAAGGGCATTCAAAAGTACTTCCACTCAAAGAGAGTGGAAGGCCTTATGGTTTCCTTCCTCTGTTCCCAATGGTGAAGGAGAAAATCCTCCAGATGAGAAGACTCTCAGCGCTTCCCTGCAGAGCACGTTGGTGTGACCTGCAGCGCCCACATGTCGGCTCGCATCTGTCAGGTGCACCCAGCAGTGCCAGCTGCAGCACAGGGTGCTAAACCAGGGAAGGAAGAATGGAAGTGGCATGGTTAAAATCCCATTTTTTTTTAACGTCTTTTGCCTCCACGGGCAAGAGATTGTGGACTTGGATTCGGGATGTGCTTATAGTGTCACTAGAAAAGCCGTCAACTGTGTGTTTGCAGAAATGGAGGCTTGGAAAGTGCCTTTAATTGCAATTCTGCTCTGCACAACACAGATTGTCATGCTTTGAGCTCAGGTTTGTTTGTATCAGGGACAGACATTGATACCACAGCTCCTATTGGGGCATGAATATTTCAGCGACTGAAACGATGCCTGCCTGCTCCAGAAAAAGAGCTGCTTACATCTGTGTTTGATCTTCTGGTGAGCCTTGCTGCCTCAGCTTGGCACCCTGCTTATTTATTTCCTGCAGATGTGCTCTCTGTCACCATACTGTTACTTACCCCTCTTTGTTGCGGAGGCTCTCGCTATCCAAGATGAGGTGAGACTTCCAGCAAGCAAAAACACTGTAGCAGCCAGAATTTGCTCCTTGTTACATTGCTGAGAAAGCACGTTGGGCTTTGTGGGATGCACAGACCAGGATGAAGTGGGTTAAAATTTCTGCAGTAGCAATCTGAGAGAACAGTTCTCTTTACTTCTGCCCCGCATCCTGCACTACAGCAGCCCTCTGCGCCTTTCCACTTTCTGTCAGTCTCTCCCTACTTCTTCCTGCTCTGCAGGAATGCGCAGCCCTCCTTTCCAGAGACATTAATAATGAAAAATGACTCCAAAGCACCTAATTAGGGGGCACTGCCTTCCATGATCTGTGATGCGGGCAGTGACAGCTTTGAACAGCTTGTTCTCCAGGCCATGCTCCGACCTCTCTGATGGTCCTGGAGCACTTTGCGTGCTCAGCTGGTCTGGTAGTGGGGAAAAACAACAGGGATCTGGATATGGGGTGGTTTTCTGAGAAGGGAAAAGATTAGTGACCTGTTGTTGTTTCTTTTGATTATTATTTTTTTCTTTTTTTTTAAGTTGTATTTGATGTTGTTTGCGTTGCTGTTCTCCAGCAGAATGGCAGAGCTTGGCCTTGTGGGTGCAGCTGAACAAACGCGGTCCTGTCTGTTTGAGGAACGTATCTGTTGGAGCAGATATTCTGCATCCTGAGGATCTCAAAGGCTGCTTTTCTGTGAAAGATGTTGTAAAGGTTTTCAGCAAATGGCTCAAGGTGAGGCCTGGAGGAAGGAGGGCAGCAGGGTCGGGAGGGCTGGCAGATGCTGTGGGTGCAAAGCTGACCTGGGGTGGTTGGAAAACCCAAGGTGAAGTCACATGGCCGCGGTCATCAGCAGGGGAAGGTACCAGAGAGAAGTAAACATGGTTGGATTTTTGTGCTTTCTCTGGGGAAAGGTGGGCTGGTGTGGCAGGGAGCTCACAGCCCTCAGCCTGCAGCTGCTGAGATAACAGATCGTGGGCCTGCAGCAGCTCCTGTGAGCAACTTTGTGTGTCCTTTCTGAAAGCAGAGCTGTGGCGCTTCCCTCTGGCAGTGCCTGCTGGCCGGAGGCCCCACTGCTTGTCTGGGACACGTAGCTGAGGAGGCACGCTGGGTGATGGATTGCTGTTTGTGATGTACTGGGTGTTAAACGTGTCCGATATGAGGAGCTTGTTGGAAGGGGGTTGTGCTCGTGTGTAGCAGAAATCTCGTGTTTTGTGACTCCCACTCGCTCCTGCTCATCTGCCCCTGCAGGCCGCCGAGATCACATAGTGAGGGGGTTGTGGGCACGTTGTGTGGTGGGGTTTGTAGGGAGAGATATGGGGGATCTCTCAGGACTGGGGATTTGAGGGCTTTTTAGATGCTCTGTGTTGCATTTCACTTGCACGTGTCTGGGAGAGGTGTCCCTGTATGCGTGTGTCTCATATGCAGATACATTTTGAGATGCTGTGCCTTTTATCTGTGTTTAGAATAGGAACAATTTGGAGAAAGAATCCTGCAGGAAATGTTGATTTTTGCAGGCCCAGGGCTCCTGGCAGCGATTGGGGGGGAGGAAGGGGTGGGAATGAGGGGGCGGTTCACTGAGGTTTTTCTCTTGTAGCATTTTGGGAAAACTCCAGCCAAGACCCACATACAGTCAAATGAATCAGCCTTCCATTTTGCTATAAGTAATTGGCAGCTCTAGCTGCAATGCAGTTTTGATGTATGTCTAATACACTTTTTCTAGGTTGATCGAGGGGAAAGCCTGCAGTAGCTGCTTGATACTGAGCTGGCCTTTGTATGAAGCCTCTGAGCTGGTAGGGAGACACTGTGGGCTTCTTGAAAGGCAAGCATTTGCTGCTCTGGTCTTAAGGCTGTCATTGATGTTCGTCAGCTATAGAAAAGGCATTTCTTGTTGCATGCAAGCACAGTGGGCAGTCTAAGCTGGCACACGGTACTGTTGCTTGGCACACGGTTTCTGTAGAAGAGTCTCATTTTATAACAACTTCAACAGAATATTCATGTTCTTAGAGGAGTGACTGTTCCTGTGCTGACAAATGAAGCCTTTTGGCCTTCTCATATTCCTATAGCAAAATGAAATTCACTTGTTTTCTAAAGCATCTGGTGCCAATTCAGACTCAGAGCCCTCTGTGTCTGCTGCGGGATTTCCAGTGGGCTCGGGAAGCTTACCAGACAAGCTCGGCATTCACCGCTGGAAGTATCTGGGGTAACTGGAGGGCTTTCTTGTCCTGGAAGCAGGACATGTAGGAGCTGCCCTTGGCAGTGTAAGACTTGCCAAATGCCTTTTATTTCCTGTTGGGAGCATAGTTTTACATGGAAAGATTGTATTGCTTACATGACCTGTGTGTCTGTTGGTAAATATTGACTTTAATAGCATACGCTTCCCCTTAACAGGATAACAACAGTGAGGGATGAATGCCCAGCAGTGTAAATTTTGTATTCTTTACAGTATTTTGAATGGTAAATACCGTATGTATTTTTGTGTTGTTGTTGCATTTGAAAGTCCATTAGAAACAAGTTACTTTGAGGAAGCTGTAGTCATCCATGTGATTAGTTCAGCCCTGGGCTTTTAGTCATGGCCAGAGCTTTGCTGAGCTAAACGCTGGCTAAACAGGGGAAAAACAAGGCTAGCCTGGAGGAGCTCTTCCATGGGATCGTCTCATGTGGGCAGCATGTGGCCTTCCTCCCTCTGTCCTTCTTGGGGGAGGAGACATCCTCAGATGCAGCCCTCATGGGGAGCAAATAACACGGTTGTCTCCACAGCATTTTCACCTGAAATGAAGCACAAAAATGACATTTTACCCTGTGCCTTCATAGGGGAGAGAAGAGTCTCTTGGATCTGTCGAGATGCAAACACAGAACAGTGTCTCTTTTTAGCTACACGATGCTCTGCTTGTTTGGGTCAGTGTTTTTTGTGTAGCTGGAGAGAGACTGTAGCCAGGCCAGTTGGGCTGAAGCTTGCTCTTTCTCTGGTTCACTGGACAAGTGTTTTATGTTTTCTTCAGCATAACTTTAAATGGGCATTGCTTTACCCTGTTCTGGAAGGGAACTGGTATTTCTGCCACTCATGCTGTCATGTAAGTAACCTTTCTTTTCTGAACGAGGTCATTACATCACGATGCAGTAATCCTCTGCCTGTGGGATAAACCATCCTCTGTCTGTGTCTGTCTCCTGCACTTATCTCTGTTCTCTCTTAAAGTGTTATGTGGGGAGGAGAAATGAGGGGAGAGCTGAAGTTCTGATTCTGCCCTGTTAGACTACATTTAGAGAGAATAATGCATGGGTTGTGTTGTCTCACAGAATTATTGCTTTGATACTTTATCCACAAAGTGAAGCTCCAGAGCCTCAAGTCACAGAAGAGCCTGGGGATGAAATTACACCTTGGCCGGGCTCTGACAGGTTAAACTTTACAGAGATGCTGGTAGCAAATTATCCGCAGGCTGAATTGCAAAGGAGGGCTTTCAAATGGACTTTAAAAACCTGTTGAGGAGATTGAGTGGATAAAAATAGTACGTTCTCATGTCCCTCTTTTCATTTGTTGAGATAAAAGCAATCTCCAAAGAGAGGACCGTATCATTATTGTGCTGTCGGCCCGGAGGAACCCGGGGCTGGAGCAGTGGGGCAGGTCAGCATGCAGCCGGCGGCCTGACCCAGTGTCTGGCCATCAGACCAGCTTTACTCCCTGCTCACTGCAGTTTCTAATTTGTTTGGGTGCGTCTGTGTACTTCTTCCAGAGTCCACTTATACCCACCACGCTGTAGCATTCATAGCCAGCCTGAGGTGTGCCCAGTGAGGTATGGTTCATAACTTATTTTCTGTTCATTTATGAAGGGATTAGGACATGTGGTTGCCTGGACAGCAAGGACTGTGCTTGGTGACCTCACAGGTCTCTCCCAGTCCTGTGTTTCTGTGTAACTGGAGGAGATGCCATCTAAGCTGCATCAGTAGTATGCTGGTGATGTAATTTCAGCCTGTCTGGCCTGAACACCACAGTAGTCAGGGAGGCTGCACACACGCTGGGAGGGACTGAGTTTTATCTTCTGTTTCGATAGAGAATAGCAGGGTTTGGTTCAAAATGAAACTGGTTAACTAAGCAGAGAAGGAACGGATGTGCAAGTGATTGATTCCATCTTTTACCTGCTCCAAGAGGAAACAGCCCCTCATAATTTTCAGTGCAGCTGTGAGGTCTGTTGGAGATTATGGTGAATAAGTAAGTTGAGAGATCAGGCAGTAGTGGCTCCACAAATGGCATTAAAAGGTGTCAGGCCCTCGTCGTGAGTAGATGTTACAGTGACAGAGCTATTGAGGTAACGCATCTCGAATCTTGTGAGGAGACTGTGGTTACTGGCATGCCGTTCTGTAGCAGTTCTAGGCACTGTGGTAATAGAGCACATAGCCAGGAGCTGCAATTCACAGATGTCCTGAGCTATCAGCAGGACCGGGCTCTGCTGGATGCTGTGTTGGTGTGGGAGTGGTTCTGTGCTCACGTGCCTTCGCAGCCATCAGAACGGTTGCTTGAAGTGTGTGCAGAGGAGCCTGGGTTGTACTGTGCCCATCTGTGGCTGAGCAGTCCCATCTCCAGACCATGGAGACACCGGTAACAGCGTCTGTATCCCCACGGTAACGTTTCAGTGCTTTGTCATTGTCCCCAGAGTATTCTGTCCACAAACCCAGGAGCCTTCCCATAGACGTTGTGCTTCTGACGTCTCCTTTGTCCATGTTTCAGCTGTGCCGCCTCTGTTGGTGACAGCAGGCTCCATGGCTTTGTCCAATGTCTGAATGTTTCGGTGGAGGAGGGGAAATTTCCAAATTAGATTAATTCATTATCGTCTTCAATCACTGCCTGTTATTAGAAAGATGATAGCAAATCGGTTTGTTCTGCTTCTTTTGCACTATTGGTTTGCTTCTATGGAATTCTGGCAGAATTGTTGGATCCAGATTCCAAGGAGATGGCCACGTTGTTTAAGAAGAAAAGTGGTCACGGTAGGACTTTCCAGCCATCAGTTATTACAGCGTTGACTTTTCTAACAGGGTACATTTCAGAGAAGCATTGATTTTTATTTCTCAGTGTAATTTGTGATTTGCTGAGTTATAGCTGTGACAGCAGCTTCTCCCTGTCCTTAAGGGTCATTCTCTATATGCTTGTGTTTGAAAACTGCAGAATCACAGCTTAAAGTCCTCCAAACATGCTTAGCCGAGTGCGATACCTTTCCTTTTGCATGCAGTTTTAAAGCCAGATGTCATGAAAAAACAACTTCTGGCTCTTTTGATGTGGGCTCATAATTTTCTCATCGCTGCTATTCATATTGCATGCCCACTGCTTTGTGATGGGTGTGGGTGTTTGCTGACTGCAGCCATCTGGGGGAGAGGAGCAGCTTCCTGGTGCAAAGTGACATCTTGGCCAGCTGTGGGTGCCGGAACCACATCTTGGACACTGTCCCTCTGGGCTCTCCCTTCCTGGTGCTTTGCCGCAGACAGCACTGAGCAGTTCCTGGTACCGGGATCCTGCTGCGCTGCGTTTCTGTGCTAATGCCTGTGCCTTGCACTCCAAAGACAAAAGGTAGAACCCAGTTTGTGATCACGCTGGGCTCGTATCATCATCCTGGGAATTCAGTATCCCTCAGTTCAAAGGGCTCTTGTAGTTAGGGCTGTTTGACTGTGAAGCAGTTACCAAGTGATGCCCTTGCTTCCACTTGGGCTATAGCTGAGACTCTTTCTGTACCATTTAAGCACAAATGGTGCTTTATAGCTGTGCTGAAACCAGTGAGCCTGGAGCTGCAGCTCTTGTCTGACAGTTTAAGGGATACCAGTTTTTCTGCATTTGTTCTTGTAACATTGGAAAAATGTCATTGCTTTGCCCAATAGCTTTTGTTTCTGGAAGTTTGAACAGATTAAAATTGAGAGAGAGGTGAAAACAAAGCCAACTCCACACAGCATCCCAGGTAAGCTCCACATGTAGATAATAGGAAGTTATTTCATCTCCATTTGTGCAATCTACAGACCGGGACTGTATGTTGCATTTGGATATGCTGCTGAATGTGAATCAAATCGGCAGCAGCCGAAGTTACATTAGTGCTGATGAAAACTGATAAAAAGGTGTGATGGTCTGCCTGGGTAATCGTGTCTGAGGTCCATCAGTAATGCTGGGAACTTTTGTGCTGACAGTAGCCCAGCAGTCAGTGGTGAGTTCTACTGAGCTGGGAATGGTGCAAGACAAAAAAGCTGTCCCAGAATCTGCTTGGCTGACCTGTCACCTTCTAGCACAGATAGACCTGTGGGATCAAAGGCAGATGATGTTAGAACTGGGTTTGTGCTTTTCTTTCTTCTCCTTCAGAAAAACCAATGAAACTAGTCGAAGGTGTAGAGTAAGAGAAACCTCCCTTTTCAGCCCATGAGGCATCAGAGATTATGCTGTGTGATAAGAATCCCGTTTCAGACTTGAGGGAATGCAGCACAGGTGCTTCAGCAGCATCTGATGCTGCTGCTGGAAATACCAGAACAGCTTAGCTCTTGCTGCACTGACCATTGAGTTGGGTGGGCTGGTACCCTCCTTCCTCACAGTGGTGGCTTCTTGGCACTGAAGATGTCAGCTTTGGCAATGCCCAGTAGCTACTTGAATATGTGCTGGGTAAGTCTGAGGAACTCCTGTTTGGCAGATGAGCTATTTGCTCTTTGTGAGGCTAGTGGGAGCTGAGCTCTGCTTTCTGCATGCACCTGCAGCAGCTGCTGCCTTCTCTGCTGCATTACCACATCCTATCATATTCAAAGAAAGTAAAGGAGTGAAGTTACAGTCATAGCTGTCAGGAAACTTGAGGAAAAGATGTTAAGCACAGGCATTTTGTTTCAAGGATGTCTAGGCAGTAAATGCGGGAATGGTTTGGCTGCAGGTGGAGGCCTTGCATGAGCAGTGATGTTTGGTGGTGCTGACGTTTCAGGTCGTTATTCCTTTCTGCGTGAAGATTGATGTGAACTTTGTTTTGCCCAAGAGAACTTGAGGACCTCTGTTTCTCTGATTGATGTTGTTTGTTGTCTCTCTAAAGGCTTTGACAGAGAAGGAATTAATATGGTGAAAAGTGTACGTGCTGAGTAAAACACGAAGAGATGGAGGCTTGGAATAGAGTTGAATATTTCTATGAGAAGCATTCTGTTTTCAGTGCGTGTTTTAATGCCACATCTTAGATTTTCCTTGATAGCATTCCTGCTTGATAGTGTTTGTGATCACCAGGTCCTTATCTGCTCTCCACCAGTATTAGTTGCAGCTTTATGACATGTTACTATATTGGTTTGTTATCACTCAACTTGCCAAGTCATTTATCTCTTGGAAGGAGGGACGGAGAGGAGAATGCATCGCATCTCTGCCTCTTGTTCTGTAGTGCATGTGTGTATTTTGCCAAAGCCTTGAGGGAGGAGCGTAATCTGGCACTGTGGGTGGTGCACACCTAGGAAGGAAATGTTGCACACTGCCTGCACTGATACTGCAGCCGGGTATCTTAATACCCCATTAGCCCATATCTACAGAATTTGGTAGGAAGCTGTTTAATGAGGTAGGTTGATGATGTGCAGTAATTTCAGTTCTGTGAATGTAGGGCATTCACATGCACACCAATTGGATTTTGGCAGCTTTTGCCAGCAGTTTATCACCGGGGATTTTTCCCTGTGCACAGGCAGGCGAACAGTTGAGGTGTGTGAATCCTGGGGCACCGGAGCAGCTGCAGTACTGACTTCTGGGGGCTGAGCTGGTGCTGCGGCAGGAGTTGGGAGGGCTACAGCTTCCCCTCAGAAGCCAGCACAGGCCAGGGGCTCGCTGCAGGGAGCAGGCAGTGCCGGCAGCATGCTGTGTCTGAGAGCTGCAGGGACAGCTGGGGCTGCAGAGCAGGAGCAGGCATTTGTTTGGTCTTTTGACTTACAAAGAAATGAAGGCAATTCATTCTGTCAGTCTGGGAGGAGTAAGCTCTGAGCTTGTCAGGAAAGTGGCAGTGGCTTAACCGATTCAGTTGTAAATCACTTACTCCAATGGTGTGGATGACTAGATGTAGACTGGGTCTAAACAGCTTGTGCAAATCCCAGCCTTTGCTTCAGTCCAGGTTGTGCAGTTGGGTCGTCAATTTAAGTAATGCTGACTGCTGAAAGAGTTAGGCCTGCCTTAAATGTGTCAGCCGTGAAGCTTAGATTGTAATTAAATGTTTTCTGAGGAGAGTCTGACCAGTGTCCTCCGTGGTGTCAACTTGGGTGTGGAAGCTGAGGGAAGGTAGGTGAGCAGATCCCAATCCTGGTGTCCCTCCTGATGAGTTACCATGCTTAGGGCC
Organism: Excalfactoria chinensis; assembly: GCF_039878825.1. NCBI lineage: Eukaryota > Metazoa > Chordata > Aves > Galliformes > Phasianidae > Excalfactoria > Excalfactoria chinensis. The sequence continues at coordinate 72,881,943 of NC_092828.1, forward strand.
AAACTGGGTGAATGTGCGCTCTGCCTGTGTCACAGCCCAAATCCCATCCTTTGAGCTTCAGGGTGAGTCACCGGGTGCTGCACATAAGTGGTCTGGTACAGACACACTGCCCAGCTGGCAGGAGGGAAAGTAACTTCAGCAGAGATGTTTGCATGGGATGGAGCTGTGTAAGTGGTTGTGTCTGTGTGCTCAGAGCGTGTGGCCCTGTGCTCTTCATTTCCGGAGCACTTCTAAAAGGTTCTAGGCCTGGACTGCTGCTCACGCTGTGCTTGGAAGAGCTGATTTGTGTTGATTCCAGCATTGCAGATTCTCTGGAAGGACAGATCCAAGCTGCCTGTGGCATATTTGTCAGAGAGCCACAGTAATAATAGGAAATAGTGACAATAGCACCTTTTACCTCCTCCAAGCGCTCCCCAGCCATTAGCTAATTAATAATCTGCAGGACATCCCTGGGAGAAGGCCATGGACTGCAGTCTGTTGGTTGGAGAGAGCCTGAGCAGAGATCCCAGCTTCTGTGGGCTCCTTTGGAGCTCAGCATGTGGTACCGTGCTCACCGTGTGTCCTGAGCTCTTCACAGGAGATGGTTTTCTCTGCTGTCTCCATGGCTATAGGGCATTCTAAAGCTTTGCAGACAAGAGAAAGAGTGAATGAAATTCTATTATGAAGCTTACACAAAGGACTGAAGAAACTATTCCTTGGGAATATGGAAGCCCTGTGACAGGCAAGGAGCCTTGAACCCAGTTTTCCCATGTTCAAGTTGATGGGAACTCATTCTCTTCTAAGGGAGCAGAAAGTTGGGTTCCTCTGTTGTATCCAGAGATGCACCCTTCTGACAGAGCCTTCCTGAGCATTTGCACGTTCCCATGCAAACTTTCTCTTCCGAGCTGCTGACATGTAACTTCCTGAAAAATTAATGACCAGCTCCAGTTGGAGACCTTGGTGCTTCCAAGAACACAGCCTGTGCCTGCTGGATTATGACGTGTCTGCGGGGAGGTGGTAGTACAGCATTGCTCCCAGGTGGCTTGGGATTTGTTACAGCGGAGTTGTAGCCACTGAGAAACGATGGAATTGAGGCACATTGTAATTACACAGTTGGCTGGTACTCCCCTGTTAAGTTGCTTTTGGAGCGGAAGAGGGCTTCCAATTCCTATTGTTTCCTCTTGTGCCCTTACACAGGGCTGGGAAAAGCCCTTCTCGTTTTGGATCAATTTGAATACTGAAGGCTGTATTTTTTTAAAAGACCTCAGCTCCCTTTGAGAAGAGCAAAAATGATGGGAATGCCAATAGCAGAATGAAGCTGTGACCTGAAAGTAGTGAGCCACTGGGTGATAGAGAGATAAAGGGTACCAGAGGCTGCAAGCTCACAGAGGGGATGCGGTCAGTGCCTCTAGCAAAGGAGTGTTCAGTGGGTGATATGAACAGCTACACATCTCTCTATGGATAGAGGCAGGGCGCTTGAATGCCAGGGTATCCAGGTGATGTAGCAGAGAGGATGTGCCTGTATAATGATGGGACAGCTGCGTGGCAGTAGGACTTAGAGCTGCAAGCTGATTTGGTTGTTTGAGGGATGATGGGAGCTGATTTTTCCATAGATCTTTATCTGAATTGTGGTGTTTTGGGTGGTGGGTAGCTGGCAAGTGCAGAAACGTGCTAGAGCAAAAGATTTCACTGTCAGTCTTCAAATGGCAGTGACTGCTGTTCTCGGGAGTGAGGGAGACGTTTTGTACAGTTGAATTCAGACTATAGGTTTGACACATGAGGGGTTGTACATACAATTTATGGATGCTGGGAACTTGACCGGGCAGCTCAGAACAACTTGTGGTCAATGCTGGACAGCAAGAGGAGAGCTGGGCTGCTGGGGCATGTGGCAGGGACAGGTGGTGGCTTGTGCTTGTTAATTTATCTTGGTTTTACATCCACACATTTATTAGGCTGTTTTGGGCTGTAATTTAATCTCTGTGCTTTGATTTCCTACTTTGCAAGTTGTGCGCAGACTGGTGGCTGTGTTCTGAAGAACACACTGAGTGCTCCAGGAGTGCATGGGGGTTGTTGGAGGTAGGGATGGGCCTTACTGAAGTGTATCTGTATGATGGCAGTGAGTTTAATTAGTTATTGCTGGTGTACAGCTTCATAAACCTGAGATCAATGGCTCGCCAAGTGCACAAAATGTTATCATTCTGTATAAATATTTTGTAGATAGTAGAATAAAAATATTTTAGAACACAGAAGGTAATACAGAAACAAGTCTCATAAAGGGCTGCATTTATTATGGAGCTATTGCAGACTGGACTGAATTGGTAGGTAATGAGATAGCCATAACCACGGTGTGATGGCCCCATTTCCCACCTGAGGCTCGTTCAGCACGTGTGCCATTCTGTACGGGCCCAGCTGGGGCTCGTGAGCCCTGGTCTGAGCTGAGCAGCGCCCAGTGGAGTGTCAGGACGTGCCTGGTGCACACTGAAGTGATGCTGGGCTGCCTGTCTGGGGGCCTGGGCTTGGCCTCGTGTTTGCGTTCTTCCCAGGGTTTGTGCATTTACTAACTGGCATCCTGGCACTTGGCCCCGCTGTGGCAGGCAGCCTGCTTTCAGCACGCCCAGCCTTAGAGGTGCCCTTGACTTCGGTGGGAGCAAGGGGAACACAGTCCTTGCAGGGCTGGGCCAAGTGTCTGAGTCAGGGAAAGGGCAGGCGGCCAGGGCCTTCCCCACAAAGGCAAGGAAGAGGAATTCAGTTAGTTCTTAAAGGAGCGTTTAGCTCCCCAGCTTGGAAGGGCCCATAGGAACCTGATCCAGCATTGCCAGAGTCTATTCTGTAACTTCAATGGGAATTGAATAAGACTCTAAATGTGTTAAGTCTTTGCACTTTTAGCCGTAAAGATGATGCTGATAAGCAGAGCTGAATTAAATGATGTACTGTTATCTGGTTTCTCCTGATAGGAAAGTCTGCATCTAGATTATTTTGGGTTTGGTTTGGTTTGGTTTTCCCATGGTATCATACTCCCCTTAATAAATAATTTGTGGTTCTTTGTGGCAATTTTCTTTACTCCTGAAGAGAACAGATCCAGTTTCGTATCCCTTCTGGCTTTGAGGTGTGTAGCTGCAAACAGCTTCTGCCCTTTCTTTTCCTCTTACCATTGCCTCCTGCTTACAGTTGTGCCTGTACCTTGGGAGAAGTTTGCTTACTATAAGGTAAATATTTGCTCTTTTCTGTTATTCCAACCTTTTATTGCCTTATTTTGTTTCTGGTGGCAGATAAACATTTGAGCAGCCAGGAATGATTAATTTTGCAATAGAACCTGCATCTCTTGTAGATGAGGGGATGCTGACTTCCAGGGATGGAGTCTGAACAAGCAGCATGAATAGTCACTGCCCCTTTGCAGAGGCTGCTCTTGGGTTTCCCTCTGAAATTCACTGCAAGAGGGGGGAAAGAATAGTCCTGGACATTGGCTTTTGTACATCCTTGCCCAGTCTTCCCCTGAGGCACTCTCCCAGCCCAGGTGCACACGCTGTGCTGCAGTGAGGCAGAGCCCCGTCCTGCTGAGTGGGGCTAGCAGGGGCTGAGCAAATCTTTGTTGTTGCTGGAACTTGTTTCACCTGCGGCAGTGGCACACTAATGAGAACAGCAAGCAGTGGTGCACATTATCAGCATAAGTTCTGAGGACTTTGCTGTCTGCTATATCATGACATGCAGTCTTGCAAAGAGAAGATAGTATTTTCTGCCTGTGATCTGGCCCGTCGTGGAGCCAGTGCTTTATGACTGCCTGCAGCACTCTGAAATCGCCTGGAGTCTCCAGTTAGAGCTAGGCAGTAATATGGTGAGTTCATCTGCTGTCTTCTTTTCCACTGAGACATGAGTGTTTGTGTTGTGTTCAGGCTCATTTCTGTGTGTCTGCTGCTATTAGTGACCATCTGGGCAGTGCCCTATGCTGGTGCACTGTGAGGATAGTGGCAGTTTTCCTGTGGATACGCTCCTCAGGATGTTGGCATTGTCACTTCTCCTGGTGTGAGACCCAGACAGTGCTGGTGACTTCAAGGTATGGATGGGAATGTCTTACTCTGGGGGGGGCGTAGCTGGTGGCACCTTCACTGTCTGAGCAGGTGTCCTTTGTGACCTGTCAGCATCAGCAGGTAATGGGGGTGGCTCACTGGTTTCCATAGCTCTGTTCTCAGGTTTGGTTCTGGAGGCATCTCGCTGCTTGGAGCTTCTATGTAGGACTCGGGTACCTCAGGACTGGGCAGGAAAAGGCAGGCACTTGCCTTGGGCTGAAGATCAGGGAGGAGCTGACACATTACACTGGTGAGCATGAGCAAGGAGCTAGATGTGCAGCCCCTAGCAGCACTCCCTGTGTCCCTGGCTGCTACCTCCAGGCTCACCTGCATCACAGTGCCAGCAGTGGCTGGGATGTGGGCTGGCCCTGCTGGCTGAGCTGCACTTTGTTCCTCAGCACTGTGGGTGCCAAAACTGTGGAGGGGTAGTGCTGGGTCTGTAGGGCTCTGCCAGCTCAATACTGCACGGTGCCCATTGTGTCTTTTGCTCTAAGAATGCCTTCATCAGCCTCAGGGTAAGCACAGGTTTGGGGATAACTCTCGTTAGAGATGGGCTCACTCACTGGTGACTCGTGTTCTTTGAGACCTGATAGTTAGTGTGGTTTTTAATTTGTTTCGTGTGATCTGTGGTCTTCCTTTTGCTGTTCATCTCTTAATCAAAGCCTCTTTTCTTCTGAGGCCTCAGGAATCTTCCTATGACAATGACATTATTTCTACCTCAGGTAACTCCACACTCACATGGCCTTGCCGTCAAGCAGTTGGATGGCTCTGTGTGTCGGTGCCTGTCAGGCTGAAGCGACACCACTGGTTTTGTGGGGCTTTATCAGCAGCTCCTGTTTGCCCACTGACCTCAGAACAGCCCTTGTTCTACATTTCCAACACTTGGTGACATTTCTCTAGTCTCGGATTGCCTTTCATCTCTGCAGCTGGCTCTTCAATCCAGCTGGAATCAAATTGAGCTTTGGTTTAATGGCACAACAGCACACGTAACCTGGCAGCTCATGCAGAACTTAGCGGAGCCTGTCTGCCTGCCCTGCTCCTGCTTTTGCAGGAGCACCCCCAGTCACTGCATGCAGTCTGAGGACCTGCATTCTAAGATGCTCTGTTTCCTGTGTGCATTATGTTGTCTTTTTGTACTGCATTCAGTACTGTGCTCTGGACCACAAAGCCTGTGTGCTCTGTCTGTGTTTCCCAGATTGCTCTCCCCGTGTTCTCACCACACGCAGATGCTGCTGCCCTCAGCTCTGGCCCTGTTCTGCCCCCCCAGCTCACTGCGGTGCTGCTCCCAGTTTCTCTGGAGCCCCTCATGCCCCCATTGTCGGGGCAGAACATCTCAGGCTGTCTGTTTCTCTGGGAGACCTCAGACCCGTCTAGAGTTACACACAGACGCTGTGACGCACAGCTCTGTAACCAAAGCGTTCATTCTTCTCCCTGCTTTGTGATTTTCCCTAAACAATAGTGCCTTTAGACAGGTCCATTTTGTCTGAGACCAAACAATACATCAGCTGTTCTCGTTAGGCTTTTTTAGCCACTGTCCTTGGCAACAGTGTCTTGCTCATTCCTCATAGTTTGATGGCACTTAATAAAATAATTCCACCTCCATTTTTCTTGTCTTTTCCTCCTCAAGGACAGCACAGTGAGCAGTTTCCCTTTGTGCTACCACTGACTGTCCTTCCAGCCCAGCAGTTCCAGAGAGCTGAGCCTCCCACTGGCTCCCATTTGTTCTGTGCCCAGCTGGCACCTTGTGGGCCTCTTTCCTCTTTTCTGCTTGCTGTCCGGGCTGCAGATGCTATGTTGCATGTACCGTGTGCTGTGACCCGCATGGCTGACAGGTTCCTGAAACTAAATCAGCTCATTCTTAGGTTCCTTGAAGTCTGATAGATCTGCTGGTATCTCTTCTCTGTGCTAGCAGCAGGGAGAGAGCTGAATTCTTTGTGGGAATGAGTGGACGTGGTGCGCGGCTGTGTGATACCTGTGGTCAGTGCCTGGTGCTCCCACCCTATCTGTGTCCTGCAGGGAGAGGGCAGAGCAGCTCTGGGATTCTGTCCTTTCATACTGCTGCTCTGCTTCCTTGCCTCATAAAATCCTCAATTAACTTCAGTTTTCTTTTAAGGCGTGAAGTCGGTGTAAATGGGAAGCAGAGTGTGTCAAGAGGTAATGGGCTCTGGCCAGCAGTGGGGTAAATGTTGATGAGCTGTTTGAAGAACAAGTCTCTTTGCTGAGCTTTTATTCAGTAAATCTTGATGCGTGCCTGGCACCAGGAATCTATTTTGGGTCCTGCTGTTGTCCTCTTTCCTGGCTGATTGTGTTTGTTTACTTGTTTCCGTGCTTTTTGATGGTTCCTTATTTTGGGTAGTGTCTTTGACTTAATACGGGATTGCGTTGGTGTCAGCGCTGCTCTGGAGTTGGTGCTTTTGCAGGGATTTGTGTGAGGAGCTCAGGCTGCTTTAGGAGCACATACTGAGCAGAGGAGGTGCTTCCTTGTAGAAGCAGCAATTGCGGATGGTTCTGCATGGCCTGGACAGGTGTGCTGATGTGTTGTGAGCAGATGTGCCTTGGCTCTTGTCTGCTTACAGCAATAGATTTCATGTTCCTTTATGCTGGTGACTTATATACATGTTCCCGTGTTTTACAGGCAAGGCTTCTTTGGCTGTAGGAGCAGCAAAGTAGCTTGTTCTGCTGAGAAGTTGTGGGAATCAGGAATGTTACACAGAAGTGTGAAATGCTTGCCTGCCTGCCGTGGTTTCTAGCATGGACGCTGCCGTTTCCAAAACCAGAGCCCTGCTGGCTTGAGCACTCTGGTACAGTGCCTGGTGCTGGCATGTCCTTACTCTGGAGTGCCACCACCTCCTGTGGTCATGCTTTCCTGCTCCAATGTGGAGTGTTAGCTGAGAGAGCTGCAGATTCACTGAGTGCCCTGTTTTGCTCTCCAAATGCAGGTTTGTCTCTCCTCAGCCTATTCAGGAATGGCATTTGTATGTTGCTCTCTGGGCTCCCTGCCCTTTTGCTCTGAACCCAGGGTCCAGCAGGTGCTGGAGACATGCACACAACTGCTGCAGGCCCGCAGTGCCCTGCGGCAGACATGCCATTACCCACGATAAGATCACTAACAGAGCAGGCAAATATTAGATATATGAAGCTAGTCAGCTGTAAATAAAAGGCCTGGCAAAGAATAAAAGGCAAAATGCTGTCCCTGGGGAAGTGAAGGGGATATGAATGCTTTCCTGCCCTAGTGCCCTATAGAGATGATGCAGAATCTGGAACGCATCCACCTCCTGAGCAGCGTGTGACAGCTGGGGCTTCAGAACCTCCTCACCTGCAGGCAGGCACTGGATCCTTTACTGTGCATTGCTGGGACAGCTCAGTGCAGTCTGCACTGGTGGGGTTTGGAGGCCTCTGAGTCTGCCCTGTGCCCCCTGAGGAGGGATCCTACCCTGGGGAGCAGAGGTCTCCCATTGGGTATTGCTCTGCCTTGGCCTTAGGTATGCCTTTCAGACGTGGCTTTATGCCCTTCTTCTGGCACATAGGCTTAAATAGTGTTGTTTACTACAGCAAGGCAGACTGGAGATTGCAAAGGCAAAACAAGACTAAAGGTGACTTGGGAGGTGCTGGGAAAGGGCAAGTGGTGGTGATCGCTTTCACTGGCGTTACATTGCTGCTTCCCAGTCCCTTTGTCACACGGTGCCCTGCTGGTGCCTGGCAGGGGCAGCCCAGTGCATAGAGCTGTGTTCTGCACAGAGCAGAATGGTGTATGTATGTCACACTGCTTGGTGGGACCGTGTCCTTGTGAAGGGGCCAAGGCTGGTTTTTGGCACACAGCATTTGCATGGGCTGGGTTGGGGGTCAGCAGGGCCTTGTGCTTATCGTGATGCATCTGCTGTGAGAATGTCATGCAGAGAGCACCAACCCCTGCGGAGAACATGAGAAGCAGGGAAATGGAGCCTTTTGTCTTCTTTTTTTCCCCTTGTTTTCTTCAAAATTGTGGTGTCTGAGAGGGAAAGTGGGATATCTGGTGGGCACAGTTGGTTCGGAGACATCCTCCTCTACCTCGCAGGGTCCTTTAGCTGTGTAAATAAAAAGCAAAAAAGGGGTGGAGTGGGAAGAATATTGTTGTTTCTGCCCACACCCTCTGTGTATGTGCTTCTTCCTCCCCATGGTGCACCCATCACAAGGCTCAGGCCAGGTGGGTGGCCAGGCCCCTGGAACAGATTCACTGTGCTCTCTGCATTTCACAGCCTGACTGGGTGGCTCCTGGAGTCCAGGGAATGGACGGAATAATTTCAATCTGAAGACACGCTTAGTGAAATAAGGCCATTAAGTTCACTGTTACCACACTCACATCCCTTCTGCGTTCATTTATTTCACAGTGTTCCTGTGCAAACGCACTGTCAGGAAGGAATTTTAAACGAATGTTAGGGAGTTGCTTAGTAAAGCTACAACAGAAACTTGGTTCTCAGCCTTGTGAGCATCTCACCTTGGAAAAGCAGAGTTCCAGGTGTTGGGGCAGCCCTGGTTGGATACAGCCTGAGCTCAAAGCAGCACCTGCAGGCAGAAAGCAGCTTATGGCTGCTGCTGCATGGGCCAGGAGTCACTTGCAACGAGCTATGGAGGTAACTTCTGTGTAAGTGAATATGCTGAAGGAAACTGTAAGCTGCTTACAGGGTGTTTGCAAACAGAAACAGAGAGTGCATTCATCGGAGAAATGACTCTGTTTGAATAATTGCTCAGCTCAGCGCTTGTTTACCTGCCTGTAGGGGGAACAGGAGGATAATTGGAGAGCAGTTGTGCTGTGCTGTGAAGCTGTGTGAGAGGCAGGGTGAAGGTGAGGTGGTGTTGCCTTGGTTGCTGGCTTTTAGCTCTTGCTGCAGTTGGCATGAATGCTGATGTTTCAGGGTCGCAGGTGGAAGCAGTGAGGGCTGTCCTGCAGCACAGGGATGTGGAAGGGGCCCCCAAAGTGCCCCTGCTCTCCACAGCACTGGGACCTGCACCCTGGTCTGCCTTGCTTCTGCGTGACCCTTCTTACCAAAGAGATTCAAGGACAGTCCTGTAACTTAGGCAGGCTTAGCTGAGAAGACAGCAAACCCTCATGCATGTAGTGCTGTTGTGACTGCATTCATTCTGTGCAGCTAACCAGCTGCACTTCCACGTGGATATTAATAAGACTACAAATGAACATGCAGCTGTAGAGAAACATACAGTCCTCCAGCAACTGTGATGGAAAATGTTGTGTAAGTTTCTCAGCCAGTTTGTAACAGAGCATTTCAGTGCTCCGTACCTCGAAAGAATTCTGCTCAGTTACAGCACCGCTGGTTTCTGGGGCATGGATCGGTATTGTTGGTAGCAGAATGAGGCCCATAGAGCTCAGTAATGAAATATATTTTGCAGGAAGTATATTTATAAACAAAGATCTCTGGGGAAGAAAGAGCATTGCATCTTCAGTTACATTTGTGAAGCTGCTGCATGGAAATTGGCACGGCTCCGTCCATTCAAGGGATCTTAGAAACGATTTTGCTGCATCACAAGCTGCAGTCCTATCTCTGAGGCTTTGAAAGTGAACACCAGTGCCTCTGCGAACAGGATGCTCTTTGTGAGTTCTAATTGGAACCAGCCCTGTCTGAATGCTGCACCCATTGACACAACGTGGCTAACCTAGGGAATGATTCCAGACCTGTCTGTGAGCAGTGCTTCTCGAAGGGCTGGTTGGGATAGAGGTGCAGCAGGAGGCCGCTCTGAACTTGGAACTGACTCCAGACAGCTGGGGGGAGGGGAGGTGTGAGGTGTGGAGAGGGGTTCTGAAGACATTTGGGTGCTCTAAGTATCGTCCTTTCCCTAGCTTGGCTAGAGCTGGATGCAAAACATATTAAAAGGCTGTTCAGAGGGGGACTGAGTCATGAAGGTGGATGCTGTTTACTTCAGGTCCGTGTTTGTCTTTGCAGCTACAGAACTGGTGACTGCAAGAGGTGGGACGGAAGGAGAAGAATGTCAAGTCCTGTTCCATAACCCTGCAGTGGTTGTAGAGAAGTGTCTGACCTGGTTGAGAATTCAGTTTTAGTTTTGCTGTTTGGCCGTGAAACTCATGTGCTCACATATGCATTTGTTTCCATGTTTTCGGTATAACAGTCTGTTCCTTAGAGCCAAAGGGTATCAGAAAGAACTTTCTCTAGAGGTAAGTGCTGGTGCCCATCTCTTTGTTGCACACACGTTAGTGCCTCACCACGGTCTGTCACCAGCACTGCTGTGAGATGGGATGTCTTGAAGGAGCGAGGTGACAAGATCCTGATGATGGTGCACTGATTTTGGCAGGTGGCAGCTGGCTTCTTCCAAAAGTTGTTCCTAAGGACAACCCGGGGGCTGCCGCAGCTCACGGTGAGGAAGCATTTAATGGGTGCATTGTCACAGCACTAGGAAGGCAGGGTGAATGGTTTGTTAGGTTCTCACCTCCGCTGCAGAATTGTTCTACTTTTGCTTTCAATTTCCCCTCTAGCCATCAGGACTGAATGTGACATGGGTGCAAAACCAAGAGCGTGCTAACTCTCTGAGTTTGTACTTGTGGAGTGTTAACTCAGAGACCCCAGCACTGCTCCCGTCCCTTCGGTCGGGTGGGTTTTGCACTCCTTTGGGCACGGAGTGCCTCACTGCTGCAAACTCAGTGTTGTTCTCCTAGAGCTTGTAGCCCTGATACAGGTGGGATGTTGGTTGTTTCTTACTTTGTCCTGCTCAGGAGCTTCTTTGGAAGGCCCTTGGTGGGTTGTGAGCCACTTGTGTGCTCGTTGGCGCTTCATTTTTCTCTAAGCTGAGGTGAAGTGAGTTAGTACGAAGTTAGATATGAGAGTGAACGTTCTTTTGCCGTGAAGCGAGCGGTGTATGGAAATCCTCCAAATGAGAAAGAATGGAAAGCAGATAGGCTCTGACCAGGAAAACCATAAATTGTGGGTCTCGGTGTGTGTGCTGCCTCGTGGTTTGCTGTCGTTTTCCTTCAGACTGGCTCTGGGAAGTTAATATCAGCCATTAAAGCTTTGAGGCTATCTTCCCCCCTTTTCTCTTCTGGTTCAGAAGTGAATAAAGGAGCTTTGTACAGTTCTTGAAACTGAGCCTGAAACGGCTCTGAACAAAATATAGTGTTCCTTTCAAGATCTTGGAAATAATTACATCATAGGCAAATTGGGCCAGAAACCGTTAATAGTATTCTTTGTGGAGTGAAACCCCACGGGAGGACCTATTTGAGCAGAGCAGCATTGTTTACAAACAGATACAGTGACAGAGGCGGTTGTCCCGTTCTGAGGGACAGCTGGGGTTGGTGCCATGTTATAGACTTTGCAGAATGAATGCCGGCTCCTGCCTGCAGGATGAGGTGTGCCTAGTACTGGAGGAGTCCATGGAGGTGGGATAGAGGGCAGACAGAGCCTGTGCTGCTGTCAGCTCCTGGCCTACCAGGGCTGTTTGTGTAGGGGAGAGCGTGGCCACGCAGTGTCTGTCTGCTCAGAGCACCCCTGTGGGTGTGCAGGGATGTGCTGCTGAGCAGACAGCAGTCCTACTGCAAAAGGAGGTCGGGGGCAGGCGGCACCGTGTCTCATGTCTGCTGTGGGAGCTGGGTAACGCTCCCAGGGTAACTCCCCCTTCAGCAGGAGGGAATGCAGTCTTTCCTATTCCTTACAGCAGTTCTCAGCCCTGGCTCTTTATTCCCCGTTGCCTGAAGACCACTTGCATTTCGATGTAGAGATTGCAGTGGTGGTTGATGGTAACTGACCTGAATCTATAAAAGCGTGTGGTTCTCCAGGTAAATGACTGTGCTCTGCGCTGGAGATCCTCATCTGCAGAAGCCCTGCCTTGGGCCCAATGGCAGCTCTTCCCTGGTGACACAGAGCACATTATTGCCTACATCCACTCTACCATCAGTAGTGTGCCTCCCAGGACTGGGGCAGGTCCCTACTCTGATGGCAGGGCTGTTGGAGGGCCTCTTGCTGGGAGCAGGCCTGCACCAGGGCTGCAGCACTGTCCCAGGTGGTGTGTTCCATTGACAAAGCATCTTTCTGTCTGGTAGCTGCCTCAGTGCACAGCTTCATTAGCGAAAGGTGTGTGATCTCTTCCACATTCCTGGCACAGAGGCTCTAGGGAGCTGCACCTGCTTGTTTCTGGCTACAGGGTACAGGTGCAGTGAGCAGCTCCACAGGGCAGGTAGTCTCCACTCTGCTCCAGGCTCTGAGCAGCCCAACCACTTGGTGATTCTGTGAATCTCAGTTCTGTCATTTGTGAGTTTGGCTTAGACCAAATTAAAAACATAAGTAGAGCAGTAAAAAATAAAATCATTTTATGTATAGTGACGTGAAAATGGTAACAGGCCCAAATGCCCGTGTCACCGTGAAAACCTGGGCAGAGTGAGCATCTTTGCCTTTGGTCATGTAGTTTTTACGTGGAGGATATTCTCGAGCAGGGCAGTGTGGGTTTGATGGTTTGATTACCTCCTGCTGATCTGTGGGCTGGAAGGCTTGGCAAAATGTCAGCTGTGTCACAGCCTGTGCTGTACTTGCAGGCTGTACCTCAGCCCCGTGCAGCTTGTGGCTGCAGCTGGCCTGTGGTGCCGCACGGCTGTTGTGCCACCATGCTGGGCCTCGCTGTGTCAGCAACAGCTGTCACCTTTGGACAGTGCTTCCGAAAACAGAACATCACTTCCATCATCTCAGATTTAAGAGAGTGGCTGCAGGAACGTGCGTTATCTGTGAATCAGTGCGGGGAAGGCTCTGCCAGACGCTCACCGTGGGTCTGCATGTGCCAGCCATAAAAGGAGCTGCTGGAAGGCAAGGTGCTTGTGGAGCTGTAACCTTTAGCAACACACGGCGGAGCCCACGTCGCATCTGATCCGTTTGAAATCATGCTCTATTTTCAGGTCTTAAAACAGTCGGAGTTCATTTTACTGAGTATTGCTTGTTTGTGAAACCAGCTGGTTCGTCCAGGCTTGAATTTCAATATTGATGTGGAATTACAGAAGTGTTACCTGCCCTGTGTTTCCTCAGTGTGTGGAACTTGTGCAGCAGTTGTTGCAGAAAGCCATGTCAACTTTGCTTTGGAGGCCTGCTTTTAGAGGGGGAATTGGTCTGTAAACAACTACAGGACGTAAAAGTTAATTTAAAAAATGATAAGACTTTAAGAGCGATTGTAAGAAAGGAAAATTAAAGGTTGTTTTTACAACTGATATAATTATTTTTAGGAACTGCGCGTATTTACAGCAGCCAGCAGCAAACCTCTCTCAGAGCTGCCTTCTCGCAGACAACCTTCCTTTCTTCCCAGCCTTCCTTCCCCAGCAGCAGGTTTTCCACCCCTCTCCTTGTGCCAGCGCCTCACCTGACGGACTTTGCTTTGTGTTCTGCTTTTGCAGGAGACTGTGAGGGCTGCTGAAGATGTCCGATAGTCTGGATGTTGAAGAGAAACCTCCAGCCCCGCCGTTGAGAATGAACAGCAACAACCGTGATTCTTCAGCACTAAACCACAGCTCCAAACCGCTCCCCATGGCCCCTGAGGAGAAGAACAAGAAGGCCAGGCTGCGCTCCATCTTCCCGGGTGGAGGGGATAAAAGTAAAGTATCAGCACTGGGTGGCTGCATCTTTCTCTCTCTCTCTGTTGGTTGCTGTGTTTACTTGCTGCCCGTTTTCTTTCTGTTGCAGTTGCAGAACATGATCATTCAAGTCCTTTTAAGGCCTTCTGTTCCAACTCCTCTAGTAACATGTTTCAAAAGAGGAGGAGGTATTCAGGCAGTTCCTGGTTTATCTGTAAGAACGCAGTGGAACACGCACACACATCGTGCCGCTTGCCTTTTAAAAACACCCCTACGGTTCAGCTGGGGGAATCCTTTTCTTTGGGTTTTGCTTTGGGTTTGCAATAAAACCACAGATGAGGTCATATGCTTTGCAAAACACATTTGCAGAAGTGAGAAGGCGATATGCCTGACACTTTATTTCAGTGCTCTTGAATCCCATGGATGAGAGCAAGGCTGTTCTTGCTTGTTCCTATTGCAGCGATAGTGGATGCAGAATGACTGGTTTCTAAACCTGCTGGATATGTTCACAGTGTCTCTTAAAAATGCAGGAAACAGCATTTCAGTTACATTCTCTGAGCTGCATTTGCAGAAGGAAGTGAGTCTTGAGTTACTGTATTTGCAGAATCAAGGAGGTAAACTGACCCTTTATTTTTAATGCTGTCAACCTGATGGGTGCTGAGGGAGCTGACTGGTGTTTCTGCAGGGTCACTCTGGATTATCTTTGAAAGGTGACCAGGCATGTTTCCCAGCGACTGGAGAAAAGGTGAATGTCACTTCTGTCTTCAAGGAGAAGGTCCAAGGAACTACATGCCAGTCAGCCTCTGTGGGTGCCTGGGAAGCCGATGGAGCAGTGGTTCCCTGGGAACCATTTGCAAACATCTGAGGGACAAGAATGTGACCAGGCATGCTGAGAGAACCTTGTGAAATGCAGCCAGAGGAGACTGTGCCTGGGGACAAATGGCCTCGTGCACGTTGGGGTCATCCTGCTGGAAAGCTGTTCTGCAGAAGCTGTGGGGGTCCTTGCAGGCAAGAAGCCAGTCCTGCCAGCAGTGTGCGCCAGTGGCAAAAAGAGCATTCTGGGCTGCATGTGGAAGAGCTGTCAGCAGGTGGAGGGATATGATTGTCCCCTCCACTCCATGCCTTGTGGGAGGATGTTAAGAAGAGAGGGACAGACTTCTCTGCATGGTGTCCGGTGCCAGTACAAGAGGCAGCGTGACCAGTACAAGACCCAGTGACCTCGTCCTGAGTGCTCATCTTTCATAATGTCTGTGGTGGGACAGACCCAGGCCTCAAGCAGAGCTGGCTGCGTCGCATCCCAAACTGCTGCCTTCTGGAACAATGTGAATTTTCAGATGGTTCTTCTTAAAGGCCAGAATTAAGCAAGCTGGGGTGATTTTAATTCTCGGAATGACGTGGGTCACTTCTTCTGATTGCTGGCTAGTCGGCATGCCACCGCTCTGAGGGAACATCTATAAAACAGGAGGTGCTGAGCATGTCATACAGAGATGGGAGATCTAGAAACAGCCCCTCCTGGAAATGCTCAGTGACATTAAAAAATAGACATAATTAACTATCAGGCAGAGTAGTCTTAAGAAACATGCAAGTATCATGATTTTAAATGTTACTGGGGGTAACATTTAAGTAAGCTAAGATTTATTGTTTAATTCTGATGGGTGAAATAATAAATGGAGGAAATTTAACTTGGCTGGCCAAGGCCCTGGAGGTGGTTCTGTGTTGTGCTTGGCTGGTGGCTCAGGGCATCAGCTGCCCAGAGCGTGCTCTGCGCACTCAGGGACATGTTATTCAGAGTCGTCCTGCTTAAAAAGCCAGAAGATGATGAATATGGCTGCTCTCATGGGTGCAGAGCTTTGCAGCATCACTGGTTTATAGCGATAGTCCAGCGCTTGTGCACAGAAGTGAAGGAGGTGCTGTGGCAGGGTGTATGTGACCAACAGGAAGGACCTCACTGGCCCACCAGGCAGGGATGGCTGTGCTGAGGTACAGGGCTGTGCAGGGAGGCCGGCACTGTTTCTCAGCACTGTCCTGGCAATGCAGTATCTTGGTTTTCACTTATGGTTTGAGCACTTCTGCATTTAAGGCCTTGCTTTGGTGAGCTGCTGATGTCTGTGGGGCCCTCTGTGCTTCTGTGGGCACATCCCAGAGCACCTGACCTCTGTGCCTTGGCCCAGATCCTTTTGTCCCATCTTGGGGAACATGCCCTCAGGAAATGGAGGCCTAGGAAACCAAGGCAGAAGTACTGAAACACCTTTCCAGTGTCTCATGGGCATGAAACCCACTCCCCATAACCCTGCTGAAGCTGTGAAGTTGCCTCTTCTTCCCTGTAATGACAGTGGTTGGAGCTGCAGCAGAGTTCACTGTGTTAGAGTTTCCTTTCAGCTGGGAGCTGTTTCCTCAGGAGAACTGAGAGCAGGAAGAGCTGACTTGTGCTCTTCCAGCTCTTTGGATACATCCTTGCTTTGTGTTGGTTAAGCTACCTGCAGTTACTGTGCTGTACAATAAATCAACACCGTGCCTGAACTGATGGCTCCACAGAGGCCCTACAGGATATTCAAGCTAAAGAGCAGAGTGGGCAGATCACAGCCTCCTTGCAGCTCAAGGGCTGTGGGCCATGGCTGCTAGGTGAATGCTGATGGAAATGGAGTTAGACTTCAAGTCTTCTGGGTGCTCCTGGATGGTTAAAGAGGGAGGAAAAAACAAGGTGAAATAACAGGATAAGGTGCTGGACTTGGACGTGAGGAGAGCAGCAAGCAGGAGAAGGAAAAAGGAGCAAGCTTGCAGGAATGGGGATGGAAGAAGGAGGAGGGCAAGATGAGGAGGCGAGCAAACAGGATGGCATGGCATGAGGTCAGTCTTGTCCTCTCTGGAGGAGGGCTGCTGCTCAGCTGACTCACACTTTTCTGCCAAACAACTGTTCTTTTAGAGTAATAATAATAATAATACAGATGATGATGCAGCCTGTGGAAGGCAACACTCTTTGCTTGTTCTCTTTCCATCTAATAGCTGCTGAGGCAGTGTGGGTGGGCCCTTGTGGCTAACTGCTCTGCATCAGGAGCATAGTGTGGGGGGAATTACAAGGAAATAAAATCCAGTATAGAACCCTTGAATCCAAACAGTCCCTGCTCCAAAGTATTCATACCTTTTTGGATTGTTTTCATAGAATCATAGAATCACAAGGTTGGAAAGGACCTATGAGATCATCTAGTCCCACCATCCTCCTGTTACCACTGCTACAGCAAACCACTAAACCATATCTCAGAGCTCCTCATCCAGACGCCTCTCAACACTGCCAGGGACAGCGACCCCACCACCTCCCTGGGCAGCCATTCCAGTGACTGACCACTCTCTGAGAAAAAAAGAGTCCTTATGTCCAATCTAAACCTCTTCTGGTACATCATGCGGCCATTTCCTCGGGTTCTGTTTGTTGCCTGGGAGAAGAGGCCAAGCCCCTCCTCATCACAGCCTCCCTTCAGGAAGTTGTAGAGTGCAATGAGATCTCCCCCTGAGCCTCCTCTTCTCCAGGCTAAGCAATCCCAGCTCCCTGAGCTGTTCCTCATAAGACTTGCACAGCCAATTTCCCCAGGAGAATACTGTGAGAGACCATGTCAAAGGCTTTGCTGAAGTCTAGGTAGACTACGTCAGCAGCCTTGCCCTCATCTACCAGTCTGGTCACCCAGTTGTAGAAGGACATGAAGTTGGTTAAGCACGACCTGCTTTTCATGAACCCATGCTGGCTGGGCCTGATCCCCTGGATGCCGCGCACATGCCATATGATCTCACCCAAGATGATTTGTTCCATAACTTTCCCTGGTACCGAGGTTTTGCCAACTTAAATGAAACAGGAGCAGTGTGGGTTGCAGGGCACGCACAGAAGTGTCAGAACTTTTAGGTAGTGGAGGAGGTAGACAGTGTTGCAAGAAGAATGTTCTTTATCTCATTGATGCCGTGTCAGGGTTTGGAGCATAGGCAGTATGTGTGCAGTCTGCTTGGTGAAGCAGGAACCATGGGAAGAAGGGAGCTGGGATGCACGTCCTCTGTGGGAGTGCTGCTGCTGGGGAGCACTTCCTGTAACGCCTTCGGCTCTTGCTTTGAACTGAGTTTGATGGCCCTTTACATCCAGATTTCCCTGAATTTGTTTGCTAGTGGATGAGGTAGGAGAAGCCAATTTTGTTATCTACAGTAAAAAAATTGTATGTGCTGAATGAAAGTGACATCTTCCAACTGGCAACATTTATCCTGAAAATTAAAGCAACAACACCTTTGAGATAAAAGAAGGTGAGAAGCCTTTTGTGTTATATGTGATATATTGCTGCTATCGTTACTGGATACCCCATGAAAATAATTCATCAGTTAACATTGTGGAGGAGCTTGCAGTACAGATGAAAGGTGCCGTTTAATTATTTAATGAGGATAAATGCAATAGTGCAGAGGAAGGGTTAGAAACATCCAAAGCACCCAGGACTTTAATTAGGAAGAGTGGAGCATCTTCCTCTAAATGGGGCTGTAAGGTGGAAGAAGAAAAATGTGCAAAGAGAGCTTTCCTTTCTTGTTAGATAAAACATAACTTACGCTGATTTGCTCCGTGGAGCTGTGCTATCTGTGAGCAAAGGCAGATGTGAGGGGTGATGGTACGGCCCGTGGGTGAGATGCTCAGGAAGTGGGCATGTGTAGTACTGGGGCACAGGAGATTGTAAGTCTGTGAGCAGAGAATTGCTTTATGTTAAAAGGGCCGTGCACCACAAGATGGGTTTTACAAAGCTCTGTCCTGGCTGATGTTGGTAGAAAGGGAAGCTTGTGTCTGAGGTAAGGAACAAACTCTTCCTGCAGCTGTCTTTAATGTGTGTAGCATGACTGTCAGTGATGCTGCAGTGTGGAGTGTGAAAGGTAAAGATGGGAACCGAGCCAGCTGCTCCTTTCTGTCCTGCTGGTGTGTTGCTATGATACACATGTATGCTTTCATGAGTGTAATGAGGGTATGTCACCAGGTGGGCAAGGGAGAGGGTAGGAGGAGTGGCAGAGGAAGGATGGGATACTAAGGTGTAGATGACTCAATTTAGTGACATGAGTCCCTAAATAAATACAATTTATTTATTTTCATTCAGTGTGAGCTCTGTGTTCATCTTACTTCCTGAGTTTGCATTAGTAACTTCCACATTCTGCAAGTGAGCACCATGATATTTGTTCTGTTCCAGCTGTGGGCATGGAACTTCTCACTGAAACAGTGAGCGCATTGGGTAGCGTGGCATTGCCCTTCCGCTGTGTGCGATCTGCCCCTGGCACAAAGGGACCCAGCAAAGAGCTCCGCACCCACAGCACAGTTGTCCTGGAAGATGTGGGTGCTTAGGAAGCCGATAGCTCAGTGGCTGCCAGCAGGCTGGGGTCTGAGCACAGGTTTGTGCTGCTGTCATCTGTGTGTTTGGGACAAGTCCAAAGTCAGCGTTGCTGTTGCTCAGGCTTAGCACTGTTGCAAACAAATTCTCAGTGCAGCCTCTCTCAGCCTTTCTTATGGTTGTTATGGTTTTTTCTTATGGTTTGTCAGTAGTGAGAGCACAGGGAATGGATGACCGTAAGGGACAACGTTTCCAAAAGGTGATAGATTAGGAAGCAGAGGAGAAATGTGTGGGTTGACTGGCTTCCCAGATCAGTCTCCTTCAGTAAGGTACTTCCCACTCTGAAAATGCTGGCTGAGGGGCTTCAAAAATTTATATATATTCCTTGAAACCTGGCTTTTACAGATATATGTCTCATAGTTAGTTGTGAGCTGAAATTAAGCTTCTCCAGTGGCATTTATAGGATTTTGTTACTGTGCAGATTCTGTGGGTCCTTATGCAGGAAGAACTGCTGTGTCAGTCTTCTGCTTAAGTGAGGAGCAGGAAGGAGAACCTTTATCTTCTGAGCTACCTGCTTTCATCGAACCTATGGGAACCTGGTTATCTTCACACCTTCTCCTCTCTGATTTGGCTGATTCTGATGGATTCACAGCATGCTGGACAAGGCACTCATGCAAACAGGCACTTGTTAGGAAGAATTCTCAGGTTCTTCACTTCTGCAGGAACCCAGAGGGCGGGAATGTAACGGCTAGAGATGAAAACTCAGCGAAGAAAAGAACTGATAATAGAAGCCATAGTGCTCAAAGATGACCTAAGAAGGTGACTCCGTGACCTTACAGCCCCATGCTGTGGCAACCTCTTGGAAGAAAACCAGTATCAGATCGCCTCCTAGACCTTCATAAGACAAGGGCTGACAGGCTGGTATTGCATTAACTTGGGTCTCATGGTCAAGTAAGATAAACTCTCAGCTGTTTTTCATATATAAAATCCTGTTTTGAGTGCACATGATTGTGAAATGTCTTGAGTGGAAAGCTGTGCAGAAAATAAATGTTTGTTAACGCTTTGCTTCTAGCCAATAAGAAGAAAGAGAAAGAACGCCCTGAGATCTCTCTTCCTTCAGACTTCGAACACACGATTCATGTGGGGTTTGATGCCGTCACTGGAGAATTCACAGTAAGTAACTGCT
Source organism: Excalfactoria chinensis (assembly GCF_039878825.1). Taxonomy (NCBI): domain Eukaryota; kingdom Metazoa; phylum Chordata; class Aves; order Galliformes; family Phasianidae; genus Excalfactoria; species Excalfactoria chinensis. The sequence goes on from NC_092828.1 coordinate 72,902,052, forward strand.
GTGTTGTATATTTACTAAAACTTCCAGTTCCTTTATGGTAAAATAGCTGCCTGTTGCCTGAAACTACAGGTGACAGCAGCCGGGCTGTGGAGAGAGACCTTGGTTGAGCTCAGGGCTTGGAGTGTCCTGCTTCTGGTTCAGGCTGCTTTTTTTCTCCAAGGATTATCAGCAGTGTCTGTGGAAAATGAAAGGTAGGAGGAACGTAGGGGTTCGCTTCTGTCATCCCACCAGCTGCTACAGGAGTTGGATATTCAGTCCTTAGAAAAGCATTGAAAAACCCCACGCACGTGCATAGTGTGTCTGTCTGCAGTCAGCCCCGAAGTGCCAAGTCCAGCTGCTCTGCAGACAGCTCTCAGAGGTGCTCTGGAAGTGGCAGTGTTGTCCATTCATTTTAATCTTCAAAATACATCCGTGGGTTAAGTGCTCAGATGCGTTTCTGTGCTAATAACGCAGCACTCAGCTTGCTCTACTTACATCAGAAAGTAAATGAAGCACTGGGAAAAACGAGTCTAAGAGAAGCTCCTTGAAGTCTGCAGGGGACTTCAAAGCATTTTCTCTCGCACTGTTGCCTGGTGCTGGAATCTCTTGTCAGTGAAGTGAGGATGGCAGTGAGGTTACATTTGATTGAGCTGTGGAGGTGAGAGGGAAGAGCAGTTCTGTGTACCATCAGTAGTACCCTGTGAGCTGAGTGGTCGGACTGCGTTGTCACTGTACGTCACACTGGAGTGTGTGCTGCATACACCACACGGGATGGGACAAATCACCTTCCCAGACAAAGTACAGCTGATTTGTGGAATTTCTTTATCACTGTTTTTTTTACTTTTACTGCTCCTTCTGTTTCCCAGAAACATTGCAGAGGGCCGGAAGGTTGCTGTATGCTGCAGCAGTATTAGCTGCAGTAAAAAAAATAGGCACTTAACGGCAGCTTGTCTTCAAAGGAGTGAAACTGAATTACTCCTAGTAATTAAGAAATACAGTTACGCTTAAAATATGCAGACTAGTTAATTAGCTTTTTAAAAACAGATGTCACTTCTTACAGCCAAAGGAATAGATGACTCCTCCCATGCAGCTTGCCAGCACAGGTCTCATCCTGCAGTTCTAGCAGAGCAAAGTGTCAGCCAGCAAAGGAACAGCTCTGCTAGCAACTTCTGTTGGCTCCCACAGGGTGTCTGTATGCAAGTACTGCATTTCATGTCACACAGGGCATGTTTGATTTGTCCCAGCCTGTGTACAACTGGTGTATCAGCTGGGCTGCCATGAGCCGTGTCATCTAAAGTGTCTCGCTGTCTGGTGATCACATTGTCTCCTTCTAAAGTTTGGAAGTGCCACGGGAATGTGCAATCAGCGTGTGACTGTGTGGTTTCTTTCTGTTCCTTTGCTTTTGTGTTTCTGTTTGTTTGTTTCAGTCGATGACAGTTGTCGTGCCATGTGTGTTTGCTCTGCTGGTTACGTGCAATGCGTTGAGCTGCTTCCTAACAGCCAGCAGTCACCCCTCCACTGCACTCCCTGATTCCCCAGGGCTGCATCTCCAGTCAAAGCTGGGAACACCTGCATGAGCTCTTAGGCTTTGGCTTTCAGGCTTGAGAGTCAAGCTGTGTCGCTGCTCCTGCACATATGCTGTATGTCCATTTTGCCATGCTTGGAGCAGCCACATTTGCTAAGAAATAGGACCGAAAGCCCAAAATAGCATTGGCTTGAAGCTGCTGGGTGGGAGCATGCTTCTAGAGCATCGTATTCATCTATTTTGAAGACACATTTGCATTCTCTGAATGGAGGAAGAAATGTGGTTCGCAGGGTGTTGGTGTGAGTTCTGCAAGGCATTCGTTTTTGAAACAGTCTCCTGATCCCCATTCTAAAACAAAATGTGCTCCAACTGAGCAAAGTTTCGAGATGATGGTATTAGTAAGTGGGAGAAAGGTGTGGTGTAGACACAAAGAAGCTGCACGTTGTTCTTCTAATAAAGCCTTTCTTTTGAATTGCCTTGATTTTCTGTCTGGCACTTGTCGATCATTCAGGTTATGACAGCACACAGCCTCCTGGTGTGAGATCCAGGTGTGACCTGCTGCTGTCTCCATGGCACTCTGTTGACTCACACACTGGCCAGTTGTGGTCTTGGGGCTGGAGAACCATTTTGGATGTGTAAAGCCATTGAGAATTGCTAACCTGGCTTTTAGAACTGGACAATCGGCAGAAGCCTGGATACTGATCTTTTTGCTTCGTAAAGTTTTAAAGAAATCAATCCTGAGTAGTTTTTCCAGTCACTTGCTGTTAATCCTCAGCAATGTGTTTTTTATAGGGAGAGAAAAACTGGTATGAAAAAGAAAGGAGGGGAAATAATGCTTCCAAACTTTGGAATGATTGTGATTTTTCTGTTTTCCTAAGCCTGTCTTCCTGTAGCCTGTCCACCACTCAGTCTGTTTGGTATCTACCTCATAGCTCCCATTTTAGATGGGACTTTCCCCATTTTGGCCCATTGGTTTCACCTCCTACCACCTTCTAAGTTGTCCCACATTCTGTTTTAACTTTCTTTTCTTTCTTTATTTACGTCCATTGCAGCCAGATCTCTATGGCTCACAGATGTGCACAGGGAAGCTCCCAGAGGTGCGTCACAGGCCCAAAAGAAGCTTGCATCAAAGTGCTTCTTTGAGATGTCATAGCACTGCAGCAGCAGGTCGATGTGTGTGCAGTAGATTTGTTGCTTGGCTTATCCCACTTTTTTCATTAATCCCAGACTCTGGAGGCCCATATCACACATTGTTTTGTGGAGAACTTGGGAAGGAGCTATATTGAAATGTCTGTCTCTGTTGGGGTGGCACCAAGGGTTAAGCTTAAGTGCATTTCAGGTGTCGTGTTCCGTTCCATAGGCCCTACAATTCGCTGGTAGATGGTAGCCGGGCAGTAAATGGGGAAAATTACAGGCTCTCAAATTTAGGAAATTATACTGGATATTTAAAGCAATTTTTTGTTAATCCGATTCCAACGCAGAGTTGCAGCTTTCAGCACTTGGATCAGTTTTCAAACGCCACTTTCCTTGGAAGCTGTTTGAGGTTTCATACGAGGCGCTGGCTCTCAGCCCGTTACCTGCATCCTCAATTTCTCCATTTCTTCAGTGGAGAACTTAAAATGCTGCAGAAGCTCAAAAAAAGAGACATCCTTACAGCAGCAGCTGCGGTACAACTCAGTGTTACAATCACGAGAATTTAAATGCGGAGGCTTAGCCCCTCTGTGGTATCTGATGTGCTGAAAACTGTTGTGTCAGGGTGGGGTTTACCTTTTGATCAGACAACGGTGATCATTTCAGCCACGTGCTTGCATTGTTAAGCATTAAAAATCCAGTGTAAAGCTCCTAAAATACACGGCGTTGTCCACAAGTATAGAATAGTCTTGTCATGTCTGCACTGAATCACCAGGAAAACAAGCTAATCCTCAGATCATTATTCCATGGACGAGCAATGTTGATTGAAAGATGAGATTCATGCACTTTTTTTCCTATCACAATCATAACTTTCTTTTCTTTTTAAAGTTGGATCCTGGTTTTCAGCTCTGTATTTTTATAGAGAAGAGAATGATTGCATCTACCGTATATGCTTCTAATTTTAACTGTAAAGCATCAATCAGAATTTCTGAAAGCAATCTTACAGGTAGCATGGGATCTTGGTAAAGATCTGTACAGCTGGGGCTGTTGTGTGCTCTCTATTCACGTTCTTTCTACTTGACGTCTGCAGGGCATTCCAGAGCAGTGGGCCAGGCTACTACAGACCTCCAACATAACAAAACTAGAGCAGAAGAAGAATCCTCAAGCAGTTCTAGATGTCCTCAAATTTTATGATTCCAAAGAAACAGTTAACAACCAGAAATACATGAGCTTTACGTCGGGAGGTAAGTTCACATCTCGCTGCAAAAAAGGGGACATGCAAACTGAATGTCCAGTGGTCAACAGTCAGCCTTAGAGAACTGCACGCTGTGGGATGTTCCGTGTGTGAGATGAGTTGATTTCCCCTTCTGTCCTCTGACTGCCACTGATGCTCTGACTTCATCTTGTTTTCAGAACTAAATAAGATACTAGATGGAGCAGTCACTGTCATTTATATTCAGAAGCATTTGTGGCCAAAAATGGTGTTTACTTTTGTTTCTTCTTTGCATCCTTCTTTCTTCTCAGTGTTCAGTTTGGGGTACGAAGTGTGTCTTGTTTGGTCCATCTTAGGAGTTGCTGTTGCCTCCTAAGAACAGTGGACTCAGGAATTTTTGTGTTGTTTTATGAAGAATTTTAAAGGCTTTTTATACGAGCTATAGAGAAAATCAGGCCGCTATGTCTAAATGCGCAAAGAAACTCCAAATGGCTGCTTTGGTGTAGCCCCAAATGGAAGACGTGTAGCCCAGAGGAAGAGAAGGAAGGCAGGAATGTTCAGAGCAGCCTCTGCAGCATTCCAGGAAGGTCCTCATGAGCTCGGCATTACCTTGCTCAAGCCTGCAGACGTGATGGTGGTGTCCTTATTTCCCTTGGTTGTGTACAGTCTGCAAAACTGTATTGCAGCATTGCAAAAACAAGAAAGCAAGAGCAGGTCTGTGCTGTAGTTTGCTCTTTTTTTTGTTTCCTTTGGCCTATTTTTCTCTCATTTTGCTTAACAAGCACTGGGTTGCTATAAATCCAGCAACAAAAAAAGCAGAGGGCTTTCTAAAAGCAGTGTATCTGGGTTCTGTGTTGATGTGTTCTGCTGTTTCTTAATAAGTAAGACACATTCAAAATGAAAGTACCAGCAAGGTACATGTACTTTGGTAAAGCCCGTGTTGACGTGTTCAGCTAATGAGGGGCTGTCTGCCTCCAGCAGCATTTCAGACTTAACCCACAGCCGTTCAATTCCTACTTGTGGAAGTCTGGCAGCTGGATCTCATTGCTTCCATTTGCTGGTTCAACCCATGCAACCTCCAATACACAGAGTGGGGCGGCTGCTCTGAGCTCCTTCTAAAAACTGTGCAGTTCTTTTCAGAAGGTGTTAATGCTTGTCATCGTTTGCAGGGAAAGCATCTCTTCCCTGAGATTTAAATGTCTAACTTGACATTCCATGTCCACTGAGGCAGCCGGTACTTCTGTGATGGAGCTCTGGATTCACAGTAATTAGCGTTCACTCCCAAACTCAGCATCACCCGCAGTTTGAGGGAGGGATGTATCTGTGTTCAGCATTAAAGGTGGGACTTAGCATCTTGCCAGAGCTGGTACTGCGCTGTGTCACAATAGGAGCGCCCTAACGGCAGGGCTCCCACAACCTCTGTGGGGATGTACACTTAGCGAGCTAGAGAGCATCGGTGCATGCAGCTTATTAAACAAACAGCTCTCTGGGGGATCAGGAGCAATGGATGTTAACGAACAATTTGCATTTCACTTTTTTTTTAAGCGTTTTTCTTTGTATTTTGTTTACTGGCTCAAGGAACAGAGAAAAAGAGCACCCTGCTATATTGTTACCTTGCTTTCTATGTGAAATAACCCTTGCTGGGGGAAGGATGTTGCGAAAGAAAAATGGTATCAGTTTGGATATACTGTTGTGTGAGATTCCCCACAGCAGATACTGCTTTATAACCTCATTGCTTTCCCTACACCTTGCAGATAAAAGTGCCCATGGATACATAGAAGCCCATCCTTCGGTGAGTGTGAACGTCACCTTTTCCTTCTGTAGTGCTTGGTTGCAGGGCAAGCAGTGAGCCTTGGCTTCTGTGACGTAGTGCTGGCCTGCTGGGCTGCAGGGAGGTACATCTTCGTGTCTGCCAGCAGCACCAAACCACCTCATTTCCCCTCTTAAGAACTTTCCTATGCATGAAAGTCTGGTTTTGCAGCCAGAATATTGCTTACTGTTCTTAGCCATGGTGGAATATATCGTTCACAACAATATGCAGCGCTGTCTAATTAGCCCGTTTTAATAGAGCTTTAACAACCTTGCATTCGTTTCTCTTAAATTTCATCATTTATCCTTAGTACAGCTGGTTATGTAGCTGAATATAAATAAGGTTATAATTGATACATAACTCACTGGAGCCATTGAAAGAAAGTTTTAAGTAATGATTCACTCTAATTAATACTGAATTGCCATAGCAATCCCAAAGATGTACTCAGGACATTCGCATTAATATTGACCAGATTTATTAGTGTTAATGTTGCTGTGTTAAATAGCGAATGACTGAGTGGGGATTTGGCCTTTCTAAGGCAGTTTGGGCACCATGGGGCCTTCCAAGTACCTCAAGTATCTGACCCTGTGTGCAGCACTCTGATGGGTGCTGCGGGGCTCCGGTCTGCACTGGGGGTTGGCCCCGGGGAGGCTGATGCTGTCCTGCAGAGCAAACTGCTCCGACAGGAGCAAGCAGTCCTTGCAGTCACTGTAATTTCATTTCACCCTTTAATGGGGGTCTGGCATTAAGTAATATGACATTGTATATGTTCTAGCTGCACAATTCAGACCGAGCATGGAGCCCGGTGGAAAAAGTAGTTAATAAGAGTTGAACAGAACAGAAATGTGATTATTCCCTTCCTTATTTTTTCCTTAATCATCTTTTCCCCATGTAAGCAAAGTGCTCGCCTTGTATAGAAAGAGATACGCAGATTTAATGTATGACAGTGTCATACACCTTTAACGTTGCTCTTTAAACCAGTGTTTGGAATATCTTGTGTATCAGACTCTACTCCTACAGGCCGTATTCGTGGCCTTTTTCTCCCTTTACCATTAAAAGGTTGGTGCTGGAGCAGGGTCTCATGGAGCACACTCTGCGTTGCCAGGCATAGCTGAGGTACGGCAAGGGGCTCCTGCTGCCTGCAGGGCGAAGTGAGGCAGATGTAGTGGGGGATCTGCGTGCTGCCTTATGGTTGGGTGAAGGGGACAATAGCGAAAAAGGAGCTGCTGAACAGGGAAATTCAGCTCTGTGAAAGCGTGCAATAAGAGCACCCCAGGGGGGAAATAACAGGGAAACAATCAGCCTTTCCCTGCAAAATACAATTCCTGGCAACACAGTGCGGGAGGCTTTGCGTGTTGAAGTGTGTTAATTAACCTAGCCAGCAGACACCTGTTAACTTAATTAACTGCTACCATTTCTGCAATGCCAGAGCAATTGTCTGGCAGCCAGGTGGGGCTTCTAGTGATATATTCAAACATTACTTTTGGTGAAATCAGACTTTGAGAAAACATGGGAATGATTTTTATTTAATTTATTGCTCCAATGGTGTATAGGACACAGTTCAGGAGCCCACGTGTAGTTCACTATGAATAAGTAAAGAGCAAAAGTGACAAACACTGAGCAGAACTAACAAAGCGTGGTAACCTCTAGCCTTTAAGTGGTGGTGGTGGACTGAAGGCTGTGGGCCTTGCTGTAGGGATGCAGAGGCTGTTGGTGATGTCTGAGCAGACAGAAGTTGTTGATATTACCAGACCTCCCATTGGTGGCCCTCACTCACGGTGCTGTCTGTCCACAGAGCACAAAAACAGCGTCAGAACCCCCGTTAGCACCGTCAGTCTCTGAAGAAGAGGATGAAGAAGATGAGGAAGAAGAAGATGACAACGAACCTCCGCCTGTTATTGCACCACGGCCTGAACACACAAAATCAGTAGGTCCTGGCTTTGGGCAGCACTGCTGCAGTGCCATTCTGAGCTGTGTGTTTCCAGCTGGACAGCATGCGCTGTTTGTGTGTGGGGGCTGCAGTACAGTCATGGGCTATTGCTTCACCCAACCTACTGATGCCAGAAGATCTGCTTTGAGCTTCATTGTTTAGTTGAGAGTTTCCTGTGATGCTGATTAAAACAGTGAATTTTATTTTAGTGCCATGACAGCAGCACGGTGTCATTCAGTGCTAGTGGTGCAACAGTGCACAAGTTGGTTCACCTGTGTAGGAGAGTGGCCTTCAGGTGCTTTTCACACTGCTGTGGGACATGTAGAACTATCCCTTGGAGGTACCCATCCCTCTCCACAAGGCTCCATATGGAAGGAGCTAAATAAACTGCTTAGGGTTGTGCTCTTAGATGAAGGAAGTTTAGTGAGAAGCATCCTACCCAGGTGTGCGTTGTAAAGAGCGGGTAGGGGTCTGAAGGAATGGAATGCAGTTCCTAGTGGAGCTTAAATCTTGATATCACCAATGAGAAGTTAATCGAGCAGTTGTGATCAGAAAAGGGAAATGCTCTCTGTTTCTGTTCTGGCACCCGTCTTATCTGATCAAACCACTCCTAATGCACAGTATTTCTGTTACAAAACTGTTGCCTTCAGTGCTACGTTGGTGCCATCCCTGAAATTTGTAAGAGTTCCATTAGAGGAGTCATTGTGTTTCCCACATAAACAGATGAGCAGAAGGGAGCAGGGCTCTCAGACCCCAATGCATCTTTTTCTGTAGTCTGTCAACACAGTAAATTGACCATTTGTCACCTTCTGGGAAATAAATGAAAACTGAGACCTGACCCTGAACTTGTATAAAGCTAGCCTTTGTTTCTCCTTATCCACTTTGAGAAGCAGAGAGCGAATATGAATGTTTGAAGCCCTGGATGTGGCAGGTAGCATCTTCTTAGCACCTCTGTTTGAAATACGGTTTCGGGGCACCTCTGCAGGCCTCCTTTTTGACGTGAACTATTTATTGTCACAGATCTACACGCGCTCCGTAATCGAACCTGTCGCTGCACCAGCACCGGCTAAAGAAGCCACCACTCCCCAGCCTGAAAACTCCAACACAAACACTTTGTACAGAAACACAGACCGGCAGCGGAAAAAATCCAAGATGACAGATGAGGAGATCCTAGAGAAACTGAGTATGTATTCTGTATTTCTTGTCTGATAAAGCAGCGTCCTGAGTGCGTATCTCAAGTACATGGAGAAGTGTTCATCTGCAGTTCAGTGTCACTGGGTCTCACAACTCCTTACACAAACTGTTACTGTGCCTGTAGGGAATGGGAGAACCCTGTGGGTATTCCTTCCACCTCTAGGGGCAGCTCTGACCGAGTTGGATTTGCCTGAGCTTCTGTCTGTGCTAAAGGCTGAAGAGATTATTTCTGCTTCAGCAGAAGGCTGCGGCCTAGTGAATGGCCTAGTGAACTCCAGTGTGCTGATGCCCAAAGTTAAAAGAACGTTTGGCTTCCTCAATTATCTTAAGTTCCTGACTTCTCACTGATCATCAGAGCCAACATACTTTGCAGAAATTTCTTGGATTCATTGGGTTTTGGGGTTATTTTTTTTGTTAACCTGTAGACAGCTACAGAATGAAGCAGGTTCCTTCAGCCTCCATTGGATGTTCTGGTGATGTAGTTACCGGAGTTACCACACTTCTACCAACGTATCTGAGCTTGTTGTTAGAAGAACTCCCCGTTTAGTCAGAGAACTCCTTTGAAAGAACATGAGCTGAGACCATGGATGGAGAACAGATGTTTTCAGTGTATCCCAAAAGAAAAATACATTCTATAGCAATCCTTATTTTATTTCTTAGCTTTATACTTATGAAGATGCTTCAGTGAGACACAGGTGTATGGCCTGACCAGGTGAAACTGTGCTGCAGGTGTTTCTCAGGTGCCGTACCCTGCTGCATTCCCACTGCATGTTCCTCAGTTTTTGTGGCACTCTGACATAGCTAATTCCCAGTGAGTTACTAGTGGAATTCTAACTGTTGACCCTGAAGCCCTCCATGGGTCGTACAAACACATCAAACTCTTAGTGATTCTCTAGCACATCCTGTTTAATCAGCTTCTTGCATGTACTAGCTTGCAGCTGTGTGTTATCAGATGGTAACCTGCTGGGTTCATAAGATTAATTCATTCTGGGTCTACCTGGTAGGGCAGTCAGCAGATTGACCTCCCGCCCCTTGTGTTTGATCCCAAAGCTGATAATATTACATCTTTAATGGGGGACAACCATTTGGAAAGAGCCTGATCTGTCTGTGGCTTCTTCACAGTAGTCCTTCAGAGGCTGATTCCCGTGAAAGCCAATCGTGGTGTCACGCATTCCTTCCCTTGCCACCAATGGTGCACGTCACTGCAGAGGCTGAAGCCTTTCCTAGCTGTGAGATTGCTGCTGCTGCTGTGGGGTGTTCTGTGCCCTCATGGATGGATGGGACTATATAGAACTGAATGTCACTGCCGTTAGGGGGCGTTGGCGGGACGAGTTCCATGGCTTTGGCTGAGGAGGTAATTAAGGTGTTTATTCCAGTGCAGGCAGTTCACCTGCAGGTATGTCAGCTTATAGAGGGAGGAATTAGAGCTCCATCACCCAGGGCTAACTTGAGGCAGGCTTCTGCAGTGAGACCTGCAGGCACGTGCGTACTTGAATGTAAGCATGCGTATTATTTATTGACACTTGTGGACCTCAAATGGAGACTGAGCCCTTCAGTTACTGCAGGTTATGCCTTTGAAGTGTTATGTGCTTTCATGGTTTGTTTTTTTCTTAAGAATTTGATACTTGTTGAACAAGGTCTGAAGATCTGCCTTGGGCAAATTGAGACATGGGCAGTGCAAATCTTCCTTTGCTTTTATGAAGCTATCTAAAACTGTGGCCACTGTTCATTTGTAATAGTCCTGGGCTGGTTACATCGATGTACGTGTGTTGCATTGCCTTTTGTTTGCTTTTGAACTCACAGCACTTCTTCACCTTGCCGACTTCCTCTGCAGCTGATTTTGTGCTTCCTTTATGAAGGTGTCCCCTGCCTTCTTTTATCTTAATTTGCTCTCATAATTCTTCTCTGCTTGAAATAACTTGGGCTTTTTTAGAGACACTTTCATTACACGTTTTCCTAGGGAGTAAAGCCTGTAATAGTGAGATAAGATCAAACAAAACTCAGTCTGTAATGAAATCATGAATTTGTTCCGCTGCAATTATAAAACAGAAGTGGCCCAATTGTGCTTTCTTATCCATTTAATTTAGGACTTGATAAAGGAAAGTGCTTAAGGACCTCACAGTAGCCGGTGTGTCTGTTGTGGTCGAGCGCAGGGGGTGCTCCTCTGAGCTGGAGCTGCATACCAGTCAAGCAGCTGCTTTCAGTGCTGTGCTATTGGACAGCTGTTGGCTCAGTCACAGGACATCAACCACAGACCATTAACAGGCAGAAGCAGCCACTCAGGTTTTCAACTGCAGAAGTTTGAGTCCTGCTTTGGCTGTGGTGCAGACCAGGCAGGTGGCACTGGGTGAGCTCTCACTGTACTGTATGTAGGTGTTGTGCCATTCTCATATTGCTGCGGATGCAGAGGTGAATAAAATAAGTCATTTTAATTGCCGTTTAGTCATCAGCTTAGGTGTTGCCATTTGTATTTTTGGCAACTACTGGACCAGAAAAAACAATACTGTTTTTCAATTACTCCTTCAGATTTGTTAGAATTTATCAGATTCTGGCTCTTTCACTTGGTACAAACATAGTATCCTGATTACTGCATTCTCTCCTTCCCATTCAGACTGCCCACATCTCTGAGTGGGCAGGAAACCAGCAAGCTGTGCATGTTGTCATTGTAGCTGCAGTGGCACACGTGCTGCAGACTGCTTCTGGACCTCGGCTGCCCCATGCCCATGGCAGCAGCCCACCTGCCCTGCTTTGTGCGTCCTGCACTGGTGGAACCACGGCATCTCAGTGGCACAGCTGTCCTTGTAGTGCCAGCTCCTGGGGTGTACTGCTGGTCTCCTTACGCAGCATGGCTCTCCTAATGGTGAAGATCAGCATCTGCTGGGAGTCAGGCTGGATGCTTGTTGCTGGCCTGGGTTAGAGTGAAGGCAAGGAGTGCAGTTAGAATGGCACGAGCGAGGTCTCCTTTGTAGCTTAACCCAGTAATCAATGATGAGGATCATAGTTCCTAAAAAATGATGTTCTGAGATGTACTTTTTTAAAAGGGTGAAGCCAGAATTTTGGCAAAGGACTGAAAAGCAGAGAAGATTTCCACCTGGAAACACGGCACTGCAGTCCTTCTGTTCTGATGGTGACATCTGTTCATAAAAATTGGTTCCTGAACCCTACGGGCATTTAATCTTGTATTAAACTATCTGTAGAATCAGAGTGTTTATCTATAAGGAAATAAGGCTCTGTTATTCCAGATCTCATCAGTGTTTGTAAACAGAGAAGCACTTGCAGTGATACTTGCTCATTTCTGATTTCCATCTCCTATCAGTTTTCTGCTGCGCTGTCAGTTCCCTGTCACACAGAGCCATCTCCAAACGACTGTTGGAAGCCACTCTCCGTGGGGCTGCTTGTGCTGCTGCCTGCTTTGATGTTGTTACCCAACAGCCCACATGCAACTGGCAGCCCTGGGCCGTGTGGCTGCATTTCTGATCTGTCCTAAAGTGGTATCTCCATTTTCAAGTCTTGTCTCACTTCAATTTATAGGAGGGAGAAGAGGTGATTTGGTATATGTATACCCGGTGTGAGATTAAGAGACAACGGTTCAGATGTTGGTCTGATCAGTTGATTACAAATCTTAATCAGGGAGATGGGGAAGGGGAGGACGGATGATTTAGGGTGATGGGGAAGGCAAGGCAGGGGATAGAAAAGATAGAAAGAGGTGAGAATTGCATAGAACGGGGATAGTCACCACCAGGATCCGGCGGTGGTCCCATTGTAAGATGTTCCAATGGTCTGAGGCAAAAGCACAGGGAGAGGAGTGTTGGGCAGCAAGAGGGTAACAGCAAGAAGCCGCAGGGTGAGTCCGGGAGGGAGGCAGCAGGACTCCGGTAGCAGGCCCAAGAGAGTCTGCAAGCAAGCAGGACTTCCATAGTGAGGGATCTGATGGCAGACACCTTGTTCTTCAGCGTGCAGGCATCACGTTGTGAGGAATCTGATGTCAGAAAACCTAACTTCATGGTCGCTGATCCCTCTTCTGTCCTCCCTTTGTTCCTACCTATGTGACATCCCTGGGTGCACCCCTGGAGATGGCCATCTTCCTTGAGATCAGCCCGCACAAAAGACTGCTTCCCAGCTGTTCATCTGCAGCTTCTCTCTCTCTCGTTTCCCCTGGCGTTGTCCATCTGTGTCCCTCAGACAAAGGATTTCTCAACCCTTGACCAGGACTTGCTTGGACTTGTTCATCTGTGTCCTTCAGCAAGCTTTCAGTCAGTGGTATAAAAGAATGACCTCTTACACATCTCTTATTGTCTTTCTTTCAGGGAGCATTGTGAGTGTGGGAGACCCTAAGAAGAAATACACTCGGTTTGAAAAAATTGGCCAAGGGTAAGTCCAGTCATGGTAACTCATACACAGACATGGGCTGCGTGTTTTGCTGCTATGGTGGCAAAGTGGGAACCTGGGCAGGCTCCAGCACGCTCACACCCTGGGTTTGGATTCTCCAGCCTCTTGTTTCTTACCAGTATTTTAACTATCCAAGTATTTTACTATCAAATCTTGGCAGACTCCCTGCCTGGTCCAGGTTTTCTTCCTTGGCTGTGCTGTAATTCCAGGAGTGCTGATGCCATTTCTGTCAGAGCGGGAGCATGCTGCTGTCTGTGCATGGCAGAATGCTGCTTGCTGACATCAGGAGATACCTTTCAGCCTTAACAGTGAGGTTTGATCTCAGGGTAGTGTGTTGCTGACCTACAGCTGATACATACTGAAGAAAGCCAGGCACACTCGTGCTTTTTTTCTGGCAGGCTTTTCGGTAGATAAGTCAGATTTGATAGGACACTTGTGGGGAGGTGTTTCTTCTCCATTCACTATAGAAAACCCTTTCTGAGACTCTGGATTGCTTTCTACCTGCAGCTTTGCTTCTTACTGTCGTTTGTAAAATGTCAGTGGACACTCAGAGCCATGCCAGTCTCCTGGAGATAAGTGTCAGCTGAAGAAGTGAGATTCAGAGTAAACATGTGTGAATGGGCTCTTCTTGTCAGTCACAAAACGACCATCATCCTCACTCGCTATCTTTTGTTCTGACACTGCTAGGAGTGAGGTTGTGCAAAGGTGCCTCAGCAACTGGTAGAAAGGCAAGTGGCCCTGGAAGGATATCGAAATAGGTTTCCTCTGGGATGTTGTGCAGCCAGAAAGTCACATACCGTTGTTGCTATGGACCTGTGCTGCATGTCTTTCAGACCTGCATAGCTATTGCAGTAAACAAACATGTGGGACTGTTTTAACACCTTGGACATCAGCTGCACATAAAGCTTTTGTTTAAGACTTGCTGTTGCTTTTATAATCGAAGTTATGACCATTTTTGTTCTCAAATACCGGAACGCTGAGTGCACTCAGTAATGCATTTCAGATTACTTTGTCCCCCAGTTCGTACAGGAGGAGGGACGGCATTTAGGCTCTCAGTGTTACACTGCAGGGAGGTGAGCAGCTTTTCAGTAGCAGCAGTAGCTTCAGTTTAGGGTCTGAAGATGCTGCAGACACTGGACGGAACTTAGTTAACTGGTGCTTGACAAAGGGGCTGTGTTTGCTCTGGCTGTGCTTAGCTCTTGGTAAAAGACAAAAGCAGGATGGAGCCGTGAGCAGTCTGGTTTCTGGTGGTTGGTAGGTTCATTGGCTTTAGCAGTTTGTATTTCACTGCATCTTAGTGAAGCAGACCTCACTGTAGGTCCTGGTAGTTGCCTGGCTGCATTAAACTGAAGATTCTACAGAGGAGTTTAAAAGTTAGATACGGATCAGAAGTTACGGCTGCTTAGAGGTAGAAGTCCTTAATGCAGAGTCACAGAGCCTTTGCTGTTAATTCACAGCCTTAAATTCCTCACCTTTATCTGAGCTCTTCACAGATGTCCTGTAGCCTACCAAAAGGCATCCTCAGTGCAGCAGCTCTTGTTAAGTAAATCCTGACAGAACTGTACTCAGGAGGCACAGCGCAGCGTTAGGAAATCTAAATAGATGGTGTTGGCTTTTTGTGAAAACAAATTGGATTAAGCTCAACAATTAGTCATAGAAAAACGCATTTGCATTTATATTAAAAGAGTACGTGGCGTGTCCAATGATCGCATTGTTCCCAACACCGCTGGTGCTGTGCTGCTGGTTGAAGTAAGGTTTTCAGAAGCATTTCAGCTGGAGATAAACAGAAACAAAGCAGGTGATGGGGCAAAAAGGGGAAAACTGACGTTGTGTTTTCAGCCACTGGGACACCTGCAAGACACACGTTCCCACTTCTCAAATCTCCAGAGCCTCCCTTGCCTTGCTGGCTGTGCAGCCATGGGTTTCTTATCTGATGGCAGCATGTCTTAGCCCCAAAGGAAGCCCCAGTGGAGCCACACCGTCTGATAAACTCAGAAGGATTTCCTGTAATGATGGCCCTTCGTAGCGCTGCAGGAGAAGAACCTCTTGATGAGAGGCAGATGTCAGGCAGTGGGCTGCGTTGTCTGGTCTGCAGGTCACCTATTTCTGGTGGCTCAATGTCTCCTCCTATGTCTGCTGTGGAAGCACAATGCAGGCACCACAAAGAGCCCTTCATATCTGGTGCACCTAACAGAGCACCTGCTGAATGGCTCTTGACAAAGAGAAGCTGCTTTAGGCTCCCCTGTTTTGGATCACTCTTGGTTTTTATGTGGGACGTCATATACCTTAACGTGCTCCAGCTGTGATGTGTCAGCAGGGCTGGAGAACAGTTCCTTGCACGCTAAGAAAGCTGCCTCCAGATCCTTTCTTCAGAGGGCTGATGTGCCCCGGGGTCCCAGAATGACTGGGTGGTATTGCCTCAGTTTTGCAGATAAATAAGAAGTCTAAGAAGGTGTCGGTAGATTTCTTGTTGAACTTCTTCGGGCTAAAAACTCAACCAACCAACCAAAGCCAGCAAAGCAAAACTGGGGAATATTTTCCAGGATTGTTTTGTTTTTTAAGGGGCGTGGGCTGGGGGAGAAGTAAAAACAGCTCTCTCCTTAAGGTTTGAACTAAGCTAATTCAGGAAATACACCAGAGATGTGCACCTGCCCTTTCTCGTCACGTTGGACATTGATCTCAGATTCCCCACGTGGTGGAGGGCAGCTGGGCAGCTGCGCTCTGTGCTGCTGGAGGGCTGAGTGAGCAAGGGAGAGGTGGGAGCACTGCAGGCAGCAGAGATGTTCTGTCAGGGCTTGTTCTCTCTCAAAAGCACAAAACCACTTCTCATTCTTTGGTTGCTGTTTTGTTTCTAGGGCATCAGGAACTGTTTATACAGCAATAGACATCGCCACAGGACAAGAGGTAAGCACCAGCCTCCACAGCTGATTTTGCTGCACTCAATGTTTTCCCCCCTGGCAGGAGCTGGGGATGGGTTCTCAGGGTGCCTGTATGTCTGTAGCACGCAGGCTCTTCCTCCTCAGCATGGACTGATGTCAGCTTGCAAAGCGCATCAGCTGCTGTCTTCAGCTTCTCAGAGAAAGCCTTTTATTAGCATTGTGGTTTTCTGCCTCGGTAACTGAACGCTTATTGGGCTGTCTGCTCTCCTCCAACCATTGCATGGAGGTGCTGATGAGTTCCTGGGCAAGGGTAGTCCTGGTCCTCCTGGGCACTGTCTGTGCCTGAGCTGATGCTTCACCCTTAGCGTCTAAGGGCAGTCCTAAGTGATTTGTTTTCTTTTGTCTTCAGAACAGGTCAGTGCTCTCCGTGGTGTTGTTGGTCCCATCCCAGTTCTGTTACATCTGTCATCCCTCATTTAGACATTTCTGTAAATAAATCTCAACAAGTTTTCAGGCCTGATTAAAAAACGTTTTTATTGCCCATGTAAATGCATTAGGTTAGAAATATTCCTCATTTCTTTGTTCCCAAACGCAGCTGACAAAGTGCTCTTAGTGAGAATGTGTTGAGTGTAATTTAACTCTGTACTAAAGACTGCCTCTGGGCCTGCCCATAAGTTGGTTAGCAATACCGACTGTAAAACCCAAAGATCTGTGACCATGGGCCTCGGGGAACCCAAGTGGTGGTCACGGTTTCCCCTATTGCTATGAGGAATAAATAGCTGTGCTGCATTGCTTGCTTTTGGGCAGAATGAACTGCCAGAAAGAACACAAAGAAGAAAGTGCCGTCCTTCAGAGAAGGGCACCCTGTTTTCATTGCCCAGTGCTTGGATGCAACAACTAGCTAATGGATGCTGCTGTCATTTGTTCCCAGTTTATCTGGAGTACTGATGCAGACAGCAATACTGTTTCACTTTGTTTTCCATATAAAATATGGAATAACTTTCAAAGTATAACACAAGAACTAATTAAGGAGGAATCCTATTTACAATGCAGTTCTGCGCTTTGGTCATTCATAAGCTGGTTGTGTCAAGGGCAGAGATCTCTGTCTTTGCAGAGAGGGAGCAGGAGGCAGATTTGAAACAGCCACAGGGCCATTTCTGCCCCTGTACTCATAGCCCGGGATGTGCCCATAAAATACCAGCTTTTGAGATGCAAAATCAAAGTCCAGAAAGTTAGGAAGTGCAAGAATTTGTGTGTGTGTGTGTGTGTGTGTGTGTGTGCGTAACCTTAATGATCTCAAGTCAGGAGTGACAGCAATTGCTGACATAATCATTAACAATCATATAATTATTAAAGAATTTCTAACAGTTTTTACGTATTTTCATGGTATTGAAATCACGTGCAGCTTGCAGAAGGTGCATGAAGAATAGCAATGGGGTTAATAAGGCCATCTTAGAGGAACATAAGTGCAGAGAGTGTTGGAGATTTATGGCTGATAGTTTAAGGATGGTTCTTACAGATTTTATAAGGCAATATATATATGACTGAGTGTCCAAAGTGTTACCCAAGCAAGCACAGAAATAGGGTGTTCTGCGTTACTGACTTCCAGTGCCTAATAACAAGACCCTTTGCCACAGCTCTGATACCTTGTTCCAAGAACGCTCATTCCATGTTGGTTCTGATCTTGTGCAACAGTGTATTTGAGCTGATGCATTGTTTCCACTGTCACTTTAGGTGGCCATAAAGCAAATGAATCTCCAACAACAGCCCAAAAAGGAACTAATTATTAATGAAATCCTGGTCATGAGGGAAAATAAGAACCCCAATATTGTGAACTATTTAGACAGGTAAGTGATTCTGGTATTCTCACTTAAATGTTCGTTTATATACTGCATTGTGTGTGCCTCCGGTGGCGCAGCGGTAGAGTTCCCGTTTGCAACACCAGGGGGCCCGGGTTCGAATCCCCCCCTGTGGAGCAGGGGGTAGAAGTGCTGCTCTGCTACACAGAGGACTCGAATCCCGGGAGTTGGACTCGATGATCTCTAAGGTCCCTTCCAACTCGCACAATACTATGATATGATGATATGATACTGCAGGTCAAAGGTTGAGAAAAGCCTTTGGTTGTTGACTGAAAACTGACCTCTTTGCTACTTATCTTTAAGTGTGTGTGTGTATATATATATGTGTGTGTGTGTGTGTGTGTGCAAATAAATGCATGGGAGAGGTTGATCTTTGTATGTTAATCCCTGTCATGCTACAGAAGCCCAAACTAGTCGAGGTTGGCAGGGAGCCCTGGGTTCAGCTGGTCCCACTGGAGCAGGGTGTCCAGGCCCATATCCAGAACCCTTTGAAGATCTCCAAGGAGAATCCACGACCTCTCTGGGCAGTGTTTTGTCCCCTGCACAGCACAGAAGTGCTTATTTAGGTGGAATATGTTCTTCTGAGAGTATTTTCATATATTCTGACCAGCCCTACCTTACTAAAACAACTGCTTGTAGCTCCACTGCCTCCCTTGGTCATATTTTGTGCATATAATGCAAATATATCACCATACAAATGATTCTCTTTGGCTTTTATGGCTGTTTTCCATTGCTGTGGATGCCAGACAGACTAGGTTCTTGTTACTAGACACATGCAGTTTGCCAGTTTTTAAGCAGTTTTTCCTATTTCTGGATGTATTTTTTAAGGTTTTCCAAACTGTTGACCATTTCCTGTCCTCTGTGGTACACCCCTCCCTGCCGTGGTTACTATGAACGTTGTGTTGTCTTATTCCTAATTTTTCTGTGCTTTACAATGATGAACCAGGTGATCTGATATATTCTGGTTCAACATTTACCTATAAATTATGTTTATTGATCTGCCTTTCTCACTGGACTGCGCAGTTTTTGCAGCACTATCTTTCAGTATTTTCTAGTACTCCATGGCTTAGAAGGAACGTCCATTCATTTTATTCTGTCTTCATTTAAAAATGAACTGGTAAGAAAAATAACTGTGGTAATTATTCCTAAGACAGTTTAGTTACATTCATCTTAATGAAATCTGCTGTTGTCTTCTTTCAGCTACTTAGTAGGTGATGAGCTCTGGGTGGTTATGGAGTACTTGGCTGGAGGCTCGCTAACTGATGTTGTTACAGAGACATGTATGGATGAAGGACAGATAGCAGCTGTCTGTAGGGAGGTAAGACATCCCAACTGCACTTCTGATTACCGGGACAGAGTGGTACTTCTAAGCAGATGTGAAGAACATGAGTGATGGCGTGTCCAGATCTTTGTTTCTGTGTTGCTTTATTAATATGGGAGAAGAAAAGCGTGGTTTAGTGAACCGCCTGCCAGGATCACCACCCCATGCTTTGGAATTACACTCTTCTCTAAGTTTTACTGTTCTCAGCTTTGCCTCTTCCAGCATTGATCTGGAGCATGTCCGCACTGCTTCCCTTGCCTGTAAAAGCAGACGTGCTGGAGGCAGAACTTTAAAATAATAAGGCAAAACAGAGACTTGTTTATCACCGTCTGCAGCTTCAAAGGGTGCCGTTCCACCCGAGGTGGCATTTGCTTCTGAAAAGTGACTAACGTGTTATTTCCAAATACGCTGTAGGACGTAACAGTAACGTCTTTGTCGTGCAGCTTTCCACCCAGAAGTGATCCGCTTCCTTCTGAAAATGACGTTTTCTTTTTGGCAAATAACAGTTTGTCAAATGGACAAGAATGGCGCATCCATTTGAACAGCCCTCATTCGGTCCGTGCTTTCAGGGGACAGTCAGTAACAATAACTGGCGTTTCTCTTCCCAAAGTTAATGTGCCTTCATTTAGAAGGTTATTATTCTAGTGGTGTTGAAGCAGCAAGCTGCTTCTTCTGACAACGCACTGTTCTGCCATTACTGTCAATTCTTCTAGAAATTAAATCTTTTATAGCCATTTCCTTTCTTGTGTGATGAAATCAGGTCATTAATTTTTACCCTCGTGTGTGTTTTCTTTTTATATCTATCAGTGCCTGCAAGCGCTGGATTTCCTTCATTCAAACCAAGTGATTCACAGAGACATAAAAAGCGACAATATTCTTCTCGGAATGGATGGATCTGTCAAATTGAGTAGGTATTCCTGGCCGAGCACAGCTTTCCCAGGATGGAGTGCAGGGCTGCATCTGACCCAAAGGAGTGCCTGTGATAGTGTACTGAGCACTGCTATGAGCTAGTGGCACAATTCCAACACGTGGAGGAATATGGAAAGGAGGAAGGTGTAATAGCAGGCCTTTTTTTTGTGCATGCCCTTTCCAGAGACCAGAGTTTATCATCTAAAGTCTTGAGTGTGTAAAAGTCGCTGCAGAACAAACAGCCGTGACCCCTTTTCCAGCTGGGTTCAACAAGACGTTGTTAGGCATAACGTGGGGATCTCTTTGCTTGGTTTTGTAATTCTAGATGGCTTTAACAACACTTGTTTTTGTCCTCAGCTGATTTTGGCTTCTGTGCTCAGATCACCCCCGAGCAGAGTAAAAGGAGCACAATGGTCGGCACTCCTTACTGGATGGCACCGGAAGTAGTGACAAGAAAAGCATATGGCCCCAAAGTTGACATCTGGTCACTTGGGATCATGGCAATAGAAATGGTGGAAGGAGAACCTCCTTACCTTAATGAAAATCCTCTCAGGGTAAGGTACAAATCGAATCAGACGCCGATGTCTTTTTAAGCTGTCCCATGTTTAGAGACAAAATCCCAGTTACGTCAGCTTGGACTGGTCCCAGCAAGGACAGCTGGTACAAATGTCACTGGAGCACATCAACATGGCAGAGCCCTAACAGAGCGGGAGCGTGGAGCCAGTTCAGAAATGCATTGGTTTTGTGTTAATGATGCAGGATTTCTCAGGCGGTTTGTGAAATCCCTGTTAGCTCCATCTCTGACAAGGGTTTTCCTGTGGCAAATTACTCCAGCTGATGAATCTGCATGAAAAAAGTTTCGGCTCTGTCAGCAGGCAGAAGTATTTTCGATCACAGGCCAGTGTAGATGGGTTACCTCATCCTTTCAGGAAGTGTCATTGGTTATTGCGGTGCTAGATCATTGTAGTTGCTGATAGTTTTCTAAAATGCACGGATTCTTGCAGTAAAGTAATGAGTTTTTATTGTGAAGTGTTGAGATTTATACCAGCTCTTAGACTGTAATAGGGGAGGAATGTAAACTAAGGGAAACACTCGTAATGGATAAACAGATAAGTGCTACATGGTTATCTCCTGATGGGAGACAGGGATCTGAGGCGATTAATCTTGCACCTACGTACAGACAGGATTTTTGTGAAGGCTGGAACTGATGTACAGCCTGACCTCTAGTTCTTCTCGCAGTGGCAAGGCTGCACTCCATCTGACACCCAGACTGTGATGCAGACTGCAAGAGCAAACAACAGCTACAAAGAAGTACCTGGCCATGCTATTTAAGAAATGCAGATGGCAAATATACAGACTTCAGTCTTGTATTCTTGCTGAATAAATGCTCCTGGGTCTTCTTGGAAACAGGTGGAGTCTTGCATTTCTGTTTTTCCCAGGCACTGTATCTGATAGCTACAAATGGGACACCAGAGCTGCAGAACCCTGAGAGACTCTCTGCTGTGTTTCGTGACTTTCTCAACTGTTGCCTGGAGATGGATGTGGACAGGCGAGGGTCTGCCAAGGAGCTTTTGCAGGTAAAAGGGGAAGTGGCTGCAAGTAAAGTGGGTGCAATTATATAATGGCATTCGCATCAGTTAATCATAGAATGACAGCATTGTTTGAGTTGGAAAGGACATTTAAACGTCATCTAGTCTGACTACCCTTTAGTGAACAGGGACGTCTGCAGCTCAAAGTGCACAGAGCCCAGTCCAGCCTAACCTTGAATGTCTCCAGGGACAGGGCATCCATCACCTCACTGGGCAACCTGTTCTAATGCTTCACTACCCTTGTACCCTTTGTAAAAAACTCCTTATATCTAGTCTAAGACTTTCTCTCTTTTAGCTTGAACCAGTTTCCTTTGTCCTGTCACAACAGACCCTGCTAAAGAGTCTGTTCTTTCCTTCTTACAGCCCCCCTGTTAGATACTGAAAGACAGGTGTCAGATCTCCCCGGGCCTTCCCTTCTCCAGGCTGTAGGGCCTCAGTTCTCTCAGGCTGTCTTTGTAGATGTTCCGTCCCTCAGGTCATTTTTGTAGCCCTCATCTGGACATGCTCTAACAGGTCCATTTCTCTCCTGTACTGACTGAGGACTCCAGATCTGGTCAGAGATTTGGCAGTGTGAAGGAAGGAGCTTTGGGGTGCTCATTGTGAATGTCAGAGGGGCCAGCAGGGAGAGTACCCAGGCTTATCCATCCTGCCCCACTTCTGAGGGCTTCTGCCACTGAATTAAGGACAGCTGAGTGGGACTTGTTGCAGCACTGTCTGCTGCCTGCCGTAGCTGAGTAGATGAGAACCGCTACAGGTTTACTGCCAGGTTTTGTGGCAGGCATAAACTGGCAAATAGTTTTGCAGCATGTGGCCCTTGTCTGTGCTGTGAGTGTCAGCTGGCACAAGGAGGGGCAGGTTGCCTCCTTACTCCAGTCTTGGTGTCTAAAAGTTGGACCTCGGTGGCCTTCACAACTTCTAATGGTATTGGAGTTCCCTCAGAAACAGTTTATGTCCCCAGTCTTCCTGGACAACTAAAATAGCCTGTCTCTAGAAAAAAAAGAAAGCTAAGTATTTGAAGTTCCATGAAAGGAAGTAGGCTCTAGGACAGCAAGTAGCATTCCCAGAGGCCTATCCAGGCAAAAAACTCAGCAAGCTGAAGACACCTTAATAAGATTAATAAGATTATGTGCTGTGTTTGCCCATCATAGCAAGGTACTGGACATGACGACATGAAATCATAGAATGGCTTGGATTGGAAGGGACCTTAAAGCCCATCCAGTTCCAACTCCCCTGCTGTGGGCATGGATGCCACCCACCTCATCAGTCTGCCCAGGACACCATCCCATTTGGGCCTTGAGCACCCCCGGGGATGGGGCATCCTGCAGCTCTGTGCAGCCAGTGCCCTACCATTCTCTGAGTAAAGGATTTCCTCCTAACATCTGACTTACATCTCCCCTGTTTAATTTAAATCATTCTTCCCTGTCCTATCACTGTCAGACCATGCATTAAGTCAATTTCCCTCCTATTTATAAGCTCCCTTTGAGTACTGGAAGGCTGCAATAAGGTCTCCTGTGGAGCCTTCTCTTCTTCAGACTGAACAAGCCCAGAGCCCTCAACCTTTCTTCAGAGGAGAGGTGCTCCAGCCTTCTGATCATCTTCACAGCCCTCCTCTGGAGCCACTCCAATAACTTCACGTGTTTCATGTGTTGGGGGGCCTTGTCTCACACGTGCCTTAATGTAGCTTCCAGGAGGGCCTGTTGCATCACCTCCCTTGGCAAACAGGTGATGCTCACCAGCCTGTAGCTTCCCAGATCTTCCTTTCCGCCATTCCTAAAATGGGAGTGATGTTTTTCTTTTTGGAGTTCCCCGGGAACTCCACCACCAGCCATGACTTTTCAAGTATGGTGGAAAGTAGCCTGGCAGCCACATCAGTCAGGTCCTTTGGGACCCTAGGATGCATTATATCAGGCCCTGTAGACTTGTACAAGTTCATTCTCATCAGGTGGTCTCGAAATTGCTCTTGCTATGAGTGTCCCCACAGTCCCGTGTACCCCTAGTAAATGGAAGAATACTGCTTGAGCCTGTAACTGACTTTGGAAGGTAACGTTTTGTTTCTTTCTTTCCTTTTGGGCAGCATCCGTTTTTAAAATTAGCCAAGCCTCTCTCCAGCCTGACTCCTCTGATCATTGCAGCAAAGGAAGCGATTAAGAACAGCAGCCGCTAGTGCTTTGGGCTGGCATTCTCCCATGCCAGCTCACTCCAGAGCAGGACTGAGAAAAAAAAAACTCTATAGAACCTCAACTCTTCTGCTGCAGGACAGACGGATGGATGGATGGATGGATGGACGGATGGACGGACAGACCAACAGTCGCAGTCATGGTGGTAGGAGGGGAGAACAACTGTTCTCCAGTCCCTCAAGGAGTAAAAACTTACGTCTTCTTCCTGCTTTCTGGCTCCTTAATTTATTTTTAAGATGAAACAGGGCTTAAGACAGAGAGGTAATGACAGAAAATGCTTTGCTGCCTCAGCCATTTCCAAGGTAAAGCAAATTCAGTTGGAAGTTTCCCTTCCTTCTCACCCTGTGAATAAGCTGTACATTCACTTTTAAATTGTCAGTTGTTTCTTAAAGATGCAAAGTCCTTTTATGTTTGGGGGTTTTTCTTGTATGGTTTGGAATTGGAGAAGGGTCTTCATTTATAACTCCAGACTGTACTGCCTTTAGAATACAGCCCACTCACTGGTATTTGCCTACTCATTACACTTCTCAATGAGGAAGAAAGTGAAACTGCATTTCCAATCAGAAACAGATCAGGAGTGGAGCAGTCAAAACATCCTGTTGAGATACAGGCTCAGCTGTGAATATATAGTTTCTGTTCTTGACATTTTCATTTGTAAAACTAGTTGTAATATGGGTGAGAGTCTTACTAAATGGAGAAAGCAGAAAGATGTGTTTGCTCAGAAAGGGCTTGTCTGATGCAAAGCTGTAAGAGAAATGTGAAGTGAGAGCAGGCCCAGCTTTGCCCGGTGCTGAGCCTCATGGACCCCTTTGCAGAGCACAGAGCAGCCTCAGCTTCAGTGACCTCACACTGGAGGAAGGTGCTTGCAGCAGCAGCAGCAGCAGCAGGCCATAACTGGACAATCACCTCTTCCTGGTACTGCACTGATCAGTGTCAGATCCAAACTGGCAGTGGGCAGCTCTCAAGGTTAATTGTAGCTGTGCCCCAAAATGTGCGGAGTGGTGGGAGTAGCCCTCTTCAGTTTGTGCAGGAGTCAAAGAGAGGAAAAAAGCAGGCTTTTTTCCCAGGGGTGTAAACTGACACTTCTGAGGATGTCTGCTCTCCTGGTCCTCTTACAGCTCCCAGGAAAGGTTAGTAGCATCTGTGCTCCTCTTAGCAGAGGGAACGGTGGCCAGGCTGCTCTGCAGGCTTTTGGCAGGTGAGTGTCCTTTCCGTGGCAGAACTTGAGTGCCTAAACTGGGACACTGATGGAAACATGATGGCTTCCGGGATTTGGTTCTGCCTGAGCCTGTCCAGCAGACAGCTTTGGAAGAAAGTGCATTTAAGCCTGGAGCTCTGCAGTCAGCAAGAAATACAGAGCTGATTGCAGAACTATACAGAGCCATAAAACCAGCCTGCTATGTGTTCTCCTCCGTACAGCAAGCACTGCAGCAAGCAGTTCTGAGTTGCTGGGGGAGAGTGAGCCCTGGATGTGACAGGATTGTGCTTGACTAGTCTGCTGATTGGTAAGAGAGCAGAATATTTCTTGTATGCCATTGGTGTTTTATTTATTTTTTTTTCTGAACGAAAGGAGCGTGGCTTCACTCAGAAGAAGCATTTGTATGGAGTATTTGTTACTGTATTTTAGTAGTGCAACTAATCAAAGACCTTGAAAAGAGCAACCGAATCAACACCTGTATCCAATGAGCAAAAAAAAAGGAGTAAAACAGCTTTTTGCTGCAGTTTGTCATGTTTTAGGCCTGCTCCTGCAAAGGGCTAAGCAGCCTTTAAGGTACTACAGACCTTCACGTTTTGCCGGTACGAATGAAGGATGCTTGGGCTATTCTTGAATTAGGCCATTAGGTTGTTTGGTTTTGTCTTATTTAGTTACTGTCTTTGTGTTGAAGATGTCATTAATACCGCTAACTACCCCACCCTCACTCACTGTGTCTGTCCCAGTGTCTTTGCTGAGGCAACCGACAGAGGCAATGCTCATTGAAGTTCACAGAATCATGGCGTGGGTTGGGTTGGAAGGGACCTTAGAGCCCATCCAGCTCCAACTCCTTGCCATAGGCTGGTTTTCCCACCCCGGATCAGGCTGCCCAAGGCCCCATCCTCCAGCCTGGCCTTGGGCACCTCCAGGGATGGTGCACCCATGGCTCTGGGCATGAATTTCCTCCTAAAATCTAACCTAAATCTCTCCTCTTCAGGTTTAAAACTGTTCACCCTTGTTCTGTCACTGTCAAACCACGTAAGTCAATCTCCCCTGTTTATAAGCTACCTTTAAGAACTGAAAGGCCTCAAGTTCTCACCTTCCTGGGGAGCACAGCAGGTTTGATTTTCAGTAGTCGAGTAAGAAAAGGTGTTTGTTTCTTTTGCAAGCTTATGTTCTTCTCTGTCAGCTCAAGCTGTCTACTGGGAGATGGGCTTCCCTGAGGGGAAAAGAAAGGGAGACATTTAGACTTGAGAAGAGCTGCCCTCCGTTTGTAGAGCATGAATCTGAATCAAACGTTTGTATTCCGTGTAAGTAATGAAGAAACCAGTGGCAGTTCCTCCTTCCAGTATAGCAGTTAGTTTTTTCCTACCCACAAAGGAACAGATGGCCCATCCTTTAGAAGGAAAGCACTTTTTTACGGCACATTTGCTGGACATACGATACACTTCTGTTAACAGATCACACTGCTTGTGCTTTTTCTTTCTATTTATTTAGCCAATAATAATTCAGCATCCCTACTTTTCAGCTCAGTTTCACAAAAGGTAACAAATAAATATAGGAAAATTGGATGATAGCATTAGTCTTTTTCTGATCAGTGTATGTTCCAGCATACAGAACATTATTTAAATACAACTTCTTTAATAAGAGGCCTTACTTTTTCTGTTATTAAATGCTGTGTTTATTTGTCATTTCATACGCAAATGCAGAGGTTTTTCTGCTGGCAAAACCAATGGTGTGAGGCAGACAGCATCCAACAGGAACCATCTCTGCCGGTGGCTTTTTTTCAGCATGACTGTAATTGCTGAGCTGGGACTGCTTCCCATTCAGGGCAGTGCACCTCTGGCATCCCTGCGCTTCAGGCAGCCTCTGGCACAAAATCTCAGCCATCGGATACTGAAGGGCAGCAGCTGCTTTTGTAGTTTCCCAGCTCTGATAGGAAATGTGGAAGAAGCGTATTAGTAATAAAAGAAGTCTGTCCTGAAAGGGGCAGGTCTTGGACGTTATTTACAAGCTGAAGTGGGAAGTCTTAGGATTGACAACAGCGGAAACTTCCCAGGAAGAAACAAAGCAAACAGCAAATCTCTGCAGTCACCTCGGGTGTTTTTGGACGGCTGTCTAAAGGTGAAACAATGTGTTATATATATATTTTTGAAAGCATTAGAAATAGGCCGTTTTTGTTGCCAAATGCGTAGATAGATGCTGTATGTTTCAGATCCT
Organism: Excalfactoria chinensis; assembly: GCF_039878825.1. NCBI lineage: Eukaryota > Metazoa > Chordata > Aves > Galliformes > Phasianidae > Excalfactoria > Excalfactoria chinensis. Next base: position 72,929,369 of record NC_092828.1, read on the forward strand.
TTCATTCCAAGGTTCTAAAGGACTGGTTAATTGTCTTTATTTTTAAATGTATTAAATGGTGGGAAAAAAAAACCCCAACAACTATCTAGAACTTGACTATGATTCCCATCCCTGCAGTGAAGGTGTGTGGAAAGGACTCGTTAGCTTGCTGTGGTTTTAATGAGTTCTGGGACAGAAGAATAACAGCAGTAAAGTCAGGGAAGCTCGAGAAGCACAGAAAATATTATTTATTTAACGAAAAATAAAGAAAAAGAGGAGGGAAAAATAACCCCAACCCAAATGTATCTATTAGGAATCCTACACACACTCCCAGGAGGCTGCACAGGGGTGGATCTCACAGCGCTCTCAGGGTTTGTTCACAAACTGGAGCCAGGGTTGCGTTCTTACTTCTGTGTCCCGCACTTCTGTTAAGCTGTCTGTTCTCCATCTTTGGATGCCGCTTGGCTGATTTACGCTGCACAGAAATGAGCTCAAGTGTTGGTTTGTTTTTAGCTGCTTGTGTTGGATTTCTCTGATGCCAGCGGCTGCACCTCAGCAGGTCTTCAGTTTGTTCCCCCCATACCCTGCCACCCAAAAGAAGGCACTGTGCAGTCACCACAAGAAGGAAAGTACGTTCTTCTCTCCTCTCTGCTAGTTGTAGGAAGCGTCACCGTATCCTATTAGCTGTGGTTCCAATGTAGTCATTATGTTTGCCACGGAGCGTTCCTCACACTGAGCTTGTACACGTATGCATTTGTTTGCTCAGTGGCGTTGGTCACAGCTGGACAAGGATTCAGAGAGAGCTCTGCTAGCTCCTACCTTGAAGTAGAGGAGCCAGTTGTTCTCTGCTCAGGACCCACAGCGTGTATGCGAACACCAGCTTAGCCCTGCTAAACGTTATTGAGAGTGGTCCACAGACCTTCTCAGCATAGTATTGTTAGTATGCATGCAGTGACTTGGTGATGGGGCAAGCTGAGGAAGACCAGTAAATATAAACAGATTTTGTTTTTTTAACCGAGCGGATGGATGTCCTTAATTTTAAAGCCCCAGTTTTCAGGAAATGGGCAAAGAACTACCTTTATTTCAAGGGAAAGCATTTGAGGTTTCTTTGGATGCAATCTGCAATTTGGGCGATGGGGAGGCGGTCTTTAAAACCTTTCCTTACTTGTGTCTGTCCTTGAGCTGACAGGGTAATTTCTTTTTCTGGCCAAAGCTTGCAAAAATCTTGCTTATACATGTGTTAGAGTTGACTGCCGTAATCCTAGGCATGTGCCATGTATATAAACAGTCACTTTCCTGAGCCTGCCAATGGTTGCATGCATCTTTGATGATAAGTCATCTCAGAAGGAAAAACAGTACAGGAAAGAAGGAAGGAGGCTTGCATGCTCTTTGCAGATTCCCTTTGGTCTGCCATGAAGGGTAGGAGCCTGCAAACTTTGTTCTCAATGCTTACCTCTTCTTCCAAGCAAGTACTCATGTTCTGCTAGAATGTGACTCAGAAAACTAGGGAGCAATACAATTTGTTAAAGATGATTAGATGGCAAATCGCACTGGACAGCTTCCCAGCAGATTGCACATAAGCTTCAGCATATCGGTGTCAGATGCCTTGTGCTGTAATTGAGTGGGCACCACATTCGTAACTGCTTGGGGATCATGTTTGGTTTCTGTGAGGCTCACTCATTTCTGGCCCGGCTTACGTGTCAGATGGAATCAAAGCTGCAAGGACCACAGCTGGATGCAGCGGTTGAAGGTGGCAGTTGTGAATGTGGGTCAGAAGAGCCAGCAGCCACACGCACACTTGCTTGAGTCACAGTGCTCTAAGGGGGGAAGTGTACAAACTGAGAACATGAGTGTAGTTTGCGTGCTGCCTCTCCTCTGTCCTTCAGTCCTTTCAGGGGCTTGAAACAGCTTGTCTTCTGAGGAGAGAAATGTAGAAGATCTTTAAAGGTCCTTTCTAATCTCTGTGACTGAGTGTTGTCTCTTTATGTGCCTCTTCCTATGCTCAGTGACTGCTAACCAAGATTGTGTAACTGGCCCAGATGAAGTGCTTGAGATACTCATTTTTCTGCCCTTTGAACTGCCTGTTTACAGCAACATTTAAAGTCTTTGAGCCTGGTCTGGACAGAGTTACCTTCCCCTTTGTGCATAACCTGTGGCCAGCCATCTCCAGTCAGTGCTTGCACCGAGGGCTCCCTGTTGTCACAAAACACTATTGAAAACGTGGGTGAATAGTGGCAGGTGGTTGTTTTTAAACGTCAGATCCTTTTTGCTGCTGAATATTCTGTGTTTCATTTGATATCTAAGAAGTCTGTCACGCTGGCCAGATACAGGTACAGCTTCTATTCCCACTGGAGTTGGTGAGAATTCGGTTGCTGGATTCCTTGACAGCAGAACCTTGCTGCTTTAATAAGCAAGCACTGATACAGCCCTAGGTACTGAGCTGGATCCCCAGAGGTGTCACGGGTGGACAGGTGGGTAGCAGGGAGCTGCTCTTGTTCTGCGCCATCGTGCAAAGCTATTCATGTCAGAAGTGAGTCAACAGAGAAAATCTGAAGCATGCGATTCTCTTACATCCATATCTGCTGAGATTTATTTTTTTTTTACCCTTGAGCTAAAGATGCACAGAGGCGATTGCTCTTTGTCACACTGTTTATATTAGTGTTAAATAATGCTGCTAAATCAGTCTGTAGAACAGCAACAAGAAAAAAAAGTAGCCTCTCAGCTCTTCAGGTGTGACACTCATAAGCTGCGATCTGCCGTAGCAGGAGAGCTGCTTAGATGGGAACCAGCAGCAAAGCGCTGCGGAGCCCCTGGTGAGAAGAGCACCACCTTCCTGGGTGGAGCCCAGATTCACACAGGCTGCTGCGCTGCTGTGCTGGTGCTGCACCTGCCCTGCAGGTGCTGTGCGTGCAGACGTACGTCCTAGGAAGATGCACAAAAGAATCTGCGACTCTTGACTGGATCAGGATGTAACAAACTCTAAACTCCGGGTTAGTCTGAAGCCACCAGTTTAGCTGTAGGCTGGTGTCTGCTAGATTTTTTTTATTCAGGGTATCCAGACAAAAGTAAACGGAGGAGGAGCCGACATTTTCACTATCAGAAATGTATCTCATTTTGCTGTACATTCCTTTTTTAGGACATGTTATCTGTTAAAAAAAAGAAAAGAAAAAAAGAAAAAACAAAAAAAAAATAAAAAGCAAAAAGAAACGTGTAGTGAAAATCTTCTGTAACTTTGGATTAAGAGGTAATTATGATCCTTTTGCAAAGAGAACTAAGTTATTTACGTTGTACGTGTGCTGATGGCATGGATCCATCTGACTGACCTCAGCATCCTTTTTTTTTGGGGGGGGGGAGGGTTGGTTTTTTTTTTGCTTTTTGTTTTGTTTCTTTTTTAAGATTTTGGGTTTTGTTTTCAACATTAAGTTATTTTAAATTGTGGTTGAAGCAATAGAAAATTGAAATATGGATTGTGCATGACTGTGTCTTGAGTGTAAAAATATTGCAGTTTGAAACTTGGACCTAAAGTATTGCAAATAAAAGTTATAAATACCAACGGAGTGTGTGAACTGCTGCTTTTCCTATACGCTCTGCTGGTACTATCTGACAAAGTACTGCTAGGGATGGATAAAGATGACCAACATTGATCACCTGTGCCACCAGAACATCATGTTATAAAGCAGGGTTTCCTTTGTCTAAGCCTGTACTTGCCCTGTGCTGCTGGAGCTTTGCAGCCTCTACACAAACAGATTAGGTCCCATCTAACCCAAAGCTTTCCGTGAGTTTATGATAATATACGCATTCATTAAATATATACCGTATAGTTACAGAGTGAGTGCACATATGTAACTAGATGACTCCAGTCTTTTACATATTTATGTATGTACTGGGCAGTATCACTACCCAGTGATACTGGTGGGAAGGTTCAGCCTTTACTGCTATACTGCCAGCATCTGCCTCTGACATTGCAGGCCAACACCACAAAATAGGAGGCACTACTTTTGGAGCAGCGCGTGTGAGTATAAATAAATGCAATACATGATAAACTGGCTTTATAAATGCTTCGTATCCTATATTTTCTATATAATGTACAAATATGTACAGACAGCATTATATATCTATGTAATACTCTTTCCATCACGCATACATACAACTACAAACCACTGTATTTTGTGTATATAGCCAGATAGACCATACATGTATATAGACTGCTAAAAAGATAGATATATATAATGTGTTTGTGCATATGTGTATATGCACAGATGTATAAAGTGTGTATTTATATATATATACCCAATATATTTAAAGGTATCTAGCATATGTTACAGTTATACACATAAATGTATCATGTATAGCATCCAGTAATAGCGCCCCATCTCTGGAAAATGCCCCTTCTCCAGCCAACTACATGTAATATAACAATTATCTTATACATTGTGTACAGACAGAGTCCCTTCTATAAAGATGAATCATACTACATCTCTGTGTTTATATATATATATGTATATATGTGTGTGTGTGTATGCACGCATTTAAAGCCCCTTGAACAGATAATTATACTGTAAGCACGTGTATATGCATACATACACAACTATACATATGTACACATACACAGCATTCTCAGTCCATCACATTTATGTGTATCAGTGTGTAGATACATATGTTAAAGATAAATAGGACGAGATCTCTGTATCAAAAACCTAACGCTATCCATGTGTATTATCTGTGTATACCTATGTATGTAAGCCACGCAAAGGAAGCATTGTAATGCATTCTATGTACACTAAATAAGACATAGTGTATATATTTGTGTCTGTGGGTACATACATATGTATAGACACACAAACGCAAACTCGTAATTCTGCAGTCACCTCCATGGAGCTCTAGCATGCATTTTATGTATGTATTGGTGTATACATACACAAACTGCTTTTAATGTATATAAGAATATACATTGATATCATCTATACAATACATAATAAAAATAGGGGGGGTGATAGCAAGTGTTCCATCACTGACACACTCACTAGCCATCCAGTTTTTAAATATATGTGTGTATAGGTGTGCATGTATTTTTTAAAGCCTAATATATATACATACATACATATACATATAGATAAAGTGCTATATACCTGTGTGTGTCTAACTTCATAACACTGATGTCTTCGTTAGTAGACATCGGTACATACGCAGGCCTTATATACCTACACAACTCTATCCGCATGCCTATACATACTAAACATTTATAAACGTATATGTGCACACACATATAACGACCAGGACCCACCTCAGTCGTACCCACGAAGCACGCCATGAAGTGACCAGGTAAGATGGCGGCCGCAGCGCCGCCTGCGGGAGACGGCGCGTAATGGCGGCTCGCGGGATCCCCTCAGCAGGGCCTGAGGCTCGAGCGCCACCCTGCGGCCAAGCACGCGGAGCTTTGTATTGAAAAATAAAGGCTGGGATTTGAAATGACACACTTTGCAGACTGTTTCCCCTCTGTTTTAATTTGTGCCCTCACCGAAGGCGGCACACAGATACAGGAGTTACCACGAAACAAAGCACAACATTTTCCCACAAGGTATGGCTGAACGCTGACAAATGCTGCCCGGTTCTGGTAACGTTTCAGTCCTGTGTCTCAGGTGAGCTCTCAGGCAAACAAACACTGCAGCAGGGAGGCATTAAGGCCCCGGTCTGCTGCAGGCTGTGTCAGTTCACAGCTGGGAAAGCAGCCTGGCCCAGCTGGGTGCCGTCTGACAGGAACCTTCTTCAGGCTAAGCACTGACCCCAGTCAATCAGCCAGTAGAGCCCATCCTTCCTTACTGCACCCATCTCAGAAGAAAGAGTTCTGGAGAATCGTCTGAAAAGGGGATTATACAACAAAACCAACTCTGCTCTCCCCAGCTGCTCGCCTTTGCTGCAGGTGATCCTCAACAGCTCTGCCTGCACATGCAAGGTGTGTCTGATGGGCTGCTGGAGGCAGAGCTATTGTGGAATAAAATAGTGTGTGAAGAAAAGTATCATAAACAGGTCTTAATTCAGAGGAAGGACAGGCCAGACTGAGTTGCAGCTCTCTGTGTGCGTTGCCTGAGCTCTGGTCTGAAATTTATCCTTTTCTAAAAAGAAATGCACTTTATAATCATATCTGAGAGTAAGCAACTCTGAAGCCATGAGTTTACAGAGAAGTCTTATACTTGCCTGTGGGGCTGCCAACTGCATGTAGCTCATATCTGACAAATGCTCTGCGTGCAAAATGGCTTGAGCCCAAGCTATTTAAAAAAGAGTTGGATTTAGGTACTTGGTACATGCAGCTAAGCTGATGGCAGCATAATATCCTTCATAGCTTTATATTCCAGACCTAACATGTCAGACAAATCATTTTCCTCCCACAGCACGGATCCTTTTGGAGCCCTGAGCAGACTGACTTATAAACCTTTTCTGAAAACATTAACTCCACCAAGGGCCATTTTATAAGTGATAAATATTGCACAAAATGGCTGAAGTAGTTATGAGGTACACAGAAATACAAGCTTCCTGGCTGTACAAAAGGCAGGATAGTAAGCCTTTAGCTTCACTTTCAAGACCAAAATTTGCAACCATACAAAATCAATTTCTGAGGGGTCGTTTCAGTGAGCCTCTTCTACACTGCCAGAATCACTGCATAGCCTGACAACTCAGAAATGTCTGCTGTGAAGGAATCCTATTGACAGGCCATATGCAGATGTTACAAGGAAGTTTGTACCCAAACCTTGCTTTGAAAAAATGTGAACAATACTTGTCCTCCATCATACCGAAGTTAAAGTTTCTCAAAGATGTGAGCTCTATCAGCAATAAACCATTGCAAAATTTCCAAAGAGAAAACCTGGTACCTGCTATGTCACGGCATCTTTGTTGTACAGGCCCATTCCTGTCATAAGCTAATTTCCTCCTCTTCCACTCTGGTGTTGCTCATCACATCTAATGAGGCAAAGGGAGAATTATTCCATTCTAGCATCAAGTAAATTAAACAAAATCTCCTTAGGAAAGTGGCTTCCAAAATTGAGTTTGTCCTCCAGGCAAGGCCACAGCTGAACTGTGAGATGCCCATCTCTTGGCCAAAGACATCAATTTGTGAATCATCAACTTGAGGTGGAAAACAGGAAAACACAAAGAGAGCCTTCATGTAGGCAAATCTGTCACTCCAAGATGCGCCCCTCTATTTTAATATTGCCATGGCACATCTGGTCCTAAGTCCTATGACTGAAATCCTTGAGTAATGGTGTTTTAGCCAAGGAACAGAAATATCTTCATCAGTAGCGGTGAAATTAAATTTAAATATATATATGTATCAGTATAGAGGAAAAGAATTCCAATCAAAGCTCAAAAACATCCCTCTCCCAGGGGGAGTCTAGCAGTGAACAAGGACATCAGGCACGTGAGTCCGTCTTGTCCTTGCCAGCCCGCCAGCCTGCTGGCATGTGGCTGTGGAGATGCAGCTATTCCTACCTGCCTGCTGGGAACATGTGTAATGAAGTGCTAGGACCTGTGAAGACAGCCATGTCTGCTTCCAGCTTACATGTCACGAGCTCCTGAAGGATGCTGCTGGGGAAGATGGTTATGAGCTCATGTCTTAATGAGCTCATCTGCTGACAGTTTGGCACCTCTTCTACTGCTTGCTGTATGATGAACATATACATATATATGCTTTTTTTTTTTTTTTTTTTTTTTCCTTTAGAAGCCTCCCTCCCCTTATCTTGGATAACGGGGAATTTTAGAGAGCTTTTTCTTTTCAAAGTAATTGTAAGTATGTATGTGAAACCTTTGCTTACAAGTCATTCACACAGAAAGCACAGACAAGCTCTCCTGCTGTGAGGTGACAGTTCTGTCTGGCTCTGCAGGGCTTTGGTATTCATAGCTCCACGAGGTCATCACTGGAAAAAACCTTGATGGTGATGTGACCTGGCACCTCCTCGGCTTCTTGGCTGCCTCTCCCTCGAAGTTGCAGAGTCTGCTGTTCTCTGGGGTCACTGGGTGAAGCTGCCAGCAGCGCCTGTCCAAGGAACTGGTCACACAAGATGTTGCTGTTCCAGACCTAGAGACAAAGGGACAGAAATAACCCCAGATGAAACACCGCTTCTCTTTCACACTCTACTCAAAAAGGCTGTGCTGGAGGAGGGTCATTCCCATTAACCCCTCAGAAGAGCAGTGAGGAGGGGGCGTACATCTAAATTTAGCTAATTGTCTAGTGAGCATGTGGGAGATTGTGGATTTGCATGCTCATTTACATATGTTATGCAAATAAGGAGCTAAATGCAGCTTTTTGCTTTTTAGGTCAAAGCCTGCCTAGAAGAGGAATGAAAATTAGCAGTTTGAGTTTATCAGCAGGAAAAAATCTATGTGCAATCAGCTTGTCTGTGCCACTCTGCCTGCTTGTGCTCACCTCCTGCTTTCCAACAGTGCTTTTCCTGTGACTGTTAGAGCCAGATAGCTCTGCTCAGAGTGCTCCCTATGTAACAGCGGTTGCTGTTCAGTGGAAAAGGTCTAGAGTGAAGCAGCTGAACAGTGTCAAGCACAGCCCAGTAAGGGAGGCAGTTCTTGCACTTCTGCCTTGTGTTTTTTTTCTATCCCCTGTCCTTGGCCACCCACCCAGTGTGGTTTATCTCACCTGGACAATGATGGGACTGTCGATGTTCTTCCTGTAGAAAATGACTTGTGTGTTGAAAATCGCACTGGTAGTATTGCGTTGTACAGGGGAGCGCACTTCTTGGTTCTCGCACTTGATGAGCACGTAGGGATCTGCTCCTAAAACACAGCCATTAGAACACAGAATGGTAGCTGAGACCTTCCCCAAAACCCATCAGGACCAATGTCCTCCTTTGTCTGGCAGCACCACTGCTGGTGAGCACGGGAACAGGACAGCAGAGTACACCACATCCACTGCTGGTTCCCTATAGCAGAAGTGAAATACCTCAACAACTGAATGCTCAGAACTAGAAGTTGAACACCAATCGCCATGAAACCAGCCAACTCCTTGACTGGGATTATCATCTTCCCATATTCCATTACCATACACATCCTCATTTAACATAAAGTCTACAACGTGAAACACTACACTTCCCAGCACTGCTGAAGACACGAGTACCAAAATGCATCCATGTGTACGTAATTTGATATGTGGTTCTGGACTACCGGGCCAAAATGGAAGGTCAAAACTCTTCATCTCCCACAGTTCACTGAACACACATCTCAGTGCCCAGCTTTACAGCGCCTATGTTGAAAATGCTGCCTACCACATTCTGATTTGAGTTTCATATTACTGTTAGGAGGTGATTTTCATGAAGCAGCTTTGCTTGTAGAACACAAAATATTGTCAAAACACATAGAAGCACGCTGCTTGCAACAGGATTTGCTGCAGGAAGCTGTCAAAGCAAGTCCTCCGCAGCTTCTGATTTCATTCCTATGAATCTGATAGAATTTCTTTGCTTCTACTATTTTGATCTATGTTACTTTGAAGTTTACATTATTGTCATAGACTTGTGTGTCCCAGTTAATAGCTTAAATGACACTTTAATCATACATAACTTACTGAGATGATCAACATTTGAGAAATATGTTATAGTTTTTACATTTAACATTTTCTGCTTGTTATAAACATTGATATATTCATTTCCTTCCAATAGGGAGCAAGAATTGCTTTGGAAAACAAACAAACAGACTTTATCATGGGATGGGACAGACCACTCCACTTTACTTTTAATTAAACACAAGCACTACGTTTTTCTGTATGTCAGTGTAAGTATTTCCATCTATTCCTAGTGTTAACTGCAGCATATCTATTTTTTTGCTCCCTTCTACTTTTGCAATACATATTTTATGTATTTATTTTACACGTTTTAAATAAGCCCACTGAATGTGCCTTAGAGTAAGTCAGATTCATGATCATTTCTTACAGACATTTTGTCACCATCTACCTGAAAGTGCCACCCCTGGCATGACAGTCATAAGGCAGCAGCATTTTAAGGCGGCTTTCATTGTTCAATAATCCATACCCAGTTTAATTTTCCTCAGACACTCTGCACAAACAAACCACGCAGCAGCTACATCCAAAACAGACGGAGTTCCTTACATTGATGAGAAAGAAAGATTTTTCCATATGCTGCACTGCGATTACATCTGGCCAGACATGTGGCAGCCTGTTACCCTGACAACATATCACACTTTCCACAGCAGGTACCCGTGCACTGGCTTTTCTAGGAGGCAATTACTTTCTGTGTCACTGGAGGTATGGATTTAGCTCTGGGGCACAAGGCAGCACCATGCCGTGCACCCAGTGATGGAGGGGCTCCACCATTCGCAGACACATTTGGAAAATGGACCTGAATAAAATGGGGTCCTGCATGAAACAGCCATAGGCCACGAGCAACATCTGATCATTAAATGTAATCAAGAGATACAGGGCATAAGAGGTGGTGGGGAAAGAACACGGAGCTATAAGAATGAACAGGTGAATTTGCTGGATTGCAGAACTGTTAGTGAAGGGACTTGCTAAGTCAAAGGAAAAGGAGAGCCAACACTTAAAAGAACAGATTAAAATTCTCAGAATAAGCTAGAAAAGAAACTGGAAGGCTGAGACATACATAAAAAATACTTGCACATCATGACCTCATGATCGCATTGCTGAACTGCCAGTTATATCATAAAATGGAACAGGGTTGCCCCCAACCAACTCAAGCTGCCATGTCCTCCATGCAACCTGGCCTTGAACACCTTGAGGAATGGGGCTAGAAGAAAAGTAAGAACTGGGAGAGCTGCGTGTGTGGAATGAAACTAGACATGTTCTCAGCTACAGCTGGCCCGGTTACCTGCAGCACTAGGCTTGGTTTATGTGTAGCGCAGTGATAATGCAGAAAGGGCTACTAATGTGGAAAAGCAATATCCTAGCACTCACTACAAGTTGGGAAGGAGAATAACTTGAGCTTCCACTCTGGCAACCATTCTGGCAGTGGAACAGGTTCACTTCTCAGTCATATGTATGATTCAAGCTTTCTTGTGCTTTGCCTGGATATCTATCAGCTGCGTTTGCTCCCTCCTTCCATTTCTCAAACTACTCCCAGAGCATCTGCCATTAAAGACACCAGATGCACTCCTTACCGGCAGTGTCATATATCGGGGATCACAATAACTGGTTTAGAAAAGAAATGGTGAAGAGTCATTCAACACGTGAATTCAGCACAGAATTCCAGTGCAATGGCTTAATGTTAAGGTGATTTTTTCTAGAAGATAAGCTGTTAAGAAACGAGTGCAACAGACAGTAGGGAGAGCAGTTTTTAAAACAGACTTGGGAATGACAGGCAGACTAAAATGCAAGCACACAGCATTCCCCATCTTCCTGCAAACCTGCCACTATACTTGGCTCCCAAATAGCTGGATCAATTTCAGCACAAGCTAACTCAGAATGAGGTACATCCAAGAGAAGCAGCCAATATGTGTTCAAAATTGAGTCTAGGCAGCTGGATTCATCTGCTAATCTAGCAGCAAAACATCCATTACTTTTTTCCTGACAGGACAATGAATTAAAGACAGCAGCAAGGAAGAGCTTTTAAATAAACATTCATAACAGAGATTAAACAACCTTCTCCTGTCAGGGGGCAGGGATCTGATGACAGACTCCCAGGCTGGGAGTGCACTTGCTATGTAATTTTCATTCTCTTCCAGTTTCATTTAAGTAGTTTCTCAGAAATTTGTGCTAAGCCCAACTCTCACATGACAGTGAGGGGCTGAGGTGATCTATAGTGCATTCAAATCTAAAACACTCTAAGCAAGATGTATCAATAAAAGGTACCTCTGTACTGAGTCCTCTTAGTTTCCACATCCCCATGCACCAGTTCAGAGTATAGAGATATTCTGATGTTTTCAGGACACAGTTTGTCACAGAGAATAATAAAATGCCTCAGTTCTCAGAAGCTTCAGAGAGAATAATGTAATACCTCATGATCATCCAGTTCTACCTTCTGTCTCTGCTAAGGGATGGTAGTGATGCTTTACTCAAACCAGGCAGGCAAACTGGGCAAGGGGTATACAGTTAACTGATGACAAAGTCTGAGCATGAGAAAACAGCAGATTGAGAGCTGAGATACAAGTGCGCAGGTAGATGAAGAAGTCAGGAAACCCTTGTAAAATGCAATGGGATAATCAGACAGCAGCTCACATCGAAACAAGTTGCCAACAAACTCTTCACTAGAAAATGAGTAACAGCAACCTGTGTGTGTGAGGCTCTCTTAGCAGCAAACACAATCACTTAATTCACCTGTTTCCTATGTGAATAAACACTGACTGTGTCTAATCTGAAGGGACACCTCCACTTGTCTCTCCAGAAGGAAACTGCCATGTGGCATTTTGTCTCAGCTCACAATATTGATTATACAGGAGCTTGCTGCTGACTTTTAACTCTAGTTAAATTTTCTAGGAAATGGAAACGCTCCAGGAGTGGAAGGTAAGACTTACTTTGGTAACTACCCATGTGCCTGAGCTCTGAACTCAATTCTGAGACATATGATTTCAATTAATTTATTTTTTTGATTGCCTGGCTGCTATTTCTCCTTGAGATACAGGAAACAGAACAGACGTGAATCCAGAGAAGCTACAGAGAGGTGGAAGGTGTCAAAGAGATGAGAGACAAAAGTAAGTTGAATTCTTCTGTGGCAGTATTAGGAAACAATCTCAGAATACATTAACACGTTACTTTCTAGTGTATATTTACAATTCACATGTATGCTGTGTTTCAGGGAATTTCTATATTTCTATTTCTATAAGTATTTTAATGTACCAAAAAAAACCCCAAAAACCCAAAGGGGAGAAGTGCGTGCCATACTCTACTTTTTGTCCTACCAAAAATGGAATCCAGTATCAGTCAGAAACTTTGCAAACTTCCCTGCAAGACACCCTCAGAAATCAGAGTGCAGTTGTTGGTGTTATCCTTGCTACTGCACAGCTTGGTTTTAATGTGTAATACAAATACGCATGTTTGACTTTATGATTTTTTATTTATGCACTCTACATATTCCATTTCTTTAAAGCTGCCATAAGATGTGGTGATCTAAAAGATAATCTATGAATGTATCTTGTGAGTTAGAGATACTTAAAGGGAAAACGGTGCTGATAAAGAATGATTCAAATGGATTTCACAGCAGAATCCAAGGTAACGGGGAATGCTGCTGGAAAGAATGATCTCAGCCTTCCTTCAGCGCCCTATGAATGGTACTGCAGGCTGAAAAAAGGACAAAGGGTTTTGTTAAAAATCTTTGTGCTGATACAAAAGGAAAATGTTAACGTTTCTGGTGAAGTTTTATTCAAAGGCAAACAATAAGATTCATTTTGGCTTCTGTGTTCAAATTTTGCTTAAGTTTAAAGCAATTCTGTGAGCCCATTTCCTATACACAGCTCTTCCCACAATGGTGCTCATTTTCACTTTTGTCAGGGCAGTTACAAGCCCAGTTCTGGGTGCTGAAATCAGAATAGAAGATATTTCTGCTCAACCTGAACATGTGTGGTAGCACTGGGTCCTAACAGTATTTTGGGCTGTGCTACGGGAGTATCTATTAAACATCAGTTTTAAGTTCCATTTGTATATTCCAGAGGTCTGTGTCACAATGCACCAAATCTGACAACGCTCTCAGCTGAAGCCTTCTCGTTGGCAGCTGCAGGCAATTGTTTTTAATGATCCTGTCAAGATTGTAATTGTGCTAAGGATTGTGAAATGCTAAGGGTGGGATCTGGCTTTCAGTACTTTATTGTAGGGAATGCTGGAGAAAAATGTTTAAGGAATTTTAAATGGAGGAAGAAAAAAAAGCACCTTAAAAATGGAAATGGCCTTCACAGGGCAAGCACAAGAACATACTCCCTCTTTTCAAAGTACTGCTTTGCTATTTCTGTCACATGCAGTGATATATTCATTTATCCCATCCATCCTGCCTTTCTGAGAACACGGGGCTGTACTGCTTGCTTGACTGAGGTGTCTGTAGTTCCTTCTCTTGAAAAACACGAACAAGTCAAATGAACTGAAGCAATGCCCTACATTTCTTCCCTCCAACATTCCTGTCCCCTGAAGAGACAACCAGAGTTAACAGAAAGGGACTTGCACAGTGAAAAGTAGATCAGTGGGTACAAGGAACAACTATAAAAAGGGAACAAAACTGTAGCCAGCTAGTGGGAGAAATTTTACAGTTAATCCACAAGTCTCAGGATGAACTGCACCGAATGTCAAGGTCTAATGATTTCTTTACCACAAACTGTCAATGAAATCGAGTTTCATTTACTTTCTCTCCTCCCAAGACTTAGTGCTGGTCTTCTATTCCACTGGTCATGAAAAGTAAAGGATGACGGACAGCAGGAGTAGAAAAGGAGGAAGTAAATGACAACTGGACATGCTTCCTAATTAACTGCCAACATCAGGTACCAGAAAGACATTAGGCATTCTTGTTTCAAGACACTTCCTTCAATGTGCAGGCACACAGTCTTGTACAAGTAATTTAACCTCTCCCTCTCATAGTGTACCTAGCAAAACAACATATTTCTTCCCCTGAAGTGTTATTTAAACCTATGGTAACGAAGAGCAAAGTGTTCTGACAGCTATGAATGATATCACTGAGGTAAGTCAGTCTGTGTTATTCAACAGTCTCCCTGGATTTTTCCATTCAGAAAACAGATACCCCTGAAAAGTTAATTTCTTACTAATCCCTACGAAAAGCTTCTCAGGAGAGTCTGGCTACTACAGTCCGTCTGCACCCAGTATAGATGACAGATGACTCTTGCCTGTTTACATCATCCTATTCATCTGAGCACTCCTTTTGAACAGATTTTACAACCTGTTGAAAAAAAAAATCCTACAAACCTTCAATTTGTTTGGATAATTTCTGACTGCTTACATACCAGCTTAGCTCAGCTCCAGAGGACTGAAGAAGCCCTTTCCAACTCTCTTCCAGGCTTGCTTTACACTTACCACCTGATCCATCTTGCTCCTGTAAGCCTTCTGCTGCATGGATTTTGATTTGGGTGATTCTGCGTGGATAGCCACAAAGAAGACTCCAACACGTCATTTCAGGCTTATCTGCTGTCAGCTCTCTGAAAAAATCAAGGCAGAGCAACTGAAACAATGAATTTCAAGCAGTCTATCAATGATTTTGTATTTTTGGCCTTTTCTGAACTTAAAATTTGTTGCAAATTTCTGGTACAGGAATAACAGACTTGCAAAAATAAAAACAAAGCCAACCATGCTAAATGTATTTCATCTCTTGTAAGACAGCAATACAAAAATGGCAGGATTTTATTTTTTCTTAAAACAAACAAACAAAAGTAATATCAAAACAAGACAGAAATCCACTGGGCCTAGTTCTACTAAGAACTAGTTCTGCCCTCACTGATAGCCACTAGTTTCGAATGTTTGGTTAAAGACAGTATCAGCTGTACCAGCAAGTACCAACATGCACAGTTCTGCTCCAAAACTTGAGGCAACTACAAAAGCCAGACCAGAAGATCAAGTTCTTGTTCCAGTTGCTCTTAAGTCACCAAACAAAAATGTCCTGAGCACACACAAAAGCCAGTAGACCATCTGGAGATCCTTGGAGATGACCCAGGCCATCTGGAAGGACACCTTCTGGAGTTCTAAAGGGATGTATGTTAGCGAGTCAACAATATTTGAGGGCAACCAGGCAACTATTTTCGAGAAGGTGCCACCAATACAGGCAAGGGAAGATCTCATGCAACTGTGAATGCAAAGTACCTGAGCTTTGATGGCACATCGGTGAAGAGTCTCAGGATGAACTTTGTAGTGATGCCAGGAAGATATGTAGTTGGGATAAGGATGTAACGGCCTTGCTTAAGGATCTTCTTCAAGAACACATTGCGTGTATTGATGTATGGAGATGTGGCCACTCTCTCCTGCACAGTCAACTTGTGTAGTCGATAGCTTCTGTTATCTTCTACCTACAACCACAGAGCAATATAAAGATTAGTGCAAGGAGAGATATCAGAGACAGCAGGCAGGATTTTCATATATCATGCAGCCTTTCACAGGCAGAAAAAGCACTGTGGTTTGTCACAGTTCACGCACTGAAGCTGTGGCATAGACAGACGCCTGACAGTCAACTCAGTGCTCCCACTGCTAGACCACACCAGCTCCCAAGCAACACTGTTTTGCACTTCGCTGCATGGGTATAGACATGTACTGATACATCCCGAGGTGCAGGTGATAGTTTGGGACTGGCAAAGACATCTGTCCACTAACAGACATTATGCTGCTGCAGAATTCTGAACATCTGCAGAGATGTGTGCACACTCCAAGGACTTCAGCAGCTAAGCTACACTGACATCTTAGATGAGGATGAGATTTATCTGCCTGCTTTTTATAGCATGCTGTACTCCACGTGTGAGATACAGCCCTCCAGTCTTATATCACAGCCCTGCCTTTTTTTCCTGGTATTTCTCTTTCATCTTCTGATAATTTACAGCATGGTCTTCTGAAGGCCCGTAGCCATGTTAACTAATCTGGTGGTTTACAGCTTTCCTGAAACAGAAAATTATTGAACAGAAATAAAAGACAGAGCACTGACATCTTCCTGAAGGTGCAATTTCTTTTCCAAGCCTTCCTAGCAATTATATATACATACTAGACATGAACAAGGCATGGGGAGGTTATGCTACTTTCTAGACTGACATTTTTCAATACATTTGGTAAGCAAGCAATTGTTAAACATACAGGTGTGATATAGATGCCAACAGCTGTGACTGACTGTTAAAGAATGGACTATTTTTGAGGTAAGGCCATAGCCTGAGCACAGCCCCACTAGTTACAGCAAGGGATTACAAAATAATCCCTTGCCTTAGTGAAAAAGCAGATGCGTAGCTGTTTCTCTTGCTTTCCTCCTTCTGCTTTTGGTCCTTGTGTTTTCATTTGACACAGCTTGACCTAGGAGTGTAATTAAATTACTGTCTGGAATCCCTTTGGCTTCTTTTCACATGTTCTCATTTCCTACTCACTACTCCAGCTTTTGAAATCGCTCTTGACGCTTCTGACTTGTCTAAGTGGGAAAAGAAGAACTGCAGACTTTCAGAATTCATTCATTTGGCTGTACTTGCTGGTGGAATGGAGATAGGAGCCTCCAGTGAGAAGGAGAAACAAAACCTCCTTGTTTCAGGCATTAGTACTTTTTTCTGTGAAAATACATTCTGTCTCTTCAAAGCTTGGAAGAATGAAAAACATTCAGAATCCTTTTGCAGCAGGTAATAATGACTTACACTCCTTCAGTTCAAATTGAGTTTGCATTGAACTAAATTCAGTGCAGTTCAAATAGTCTGTCTAATGTCAGCTGTGGAGACTGAATGCAGTATACGCACACAACTTGTGGAGAGGAGAGCCAGATCACTCTGTGATAATTATGCCTCTATCAAAGATTTCATTTGCCAGAATGAAGCAAGATTTCAGAACAAACCGAACCAGCTGTGCAGATGGCTGCCTACCTTGAAGATTTCAAAACCAATTATGATGTTGTCTCCTTTCCCTACTTTTTTGCTCCTGCGCCGATCCTCCTGTTGTAATGAGATCAACACTTTGTCTTCTGTCTTCTTAACATCAAAGATGTACTAGAATAAGAGAGTGGAGACTAAGCTGATAAAAAAGCCTTATTAGACAGAGGATAAAGCTATCACCAAGGAAGTGGATGCATAAAAAGGAGGGACCTGAAAATACATTTGAGGGTAGGAGGAAAGTTCTGCATAACGTGTTCCCAGCAATTTACATCTTAAAATTAATACTTATTAAAAATAAAAATACCAAAACCCACAAAAACGCGGATATAAAAAAGCAGGTAAATTGCCTAACAGGATAGTATGAGATGGTACTAAAAAATAACTGCTGAGGCAGCAGAAGGGAAGAGCTGCTCTGAAACTTTCATTTAGATATACGTAAATCAGAAGTGAGATAAAAAACTAAACCAATAGATTCCAGACAGCGTTCTTGTTCATTTTAGACTATTCTCTTTATCTTTTATCCAAACTGTTTAAACTTGAATGGACCTGGGTTTACAACCAATCGAAGCAAATTATTTCAAGCTTAGGCACCAATTCCTATCTCAATAAACTGTTCTTGAATTGATTACAGTACTGAAGCAATTCTACCAGTTTAAAATGAGTCTGTGGGCTTGATGCAGATGAAAAGCATCCAATGGGTGTTTCTGTATATGATAAAGAATTAAACACACGATGTATCTTGCTCTGGATTTTATTTCTTTCTTGCACACGGAGGGCAAAATCTAAGTTGTCAGAAGCAGTGGAAGAGAAGGGGATGCTATTCACCCCAAGTTTAGACAGATGCTGTCCTATCTATCTAAATGCAATTTTCATCCTCAGAGACCTTTGAATGTGAATCAAACACATAAAAGCATACATAAAACTGCAGCGGTGCACAGCTGAATGCTGTGATTTCAGCTGAAACTCTCTGACTAGCATGAGGAGAAAATCTGTCAGCAGTCCATCCCTTCTCCTCCAAGAGCTGCTGAAATGCCAAACTTCACTGAGCTTTGCTCTCGGATAGGTACTGAGATTGCCTTGGTTACTGTTGTGGAACAATCTCCTGAAATATCCTAACACCCCTCCAAATGTATGGTTAGAGCCGTGCAGATATGGCACTATACCACTTCTCATCCCTGACCCTCACCATCTCAGGCAGTCACACACACACACACACACACAGGGAAACACCAACCACTGGCTGAGTTGCCTGGAGCACAGCAGTACTGGAAAGGAACAAAATCAATACCTTCCCAAGACTCTGGTATCTATTAGTTGTTTCTAGTATTTATTGACCAGATCAGACTCCTCCACAGCTACTACCTATTATTCTGAGCTGGCTGTTACATGGTACCAATTTGGTATTTTTTTGTACTATTCATTGTGTAATAAATCAGCTTTGGGCCAGACAAGACACAGGACCCTGTTGAAAGAATCCCAGGGGTTTCTGGGAGCCTCTGTAGGGGAATTCAAAAAGTGAAATAAAAATATGCAGAGACACAGTTTTATTCTTATCCCTTCTGAACTGTAGGCAATGTTACGCTATCAGACAGCCTACGATGTCCTAGAGCAAATAAAGGTGTGGAAGGGAAGCTTTAAGAGTGCAAGAGAGATCTCTTGGACTGATGAGAGGTGTGCAACTGTGGCAATCTCTGAACTGATGGCATTTCAGCTGTCCTAACAGGTACCAACCTGAAAATCAGCAGGTGGCTGTAGGGATACCTACATACCTGGCTTAAATTTACTTACTTTAATGGAACTGGAAGTGTCAAAGCCCCCCTCAATACAGATTAACTTCACAAGAGGTTTCAGTGTCAAGCAATGAGAGGGAGAACAGTGTCTCTCTAGACTGCAGTAGTACACGCCATAGTAACTTATGATGGCCCTAAGCTAACATAAATGTGTTTCAGCACTGCCATTAAGAGACTTTTAATTAACTAGCCTAGAGACAACTGGAATAAGAAGAATTTCCACTACATCAGGCATTGCACTCAACCGTAACTGTTATACTTCATTCTCTGCGATAGCTAAATACTTACAAGTACATGGAATACATTCATATTAATACACAGGAACATCTGTATAAAATCAACTTCTAGAAAGGAGGTGCTGACACTAAGTCAGAGGAGTGAAAAACTGCTTCTCTATCTACTTCACAAACTCTGGTTAAATGGATATACTTCCAAACTGTGCGAAGTAGAGACTCTCACCTGGGGATTCTGAAGGAAGGTCTCGATGTTATCAAAGCAGCCACCACAGCGATTAAGCAGGGGCTCTGAATTCTTTGTCCAAGCCCCATGCATCATTTTTGTCTCCCAGGTCTTGTGGATACTGAAGACGGATGTATTCACAATCCGGCAGATGTCCACATCAGTGAAATTCTTGCACCAGTCCTCAAATGTCA
This sequence comes from Excalfactoria chinensis, assembly GCF_039878825.1. NCBI lineage: Eukaryota > Metazoa > Chordata > Aves > Galliformes > Phasianidae > Excalfactoria > Excalfactoria chinensis. The sequence goes on from NC_092828.1 coordinate 72,949,290, forward strand.
TCCTATTCCACAGGACACCAGGAAAATCATGGTTTATTTAAAAGTAAACAGTGCTATTCACCCAAAGAGCCACAACAACACATGATATCTTCCAGTACTTTAACAGCAGGTATTGTTCAGCTTTCCAGAGGACAGATTCACCAGAAACCTCCTCATGTGGAAATACTCATGAAGCCACAATCACACTACCTTAGAGTTTCACTTAAAAAACTATCACCTCAGAGTATGAAGTCAAAATGACAGGTGGTTATCTACCAGGCTAGATTTGATAACTTCAGTTTTTGCAAGGAGAAAGGAGATCACCTGCAACCAAAGAACTGTCCACTCCTCAAGAACATTATTAGGGTCCTTGTTACATCCGTCCATGAACAAGATTCAAACTTAAATGGTCTAGACATAGATTTTTATAGTATCTCAGTGCTATTACCTCCAACTGCCATGGTAACAGGCTGGATTTCAGGACAGTTAGAAAATATTTGCTCCTTCTTTGTAATAGAGAACAGATCGGTATCTCTGGACTACCATAGTGTACTGGCCCATTAATGCTCCAGGACCAAATCCTACAGGTGGCTTCTGTTTGCCAGTTCTGACAAAGTAGAACAGAACATTTTCCATACTGAGCCCTAATAGCACATCTGATGCAGTAGTGATGATCCACTGAAGAAGCTGCCAGACTGCCTTGTTGGATCCAAGTTTTAAGCAGGATGGGAGTGATCTGGGTTCTACAGATTCTATAGAAAATGGACACTTCCTGTCTTTGTGCTGAAAAAAAAACTAAAAAACACAAAATTTCATTTGCAGCGATTGTATTTACTGGCACCTTGGTCCTGGTTGACCTAGAAATCCTACAAATAGACACTGTGGTCACTAAACAAATCTGACAGTGTGTTCAGTACTTGGTGTTCTGTCACCTAAACCAGTACATGTGTTAGCTCATCTCAGATTGTGACTGTCATAAATGTAGATATCTTGAAGGCATTTGAAGCTCGTATTTACTGTGAAGTACTTATTCTGTTCTACTAGTTTGTAATCTGTTTTGTTTCTTTTCTTTCTGTTTTCTCTGTCATCTTTTGGGAGTTCAAAAGAAACACACCTTGTGCTATTATTCATATTGGAAAGTTGTTTTTGAAGTTGTTGAATTGCAGAGATAACTGCGATTACTCAATGTAGCCATTAATTCCAACCCCTCCACCTGACTCACCAGAACTCCCCATCATTCTCAACAGTGAGTCCCAGACTTTTACGCTCTGCACTGCTGACTTTCTTCCACTCTTCAGAACTAGAAAAAAAAAAAAAAAAAAAAAAAAAAAAAAAGATTTACTAAATGAAATTAAATATTCTTATCTGGAAAAACAATTGAAATTCTCTCATGGTCCCTCTTTATAAAAGTAACTTTGGAATATAAAATGGTAGATTATAATCAAGAAAAAGGTATGTGGCCTACAGAAGGAGTTTATCATTAACTGATTCGAAAGATACTAGAAATAGACGAGGTGAACAGCAAATTCCACAATTAGAGCAGAACTTCATTGATTTCCTTTGTTACACTCTATTATAGAACAGTTAAAAGTTATTTTGGAAGGTCATATGAGATTGATTCAGTTTGTTAAAGGGTCTTCAAAGAAAGGTGGATTTCCTAACCAGAGTATTAACTTTGTCTTTCAATCTCCTTAAGAGGTAGGAGAGCTCCACAGATTTCCCAGAGTCTTTGAAAAGAAAGTGTTACAGTTGAAGCCTAGCTTCCATTTTCCAGAGTAATACTACACTGCATTGCCTGGTTTAACATGCATTTATATGTTCTACATTGATCCCAAGGGGACACACCTCTCTACATGGGACCCAAGGATTCTACACACAAGCATTATAATGCTTAGATCAGGTAACATGGCAGAATACAGCACAAGTCCCTTCCCTTATATGTTAACAGGAAAAAATAGAGTCACTATTCCTCATTCCCTTTCCATATGTATTTGGAAGATAAAGTTGAAGCTGAAGGAAAGAGACTGCCAGTCATAAGAGACATTTTCTTTACCAATTTGGAAATTCTCAATTCTTTCTTAGGCTAAAAAACAGTGGGCCAACATCATAGTCCTGTGAAATGAGTAGCAGCTCAGACCAGACCTAGCAGAGAACCACGAGGGCTTAAGTTAAAAAAAGACATACTAACTCTTTTCATAGAATCATAGAATTTCTCAGGTTGGAAAAGACCTTCAAAATCATCAAGTCCAACCACAATCCAGCCAGAGTACCCTAACAACCCTCAGCTGAATCATGTCCCTGAGCACCACATCCAAATGGTTTCCAAACACATCCGGGGATGGTGACTCAACCACCTCCCTGAGGAGCCTATTCCAGTGCTTAACAACACTTACTGTAATGAAATATTCAACATAAATCCCCCCTGGTGCCATTTCCTCTCATCCTATCACCTATCACCAGTTGAGAAGAGACCGAACTCACTCTCACTGCAATCACTTTTTAGGTATTTGAAGAGAGCAATAAGGTCTCCCCTCAGCCTCCTCTTCCCCAGACTAAACAGCCCCAGCTCCTTCAGTAGCTTCTCATGCTGCATATTCTCCAGACCCTTCACCAGCCTTGTTGCCCTTCTTTGGACCTGCTCCAGCACCTCAATGTCCTTTCTGTGCTGAGATGCCCAAAACTGAACACGGTACTCGAGGTGAGGTCTCACCAGTGCTGAGCGCAGGCACAGGATGACTTCCCTAGTCCTGCTCACCACACCATTCCTGATATAGGCCAGGATGCCATTGGCCTCCTTGGCCTCCTGGGCACACTGCTGGCTCATATTCAGATGACTGTCCATCAGCACACCAAGATCCCTTTCCATCAGGCAACTTTCCAGCCACTCTCCCTCAAGCCCGCAGGGTTGCCTGGGGTTGTTGTGACCAAAATGCAGGACCTGATGGTTGGCCCTACTGAAACTCATACAGTTTACCTCAGCCCCTCAATCCTTCTGGCCCTTTATGAAGATGGGTGTCACATTTGCCAGCCTCCAGTCCACAAGGACATCCTTGGTTAGCCAGAACTGTTGAAGGATAATGGAGAATGGCTTGGCAACCACATCTGCTAACTCCCTCAGCACTCTAGGGTGCCATCCATCTCACCCCATGGTCTTGTGAGTGTCCAGCTTTCAGAGCAGGTCCAAAACCATCTCATCACGGATTATGCAGGGCTTATTCTGTTCTCCATCCCCATTGTCCATCACAAGGGGCTGTGTGCCCAGGGAGCAACTAGTCTTACTATTAAAGACTGAGGCAAAGAAGGCATTAAGTACCTTAGCCTTATCCTGACCTTTTGTCACTGTATTCCCCTCTGTGTCCAACAAGGGATGGAGATTCTTCTTAGTTCTCCTCTTAACTGCTGATGGATTTAAAGAAATATTCATTGTTGTCTTTCACCTTGCAGCCAAGTTCAGTTCCAGCTGGGTTTTGGCCTTCCTAATTTTCTCCCTGCACAGCTTCACTATACATTTGTAATCCTCATAAGTTGTTTGTCTCCTCTTCCAAAGACCATAAACTTTCCTCTTGCTTCTGAGTTCCAGCCAAAGGTCTCTGTTCAACCAAACTGGTCTCCTTCCCTGTTAGCTTGTCTTCTCTGACTTGAGGATGGTCAGCCCCTGCACCTTTAAAATAACTTCCTTAATGTACTCCCAGCCTTTCTGGGAGAAACTCCAGAACTACCTCCCAATGGACTCTCTCAACCATGGTCTGAAAGAGACCGATGTCTGCCCTCTGGAAGTGCAAGGCAGCAGTTCTGCTGAATCCCTTCTGTGCTTCAACAAGGACTGAAAAAAATCTACCATTTTGGGATCACTTTGCTGCAGACAGCCTCCAACCTTTACATCCCCCACAAGACCTTCTCTGTTAATAATCACTTTTTTTGTTGTTGTTAGCATTCTACCAGCTTAGTATTTCATCTGAACCAAACTCTTGTTTAAAACTGGAAGATAAGAAGTTATTATACTGTTAATAGCATTGCATTATTGAATACTAACAGTGGCTGGTAAGCACAGTGTTGAACTCTAACATGCTAATTAAATGTTTTTTATGTACTACTTGCCAGCAATGGAATACATCTCCTCCAGCAATCACTGCCAACTCTGAAGGGGTGCCTGCTAAGCTCACGGCCCATATAAAAATTCAGTATAAAATAGCTCAAGAAACTGTAGATATGGTAATTTTACAGCATTTTTCACCAGCTGCTTAAATTTGTTAAGAATGAAAGATTCGTATCATCCCCAGCAGCTAGGAATTACAGATGAGAAACTGAGTCACAAACAAACTCAGTGGTGAAGCTGGGAACAAACCTTGTATTCATGACTCATCACCTTAATCATAGGCTGTTTTTCTACTCAAGATCCAGTTGACCAGAAGAACAATGTATACTAAGGTCCAGAAATTTATAACCTCCTGGATGTGCTCATGGAATGGGAAGAGATGACAGAACATTTCAGATCTCATTGAGTACTGCAGGCTGTCACTGTGTCTTTGTGTTTAATAACATGTCCAGCTTCTAGTGGCCCTAAACACAATTTTGTTGACACTGGATTGTCAGCACTTACCTGTCACTCCAGGCACCATTCCACTCTCTATTTCCCCAGGGATTCCTCAGCCTGACCATGAAGAGCTTTTCTGCCTTAAAGGAGAATGTCAGCCTTTCTCCAAGGTGCAGCTTCCGAATTGCAGTCACTGAGTAGGCATGACCAGCGACAAGACCCGTCTTTGCCTCCACCTCATTGGCTCTTCCAGAGGAAGACTTCAGCACCAAAAATGACAAAAAAGAGAACTCATGTCACTGAGGACATCTGACATCTACACATTCAAGGGGCAGGACAGGGAAGGCTAATTTTCTTTAACAGAGCTTTAGGCTTTCTTAGAAACTGGGTTTGCTTCTCATAGACTTCAACAGGAAGACTGTCGTGCTGGATGAGCAAGGTTCAATGAAATGCAAATCTAAGCATACATAATATTTGCCAAGTTACCAAAAAAGAACACAATTTCATTTAATGTATCCAAAACAAAATCTTTGAAGTACACCTAAAACCAGAAAAACAGTATCAAACACTGATACTGGAGCTAATGTGAATTACAGAGTCAGGGCAATGTTGTTTTTGAGCAACACATACACCAGGCAGGAGAGTGGGAAAAGTAAAACTGTGACAGTGCTATAATGTTTCTTCTCAGCTAGAAACAACCCAAATGGTTATGCCTCTGGATTAATCATATGCTATCTGATGCCAGCATGGACAGCTCTGCAATGAACCATATCCAGAATCTCTCTCTCACTTGTATTGGGCCATAATCCATATGCTTTAAGATACTCACTTGTACAGCAAGAAAGACACATTTGTGTCAGTGCAGATCCTGTGTGTAACTTGCAATGGTCTGATTAACAGCTCAATGATCAAGCAAGTCCTTGTTCTGGTGTAGAGATAGACTTACTAGAATTATGAAATGCACTGCATTATTTCCAATATTTTTACTCATGTCAAAATTTCTCTGGTCTAAACAGACCAGTCTTTCTCCTCAGGCAAGTGATACTGATACTGAACTGTTCAGTCCCAAAGAGAAGAAATCAGAAAAAAAATAAATGAAAAAAGGCAAAAGAGAAACTGATATCAAATCAGAAAAGACAGATGCTCTTGCAAGTGTGAGACTCTCTCCCAGATCTCTTCACCTTTCACCATCAACAGCTCCTAAAGAATCAGCACATGTGTTACATCAAGACTGACAGACATTTCCAAAGGGTTTGGGCTTCCTCCAGCGTAACACTTTCACTTGCATTTTTCACAACTAAAAGCAAACAAGACTCTTTCACAGCACAGGAGTCTGTACATTCTCTGCTGTTTTTATTATCCTTCAGGTCTTTCTCAACTGCTGGGCTGTCTTTCTTCCAGGGCCATTTATTTATTCATTTAGCTGAGATATTTAAACATCAGAGCTATTTTTTGTAAGTAATAAGAGGAAAATGATGACGTGTTTAAGTTAGCAAGGGAGCCACTCCAGGATTAAATATTCCATATCTAGCAAGCTTCACTGTGTGTATAATATATCTATCAAAAAGTGATAAATGTAGATGAGTCAATCCAAACTAATAGGAATAGCCTCTGCATAATAATGCTTAGAGACATCTGCATTTAATTTGACAGGCAGAAATACAATGCCAGGAAGACATGAAGGGATTACAGCTGCCTAATTAATTGATTTCCAAAATACAACTACCTAGATTTTGTCTACCCCTTCACCAGATCCATGTCAGGAAACTGAACTGACTCAGCATTTTGGACCAATGAATTCTTTTGTAAACACAGTTAATAACAATCACACTGCTAAGTCTGATCTGCCAGCATGGTCCAAGTAAATCAGACCTGTATTTTTAAATACAAATTCTGTCCTCATGACAAAGGTAAAACAAACACCAAAGACAGAAATTTGTTTCTGAGCTGTTGTCTTATGCTGCTGGGACACATCCTAGCTGAGTTCCCAGGTTCAAGTTAACTTCCCACAGGGATCAGATAGCTTGGCACTCTTTGGTAGCATGGCACTGGTTCAGGGCAGTGTGTGGCCAGGCATAGCTAGACATATAAGATCCTCAAGCATCTTCAAACACAGCTGATTTCCTGCTATTCTAGATAACTGCACAACAGCCATGTCATTCATACAAGTTTCAGAATGAATCAGCACTTGAGGGTCCATTTAGCACTCACAATACAGGTGGAATCTGAAAATGGAATACAAGCTTTGCTTTACAGATGGGGAAATTCAAGCAGATCTCAGCCTTTCAGCCCAACTCCAGTGTTACACCTGCAAGATGACTTTGCCTTCACAACCAGAGTTGAGAAGACTCAGCAACTTAGTGCTGAGAGAACAGTTTTCTTCAAATGAATGTCCCTAAGCAATAAAGAAATAGAATGTTGCCAACTGGCCTGTAAATTAGGGCATTCTAAGTGCATTAACCTTGGGTCAATACCTAACTGTGACCATTCACAAAGACTGGTATTTCAGATCCAGAGTAAAGTGGCCAACAGCACAAATAGCTTTGCGATTTTGTGACTGTATTTGGTGACTCTTGTAATCATACTTGGCTGAGAGCACTGGCCATGTGATAGTTTTTTCCAAACAAAGCTTTTCCAAAGCATACAAATGAAGGTCACACTGAATATACTTTTATCTAGTAGTAACATTTTTTTCCAGGTAAGAAAGTTCATTGAAATAAACTCCAAAAATCCAGCTCTCCATACGCACCGCGATGAAACAGCTGATCAGCCCGCCTCTCTTATGCACTTTCAGCAAATCTTCAAACAGCTTCATCTGCTCCGAAATAGTCTCGCTGTATTTTCCCTGTACCAAATCAATAGATTCTGCCACCGCCCCAGTGAAATCCACTATTGCATCTGCAGCGCTGCCTCCATCCAGGGCTTCATAAGATCCAGCCAACCTTCAGGTAACACAGAACATTTTAATTCATTTTATTCTGTGCTTTTAGAAGTGCTCTAACTCAGTTTGAGTATAGGTAATGTATTTGTGGCTCACCAGGGAAAACAAAACTAAGTGAAAATGCAGACTGTAGATAAACCCTTGCTAAGAAAGGAGTGGAAAGGTCCTTAAGGCTTTGGGCTGCTTATAAGTAAAGTGCATTTTCAACCTCCTAGGTTCTCTACTGGGAGCAAACCTGAAGTCCTTGAAAGTATGATAAAGGTGAGAGAGAAAATAAGCAGACAGATAGAAGGGACAGCACTGAGGTCCAAAAGGAAGGACAATGAACTGGCTCCTACTTTGCATAAGCTTTCTCCAATAATGCGCTCCAGAATTCATTTTCCACGTTGGAATGGCAGTAGATCAATGTCCCATCAATTGTTGGCAGCAGATCATCAATAACTACCTCTGTCCATATTCCAAAGCACCAAAAACGGAAACGGAAAATCCCAGCATATTTCTCTGGTCTTTTAGGGTCCCATTCTTGTTCTGGAAATTCTGGAATCACCTAAGAAAGCAGGTAAGGGGAAAGTTCACTAAATGCATTACGTTAAGATTTATTCAGAGAGCTGAAAGCACGTGCTGCCCTCGCACCGTCGTGGTTCAACTCATACTTTGGGTACTCACTCTCGTTTTGTTTGATTCTGTTACACTCAATAAATTCCCATTCCTCCTCAGATCCCTGTCGTCGTGTTTTCCCTTTGTTAAAGCTATCTGCACCCTTCCCCCTCTCCCAGAGTGCGTGGCCAGGGGCTGGCCAGGTCTAACCACAAACCCCTTCCTCTTTTTGTTTCGCTCCTTTGTCTCTCTTTTCTTTCTCCCGGGGCCTGTGCCCCCCTGTCACAGGCTGATACCCAGGGATAACCAGAGAATGACCATTGCTTTTTCAATTAACCCTGCGGTAGGGAGGTCTCATAACTGAAAAAATAAACTTTTGATGAAAGGGAGGATTTGAATCCACCAACATTTGCTATTTATCCAAGTCATATTAGCTTCTTCATGCAGCGAGCATGCTGGCCACCTACCTGCTGCCAGAGTGTCTTCCTCAGTGCCAAACAGGAGCACGCAGCCACAAACCAGCAGTTCCCCAAGCTGCCTTGGTGCAAGTCATGAGAGCTGATTCCATTCACAAACAGATAGGGGTCTTGACAGAGATCCTAACAACGCAAATCAGAGGTTACTGGGGATGATCACAGCATCCTTCTGACAGCTACCCCTCTCCACACATTCATGTGTGCTGTTCTCCCTGTCAAAACACCAAGTTTCTGTAACAGGAAACTCAAAAGCATTCTGACACAGAGTGCATTTACAAGTCAGGGTATACAGGATTATTAAACCTCTTATGTGTAGTCTATATAGCCTTATCTAAAGGTCAGAATTCAGCTGTTCTTTTCTGGCTTAATTAATTACTTAAAAGTTCCTATTTCTGCTCTCAGTTGCAATGATCTCTGAGGACTAGCATGCATTCAGTAGTTAGTAGAACTATTTGACATTAGGACAAGCTGATGAGCAGCTGAAAACAAGGGAAAGGAGAAGAAGGAAGCGTTACAGGGAAAGGTTCTGACAAAGAAAAAGTAAACATCAAGATAAGTAGCAGGAAATGAAGCTACTGACACCAGAAAAGCTTATTTTTTGTCATCGCCAGTCCCTTGGCTGTCGTATTGGCAGCACTCCTCCACAGACAGCATAAGCTGCTGCAGTGACTCCTCCACCCAGCACTGAAAAATCCAGAAAATACATCTTTGAAGTGTGTGTTACAGTCTCTGAGTCTCCTTTCTCTCATTGGTTTGGCTCTTATTTGAACCACTTTGCCTCCTCTCCCATTGCTTTCCTGTCTCCATTTCGTTTTATGTGCAGATAGTTGACTCCTGCTGTAATGTCTCCCCGCTCCTCCCTAGCTTTCCCCTTCCTGTGTCTTTCTCAAGGGGAGCAATGATGGCCTGCAGATCAAGGCACCAGAAGGAACACTTCTAAGTATCATCAAACAGGAAAGCCATAAGGGTGCATTCTGCAGTAATACTGTCTTGATTACTCTAGAAAGGGTTCTTCTAACCTGATGAATAAGGCCTCACAGATTCAGACTGGGCCAAGTGAAACTTAAAAAAAACAGCCAATCTTAACATCCCATTGTTGATACAGAGCCAGCTCTAAGATTGCTCACGATGCTCTCTATCTGAATCACTGTTTTTCCTGAACGCTTAAGAAGATGGAAGAGCAGTAAGAAATTCTGTTCTTTCACAGTAAAAGAATAATCCTCAATTTCAACTGTTGGAATGAAATTATCTCATGCTTAGGCATGCAGAAAAAATAACTCCATCTCACCTCAACACTGTAGAAGACTCCACATTTACAGCAGTCTGCTGTTTGTTACTAGCAGTGGAATGAGGAGCTGAGCTCCTCACCTGTTGGGGTCTCATGCTCCTTTGGTAATTACAGATGATGATCCCACAGGGCACATCAAAACTTCTCAGCCTTCCCTTTGATGGGACTGTGACAAAACAATGGCATCTGAACTTACTTTTTGAGGACAAAAGGAACGTCAGCGCTGAGCTGAAAGCCTGTTTTCCTGAAGAGGTTTAGCAGATGGCAGTCTGCGGTGGCTCGCTGTACACAGTGCATGGAGCTGATAATGTTTTCTCTAAGAATACGTGCCTGTCTTTTTTGGTTGGTTTTCTCTTTTTTTCTTTTTCCTTTTTTGCACGAGGCATTTCTTATTAAATAAGAGTTGGTAAAAATTCTAAATGCTTCTTGGTAAACAAATGACTGATCGTTATATGGCATTCTTGTTCCGTTCTTGGAAGCAGTTTCAGTCAGAGACAGTTTCAAAGCCTATTAACAAACCTTGCTAGAAACAAAATTGTGAGTATGATGAAATCTGACCATGTATGACACACTCATCCACAGAAAGGACAGGTTCGTTCACCTGCCTTGGTGACAATATGGAATGGTAATTTCAGCTGATGAAAAGAAACACAGTTTCCTACTGCAGAAGCTGGCATCGGTTGATCAGTTGGCCTCGACTTCACGGTGGGAGTAAAGATTCCAAATTCATTGTCTGGTAGTAATGATTTCTAGTTTGTTTTTCCTTTCAAAATGTTATTTTATTATCATAACAAACAAGGGAAAAATTGATCCCTCCTGGATTAAAATTGTTCAAACTTTGCTTTCACTGTAGGAAGCCAAAGCTTTCATCAGTTTTGCAAGAAATTAAGTACTACCATGTATTACAAATATCTTATCTTATTTGGTTTTCTTTGCCAAAAATAACTACATTAAACTATCTCTTTTTCTAATTGAAATATGTCTCATATCTTACATAGTCCTCAGATTAAAAACAGAGAGCAGTTAAGTGTTGATTGCCAGGCATGTGGGCGAGATTAGCATGTGCAGACCACTGCAGACCAAAGTAAACATGGAACAGCAGAACTTAGAGACAGCAGCTCACCATTTCCACCACAGTCCTTAAATTCTACAGGATCTTGCTTGGTAAACACATGATTATTAAACTACACAGAAGATCTGGACAACACTTGAAAGAAAATGACATTTGCCTCAGCTTCTCCTGGCATTAATCACATACGTTACAAGAGCTTCTGTGATAGCTGTCACTGTGTGGCTTAGGTGAGATGCACAGTAATAGTCAGCTGCCAGTTGAATGCTTCCACTGTTAATGCAACACCACATCCTGAAGAGTCCTTTTGAGACAGAATTAGCTATCTAAGTCACAATTCCCTCAACACAGTAAGAAATATGGTACTTAACTATATTGTTCTTAGTTCCTTGTGAAGATCTCAAAGCACTTTTGGTTGCCCCAAGCAACCAGACTTTCATCTACATGCAAAAACAAATTATTCATGTCAAGTCCGGTTTTTGTTGCACCATATGGGCTCCAACTATCCAACCTCTAGCACTACATAGCCTGTATCACTGGTGAAATGTGGTAGCTAAGCCCAGACACAATACTCCAAACAAGGCCTTGCAGTACACATAGCTCTTGCTTATTAAAGATGGGGTGGCATTTTTCTGTCTTTTTCACCTTAGTTTCATATACTTGGGTTGTATTCAGACTGATCCATTCTCTGATCTTTTTCTATGAACTTGTTGCTTAGGTCATTCCTTCTCCCCAACTTAGTCAGGAAGTCACTTAACACCAAAGTATTGTACTTGTTTGCATTAATGAAGTGATGCTGAATTTCATTCTATTTCCTTCACACTATTTTACCAAGACATCAAGATAAGTTTATGTTCCAAACCCTGTTAACAGGCTTCTGCATCCAGCCCAGCCTGTGTCCTACAGCAGTCCAGTGCCTGGCTTACTAGCCCCTTACTCAAACAGCAACGAACATACTGACTAGTACCAAAACAAGTGAAATCTATGCAGGACTGTGTTGATACAACGCCATCTTGAGAGCACTCCAAGTGATTTACTTCATCAGCCTTGCATTCACATTACAGAAGACTGAATTAGTTCCAATTTTCATACTTTTGTAGGACATACAAAGGCCTACAAAAGCCAAACTACATCAGATGTACTGCTTCTTTCTTAGTCACAAGACCAGTCCCATCCCACGCTAAAAAGAAGTCAAGCTGGTCTCAAGCATATCTGAAACAATAACCTAGTGTTATATACACTATAGTGTATGGTTAGTGTTATAACCATAGTGTATACTATGAGACTTACAGTGCTTGACAGCTGCTTGGGTATGATAGATTGAGGTCTGAAATTTCACTAAGATGCAAAAAAGTTTGGACTATAGTACAAGCATGAAAGATGGCAACTTTGCTATTATATATCTTTCTTATGAAATTTCAGAACAATGTCAGCTGTGAGAGACAATGGACTCCCATTTCACCGAATCTATGAAATGAAGTGCAGGAAAAAACTGAATAATTTCATGCATTCAATTCATTTTGCTGTGGCTACTTTGAATCTTCAGGAATCCAGATAAAGGAAAAAGTTACCCTTAGGTCTGATGGAGCATCTGTTGGCATAAGTCCATGAGCTAATTAATAAGCCATACTGGTTATAAACAGGGAGAAGGATATTCAGGAGGTTAATTAATTCACTGTGTATCTTCACAAACAATAACTGAACCTGCACTGTAAAGCATTACAAAAAATCTCCTATGGATGAGGAAAGGGAAAGATCATTTTGTAATGGATGAGATTCTGTCAATTGTCTTGGACAAAAAATAAGATTTGTCGAAAGGGAAGAAGAAAGAAAAGCAGTAAAAGCATTTGCAGAGAAGATTTTCAAAGGATTCAGTAGCATTTAGAGCTTACTTTCTTCAGGACCATTAAAAAAATCCACTCCTAACATCATAAAAATAAACCAGCATTGCTTATACAGAGACAGGATCTTTCCTTGATGAAAACACACTGATCTGCTTGAGCTGGGTAGACCATTGCCTTTGTTTTTTTAAAAGCAGTCTGATTTATGTCAGAAATCATAATCTTTCCCATTTTGTTTTCTCCTGTCCTCATATCATACTGAACCAGCTCTTGCAAAGAGTGAGTTTGGTATAGAAAGGTAAGGAAAAAGAAGTGTAAAGGGCAATTCTTCCAGAATATAGAGGCACAAATTCAGCTTGTCTGCTAACTATGAACCAGCCACACCTAAAGGAGGGTAGCAAAGAGAACGCTTATTTTGAAGCTGCATATCTTTAGAGGTAGAAGAGATTGTTTATCTCATAATAAATCCCAGATGTGCTGGGATGTTTATAGAAATCCTTTGCCAATGCAATAGTAGTTAGCCCTAGGAAGAAAAATAATTGAGTTCTACTGTGCTACATATTTCAGCATACACAAAAAGCCTTTTGCAACCTTGTTTTGCCTGAGAAGACTGTTTAAGGAATGAAAAAAGAGAATCCTTGAGTTACAGTCATGCTCTGTGGTACAGCTCTACCCTCTTAAATGACAGCTCTCAGAGAAACTTCCTTCAAAAGGAAACAGATCAGGTATGACCTCAGTAATAGCCCTTACTGAGTCTGGAAGTAGCAATTACAATCTATCCTGCTACAGCCTGTAAATCTACAAAAGGCAGATTTAGTCCTTCAGTTTCTGTCTGTACAGCCTGAGCTCATGCTGCATAACTCTTCTGTCAACTTCATGCTCATTCTCCAGCAACATCTGTTCCTGAATGCAAGATAATGCCAATACAGCTTAAAAAGAGAAATCCACCCATACATAGGCAAGGGGAAGAGTATACCAGTTTGCTCCAGCTACATGTAAAATATGTTATTTGGGGATTGGGAAATAGTTATTCCCTACACTCCCTCTTCAATAAATCTTGTTACAAAACTAAATGCATTACAAACATTTTAATGGCATTCTTCTTTTCCATGTTCAATCTGGGGCTAGTTGTGACTAATACTTAGTAAAAGCCATGAGTTTGAGCCTTGCCCAGTCTACAGGACACATGTATTTAGGGAAGGTTGGAATCAGTGTTTGTGAGGAAAAAAACAAATGCTGGCAACATGGTGTGTATTCTGGCTGCCACTAGATTTCACCTGACCCTTGCAACACTGGAGCTGCTCTCACCCAGAACGCTGACAGTTGTTGGAATGGGTAGGACTGATTTGCCGTAGGACTGACCTTCTCCTGAACCTCAGCAACAAAGTGTTTACTGAAGGTCTGAGGGCTCTCTGCCATTTCATTGTAGAAATAACTCAACATGTGATGGAGGACTGACTGGTCTCCGGATGGATGGAGGATGCTCAACACTTAATATTGGAAACACAGGCCTCAAAGGAGCTTTTGCATGATGAGCTACCCACCAGCAGGAATAAGGATATTGGAAATCTATTCCTTAGCCTTTAATAAAATCAGTTATAAATGAGTTCAAATCATTATTAATGACTGGAATGTGCATGGCAGCATGGGGATACCCAGCACACAAGGAAGAACTCCAGACAAATCAGACTCATCGCACATGAGCTGTGCAGTCAGTCTGCATGTGTACCATAGCTGTTTGTTTGGGTGCACTATTTAGCAAGTTGCAACTGCTCCAAATTGGCTGCCAGTAGTGAAGGAATCTCAGAAGAACTGACCTCCTTTTTCCACTGAAAAGGAAAGCAATGGAGAGCATTTCCAAGAAAAATTCAACGTATGGTAATTTTGAGAATCAGGTAGCATAAACCAGACCAACTATTCCTGCAAAGATCAACCTACCGAATGCTGGGAATGTCTCTGCATTAAATACACGAGTAAAAAGGGGAAGACCGAGTTCAGAGGCAGTCAGTTTAGAATAACTGACTGATATCCCTTTCAGGCATAAGTGGGGTGGGTGAGGTTAGACCTGGGCTGTAAGTCAATCTCTTGGTTCATCAGTCTAAAAGGCCACCCATCGTCTTGCTGTGCATTCTTAGTGCTTTCTCAAAACATGTTTTTCAGTCAAGTTCGTCAACCAGTTTCCTAATAAGGGAAATAAAAACAATGAGAAAAAAAGGTTGGAAAACTTCAGTAATTTTTTTACAACACTGAAATATTCAGCACTGGACCAGTGTAGAAACAAGAATTCCCAGGTCTGTACGCCTGACTGCTCGTCTCTGGCAGCAGCTATTTTCTTTGCCTGATAATAAGTACCATTAACAAGCTCAGTGGCCAGGACCTTTCTGGGCTTGTCCAATCTGACCTAATGCTGTGCCTCAAGGGACTGGTAATGAATGCAGACTGAACTCTTGATCACTGTTTTTATAAGAAAGAGAATATGCTATTTACAAAACAATATTAGATTTCAGTAGATTTCAGCAAAATCACCCTGCTTTACATTATTACATGGTCAATGGACACTGCGTAGTGAAAACCAAGTCAGGCAACATAAGAGATGTAGTCTAGTTTCAAGTTCCACTTGAAAGGAGATATTTCTTCTTTATCCAATACCAATACATAGACATTAACGGTTAACAAGCTCAAATCTAAACCACAACAAAAAGCAGAAATCTCTTAAGCAACAAGCTCCTCCTCCTCTCCCTGGTCCCTTCTCAGCAGGGCTTGGTGTCAGCCTACATGCTGGTATCTACTGATTGTGACAGTTACCTCTGATACTTTATGAAGATAAAAATCCTTCATGCTCTTCTCCCAGTCTTGATGTTCCTAATCTCTCACCTTTGCCAGAGAGCACCTTGAAGTGGTCTTCCCCACTTTGCTTTAAGTTTTTTAATGCCTGGGATAACAGTGCATGAAGCAGCCACTGCAACCTCCTAAATACCGAGTTATAATAGGTGCCATGCCATACTGTACTGCATGTTTGATTTGTGACATAATAACAGTAAAGTCGTATATGGAATTCTGGTCATAAGACACAAGCTTCTTCAATTATCAGATGACTTTCAAATCTTATATTTTGAAAATAGTATTATTATTTTTTTTAAATTACCAGTTATGGTCTTGCTAGAACAACTGCACTTTTCTGAGCTTATGCAGGTCAGAGCCAGAGGATTCTCAGTTTTGTTGGGACACATACCTGGATGTGCCTGATTCCACGCAGAGAACCACACTTAGTGCCATATCAGGACTTCAGAATTTTATCAGACCACTCATCTTCAGGAAAGAAGAGCCATCCCACCAGGTTATTGACCTTTCTGGTATGGCTCGATCCTTTCATGGCCAGACTAGGTGTTGTTGCAGCCAGGAGAGCGGCACCAGCACCTGATGCTGCAGGGGTGCAAGCAAATATCAGGGCAGCCAAGTGTTTCTAGGCAATCATCAATATCAGCACCCATTAGAGTGGTAAGAAACGTCACCAGCGTTACTGATTTGCAGTCAAAGGGTGTAACACAGAAAAAGCTGATAAGGAATAAAACATATTAAGAGATCTCTCACTTAGAAAAACATAGCAAGATTTTTTTCTAATTTATATCATGCTGTTTCTTTACGTAGTGCTCTCATTGTATTTATCCATCTTATTATTTTCCCAACTTGATATACTGATTTGAATCTACTACTTCATTTCAGTCACATTCCTTCAGTAAACACTAATATTACATCTATCTGACACCAAACTAACACAAAGAATGTTATTCAACTGTCAGAAAGCAGAAAACTACAATACAGCAGACAGGAGACACGGAATCATTTTATCACAAAATTCACTAATAGCCCTGTATCTTCATCAGACTTTCAATCCCTATTAAAATGTTTTCAAGCCACTTTGAATGGTCCATTAAAGATGAAGGTTCTCCATGAACTTCTAGGATGTTTTAGAACTTCGAGCCTTTCATCATCCAAGAAGACAAAAACCTCCCGAGGTCCTCTATTGTGGGAAACAGTCTGCTTGCCACCTAAGGAGAGCAGTCTGAGAAGTGCTGATAAACTCAAACATGAACTAGAGTAGACATCAAATCCATCTTGACTTATGCACTGTTCCACCTCTACATGCTGGAGAACATCCCAGAACTGCTCCTCTTCTGTCAGGCTGAATTTCCTTATGACATGCCAGGAAAAACATCTCCCTCCCCAGAAGGGACACTGAAATCATTCTGGCACATTTGTGTCTCCAAAAAAATCTCACTGCTAGCGCTCGACTTCCAAGAGAAAGTCATGAATCACCTTTTAACTCTAGTGTCACACTATCAATCAGTGACTTTATCCAATCATGGTGCAACAGTCAAAGTCAGTGGAAAACCTATAGAAACATAACAACTCTCAAAAGGCAAAGTGAGGGGATAGCCAGTTTTAAATGAAGTTTGACAATACTGTTTTTTTTCTTGCCTTACAATTTAAATATTTGCAGTGCAATCATTATTTTCACTAGAGGCTAATCATATTTTTCATTTTTTTTTGCAGGTTTTTGGAACATCTGCAGAAAGTAACTTGGCATGGTGCCCCTATCTTTTCCAAGAACATCATCCCCTCTTAGCATCTAAAGTTTTTATTCAAATGCAGAGACACAGATTCTCAGCTGTAAACCGCATCCCTCTAGCTAAGTCAGGCACATCCAACCCGCAGCCTGCATGTGCCTCAGCAGAGCTGGCAATGCAGCCCACTCTCCTTGACCACAGAATCACAGAATGATTGAGGCTGGAAGGCCACCTTGTCAACAATCTGATGGTCACCTTGTCCAACATCTCCGTTCAAGTAGAGCTACCTAAAGCAGGCTGCCCAGGACCATTCCCAGATAGGTATCTTTTGAACACTTCAGATGATGGAGATTCCATGTTCTGATGGCACAGCAGTAGGTGACAATGGCTCCTAACCACCTGCAACAGTGACCAAAGTTTGGATCCTGACTCCCATGCTATAGTGTGTTTCAGTTAACTGTACTTGAAGCTCAAATGTGCCCAAGACAAAAATCACCCAGGAGCTGGAAGATAACATTCGGTCTCAACAGATACAACCTACTTTCTTGAGAAGGAACATTTTATGGATCCATTCTGCAAACACAAAAAGAAACAAATTCGGAATGTTTTATCTCTTGTCATTAAATTAGAAACAATACCACATGCCAGCAAGAGAACACTTCTAAGAGGGTCCCTCAGCTGAGAAGGATTTTTTCAAAGCTTCCTTTTAACCATAAAAACACAGAGCTTCATATACATATTTCTAAATAGAATTAATCTTGAAGGAAAAAGATTTAAATTGCAGGATAAAAGCATAAAATACAAACTATCATTCAAATCTAAAATATAATGGTGTAAAAAAGATTCGGATGCCAGGGCATTACTTGTCCTAAAGATCCTGTTAAGTGTGGAAATAACATGGGGTGGGAGGGATGACAACTAAAACCCTAAACATACAGAGCATCCTTTCAAATTCCCTCTTAAAGAAACTCTGTTTCAGGATGTGGATACTTTTCACACTTGGAGAAAGGTGTCGACAGAACAGTACCTTAATTTTCTTCTGAACTGGCATGTTTAGGCTGTAATTTTTCCTTCACTGATGCCAAACAATTCTTTGGGAAGACTAAATCAATGAACTAACAATTACTGTAAGAAGACTTACCCTATCTGAGGATTTGAACCTCAGGCTTTTCGTTTTACAGGCTCCAAATAAATTTTACCACGTCACTCTTTCCATCATCACGTTGCCTCAAGACAAACAGAAGCTGACTTTCTGAGAGGCCAATTTTCATTTAATGAGAATTGAACCAACTAAACAAAACCTGACACTTTAAAAAAAAAAAAAAACATTCAAAACCTTGGAATTGAAGTGTTTATGCTCTGGAGGTGACACTGAGGTCATCCTGCATTTTTTCTTTAGAGAAAAATACAGCAACAATGTAAGAAAGCCTCCATCCAGTCTGAAGGAGGGAAACATAAACTGGAAAAACTGCCAAGAGAGAAGATAACAAAACACGGGCATCTGGAGAGCCGTCTGCTTGGCAAGCATGCATGTCATT
Source organism: Excalfactoria chinensis (assembly GCF_039878825.1). Lineage (NCBI taxonomy): Eukaryota > Metazoa > Chordata > Aves > Galliformes > Phasianidae > Excalfactoria > Excalfactoria chinensis. The sequence continues at coordinate 72,968,121 of NC_092828.1, forward strand.
TACAAATGTTTGTTCATAATTATATCCCTGAAAGACTTGGGTGAATAATACCATTGAGAAAGACACTGCTTGTAGAACACTGCCTCTTCATCATATGTAAATAAGTGCAATAGGCACTGAAGGTTGAATATATCTAAGGATATTGTCACAAAAAAGGGAACGCGTGCTGCTTTAGTATTTATAGGAAGGAGGAGTAAGGATGGAGCTGTGTTAGGACACCCACTGAACTGTACAAGGTTTCCAGAGGAGTGAGGGCAGGAATGCAGGCAGGGTGCTGCTGTGCTTCTATTTCCTGTAAGGACATGGCCAGCACAAAAGGGCATAAGTAAGAACAAGGAATTTTATGAAGCTACGCAAGATTGAGCCATCAAGTTTATGTCACACAGGGTCCACCCAGTCAGCAGACTGCAATGGAGAGGTCAGACACGGAGAACTGCTGACGGCTGAAGGCTTTCCTAATTCTTTGCTTGTCTCTTCTCATGGGTAAGCTCCATCTTAGCAATATTTTCCAGGGAAAATAAAATTATGGAAATAATATAATAAGAGTGAGCAACATGTCCATTCTGGGAACACTTCAGCAATTCCAGAAAAGAACGTGTCACAACTTTACCAGATGAAAACATTAAAGACAGACTATTCCAAAACAAATGGCTTACCCAGGCAGAACACAAGACAGAAACATGACAAATAACGTTATAACATCACATGCGTTAATGCCATGTCTCTCATACTCAGCCCATCATGGAACAGGCAAGATAACAGACAGCCTGGTACACCTCTCAGCCTTTGAAAGGGGTCAGGGTTTCATTCCCAGAAACATGTTTGGCAAACTGCATCTGATGGACCACATCGTATCAATGATGGGAAGGAGAGTAAGTTAAACCAAGTTCATAAATTCCTTGTCTTCGGAAAAATATGTTTTCTACAATAATAATATCTTCAGGAGAATAAAACTATATCCGTTTCAGTTCCTACAGCACTTTTCAAACACTCATTTCTCCCCAACCCCAGTTCTGGAGCACAAGGTTCTCCCATGCAGTTTTCACACTGCTTAACCTCCAGAAACTCAACAGAGGCCTCCTCAGAGCTATGCACACTGTCAGAGCCAGGCATCTGGCTGATGCAGAATGGTTAGGAGAACCATGGGAGCCCTGAACAAAGCAAAGCTTCTCTTCTTATTTCTGATGAACTTTCTCAAACACAGAAACAGGCCCTGTCTGAATGAAATACTATAGTGTTTTCACGGTTTCTTATTTAGAGCATGGCTGAGCTACAACACATTGAACTCCCCAGCAACATCTCCCAGTGGCAGTGTGTAGGAAGAATTTCAGCCTTGATTTGAACCTCAGATTCTGGTCTAGGAAAATGGGACTTGGACAAGGGTCATATCACTGGATGTACTCCTCTGAGACTTGAACCCTGGCTGCTGCCAGCAATAACTGCCTGAAGGGATTAAGGTGGTTAAGAGATCCCTGCTTGTTTGTTTGGCTCTATAAGAAGAGTCCTCAGGGCACCACACACAGCTCTGCTCACTTCCTCACTACAGGAACAAAACAATTGCAAAAGAAATCACATAAAAACACATCTGCAATAGTCCTTTGCATCTGAGCACTGCTTTACCCCATAACTCTTCTGTGTTTCTAGGACCTACCACCTAGAAAAGCAGATGGTTATACTGTTCACCAGCAATACTACTGTTTTTTCATCACCCTTAGCAGATGCAAATGCTGACTCACCTTGGAAATACATGTTTCTTTTAAACAACACCCTCCCCCCACCCACCCCACCAAAAAGAAAAATAGCTGGCTAGCTAATATCTGTCAATAGTCTGGGTCTACGTCTGCCTTAAAAATGCAAAATGTCACATCCTTGTCCTGGTACAAAAACAACACAACTCCAAAGCACAGCTCCACCCTTCCTCCCACTGCACCATTCTGCTTCCCAAGTCTCTGTAAATTATCTATGTACATATATCCACATCAGCCAGTTCTGGGATGGGCCAGTGTGATGTACAAACAGTTATTCAGTCATTGGGACCCGACAGAAAACTTAATGACTCTGGCACCCATTGCCTCTCCTATTTGACATCAGCATTAGAAACTGGGCTGGTGTTATCTCCAGCAGAGATGCTACTGCTAGCAAACAAGCTGATGAATGATTTGAGGGGTTTACACTGCTGAAATATGACCTTCACCTTTAACATTCTCCAACAAAACATAAAACAGATATCAAATATTCACCCTTTACATGATTCTTGCAGAGTCCAATGCACTTCAAACTTCCAGAGACAAACCTGTTAGTTCTTATTCTGATGTTCTGGTGACAGAAGTTACCCTAGAAGAACAGCAGGACAAACTTGCAGACAACATTAACGCATTTTCCAATCCAAACCTCTGATAATAAACTGCAATTAAAGCAGCTGCTGGGACATAAGACAGGCCTTGTGTCACATTACAGACACAGTGAGAGGATCACTGTCCTGTGAATATGAACTTGTACACGGCCTAAGTTCTAGCCCTTTGACCCAGGATAGCCTCCTATCCACGCTACTTCCCAGTACCACAGTCAGCTTTTTGTGCCCTCTGGTTAGGGGGGGACACCCTGTAACCACTCTTTTCTGCTCAGGCAATGAAGGCCCTTAACTTCTCTATTCAGGAGAGCTGTCTCCTTGAGAGATTGGCTACCTGGAGCATACAAGTAATAATGTTAATCTTAAACAGAAGAGACTCAATTATATGCTCTTTGGTGTTGCTTTGGAATCTCCCCCTCCCCCCAGCTGCATTCAGATGCTGTGAACTGTCAGACATTATTTACATGGCTAATGCGAGATATGCCCTCTTAAATGCTGTTTTGAAGTGGCTGCATTTGTAAATATCTCATTACAGCTCCATGTGTGAATTCCTCATGGACCTAGCAGCAGAATGAGATGGGGAGAGACTCACAGAGGACTGAATCTGCCTTAGTAGATAGAAATCCTCCTTTCTGTTGTTCTCATTATTCTGTAACTAAACACGAATACATGAAATGTGACAGTGTAAAGAGAAGCAGGAAAACACCTTGTAAATTGTCAAATCAGTGTAACTATGAACTTGTCCTGATACTCAACCTCATTTTAAAAATACTGAAGATGTAAAGCAGGAATTTGTTACTCTTCTGGCAAGCACACAATACCTACCTGGACAAGATACAAAAGTAATACTGCTTCCATAACACAAAAAATACCTTCGAGTGGCTCTAAGCTTGGCTGTCTTTCTCACCATGCTGTTAAAGAGCATCAACAATTTTGCACCTTATAAATTGAGGGACATCAGAGAAGGCTAGCTGGGCACCAAGAATGTCTGCACCCAAAACTGGATGCCTGGAGGATTAGAAACCTTTTATCCTAGCTGTCTGACAAATACCCACAGGAACTTCTAATATGAACCGCGTAATCAGATTTATTTATTTATTTTCTTTCAGCAATTTTAAATCACTAAAAACATTATCAAGTTGCTGAGGAGTCCTTCCCCATAGGAGCTCCACGTTGGGCTACTCAGTCCCTACTTCCAAGTATTCTCTGAGAACACAAACTGTAAAACAGTTCATTATATGCAGCCACAAACCTAAACTGCAAAGACACATTTCTGTCCCACATTGATCTCAGAGTCTGACCTGCTTCCTTCCTCAGCCTCCAGAAGGAGGCAAAGCCTCTCCTGCATATCTTTTTTCCTCTTTTGGCCAGCGTGCGCACACACACACACACAACCTTCCCAGATACAAAACACACAATGAAACACAGAAACACGTGTAGCCTCAAAATCTACCTTTGCCAGTACTAGATAGGGAAAAGGCAACAGGCTGTACAAAATAGCTGCACGTAGCTCATCATCTGCCAAGGTGCTAAAGGGTATTACTCATTTTGGTTGTCATCTGCCTGATTTCGCAGTCAGCGGGACACAGCACATAGATACAGCAGCAACAAGCATCTTCCATGATCCACTGAGATCATACAAGTCATGGGCACCCAGAGTATAAGCATCTTTCAGTCAGAAGATACACTCATTTGTTTTTTTCCTCTTTGTCCTCCCCAGGGAAACATCCCTTCCCTCCAAAATCAAAGCAAATCACCATTAGAGGAGCTAGAAACAAGCATGCACATACTCTAGTACCTTCACCGTGTCAGACATATTTACCGTGTAAGGCAATTATACTGATAAAAGCACAGGGACTTGATGGAAGAGGCTGGAGAATCCCAGCATGATGCTTTTCAGAATGGTTAGATCATCAACTATGACACCACAAACAGCAGATAAAGGATAATTTGCCTGGACAGCTTGATTAATTTCTGAAAAGAATTTAAGCAAAGAGGCAGGAAGATGAGCAAAGAGGAACAACAATGAACAACCAAGGAAGGAACACGTTGAAGGCATCTCCCCATGAATATTTCCCCTTCCCCCTTTACTTTTCAGAACATGCTCAGCAAAAAGAAAACCTGGAGACCTCAGGAGAAAATAATAGTGGGAGAAAAGAAAAAACAAGGCCACAGAGTTTTCAGGGAATTGCTTGCCATTGTAACATGGCATTCCAAGTACCCTGGGAGATCCACAGAGAGAGTCCCTTTTCTAGCTGGAAAACGTTTCCTTACTTCCAAGAAAATCTTCAAGGAACATTTCATTTTAATTACTGTATTTGGAGAAAAGCTGCATCACTGAGTATTCGCCCACCAACAAAGAAAACACCAACCCCAATGCTTTTCCAAAAAGCGCTTGCTCCTCAAATAGACCAACTACTTAGAACAGCTAGGACTGTTTTTTAAATGACGATCACATTAGGGTAGCAGTAATAATGACAGTGCTCTTCTGTTACAGTGCTCCATACAAGAACTTACGTCCCAGGTTGCAATAACAAGAATTCCATTTTGAATGGCTTCCATTTACTCATAGAATCACAGAATAGTACGGGTTGGAAGGGACCTCCAGAGATCATCAAGTCCAACCCCCCTGCCTACACCAGGTCGCACAGGTAGGTGTCCAGGCAGAAGGAGACTCCACAACCCCCCTGGGCAGCCTGTTCCAGTGCTCTGTCACCCTCACTGTACAGTTCTTTCACTCCTTTATTCTCTGTACATTAATTATTTATTTAGCTTGTTATTTAGCTGTGTTCTCTAACCATGCCAGTAAACTGCCCACGTATGATCACTGTGAGAGCCTGGTTTCCCAAATCATCACCTCATTGGTAAAGCCCCAGAGGCAGATTTTTAGTCTCTCCAATAAGAAAACAAGGCTCCGAAGCCAAGTGCCAGTTCTAATTTTAACATTAAAGCAGCACACAGCACGATACAATCCTGCCTACCCCAGAATCTCAGATGTATGGCACTTCATTGTTAATATCAATAACGTTCACCCATCATCGCAACCGTTTCCCCCCCAGCTCAAAATTAAATCTAACAACTTGAACATGATTTGCCTTAATTGCAGCTGTATCACTGTTTGCAGGGCAGGCTGACAATCCCTGCCCAGAATGTGCAGTTGCTGGGGCAACGCGTGTGAAGAGCATGCCTTTGTGTTGCCACATGCATCCTTGGGAGCTGCGCCAGCAGCCAACACTGGAGCCCCCACAGCTGGGGGGATTTAACACCTTCCTTCCCAGAAGCAGCCTGCCCGCCTTCAGCACGGGGGTCGTGGCAGGCAGCCCACAGCTAGCGCTGCTTCTCTGCTTCACTGACAGCTGGCCAAGCTCAGCACAGTCACAAAGAAAGGACACCGTAGCACCTCACCACATCAAACAGCAGAGCTAGGTTTCACTTGCAGGAGTAAATAGCTCATTGTGCACATAGCTAACAAGGGAAAGAAGAGTTCAGCATCATCAAAAACCACTTTTCCTCTGAGGATGTCTTGTCTAGCTGTTAGTTTCCCTGCCTGCCCCATCCAAACTCCATCTCCATAATTCTAACCTAGAATCACAGAATCATTAAAGTTGGAAAGGACCACTAAGATAATCTAGTGCAACCATCAACTCAACACTACCATATCACTAACCACATCCCTCAGTGCCACATCAACCCTTTTCTTGACCACCTCCAGGGATAGTGACCCCACACCTCCCTGGGCAGCTTGTGCCAGTGCAGCACTACTATGAGCAGGTTTTCCTAATATCCAACCTGAACTTCCCCTGGTGCAACTTAAAACCATTCCCTCTTGCCCAAAATAAGAGCCACCTGCATACAAAAATTTCCATTGCCCTCTCCCGTTATCTCCCAGGGCAGACTTTTTCCCAGATTTTACCTCCCAATTTCTATCATATTTCTCTGAGACAAATGCTTTAAAGTCACATTGGTCTGTTTTGCCTTCAAGCTCTTATATCTTCTCTAGGAAAGCCTTCCATCCACAAGTGCTTACAGACTACTATTAAAAAAATACCCTTTGCTTTATATAAGCATACATATTTATTAAAGAAACGTCTGTTAATTTTTTGAAATACCAGGAACAAGAAAATCTTTTCTGGAGGTCAAGATTACAAGCTGAATCTGCTGTTAATAGCAAATAAAACTACTGTAATGTAACCCGTGACATGTAACAATTATGAATGCAATAACAAGGAGGCCATTCACATGTAAACACAGCTAATTACAGCATACATAACTGCCAGTTAAAATGCTAAAGACTGTAATTGAGGATGTTCTGTACTCCTTGAGGAGCCCCAGGCATCACTAGTGGTGGAGTGAGAGGCCTGAAATTCACCACAGAAAGTTACAGTTGGGATCCAGGATCCACAATGTTATGATCTGTGGCTGCGAGAGAAGCAAAAGGAACAAGAATCCAGGCAAGCGTTATCTGATATTAATGCAAGGCCAAGTCTTTTACAGCACTCTTCTACAGACCCGTCCCAGGGAAGTACAGGTGAGCAAGCTGCAAGACACTGTTGCACAGCTCACACAACCTAACATCTGATACCACCTTTGCATTCCAATGAAAGTTCACATGTTTGAAGAGAATAAAGGGATTCCTGAACTTCCTCAAGGGTCAGCAGAGGCTCACAACCACACATTTCCTTACCTCTCAGATACAGGCATGTTCCATAAGTCTGTATTTCATGTACCAATGCAAACATCACAGCACACAAAGCATCTCAATTCATTTTTGTCTCCACTTGAAGACTGAAAAACCACCAGCAACATAGGAGTTGCTGCAACATAGGAGTAGGCAAAGAAACAGAAAATGAAAAGGCTTCTGGTTCCAGATGTAGCAGCAGACTTTGCAGAACATGTCAGGGTGTCACAGAAAAACATTAAACAGACCCTACAAAGCTTGTGGGGGGAGGAGGAGGAAAGGCAAGAATGCTACTCTCATTAAGCAAGAGCAATGGCCTTGTCCTTAGCCAGCAAAGGAAAAAACAAAAAAAGGTTGAAGAGAGAAGGAAGGAAGGAAGCACATTCAGACTGACAGAACTGATCCTTATATCAAGAGAGGCGCAGATGTGGTAATGAAATGCAACAAATCAGGAAAGTGTCACTATTCACAGTGGTTGCTACAGTCTAATTTGTCACACAGAAGGCAGCAATGTAACTGTGCTCTTCTGCTAAGAGTTCACATTGCTCTGCAGTGCCAATTTACAGCATTCCACTTTAATCTCCACTGTTTCTCCAGCTCTGGATTGCTCCAGGCACCAACCTGGCAGATAGCCCAGGCTGAGAAGCTGCCACTGCTCTGTGCTCTGAAGATGTTCCTGCAGTGCACTGTGGGGCAACCATTCAACCCAGATACAGATGCAGCACGCCCAGATGCTTTCCTTTCCACTGCCTCTACTGCTAGTGCCTCAAAAATCAAGTAAGTTCCTGTTCTCATTCATGCTCTAACTGGAAAACAGATTGAGCATGAAGCTGCAGCTTACAGAAGATACAGAGGAATCAAAAGATAAAGCCACACATTACCCTGATGGACATTTCACCCAGGTGTGTCCGGAGCTGGGCAGTACCACTCAAGTATTTCACGATACTTATTCTACGATAGAGGTCTGAGATGCTATTAAACCTGCTGGAGGAGTTTCCTGTGATCCCAACTCCTGTCACTGAGAACATAACTGGGGCAAAGAACATGAATGCAATATATGTAAAGCTTACCCAGGCAGGCATGCCCTGGTGGCATGGTGAGCAAAATTTTCCAAGACAAATATAGAGGTGGGGAGTTTTCCGAGGTTCAAATTGTCACTTGCAAATACAAATATATATATATTTTAATGTTCTTAGGCAACTGATCATCTTCCACCAGCAAGAAGCAAACAAAAACTGGCGCCACCTCCAAGAAACATGAGCAGGCAGAGCTCTAGAGTTCTCCAGCACTTCACCCACTCATGCTCACCTGGACAAGTCACCAACTTGCTCCTCCCATTCTGCCCAGTTAGAAAACTGTTGGCTTTGTTCCCTTTACTGTATATCACTCAGGAATACAGCACCTAATTTCTCAATCGTTTCTACTGTAATAACCACACCTGAAAGCATGAGTGAGAAGAATGGAGAACCAGGCTAATGCCATGCAGTGCTTCTAGGAATATGACAGACAGCGCACCAGGAGTAAGCAACTCCCCACTTGCAGGCAGATATCTGACCTTCAGCACTAGGAGCTCTGGGGAATGCTGGGGGGTCAATAAAGACAGCAGCAGTCCCTCCTGCAGTCTGGGACACCAGTGGGGTTTCTTAGGAAGCAGCTCAGCAGTAACCTCAGCAGGTGGCTTTCTGTGCTGCCTTACTGAGAGAGAACTAGCTCTGTCTTTCCAGAACACAGGGGTACAACCACAGCCCTTTTGTAAAGAAAACATGCAGATGAAAGCAAAACCAAGGCTTATAAAACAGAGGGTCAAGCAGAGAATCTGGGAAAGCACACAGTAAAACTCTCATTCTGTCAGATGAGACTATTACTTTCCTGTCTTCTTGAGGTATTTAGACATCACATATCTCTGAAGCAAGTTTACCTGCTTTTCTTCCATATGGATGTCTGTCCTGCCATGAGGATCTAGCTGTTCAACTCAGACAAACATGTCCTTGGGATTTAATACCTTTGTAAGGTCAGTTTTATCAGTCGCAAAATTGAGGCAAACCCCCACTAAAAAATAAGACAGATAAAATATCTTTGAAGCAGAGTGGCTGCAGTTACTGGGTGTTTTCACAACAACTGTTCACTGCTAAGAGTCAGCTCTGAGCAGAACCACCACGCAGAGGCAGCATTTGCCCTCGGTAAGGGGTTAACCAGCACAGGAGGGCACTGATGTCCCAGAGCCGGCAGAGATGGGGGGCAAGAGGCTGCTCTTACCTCTCGGCAGAGCACAGCTGCCCCCAGCCAAGGAAACAGGACCCACTACTGCACATAAGCAATGTTCACTGCTCTTATTTGTTGGCTGATCTTTCCATAAGGAAATTTCTCTTTGGAAAGTCACACCATCTGAGGGAGAATGCATAGTAATTATATGGTGCCTTCTGTGCGCTCCACTTTCTTAATACAGGGGTGCCTATACAGAAGACAGGAGGAGAGAAAACAGAGTTTCACCATTTAGGAAAGCAACTCCTGTTCTGCTCACTAAAATTTCAGTATTGAAGCTGCTTTGAAAAATCAACACCATCAAGAAAAATTCAGCCTCATCTGTCATTCCCTGTCATAAAGGACAAGGAACAATACCAGATATGTAGAAAAGCAGATCATGCTGTCATTGTCATTTTCCAAGAAAAGCCATTCACAAGCTTATGCCTCCAGAAGATAAATCCTAATCCCAACAGTGAACATGAGTAAAGTTAAGGAAAAATGCATCATACTTCAGGGTAAAAATGCTTTGTGCATCCAGCTATAAGCTTCCAGTGTTCTTCATTACACTTGAAAGAGTGTGAGAACAGATTACACTCTCTGACAGAAAGCCATGTGGTCAAAGTTGAAAATGATTTTATGTTCCTTGAATTATATGTTTACAGCCATGAACTGCTTTGTAAAAACAAGATATGTGAAGCATGTGACTTCAGAGCAAACCAATTACCAGATCCCAAATATAAGTATTATTAATAGCTTCAATGTGCAGTACATTCATCACAATCAGAAGGGACTGATGTGATATTTAGCTCCTGCTAAGATGCTAGCTGAAGAAGCAAACAGACATAAGCATTGCAGGCAGAGAGCGGGCAGATAATAGTTTTTCATTCTGAAGATGAAATCCCAATGGCACAGTCCAGGTTTTATAGAAGCCAAGGTCAAAATTCAGTCACTTCAACAAAGTCGTGCCGAGATCAGCAAGTATATCAATCAATACAAGAAAACTCTCCATTTAATCTAGACAACAAGTTGTGCAAAGGTTTCACTAGAACCTCTGAAACACAGCAGAGGAAGAAGGCATCGAATTCAGTATAGAAAAAAAGGTTTATACACACCTTTGAGAACATACCTTCTCTCCTCTGTACCAGCTAGACATCTATGTAGTTCAGTATTCCCTGGGAGCAGCTCAAAAGCGTCCTGCCTTATACTGCAGGACTCAACCAAACCTCCTAAGAGGTTTGGTTCCATTATTGTTAATACGGAAGGTAAATTTCAGAACAAGCTGTACACACGATTTCCTCTTATTTTTGGCTCTTCTCTTTCTTACTCTCCAAGAAAAATTACGAATCATTCATTTATAGACATAAACAATGTAGCTACTTGAGATAGGACCAATATCCCCTTGCTACTGTGAGTTTTATTTTCCCCGCATGCTAGCTGCAAATTACTCTGAAAACATGCAGAGAGATGCAGAATGATGAACAGTTGATTGAGCTGCATGATTAATTTACTTCTAGTGTTCCACGCACAAATATTTATCTATTCTGCCTGTAAGTCCTTATAATGTTTTTACGAGGACTGTATTTTCCTTGAGAAAAAAATAAAATAAAAAAAGAGAAACAAACAAAACATTTGATGTCCTGGTGAGGGCAACAGATTTAATAGCTAGAGCTTAGATTTAATATTGCCGTCACTCTGCCTACGCACTAGGCCCCCCAGAAGTGACACGTATTAAAGAGCAATTGAATTAAGAAATATCAACAATTTCTGAAATGCTCTTGTCAACAGAGCAAACTGTAGTTCCATACCCACAGACAGATCCAGAAAAGGAGGAATATATTCTCAGAATACATTTCTGTATTGACTAATCTACTACAGACAGGTATCCTTAATTAAACAGAGGAACGATCTAAACAGCACTACAGCTGGAGTTACCTCATGTTGTATGTTATTAGAGAGTCATCAGCAGTAAAAGCATGATCAGGCTGTACAGAAGGCTTCTTTTTCATCTTCATACTGTAAGGCATGACTTTTGTTTTGGACAGCAAAGTGACACAGATAGACTACTGTCTGGATTGCACACTGACAAGAAATGAATGGTAAAAGGGAGGAAGAATAGACTAACAATTGTTTCAGCACAGAGAAGATAGTGGGAGCAGAACAGTACAAACAGCATCTCATGGCTGGGGAGTGAGTGCTCATTACCTTTGGGCGCTTCCATTCAACTTTCCCTCGTGGGGCTTTTTGATAGAAAAGGGACTCATCTGAGGCTGGAAACTCAGGATCTTCGAACAGCCGTCCCTGCTGGATACACTGCCTTTTCAGCTCGTGGTACTTCTGATCTCTGAAGAGCTGAACTGATGAAGACATATCTTTCTGTATTGGTAAGATGAATATTGGATTACATAAATTATGAAGTCTCTTTAAAGTAGTCCAAAACATGAAGTATAGTGAAGCCCTCACGAGTATTTGACAACAGAGCATGTAATTTGTTCTAAACAAGATTAATTACTGATTTCTGTTTAAGAAACAGATTATAAATTCAATTGTGCTAAGGAGTAGACTGAAAAATACAGAACAGTATCATAATATAAGGATGCCACTTTTGACTGAGGAGAACTTTACTAGGAAAAAAATTAAAGGTTCCAGGTAAGAAACAAATATAGCTCTTTGCTTTGTCCAATGGATTGGAAATGTCACAGAATGGATCTTGGCCCTCAATTTATAGTATGTGTGAAGAGCAAGGCCATTTCTATCCCTGCATTCTTCTCTTGGTCACTAACACTTCAGTTATCTACTGCAACTCTTATGCCTACTGAGAATGGAAAACAGATTTCCACAGTTATCCATCTTAATTTAAGTGACAATACTTTAGCTAGCAGTGATGTCCTTGATTTTTGTGCTATGTTCCAGGGAGCTGAATTCCCAGAAGTAGCAAACATTTGCAAATAGAATTGAGAACACTAATAACCTCTAGCAACAAAAGATAAAAAAACAACTTGCTTCCAGACCTTGGTTCCAAGAATCATGACTGTCTAACTTTGAAAGTTTAGTCATAGTCACAGAGCTCAAATAAGTTGCTTAAGATCATTCTAAAAACTAAAAATTGAACACACAAATCACTTAGGACAGCCTGAAGCCAGGGGACACGAAGGATGGAGATGCTTCCATCTTTGTAGGGTGCTATTCAAAGAAAGTGGAGAGAGTATTTGAACTTACTCTGTACAGAACACTTCTTTTGTACAGAAGTTTCCTCTTCCTTCCCAGTATAGGTTAAGGATGTATCTTCCTTTCCTTGAAGTATCTATAGCAATAAAGACAAACACAGGTTACCTCAAGCCAGCTATAAGAGCTACAAACACACACTTGCAACAGAGAATGGTGTTATGTTGTCCTAGCAGCCTACTTGCTGCATCCTGGTGCAGTGATCTCAGCCTGTGATCCCTGAGCAACATGCATTACAAACTGCACAAGATTGCACAGATTTGCAGAAAACCAAACTAAGCTAGGCACAAGAATTCCCAGCAGTCAAGTGAACACAACAGGGGAAATACAGAGAAGTAATGAGAAACACTTGGAAACATCACATTTGTGATGACTGCTTTTGTGCATGAAGGAAAGCTACTAAGGCCAAAATAATAACATAGGGGTGGTTTTGAAATCCTCCCTCCCTTCTTCTCCCACTCCACTCACTCCTTTCCTTCTCCTGCCCCAAACTAAATTAGATAGCGTTTCAAGTATGTGAAGTGTTGCACTACTGCCTTCACTCATGGGAATGGGCGAACTCAAAGTAATTCTCCTGTAAGTACAACCTTGTTTCTAACAGCAGAATCTTACACAGCAAATTGACGGAACAAGAAACAAGTCTATACGTGATATTTGCATGAAGTAAATACTGAATGCCTGTCTAAGCATTTAAATCATCTCTTAGGTCAAAACTCCAAAAACAATGTTTGCATACATCGGGACTGTAATGACTTGGAGTCAAATCCTAATATCGCTGGGACTTCAGCCAGTCCAAGGCTTCCCCTTTTGGAATTGAACCTTATATTCTCTTATTGTGTCATCCAGCTTCAATGAAATAAAACTGTATGCAATCAACTGTTCAAAAACAAATACCTCACTAACACTCTGCTATTTGTAACAACGTCCTCTTTTATTACGGTTTATTTTCTTGTTAATTATCCCACGAAAATGTCACAAGGCACCTCACTTATCAGATGGTTTCCCAAGACAAGATGAAATAGACTTGCTTCCCCTCACCAGACTGTTCTTCAAAGTCAAATTACCCATTATAAAAAGATAGCTCAGGGACAAAAGAAAAGAATTAGTTTGGCTAATCTGAGTAGAATACAGATTATCTCACGATAACTGGCACTCTTGCTTATTAAAAATTCCCCACAAGCTAAGTAAGAATCTAATCTGAGCCTATCTGCAAGACACAGTTGTTATTAGAATAGCCCCAGGGTGATAAGGTTTTCAGCTGCTATTGCCTAACTCATCGAAATTGGACCTTAATGACTTGGCTCCCCCACCCTTTCTCCCTTTCTATCTTCTGGATTGGAACAGGAGACCTTCCAGGATTAACACCCCCACGCTCACTGCACCACAGCCACTCCACTGACTTGTTTTAAGCAGGTCCCAGCTGCTGCCCCTCAGCTGAGCACTGAAGTTCCTGAATTACCCAGCTGTGTTCTATATCCAATCTCAAGTTTACAGTATGCATTAAGGTAGCCTTCCTTGCTCTTCAAAAGATTTATCTTTGGTTCTGACAGCACTCACAACGTGCAGCCACACTTGAAAACACAAAGGCAGGCTTGGCAGCTGCTCTGTCCAGGATTCCCTGCACTGTCATGTGCCACAGTGTGAGCTGTGTACAGCATAGCAAAGGCTCAGCAGCGCAGACCTAAAAATATCATGCCACATTTTGGAGGCCCTCTGCCACTCTGTCAAGGAAAAGAGATCACCCTAGAAGAAGGACAGAAAGCAAAGCAGAAAAGAGAAAAAAAAACTACCAAAAACCAAAAAACAAAAACCCAGCTCTATAGCTTAGACGTCATGCTTTCACTGATTGTTGCTTTCTCTTACTGTAAGTAACAGCTTAGTTCTTTTCTCTTTTCTGGTCTCTGAGCTGAGCAGTTCAGCACAGCTGACCCCAGGGTTTCTCTGGAGCCATGACTAACCCCTTAAGCCAGAAGGAATACAGGAGGTCCTGCATCTCTTGACTTTTAAACTCCAAACTTTAAGCTCTTTCTCTTACCCTCTCTTTTCCAGTGAAATTCCTATTCCAGTCAGCAGCACAGTGAAGCCAAGTCACTGCAGGTCCCCTCTTCCATAGGGCTCCACCCAGCGTTCACCCCTCAGCCAGGCAGCACAAGCACTGCGTTCTTACTCACCGTTCATACTCAGAGATGCTTGCCCCATCAGAGTAATCAAGGCTTACATCACATTCAACACAGCTGCAAATACCAGCTCCTGGCATTATAAGCAGCCTTAAATTAAAGGGACATCTACTTGAAATGCAGTTCTTCACAAGATCATTAAGTATTATTCCCAGTCTGGAGAGCCCCAATCAAACAGTGTTTCTTTACACTCGCATTTTCCCATCTTAAATGTTCTCTTCCCAGCTGCTACGCACACGGTCCACAACAAACAGGGCTGACTAACTGTCCAGACAGGCTGTGTGAAAATTACACCCTAGCTGCCATTAAAGCCATGCAATGAGCACAGAAGAACTAACACAAAAAGTCATCTCTTGTAAGCCTATTTGTGTTGCTGTGTGTAACTAAGCACCATGCAGGATAAAAAGCCAGAGCAGAGTAGCTGAAGCTGTAGAGCTAGCTGCCCCATACATGCTGCCCTCTCACTGCCATTCCCACAGGAGGGGGTGCAGGGACAGCACTGAGCTGGTTTTGCTTTACAGAAAGCAATACTTTCCCTTCCAAAGATGAATGCTGCCAAGCAGCTGCAGCAAAACCTCTGTTCTAGATGGAACTCCTCTTCAAGGAAGAGACTTGGCATGCTATGATACATTAATTCTACCACATACCCTGCTTCTCTGTTCTAACTGAAGGATTCAAAGGAGTTTTCATGCATAGCACCAGGACTGAAAGGGCAAAGTAAACTTCTAGTTGATATTTAACTCCAGAGTGGAGCAAGGTGCTGGTCCGTCCAACGAGCAGCAGCCCCAGCCTCAGGACTGCACTCCCACTGTTCCAGGAGCCCCTGCCTGGGGTGAGCAGGGGGATGCCAGCAGGGACACACACAGCATGCACTGTGCTCTATATTATCCCTTTGCTAGCAGCGAGATTGCTTTTCTTTTGTGCAAATGGTAATAAATAACAATAATAACCAGTATTTGGTCCTCAGGTTCCCCTTTTGGAATTGGGAGTTGTGAGCTGCCTCTACATTGTGCAAAAAAACCTCCAACTCTAAGCTCTACTCTTTCAGAACCGATCTATCACTCAGCATCAGAGCCACTGTTTGACTTATAACAGCAACACGGGGACTCAAGTACTTAACTGTTCACAAACATCGCTGCTTAGTGTTTTTGCAAATATCTCTTCCTCAGAACTCCTAGCTTGCTGTCAGCGAGTGCCTCCAGAAGAGCAGCCAAAAGCTTTAAATTACTTTGAACTGTTTTCCTATAAAACTCCTAATTGAAAATGCTTTCAGGGCTCCAGCTGGAAAAGGTTATTTCCTTCTCCTTCTGTGCAGAATGGCTGCAGGTCCTTATAAAACAGTGACTTTGCAAATTTGCATTACGTGTTGGGGAATTTAAAGCAGTTGCAAAACTTCTGCTTCACATACACTGCGGCTTCATGATCTTGACCATAACTTTCCTACTACTGCATCAGAAGCATCACTGCCCATTACATGAAACATTCCGACTGGAGAAATTTACTCATTCGTATTCTTTAAACATTACAACACACCAACTGCGCTGGGAGTCTGTATGCTATAATGCGTATCCTCTGCTCTTCGGCATCAACTTATTTGAAGCACAAAGTCAGTGTTAAATTCATATTTTGTGGATAAGCAATTGCATTAATAAGAGCATGCTCAATTCAGATCAAATTTGCTGCACAGGGTATTTCATAGCACTGAGGTCCTGTGTTAACGACCATGGTCCTTCTCAGTGTGGCACAGCAATATTCTCTGCACAGCATGAAGTACCAAGTGTTACTGCAAGCTTTGAACAGCATGGTGGTACCATGTTAGCTCTCCTCTCAACAAGCCTTTGAATTTTCAACAAAATAAGGTTAATTTGACCATTTATGGCACTCGGTACTTCAACAGGTATATAAAGGTTTCCCTATCTCAGCTCGAGAATTCACTGCAGGAAAGAAACACAAGCATTTTTCTTCTCATATAAACGGAAAGATGCCAACATTGTGCTGCTGCTCAGTTTTCCCATACTTTGCATTCAAACTGATAGATCAAAGATCACATATTTTCAGCTGAGAACATCTGCTTCCAAGCAGAAATTCAAGGCTAACTAGATAGCAGGAGGAGGGCTGGCCACAACTGTTTGTTTTCATGGATGGTATCAAGGAGCAGCAGAATCTCCTGGCTACAAACCAAAGCTTTGCTATGATAACATTAATCACATGCTCCTTTTCTTCTACTGCAACATGATAGTGCTTAACAAAGGTTTTTTTAAGGGCTCACCTAGACAGAAGGATTTCATATAGCAGTAGTTGGGAGACTGGATACATCTTCTAAGGCAAAGCCCACATCCAGCAGAATGGCTCAAGAAGAGGAGTTTTAAGACTAAGCGTGCCCTTCCAGTGAGCCCAAGAGCTCAACAGGAACCCTGCCAGGAATCCTGTTGTTTATTTTGTTTGCAGTCCTCACACTGATTCCTCTATCCTCATGAAACACAAACTGCACACAGAGCTACCTGTCCCACTGCTAGCAAGCCTGCATGGTGGCAGCAAGGGAACAGAACTCAGCTGTAAGTCACTGAGTGCTGACACAAAGCAGCAGTAATTCAAGGCAGTAGCTGCGTAATCCCTCAAATGCAGAGAAATAAGCGAGAAGCTACAAATACACTTCTGAAGCATCACCTGGGTCACAGTCAGAAAAAATGTAAACCCCATTCTTACCCTCCAGAAAGGCAGTGCTATTCACAACTCTAGCAAAGCAAATCCTTTGGGGTGTGAAGTACTGGCTGATTGCAAGCTGCAGCCACCTCTCCCACAGCTAGAAGTGCAGTTAGAGGGCACGAGTTGTGGGTGCTGGGGCTGCATGGCTGGAGCAAACAGCAGCTGAAAAAAGCCAGACTTACAGGTGATTATGCCCAAGAAGGAAGATTCCATCTGGCATGAGCAGAGATTGCCCCACAGCCTTCATCCCAACTGAAAAAATTACCATGTTTTGTGTGACTCCCCAGCCCTGTCCAGATGTAAGAAGCAAACTCCTGGAGGGCTTCTTGCACCAAATGCACCAGCAGCTTGGCCAGAGGGGCAATTTAATTGGCAGCCACTTAGTGGAAATCCACACTGCACCAAGCAGCTCTGAGTAACACAAGGCAGTTAAGTTTCTCTGAGTACAACTTAGCCCCAGGACACCGGTGTTCTGCCTGTGTTTCACTGCAGATGCAGAAATCCCTTGCTAGATCTCAGTCAGCATTCAGAAATTCAAAACACTCCGCACATCTGGACTCGAAGGGGCTCTGTAGAGCTGGCAGGGTGATAGCACAAGAATGAATACAGAGCACTACAGCAGAACAGCAGGAAATGCTTTTCTAAACAGATGTGCACCAACACTGCCAATGTGCATTAAAAGTGCATGCCCAGGGATGCTGCTCCTGTTTCAGGACACAGATTGCCACATGCCTAATTTTGGTGCAGCTCTGCTTCCCTCGTGGAAGGAAACCTGTTTGGGCCTGTGTACATTGCACGGCCTCCAATCTTTATCCATCTTGATTGTAAGCTAACATCATATTTCTCTTGTTACCGACAAGCAAGTGAAGACACAAAGTGGCCAGAGGGCACATTTCAAGCGAATATCCAGGCAAACCAGACTTCCCAAACCACACAGACCCCAGCGTGCTTTTTAATAACGTGGCCCTCAGTGGCTTCTGCTATAGCCCCAATCTCAGGGAGATTTACCGCTAATTACAGAGAGGTACCATTCCGGTTTTGAATTCAGAATAAAGTAATTTAATATGATGGATGCTGGTTGTTACAATTAACATTAATGGAAGCGAACAGATCTGTAGCAAGCTGTAAAGAAAACGCTAACAGCAATGTCAGCCGATTTGTTCCAGCCATGCTTTTGTACTGAAACCACAGGAAACAACTCTCTTTAGGATTCCAATATCTCTCCATTCTGTCTTTTCTAGTTCAAAAAAGGTCTATGATCACAAATTAATGGGTAACTCTATCAGGCTACTCTATTATTCTATGCATCCACTTATTCTAGACACAGTATAAAAGCCTCTCCTTTGGAAAAAATATGACAGCTGAAAATGCCCACCTGAATTTCCAAAGTGAAAGAATCCACAGTGAGAACTGGCCTAACTTCAGAAGATCATAAACAGTATGGAAAATGGAATTATATGAGAACCGAGAGTTTAAATCACACTTCATCATTCCAGCCTCCTTATTTGGTATAACTGATAGTGATGGCTGTGTTGGTGTTTGGCTGGTTATTCCAGAAGTAATGAGAGCAGCCACGCTTTGTAATAAATCACAGTGACTGCTTGGCTCAGTGTTAGCATACAACTGTGATGCCACATTCTGTAAGAAATGCATCTTAAAGCAGTTGACAAAAGTATTTTGTCACTGTGCTTGCTGAAGTGCTGGTTGCTAGTAACAAATGTCCATTGTGCTCCTGAAGCTACAAATCAAGCAAATCAAAGTTTCCTTAATACCTTCTGTACTTACCTGGCTGACACAGGTCCTGCTCCGAGGCACCTCAAACTCCAAACTGACTCCTGCGAACAAAAATCCCCTCAGCTTCTTAACCTGAAACTCTTTGGATTGTACCAAGAGCACATTAGTAGAGGGGTGTGTTTCAGGATGACCCTTCCAGTGACGATGAGTCACAAGGGACACCAGGAAACAATCCGAGCTGACCCAAAATGCAGAGTCTTGTTTATTCCTGGTAAACTGTTATCTGTAGTTGTGGCTGCAACTGGGAATGAATTTTTAAAGGAGGAGATGAGGCAAGGCTGCTTGGCAGGAGTTGCAGGCATTTTTTAATACAGAAAACAGGGCAGTTTAATGTGCATCAGGAAAGAAATGATGTTCCTTATTAGGCTGCGCACTGTTCCTCAGTTGCATAAAGCCAGTGTCCATGCCTTGGCCTCATCAGGCCCTTCTGATAACAGCCCGTCCAGGCTGTGGGGAAGAGTCACACAGTATTTCTGTGGGGACTGCAGTTGGGTGGCAGTTGGCAGAGCAAGAGATGCAGCAAAACCCAACAGGTGGCTTTGTGCCCTCAACCATGAGTGCTATGGCAAACCCAGAGCAGCTCTGGGGCTGGCTCTTGCACACTGCTAAGTTCTTTCTCCTAGTTTCACTGCAAACAGTCTAGCATGTGCCTAAAAGATGCTATTCCCATTTCCCTTGCAGAAGGGAAAACAGAAGATGTCCTGGGAGAGCCCCAGAACAGACTCCAGAGGTCCCAAGCTGTCCAGGAAGCTGAGCTGTTCCAGGGCTGTGCCAAACAGCTCTTCACATCCGAGATGTCATGAAACTGCCCACGCTCTCATGCACTTGTCCAGTCTTGCTCCTCTCCCCCTGCTAAGAACACGCCAGTTCATGTATAGAAACTGGGAAAATAACACATATTCCTGTGCTGGGAAAGATAATTTTTCAAAAAAGGTCAAAAATAAATTCCCATTAAAAAATGGATTTGGTGAAACAAGCTTCTCTACATATTGCACTTAGCCACAATTTCCTTCTGGGTAAATCCTGAACATTTGGGTTACATTGTCATGAAAGTTTTCTCATTTGTGGACTATAAAAACTTCACTTTTACCTTTGGGCAGCTTTTACTTACATTTCTGTAGATGCAGCCCTGTTCTTAAACAGGTGTCACTTAAGAAAACATTGCAGATTGACATTTGTGCCAGTACTCTTAAATGTTCTCCCTGATTTGCTTCCTCCATTTCATTCTTCCTATTCTAGCATAGCCTGCCTGAGTTTGCAAACAGGCTTACTCCTCCCAGACCTTGCTAGTCAGCCAATCCACTTGCCTAAAGGAATGTGATCTCAGGAGACAAGTTACGTTCAGAAAACACTAAGAAGACAAAGTGTTAAATAAGATCATAAATCTCTGTTCTGCAAGGCTCACTGTAGGACTGTTTGCTTTCTTATACAGCCCTTACCCAACTTCCTTTTGAAGGCATGCTGAAGTTTGGACAGAAAGTCCCTGGAAGCTGCCACTACAGCTCTAGCATGTAATGCGTAAAAAAGGCCCTACACAGTAAAGCCATGTGTTTTCAATTTGTGATTGAGTAAGCAGACTCGAGTTTAAATCGTAATAAAAAACCAATGTCCTCCTATATACATCATTGCGTGCTGTGATTCATTTGCATGGTTGAGGGAATCATGAGTACAACAAAATTCTGCTATTTTCTGAGGTGATAATTTTTACGGCTTTTATAGACATGTTCTCACGTAGCTGCCTTTGATCCACCATGGAACAAAACTATGAGAACTTTTTATGTATTAAATCTGGTGCCATAATCCAAGAATTACGTGTAATTTATCTGGCCTGAGGAGGAGTTTCTCCTGAATTCTCATCAGAAATCCTCTTAGAGAGGAAGCAAGATGAGTCCCACAGGCAGGCAATCAAGGCAGACAGCTGTGCTCTCACTGCAGAACCATGACCAAATAAAGCCCACCTTGTAATTCAGTAGGATTGCATCAAAGTACTGAGAAAGACATGCTCGCATACACTACCATGGTCTAGAAAGGTCTTCTAGGCTGCTTCACGCTGGTGACTGCATCGCTTCAGAACATCTCGGTTTGCCAGCACAGACACAGGACTTGCTCCTCATCCCTGCAGCACACTGTGCCCCAGGCAGCATAACCCAGACTGCAGCACATGGCCGGATTGGTGCAGTGTTGACCAGCTGTGTCTCACCCAAGGCCCCTCACACCTGCAGACAGGACACAGCTGTGTTGTAGGTTTGCTAATGACATGGCTGCCAATGACTACAAGGGATTGCTATCTAGAAGCAAGCACTGATTTTCTCTTCTTCATTGGATATCAAAAAGAGGGAGCTGACCCGAAGAAGCAGAGCACAACGTATTTGTATTTTGTAACTTGACCTTAGAAATAGCTGATGTGAACAAGTATAGAAATGCCATATATTTTCAGTAGCATATTTTAGAAATATAGTTGCTAAATTATGTGATTGATTCTTGCAAAACTGCAATAGATTTTAAATGTTGCGAATAGGATGTGTACAGTATTGTGGACTAGAAAGCATGTTGTAAGACTATTCTGTATAGATAAGAGACCCTCAGCAGAAGAAAAACAGACTTAACAGCCATCAAAGAAGCCAGGGCCTCCACACAAGGCCACACTGTCTCACTCGGTGGGTAGGTTGGGATGCAACAGGCAGGCATCAAGATACTCCCCTTTATCCTCCTTCCAAACTTCTCTCTATCCAAGGACAAGCAGATGTCCAGAAACAATTGTGAGCAAACATCAGAAGTTAAATAATTAGCGATACATGCATAGCTAGCAAAAAATTGTGTTTAGTCAGTGTCTGTATGTTTAGCTGAGCGCCAGGAAGATTGTGAACCTGAAAGTACTCAGCCAATGAGGAACCAGAGGAGGAAAAGATAAGTGTTGGGTAATAGGGCGTAGAAGATGTAACACTGCTTTCTGTGTGTGCTCCTGCTTGCAGGACACCCACCATTGCAATTGTGAATAAAAGCTGCTTTTATCAGGTACCACTCTGATCAATTATTTGGATATGTCCAACATTAGGACAAGAGGAAATGGTTTCAAACCAAAAAAGGGGAGATTCAGATTGGATATAAGGAAGAAATTTTTTACCATAAGGATGGCGCTGGCACAGGTTGCCTAGAGAGCTGGTGGGTGCCCCATCTCTAGTGATACTCAAGGTCAGACACTCAAGGATGGGCTCTGAGCACCTGATGGAGCTGTAGGTGTCCCAGCTCATTGCAGAGGGGTTGCAGTGATGGCCAGCAAGCATCCCTTCCAAAACAACCAGGCTGGTGATTCTGTGATTCTTAGGGGCTGTGCTTTGCCTTGGGCTGCAGCTCCCAGCTTTGTGGGCACTGAGGGGTCTCAGTGCAGGCATACAGCATTTATCCTCGCATTGCATTAACCACAACATTTCTAAATCTTCAGATATAAAGGACTTGATTTTAAGTCAACATAGTCACTCCCTGAATTCCCTTTTGGGGACAGGAGCTGAGACAGGCGTTTGCAGTTATTCCTTGGGTAGGTCCATCGTGGAGGAAAAGGAGCCTGAAGCAGAGCAGCGGAAAATGGCTCCAGGTGTGGCGGGCGCTCGGCTCGCCCCTCCATCCCCGATCCGCTGTCGGAGCTCCTCCATCCCTCCGCCGCCGCTCGCTAGGTGGCGGCCTCGCCCAACGATGGCGGCCGTTCCTCAGAGCCCGGCGCTCTCCTTCCCGCCTCGGGCGCTGCCCGCCGCCATCTTCCTCAGAGGAGCGCCCTTTATGCGGAGGGCGCCGCGCGTACCGAGTTTGAGGGTTCGCCGCTTCAGCCCGTGTTGCAGAGAGCTGCGTGCCCGCCTGCAGCTTTGCGTTAAGGCAGGAAAGCGGCGCAGGGAGTAGCGATGAGCAACGGGCTGGGCCCACGTCTACTTGTGCCCTTGGGCACGTCCTGTAGCCGCGTTGATGAGGTCCTTCACGGCACACATTGCACTGACACAGGTGTGCTTCCGAGCACGGGGCACACGCCAGTTTGCTGCCTGTGTAGGCAGGCGTCAGTCATGCTGAAAAATGCACATGAAGAGGAAACTCCCTGAGGCTGGCAGTGAAGACAGGAGCTCCCTTCTCTTTGAGTTGCCGTCGGTATTCAGAGTGTTGTGTAAACATTAAATATTGAAAACATTGCCTGTAGCACTCTTGTATCTCGCAGGGATTTGGATAGAGCCGTTGCTGACTCAGGGTCATGAGAAAATCTCTCAGATTGAACCGTTTCCCGTTCTCTGTGCAGCTGAGACCTGTAGGAGCAATGTACCTCCGCAGCGGGCTTAATTCATAACCTCATTTAACACCAGCAGTTGGAAGGGGCTTTGGTCAGTTGCCATATCGCTTGTGGTCTATGGGATGCTGCTGCAGAAGCACCATTTGAGCCATATAAAGGTTACGTCATATCAGCCATGGTGACAGGTAAACTACTTTACAAGGCATGTAATCATGTTAAGGTAAAGCCTAATGATAGGTGGAATAAGCTACCTGCTGGAAATAGCTCCAAGCCTGTGCTCGTCAGATCCCAGCTCTGCAGCTCATCTCAGGCACCGATAACTCAGCAGCTACCTAAGTTTCACATGTAAAACTCTTGGTTATTCTTCCCACCAGCACCTGCAGTAAGAAATTCCAAGTCCGCTTTAGGCATCTTGCCCCATGTTTTGGTTCTGGCCCTAGGTGATTCTGCAGGTCACACTGAACCCTGTGGCTGTGTCAGGAGTTGAAAGCAGGCCTTTTGAGTCATAGCCCAGTGCTCTGATTACACTTATCCTAGTGAAATTGCCCATCAGCTTTACTCACAACTGATGGAATGTTCTGATCAGCAGCAGAGCATCTTGAGTCATTTAGATTTCAAGATTAAGGATATTCCCAGCAGGAATCTGTATCTAAATTTCCATTTCTAGTTTCATGGACTAAGCAGTGACAGGGATGCTGTTCTTGTCCACGTGTGCCTCAGAGTCTGTCCCAGAGTGCTTTGTCATGAAGTGGTAGCATAAAGAAAGCATCCTTTAGAAGGAGCTATGAGAAGGGCACAGGAGGACACGGTTTCCCTCATTTTTCCAGCAAGTAACTACACTGCCTCCCCTTTCAGTTCCACTTCCCACCCAAAGGACAAGCCTTTCATTTGCAGAGCTACAAAAGCTTGTCCTCATCTCGCTGCATTTGGCTCATCTTCCTGTTGTATGTGCACAGTCGTACGTGGGTGGGCGACCTCATTTGAGAGTTGATTTCATTATAGATCAAGTGTGTTCCTCCCCTCACATATCTCATAGTTATCTTCTTCACTGATGAGGACTTCTTAATTAAAGCATGAGCAATTTGTGACAGAACAGCATTTTCTAAAGATTTTCTTTCCTGGGCACACAGACACATTGTTCTCCAAAGACTGGGCTGGTAAGCTATTTATCATGACTGTTAATACATCTTGTTCTAGATGTTGTTGTGCTCTCTAAGCAGGAATCATATCTTACAGGCCACGGTCATAGATTTGGCTGTGAACAGATGCACTATTCCTATTTTGTAGGATTTTTGTCCACTTTTTCCTGTCAGGCTGCTGTACTGTGTTAATACAAGCTTGGGTTGGTTTTGCTGCCATATTTTAGAGCAGAACCAAGGCCATATATGTCACAGAATTACATCTTTGAGCCATTCCTGTTCCCAGGGAAGGGCAGTTGTATTTCCTGTTCCACTAGCAATTGAGGACTCCAGAAGATAGTAGTCTGTGGGAAGAAAATCACTGATTGCTCCAGTGCTCTCTACCAAACCTTGGTAGTCTTACAGTGTCCCAAGAGCACCCAGCCATGCAATGTCCCCATGCTGCCTTTGGGATCCAAGCTAGCGCTGCAGAGCTTTGCAGCTCAGCTCCCTGCACCAAGTCCCACTGTCTGGTGTTCACTGGAGGCTCTTAGTCATGCTTCCAACATCCACGTTTTTATAAGCTTCTAGAGCTGCGGGTCAGCCTAATGGGACTGATAAAACACTGACATAATTGAAGACTCCACACTTTCTGAGAAGCTGTGAAGCTGTTGTGAAAAATTAGTGCCGTGTGAGTGGCAGCCTGTGCCACTGGATGGACGTGTAGTCAGAGGCCTTCAGGAATAACCTCTCTCCAGAGCTCCAGTTGCGTTCCTAGCTGTCACTCTTGTGGTAACTATTAGAAGAGAGGTTTAATGATCTTAATGGCACTTCCCATGGCTGTATGTGGGTGCTAAAAGCACATTCTTAACACTGAAGTAGAAGATGACACACACACCAGGGATAA
Source organism: Excalfactoria chinensis (assembly GCF_039878825.1). Taxonomy (NCBI): domain Eukaryota; kingdom Metazoa; phylum Chordata; class Aves; order Galliformes; family Phasianidae; genus Excalfactoria; species Excalfactoria chinensis. The sequence continues at coordinate 72,993,584 of NC_092828.1, forward strand.
AGCACAGTTGTCAGGAGAAACCACTCAAATCCGTTTCAAACAGCTGTTCAGCTGCCAACATCCATTTGGGTGCACTGATTGGGAAGACCCATGCTTAATATTTATGAGCTTCCAGCAAAAGTGACTTATTTTTACCCATTTAGCATCCTTTACTGGCTCTTGTGTTTTCACTTTTCACTGCTTTATACCACATTGGTCGTCCAGCTAGACGCTGTCCTGAGCAAAACAGGAGAATGTCCTTGGACAAAGGTGCTTCTTTGCAATGACAAACCACTCCAGTAAATCTCAGTTGTAGTTTGGATGAGAGCCAGGGGTGAGAGAGGCCAATGGGAGTGGATGTGACTACAGATGTCTCTTAAGGAGGGGAGATTTAGACTGGATATAAGAATATATTCTTTTGCAATGAGGGCAGTGAAGCACTGGCACAGGTTGCTCTTGCAAACTCTTTCATGCTCTTCAGCGCAAGGCAGATCAATAGAATCTGAGGTACTCAGTGCCTTATTACACTCCAGTATAACCTCAAAGAGCAACATAAACTGAACGAAAATGTTTGCATCACGTAATATGTGCTTCTTGCAGGTTTTAGAGGAATGGAGACACAGACCCGTGAAGTGGGATTTTTCTGGGATCTGAAGGGAACAGTTTTTTGTAAAACATCGATGAGAACTTTCAATTTGGTAGACCTACTTCTGAATAAAAATACAGATTAAAGATGAGTGATTATTGTTATTTTCAGTGTCAAGTATATGTATATGGTGATTAAAACCATACAGCGTATAACATTACTCCTTCTTTCTTAGGCACAGTTGGTGTTGTAAGACTTAACATGAGGGGTCCAACTGTAATTCAGAGCATCACACAGAGACTGAGTGGCTGTTACTCATGTTAACAATATTACAGATATGGGGCTGAAAGCCTACAGATTTCAAACCATTGGAGTTCTCTTTCTTATCTTGGAACTGTAAAATTCAATAGTGCTGACCTGGTGCCTTAAAGAAAAAGAAAACTGAAAACTATACAGACTAGTTTTCTGGGTTTTTCACATCTGTTTGCACGTGTGCAAGACCTGCATGGTGGTAAAGGTGATGCTTTTGAAGTTTAGGTGCACTTGGGAGAAAGATTGGGGCAGCAGAGCAGATGGGAAACAAGGGACAGATCTGGGACTAGCAAAGGAACTGCGTAGAGGATTTATATTTGTGGACTCTTTTAAAGGTGTTTTATTTACAGAAGAGATAAGGTTAAACTTCACCACATAACAATGGAGCCAGAGAGTTGATGCTACAGCATTTCACAGAGCTAAGCTGCCAGAGCCCAGTTCTAGTCCTCTTGGTCTGGCTGCCATATTTTGGGCTGGAATTTAAGGCCAGCAACCACAGAAAACTTGGATTGTGTGCAGCTGGCAAGCCTGACAGGCAAAAAGTGTGTTCTTTTTGATTAGAACCATACTGTAGAGCAAGCAATGGCTGAGCATCAAGTCATGGGGATTAGGTCTAGAGACCAGCCAGAGGTTTTCCAGCTGGGCCAATCCAGCCAATCCGTCTGATTCTGCCCAAACGACTGACACCACGTAGGGCCAACGTGCTCAGACCTAGAGCTCTTGGAAACAAACACAGTTTTGCTGCTCTGATGAAACTTTACATTCAGAAATACCTGACATGCATTTCTATATAAATCTGGGCTGATGTCACCAGAATGCTGGACATCGGAAACTTAATTTTGTTCTTATTTACATGGCTGTAAATCTGGAATAATTCATGTGTGTTGGTAGGATTTATGTTAAGACAGAAGCAGCATTTCCACAGGTTTCCAGTGCCAGCTGTTGGTACCATGCTATGCCCATCTGGGTTTCCAATGACTATGTAGAGTTTCTGGAATAGCTGTGATAGATGCACACAGTGGTGTGAGGGTTTAAAACCTGCCATTTCTGGAATATTTTCCATATGCAGAGACACTAACTCTTACATTTTTTTATTGATCTCATCTAATAATGCAGCTCCTCCAAAAGACAACAGAGTGCTTTGTTTGCTATTGGTATGCAAAAAGACAGAAGCAGAGTATTTTCTCCAGCACTTGTTCTGCCTTTCTGTTAACATTTGCTTCAGTTTCAATTCATGCACATTCAAATAAAGGCTGTTGTTCTTCAATTGGTTTTATTCTTGGAACTTTTTTTTAGTGTGGTCTTTTCACTGCAAACAGTGCTGTACTGTATGTGCTTTTTCTGGCCTGTTCAAGCATGCCAAGATAATGACAAATGGGTGCCAGTAACTGGCCAAGTGGAGCAACATATTGGTAGCCCCAGTGTTGTTTGCCACTTGGCATAGGGTCTCCTCTGGATCCAGAGGGCAAAGAGCACAGCCCTCTTTGGACTGAAGTGTGGAAAAGAAAGGATAAAGGGCTCCATCTCAGCATGTCTCTTTGGGAGGAATTTGAGCTCTTTCATGGCTACCTCATCTACAGCAGGTCTGAGCAGAGGCGACTCACCACCTTCACTTTTAATCCTGCAGATGTCAAGTAGATACAAACACAAAGAGGCTAGCACTATATAAATAAATGAGGAGGTCTAAGCCTTATTTCTTTGGTTTACAAAGAAAAATGCCATTGTCTTAACTGTGGTTCTGATGAGGTAGCTGTGAGAGCAGAACTTAGCCTGTCTGGAAATGCAGAACAAACACAGCATCTCAAATCTTACCAAGCCTCCCAAAGCGAATGTGGGACCAAAAATCCCATGCTGTGGAAACCTTTTCGCTAAGGAAGAGATCAGGTTAAGGGCCAGATCCTGCTGGTTTGAATCCTTAGTTTTGACTGAAGTGCTGCACATAAGGAAGAATTTGCCCTTGGCTTCTCCAGATCTCCTACAGTGGGTCCCTTTAGTCAGAAGGATGGGTCCTTTACAGGTCAAGGCTGTTTCAGACGGGCAGATGTAGGTCATAATTAATTCCAGATAGTCACATTTTGCTGCTCTTTTTTCTGCATTTCTGCAAGTACAACCAGGATTGATTTAGGAAGGTCGACAAAGAAAAATGAACAAGTACCGCTGTAATTTATAAGACGTAGCAAACACACGCTTGGCAAATAAAAGCATCAAAAAGGTTTTATCGGCCTAAATATTGAAACCAAATTTTATTTTTTGAAAATGACATTACACACATCTTGCAAATGTACATTTAGATGAGAAAACGATGAGTAACGAATACTGAGAGCAAAGCTATAAAGTGGACAGGTTCTCTGCTGCATGGCATTGCATTACAAGAATACTCAGACCTGGGATGGTTATTACAAGTGGTAAAAACAGTTCACAACACCTCACAAAAATGGATTTATTTATTTATTTTTCTAGAAAGTCAAATCTTCTAACAAAAGGAAACTCTGCTAAGGGAGAAGAGGCATGGGGAATAAATGCATGGATCAAGGTAGACTTTGTGGTTTTGAGGCAGGGTTTTGGGGGGGATTTTTAAGTCCATTTCTTACAAAATCCACCTTTATGTGACCCCCTGTTTTTTCCTAGCCTTTATTTCCTGTCCTCCTTTGTCAACAGAACCACGGCTATACAATAATAAGCCCTGTGTACTCAACCCAGAGCTTGGGAGTGTGGAGGAGGAGCTGCCTGCAGAACCATAACAACGTAATTCCTATATATCATCCACTATCTCCCCTCTGCTGCGTATCCAGGAAAATCAAAAAGTGTGTGCAAACTCTGCAAATCAGGGGCCGTGGGACTTGTCCCATGTCAAACAACCAGGTGTGGAAGCCACGGCCAGTAGCCCACATGCCACATACCTCAGCTGCAATGGATCAGTAAGATCTCATCGTTTACCAGTGGTGCAAACTTCCAAAGATGAACTTGTTCCCCAGTTCAAGCAGAGGCAACAGGTGATTGTTCTCCATCTGTTTTAATCTTGAAAGAGTCTAATCAAAGTGCCAAGGCAGGGCGCAGTGAGAAGTAAGTTCCCCAAGAGAATCTGTTGAGAACTGCTTTTCAAACCTCATTGTATATCATTTTATTTATGCCCAAATCTGTACTTTACAACCACGAGAGAGACAAAGATAGAATAGAGAGAGAGGGGGAGAATCTTTCCAGGAGGAAAGGAAAAGCTAATTAAGAGAAGTACAAGACCATGCATTTACTCTCAAAAGCTTGTTCACGAGCAAGCTAACATTTCTAACACTACAACCACTCATCTACATCTGTTTGCTAAGTAATCGAGTTCTACCTACAACTAGGGAGCAGAAGGGTTTTTTCTTTTCTTCCCCCTCCCTTTAAAACGTCGATAAAAATGTTTTCTGTACAGGTTGAATGGCACAAAAGGTGGTTAAAATGCTAAATAACTCACCACAAATGGAGAATGCAAAATTAGTTCAAAACATGCATGGACTGTGTACAGGTAAGCAAGGAATCATTGGCATAAGCTGCAATATATTACAAGATGATACAATTGAGATCTTTTGGCATAACCTCTGCTTGTTCTGTCCACGTCAGAGAACTTCACATGAAAATTTGGAGTGAAGGGAACTCAAGTCATATACCCAAGCAGAAAGTTAACTATGGGCAACACTGTCTGAAGAGGAAAGCATTTCCCCTCCCCTTCCATGTACTCTCTCAAAGTACAAAAGTCAACATAATGCTATGTGTAGCATTGCTGCAGGCTTGCCAAAAAGAAAGGTTAGATAGATCTGTTTTAGGAGAACAAATGCATTATTTAAATTAATAGCTCTTTGTACAATGACATTAATTAAATACCTTACAATTTAAATGAAACCAAAATGAAATTTACCAGTCCAACAAAACAGTAACTCAACCCTCACCACCCATGTGTCCTCCAATGTTATGTACACGGAGTTTAAAGTATACCAGCTAAACTTTAAACCCAGCTGCCCCTCCAACCCCCACCCACTGAATGGCAATAGAAAATACACTGTGGTCTCTCAGTTATACTATATTGCAGCTTTGTTATTAATGATGAAATCATACAAACTTGATGAATGACCTAAGACAGTAATCCATGATCAGGTTCCAGTTCAGCTGCATATCTCCTTCCCTCAAAACCACTTCTGGGCAGACTGGCAGCTCACAGAGAGCTGCAGAGTGCAGGGATATGAGTGAAGGCAGGTCACGCTCTTCAGAGCAGAGTGGCACGAAGAACTTGGGCTTACGGGATGAGAGCCACTTACCTTAGTTTGAAGTTTTATTTGTGATTAAGAAAATAGGCAAAGGCTGGTAACAGCAAAGTCAACAAGCTGATAATCCTGTCCCGTGCCTCTAGACTAGACAGTGGCATAGAATACAGAATATCAAGGAGGGGAATTTGCTCAGAGAATAGGTTTGTCTACACAGGCTTCCTTCTAGAAGACACTGGATGTCTTCTAAATTGATCATCACAGCTGTACTAGTACTGCCACGGTGGTAAAACTGCTTGGATCACACGTAATTTAAATAAGAAGCAAACTAACAACAATTTTACATGTCAGAATTCAGCATGTAATTATAACTCACAGGCTTTCTTGTTCTTACATTCAATACTTCTGCTTCACCTTATCTATAAACACCAATTAACAGTGCAATTAGTTCCCTAGACATTCTTCTTAAGGAGACACATTGTAAGATATCACACTAAATCTGGAAAAAGCTCTTCTGATGTAAAGAAGGGGAAAAAAAAGAAAAAAACCCATCAGTGACTGCATGGTCACCATGACAGGGAGACAGAACACCATTCCATTTCAACTGCCACCTGCAAAGGGAAGAGAACTAAAGGCCCATCTATACCTCCTGTGCAGACATTGGAAGCCGATGCAGAAAAGCAGCCATGTTGGAATTTTCCAAAACGAAACAAAAGCACGAAAACACTGAATGTTTCATAGGAATTCTCTGAAGGTAAAAATTGTTCAGTTCAAGAACTGGGCCTGGACCCCAGCTAGGGATCCATTTGGCTCACTGCAGACATTTCTTCAGTAGGACTCTACACGTGGGTTCCTCAGAAAACTGGGGATTCAGAATGAGAATTTGGTTTGGGTCCACCCTGACCAAGTGCCACAAACTTGTTTCACCCTGACTGCATCTATCCGGCAAATCCCTTTGCTCCACAACTACCTCACTGTTCTAATGTGACTCACGTTAATATAAATTTCTTATATGTAACTTAGGAATGTGTTAATTGCAAATAGAGATGGAAGAACCAGCTTGAATAAAATCAAAAGCAGCCTTGAGCTTCAATAAGTCACCTAAAAAAGAACTGAACCTTCCTTTTATGTTCAGAGACATTTGGTAATACTTCTCTTAAAACTGAGCCAACCATAGACCTCTGTTCTGCTTGGCACTAGATGGGATTAGGGCAGAAAAACATCGAAAGAAATAGAAATGCTGTTTTCAATGAGCCTGTTGGGCTTAGGGCATGTCTTGGTGGACTGAGGTGAGAGATGGCAAGATAAAGATTCTCTGGGACCAGAAAATGTAGAAGATACCGTGATTTGCTGTGCTTCTTGCTTAATTTTCAATCTTAAATGTTTTAAGGTATTTCAACATGTGAAATTATTTTAGCTGTATCATTAATTACAATAAAATTATAGAAAATATCTCCTATGTATAACTTTCTGCTAGAGGTTTATAAAGGAGACCACTTTCTAATGTGGTCAATGTGGGGTCAATGTGATTTTTTCTGCAAAGTCTGCAGTTGTCAGCCAGGAAACTGAATCTGCTCTTACCTGATCAATCACATAATAATTATTAACAGTAATCAATCTTTGACATGGGAGACCAACCTTGGACCAAATGGATTCAGCTCCCGTAATTGCAGAAGAGCTTCTGCCTGTTTTAAACAATGAAGAATTAGGAGCTTTGGGTTTCGCTTGTGTTACACGGAGTGTCAGAGAATGTACAGAAACAAGGAGCTGCAATCCTCACAGACAGAATAAAAGAATCAAAAGTCTGAGAGCAAATAGAAAAAAAGAAGTATTCAAATAAATCACCTGTTTTGCTTTTTAGTATTAAATTCACATGTATTGTGACTCCACTGAATTTAAAAGAAAGATCATGAGAAAACCGGTGTTAAACACGGATCCTCTTTTTCACCATGGCCTTTCCATTGATTTATCGAACGCAACAGCTTTCACATATGTGGTTAGGGATTTCATGGACAAGAGCATCATCTGCCCTTCTGCCTGCACAGCAATTCACGGTAACCTCTTCCAGAAGCCTGTCGGGACTTATCACCTTGGTGAAGCAGGGTTGATAGTTCTTCCAGTTTACTGCACCCCATGGGAAAGGCCAGGAGGTTCAGAGTTGCCTTCATTATCCTCTCATACATGTCTTGCAATTCCCCAGTGTGACAGACCTGCACTTTCCTGAGCCAATGCATGCTGATGAAGTTCTATTTCTAATCTAATAGGAAGGAATAAAAATAAAACCAAACTGTAGCGTGGTGCTGTCATTCAGCAAAGAGCTGGATTTTCCCTTAACCCTTTTAGAGGTGACACAGACATCCATATGCCAGCAGGAGAGAAAAAAAAAGGGCAGATGAGGAATTTCAAACCAAGTTCTTCAGCCTGCGGCCAAGTGTGACCTTATTTCTGCCAGTGGGAGCGGGACACATGCTGTTATGGCAGATAGCCTGCATCCTAACTTAGATACCTGCAGGGGTAATAACACTCTCAACATGCAGCCAGAAACCCCTGCTGCTTTTCCATGCAGACCCAAGCTGTAGATCCACAGCTTGCACTACCCCTTTTGTTTCTCCTCGGAATTTCTTGGCTCTCATCTTTCTTTGTTCCCACACATTAACGCTGTTGATGTTTCCAGTGCCTCACGCTCTCCCTTCCATACGATTTTCTGTGACGTTCAAATTCATTTCATCGCTCCGTAAAGATCTTGCAACAAACGCCCCCTACCATTCCTCTTGAAAACAAGTCTTCTTTCTTTGTTTACTGTGGCAATACCCATCATGGCATCTTTCTCTAGCAGTGCAGCTTTCTTTTTTTCAGTTGACAGACTCTAATTGCTGCAAAGATTTGCTAATTCCCTTGGGGAATCCTCCTGCTTCAGTTGTTTGAGTGGCAAACTGTCAGACCTAGGCAAGCTCTAAACTGGCTTCAGAGCCAGTGAGTTACAGTTCACTGAGTGACAGAGCAAGAGCCAGAATAAGTGTCTTAAACAATGAAGACTGAAAGGCAATTCTTTCCCATGAACACTTTCTGAACAAGCAAGCTTTCAACAAGAGACCCACTGTTTTCTTGGTTGAAGGCCTCTGAAATCATTACTTAGTCATTATTTAAAAATACACGGCCTGAATTTCAGATGGTAACATGCATTTCTCCCGATACGTAGATGCACGTGTAACAAAAAGAGGGTCAGCTGGGGACTGTGTTCAGGCCAGATATGGCAGCTCCAGATGAGAGAACTGAGTTGCTGGATGTTACCTTGCACTTACAAGGCACTGCAGGCTCCCCCATTGGCTTGGGGGGAACTAGAAGTGGTGCGTCTGCTTTTCACCATTAGTAAAATAACGAAGCATTTTTTACATCATGGTTTTTGGAGACTCCTGAAAAGTTGGGAGTTCCTAGAAAGACTTGTCTAAGTGAGTACACCATAAGCTGCTTTTATAGGGTTTTCAGACTTCGTAATAATGAATGTATCTTAAGAGCTAACTCTTCTATAGTTCTGTATATCAGCTGATCTCAAAGCAGCTTATGGATAGAGATGAGTGCTGTGGTCAGTTCTTTATGCACTGGGACAGAGTGGCATAGGAAGAACTGATCTACTCATAGTTATACCAAAGACCAATAGCTCTGAATTCCTGCTGTTACATTCATGAGGTTTGGTTGTCATTTGCTCAGAAATTCATCCCCTGGATGAACATTGGTATCAGTGTTTTTGACCTTCTTTAAACAGTGTCCTGATGAAGGGAGAGTGGTCTGTGACACTAAAGCTTTGCATCTTCCCCTGAAGAAATAGTACTCCTACTCTGCCCTACAACTAGGATTCTGTTAGAGCTGCTATGTAATGACGTTGCTGGAAAAAAAGCCTTTCCATCCATCCATCCACTTATTATCTCTGAGCATCTCCCAAACAATACGGATATTAACTTGTTTTTGTGGTCCTTTTTTTTTTTGTCAGTTTAGTCCCAGATCTGTGAACATCAAATGACTCAAACCTTTCCAAAGGGAAGAAAAACACAACAAAACAAGCAAACTAACACAGGGGTCTATGGACATGCTGGCCCCAGGATTCAACCTGCAGGCACCTAGGAGAGATGCCAGATCTCAAGTCAGGGCAAAGAGGGAGGGTGAAGAATAGCTAAATAACAGGGTTTATAGCTGATGCAGCAGAACCCAGCCCAGCCCAATCTATCAATGTTTAGCGGCTGCACTGTGAGACATAGAACTCAAATTTAACATTTCTTGAGATACTGCAGAACGGCCTGCTCAGGTTCATAAGGATGGGACAAAGGCATAAGCCAGAAGATGTCTGTGATCCTGGAGACAGTCACTTTCTAGAGCTGACTGCATAAAAGCAAGATGGGCTAATCATTTCAAGAGGCTCAAGACTTAACCTGTCCTCTCCACTTTTGTCAAGGCCATTTAACCTAGGCTTTGTTGGATATGCGTAGTCCTGCTACTGAAGCCCAACACATGTTGGAAGGCACTTAAGTCTTAACCTGCTTTGCCTCAGTACACCAAGGTTGCGATGATTCAGCTGGATCTCCTCTAGAATCTTGTATAACATGCTAATCCTGTTGCCTGAGCTACATCATACTTAACCTACATTAGTAGAAAAAGATATTTATTCTGTTCCATCCACTTGCTTCTACAAACAACATCACCAGTCCCTAATACCATTCTAATTTGCTTCTGTCAGTAACCAGAAAAATAATTTTGCACCCAAATCACCATTTGAGAAAAGAAAATGTTTTGTTCTGTCTTGGTTGTGATCAGCACCTTCTGTGTGGTAAATACACCTCTATATAGCTTCTCTCTAGTGTATTGTCTTAGCTTGTGGAGACACTTTCTTGACAAACTTTACACATTTTACTTGGCTGTCTTTTCTTCCTTTATCTAAAAACAATTCTCACTTTACCGTAGTCAAAGATATCTCTCCAGTTGCCTTGAATGGATGTGGGGTGCCACTGAAGTCACAGCAAAATACACTTACGCTTTTACTACGATAAAAAAGGCTGATACTTGTAAAATCCACACCATACCTCTGTAGAGAGGGTAGAACTTCCAGGGATGGCTGTCACTGGAATGGTGTTTCTTTTGGGATTCAGCTTGGTGTTGCAGAGCTATTTCAAAAGGTTTTCTTTCAGTTTGCAGTATGATCAGCAGTCAGTGCAAAGGCAAGGAGAAGCAAACACAAGGCAGCCTAGAAAACGTCACCAGTATACGTACCAATAAGGGGGAACGAACACATTTATACCAGTATTTCCTATTAAAAATGCTTGGCTGTAACACTGTTTTGCTGTTAGCCAAAATTATTGGTCCTACCTCTTCATTTTGTTTTCAAGAGCACCGTTCAAGGAAATGAGAGAACAGCTAGACTACGTGTGATTCTTTGCATGCATATGTATGCTAGCTAAATGAGAAAGACATGAAAGTTCTTTTCTAAGCAGAATTATTCTTCTGTTGCCTATGAAAATAGACTTTTCAGATTCTGATAATACTGTAAATAATAAGCAGATATGGGAAACACAGACAACAGAAGGCAAAAGCTATTCCCATCTCCCACTGTAGAGCAGACCAAGGTAGAATTCCATTACCAAACTCTTTCAAAATTACTGCAAGGGGTAGAGGCTTGGTTGGCTACCTAGAAGGTGGAAATGAACTAATTCCAAATCTGACATCAGACGGAGATTTAACTCAGAAACTTGAGAATACAAATAGTTCACAAGTGACAAAAATCCTAAGGCTCAAGAGCTTTGCTGCACTGCCCTGATAGTCTACAGTAGAGACCGTCACAGGAAGGTATGAAAACTAAATACATTGGTCTTTCTATGGTTGAAGGATATTGCTCCAATTCCTTACTAATGATTATACATGGAAATAATCTCTTTATAAATAATACTAAATGCAGATTTGCTAAAATATACTGGATACTGAATAAATAAAAGTAGATTTCAAAGAAACAAAGCTCTGTACCAGCTTAAGAATCTCTCAAATTTGCTTTTAAATACTGCATTGTTTTAAGTCAATATAGTCTTAATGATTCAATTAGTTTCTGAAAACACTAAGGGCAGCCTCACAGGGGAAATTAAATAGGGTTTTTACAGCAGAATTAATATGGCAAATCCTCACATCCTGTAGTGGTTTTCTATATGCCTGCAAATGTAGAAAATATGTAAAATGTAAACTCTGGAGTATATAATGGAATTGCAGTCATTTGCTCCAGGATCTCATAAGGTCTGGAATTATTACAGTGCAGTGAAAGTAATTCCTAATTCATTCTAGTTCAGGAAAGCTTTCTGACCAAACCCAAGCTTACATCTCGTGAATAATCAACAGGAGTAAAGCATGTGCTAAAATTTGAGCATGTCGTTAACTTCTTTGCTGAATCAAGGCTGTTCCTCTATTTAAACAACTAAGATATGATACCTGTGCATTATTTCTCTTCATTATCAAATCTATGTTAGGGATCCTACAAAGCCAAGAATACCTAGTGTTGAATGTACAGTACATTCCACATGCATTTCTGTACAAGACCTCATGCAATAATGGCATTAATACAGACTTAACAATATGCTACAGCTGAAATGCTCACTGACTTCTACTGCCTAAGCAGTTCTACCTAGAAAACTGCTTTTTAAAACTTTGAGTTGGACCTCACACCCTGTTTTCTTCGTGGCTTCTGCAGGTTTGAATGGCTATTTTTCCCACTCAAGATTTTTAGTTCTTCTTTTAGGCCTTTTCAGGTTCTCTTGGTAGTGTCCTGAAGAAATTACTGGGCTCAGCCCCACCCCAGGATGATCCTAGTGCAAAAAAAATCTCCTAAGGGAGAACTTGCAGGATGAGGTTTTAAATACGTTTCTAGGTACAGCGCAGGAAGAAGGCCTAACTGAATTATTAGCATGCTCTACAAGGAAGAGCATATTTAAATAACCAGTACTCGTGGCAGGAAGGAAAGGAATCACCTCTTAACAACCTTCACCACCATCCATCCAAAAGTTTATTTGACCTTTGGCATCCTGCTTTATCTTATACAAACTGAATTCATGGGTACTGGATGGAAGCATATCTCTGACTCCTTTTATACCATCATCAACTCAAGCATTTCAGTCTGCTTATGGGCATCAAAGAATTAGGTTTTCCTGGTGGAAAGGTGGTGAGAGTCTCAGGCTGAATAGCAGGAGAACCTAGATCTAATTTCATAGCTGGTTTCCTTGGTTCAACAGGGACTCACAGGAAGGTGGCAGGACATGCTAACTTGGGCTGTGAAGGAAACAGCCTGCGCCGCTAAATAACAGTACCTCTGCCTAGAGTCCAAGTCCACCGTCCCTTAACAGGCTGAGTCATGGCTAGTAGTCAGAGTCCCTGGAAAGGCAAAGCCTGGGGAGGGACTTTCAAATTTCCATCAACAGAACAGAGAAGAGGGTAAAAGCATGCCAAATATCTATCTCGCTACAGCTTTTACTAAGATAAATGTTCTAATTAACAACATTGTTGGCAGAACCATCGCCTTTGCTATCCTGATGCTTTAAAAAGCCCTGTTTTCTCAATACTAGTGTCTACAGTAGCACGTAGTGAATTAAACAGCCAAAAATTAGCATCCATAGCCAAATCTGAACAGTTCAGTACCTTCTCTTAGAGGATCTGAAAGCACTTTACAAATGCTAACCAACATTTGGATTCACAACCCCCAGTGAGGTAGAATAGTATTATCCACACAGGGATGGGTAGACCTATTGAGGCACAGTGTTATTAGCAGACCTGCTCCCCTTCAGACACTAAATCTAGCAGTGCCAAAAGATTGAATGAAGGTTTCCTGACTACTGCACCTATGCTTCGTTCACAGTACTTTCACCCATACTTCAAAGCTTCAACGTAAGCCTCTAGTCTTCTGAACTGAAACAAGGTTTCTATATACAATAGGTGAAATGTTCATCTAGCAGTCACATACTCAGCAAATCACTCAATTAAATGAAGTTATTTGTGGGCACGAATGATTTCTTTCACAATAGTCTGTGTGTAAAAGATCATGCACTAAGACTACAGGGTGCAAAATCGGTGCATAACTCTGACCCCTTGGGAATTCCCAATTCTGTCTTCTCTCAAATGCATCTTTTTAAAGTTGCATTATATGTATCATCATGTGAACCTCTAAAGACATAGCCTGCACAGGTTGTCTCATATCAACAATGCAAGCAAACAAAATATGGAGTGGCTTTGGGAACAACCCAGCATTCATATAGCATCAAACATCACCTTATAATTCATTCTAATCACAAGGGGTTGCAAGAGAATAAGGAATAGGTATATATGTTGAAACAAAGGCAAATAGAGCAAGAAAGAAACATTTGATTGCACAGATTTCCTTTAGGTAAAGTTCCGTAATAATCAGTTTCATCAAAAGCTTATTCCATGAGAAAGAGAGGCAATGCCAGCTAGCCTATAACAAAATGTCAGCGTAGTAAAAACCACCAGCCCTACGTGAATAGATGAACTTTGCATTCCATAGGAGTCATTACTGATTAATAACAGCAAAAGGCTTCTCTAAATACAATAAGTTTGTTTTTGTCAGATAGAAGAGTTTCTTAAAATACGGGTTTTCAAACACACAAAGTTCCATTTGTTATACAAGTAGAGAATCTGGCCATAGTTATGAATACAGAAGTGTAAAAAAACAAATACATAGTCTTAAACATTACAAAAACTATCAAAACATTCAATATTTTGAGCTGACTTTTTTCCCCCCCCTACAAGTGTCTGTTCTGGCAGTGATGAAAAGATTTCTAAACTGATCTGTCGTTGTTACTGCAGGGTTTTTTTTGTTCATTTTTCTGAATGTATTTTTTTTTTTTAACAAAACAAAATTACCAGCTTTTATAAAAAAAGGAGCTTGAACCTTTACTCCAAAACACAGATACGAGGTTTTCCTTTATAAAAAGTGTATTGATTTTTTTTTTGCTATAAAAAGTGACCTGTAGGATGTCAGACCTGAAAACAAATTCTCACAGTGTTTTCAGTGTTGGCTGTTCACAAGGCATTACTTTTAAAAACAGAGATAGAGAGATACCATAGGGTTGTTATAAAAGTTTGTTGCCAGCTAGCAGTGTTTTTGGACCATATGCAAAGCTGTTCAACTCAGCTGACTTACATTATTTTGCTTAATTATTTAACAAATCCCAGTATTTGAAAGATCACTGTTGCACTAACCTTACTCAGCATCTCATGTAAACATTCCTAATTGTGGCCCAAAGCTTCTGCTGGCACATTAAGCATCAAACTAATAAGTCATTTCCCTTTCTGCCCTGTAACAACAAAAACAGTACTAGTTAGTACGCAGGTACTAAAAATCAGGGCTGCAAATGAGGAACAAGCAAGTGTTGGCAGTTTGGACAGGTAGAGAGTCGTCAGAATTTGTCAACAACAGATTGATTCACACGCTTCTGAGGGAGCTTTCCATTACTGTCACTAGGAAGTTACATATTAGCAGAAGAAATAGTAAAAGAAAATGGGAAGTGCGCAGGATCAGTGGCATAATGGCCCCAAATTGCTGGTGGTGTCCATTTTGCATCCCTAAAATTCTGCTTAAAAGAATGGTATCCCTCTATCTCTATAGACTGGTAGGTGTTGATTTGTGGTACAGAGGATAAATCACAGAAAAAAAATGACATATAACTGTGTGTCCTTTGTCTGATTTGAAAGCACCAGTCACCTATCTGCTTAGTTTGGCAGAAGTACTCTACTGTATCTTAAACATAGCTTGCGGTACAAACTTAACGTCATGTCGCTTTACATGGAATCTCCAAGGGAATCAGAGTCATCCAAAGACAGAGGCAGATACAAGTCCTGTAGGAAGAAAGAAAGAAATGTTAACTCACACAATCAGTTTTCACCTTGCGTTGAGCAAAAGGAGACAGTTGGATGGCCCAGTTCTGTGCACTTCATAGGGATAGGGTGGAATTCTCATGTACCAGATGGTTGCCTTGTTACTTCGAGGCTAAAATATGGTTAATTGCAGAGTGGAGGAATGTGCACCTTGGTACCAAAAGAAAGAGGACTTTGGTGACAAGAGAAGACATTTTTTATCGCTTCTGGATCAATGCATCCATTGCAGCACATGCATGAAAGAGCAGAACCTTTCTTTAAAGAGAACTCTCTGAACTTAAGTCTAATGAGTATTACCTTTATTTGACAGCTACCCCTCGGACAGATCTCTAGGAAAATCACCTCCCATGATGTATTCTTTATTTTAAGCTTTTTTTGATCATTCAGAAAGCTGTTCAGAAGTTAAAAGCATAATGCCAAGTTCACTTATTTTTTTAATTCAAATACTGAATATAAAGCTTCCCTAGGGCCTCTTTCTGAGTAACCATTTTATTTTTCTCCTTTGAAGTTCTGCATGGATCCAGGTATACAAACCTTCTTAAGGACTAAAGTTATCTTTGGGCTTTTTCGAACTCTGACCCCCATGTGGAATAAATGAGCAACATGAAGCAAAGCACAATTACACAGAAAGAGAATTCACAACCATCTTGACAAAAGATGAGTGGGGGAAAAAGGAAAAGTGATTTCACTGTAAGTGGGAAATTGCTCCTGGGAGGAAAACAGTGATGCATGAATAATTGGGAAACCTGAAATGCTACATTCATGTTTTCTGATTGGCTTAAATTAGTGGAGAAGCTCATAACTGCCTTTAGCAGTCAACATCTATTATAAATGTTCTAGGGCCTTTTCTGGGAAGGTAATGAGTCAACCAGCTGAAAACACATATAAAACATAACAGAAGGTGAGTTTTACTTGTCTTTACCAGTAAACCAATCCTCAGCTCCAAAGCCCTAAATGAGATCATGTTTGGAAAGTATTTTAGGTCCTTAGCTGCTGAAGAACTGAATGCAGTTTCTAGCATTACTTTCAAAGAAATACATACAAACAATTGCTGAGAGCAGACTATGGGCCAGATCCTGTTCTCAAATAAAAATCAATAATAAATTTGGAACCACTGTTACATTGGTGCTTCTCCTTAGACTGAGCAGCTGAGACCAGAGAAAAACAGTGATTTCACCTGGATTTAACTATACCTCCGTTAAGGGACATGACAAAGATGAATGACTACAGGCTTTCCATATCTTGAAAATATTTTAAAGATCTGAGTTTTGAGAAGCCAAATTCCACCCCAAGCTTCCCCAGTACCATTCAGTCCCATGTCCAATGTGGTTCAAAGTCTTACACGCTAGAGTTATAATCCAAAGCCCATTGGACTTTGAAGGATACTTCAGAGACTTCGCTATGCTTTCTTCCACCAACTAACAACAGCAGTCCAGCATCTGCTGCCCGCTCTTTTCTTTGAGATAAACCATAATCCTGCAGCAAAATCAGTTCCACTTGTGCAGTCTAGAAATGTGGTTAGCTGACTGCAAACCTTACCACCATTAGAACTGTTTAATGAGGCTTCCACAATTTCAAGGAAATGCTTTCAAAATCATACTTGGGCTGAGGTACATCCTGATTACTAAAGCAGAAATCCCACTGACCTTCACTCATACTTAAATGTACATGCACTTTTTAAATCAAGCAAAAGCTGTTCAAGGAAGAGAACAGCAACGCTACAGCTATTAGAGAAATGAGAAAGCCCACAGAAATGACAAGTGGATTCAGTTTAGTAATAACAGAACCATGAAAAGCTCCACTAGTTCTATATATTTTAAATAAATCAGTAAATGAATAAACTATGATACACCACAAGCTTACTCATCTCTACTAGGATGCCAGGTTGTGTTAGATGCTCTGGATATTACCAGGAAAACAGTTACAGTATCAGAATACAATTACTACACTGGGAATAAAAAAACCAAACACATTTCCTGAAGAACAGAGCATTGCCTTCAATCATATTAAAAATCCCCAAGAAGCAGCATTAAGGTGACGTCTTAGAGCTTCAGTTACATTTGCATTTCTCCTCTGTTTAATGAACTAGACTTGCCAACACCTGTGGCTTTTCAAGAGATAAGCACTGATATCAAGTTATGTCTATCCGTGACTCGTGAGCTTTTCCAAGTGATACAAATTTAGGCCTACATTATCTTTTCTGATCCATACAGATAATTTTCAGCACACATTAATAACTCCAACAGGAAAAACAGCTCAGTGACTTACTGTTCTTATCTTGCTCTAGGCCAAAGCGACAATTCTTTTAGGTAATGAGAAAAATTCTCCACTGTTTCACTTGAATGAAATGAGTATCAGAAAAATATAAAGACCTGTTTAAACTGCCTTGCGCACCTGAATGGACTAAGGAAAAAACAGATGTAGTAAGGTATAAGAAACGTAATACCTTGTGCTTACGGAGGCTCCCTGGGCTGGTAGGTGTGGAGATTGGGGACTGCTTGGATTTGGGCGTAGACAGCTGACTGCTCGAGGTCCCATTTGCTGTCAGAAAACAAGACAGAAGCTAGCAGTCAGACAAGAAAAAGGAAGATCATTTCTCTTCTATGGGGAGATGGAAGGTATCCAAACAGTCAATATAGAAACATGAGAGTTTATTCATGTGAGACAGGAGGGGAGGGGAAAAAAAACAACAAATGAACAACATAACTATTCATCCAACTTAAGGCTTTCAGCTGTTCAGAATAGTTGGCTGTAAAAGGCAGCGAAATACAAAATACATTGAAGAAGCAATATTTTACACTGCAAATATTTATCACATTGATCCATGATATACATCAACAGAAAAGCAGAAAGACAATTTCTGTGCTCTCAAACAGTTTAACACAATTGAAACCACATGGAAAAAGTGTGAGAGGAAGCCAGAAGCTGCAGATATCCTGGATCCTACGTAAGAAATGTTAAATGTCAAATACACATATTAGAAATTAGACAAACAGCTGTCTGGAATGCCCTGGATGGAGTTAGATGTGGCAGAGATTAAGTGACTAGGAGAGCCCTTCTGAAGCCTTGGTGTAAGCACAGGGTGGGATGTCCCTCTTCACCTTGATACCAGGTGATACCTACAAGAAGCCAGAGCTCACCCTGCCACTCCTCTGCTGTTTGTGCCAGCTTGTGAAGAAGTGAACATGGTCCATTAGGGGAGGAACAGGAAAATTACATCACGGGAAGATCCTCTTTCAAAGACCAAAATCTGGCCTTTAGGTGCTCTTTTCATTCACTTTGTTTTGAAGAAAGCATAGTTACCCCCTGTGGTTCTATTAAAGAACCAGCCTATTTAAGCTAAGAAGCTCTACGAAGAGTTATTCTTTGGGGCCTAGAAGTCAAAGTGTGGAAGCTGAGGTCTGTATCAGTCAGCTATTATCTATGTGTTGCGCTAAAAAGGAACCAAAGTAAATAGCATCTTTCACAGAAAAGCGAAGACAAAACATTATCAAGATAAATGATTATTTTCCTACCATTGATGTCCTCTGAAGAAAGCTATTGTCTTTGATAATTTCCAAGTGTCATGCTACATATTTCATAGAGACAGACCCGCTCCTAGAGAACTTCATATGTTGTGTATCAACTCCAGGGGTACAGACCCTGCTCTTGTTACCAGGGGCTGTAAACATATAGCTCCTTTGGCACAAGCAGTATTTCCTGAGGGAGGCAAATGCCGACTCGTGCTGTCTGTGTCTAAGTGTATCATTTTCTCTGGTCTTTTCTTTTTGCAATCCAATCTGCAGCAAGCTGGAGGCCTTACGAGCATTAAGCTGCACATCTCAGTCAAGTGTACAGAAAGTGACATTTTGAAAACCTACTCCAGATGTTAACATATTCAGCGCAAGCCACAGAACTGAACACCAAATACTTTGTTGTTTCCATACATGGCAATAACGTTGCCTACCCTCCAGATAAGTATACATGTCCCTACCCCTTCAAAGAAAGTATTTTTAATTATGTAGAGTTTCACACAGAAAGACAAGTTTATAATGGCCCCAGCTTACTGTACTGATTTCTAATTTCCCATTACTTCTATCATTACTCCAGCTGCAAAAGCATGTACACAGGAAGACAGATGATTTCCATGTAGAGGACTCACACTTCCAAATGTAATCACTCAGTGTGCAATTAGACACTTGCAATTAAACAAGCATTTGAGTGTCTGGAGGAGGCCTAAGAAATGTATAAATATCATTCAGTAACAATGACCATGTGCAAGTGGTGTATTTCAAAGAGTGAGATCAGGAAGAACTGATAAAAGTATAACATCAGAAAGCAGGGCAGCAATATGTACCTGCACCCACCTTGCAGCATCTCATCATGTCCACTGACACAGAATGTGGACACAAGAATTAGGACATTGCTGAAGTCTTAGCTGGGAAGCCAGCCTGGGTAGAGAAAGGTGATCTAAGTCTCAGTGTGCAGTCCCAGGCTTAGTGATTCTGGGCCAAATTGAATTATTAAATACAAAAGCATATCCTCTACCTCCAGATCTACAGACATGCATAGCAGCCAGTGGGGCTAAAACATGTCTGGCCTTTATATCAGGGCTTTTTTCGGAGTCTGATCCCAACCAAGCAGACATATGTTTAACCTCAAGTGCAGTACTTTGGAAACTGCTATACGGACACAGTTAAGCATAAACTCTATTAATCACCTCCAGCACCCAATGACAGAACCTGGCTTGGCCTCCAGTCTGCAGGATACTCTACTCGAGAGCTTGGCCTCCAAGTTCAGACTCAGGTGGGGGTGCTCATCCTACTTGCTGTTCCTATAGGAGAAGCTCCATCTTTGGTAAACCATTCAGTGTGTAAAAAACCAAATAAACTGCCAGAGCCAAACAGGTATTTCCTACACATCATATGTTATGTTCCTTCTTCCTTCTCCAGTGATGAGCAGTTACACATTGGAACTGAGATATCTTTTTGCCATGACAGCCATAGACTTCCTGCTTTTGGCTTCATTACATCAAGTTTTGTGTTTGTTTTTTGTTTTTTTTTTCTCATTGTGAAAATATTCCTGAGGGACTAAAATCTATAA
The DNA here is from genome assembly GCF_039878825.1 of Excalfactoria chinensis. Lineage (NCBI taxonomy): Eukaryota > Metazoa > Chordata > Aves > Galliformes > Phasianidae > Excalfactoria > Excalfactoria chinensis. Next base: position 73,013,693 of record NC_092828.1, read on the forward strand.
TTTGCTTTTTAAAAACTCATTTGTGGCTGGCACTGACGTCCTTGGTATCTACCTCATCATTCTCTGGGGCAGCAGCATAAGCCTTGCTTTAGTGCTCTGCTATCTTCCTGTGAGAAGGAGGGAGGCAGTGAAGGTTGTGAGTGTCACTGATGCAAATGCAGAAATCATACATCTGATTTTAAGTAAGTGTAAAGCAACGTGCTGTAAGCCAAGGGACAAAGGAAGAGCTACAGGTGTGTTTAACACAGCTCAGACTTAACTGATGCTTAGTGAATTGAGACCTCTGTCTTCATACCCTCTGTGTTTTAGGCACTGATAGGAAGAAACAGTTTTTTTCCCCATTACAAATGCACCTCACCAAGAAAACAGATATTCCTTAAAAGATGTTTGAAATAATGACTTAGAGATAATTGGTTTATAGATTGACCCTTCACCTACCTGTTCTACCCAGACCATCCTTTATTGGCAGGAAGAAAAACTAGTTATAGAGCCCCAGGAACTGTTACACATTGTGCCCTGAATGGCTGCATGCCACTTTACACTTTGCTCCAGTTCCCTACATTGAATTGTCCTCGAGCTTGTTGGGGGAAAAAGGCAGAGTTCACCATTTGTCATATAATGAAGGCAATGCAGAAAAAAGGCACATGACTGTAGGTTTTCTGCTGAATATAATGCAGGTTATAATAGTACTAATACGATCTGTATTAGCTGGAATCCATCTCTGCTTTCTAAAATCCCTTACTTTATCTCCAGTTGTCTCTGAACCCAAGGCAGGAAATAATCCTTTCTAAGATGAAAAATGGCACAATTCTACAAAGAACCCAGATTTCCCCATCCAGAAACAGGAAGACTGGGATAACGGCTAACAGTCACCATGCAGCAAAAGGATGTAATTGCTGCAGGGAAGGACAGAAATTCTCTAATACAACGAGACTTTCAAGTGCGACAGCAGGGATATTAATATTTCATAAGTACCAACAAAAAGGCAGATATGACATCCAAATCTGAAATCCAAGAAGACAAATGTATGAGGGCTGCTCTGAAAGTAATGCCTCCTAATTTATTATGTTGGCTCACGACAACAGAGGTGTATGTTGGTGGTATGGCAGTAGAGGATGAACGTAACAACCAATATCCCATTATGTTTTGTTGTCATGTGTGTGTCACTGAATTCCTCCACACAGAAAAAAGTGGCACTCACTGATATTCACTGCTGAATGAATTTATGAAAACACTTGCTGAACGTTTATGGAGACCAAGCAGTGGATGTGAGCACAGTGAGGTGATGAGTGGTACATTCCAGCAGTAGCAATAGTGACAAGTGGGGCACCTCTGCTGGTGCAGATTCTTACAGTTCCCAGCATGCAGGTGCTTGTTCACAGCTGGCAAAAATGCAGAGCTAATATTGGCGACTACGCTGAAAAAGCAATGTGTCATAGCTAAGAATTTGCTCTATCAAATAGTGCTAATGTAGTCTTTGTATCTGCTGTAGTTTCCATGGAAATAAATAGGCATTACTTTCAGAGTGACCTGTGCATATCTTTACAAATATTCACAGGGAATTTTACAGCAGGAGGAGTAACAATTAAGAAACCTGGTTTAATTTCCTTCCAATGTAGAAATAACAGCGCATTTAGTGAGGCAGAAGCGTGTGGGAAACTTTATAAAGACACCATTGCAGCATTTGTTTAGTGGAAGAGTTTAGACTGCATAGGCATCCTTCACTTGGGCACCTCCTAACTCAGCTCTGCACTGTTGACACCCATTTTTAATCATGTTTGGTGAGGGTGACCTGTCCACTGGATGCATACTGCAGATTGCCAGCTAGCAGTACGTAAGTGCAAGTGGAATTACAAGCTGCTCTATCTTACGTGTGATCCAAAAGACATCTGCTGCCTCTTTAACACATTCATAGATAATGACCCTGGGGAAACAGATCTGTTCTCAGGACAGACTGACATCCTGTATCTGTTTTCTTGACTGCTGTTGCATTGTGAATATGCTTTTGTCCCCCTGTCTAAACTCTCCTGTTAGAGAAGTAGGAAATGGAAGTCCTTTAGCAGTGCTATGAGCCCTGCTCATAGGGATTCTGAGGAAAATCAAGGCAAAAGTGAGGAAAAGCCATGCTCAAATTTCAGCTCAGGTACCTGTGGCTCTGCACATGCATGGTGTACAGTGGAACTCCCATTTGTTATGTAAGCTACTGTAAGATGAATTTGGTTTGTTAGAACAAAGAAGTAAGGGCAAATAGCATGATCATTTTTACCACTGTGTTCCTCACCCGAGATTTAGCTCTCTTTTGTCTGGATCAACTTCTTATTGGAGTCGCCTGTTAAAGAAATCCTTAGTACTAATCTTCCCAAATGCCGCTCTGGCAGTACCCTATTTAAATTCCTTGGATCATATACAATACCTTTGTCCATCCTCCTACACAGTACTAGGGGGCTGCCTCATATCCACTATACCTTAGCTTTACCATAGGGTTTTCTCAGTTACACCAGCACATAAAATCTGTGAGCTGCTGCAGGACACAGCTGCATGAACACAGAGCTGTATCTCCTCATAACAGTCATTCCATCTTCGTTTATTTAGATGACCATATAGCAAATAAAGAGATAAATGTACTATACCAAGAAAACAGTGTTTAACACATTTCCATGGATTGGCTATCTCGCTTTTTAAGTATCACTAGGGCAGAAGGGCTCTGGCTCTAATACAGTGGTATTAATTCATCCACATAAGTTGACACTTTGTTGCAGCAAAATAGAATGAATGGAACATATGTGTTAGAGTGCAAGTTACTGAAACCATCCCTGGTCAACTGGATGGCAGATAGTGGGCTATTACCTGAGTTACCTGTGCTGTCACTGTAGTCACTCTGCTGATAGAGATGTATCTTGTCTCTGGCAGTTTGAGAGCTGACAGCTTTGGTTTTAGCAATATTATATATAAAAGCTTTCAGAATACATAAAAAGCCCAAAATGAAGATCCTCAAAGCCATGAGTAGGTTGCACAGCTTTGTAAATGGATTGGCAGCACTGCCTTGGAGAACCCATTGGTAAAGAAGGCTTGAACAACTTAAAGAATGTACTCAAAGCTCTGGAGTGAAGTGAGTCAGTGGAAGAAACTGGAGTCAAACAAGTGCCAAAACATCTTGGTCTATGTGAAGAACTTGGCCACAAAACATCTCCATAGCTTTGAATGAGGTTTTATTTGTGCTGACACAGGAAGATCAGACATGCTCCTACAGTGAATGGCAGGGGAAATGTCTGCAAGGCTTTTGTGTTGTCAGGATTAGCACCACTGGCAAGCTGTTCAAAAGGAGTGTTTTCTGTTCGCCGTGCTGTATAAGTGACTCAGTACTTTTGTCCACTACCTACTGGCAGCATAGGAGCTGCTGCCAAAGAGTGTGGCACATCTATGCATGCACAACCTCAGCCTTAGCTGCCTATGCAGACAAAGCAAATAGACCAGCAAGTGCAACTGACCACTGTCTATATGTACATGTACTGCATTCTCATTTTCACTGCTGATAAATTATGTACCACTTCCCCCTACATTTTGGAAGGGAAATGGAATAACTACGTAGGGTTTTTTTTGAAAGCAATACCTCCTATTTATTTCGATGGAAACTACAATAGTTACAAAGAGCACAATAACAGTATTTGATAGAGAATTTCTCTGCTACTAAACACTCTTTTCCAGCACAGTTAGCACCATAAATTACTCATTTTCACCAGCCATTAACAAGAGCCTGCATGCTGCACTTGTAAAAATCTGCACTAGCAGAGGCGACCCACTGATTCTCAGTGTTTCACCACCCATCAGCTCACTGTGCTCACACCAACTGTTTGGTCTCCAGAAACATTCAGCAAGCATCAAGGAACATCAGTGGATGCCATTTTTTTTTTTTCCACATAGTGGAATTCAATTCCACCCCTTTGCTTCATCTGCACTTCACCATCAGACACCATGCTGTCAGACTGCCCCTCTGCTGCCATCTGTCACAAGGCAGCAAAGTGTAATGGGATATTGGTGGGAAGGTTCAAACTCTACTCTCATATCACCACCATCTGCCTCTGAAGTTGCAAGCCAACATTATAAAATAGTAGGCATTACTTTCAGAGCAGTCTTTGTAGAACGATAAATTAAATAAAATAACATCTTTTCCTGTCACTATAATGTAATTTGTAATAAGGAATGTTCAGACTTCATCCGCAAGTGCCTTGGAGACTCACCTCAGAATCTGTATTTACATCATTAACGATTATACAGTTGTGCAACGTACAGTTATACAGTCAATAGGTAAACAGAGGTTAAACCAGATGCTTCATATGAAAGATTATTGTGATAGAAGGATAAATTATTGTGATAGAAGGATAAAGGGGAAAATGCTCACCAGTGTTGAAGGTTCACAGTAAACTCCACAAAAGAACAATTTCCAGAAAAAGAGAGCCTGCCTTAGTGGTGCTCAGCCCTTAAATGAGATCTGGGAGAGGTGGAGCCAAGCTCCACCCCTTCCAGTAGCACAGCTGAATTACCTTCACCTGTGCTCCCACAGCTGACTCATTGCTTGCCTCAGGTGGTTGATCAGAGGTTCAGGCTGTGATCAACAGTTTCCCTTACACCGATAGATTTCTCAAAAGATAAAAAATACTAGAGAGATAAGAGCTGAAAATAACAGAGTCTAATTACTAAAAACTAAGAAATTCCAAGTTCTGATATGACAGTCACCACAGAGTAAAAGACAGCGAAGCCAAAAAGTACAGATGTGTGGGAGATCAAACACACGGGAAATATACTGAACATACTTGAAATAAAACTGCTTCAAAATCCTTTTACAAAAGAAATAGGTAAGAGTTTTGAAGGAGAAAAAAAAAAGGGGGGGGTGGGGGGATCAGATCATCTTTTATTAATCAGGCTTCATTCAGTATTCCCTGTCTTTTTCAATGTGATAACTTTAAAACTCAGCTAAGCCTGTTGTTTCTTTACATAAATATTGACTCTTGGATAATGTGCACACCTACTTTCTTTATTATAAATTCAAGAGAAAACAACATAAGATGGTAGTAGTATTTTTGTCACTCTGTCCCAAGAAAACAACTATCTTTGGTTAACCTTCCAGCACAGGAGTTCAGTCATTTTCTATCCTCACTAAAAAAGACAGGCTGCCATTTTTGTACTGAAAAGTACAGAAAAGTACAAAAGACCCTCGTCTAGATGAGTTAAAGAAACCTGATTTGTCCTTCACTACAGGCCTTCATTCCAGGAGCTGGCTACTGTTTGACATTTCTGGTTATTTTAATCAGTCTCCCTTTGAAAGGCTCAAACTAACTGTTCATTAAACTGCATCCGATGACTCAGTGTTTTGTTCTGTGAGTCAAAATCAGGAACACAGTGGCTGTCGTTTCACGGAAGGCCATACACTCACCTAATAAAGTCTTGTTCTGGTAGCAATTAGTACCTGATGCTTATGGAGTTTAAATGGTGTCTCATCTTATGCATGGCTTGACTCCCAGATTGCTGAATGGGAGATCCTAAAAAAAAATCTACAACAGATTTTCAACCACATGAGCTGAATTTTGAATTTGATCTCCTAGAATCTTGCAATGCTTAGTTGGTGATTTGGCCTTTTTAATGAAAATCCATGTCTGGCTCTCTTTTGGAAAGAATAGCAGAACAGAAGACACTACCTGGAGACTCACTCTCTTCATTGCACAAGTCTAAAATCTACCAGTTACCATCCAGGACTCTAATCTACAGGCTCTGCAGGTCACCGTGTGTGCTATATTGCCAGTCCAGTTGAGACTGAAGAGGGAGGACAGCATTTCAAACAAAAAAGCTGCTGCAGCAAATGAGGATTACCATTTTCTTTCTCTCCTATTACTGAATGAATGCCTCTATTGCATCAATAAGCTCATCACCAGATCTTCAACTACAAGGTCACTTATCTTCTTTAAATGGTGATTAAGAGGGGACACTTCTGACTCCTGCAGTAATTAACATTTAAATTACACATGAGGCTATTCCAAATCAGTCTGTAGCTATAGGGAACATACAAGAGCACTGCAGACCTCAATTTCCTGCCTGTAAAATGGAAACCTTTCCTCTTAAATTGTTTTTCAGGGCAAGAGGTTGTGAGACTGTGGGTGGTATGTTCCCAAAGCCATGACTGCACTTAACTAACCAGAGATTTCCTCTCTGATATTTATTCAGTGATCCTGTATGCTAACAACATCGTCTTGTGTTTAAAATATGCCAGAGTCTCAAATGCAAACATCCAAGGACAGTGTTTTCAGAGTCACACACACTGTGTGTTTTCATCTTGAGCAGAGTTAAGATGCAGAAAACAATCACTCACCGTCTTGATGGTTACCTGAATCAGCTGGAGACTTGCTCCGGCGCATAGGGGCTGGACTCTTTGCTGAGCTCTTCTGAGGGGTGGGAGATGACTTACTGCCCGTGGCAGCTGCAGGGCTCCCTTTCATCACCCGGCACTCTAAGGAAAGAGACAGTAACCATGGTTATGTCCCTCCCTACTCTCACAGCCTATGGGCACTAGCTGTGAAACACACATGGGTGGCCCAGTTGCTTTCTGTTTCCAAAGAGCTGTAGAAAACTTCAACATTAGGGAAAACTGGCATTTCCATATTGTCTTCAGGCTAGAAACAAGACATTTTAGGGACAGGGAAAAAAGAAGAGCTTTGCTCCTCTAGAAGAGGCACTGAGACTGTCCATTAAAATCAGGATTCTCTCCCTGGCAGGGAACATCTTAGTACCTGTGCCCTATGAAGGGTTTTCTACCCTTCCCCTTGACTTGATGCTCACCAGCTAGAGACCAAAATGAAAATGGTCAGCATTCAGTGAGGAAAGACAAGGCCAAAAAACAGTTAATCTGCAAAACTCTCCCATGAAGACATAGCAGTAGGAACAATGAGTACTGTTTATGCAGGTGCATAAAACCAGCAAACAGCTCATAGCATGACTTAAAGATAAGTGGGGAATGGGACCTGTGACCTAAGAGGCTTTTAACCCATTCACATTCTCTTTCTGTGTTTTCACCAAGCTGTCCTTTACAGATGTGGAAAGCAAAGGCAACAAAATGGTTTTACAGAATACACCCTCTGTTCTAGTTAGTCATCTCTTTCAGAAAGGTTTACATAAACAAATGCAGCAGATTCATGTACTGAAATGCATGAGCAGATGAGAGCCCCAACTGTGTTTTGTTAAAAAAAATAAACCAGCCAGGAGGAGGGGAAAATGTAAACACGATCTACAGTGCTGTGCAGAAGGGAACTGAAATGCTAACAAATCTATATGTGTTCCAGGATTTCAGGCATATCAGGTCTTCAAAACCAGGGTTTATTTACATTAAGAATGGATAGAAAAAGCACTTTGCCTTCCCAAAGTTAACTCATCTCAGTTAAGAAGTTGGCAATAAAAAAGAAATTCCATCTCTGTCAAATTCTAACTGGTCTCATCTCCTATAACCAATTGTCCTCACACAGAAAACAGGTCCTTTGTAAAGATGTGAATTAGATGTTTCCTGTACAGGCAGGTTTTGATAGAAAAGCTCAGCTCAGCATGCATGGGCTGCACTGAGAATCCCCTTGACTGGCTTTCTTAATGGGAATTAACTGAAGCAGAATATAGCGGATGGATACATAATTGGTCAATTGAAAACAACTTGTCTGACCTAAATGTATTTTAGTGTTATTTTATTTATATATCAGAATGTATATGAAAATGTAATTGCCCTAAATCTTTTCCCCAGGCTTTCCTTACTCTCAGACTGTCAAGAGTCGGTCTCTTCTTCCAGATGGGATGATTCCCTGTGCTCCAGGGATGTCGCGTGGTAATAATTAAACCCACATTAAGTTTATTCTCTCTCCTACTAAATAGATTCTGGAAACTGTAAATTAGGGATGTAAATTGTTTTGTTTTGTTTTCTTAAGGTACTTGGCTTCTCACAGATGATGCCACAGAAGGTCTTGTACAGCTTCAGAAAAGAAATATCCCCAATTTTTTTTATCTCCTTGGTTCTAACTAATAATGTTTGATGAGGCACTCATAGCCACCTAGGAGAGCGTGCAAATAACTGCTCCTGGTGTCAATCAGCCTAACGAAAACATGGGGGACAATCATCCTTAGGCACTACAGAAGTAGTATTTTTCAAGGCTTTTCCATGTAGCTATTTATCAGAAACAGTGTAACGTTTGGATCAGCAATGTCGGCGCACCAGGTTTGGGTTTGCTCAGAAACCAAGGGAGTTTAAAACAGTGGGTTACATCGGTATTTAGTCACCTGAATTGATCCCTAAAATATAAAACTAAAAAAGTGAAAATATTTTGTTGCTTAATTTTAAAGAGCTTATTCAAAATTATTTTCTCCCCAAAGGATAATTCCTCACAGAGAAGCTCAGCTCTGCATTTACCAGCATAGAAATGCTGACTCTGATGGATTTCTCCAGCTCTGCCATCAGCAAGTGTCAGCACACCAAAGGCAATTACTGAGCATTTGTATGCTTCGCAACAAGGTAATAAATGTGGACATCTGATTGTGCTGACGTCAGGATAAGCAGGCCTCTTAGCATTGTGGGGTGTGACATTTCAGTGTGCTGATGCTGAAACCAGCCAGTATGAATGAGACAGAGCAGCAACATCTGGAAGGTGCTTAGCAACAGGGATTATAGGGCAGAAGCTGTGGTGGGCAGTCAGAAAGAAAAAGATGACATAATCCTCTCATGGTATTTCTCTTTTTGTTTCCTGATGTCCTGCCAGAGTGAACATAATAGCCAGCAATTCAAGTACATGTCATCCCAATAGGCAAGAGAAAGTATCCATGACAGGAGAGATTTTAATAAGTGACATTCATCCGCGAGACCTCAGGTTCTCTTTGCAGCATCTGATTCATAACAAGGAAGAATGATGGGTGGATAATGGAAAAACGCTGCTGGCTAATAGCTCCTCATCTGTTTCTTGGGAAGTGCAGGGTACCCTCACTCTCCTGAACATACAACAGAGAGCTGTAGATGCTCAGTACCTGCCCAACAGCAAGCTGGACTTATTTTTGCTTATTGTTGTTAGAGAAATCCAAGGTGAAAAAGGTAGTAGTAGAAACCAGGAGTGTAGGCAGAGAGCTGAGCTTCCCATGAAGTTGTTCTGCTAGGATTACATGCAATTTGTTTTATATGTGGAGCTCCCTGTGGAGCTGACTCAACTGCAGGCTGTTAAAATAAAATATGAAGCTCACATTACAGATTGCTTCACCAGCCTGATGCAGGCTTTATTCTCTGTCTGCAAAGTTTCAGCTGGCCCCTGGAATCTTTGAAATACCCAAGACCACCAAACGGGTTCATCTGGAGTACACAGGTCAGAAGTATCAGCATCAAATAAATTTAGCCTTGCTAAGGAGCCATAAAAATGCAGTTTAGAGGCTACTTTGCCTCCTGACATACAACAAAAGTTCTCTTAAGCCTTCAACACTGAGCCAGTCTGTAGCATACAAGATAGCATGTAGTTCCTGTTCCTTGCACAGCACACCTAAAAGCTTTTCTAAGTAATGTTTGGAGGTCATATTTTCTTCCAGTTTAAATGGTCACAGCTGCATTCATTTATTCTTGCCGCACTTGCTGGCACCAGCAGACAGCCTGTTGGTATTTACAGTTGCCAGGTAGGGTAACTCCTACAAGCAAGCTCTGTGTATTCTGTGAAACCAGAGAGTTTGTGGTTTAATTGATCAAAGAGACTCACAATGTTACAGATCTGTGGTTGCTTTCATATCAGGGACAGATGACGGTGCTGTCCAAGTCCCACCTAACAAACACTGCCCTCCTTTTTTAATCAACAGAAGAAAGTAATAGAGGGAATGATTTTTGTTTTCAACTGTGCTCGTTCCCATTTTTAATATTGATGTGTGTACATAAGGACAAGAGCGACAAACTGTGTGTATTCATGTTCCAAGTAGAAAAACAGAGAGTAGTTTTCTACTGCTTAGTTCTCAAAAGTGTTTCATCCTGGCTGGAACTTGAAAAAGTTTAAAGGATATATAATACCAGATTTTGTGATTAATGTAAAAACAGTGATAGAGTGGAGGAGTCCATTTGTGTTGAAATGGGCTACCCCAGTCAGTGCTTTCCCTATTACAGTATCCACTGACTGTACTTTGTGTCACAAAAGGGTGCTGAATTCCATATACTGTGTCTTAAAGAAAAGAACAAAAGCATGCAGCACTTTTACCTACTACAAGCAAATGAATGGAAGTCAAATAAGAACAGATTGAAGAACAGTGTGTGTTCAACATTACCGCTTTCATCCAGAGAAAAGTCATCCTGTGCGTAGCGGAATTTTTCGGGACCACAGGCAATAAACACATCATCGTCCCCAAAGAAATCGTGGAGACAGGTCACCTATAGAGAGAGCAAAGTCATTCATTTTAGTTTTAATTGGCAACGTTCTGACATGGCTCAGTGTAAATTTAAACAGGAAGGCACTGCCTCTCTGCTGCCCCCCAGTCCCACACTTACATGGTCCTGCTTCCTACAAGTCAAGCGGAACAGTGTAATTAAAAAGAAAGAAAGAAGATAAGAAGCAAAAAAGGAAACAAAAGCATCTACCCTGCAAAATCCAACCAAGTACGGAATTTCCAGTCCTTCAGGAGCCGACAGCCTGTGCTAGCCATCCTAATGAATGACACAGGCATTGCTGAGCTGATTCAGAATTAATAAGCAGGGTTCCCCCACGCTGGGTTGGTAAGGAGGGCTGTCACCACTGCCCATGCTGATGAGCATTTCAGTACCAGCAGAGTCTAGAAACTCAAGGACTGCTAAGAAGAGTGGCTGAGCACAGCATGTTCCCACAGAAGGAGTCTCCAAGACCATTAGCAGGTAATCCTGGACTAGTGGTTGGCAACACTGCCCATGGCAGGGGAGGGTGAAACTAGATGGTCTTTGAGGTCCTTTTCAACCCAGGCCATTCCATGACTCTACAAATCCTTTTGGACCTGCAGAGCTGGACAGGAAACCTTCATCCTCTCCCCCCTTCCTCCTTTCCCATGTCCCTCCAGCACTTGTGCAGCAATTGGGCCTGAAAAAATAGGAACGCAGCTGGGCGCTGTTTGTATCAACAAGGACAGCACTGCTGGTGGCCATTCAACATTCATTTTTCTAGGTGCTACACTGTGAATAACAACATATTCTGATATTTACACAGTCACAGTCATGGCAATTTGCACAGTTACCAGTGAAATAATGAATGCAATTACACAACAGCAGCAGGACAACTGTGCTAAGGGTAATTCCACTGGAACCAGTGGTAATTACACATTAACTCATGATAATGCTATTGCGCTGTCTCCAGTACCTAAAGTTAATTCCAGTCATCTCAGCGCAAGGACATGTGGAGAATGTGCACATCATTGCTCTTCAGGGAGAACCTTAAACACCCAGATTTGTAATCAGTATATTGCAGAAAATTAATCAGACTCCTGGCAAGCTGACAGGTGCTCTTTCGAGGCAAAGGAAGATGATGCTTTTCCATCTTCACAGAATGCTCTGATCATGAGATGCAAAGTAATGCTTGTTTCTAAGAGGGAAAAAACACTTTGGAAAGTCCAACATCAAAACTTCTATGTTCAAGATGTAAGTGTTAATAGAGAAACAGCCTCTGTAGGCTCAAGGGACACCAAATTGTGTGTACACAACTGACTGCATAGAGTTTAGCCCAAGGTCCTGGCCTACCAGCCACCTACTGATTAAGTACAGTGTCAGGAGGAGAAAAATGTGCTAGCACATGAGCATGGGGCATCTCCAGCATCAGCCCACTGACAGCACAGCTGTGTACCTGGGTGAGCCCGGAAGCACAGGCCTGCACCTGCAAGAAATAAGTAAACAAAACAAAAATGCAGCCTTCTCACAAGACCACTGCAAGTGCCTGCAGTACTGGCACCAACATCTATAATAGAGGTCTCAGATTGTTGAGGTCCAGTGTTTTGCCATGTCTGGCCACCGGGGTCTTCAAAGAGGTTGTATACAAGGAACCAGAGAGAGCCCTGGAGACAGCAGTGGAGAAACTTACTGTAGACAGCTGAATTTCCGTATCTATGGGTCTATTGGAGCTGGACTGTGAAAAGTTAATTTCAGGCTCTAATAAATAAAACATAAAGAAGGCTTTTGGCTATCCTAAGAGGGCTCAGTATTTCACACTGGTTAATATAATGCATAATTAAAGCACTGACTAAGAGTGCCAGCTCTGTTTACAATGCCAAACAGTAGTGAAAAGCCTCCTTTTCATATGTGCACAACTTTCGAGATGGAGCAAGATGAAATCTGCAGTGGCACGGATCAAAGGCAGAATTTTCTTTACAAACTCAGTGAACTGCAATCTCTTTTTGCCTGAAATTAGGATGAAAATAGTTAACACATCACGTATTGAGAATTCCCCCACAGAATGATGACATTTCAAACGAGCACTTGGTATTACAGTCCTCCCTGAGGGTGCGTGCCACTGATTCATTTGCAAATAATTGGGTTTGACTCAATACCCACACTCCCATCTGAATTCTAAGTACTACACGTATGCCACAGAAAAGACTCGTGGTTTGCTTAGCTCACTCTTCAGTATGGAAACTGCTGTGCAAAGCTAGATCACAGCATAAGGGTTCAAAATATCCACAGCCTCTTAGATGAAATCAGAAAGAACCCAGAGGGGCTTTCACCCTCTCCGGGTCACAAGTCAAAGGGTATTCTTTGTCCTTGAACTCTCCATTACCACAAGCAAAAAGAAAATTCAGGCAGCCAAGGAGGCCCTCAGATCAAGTGTCAAAGTGTGACAGATGCACTAGGACAAATATGATTACGTCAAGCAGAGATTCTTGCAATTCACCTTCTTGCATTCTTGCCTCTTCAGCTAGTGGGTTAATATGTATGTTTCATACTTGTGAACAACTGGCAGGCTAAGCACTGGAGGCTGATAGATAAATTGCATAACCCATTTGTTGTGTTCCTGATATTGAGGAAACAATAACTTCTGTGTTTGTTTTATTCATTCCCTTTTGTTTCCCGTTGTAAGGAAGGACAGACAAAATCCAACCTCTTTCTCATCAAACAATGCAAAACATTGGAAATTCAGAAAACAATGTCACTTCATGCAGTTCTAAGTTTGCTAACCTTGCTTCTGTTCACTGTACATAGCATTTCCTATTTACCCTTTGTTTATTAAACTTAAATCCTTGATCATTTCTGTATGTCCCTGGAGCACACCCCATATGCATCGCTGTCTATATAAAGTTGCTAGAGTAGACCTGCTCTGTGAAAACATGCAACTTAAGTGCTGGGTCTTACTGCTCCCAAGCCAGTCTGCCTAAATGTGGGCAGAAGAAGAAAAACACCAGGAGAGCAGCCCCAGATATACACATCCCTGCAGGGCATGGAGCCAGGAAGAGGGACTGTGAGCTGCTCTGCTGGGAAAGCTGCTTGGAAACCTCATCAGCCAGTATGGAACACACCAGGGGTGTCCTTGCCCAGCAGTACTGAACCTTTACCTTGCATTAACTGGCTCAGGGGGTTTTCGTGACTCCAGAATAACCTTAAGAATCTTCTGATCTCTACTCTTTGAAAGCCTTTTTTCTCACGTTTTCTCATGAAGAGAAAAAAAAGTGGGGGGGAATACTACAAGCCTCTCCCCTGGTACTGTAGACTATTTAAAAAGTACGTGTTCTGCTTTAGCTTACCCTAATCAACTGCTCTAATTATATCCAATAATTAGTCTGGAACACCATGAAAACCCTGGAAAAAAAATTACCCCGATGGGTAACCTGAAAATCGTTGTTTCAAATGCTTCCTTTTGCTGTTAGCTATCAACTCATTGAAGCTCAGGGCAGAAAAATGATAGCACTCTGCTAGTGCACACGCCTGTGCTGCTACCTGACAGTGGTCACTGTGTGGATGGTTCTTATCCTGCACAATTTGCAATGGCGCTGGCATCCGTGAAATTAGTAAGATGCTGACTTCTTGAATCTGCAAATTTTATTATTAATTTGATCCATGGTGGAAAATTAAACCTGTGTATATCATTACAGTGGAGAGAATAAATAACATTGGTTTACAAGCCTTTGTTTAAAGAAAGATAATATTTAATTTGAAATTCAAGACTGAAACGATAATATTGACACAGAAAGGATCGCATTGCATGAAATGTTTTCTCTCCATTTCCTGCAGCTTAAGCAATGCCAATAAAGGAAGTTGAATCTTCACGCTCCGGTAGATGAGGCACAGATTTATTTCTCACAGAGTAATTCTTTCTAATAGATCTGCTGGTAACGTTTTTCTTTGTGTCAAGTTCTGATGTTTTTTTAAACTTTACAGTACATTTTAGGGAAGGAGCAGAAGTCGGTAGAGATCAAGAAGTTTTAGGGAGCACCAGACCATTCGCAGTTCCTTGGGTTTGTTTCCTCATTAAATGGAATGTGGTTTGTTTCCTCATTAAATGAAATCCTTCTCTGTGTATAGTAGAAAAACCTTCCCTGAGAGAACAATGTCATTAGGATTTCCAGGAGGGGATTTCCGCAGTGACTCTCCATTAGTGTCTGCTGCAGCCATTTTAATTGTGGAAAGGGAAGATACGACCTTTGCAGCGACGCTGAGCCTTCCAGATCATTTTAACACAGCAGCTGTAGAACAAACCATTCCACAAAATGGAGCTAGCTGTGAGCTCGTGGTTGGCTGAAATGGTTTTGGTGTAGATAGTCTTAGTTCGCCTGGAAAGGGAGCGGTCAATATGCAGGATATAGGTGTGCAGCTGTGAATAACCAGCTCTCCCTGCCATCCTCCACAAGGCAGCGGGAGTATTTCGAAATTCTAATTCAGTAATAAATGAAATAACTGAAAAGAATTACAGATCAAAAGACTGAAGGCTTAGTCTATGTCACCTACCGGTGCAGAACCTCCTGAGCTTTATAAGGGTGTTATGCTTAACAAGCACTTTTTGTTCTCTTTCATAACCTGCAGAATGACAGCTTGCAGAGCACGCATGGCTAATGTGTTTCCTCACTGTCACTGTAGTACCGGCAGTGCAAAGGCTGTCACTGCAGTAACAGGCTCCAGCAGCATTTGTGGGCGCTGCCACTGCTGGACTGAGCTCTGCCACTTATGCAGGAGACCTCCAGTAGCCTGGAGTGGCCATCACCATTTGCCATGAACACAGAAGGTGTCTCCAAAGAGTGATACATCACAAGGAGGGTTAACTGAACTGTCTTTTTCATCTTTCTGAGAAATGCCTTTATTAGAGGTTCCTATTTTTAGCTTGACAGAGCCAGGTCAGGCTGAAAGATAAATGGTCAGATTCTGTAGCTGGTGATTATTCAGAATAGTGATTTATGTACGTACTCCTGCCCTCAGATTTTCCATCTCTTCCTTATGTTGTGGAATGAGCAAAGACCGCTGCTTAAATGGCTAGCAGAGATCTGGCAAAGGTTATTTGGAATGACACAATCACGGGTCTGACTTGGAGGCTGAACACACCCCATCTCAGGACTTCTATCTTTAACCATCTGCTTAATTCTGTACAAGTCTTACGGTAAGAGAGCCAGGGCAGGATTTCTTCTGTTCCTTTCTCCCTTAGTCACAATTACTATTCTTTTTTAAATTCTTCCCTCTGATATAACCTTCTTGTCAGGAATTTAGGTGGCAGAACAGAAAGTGATAGCCATGTTCAAACTGTTCCTTAATTATCTGCAGATCTTACAGTTGTGCTCAAAGAAAATAGATATCTATTTCATTTCTTAACATCATCAAACTGGTTGAGCTTAGAAGCCTCCAGAGTTGAGTGTGGGAAAATTGTCTGCAGAAACAGTTTCTTTTAAGGCCAGAAAGGCTGTAGAAACCGATTTGCATGCTATGCACACACAAAGCCTATTAAGAGCAGAATAAAAGGAAGAAATGCATTTTCTGAGGCATACATTTTCAAAGGTACTTTTGTAACTGCTATAAAATTGAATACACCTGACCATCTGTCAGCTGAAGACAATGCATTTCAGATGCTTGCTTATGTCCTCTTTCAACACTCAAGTGCTAGGTGGAGTTGAAGAAGTAGGACAAGCAACTAAACAGACCCTGGGAGTTTACTAAGCTGAGAGCATAACTAAACTGTGCTTTAGCTCAGTTTAAACTCAAACAGGAAATCCAATGGACTTATACTCCAACACCTGCACTCAAAGTCAAACTGGCAGTGGTATGTTTATTTCATGTCTGAATAACCACAACCCTAAATCACAAAGGCAGCCCTGCTGTATAATTAATCAGTTGTGCACTTGCAATCAAAAAAGCATGGTACAGCAACCAAACATATACGGGCTTGTCCACAAGAAGACTCAGCAAGGTCATGTGTCAGAGTGAATATCAGGAATGAATGGACATGCTGAATGGATTTTAAATGAATTGCTTTCTCTTCTCTGACAAGCTTTTCACCACATGTCCAGAAAAAAAGTAATAGATTTTCAGGCTTAATGGTTAAACAGACATAATGGAAAATAAAGATGTTAATGCTGGAATGCACCGTTCTTTATACAGTTGAGGTTTTTGTTGTTGTGTTGTGGAGGGGGTTTTTTTGTTACAGTCTGAAGACTGCAAGCCCAAAGTAGATACTGCATTGATTTACATGTTATTAGATTCTGGTTTCCTGCATTTAAAATAAGGGATGCTTGGATTCAATTACTTCTTTAAAGCATTCACACGCCCACTCAATAGATCCCACATTTACATTCACAGAAAGAAAATTACTTATCTGTTTTTAGGAAAAAATGCTGCTTAAAATGAGTAAGCAATAGAAAGATGAGTAGAAAAAGAATGGATGTTGGTATCTACAAATGGACTGGGAGCACTCCAACATGCCAGCCCAGACCAGGGATGCAAGTGCAGTTATAGTGCCTTGGGGGACCCCCTCTGAGATACCCTGCAGTAACGGAAGGGGACTTTGTCATCTGCTCCTCCATCTCTGCTCTGTGCCAGACATCCTTGTAGAAGCATGTCACAAACAGGGTCATGCTGGCCCTTCACAATGCAGCACACGTTGTGAGGGGAAGGAAGATTCATCTCTACCATCTACATTTTGCTCACTCTGTAAAAACCTGCAGTGAGACTTCCATCCTTTGAAATGATGGAAATCAGAGACCTCAGCTTTCTCTTGTATACATGGAGACCCATGGCTCACATTCAAACCTACATTTGTTTCAATCAAACTATCAGCTTCACTCTTTTTGCATCTTCTTTGATGCATGAGGGAATTTTTACACCACTTTCCATCATTTCTCCTACTTAACATTTTTTTATCGATGAAAAATGCAGATTTTCTCCATTGAGCTGCATGGTACAGAATGTTGATTTTGAGAGCTTTACGGCCACTCAGAATATCTTATTATATTGTGACTGAAGCAGAGCAGGGACACCAACTTCTAACCTATATGCATTATTTGGATTCATTTTGTGATGCTTATTCAAATGGAATAAGAAATATTCATGCATGTATATACAAGCAACTTGCAATGCTTCGAGCAAGAAGAATTGCTGCTCTCAAAAGGACTGCAGCACAAAGTACCTATTTATTTAAGTATTGGGAATAGGGCAGTTCAAAATAGAACAGAATAAAAAGTAGAGACGGGAAGGACAATAGGCAGACAAGCTACCCAGTAGGAATATTAATACTGAATTTAATATATCTGGTGAATCAGTGGTGCTTCCAAACCATGTGAAATCCAATTAGCCCCTGGTAGAAAGGTTAGTTTATTATCCTCATTCTCTATACATATGAAGCAGACTATGAGGCGGAAATTCAGGCTGTTGATTCTTTTTACCCAGAAGAAGGGCTTTCTCTTGCATTCATAATGGTATCACATGAAGGACAAATGTGCTGTGCAGTGCAGGGGCTTGAGCAACCCACCCATCAACATCAATATATTAAAAAAATTACTCTTTCT
Organism: Excalfactoria chinensis; assembly: GCF_039878825.1. Classification (NCBI taxonomy): domain Eukaryota; kingdom Metazoa; phylum Chordata; class Aves; order Galliformes; family Phasianidae; genus Excalfactoria; species Excalfactoria chinensis. The sequence goes on from NC_092828.1 coordinate 73,031,660, forward strand.
CCACCCAGAGAACCATAAAATCAGACATCCTAGTTAACAGATGAAGATAGCAAAGGATTTCTAAGGGAGGTTGCCCCCACGCCGAGAGCACTTAATAATCCAGAGAATTCTGAGATCATTATTGCTAATCATTCCCTCTCATCACTTTTGAGAGGAAACCATACGTCTGGACTTAGAAAAGAGCATCAGAGATTTTGGAAGTAGCCTGACTATATGGTGAAAATGAAGCAATGCTGCTCAAAATGGCATCCTTGAGAGAAGGGGCACAGAGCCTGTCAGCCCAGTCAAGGTCAGGCTGAAAAAACAATGGGCTGAAATTTCCAGCTAATGAGATTTCCAGCAACAAGCTTCTAAAAACCTGTAGCTGTTGCTGATCCTATTGTGCATATCTTCATAAAAGAGAAAGGCTGTTGTTCAGCTTTGTGCAAGATTTCCTTTAACCGTAACAATGGTACTGAATGTGGGAGAGAGATATTGGCAAATAGATCCTCACCCTGATTAAAAAACAAAAGACACACAAACCCCAACAACATAAACCCATGTACAAGGACTGAATGGGTTGGATGCATGCCCACAAGCAACTGCACCATCTTCACAGAGCACAGAAATATTACTACCCTTAGCTAACCAGCAGGCCCAACTGAGTGAAAAGCTTTACTAAGCACTTACCACTTGTAAGCAAGCTCTGAGGGGCTGGAGGAGATCAGAAGCCAGGACTTTACTTAGTCTTGCAGCTGAGCTCTTCCTCAAGGAGCTCTTTTCTCCATACAATCCCTTATCTCTGTGCCTACCTGGTGAATGAAGAGATCAGCACAAGCAGCTCTACATCTACCTCTCTGCCTGCAGACTCAGGTGGGAAGCTGCTGGGGCACAGAGGAAGTACAACCATTTTTGCTGTTAAAGTTGTTCCCACACACACATGCAGTTCACACTGTCTCCTTAAAAGAGCAGGATGGCATCTCTGCTTTCCTTACCTGCTAGATGGTTGCCCCAGGAAGGATGTCTTTGCTGCCCCTCAATATCATATAAATGTCCTTGCTCTTTCTCCTTTCTCTTACCAGCAAACACTATATAAAATTACTTCCACCAGTTAATTATTTCATGGTTACATGCATCAAGAACTTAATTCTCAGCTCGAACATTTCAAAGTATAATACACTGGCCAAATACAAAAGAGATTCCTTTGTGAAGTCTTACTCACCTGGATATAGTGATGGACTCCAGCCCAGCACTGCAGCTATAGTGACTGCAGATGAACTTTCACAAAGGGACAGAACTGATTTATTCATGCATTTCCAGTTTCTGGGGATATGTCCATTGCTCTTGCAACCCCATTCTGCCTAACTATTGCCTACTTTATAGTCATGGAAGCAGGGATGGCATCTCTGCACGGTGCCTTCAGGCTGAATGAAGTTCTGGCAAAATGAAGGATTACACAGGTGTACAAAATAGCAGGATTTGTTCCTACAGCCCCTCCGTGATGTGGTTTAGGATGACATAAGATAGGAAATTCTATCTTTGACAATGACTCAGAGTGACAAGGGGAATCATATTTAATACAAACACATTTGGTTTCCACGCAACAAGTGGATGTGCTCTTCTCACTGAGGCAGACTCTCCGAGAACTGTAGCTATTCGACATTGTCGTGTGTCCCACTAACATCAGTAACCTCCTTCCAAAATAAGCACTAAAGTAAAATCAGCATCAGACTTGCCATTATTACTGGTGTGTCAGGAGAGCTTCAGGACACTTCAGTTCAAGTCAGGCATCACCACTGACTTTGAAGGTAGCGGGTATCAAGCTGGCTGCCCTTTCCCCAGCACAGTGGCAGCAGCACACTAACACACTTCACTGCAGATAACCTTGTCCTCCCTGGCATGTCGAGTAGAAAGCATATGTTGATTAGGACTATGGCAATGTGTTACCACTGTTTTTTTCCAGGGGAAGATGAACTTTAACTCAGTCACAATTAAAAATCATTTCTGAACATACAAGACTATTCTGCCTATTTACCTCATGCACAAACTTGTGTATCAGCCTCTCCTCCGAGCTGCTTGCTCTAGGTCTCCAACTACAGAGTCTTTCAAAAGCATGTCTGCTGTTTTCATTGTATCTAAAAATACTCTATTAACTAATTTTTGCATATGTCACTGAGCTCGTACTTTGTACAGGCCCTTCTCTGTTTCGTTCAACATTTGCAAAATCCTAAATACCTTTTCTCCAGAGGAGATATAAAAGAGCTAATATTTTCACTGCAGACTACGTTAACAAAAAGAAGACACGAGTAAGAAGTATTGGACCTTCAAGCCACCCTTCCTAATACAGACCTCCAAAACCTGATAATAAATGAACTGTCCTGTCCTCCAGCTGCAACTCTGTTTGCAGGCTATGGATCCAAGTCAGCCCAATTCTTGAAGGGGATCAGAAGATGCATCTGGTTCTGTATCCAGCAAAAACTGGCTTTGCGTTTCACCACACTTATAAACACTGAAGTTTCGCTCAGTAGTTAAAATACTCTTTTTAAAGTTCCTTAAGACATTTTGACTTGTTAAAACCCAGTGCTTGCAAGTATCTTTATCACACTGCTCATTTTAGAGATTAATGGGAATTAAAAGTGCTGCCCTTTAAAAATGAAACTGTAACATGCTACATTCAAACTAAGGGAAAGTAACAATTGCCATCAGGCTGTTCTTTCAGGGAGTTAGAATTTCTTCCTTAATTATAATTCTAAACATGTTCTTTGCGTTATGGGAGATTTCCTGAATTTAATGCAAATGCATATGCCCCCTCTTTCAGAACAATTTTGTTTTCACTCTAATTTCTGTTAATCTTTGGATAAAGCTATTATTTTTTTTCTAATTAAACGGGCCTTTTCAATTCAGCTGACAGCCAAGAGAGTCATGGAAAATTCAGTATGATGTCCTGAATTAAACCATATTAGGGTAGAAATTAAAAATGTTAAGCAGGCTGAGAGATAAAAAGTACTTTGCACAGAACATACAGAAAGGCTGCTGAAGTGAGTGTCCCAAAGCCTCTCAAATGAAAGCGCTTATTTTTTTTATTTGAAATATGTCCCATCCCTTACAATTCTATAGACCTGTGGCAAGTTCCAGCTTAGCGTGCAGTAACGTTAAAGGAATAATTGATGCAGGAACACTGAAATAGATGGTGTGTAAAATGGCAGTCTGCATAATTGTCTGGAGTGAGTTCAAGCATTTCTGCAGTGAAAAAGCAGACCTGCTTTATAATCCTATCACGTCTCCTGGCTGCTGTGTAGCAGGCAAATTTCATTTGGAGATGATCCCAAGATGCTGTTAATTTACCAAGGGGATTCCTAAAGGCAGAAGGTTAAAGCCGTCTTGCCCCAGATGAACAGCACCTGAGAGAGGTATTAAAGGATCCACACTAATTTTGGCAGTGATGTTCAAATTGCATCAGTACAGTAGAGATGTTGCACATCAAGCTGTTCCTTAGCATTCGACAGTGGCAGGACACTGAGTGATCAAACACCTTCCTTTGTAATGTTCTATCTTTCTTTTCAAAATATAAAGTGTTATGTGATGGAGGAAAGGGGAGCAGGAAGAGGAGGGGGGTTAAAAGTATTATGCAATTAATTTCTGCTCTGAAACATGCAAAAGCCATTACATTCAGAAGGTATTTCTCATAAAATGAGCTGTAAGCTACTGAAGCAATTAGAAACTAATTGCTGGAAGATTCCCCCAGGGGACACATGACAAGAGAAACTAGAGATGGCCAGAGACTTAGGAGCAAAACTACATCTGTTTCTTTCCCAATCTGTAAGAAATAGCAAGTTCCTTTCCTGCAGGTGCCGGGTGACTGTATGAGCTCACACATCAGCTGGTTGCAGATGGTTATGCACATTTACATTCCCTTTGTGCACTGGCTCTGGGATAATTGGGTACTGCTCTTCTCATCTGAACTGCAGAAACACATCTGGACTTCTTCCTCTACTCCACTGCTGCATGAACTCATAAGCTCTTCACATATCATCCACTCTCTATCTCTTCCCCACCCCTCTAGTCCGACCGTGTAATTTTCACAACAAATGGATCCTTTCTGCTGAGGAAAGAACATGGGCCCAGTATCCACACACGCAGGGCTTCTCCCTGCTGCCACTGCCTCTAGCAGGGACAGTATGGGGCTATTTCTTCTCCGCAGCACTGTGGTGCGAGACAGTCCTGAACCCAGAGAGCACTTTGCCTTCATACTTCCAGGGACAGATGTTGCAATATTTCCTCCTGGCAAGATCCTTCCCCCATCCCTCTGAAAAATAAAGCATTTCTTGTTTCTTACAGATGTTAAGTCTGATGTCATGTGCGCCCCCAAGAGCCCTGGGTCAAAGCGCCAGTTCTTAATCCTCATTGCCACATTGGGGATCAGTAACTTTGCAACTACTAACTAAACAAAAGGACGTTACCTTCTGTTAGACCTGATGATACCTTATATCAGTTAAAAGATGCAGATAGGTTTGTCGTTTGCTTGTTTTGTTTTTGATTACTGCAGACACCAAGAAAGAAGGAAGGCTTGCTGCATGTTTATGGTGGACATGCTGCTCATACATAAACTCACATGTAGACACTGCAAAAAACCTCGAGATACAAAGGGCCAAATCCGTACTGCCAGAAAAGCCTCCTGGTAAAAATCTACCAAAGTCAGACGAATTATACAAGGCATCCATCTGACTTTATTCCTTGATTAAATGTACTGACAGCACCTCCAGAACTTTGCATTTTATTTTCCTTTTTCCTCACCTCAAATGCTTTATAGCTTCCCTTTGCTCCCTTCTCCTTTCATCTCAGATCATTTCTGACAGGTAATCCAGCAATATCAGCCTCTCCTGAGGAGATTTCTATACTCAGAGTGGTGTGCTTTCCATTTGCTCCAGCACTCTAACACACATCCAGTTGAGACAGCACGGGCTGGGCTTTTTTAAGAAACATCAAATGTCTGTAATTCCAGTTGGTTTCAAAATGAGCTACAGACACACAGACTCTCAGACACACGAGAGCAGAAATAAACGGAGAGGTAATTGTAACAGGACCACTTCTCTGAGCTCTCCTATATTTTCACTGGAAGCTCTGAAGAAATACTGCTCAGCCCAGAAGATACATTTCTATAGGGAATGTGGTGCCAGCTCACTAAGATGTCACTGTACCAAACCACCTATATATATATATATATATATATATATACATATTTATTTATTATTTACTTTTTTAGTCAGTCTAAACATTTTGTTTCTTCCTCAAGAGAACACACAATACACACTGTTATATCATTTTTACTCCAAGGCAGATTCTTGGATAAAAAAAAAACCCAAAACACTCTGAACATTAGATGATGAATAGTATATTTTTCCCTGCTGCTACTCTTCACTGTTCTATGTTACCTAAGCAAGCAGTAAATCTGCTTTTCCAAGATGACCTATCCATAAAAAGTTTTACTCAGAAGAATTTTCCCTAGATATCTGCCCTGGTTCTAGAGCCACCGACCCTCCCCTGTGTTGCAAGAAGTCACTTCTTCTATTTGGTTGGGATTTGACCAACGAAATCACTGTTTGGCGCACAGAACCTGTTCTGCACAGAGCTCTTGCCAGCTGCAGGACCATGCTGCTGGGGAGCCACGTTACTGGAGAGCAGCAGGCAGCCCTCTAATGCAGAGAGTCCTGGTAGCAGTATGCAAACTGACCTCACCTGGTTACTATCAGCTAGAGATGCTACTTAACATCCAAACGTCTTTTGTTGGAAGCAGACCCAGACTTTATCAGTGTACAATTATTTAAGGACTACCAAATGGTCAAATAACAAAGCATTTCTTTCACAAAATGTCATTGACTTCTAAGAAAAAAGTGGGTTTTGGTGTTATTCTAGCTTTCAGGTGTAAAATTTAGGCCAGCAGTTGGTAAATGAAGGTTCCAGTATTTTCCTGAACAGACTTTTATTCTTTTTAGAATGTAAATGGAAAAGGGAGAAGTTAAATCTTATGGACCAAGTCATTATTCCTGTAATCCTCTCTAAGGCATCTTGCTTATCTATATCAAATGAAAAATAAGGCATCAACATTACAATCCTTTCCACCTTGCCCTAGTGATATCTATTGATTCTGCCTTAGAAACGTCTGTAGAAACCCTAGCGGTGCTTATTCAGTCTTTTGCATCTCCTGTAATAGTGATGATGGATGTCTCATCCATTGTAGTGTCAGAATTTGGTCTTTGAACTTACCTTTGATAATAGTAGGCCCCATGAGATTAGCAGGCCTGAGTCCCAGATATCATGCTATCAGTCCTTGAGAGCTGCTGCAGTAACTGCGCACAGTTTAAACAATGCGAAATGTGCTTTTAAATGAATAAGACAATGAGCTGCCAGGAGCAATATTATTACATGCTGTGGCTTCTGGGGTACAGTATTGTATATTGCTATAAGCATTATTAAGTATAATGTCATTCACTACAAACTTCCTTTGCACCAGATCTAATTTTGCTTATGCTGATGAGAACCTTTTCCAGCAGGTAGCATACAAACTCACATGAAGAGGTATTGTATTTACACTGTATATGTGTTCATTTTATTGTTATTTTCCACTCGCAGCTATAGCCACTATGAAGATGAATATTCCTTTCTCATTTATGTATACAGACCAACTTGCCATTTGAGGGTTAATGAATGACAGCAAATGGAAGCATGACAATAAAATTAGCCATGCCCTGAGCAACTCACTTTATCAAAATCATGAGTTTACATGATTAGCAATGGATTCAGTGCAAATCTCTGCTATGCTAATTAGAAGAAACAGTACAGATTATTTGGGAAGAGCATTCTAACAATTAGAAGTTTCTACTTTTAAACAACAGTACTGGACATCCGTTTCAAATATTCATGCCCGCTTAAGACTATTTTATACTCATCTCCCAAGTGCTATTTAATTCCTATCATGTGTTTCTGCTATTTTGTATCCTGAGGTAGTGGAGTAAATCATCCCCTTTTTAAGCTAAGTCTTGCTGTAGCTGCTCTCAGTCTCTTTAGATTCAGGTCAGGTTGCTCTCAGCAGCCTCCAGCATGTACCACATTCTTCACTCCTCTGCAGCAGGTATGATTCCGATCACACAGAGGTCAGTGGGAAAATTCCCCACTGACTTCAATATGCATTGGATCAGACCCAAAATCCCCACAGCAATCAAGAGATCTGAAGGAAAGAATTACAGTAATTTATTGGTTGACACCACTTGACCATTGGAAGACATCATCCTGTCTCCACCAGAGAACCGTTAACAGAGTATAGCTCCAGGCTTCTGCAACATGCAGTTTTCCTATGGGCATCACAACAAAGTCCATGCACAAATTTCATAGGTAACCTGATTAGAAAATGAAAACTGTATGAAGCCTAGACTTTTCCCATACATGCTCACATTATACGACAGGTACAGGGTTGAAACAGGTGCCATTTGGGACTAAAACATTCCTGTCCCTTGGAAATTCAACTCTGATCCATTTTGTGGCACAAACATTTGGCTCTGGTTCTCTACAACCAAATTGTCGTGAATTACTGAACTTCAAGACAGTATCCACTCATCTCTGCACAAGGAATTACTTGGAGCCATGGGGTATGTCTGAGCTGGTGCCTCTCTACAGCCTATGTGGGGTCAAGGACAGCAAGTTCCATCTAATTCATCCATGCACATGTTACAGATACACAAATAGCCACCTCTGCTTTTGCTCTGCCACAGTTAATAACCTCTTAGACAGTTTGTCCCTGACAAAAAGCTGGTTAATAACTAGTTACTTACAACTGTGACAATCACACTGAAGCAATTTGTATGTGGACATAATGATGTTCCTAATGATGATTAACTTAAATTAAATGCTTTTAATTACAATTTACACTGCCTTTAGCTGTTATACAGACAGTATTCTGACCTTCGTGCCTTACCAGATATGAGATTTATACTTTGCTTTGTCAAAGCTGGCCATAATTTTTTGCTGAATAATTCACGTCAGATGCTGACACTGTAAAATGTTTCGGAGCAGTAAACTGACATGCAGAATGATTAGGGATCAAATCTCTGTCAGTCACTCTCTAGCCATTTGTGGGAGTGTCCAAGGCAACAACAGCCTGTCTGACTTGCAAGTACTTCTACCTCTTTGCTTCAACTTCCTCCAAGAAGCAGAGAATCTTGCTTTTTATTTCAGTAGGTGCATGTGGAATCCTGCAGACCAATTCAGTTTGTCAAAGCGTCTTCTTCTCAGTGTTCTATTAAGAGAAAGACAACTACAGGAGCCCGGAATACATGCTGAACCCATGCTTAAAACATTAACTCCAAAGGATCCTTAGAGGCAGCATCTTCATTATTCAGAAAATCTTGGCATGTAAACTCCACCTACCAGCACTCAAAAGGAATGAGTGATCAAAGCCAGATTATAGATTCATTAGTGATTATTCTGTCTGGAAAATCTTCCCTGATGCTTTGCAGTATGAGTATGACTAATTAGTAACAGTTACAATAGGAATATGGCCAGAATTGTAAACAGTTACTGAGAAAACATGACAACAGCAGCCTCATAGCTTTACTCTCCAAGAAACCTTTTTGGTAGAGGTGGATTCAGGGCTCTGTCTTCTGAATCACTACAGCCCGTTGTGCCATAGACCAGTTGAAGAGCTGATAACAAGTACCTCTGGACTGGACTCTCATTGCATACACAGAATTGCAGTGTCTTGAATGATCCAAAGATATTGCCTCAGTTATGTTCTAAGCAACTCTAATGCCTTTGGTGAAACTAAAGATTTTAAATCTGTCCCTCTCATCATTCAGTGGAAAACATTAAAGTGCTGTTTGTTCCAAGATGTCTGGGGGTTGGCCTCTCTTCCCAGTTAGTTAGCAATAGGACAAGGGACAATGACCTTAAGTTGAACCAGGGGAGATTCAGGTTGGATATTAGGAAAAAATTTCTTTTCAGAAAGAGTGATGAGGAACTGGAACAGGCTGCCCAGGGAGGTGGTGGAGTCACCATCCTTGGAGGTGGTAAAAAGGAGTAAATATGGCACTGAAGGACATGGGCTAGAGTGGTCACAGACATAGGATGATGGTTTGACTGTCTTTCCAACCTTAATGATTCTATGATTCTATGGTATAAGTCAGAGTAGAGCACGGCACCGAGTCCTTATGAGCAGGACAAGTTCTGGACATGCTTTATTTTTTCTGCTGTTTCCTCTCAATGTGCGGGAATGGGAATGAGCTACAGAAAATATTTCTCCTTTCTTTCTGAAAAGACTGCCATAGTAAAGGCCATCACAGTGTGCAACCTATTTCATGTCAAGGACATTCACCATTATGGCTTAGAGTGTGCATGAGCACTTCCCCAGGAGACCAAGACAGCTCACTGTCTGCTTTCCTTTTGAAGAAGAAATCAAAGGTTGCTAAATTCCCCTTTGAAGCACAGTGTCAACATACAGAAAGAATGCTTTGTGTAGCCTTTCCAGTGTGGAAGCTCTCCAACATCTGCACAAGGCTAACATGCAGTGGGGTTTCTTCCGAAGTTGAAGTTAGAGCCTGCCAGATTTGTTTCACTTAAGAGTCACACTTATCCCACTTAGCATTCGTTCCAATACATATTTCATCATGTTAATACATATTTTATTGCACTTTTTGTACCAGCTCCTCTAGCATTTCGCTTTTGCAATGGTGCCTAATAACCCATGATTGCATATAGCCCTGAGTGCATGTTTGTGATGTGTGCAATTCCCTCCTGCCCCTAGGAGGGAGTGATTCTCCCAGACTCCTGTTGTGGCTATGAACTGCTTTCAATTTCACTCTGTCTTCTCAGGTTTCTTAGCTCACGTATTCTACACATCATATAAGTTACTCCATATCATGTCTTCCCAACTCCTACAGCCATTCCTACAGCTTTACATCACTCAACTTTTCTAAAGATAACATCTAAGGCCAAACTCTGTAACCTACCTACCCTACAAACCAGGTCTTGTAACTTTACTTCCAGCCAAAATGTTCCTTGTTGCAATAAGTTTTATTCATAGAAATACAAATTATTATTTGATAAAATAGCAGAAAAAAATCCTATCTGCACAAAAGATAAACCAAAGCTTACCATCGTTCTTCTGAACTGTTGCTCTGAAGACAGGCCACAGAGTGGACACTGTCAGCACTGCACCATATCACGAAGCCAGGCAACAAAAGCCACAAGCATTCATAAAGAATGTCCTTTGCAACACATTTTTTTTAACACACCCAAGAATATCCTAGATTTTGAGAGTGCAGGAAGAATAAATACATGGAGAAGTCAGATGTTTCAGCTGCCTAGATCCACAGTCCAAGTTAATCCCACAGAGGGCTTTCTGAAAACACACTGAAGTGCATGCCTGCAAGGCTGCACATACATATGTATGTTTGAACACCTGTCTAACTGTATGAAGCAAATTTCACATCCTGAAAAAATACATATATTACAGTATTACTGAGGAACTGACTGCAAGATAATTTCACCATCCAATCTTCAAGGACCAGAGGTTGAAGCAGCTATTTAAGTTGCTGTGCTATCAAATTAGTTCCTGTCAGGAAGTGCTTAAGTGTTTACAGACATCACTAGTGCTTTTAAGGACTTGTGTTATGATTTAAAGCATTTAGGGAGAAAAAAATCTCCACAGAATTAACAAAAATAGTAAAAACATTATACCTGCAGAGTTACATTTCTTGAATCAAATTCCATTTATCATATTTCACTCCATTTTAAATCATAATTTGTAGCCTGTTTTCTCTTAGAGAAATATAATAGGCAAATTTCAGGCGTATTTACTTGTAGCTGTACAAAATACATCCTCTTCCCAACACACCTCAAAGTGGACTTATGTAAACTAACTAAAAAAACACATATGTACACTCATCTCTTTGCCTCCATGTAAGGGGAAAAGTTACCACCTTTGCAGTCACTACACAACCATGCCCAGGGAAACACAACAGACAGAACAAAACCAGAAATCTATTGACATTTCTTCAACATCAAGCGATCCAAGCATTACTAGGCCACATGGGAAAGCAGCCTGTAAATGTGAGGGCCCTTGGTGCGAGGCTATCACAAATATTAGATCAAAGCAGCACTTTGGGACACCTAGCTGACCTCAGCCAGTGCCTCAGCACTTAAAGTAGAAGATCACCTCTTAGGAACTACTTGGATTTTGCAAATCCAAGCCAATACCTCAAATTTGCACTCCAAAGGAGAAAAAGGGGAAAAAAAGGAAAAAAAGGGGGAAAAAAAAAAAAGGTATGCAGTGGTGCTGCGAGTGGTGCAGCTGTTTGTACAAGCAACACTCTTACACCTTCTTCTTTTCTTTTTAAATTCCTGACATTCCCTAAGCAGAACACAAGACAACAAAGGTCAAATTCACAGGTTACAGAAGGATGGATTAGCATATTGAAACCCAGTTCACCAGAAGCAGATGGCCACAAAAGTCTCTTGGGACCATGAATCACAGACTCTGAACCTCATGGGCAAAGTGAAGAACAAAGCCCATCCCACAGTCATAAGTGCTCACTGAGAATAGGCTCCATAGCCCTTCCACAGTCCTGCTAGTAACCAGGATCGTGTCTGGATGAACTCCAGCTCTCTGGCTGGAAGAGCAGATACTAAACTGACTGAGTTTAGCTAAGATAAAGTATATCAGTATCTTACTGAAGATAAGCCCAGCTTGTTCCCTTCCATCCACTGCTACAGCCATACACAGCTAAGGAAGACAGACACAAAGTTCCAGAGACTGACCATGAAGAAGCAAAGATGCAGATATCCTCTCCCCACCTACTATGGGTGAGCACACAGTGGCTCAGAAGACCAGCCAGCCCCATATGAACTGCAGACATCCAACCATTCCCACTGGTAGGAAGGTCAGGATATTCCCCTTGCATTCAGATGCCCTCAGAATCAGTCAAAGCCATCAACCTTACCAATAAAAAAACGCTTCCATGACTGTCATGTAATAGTTAAGAAGCAGCTATGTTTGCAAAGGGTACTGAAAAAGCAGCAATGTCTCTCCATTTTAGCCCGTTTCCTTCTCTTTCCGCCGGTCTCTCAAACTTTGACAGACCGATGATGAAGTAAAGAGGCTCTTCTTCCTCACCACAGTAGGGCAAATAGCAACTCCAGCTCTGAGGTCACCAGCCCATTTGCTTTTCTCTTCTTTCCTCTTGTATTATTTTCCATGTATGCCTCTTTTCCACAAGGAATTCTTTGTTCATTTCAGAGCGGTGAAAAAATCAAGTTATTTCAGCTATTCACGCCTTTAAACTTGTTTCCACCTCATAGCTCTCCAGGGATAAACTGAGATTAATTGCTCTCTCCCCAAAGTCCTTACATGATAAATGAAGTTTGCTTATATGCTTTATCCAGGAAGAACAATTTTGAAAAGGTATGGAATTCACATACTGTAGGAGTCTGACACAGTGCAGTTGGGAGTTTAACTTAATTGACAAGGAAAAATGGAAATAAACCTTCCATGTACTGTAGGGAACCACTCTGCATTAGCAGGAAAAGAGAGAAAGATGTGGGAAAGAATCACCAAACGGAGAGTGGAGGATACTGAAGTCATCTCTTAGCTGTCTTACCTGCTGTGTGACCTCAACAAGCCAAACAGACTGAGGGTGCGAGGCAAGGAGATCAATGAGAGAAGGGCACTTGGACAACCTGAGAATCCATGTAAGCACATCCTATCTGCAAAAGAGACCAGCTGTTCTCCAAATGTACTTGCTTTCCCTCGATTTTCAACTCACTTTCTGTTGCATAACTTAACCAACCATGAGGTGCCTGAAATCCTCTTGTGCCTGACTTCATTTATTCTGGTAGGTGCTATTTTTTCTTCCCTGAATTAAAAAGTCCATTTATCCAAAGTAATTCTATTTTGTTGAGGCATAAATCCACTTACGGCAATTAGCACCCATTTTTTGAGGACTAGAAAACTTGAGTGTCCTATATTGAACTGGGAGTACTTCCCATTTCATCAACATTATGTGAACTGCCCATTCTAGACTTCCTGCAGCAGAGAATGTCTTTCTCTATCACCATTCCTATATTACAATGTTTAATCTTTTATGCCGCCTGCTGGGACAATCTGAACAAGGAACCCAGAATAACCACAGTAATCAAAACAATTCTTAACTTTTAACTTAAATTCATCCACTTGGCACCCGTGATTACTAAATTTGAGTTCAACTCCACACCACTCTTATTTTGATGCAAATTTGCCTCAACTCTTCTTTTGCCATATGCCACTTCAATTATAAAGACTTTCCCTCTGCACTGCTGCCTTCCAGATGCACTGAACTTCCCTCCTGTAGTCTATAAGGAAACCACCTGGCTAATCTTCTACTGTTCTCTCTCTATTCCTTTGCCTTAATCAAGTAATTTGCATTAAGTTAATGTACCACTTACAACCTCCCTACACACCTTTCTTTCTTCTGTGTAAATATAAAAGTCCAAGTCTCATGCTCTGGTAGACTGCATACTTACATATCCATATCTTTTGTTATTCCCTGGGAAAAAGGAATGGAAAGAAAGCAAGAGGAATCACTGTAGCATCTTCGCACAAATATTTATTGTTTTATACAGATTAACATTATTTTATGAATAATATAGTTTAATATATATATTACTGCTGTTCAGGGGCCAAATACTGTTTCATCTTACTCTTCAGTCTACCAATCTTATACAAATGCTGGGGTAGGAAGAAGGAAAAAGTGGCCGACTGCAGTGAACTAGGTGAATACAGCACTGGATGTTTGCCTCCTAGAGGTTTTTTTATAGTAGTTTCCAACACATTTGTTATGATTCATCCTGTGATAATTCTTAGAGTTGCACAGCTGTGGCTGCCAAGCAAAAAGGCACCGTTTACTTTCACTACTCCTCAGTGAGTAAACCTCTGGCAAAGCAAGGGCAAATTACCTCACATAAGCCTGTTCAGACTCAGGATCAACTCTAGCAAACAAAGGCTGAAAAAATTAGATGTCTCTTACAACCAAGCAAACGAACCCTTGAGTGTTGCTAATAAAACCTGTGCAAAATAATAAGGTAAACTTTTCTAGGTTAGAATGCTGGCTTCAGGATTTGGCCATTTATTGCAGTTTTCTAAAACCCTTTTAACCACATTGGATATGTTTCTAAGCATAGCTACCTATTATAGAAGAAGTCTCAAAAGCATCTAGATTTACAAGAGGGAGGCAGCATACCCCTCAGGCTCCTCTTTGCTCACCTGTGCTGAGATGTGTTTTACTTCTATGAGACTGACTTCCCTGCCCACTGGGTATGTTAAACACATGTCCTTCCTTACCAGATCCTATGTCTGCACATGGGCGCTGCTGTTCATCACCTCTCAGGCAGCTGTACTAAAATGAGCCAGTGAAGCACTCTGAGAACAGCCTGTAAGAACCAAAGCCACCTCCAGTCATGCTATCAAAGAAATGAGCCCTATATTCCCTTCTGATGTAGCTCTGGGCAACACACAACATCCAGTCTCTCTGTAGAGCACACTGCCTACGGCCACAGGCTCCACCCAAAAACTTACATCAATAAAAAGTAAGTACAAGCCACAGACGAAGACAGAATGTCAGGATCTTTATGCCAAATCACAGGTGTGCTGTGTGTACAATGTGATCTCACTGGGGCCAGGTACTTGATCTGTAGCACTTGACGCTCTGAGGTCAGCATACAAAGTATTTTGGTACAAGCATATTCATGGTTTGAAGTTCAAGACAGAACATTTATCTTCTCTGGTCAACCGTTCCCCCATTTGCCTTTCATCATGTGAAGCAGATTTCTACTTCACTACCTCACTGATGTGGACAATCTGTTTAGTACATTTCCATACACACCGAGCAAATTACTGAGCCAGAGTCAGATCTTTAAAGCTACTTCTTCTAAGCTTCGCTGATAAGGTGGAGGAGAAGGGCTCTATCCTTGGCTTTGTCCTGTAAAACTTTCAGCAAGAGGATGGTTAACACAGCATTGGATGTATGTGAACAGTACACACATTAAAAAACAAAGAACCAAGATAACTGGGAAAGCACCTCAGAGGAAAATCGCCCTTCCAAGGCAAACGGGCAAGCTATTTCTCGAAGCTCCTTTCTTTCCTGTTCGATGCAGCTCTTTTTGCCGCAGCCCAGGAGGCTCAGAGCAGAAGCAATCGCTTAAACAAAGGATTTGCTGGGAGCTCGGTTACATCATTGCTGCTGGTTCTAGCAGGCTGCTGAGGAGGATGTGATTAACATATCAACGGAGATGCTGAATGGGCAGTATTAGGCAAGCTGGCTGCATTAGCTCTGTTAAAAAATAGGAGTGCTACATGGATGCAGTTACTTAAAACCTATTCTGACCTCTTCAGGTCATAGAAGTCAGGAAAGATTTTTCCTCTGCATATATATTTTCCCCCTTGCCAGCAATGAAGCAGACAAATGCCTAACCTGCCTGGAGTACCCTCAGACGCTGGGTGGGATTTGGCAGAGAGGAAATAGCAAGGCTGTTTCACAAGGTGGTAATCTAGTGCCTAAGTGGATAAAACGGCAGATTTGCCCTGCAGAGGAAATGGAGTAATTGCCGAGACTGATAGAACAATGCTCTTGTTAATGGTATCATGTTCAAAATCCACTAACTCTCCTTCCAAATACATTTTTACATTGTCAGCACTTGAGCAAGTGAAGAAGTAAAAGGTGAGAAAGGACAAGGGCAAGCAACAAGAACTACGTTGGTTTAAAAAGCAGCTTTAGGAACGCATTATCAGCTAGCATAAAACAGTAATTCTGCACTGCTTTTAATAGTGCTTTCCAAGCTTCTATCAGTCTTGTTCTGCAAATAGCACCTCAGATCTTCCTGTTTACAACATCTTAAAATCTTGCTTTGGGGTTACTCTAATTGTCAAGAAGGATCTATTTTTTCTAACAGGATTCTTGCAAACACAACCCATGTGACAGCCAGGCAACTCCCATACCAGCCCTGCTAATGGATTTCTGCAAGTTCAAGACCCACACACATTGTGCTTTGGGAATATGTTCGCTCAGAGAGGCATCTGAAATAGCATCTCTGCCACTGTGCCAGCTCAGGGCACATTATACAGGTGTGACCCACAAGTAACCCTTCTCCATTGAGAGCTGGGCATCTTTTTCCCAACTGCCCAGCTAAAAGCAGAATAAAAACCTTGTGTATCATGTCTTCTTGTTACAAATCCACTTAACTGGTAATTAATGTGAAGATACAGCTTCCTGTGCTTCACATGGAGCCTAGCCGTGACAGCAGCACACAAATAGCTAGCACTCCCAGGAAGGTTTTCAAGTACTTGAGGCGTGGTGCCCAAAGGACACCAGAGCCCAGTGTAACCTGACATTAACTCACTAGAGTTGTGTGCAGGGATGTGCAGGGACCAAGGGAATCAAGTCTCCCCCAAGCTGCAACTGGCAGCTGGAACAGACGAGACAGAGCAGTGAGGGCAAAGCAAAGGCCTCTCTGCACCATCTGGCACGCATGCAGAGAGGTGCACTCTGGGCCCCACAGAATGGTGCAGCAGTGGCTATTTGAGTATCTGCTCCCCCTGGGGTACAGCAGCACAGCACCTGCCTCAGGCAAAATGCCCTGGGGAGCTGCTGTCAGCGCTCACCACTGCCAACCCCAGCAAGGATGGTGCTTCAAAGTGCTTTATATTGAGCGAGGCCAATGGCACTGGGAACCAGGTCCACCTCCCTCAGTATGACAGTAGTCATACATTTTTTTGCAATCAAAAAGATACACTACATTTTAGTAAGAACAAGTAGAGATAGCTGAGATTGATAGCACAAAGCAATGCAGGACAACATCTGTGAAGTGCTTAGGTGCTTAGTGGGGAATCAGGGCTGCAAAGGCCTGAAGGGAGCTAACATTGCTCTGTTTTCTCTCCTTCCTTGTGCTGGCAGGTTGGACACAGGTGCTGAATTTCTGTTCAAGACATGATCTAGTGAGGCTGGAAGAAATTTCTGGGTTTTGTAATTTCTGGCCTGAGCAGCAGTGAGGTACTTTTTCCTCCCTTATATTTTTTATAATAAATTATTGTAAATTCTTGGCTGAGGCATTTGTTAAGCGCATAAGTGCAGTCAGCTTTGGCACTTTTGGGACTCTTGAGTACAAGAAAATGCTGGCAAAGGTCATCAAAACAGGAAATATAGAAATTGCTGCAGCCAGGCTGCAAAAATGACATACGACTACCAAAAACATTACAAAGGCCCTGGAAAGGTTGCATTCACAGAGCATCCACACTCAGACTTGACAATTGTCTCAGTTTTCTCCAGATTTCTCAGGGCTTCCTCAGTGTCACAGACTGAACCCAGCCAGGACAGGGACAGCCGCACAAGGGGACAGCCCTTCTGTGGGGCCGAACACACACAGGTCACTTCAACTCCATGCTAGACACGAGTAAAAAACAAGAACTTTTGGGGATGCTTTGGCCTTTGTTGTTACAGATGGGTTTATCCTAAATGACAGAAGAATTTAAATAACTGGGTAACAGCTACCCTCAAAACTGCATTTCTTGCAATATGAGACACTGCTGACTTTAAAATTATAGTCTTTCATAAAGCGGGTTTTCCAATCCTTGCTCCACTGGATCTGGCTGGGACAGCGATAACATTCCAAAGGAAAAGCCACAAATGTTTAAACGAACTACAGTCAAATATCATTGAAAACAACACAAGTATTTCAAGTTGTATAGAACAAAAGTTTCCACAGTCAGCTGGCCTGCAAAAAATCAAGGCTTAGTTTGTTCAGGCACTCTTGTGTAGTGGCAGATTTGACTCAGTGCACTGGTATTTTGCATGTAAATGCTCAAAGGGTGGCACTAGTAGAACAGACTCTACAGAGAATAGATATAAAGGCCTGCCTTGTGGAGAGCCTCAGTCGTGCACCGATGAGAAGCAAGTCCAAACTGCCATGTCTAGTAACAGCAGAGCAAAGAACAGTCAAGTAGGACTGGTGCTGCAACAAGAGAGTGGGACAAAATAAAAAGCAGTGAGAAATAAACTAAAAGGCCGGTTTGGAAAAGCTTTGCCAGTGCAAATTATAGGACACGTGTACGCAGATTTCTTTCAAATAGCCAGCAAACCACAGTTGCTTGTAAAGCGATGCACATGTTGTATTCTGTGTTAGTGGTTAATCCACAGCTGATTAAGATCCATCCCGTCTGTGCGTGCAAAAAAGGCATCTAGAAAAGAGACTGGGGGAACTGTGCTTAATATGATGCTTAATAACAGCACATCCAGTTGCCTGATTTGCACCCACAATTATCTTCGTAACCAAGAATGTAAGAGGCACAACCATGGTCCTTCTGAGGCTGAGAAATGGATTGTCTGTGTGCAAAGCAATTACTGTGATATGAAATGTACTGTTGCATCCTTCTTTTCAGAGGTGGCAGTTTGGGAAGAGCACTGGTCTTCCCATCTGGTTAAGAAATAAGTCTTTATGCCTGAGAGATTAACACATATCTACACAGACAAAGATGGGTTCAGGGCACTACCTAGCCCCACTGTGGGCTACACTTCAGCCTTTGTAATACTTCTCTGAGGTTACATAATAAAGTCACCTACGGGTTTATTCGGAGTGACACCACACGCACTGACTGACACTTCTTTCAATGTGAGCAGTGCAAGCCCAGCACACCATGAGCAGTGCCAAGCTGTGAGGTATAACCTGGATTGCTGGAGGGGTCAGGAGAGAATTCTTTTCCTCCCGCCCCTGTAGACTCAGCTGTATCACCCAGGGAGCATTTCCAGCTGAAGCAAAAAAAGACAGCCAGGGGCAAAATGAAGGACATGGCAGGCTAATGGGTAGCAAATCCTCTGGTATCCATCAACAATTTAGGAATATAATCCCCTCACTTTTATTAGAATGACATGCTTCAGTCTACTGTACAAATAGGAGAATACAGTTTCCCTATTGCCACAAACTTATATACAGTGATTTTTCTCAAAGTGCATCAAGCTGCCTTGTAGGAATGCCCTTGCCCCTCTTCATAGTGAGGATTAAGGTGTGAAATTCCTATTAGGACAGGGGGATTAAGCTGTTGCATTTACATAAGATTTGACACAGAAGATCAGCTCGATGGTGTATGCAGGTTGATGTAGAGCCCCTGCAATGGGCTAATAGCCGATGTTGCAGAGGAGAGGGAAGGCTCCCCCTTCACAAATAATGCACTCTATCTTTTTGCATGGTTTTATGTGGAGAGGCAGGTCCAAAGAAGCCCAGAGTATCTGCTCTAACACCTGCTTACAGCTCCCTGAATGGGAGGCACTGAAATGGAGTCCTCATTTTCACGACTGGAGCGGAAGATTTCACAAAACTTTGTTTTTCCCTCAGCAATTCTGTATGGTAGATTTAGCACTGTTAGGCAGGTACGTTCCCACTTCAGTTCATATTACTCTGTCTTCCTTGACTTTAGCCCTAGGAACAGAGCAGCCCAAACTCTCCAAAGGTAGCTTTATTTCTTTGAACCTCAGGGCTTTTGATCAGGGAAGAAGATGCATGAACCTATGGTGCTTTCTGCTCTTAGGAGTTGAAAGGCAAATCCTTTAGCGTGTATGGTAAATTCTTATTCACTTTATTAAGTTTTATCAGTGGACTGTAAATATTCAGTGTTAGTGTTTACTTGCTTAGCTTTTGTACAGTAATTTGCATAATTAAATTACCCCAAAGCAGAAAATTAACCACTGACTGGAATCAACTTATTATGACTTACAATCAAAACAACAAAAAGAAAGTCTTGCAAAAGTAGAGCTACAAAAATCAGTAATTTAGGAATACACACAGCGGGTTTTATTAAATATAATAGTAGAAGTAAGAAGACACCAACTTTAGCCATGGTGGGTTTCCTTGCTTTTCCCCTCTATGTGCTGAATACTACTTCTCAAACCCTGCAGTGCACCTCCGCACAAGCTGACTTGATGGAATTTCTTCACATGCCTAACTACTCTGATATATCTAAGCTGATGTCTCAGCTCTTGGAAGCACTTAGACCCAACACCCATGCCTGAGAGGTCCTGCTACCCCATAAGCACCAGCTGAGCAGCACTGATGTCACCTTGTCACCTTTCCCTCTATACTTTCTTTTGTCTACATCCAGCCAGTCTGGCCTAAGTAGGAAGCCATCAGTCCCCTCAACATTTCTTCAGAGACCACAGTATATCTTACTTTGTCAATGAAACAGCTGATATATCAAATAACTTGGGATGATATCGTCTGTGTAGGAGCAGAATTGAGAACCCAGTGCTCATAATATCAAGGTCTTTTCCTGGGTCATTAAATCACAACACTGAACTCTTGGAGTTTTGTTTTTATCTGGCATGAAATCTGAGGGTCAGTATATCCTTCTGAGGTGGAAGAAAGTAATTAACAGCTGTTTCATGATGCTGACCCACACAGTGTACAATCTGTGCAAAGAATAAATGGGCACTCACACATCAAATTAAGGAATGATTCATAAATCCAATGCCCAATCTGACAACTTGATTTAAACACTGTCTGCTAAAAGCTCACCTGAACCAGTAAATCATGCCTTTTGACTTTATTTCTACATCTCTGTAATAACAGACCACTGCTGGCATACACTGACACTTTTCTGACTCAGGGAGAAAAAGAGGAATGTTAAAGAAGCCATAAATAGTATTTTCTGGTACTCCCATTTACATTATAAGTTGACTTTGATTCAGCTCCCTGCAATTAACAGGAACAAGAGGAAGACAAATAAAAATACCCCAGCTGTTTGTGGCCGACAGACCTGGCCTCCCAGCTGAGAGCTCTTTGTGCTGCTGAGCGTGTCACCAAGCAACCAGCCCTTGCAGCTGCCAGACTGCAAAAAAGAAGTGAAAGCATGACTTGTGGAAAGGAAGCACATGTGAAGGGGATAAAGGTTGGGACTGAATCAATCTCTGCTTTGTCTCCTGGCCTAAATGCAGCATTAGATATGAAAAAAGAGATCACTGTCAATGGGTTTTACCCGCTGAGGGGGCAAAAGCCAGACACTTATTTTGTGTTAGAAGACAGACCTTTGGAGTATGAAACCCAGGTATCCCATACGTGACATCTGGATGCAACAAAAAGAAGAGATTGAATCTGTTACAATGCTATTGAGACTTAACATTCTTCACCGGTCTTAGATGGTGGCCCAAAAACCAGCACAAAGGTGGTCCACAAAACATCTGCCAAAATGACTATACTGTCCCAGTTGTAAGTCAAACCCACGTATCAGTCAAGTGGAAGTGAAAAAAGATTGTTTGATAATTGAAACAATATGGCAAGGGAAGCAAAGCAAACAGGCAAATCCCCATGCACGAAGGCAGGGAAGAAATGTAATGGGAGAAAAAAAAGAGAGCAAGAAATGAAAATTCAAACCATGGACTATGTTTTATCGATTGCTAGAGTAATGTTAGCTGTAAGAAATACATAGTGGATATTCTTATACAATCTGGGAAGTCTTTTGATGAAAGAAAAAAACATAAGGAACTTGAGGAACATCGACTTTTATCATGCCCCTCACCCCACCCCTCAGCTCCCTGCATTATGAATCAAAACTTACAGGTGAATCACCTTCTGTTTTTACTAAAAGAACAGCTAGGACACATGTGAAAACTTTTAAAACTTGTTGCCTCATTTCAGCCTCCCCACGAGTTTAAATGAAGCAAAGCATACCCACCTGAAATTGCTAAATTAATTGCCTTAACCCAGGCCCCTGCCTGCAGTTGACTCTAGGAGTAATGCCAGGAGCCCCAAGACCAACTCTTGCTGTTTGACTTTCTGAAGCAGTGTCTGTCACCTATCATATTTCCATATTTCCTGTAGTAGTTTTTTCTTGTATCCACTTTTGGGCTCAACTTTATTTTTTGCTGTTTACTGCCCATTTTACACGAAGCTGAGTGCTTCACAGATACAACTGGAAACAACCCAAATAATGAACGTCAGGATCAGATGGGATCGTTTGTTACCAACATCTGCTTTCTGGGAGAAAAAAACATTCTGCAGAAACAGTGTAAGATAGAGTAATTCTGCACGGCTTGGCACTAAATCACTACCTGCTGCCAAAAGCAATGTAAAACCTTTATGGAGATGTTTGTGAGGTGGATAAAAATTCAAGGAAAAGCAGACATTTCAGAAACTGCTCTCCATTTTAAAACTGCAAGAAACACCAAGGATGTAAAGATCTCTGTTGCTATAGAGAGCTAAAAATAACATTCACCAACAGTCTCTGTCGAGACTCTCACACAAAATCCAGGCAGCCTTATGGCTTTCATTTTGTGGGACACATTCTGCAACCCGCCAACTAGGGCTGTCTAAAATGACAGAAATTCCCAGTATCATTTACTCCAAAAGTATTAAAATTCACTAGAAGCAAAAAGATGCCTCAATTTTTTGCTGGTATTAAGAGATGTAAGTTCTTGTTTCTAATCCATTATGAAGGGCTTTCAACTAGGCAAGAATAGAATTTTTAGCTCCTAACGTTGGCTATCTATCCCGACTCTTTGATACACTTAATTTACATGTAATCCTGCAGTCTGCCAGCCATTGATAAGGTTTCTGATACATGCACATTTGAGGAAGAGAAGTTTAGTCCTCCTGCTGCCTATCCAGAAAGCTGAGCTCCGTGATGGAAGGATGCTCAGGTTTATGGTTTCAAGCAGATTTTTTCTTCTCAGCTTGATACATTTGTCTCCCAAATAGTTCATCTTCTAGGTTGAAAATTATTATAATGTTGAAGTCACCGCATTGCAGTTTTGCTTCTGCTTCCGGTATTAAAATACTTCAGACTATTTAAATACCATGAGGTAGGGAACCAGGATCAAGGGTGTAATTTCTCTCCATTCCGATGAAAATTAGGCATATCAAAGAAACAGCCGAGTTAATAGCTATACAACTCACTTCTGAAGAATGGACCGAAGAATGTGTTAAGAGCAAAACTTACACAAGGACTCTACTTTTTTGCCCCAAATGTAAAGAGTAGAATCACTCCACACGGCTTTTACAAAACCATTTCAAATGCTTCAATCATGCAGATGTCACCTCTGTCTATAGAAAATGAGAGTATTTCCCATCTGTAGGGATGGAAAAGTACACACATTTTGACTATTTGTATCTTACTTCACATTTCACCAAAATTCTGGTCTTACTATGATGCATTAACAAACAAGCATCTGTGTAAGGCTATTCCATCCTTTGTAGAGCAGGTGGGAGTGTCACAGAGGCCTACAGGTCAACCCAGTCACTGGAGAAATTCTTCATTTACTTATCTTCCAAGGCTCACTGATGAACACAGAGAGATGAAGTGAAGAGTTAAAGTGGAAGGGTAAAAGAGCTACAGCAACATATAAAACTGCTCCTTTCTAAATTTTGTATGCATACCATATGTTCCAGCATGTTATTTTGTTCTGAATCTGTGCTAAGACATTCGTACTAGCCTGCCTCATCAAGACCAATCCTCTCAGCTGAATAGGCATATTTAATTTTAAAGCTAAGAATGAGAGTAATTTATACCAGTGTGCATTATTTCTCACTTATGATCTCCCGTTATACTGCCTATTCATCTTGGTATCCCAGTATTAGTATGGCTGGGGGTTTTGCATGGTGGCTTGAAGAGCTCCATCACAACCAGGGAGTGATGTTCACACAAGGCAGTGGCAGAAACAGAGCTGTGGCCTCTCGTATCTGTAAGGGACCGAGTACCAGATAAACAGCACAGAGCAGATGGTGAGGGCAGGAGAGCACAGGGAAGGAGGCTCACTGTCCTGCTTCTCCCCTGCTGCCCAGCAGGCTGCATAATTATTCCAGAAGAGCCAATAAAGCACGTTGTGTTTGTTGTGTTCATTGTCCTTTTGGTAACAGGGCTCAGACCTGGAGAACTGGAATGACCGATCTCTCATGTAACTTGTGACTGAAACAAAATCACCCCCAAAAAATCCTTCTAATGAACGATGCATATAGTCTTCCCCACTAGTTTTTGTTGATAACTACTTCCTCCCTTTGCAGAAGAAAAGAATTACTGAAAAACAGATTACAACTTACTAGTTGAAAAATCCTATGCATTTTTCAATCCATCTTTCAAGACGGAAAATAATAGCAAAGCATTGTGAACCAACACACAAAAGTTTCCTTTGCACTTTAAAACATGTGAATAAATTCGAAACTGTTAATGAAAACAAGATTTTCATTGATCTCAAATCATAATGTAGAAGTAATTGAATGTATATTCAAAGTAATGTTAGAGACTCCAGTAAAATGCCCTTGGGTTTATTAAAGGGAAGGAAGGAAAACCAGTAACACGATTTGAGGATCACGTTTTCAGAGGACAGTAGTATCTTCTTTACTGTAAGGGGAGAATTTAGGTTACCCGGACAGCAAGCTGAGCTGCACAGCTATGTAATACTTAGTAAAACATATTTATACAGATAGGTACACATGCATGTACTCACACACACCCTGTTTGCTGTTAACAAGAAACCTAGAGCTGCATCTTAATTCAGAAAAGAGTGACTGTATGTTCACAGGGGAGAGGGTGTGCCTTTCGACTTGGAGCAGCACATGCTCAGTTTATTAGCCATGCTCATTTTTCCTTATTCATTTTAAATTCAGAGCTAAACAAATTTCCAGGAGCAGTCCTGCAATTCCAGCCCTGTGTACTAATTGATTTGCTGCAGCCTGGGAAGCCCCGAGCACAAACTGGAATAGCCCTTAGCTTTTGTGGCTTGCCTTTGCACTTCCCCACATATGCAGGCCTAACTTAGCCAATTCTGAAAATCTGGATGGATTGGGTCCAGCTTTTTTTCTTCTAAACTCCTTTTAGACATGCATTTATTACATTTCTGTGCCAATATTTTTCATCACCTCTGGCAGACCTGGGGGTGGATGGAAGCTGTTATCCTCTGCACATAAGTAAAGCTATCACTTGTCCCATACAGACACGTTTGAATGACACCAGCATTATGTACGAAACACATGGCTGGAATGCTTTGGACAACCTCTCCTGCTCAGTCCGGGCCTTTTGCAACATGGATTCATTTCCTAATACTTCAGTTACATCAAGATGCACATACATACAGAAAACAAAAATCCCTGGTTCCATTCTGTGTGTAGTTTCAGGGACAAGAAAGAAAGAAAATACTGTTGTGTTGGATGATAGCACTATCACACATTCTTACCAGCCTCAATTGCTTGGCTGTGTGCTCCTAGCAATATCTAGTGCAAGCTCTTCTTAAAGCAAAGCATGAGCTGTCTGTCATATCTCTCCACCACTGAGTGAAAACAGCCTATTGATCAAAGGCCAAGAAGAGTTGTGAAGGGTATGGAAGGGAAGCACTGGATTCAGACAAGAAGGATGTGGAATACAAGACCATCCACAATCAGATTATTGAGGTCTCTCATGCTGGGTAAGGTCAGAAGAGTATTTCTTTGCTTGATGCACTAGAGCAGGTAGACAAACATGAGTAAATGTACCAAATATGACACCATTCAGAGCATAAGAACCGAGGATGCAGGCTTGCCAGAATAAACAAGACATTCCCCCAGTACATAGGGGAAAAAAAAACTCCATGTAATTTGCTTTTCTACTATGTCATCAAAATAAGGCATCTACCAAATTCCAAGCATTGAGGTAGATGCTTGCTCAGAATATATACCAGATACCTGCTCCCTCTCAGAGCAGGTGGGACTTCCATTCACGATTCTGGGATTTCTACTTATAGTTCTCAAGGAACCAGAAACTTCTGTTTCATATGATAATATCATTAGTAGTTGAAAAATAAAATGGAAGGCTTTTTCAGCCTGTCTCAGCTCCTGTTATTCAGCCTAATATTCCCTTGCTCATTTTCAGCCTATTTATTCCTAGATAAACCCTCTGGCACTACAGTGAATAATCCTCTTCTCTCCTGGGATTCAGAGTGAAAAGGGAACATGTCACTCTCTATGACAGAAAGAACTGCCAAAATAAAGATGCTGGTGAGGACTGAATTTTTAACATCTATCTCTTTTGGGGTGTGAATAGCACCAGGATTCAGTGATAGGGGCCATGTACTTCTAGGTCATCAGGTCAGATCTGACTGTGTCCTCCAATAATTTTGACAGCCTGCCATCTGTGATATAAGTAGCAGATGTTCATGCAAATCTTGGTCAATACATGTCTGCTAGCAAGGCTTGTATTTCCAGAAGACCAACAGTTTTCAGCAAGCTTCTGGACTTTCCTCACTTTTTTAAGAAGATAATAGATGCATTAGACATTTAGCCCGTGTTTACGGAACAACAAAATGCCAACAAATAATGCTAGAGACCTGCTGGATGCCAAGTGTGAGCACAGCACCTTCCAGAACTGGAGGCCGAGCTAAAGTAATGGCAAAATATCTTCCAAACCTTGCAAGATGATAGGCTTCTTCACTGTCTCCCTCTGCATCTGCACGTGGCCTAGGGATCTTTTTGGAGACAACACCAATTGCAACCATATCAGCTCCAGTGCTTACACGAGAACAGAAGTGATCAAGTCTTAAGCTGCTGAGATCAAACTGCTTCTGCTTTAAAACAGACAGGAATTAGGACTTAGAGGCTGCACGTAGGGCAGCTTCTCAGAAAACAAGTCACCTTCTCCCACCATTAAACTGCACACAACAGAGAAGGATAATGAAAACAAAAATATGTGAAACTGGAAAACAGACTAGAGTCTGTCCATACACTCCAGCACTTCAGTCTGTCCTTGGAGGGGAAAGACACAATTCAACACTTGATTTAACACTACTCCAGAAACAGCTTCCTCAGAGAACTCCAGCCATGGACAGCGGGTCTAAGGCAAAATTTTGTTTATTCCCAGAGCCACCTCTGGCAAGGACTGATCCAAGGCCATGTATGTCAGCTGGTATTTGTCAAAACCCTTGTGACACTATGATCAGCCAAATCCCTGAAGCCGGACATTCTTCAGTCATTTATTTTTAAACAGGCCACGATGCAAATCAATTGATCAGCTATGAGAAATAGAGCTAGAACATAACAGCTTTTGTAGGTATTCAGTAAATGTGTTTAAGTCAGTAATTCTTTATGCCCACAAGGGGTGGAGGGCACCATTCTCAGCTTGCTTCTTGGCAGAAGTTATAATAGCATCAGTACTACAGCTTTAGAGCATTTTTCACTACTGTCTGTAGTTGGCACAGTACTGAAGACACTCGCTAGGTACAGTTTCAGCAACAGTGTCTGATGGGCACACTCTGGGGAAGCCATTAGTATCCTAGACAGGCTCTTTTATCCCTGATTCTGCGGCCCATAGACCAATGTAAACAGAAATTAAGAAGCATAAGGTTTCTGAATAATACCCCAGAAAATCTTCTGAATATTTCATCATTAGTACTTAGATATGCGTTTGTGGAAGCCTGGCTTATTCACTCTAGCATATAATAAAATCCTTAAGGGATACCTGAGGCCAAATTGGTTTTGTCTGCGTTAGCGTCTAGTCGTCGCATGAATCAGGCAAAGCTGAATTTCTAGCTTAGACTAAGAGCTCCCTAAAGATAGGGAACCAGGCTGCCTTGTCTGGCCATGTAAGTGGCTTGGGTTCAGAAGTTCTTCAGCCCATACATTATTACTTACCCTTCTTTGCATGACATGCATTTGCTAGTCATCTCACACAAGCAACCTGATTCGGAGCAGTCTGCAGATGCAATGAGAAGGAATGGAGCATAGAATTAATCCCAGAATGAAGTGACCTATCACAGGGAAGTGCTATGGGCAGAGTCTCTCTGTATTATTCCTCTGGTAGTCCTGAGCCAGACCTGTCCTCTTGATATCAAAACAGGAGGTTTATGAAAGAGCTGCCAAATCTCAGCAGCTAACAAAAAAAGGTCTGGGAAAAAGATGCAGAGCAGATACAGTCTCACTGTTATGACTTTAGGCAGCAGGAAGGGAAGACAGGACTCACCTGTCCCTATTAGTGCCAGCCCTGGCAGAGCCTTTTGCAGGATGCAGGAAAAAAAGGCACACTCACCTCCTATTCATACCTCCCATTAGTTCTGAGGGTAAATCTTGCCCAGCTTTTCACAAGTGAATTAAGCTACTCTGTTCTGGGGTTATTTGAATGGAGCCTTTCAGAATCCAAATGGGCAGTTACAAAGTCTCATAAGGACAAGATATTTCACATTGTACTTCTCAACATGTCTACACCTCAACATCTTTGCATGTTCCATCATGCAAACCAATTTGTTTGCTTTGTAGCCTTGAACCTCATGCCTCAGGGCATAAATTAACAAACTCCGGGGCTCTAAGGGGATTTCTTTATTTATTTTTACCCCTGATCTTTCAGCAATGTCAGATGTTACTAGATATGCCATGGGGCTATTCACCTTCTTGAACATCAATTACAAATCACAGCAGTTGGAAGTGTTTGTATATTTTGGTACAAACCCTATTCTGAGTCATATTAATTAAAGCTCATTAATACAATCAATACAACTACATTATCCTGGCAATAGAGATTAGTCCATTTCTAGCAATGGCACTTGAGTGGTGAATTTTTTACTGCTTTGTTTCCAAATACCAGGTTAAAATCTGTGCAACAGCTCCAAAGTTTGTTTGGTTTCTCCCACGCAACTTGCATGAATGCATCCAGGGTACGTTTTTACTAGTAGTACAGCACAAAAAGCTGCTTTACCAACTACTTTGTTAGCTGTTATCTGAAAATATCAACTTTTAACATGTTGTGAGCTTAGTCATCCTGCTCCTTCCTCCCTGCAGCTGCTGCCCTTCCTCAATGCAAATCATCTAAAATGAAATGGCAATTTCTCCTCTGGACAGGAAAGGTGGGCTGTGTATTTGCATCAGGTAGATAAACTCCACTCATCACTGCCACAAGAAATCCTTATCAAGGAAAAGATCGCCAGAAGGGTTCATTTTATTAAGACTAGAAATTATTTTGAGAGCATGGTCACAAGTACCGTGACATATAAATGTATATAATTTCATTTGGTGTGACAGCTAACACTCAGATGGAATAGAAGCACTTTGTCTGGGCTAGATAAAAGCAAATAAATAGCATATGCATGACCTCTCCCTGTGCTTGAAGATTTTAAAATCCAAAGGAGGTGACTGTATGTCACTATGACAAAAAAGGCATTCAGTTTTCCTGCTTGTTGACCAGAACATCTATGGGGAACTGGAGGCTACAAGCTCTCTCCCACCTGAACAGTACATTTTTTTTCTGCTTATTCAGTGATTGTGTACTTAGTTAAGACATGACAATACATCTGCTAAAGAAAAACAGAAGGAATTTGCATTAAAAAAAAAATAAAAATGAAAAACAGGTTATTTTCTTTTGCTAGATCTCTCTGTATGTATTCTGAATTACTAAGACTTTGGAATTCAAGACAGCTTAGGAAAAGAGAAGTTCAGTATGGACAAAAGACATTAACTTTTTCA
The DNA here is from genome assembly GCF_039878825.1 of Excalfactoria chinensis. NCBI lineage: Eukaryota > Metazoa > Chordata > Aves > Galliformes > Phasianidae > Excalfactoria > Excalfactoria chinensis. Next base: position 73,061,114 of record NC_092828.1, read on the forward strand.
CAGTTAATTTCTTAAAGCAGGAATAAATGCTGATAGACATTGCCTGCAAAACAAGATATAGAAGGCAGAAGATGGGCGCTGGGCTGTCAGTCATGAAATCGCTTCCTCTCTCCTGTACAGCTATTTATTGTACAGCACAGTAAAAGAAGCTCAAGCACAAATGGGACAGTATGTCTATACAGCATTTGCAAGGTCTACTTCAGACTACTGCATTCAAAATATTTGAATGCAACTTCATCCACAGTGTCAAATTCTGCTTTCTAATTCAGTTTAACTACATGAGGCAGAAACTGTCATCGTGTGTTTATAAAGCAGTCGGTGCTCCCAGGAATCCAGACTTATTTGGACGTTGGATATAACTGTAGCAGTTTAAAAAAGAGAAAGAATCTGCCCATACAACTCGTTTATGACATGACCCACAAGTCAGATCAACACACACCCATATACACATACACACAGATTGCATTATATGTATCTCAGCATAATAGGAGCTGCAGTCATGAAACAAAGCGCTGGATTTGATCGACTGTTTTTTGTTTAATGCACTGAGTTCCTTGGCAGATACTACATTCTATGTGGCTGTGACAGTTGAAAAGGTAGATCTGTATTGTGATCCTGTCATGACTCTTCCTTGGTCAACAGTTTGAAGCTCCTTTGGAGTTCTAGGCTTTTTGTCAATAAGGTGGTGATATACTCCAAGGAGAAAAGGAGCAGACAGAGAAAGCACAAAGCACTAAAACTGTATGCAAGAGTAAGTAAAGTAAGCTACTTAAACACAAGATGTTTATTTTGCAGTTTCAATACGGTAGTAGTATTCAAAAGGGCAACAACCTGAGATATAACAAGAAGCAAACTTCCTTAAAAAAAAATCCAACCCACTGTTGTTTTAAGTGCTACATTCATTCAAATATACCTCATCCCATCCAGCTCTCAATTAACCACTTTCTCATTCCAAATGCAGGTCCGCAGTGCATAGAAATATGATTATCTACATACCAGTCTATCACTGCCACTACTGCCTGTATTTCTAAAGCATCTTGATTACTCTACTGATGAGCACCATGGAAGTGCCTATAAATAAAATAATCATCTCTCCTCATTAAGTTACAGTTCATGGAGTGGGGAAAGATGATTTTCCTTTGTACGTTCCTTTTGTAAATTGTATCATTTCACAGCAGAGGGTGTAATGTGCCTCTGATGACACTCAAAGAGACGGACTGTCAGGATTCTTGTCAGTATTTCAGCTTTGAGCAGCTTGCACTTTCGTATGAATATTTTCTCCTGAAAATAAAGAACTATTCATGAGAATTAGGCATTCAAGAATCTTTATTCTAATGCCAGAATCAGACATGCAAAAACCTTTAATATCACACTAGAAGGTCAGATTTTATGGGGCAGTACGTCATGGAAACCCTAACTGCAAACACTGCTCAAAGCAGAAGCTTCTGGCTTTAGCTTGCAACACTGAGAACATACATGGGTAGGAGATTTCAAATAAGCTTAGATTAAAATATAAGCATTGAAGGAAACATTCCAGTAAGAACAAAGCACTGGTAAAACAGATTTGCTCCTCAGGGACCTCCAACAGTAATTGATGCCACAAATATCAAACACTGCATGACTGTCAAATTACAAAATCTCATTGGTCTCATTAACTGCACTACAAAATGTACATTTGTATGCAGTAAAGCTGCTGGTGGTACCTAACACATAATGTAATACCACGTTTCATAAAATGGTAAATTTTAAAGCTAGTAAAACTAGTTAGATGTGGTATCTTCCATTAGACTTAACTGAAATCAGATTTCTGTGGCAAAACATGATGATGAAATTTTCAGGTTGCCCCAAGGAATGAAGTACAAAATTTAGCCACCATTCTCTATGCATCTCTGAGGCTGACATGAGGAGAGCAAGGTTGCTTTCCTTCAAGAGCCATATATTGTGGCTTCTATGCATTTGCAGTTGTAATTGCTAAATTACGTAGATCTTAGTGCTGTATGCTCAGACATGTCCCCATGAAAGGCAGCCACTCCAGCACCAGACTGCACTCTGCCCCACAGCAGCGCTACTCTAGGCAATCTGTGACTTAAGAGAAAGCAGCACTTCCCAAATCTCCACTTAAGAATTAACATTAACAACAGAATTTCCCAAGGTGGTACAGCCAACAGCCCATAAACACAGTCCAGCTTATGAGCTGATTCAGCCTTGCTTACCATTGGAAGTGGAAGGGAAAACATTGTTTATTCCTGCAAATAGTTTAAAGGCAGAGAAGAAGATGGCTTCCCAATGGAGCACGCTCCAAGAATTTCCATGCTTCATCCAAAGATGCATCTAATCTCCAAATTTTCAGCTGTTCTCAAAGAATAGAGGCAAAATACTCAACCAGATTAAGACTGTCATCCTCACCACTGTGAGCGCAACAAGACAGCATAAGGAGACAATAGGTTTGGGGTCAGACCCATCCATTAAGCCTTCTTTAAAGCTGCTGCGATTCAAGATACATGGCCCTGTGCCCACATATGATTTTCCTCAGTGCAAAAGAATCATTTGTCCCTCTTCTCCCTCTTCTCACAGCCACATCCAGTGTTCCCAGTACATCACACATCCTGTATCACTACAGCATGCTACTGTACAGTCAGCTTAGCTGGAAAGTTGCCCACCCGTGTATGTCGTGTAAGCTGTATGACTTACAATGAAACAAGTGCCAGGCTGAGGCAAGTGGAAAGAAAACCTTTGGTGGGCAGCTGAGATTTTTTATGTTTGAAACTGTAAGCAGCCACTAACTGATGTACAGGATGCAAAGATACTTACGTGCACAGGCTGGGACAAAGCAAGAGCTACATTCAGCTCACAGACACTGTATTTAGACTTGGACATTTTATGAACCAATGTTGGGTGCTGAATGGATGAACATTTTCATTTGTAAAGGCTGTATGTTGGCTGGACTCACTGCCTAGTGTTGGCAAGGTATTTGAATAATTTTCTCCAAAGATAGGAGAGCTAATCTAAAGCAATAGCATAAAACCCTAGAATAGCCAGTGCCCAACTTTAACAAAAGAGCTAGAGTAAGAAAAAAGATACAAAAATAAGATTCTCTCTTAATTACAGCAGACTCACAACCATTAAATCAAGATCAGAATTTTCCTTGAAGAAGAATCTAGTTCTTCCCAGTCCCCAAAGCTATCCTCCACATTCTTTTAAGGGTTTTCATAGATATAGTAACATGCAATGCCTCACTGCTGTGTAGCTGCTAACAAGAGACAGATGTTTATTTCAGTTCCAGGAAAATGTAGACACGAAGCACATTATGATGACCATCTAAATATTTTTGACCCAAGACCCATTCTGCACATTATCTATTCATGTATTTAGTCAAGAAGATGCAATGCAGTTCCATACTTTTACTCCTAATTATTGAGAGCATACATAGTTAACTGCTTCATCTTAGCAAGGCCACAATGGAAAGCAAGGCAAGTCAAGCAACTTATTTTCACTTAGTGAATCCAAAGCCTGAGAGCTCTTGTAATTACTTCAGAGCCAAAACAACTGGTGGCCATAAACCAAACTCCCCATGTTATTTATTTAGCTAGTCCAGAAGACACACTGCATGTTGGCGTGCAGAATGGAGCATCTGTTTCACTCAGACGGTTGGCTACATTCTTCACTTGTTATTAATATCAGTGAAAATTTAGTAACTTAACCACTGGCATGGGAAGTCTGACTTCTAAGAGAACAGATGGCAGTGATCATTTCAGGTTAATTTTAGGCTTCAGCAATTGTTCTGAGTCAGCAAAGCATCAAGATGAGAGGAAAAGAAAAAGGCAACATCTGTAAAATCTCCTACCTGTTTTCCATCCAGAGTATACAGCTTTTTGACCACACCAGTCTCCAGCTTTATAGCTTCAGTGATATCAGTGAGAACTTGCTCAAACGAATGGGCGGTCTTCTTGTTCAAGAGCACGCGAACTGCCTTCCGGGGCTTCACCCCACTACGGATGATGGTTACCAGCTTGGGACGCACAAAATCTTTGTTCTCCTTTGCCTGGGCGCTGTTGCTGCTGGCCAGAGACTGAGGTGCTTTCTGGTTAGCAGATGTCTTCACATTGACAGACCAGTTGGGATTGACATTCTTCGTGTATTCCACCTTCTTGAAGAAGTTGTCAGATGAGCACACGTAACTCTCCCCTTTCAAAAGAAATGAATACCAGTATAACACAGTTCTTACCGTAAGACTGCTGAGAAACAGACAATACCCATTTTTCCCCCATTAGCTATGTAAAATATTCATCACAGTTTTCGTTATAACTTCAATGACATCTTATTATTAAAACATTGCATGAATTTTTTTATTTCATATTTATGTTTATTTAAAATATGATTTAGCATTTCCCCAAAGTAAGCAGGTCAGACAACTAACATCAGCAAATACACTCTGTTACTTAGTCACATAAACCTGAGATTAAATAAGATTGAGATTTGTAAAGGCATTTGTTACCTGAAGATGCAACTAAGCTGTCTAAATGTTCATAAACATCTAATTCATTTAATCATCTAAACTATTTTGCAAATCGGCGAGCTTCTTCTCTATCTTTACAGACATCCTATCATCCCCTCCCAAGAGGATATCAACATCCATCCACAAAGTACCTGTTTTGTAAAGGCTGAAGAATTATGAAAATCCAGTACTGAACAATCTTTGTCAAAAAGCAGCTTTGATAAATCTAGCAGGCATAACAAATACTCTTCATTTAGTGTCAGTGATTTATTAGTCAGACCTAGTGGTAGCTGAGATAGAACACTATACCAAATACCTCTGTTCGCTTTAAAATGGCTGGTACCAATCAAAAAGTTCAAATATAGACATAGTAGAGAAGGGTGAAATGTTACACAGTCTATTAGTAACTCACTGGGAAAAAAGAAAAAGAAAATGAAAAAATGCCCTACCCTATCCCATCCAAAATTAGTTTCAAGCTTCATCTGTAGGATGAAGGATTCTATCTACCTAAGGTTTTAAAATCACCTTAAAGAAGGATTTGTAGGAGCTTCTTTGGGGCCTGCAAGTCTGATGGATCCTAGAGGATTTATTACTAGAATGAGACTGTAAAACAATCTCCCTAAGGGAATGTAGCTGTCTAGTCTGAAATGACTCAGGCTGCTGAGCATTTGAGGATGCACAGAAACAAATACAAACAAACAAAAAAACCCCACAGTGCTGGAGGAAAAAGCCTTTGTCCTTTATCTCACCATTAGATAAAATTTTAATAGGAACTGAAGAGATAAAATGGGCACCTGCAGGATCTTGTGAAGTTTCTTTTGGTGTTTTGTTGGACTGATCCTACAGTTCTTCAAGTATTGTGATAATTAAATCTATATTTTGATATCAAGGCCATTTTGAGTAAGGAAAAATCCTTCTTCATATACACAGAGTGGTTGCACTTTCTTATCTGTTACTTCCTGCAAACTCTATGGCCTGGATATCTTTGAAAAGACTGCCCAGCATCTGAATCTTTTCAATATGGAATCTTTCTGGACAGGATTTCGTATCTATTTGGTAAAGGTGTAAATATAAGAAATATAACAAGTCTCGTGATGGATACTATTTATCAACTAGCCTACTTCAGACTAATGTAACCCCAGCGGGAGGCTCTGTTGGCTTGGACAATCTATGGCCGGAATACGCATGCTCTCAGCAGAACTCTGATAACTGCCCATATAGCACCCAAGGCTGAAGCTCCTTAGCACCTCATTTTTCTTGAATTTGACTCAACAGAAGCAAAAGTACCCCACAAAGTTCCATACATTATGAAGAATGCCCACTGGAGTTACTGATTGTTTTCCAGGAACGCTGTAGTTGTTAAATCTTTCTGATTAATAAGTGATAAGCCATTGTTTATTTATCTGCTTCAGCCAGGCAACATCTGGTGCAGAGCAGGCCCATGCTTCTCAACACTCTCATAACTGAGTACGAAGCACAGCAATGAGTTTGAGATGCTCAAACTGGGGAATTAGCCCTCCTAAGAACCTGAGCCTTCTCAAGCCGATAAATCCCAGGCAGCAGAGCCTTTGGGAGCATGCTGAACAGAACAGTAACATTATGCTTTGAGAAAAGGGATTTCTGCACCTAAATGCAAGATGAGGAATAAGTGATTTGAATCCCATTCTCACCTCTGCCCTTCTGTGAAAGGTTCTGACCTGTGCCTCTGCTTCTCTACCTGAAAAATAGTATCAGTCAGCTACCAAAGGGGTGCCAAGCTTGAGTATAAGTTGTTTTTACATAGTATTCTGGGAGACCACAACTAAATGAAGTGTGTGTGTGTATATATATATGTATATATATATATATATGTAGATATATATATAAAATCATACAATCATAGAATTACTCAGGTTGGAAAGGACCTCAAAGATCATCAAGTCCAACCACAGCCTAACCATAGTACTCTAACTCTAAGAACCCTCTGCTAAATCATATCTCTGAGCACCACATCCAAAAGGCTCTTAAACACATCCAGGGATGGTGACTATGCTGAGTTCTATAAAAACATGAAGTCTTAGTTATTTCTCATAAAGAAGTTCCACATTTTAAAGAGAGTTTAAGAGATGATTGGTCTGTTTAGGAGCATGCTGTTATTCTTAATTCCAGATGAATCCTTTGAAATTCTTCACTGCACCATGTAGTTGCTTAGTGTACTTAGAACAGCAGACAACAAAGGCAATAATGACATAATGCGATACAGCTAAACTTTGCTTCCATAAATGCAGTGCTAGGTACTTGTGGATAAAACTTCCAGGTTATGCTCAAAGTCACAAGTGGAAAATATCATCTGTCCTTTCTCACTTTGTTTTATTTAACCTGATCCCTAGCAGATACTTTACTGAATTCTAAAACAGACCAGAAATTTGCTTAGAGTGGCACTGATCCACCCTTCAGAACTGTGGCTCTTCTAGCATCATTTCCATACTTATAGCTGTATAGCTCCCAGGAAAAAGCATTTCCATCTTCCTGGACCCACAGATATAACCTGAAGTGTTAATTTCAATTTAAATTAACTACAATTTATGCCTTTCCAAGCTCGGGTTTTGGCTGTCAAATCATAACCATGCCAATGAAGTTTCTCAGTAAGACACACCCCTTTTACCTGCCAGCCAGGAACAATTGCTATTTCATTTTATGCAGCAGAGTTTCACCCAAATTTTACCATAAGGCAGTGGTATAATCAAGCAAGAATGGTCTGAAGTTATCTGAACTTTCCAGTTTGAATATGTGTACTGTGGCCATAGGTTCCCCAAGGAGAGAAATCATAGGGGAGAATATTTCTAGCAGAGAGGATTGGTTTCTCTGCTACATCAACCTGCAGATGAGTCTGTAATGAGAATTCAAGGTGTGCAGTTGTGCCAGAAATATAACTGATAAGCACAGTATGGTTGTAAAAGAGAATAACAAAGAAAGGGGAGGAAACAGATACGAGATTCAGTCAAGGGCAAAAGAAATAACTCCAAGAAATACATTACTCCCTGGCCCTGAACATAAAACCTGTGCACAAATATTTTCAGGAACATATCTTCAGACAACAAGCAGCTGTGCGCACATGCAGAAACACAGCTGGAACCATGAGAAAGTACAATGGACAGCCATTTTGCTGCTTCCAAAAACCCAAAAAGAAAATTTCACATAGGGGTGGAGGCTTTGGTAAAGAGAAGTATCATCCTGGGCAACATCCAAACTGCTGCTGAATATGGCACTACAGGCATGAGAGCAGTGGTGCTAATAACAGCATTTTTCTAGTGCAGCGCTAGGTCAGCACAAGATGCCCTCTCTGGACTGCAGAGCCAAAGCCCTGCAGGATGTTGCGCACTTGCCATCATGGCAGTGTACTCCAGTGGTGTCACTGTTTACTACTGCACCATCAGACCAGCTAGGGCATTTATTTATTCTTTCTATCCTACTGTTAGCAATAGATGGACTGACTGTAGAGCTTTTACCACAAGTCAGCATATTTGCCAATTGAAGCCAAGGTTTGTATCATACAACTGTACTGGCTATACGTGCATTACACATCACTTTGCTGCTAATTTGGTAGAAGCACAAGGCGATTAGATTCTTCAGCTCCTAAAGAAGGGATGATCTCAGCAAAGATAAGGTTAGCCTTAGAGAAGGTTTCTTAGAGATTCTAAACTCAAGACGAGCGCTAAGCCTTCAACCCTCTTAGAACAGCTTCTTTTGACAACACTAAAAATGACAGGCTGTACTTTTCAGGGGGGACTAAGGAGGGGAAATTATCCTTTCTCAGCATGCACCAGCAAGTTTTGCATGCACCAGCAAGTTTTCAGGTATAATGAATTCTGTGCAGAAGTTAAGAAAAATTGGAAAAGCTGGATTGAGGCCATTTTGAAAGTCTATCTGCTAGCAGTTATTCCAAAAACAGTCTCTATAGACTGCAGTCAATTATTTTGGTTATTAGCTCTACTGCCTCAAAGTTGAAACTTTGCTACTGTGCCCAGCTTTCATGTTCCATGGGATTTACTATGACTTCAGTAGGAATTAAGTGGACTTAACTTCTCACAGAGTTCATTCTATATTGTGTTAAAATAGGCCCTTGAATTCAAATGCACGAATTTCCTGCTACTTTGTGCACTGAAAATGATCTTCTGCCTCAAGACCTACTTCACCATGGCAAAAGGAAAATCATGGAAGAGCATGATTGCCAAGTTGCCTTCACAACTACATGATAAAGAATTCACCATGCCAAGTTATATACAGGGACCAAGCTAGTCCTACTGTGGTAGCTCAGATGAGCAAGGAAATAAAACAGAACAATAATATGTGTTGTTATACAGTATATAATTAACGAGGCTCTCAGGATAACAGTCACAGAAAACAATGTCAAGTTACCAAGGTTTCAATATTGGCCTATTGGAGCTTCAGCATGCGACACAAACTGGAACATGCATACACTGGGTGGAGACTTCAATGTGCTTCCTACCAAACCCTCAGTCCCAACACGCACCAGGCTCTGTACAGCTCCAAGGCAGAGCCTCTCCTGTGACTACTTTAAACATTCCTGGACAAGATTTTAGAAGAGACTCTCCAGGGTATGACAGGATATAAAAGCTTGGAAATGCTTCCTCAAATATCTTACATAACCCAAGAACATTCGCAATGAAACCCCACTGAACAAAACGTAATACTATTCAGATTTTTCTGATGATTAAAATAAGGCAAGAGCTCATTTCAGACCAGAACAGCCCAGCACAGGACAAGAGTATAAATCCACTATATAATGGCCCCTCTGACCCTGGCTAATGGCCCTGGCACACCAAGAGCTCACAAAGGAAAAGCTCTACAGCTTGAGAGACATACTGTCTCTCAAATATTAATTTCAATCCATAGTTTGCATTTTTGGCTTTACCTACCATGCCTCACCTATACTATATTTGTATTCAGTATAGGTTTATTTCATATTTCTTTTTGACCCTCACCATATGCTACAAAGAAGACTTTATTCACAAAAAAATTGGACTCTACAAACAGGACTAAAGTCAAGTTTACAATAAAATACATGGTGCCTCCAGACCCCTGACCAGACTGAAAAAGACTGAGGAAGGGAACAAACTTAAACAAGAAAGCTCAAAACCTGACTGACTTCTTCTGTCCTATGGAATCAGGACAAAAAATACAGGCTGTCATCCTCCATCTCAGTTCCTCAATGGTAATATCACCTTCCTGAACCTTGACATATTCAGACTACAACGTCTCCGGCAGGGAGTTTCCTAAGCCTTGGTCACTAGAACTCATTATAAATGAAAGGAATAAAGTTCACCTGGTGTTCTTTTCCAAAGCTCGTTTATTGACTAGAACAACCATGCTAGGTAGAAGCACTTGGGCACAATATTCACTCCTGACTCAAAGAACATGCAACTGGAGGATACTGTCAGCAATTCATGTACAGTCAGGATGAGGTGAACAGTGAATAGGATGCTCTACTGTATTAAATCAGCATCTAGATAGAGTACAGTTCTAAACAACAGCAGTATGTACTTCTGCATATTTACAGATGCATTAAAACTGATGATGAAAGCAAGGAGTCGAGATTAAGACAATGAATGCAGTGAATGAAGAATGATAGAAACAAAATGCGACCAGAAGAGTAGAAGAGACTTCATTTGTTCCACCTTAGACAGATTTTGTTCATGTGAAACATCTGCTGTCTTGCAGTTGCTGGTATTATGCAGTACCATTCTCTACCCTACAGAAGTACATTCAGACTATACCATATCAACACATTTTTAATCATGCAGAATAATCAAGTACCTTGCATATAGTGTGAAAGTCTATTGGTGATTTATGAGCTACTGAAAATCAAACTGAAATTAGCCCCCCTCCAATGTCTTCATTTCCTAGGTTCTACTTATTTATTGGAAATTACAATAATAAATGAGTCGCCTTTTAGCAACTAAAACTGCTTCAGTTGCTCTCAGACTCTAACCAGAAAGCTAATTATATGGCAAACATACTGTCAAGTGTCTGTACAGTTTTGCACGCCACAGTGCAAATATGCTAAGTTCTGTTATTTTTCATGTGTACCTCGTACACAGTTACACAAACACACAGAGCAGTAGCATAGTTCAACAAAGGGTTGTTTGCAACCGTGGTCTTTATGTTGCTCCAAGATGGCCTTTCTAAGCTAGCACTATGGGAGTATTATCATTAAACTGTTAATAACAGCTGATAGACCTACTTTTGCATTTCAAGACACTAGATTTTTTTTGCCTCATTCTGCTCAGATTGTATTTTCCTAGCTGATGCTCTGCTTGGGATACTGCAACACAGACAATCCCATTTTTGTTTCAGTGTCACATCTTCAGTGCTGTTTTCAGACCCTGTCTTGGTAGAACAAAGCCAGAACCCAAATGTCAGTGCCTCCTGCCTATACCTCAACCAGTAAAACAATGTATTCTGAAGAACTAGGTACTTTCTGCAGCACAAATTTTGTTGTAAAACAAGTGTAATTATTTAAGTCTTGTTAACTTCTGACAAAAAGAAAGAAAAAAAGAAAGAAAAAAAGAAAAAAAAAAAAGAAGGGCTGAGAGCTGTCATTAGGGATAGGCTGTGGCCATATTAAAAGAGATGAGAAAAAGATGGCAGAATCTCTGCCATAAGGGGAGGCCACACCCCTGTTTGACAGCTGTATTGTAACTCAGCTGAGAATAACTCTACAAGGATTGCATCATCTCCATGAAAAGCGTTAACTTGTTCCAAGTGAAACCCTTCTATGAAAAATGTTATTTTTCCATTGTGTGCTTTTCCCCACAAACTATTTTGGGGAAATGAGATCCCACTTGACGATAAGGAAAAGAGACTAAAGTCAAGGTCACATGGCAATTCCCTGCTGAGGTTGCCCCAGCAATTCAGGGGCTTACATTACTGTCGTATTAAAGCAGAAGCTTCGTGGTTCTTCTGATCACCACATCTCCCAGATCATCTACTTGGAAGAAAACAAAGAAGAGAGGAAAGCACCTCTCCTGCAATGAGATAATCAGGGTATTCCAGGCCCAAACAAAGGATGGAGTGTCTGAATTGGTCCAGGAAGAGAAAAGCAGAGTAACTGTGGGCATTCTCCATGCGCCCTGCTCAAGCTATGCCACCAGCAGAGCTCACCTGTGGCTGTGCCTCAGGCAAGGATGCAGGAATGGCCATGCAGTGATTTTTGCCCTGGGCATCCTCCTGGCAGCACCCACAGCAGCAACCCACCACTGCAGGGGCTGAGCTCCATAGTAACTCCTTCATCCCATAGCCCAGGTGAAGCTCAAAGGAACAGGCACACTGCCAGCCCCTCTAAAAACAGAGAGGCACCAAGCATCTCCTGTACACTCACACCTTTTTTTCCATGCATGAGATGCCTTCCCACACTTTCCCACAAAACTACCACAGCAGCCTGGCCCACATCAGCACACAGTCTCTGTAGAAACACTCCTGAAATACACTTCCTTGCACACGCACGCTCCATTTGGACATTCAAATATACCTACCTTCTATACATGCCCAATTTGGACATTCCAATATACCTACCTTCTATACATGCCCCACATGAACCCTACTCATACACAGCATATGAGCCCCCCCCCCCAACACTCCTTCATTACACATCACTATGCAGCAATACTCCAGCACCACCTCTTACACACAAAGCCCATCATCCCACTACAACATTCCCTGAGCGTAATCCCTCCAACACTCCCCCTGAGCATGAACCCCCTCCAGGAACCTTCCTTACAACTTCTCCCGCACATCTCTATGTATAAAACCTCAGATTTCACCAAGTGAAACCCCTCTCAACACTCCCTATCCATGTACATGTGTTGATCTTTAATTGCCCCCTGAACACAATGCATGAGCTCCTGACACACCCCTCAACCCTCCTCAAATGCTGTCTGAGCCACTAACATACCCCCTTAAACACACTCACCCACTCCCCCATCCCAACATTCCGTAACCCCCTGCACATCTCAGCCAATGCTCCCATACACATTGTTCACGAGCCCTACACACTGCACACCCTTACTACACACTGTGCATAAATCCCTCCTACCCCCATCATACATTGTGCAGAAATCTTGTTACATACATACTGCATGACCCCACCACACATACTATCATAGCACTTTCTACTTTCATGCATCCAACCCCCGTGGGACCCTAGCCCAGTCCGGACAGACACAGGGATGCCCTCAGACAGCCCCTTCAGCCATGCATGCAGCCATGTCTAGTCGAGAGTAAGACACACCCCTCAAGCTCTGCATCTGCACTAGAGTGAGCATGCTGGAGGCACCCTGAGGGCTGCCACACTGCTCTGCATCTCTGTGCAGGGAATAAGCGGGGGCAAGTTCAGCACAGAGGGGCAGAAGCATCCCCAGGCCTGCAGGAAATGTGACCTTAAGAACAGGCAGAAGTGGTGTAGCCCCCTTCCCACCCCGCCTCCTCACTGCACCAGCCAGCAATGCCAATTACCTTCCTCCAGCTCATCCATGCTTCCAATCTTCCGCGATCCATCAATGGTGTAAATGTAACGGACTCCCTGAGGCAGATTAATGTTGTCAGACAGGGACCGGGTCAGGTCAGCCAGGAGAGCATCAAAACTTCGGAAGCGGTCGGAAGACACAGCATATACAATTCCCTTGAAGTAGCGGTCCCCGTTGCGATAGAAACGCACCTTCTTGGCTTTCTTCTCATTACTCAGTGCCTGTAAGGTCCTGGTTCTGTAGAAGCTACAATGAGCACTGTGAGTGGGGCTGGGCAACCCATTCATACGTGAGCCTCGCATGTTTCTGGACGCCTTGTCTCGTTCGTCAAAGTGTCCAAAATCAAGTTCCATAGTTTGGTGAACCCTAAAGATCTGAAGCTGAGCAGGAAGATGGGGAGAAAAGGAGTGTGAAAAGGACAGGTTAGAGCCAAGCAGAGCAACAGTCCAGCAAGAAAAATGACACTAATGTGAGAGCTGCATCTGGAGCAGGCCAGATTTATTTGGGAAGCATCCCCTCCCCTGACCCAGATTTGTATTGATTCTGGGGACTGAGGGTAGGAGGGGTCCTCGCTGTGAAAGGGATCCAATTACTAGGGCCAGGGAACATATTGCTAGACAGCAGTCTGCTCCTGCACCTGGGAGTTTTCAAAGTGTAGTAAATTGGGACTTGAGGCCAAAGAGAGTTGCATCTCAGCCTCCAAAAACTCATCCAAACACCAGTTGGCAGTGAATTAAACCTCTGAGCCCTGTGAGGTTTCCTTTGGCAACAGAAAACAAGGAGATCCCAGTGAGTCAGCCCTTCAATCTGTCGAATCACGGAAGGAATCAGAGCATCTGAATATTTAACATTAGAATAAACTGGTATTTATGAAAGAATGGTCGCAGGGGACTAAGCAGTTTCTTTGTGACAGCCTGTTCAATAAGGGTTAACAATGAGATCCATCCCACCCCTCCCCCTATCCGCAGCCCCCTCCTAGCCCATCAATCAATTCCCAGGACCAGCCTACATCTCTAAGAAGAAATGACTGGAAAGAAAAATCTGTCATTGAAATGAGGCTTCTATGAGCTCTTTTCAGCAGCCTGAGCCTCCTCTGAATTGCATTTCTGCTCCCCATTTAATGAGGAAGAGAAAATAAAGAAGCTATTTCCAACTCTTCCAATCCCACCCCCCCCTCCTGGTCTTAAGTGATTTAATTGCTGGAAGTGCCCCCTGCCCAAGGGACACGCCGCCCCTGCCAGCTCACCTTTCATTGTTCTGAGCGCAGGGGGGCTCCTAGCGCAAAGGAAGAGCTCAGAAAAGCAGACTTGAGCTGACAGACAGTAATCAGGAATTTCTGCATGGTCTTTAGTTTATGCTTAAGAACAACCTCCCCCCCTGCACCAAACCCCAACACAAAAGGAGGAGAAATCCCCCCAGTCCTGCTCTTTAATTCCCTCCGTAAACTAGGAACACGCAACTCACATATGTTGCTTGCATGTTAACACGAGGTAGAAATAGGATTTACATCCCACACTTGGCAGCCAGGTACAAATCTAGGAAAAGCTGTTGCTATCAGTTCCCCACCCCTCACATTTGCCAGAACCGCTGCTTCGCTGTGCTTTACAATGTCACCGTGACCTGAACGGGGAAAAATCATTGTCCTCAGCCTGCGGTAAAGCAGATGACAATGCAGGCAATCTGCAGAGAAACCCCAAGTTAGGAACGTTTTCTGCACAATGCCAGCTGGGGTATATTCAGTCGGGTGACACGTACTGAACAATGAAACATCCAAGCAACTTCGGGAATGAAACGGAGGATTCGGGGGTTTTGTTTAAAAATGAACTGCAGATGCTGTAAGGTACTAAAAGAAAGATTCCTCCTTCCATCTGACATCTGCTACTTTTCTGCATGCAAGTCACTCGAAAGAGCTCTACTCACCGGTTTTCAGCGCGCAGGGTGGAGATGCTGAGAGAAAGAAAACCAGGCTCGCTCTGCCTTTGTTGTCTGAGCTCCAAGCAAGAAATTCCTGCCAGGGTGGATGAGACGCCTCCTAGGTCCTAGTGCCTTGTTCGATCCCTTCATGGTAACTTTGCCTCAACGGCTTTTACTCTAATCATCATTCATCTTATTGCAGTCTTCTCTGTATCTGAGGGGGAAAAAAAAAAGGGTGTGTTCATTCTAGCTCTGGATATGTTAATAGATGGTTAAGCAAAAAAGTTTAAAGGGGCAAGTTTGGGGCTTGTGTTCTGAAGGAAGTAAATTTCTCCTTGGCTTTAACTTCACCAAGAAAGCATCTGGCCCCACTGAAAATAGAACATAATTAGACAAACACTAATTTTATAGGATTACAGTATGGGGAGGTCATGGCTACTAGCTTAATATGTCCTACGGTTGCTGGCACAAGGCTTTAGTGTGCTAGTAAAGCAACTTAAGAAAAAGTTAACCAGTGGCACTGGGCCCAGTTCTGCTGCTGTACTGGTTTCACACAGCATTCATGGTTTACACTGGCAAGCGGGAAGGGACAATTGACTTGGTGGTTACATATGCAGCGCACTTGAATAATTTTTCTCTGTTAACACTGGACATAAGTCAAAAGCAAAGCTCTGAATTCAAGTACCCAAGGGGTTCGGGATGGAGTCAATCAACACAAACCTAACCCAACAGATTCAATTTGGCTTAAATCCCAAACAAACAACAACAAAAAAAAATTGGACTCAACTGCAGGAGAATTCAGCTGTTCCAAAATGGCACTAACCTCTTTCCCTGAGACAACAAAATCTTCCACCTGCTTTGTAAGAGAGATTTCCATCCCGTATGTAGAGGAGCAGCACTGCAAACCCCACTCCTAACCCTGCTGGTGCTGATATTATCTTTATTTTAAATGAGAATAAGGCTTGGAAATGGGAGGATCTTCCCATGTGTAGAAGGAAATCTTTCCTAACAAAGCTCTGTCTGTTTTGAATGAAAATATCAGATTTTCTTCATTCTGGCACATTATACATTTAAACAGGAAAAAAAATATATATATATAATAGTACTTAGTCCAGCTTTGTCTGCCCTTTAGATGACTGTCCAGGCAGTGCTGACAAATCCACTCAAAGCACCTCTTCCCAGCAATTTTCACACATAACAGTTGTGAAAAAGTTTTCTTCTTCCCTGAAACCCTCTTTTCATTCATATAAGGTTCCCTTGCATCCTCTGCAAAAGCTGTCATCTGCTCCCTTTGTGCTTCGTGGAATCACTATAGAGGAAACCACAGATCTACTCTCCCTCCTCAAGCACTTGAGGGGACCACAGCGAAGAGCAAGACCTGGGTGTGTTTCGGTCTCTGCACATAGACACAGGCAGCAGGAGGCACTTCAAGGATTCTCCTTCCCATTCCCAAATTAGATATATGGACATTCATCACCGCGTGTTTAATCTGTCCACGATAAACAGTTCTTCCCTATACTATATAAGACACTGTACTAAGTTCTCATATTTTTAAAATGCAAAGACATGAATTATTATACATATGCTCAGCACAGTAACAGCAAAAATATAGGAAAGGAAATAAAATTTAGTCTTCAGTGGTGCATGCCTAAGGCATTTGGATACTAGTTAGGGGCAATGTGGAAGGGTGATGTAGATTCATGCAGTCTGTGGAACTGTACAACTTATCTCCCAAGTTTGACTTCCATGGAGTTTATGAAGTCAGCAAATAGTCTCAAGCAGTATTAAAATACAGCTCTTCTTTCTAACCCTGAAACCTCATCCACCAAAGAGAAAATGAAATGTGTGTATATGGACGTGCTTGCTCAGGACTCTACCAGAAACTTTTGAGCACGGGCAGGTGCTTTTAAAAGCATTCAGGTTTAAGCGCATTTACTCTGGCAAGAAACCTGCTATTTGTTCCTGACTGAAGGGTAAGGCTTCTACAGTCAGTGGTAACAATGTTCATCTTTGGTGTAACCCAGTTATTTGTATAAGGTTCCCAAATCACGGGAAGTACAGTTGTCCCCCTTTAATCCCGCCACGGGCAAGAAGAATCTCAGCAGCCAGGGCATCATTGGAGATGAAGAGCCCTGAGGCCAGATTGACGTGACATTCCCAGTGGAATCACACCACATTTGTTTCTCTGCAAATGAAAGCAGAATCATCTCATCCTACAGACACTGGCTGGGCAATATGGCACAGAAATAAACAACCCTTTCTTGATGAATACTTCTTTGCTGGCCTCAAGGAGTTAATGTTGGTCAAAACCTATTTACTTCAGAAGAGAATAATTCCCTGAGACAAATCTAAACCATTTTAGGCAGCGTGAGATACCGAGAACTGGAAAAATTCTTCCTCTTCCCATCAATAGCCTCATCTTGCTATAAAGGAAAGATAAATATAGCTTTTCAGATTCAAATACCTACTTTAAATCAGGTGAATCATCTTTCCTCCAGGAAGCTAACATTTAGACTTCTGCCTATGTAACTAAATCTGGGAAAAGACATGTTTGTTGGCATTGCCAGGCAACTGTGATAGTTCAGAGAAGAGCAGAGTGCAGATAAAAAAGATTTTGTTACTTCTTCTGTGCTAACTTCCCCACATATACATAGAAAATCCGGTTTCTATTATCAGGAGTCAGTCTTAAGTAATTTCTATGTAGAACTTCCAATGCCTTGCTAATAATAACGTCCTGAACTCTATAAAAACTTTGTTTGTTCATAGCACATCACAGTGTAAGGATGCTAATCAGCTGAAGTCTGACTGCACCACAGATAAAATTTCTGGAAAAAATTAAATCAAGCGATCACTGCTCTTGTAGGAAGACTTGGATCATCATTGTCAAGTCAGTCTATGCAGATGCATGTTTAACTTTCTTATTTTCACCTCCATGCTTCTGGACTGCTTTGAAAATGTCGTGTCTGATCCCTCCTTTCAAAGCTTTGTTGGATGAGATCTTTATGCCAAAGCACTCTGAAATCACAAATGACTATTTCAGGGCTCTGTCAAATGTGTTGAGGCAGTCAAAACCAAGGATCCACAAAGCCAGTAACTCACTTCTGAAACTATAGAGCAACAGCCTTTAAACCTGAGGAGCTGATAGTTCATTGAAGAACTATCCTATATCAGCCCATAGAGTTAAGTCTCTTCTACATAGTACTATAAGCAATGGGCACTTCACAGACTTTCACCACACATTAATTTCCATTGCAGATTTATTTTTATAGGGACCACACACATCTGAAAGTCTTTTAAATACCAAAGCTCGTGAGCCAAAGTCAACTTACTGCTGGGAAAGGAGGTGTACCTTCACAGCATAGCTGCCCCACTCCTTGCCCTATAACCATCTGCAGAGGCTGTATAGACCCATCTGTAGCCTGAATAATTGAAAACCCCAGGGAACAGGAGGGATGGAGTTTTCTGTCTGAAGGAGGAAAGGCTGGAAGCTGTAGATTCCAATGAGTTTGGCTGGGCTCCAAGGCCACCTGCAGCAGCCAGGGAACGTGAGGGTCTCACCTGCATCCCACAGCAACAACACCCTTTGGGTGGGACCCGTCACTCCTCTGGAGACAGCCTCCAACTGTGATGAGTCAATGCTTCTGTGCTGCTGCAGCCCCACACCCTTGGCAATCCCCCTCAGCTTCAGTAGATTACTTTGGCATCAGTTAAACTCCTGCTGAAATTTAGGAGAAAGGGGCTATTTCATCCTCTGGGGGATCAACAAGAAACACGCTACAAGCGAAAAGGCCATTCCCTGTGCTAATAAACCCTTTTTAAGTATCTGGAAACAATGCAGCACAAAGAATTAATTCAGTGACTCACTGAAGACATTCCCAACACATCCAGATATGAGAAAGCACTGAAAAGCACAACGCTCATCCAAAAAATACCTTTTACATTAGATTTCATCTGGCTTATTCCCTCTGTTCTACAAGCAACAAATCACGTAGATGAATCAGTTTTCCATGGCTGAACACAAATTCCCTGATAGAGAAAATGAAACACCCTCATCCAAGGTATCCTTTTATAAATCCTGCCACATCCAGTGGGTTCCACAAGGCAAACTTTGGTGGCAGCTCAGTGACACAGTTTTCCCTCAACAGCAATTTATAGAGCTTGCAGAAAGCCAAGGAAACATCTGCCACATGCATTGCCTCTACCTTGGGGGACATGCAGAAGCTCACAGAGGTTGTCAGTATGTTTCTGCTGACCAAGCTAAGCATGATATATGGTCTGCAAGTCCCAGCCAACGTCATGACAGATGAAACCACAAGAAATCTAGATGTCTCCTTTCTCAGAGGTTGTCCATGGCTGCATCATAGTACATAGGAGACTCATGATCAAGACTGCTACCTTCTTGATAATTGCCCTACAAGACTATAATTTTCAATAGAAGATGAAAAATACCTTCAGTGGCTTCTGGAGACATTAGGAATTTTTTTAAACTCTGCAGCACAGCATTGGACGAAGACAAGAGGTAATAAAAGGACGAATTGCAGCAACCTGGAGCTCTCAGCCTCTGAGGCTCATTTTGAACTTTGGAGCTGAAAGAAATCGTGATTGTCCTATGTGATGGACAGGGACTACATGTCTACAAAGGTTTCAGAACTATGAGAGGAGGCAAAGAAGGGGTCATAAGCAAGGAAGAAAGGTAAGTTCGGTTTTGAATCAACTCATTCTAATGCCACAGAAGTCCCCTGCTTGGACAGATTTTCCTTTTCCATAGTCCCAAGCATTTCTCATGTCCATATACCACAACATGCAACCCACAGGTACCCCTGACTGAGGCCCATTGTCTTTGGAGCACACACCCATTACTTGTAGAGAGCTCACCTTCAGATACAGATTATGTTTTGCCAACATATCTGATAGAGCACAGGTGATGAAATCCCAGGGAAGCCACAAGGTTCTGAGGAAACCTGTCCACTGGCAGAAGATTGGTATTTAAAGCACAGATTCTCAGCTGTTGTGCAGTAGTGCTGAACTGTCAGCTACACAGTAGAACAATTGTCATTCAGCTTTCCCACCTACAAACAATCAGAGCTAAGAGTGGCAGCTCTGATGCTTTTATACTCTCCATGACAGAAGAGAGTGGGAAAACACTTCTTTTGTGCTATTAGAACCATCCTATGAGAGCAATAAGACAATGTTTTATCCAAAAATTTCACAGAGAACAGGAGTAAATTATGATTTTTTCATTGCTGCAGATACTGCTCAGCTAAATTTGCCATTATTCTTCAGGAACATTTATCTTTAAAAAATTATTGAAAATCATTGCTTTAAAATGAAAATTTAACTGCTCAGAATCACTTACAGATCAAAATACACAAGCACACTAAATGATAATTGTTTAAACACCAGTAAATAGAGATTCCTTATTTGCACTGATGCAGTCTCACTCTAGAAGGACAGACTTGTTACAGTCAATCAAAATGGAACAAACAGTAAAACACACTACAGCACACAAGGCTGGCGCTGACATCGTCAGTCACCTTCCTCCAGCTGGGGGAGCCAGCTCTGCAAACACTACATTGAACTAAAACAAATCTGATTCTTTTCCCAGATCAGGCTTTGAAAAGCTGGGTCTTGCATGCATGAGCCAGCAATATCATTGGTTTCTGGTGGCAATGCAAAGTCCTGTCCCTAGCAGCTATTAATACATCCAGGGACTTTAGATACCTTTAGAGAACCTACAAAGAGCTACCTGTATGTTTCATCTTCAAAACAAAGGCTGAGGTATAGAAGCCTAAGACATGGCCTTCCAGATAACTCTATTTAAAATACTGAAATTATGATCTAAACTTCTGCAGTTCATCTGCAACGTGAGGTAGATTTTTCCTTGTCTACAGCAGAACCACCATGAAAAGCATAGGGCAGCCTACTAATCCATTGATGCCTCTGAACTGACTCACTGGAAACAGGCATCTCATCCTGCTGGGAAGCAATGACTATCAGTGCTTTCATGCTGATCATTTTAGTAGTAGCATTTCAGTAGCAGGTTTTGATTTGAGGTTTTCTTTGTCTAGTCCAGGGGTTTTGTTGTTGTTGGTTTTGTGGGTTTTTTTTAAGGAACAGCTTGCTGAAAACCAGATGACTGTTTAACATCTCAGGATTACCAGATGATTAGATTAGATATTAGGAGAAAATTCTTTACACAGAGGGTGGTGAGGCCCTGGCACTGCTGCCCAGAGAGCTGTGGGTGCCCCATCCCTGGAGGTGCTCAAGGCTAGACTGGATGGGACCCTGGGCAGCCTGAGCTGGTGGATGGCAACCCAGCCCACAGCAGGGTTTGGAACTAGATGGTCTTTAAGTTCCCTTCCAACTCGAGCCATTTTAAGATTCAATGATGGTGATTTTACTGATCAAAAAGCTGACACCAGAAACTCCAATGTTGATTCCGATGCTGTTTCTATATTATGTACATTCTGTTTATTACAAACCTTTCCTCCAGTGTAAGATAAAAAAAATTCTATGTGCTACTCTTGGGTTATTTATTCCCCATTATAAGAAACCCCTAGCCTAGAAAAGTTTGTAAACCACTGTTTAATTGAACAGAAGAACTGTACCAGAACATCAGGACTCATAGTCAAGGTTTGGAGCACGAACCAGATTAAAAGATAGTCTTGATCTCTCATGTATAGGTGTAATTACCTGTACATTCAGTTTAACAAGATCTCATAAAGGTTACCCTGAACCAACTATGAACAACCACTCAGAACAAGCAAAGATTATAGGATTTCAGGCACCAGTTAGAAAAGGCTTCCATTTTATACTCCACACCTCTGAGCACTTATTAATCACTAGAGCTGGAGCCAAAAAGGTTCTACTCAGAAGGCATACAGAAATACAGATATTTCATGTGACATCAAACTCCAGAAAAACAAGCCCTAGCATGTGCACATGGGACCTGCTCTCCACTCACTGTGAACTTGAGGGAGATCTTTACAAGGGACATCTAAAGGCAAGTGGCTCAAGTCAGAAAAATCAACTGATGAAATGCCAGAATAGTGCAAAACGCCAGATTCAATCCTTGCTAGCCATAAGAAAAGGATAAAAGAAACACACTGGCTTTACTGAGGGTCCAGGTGGTCACAGCCACCATTCTCTTCTCTGTTAGCATCTGCTGAGCTGCAAAGTGAAGGTACTCCTGCAACAGCAGGTTTCAGTTCCCAGTGCTGAGTACATACCAAATCCCAGCAGAATGTCACCATACTGCCTTTATATCATGGGCTAATGAACAGACAGGTTTACCCACATGTATCACAGCCACTACTTTTGTTCATCTCCTACTTTGTTACAGCCCCTGGAGAAAGGCTGTTCAGCTGATTGCAATCACGCTACAGAAACAAGCCACAGTCATAAATACTAACAGTTTTGTCCTTTGCACCCATTAAGTGCTTTGCAGTTCTGAGTTGATGTTTTATTCTGCTTCCATTTAGAAAATTAAATTGCTTAGCTGCTTAGGTGGGTTACACTCATCAAACAATTCAACAAACATTTTCAGCTGGATCCTCAGTTAACGCTGAAAGCAGATGGAGCACTTCTCAAGTATCTTTTATTCAAGACTGATTCAAGGCCCAGAGCATAACATGAATAGTTTTTGCATGTCCCCTGGGCACAGTCATGACTTGTTTCATTGTGGTAACTCTGCATCGATCCACGCCCCAGCACTGCTGACTGGACTGATTCCCCAATTTGTGGCCTCATTCTGAAAGCCAGTATTTAAAAGCAGTGTTTGCCTTGCTTTTTGACCCTGTAATCCCACTCAGTTTTGAGTTTCTTTACTTTTAAGGTACAATTCCTATCCACCTCTTTGGGATATCCACTTTAAGTCTCCTTCCTTGCATTTTCCATGGAGGTGTGAAAGGGGAACCTGAAGAGAGATCTCGTTTTACTTTTTGCAGTGTTAATCACAGAAGAGTGGAGCATCCACATTACATCCAGGCCATTCCCAGGAGTAACACCAGTGCAGACTGGTTCCCTGTGAGGTTGGCGTATGTAAGAGGAAGTAGTGAGCCACACATGAGACTGAATGCGTAAGTTCAGCGCACAGAGGGTACCTCCGTCGTGCCTCACAAAGCAGCAGCGAACTGCGTAGTACCTCCATCAAAGCTCAAGAACCCGCAGCAGTCATCGTCGGGACCTCCGTAAAAACCTCGGTGCAAACCGCATTCACGTTTCTGGGCTGATTCCTCGGGCTGCAGGTATCAGTAAGACAGCAACGATGCCACCCTGTGGCAAAATTGAGTATCGGGAGTGCGAAGCAATTCCCTTTCGAGGACTCATCAATTTGGAGGGAGTGCAGCTTTCAGGCATATTATTTGTTCCCCAGAAAGGGAGGACATAAGGCACCGATAAGCAGCCTCCATGCTTCACTAGCAGTGCTGTAGCATGTGCTGTGAGACGCCAAAAAGGATTTGCAGGCACAACAGTTAGTCCATCAGATCACTTATGATCAGAAATTCAGGTAAAGCTGAACAGTGTGGTTAAGTATTTAACGATAGTGATTTGATTCAAAGGAACCAGTAGCTGATAGATCTGTTTTAACTTCTTGTTAGGAAATCAAGTTCTATAACCTGGTTATTCTCCCTTCAAGTTTCAGCACACATCAAGAGTACACTTACAAAAACCTAACAACACCTCAGATACCTCGAGTGTCTTAGTTGGCTGGACTGCTGCTTCTTGACAAAGATGCAGACAGATTTACACAGATCTTTCTCCACTTGCACATTACAATTAAGTGATTTAGCATCCCTAAAGTGAAAAAGGAACAGATTTGTTTTTGTTTGTTTGATTTTGCACGTTACAGGATCTTGGAAAGCAGAATGACCCTTGCTCAGACTTGGGATCTGAGCTGTATCTGGGGGGAAACAAATCCTGGAGATGGAGTTATAGCTTCGCACTGCATTGAAACAATCTGTGATGTGACTTGTTTGATTCACTTCAAACCAAAGGAAGGCTTTGCAGAAGCTAATAACTGTTTTGTTTCATGTAGCCCATTGGGTGGTAAGAAGTCATTTCAAGTTGCAACAGGCACCATGAACAGGCTCCTCATACACCAACATAGCTTTCTTCCCCTTAATGCAAGGCCTGCTAAACCAACACAGACAATTGCTTAAAGGATTTAAACACTTACAGAAAACAAGTTATCAGGCATTTACAGGTCAGACTTGCTTCCCCGTACTTTGTAAGTGCCCTTCCTTTTGCTGCCTCAAGAGGAAGCAGTTAAAGGCAATGCCAGCAGATGGCAACCCGCTAAGGAGCTTGTAGCAGCTGTTGAGCTGTGCAGACCAGTAGTGTGGGTAGCAGTAAGAGTCGGATGAAGCTTTGTCCTTGTAATTAAACATTCAAAGGAGAGGCTACAGGAGACATCCAGCTGTTTTAAACCCTGCTGCAGCCACACTGTATTAGTGACATCCCTGTAACAACCCATTTTCATAGCTTAACTCGTTCTATACAATTTTTACTGGCTTCTCAGTGCTGAAGCATGAGAAGCTCACACAACATGCTCATGGTCAATAGATTGCTGTCATTTAACAGTCTCAGTTTTCCTTTATTCTTCCAAAAGCCCTGCAGAGGACCAGTTTCCTTTAAGCATCACTGTCTGAAGTATAGGTTTATATTATACACTGCCAATTCAGACAGACAATAAATCCTCATGCCCAGATAACACTTTTAAAATGCCCCCATACTTGAGATTTCCTTCTGTCCAGCTGTAGGATAACCCCTAATCTGAGCTGCAAATTACTGCTCAGATATTTCCCTCCCACCAACAATTCATGGAATGAGAGGGTTTAAGGTTTCTGTGCAGATAACATTTGGAAGGCTGTGAAATCATTTGGAGTCTCCCTAGATTTTTAAAAGCTGGAGGGCAGCAGGTTTGGCAGACCTGACAGGGCACGAGTAAAAGCCTCCTTAGTAGGAGCAGTGCTTTATTTCAGACCATCAAGACACAGGACGAAGGTTCCCAGGTACACAACAGGACCTAGAGGACTAGTGCCAGAACTCACATTCAGACAAGTCACAACGCACAATACTCACACTTTTTATCCTCACAAGTACAGAGTGATCAGTACCAAGCAGAACACAGCAGGGAAAGACTACTGAAAAAGTAACCATTTTGGAGTCATTAAGGGAGGAGCTGAGTTACAGTGAGGGAAGAGATTACAGCAACATCCTGCTAATTAGCAGGGGAGGAGACAGGAGATCCCATTCACTGAACTATTGTTTTAAATTAGGATTTGGAAATATTTCATTGGCGGGCTGCTTTCTACCTTCTCTTCCAGAATAGAGATTAGCATTAAATTATTCAATTTACATCGGCCAAATAGCTAGCAATTCAAAGAGATGCAATTAGATTTCAGAAGGCAGCTTTTTAATATTCATAGCAGCTGCTGTAACTACATTTTTAATCCACTGCAGGATTTAGCAGGCTGTAGATGTTAGAGGTGTCACTGTGTGTGTCAAATTTGGTACAGAGCAGCAGGTTGCATTCACCAGGGTGAGCTCGTGCTGTGACAGGGATGGATGATAACTCACTAGTTGTGTTTGTGCTATAAGGAAAGGAACTCAACAAACCCCGAGGCAAGGAGTATTTGTTAACAGGAAACAACTGCCCATCAGTTTCAACTTCTACCATACCTCTGCAGTTTAGGCACAATCAGCAGAGTATCAACATCCCACAAGTGGCATAATTTTTAATCACTGCTGCCCCACCACACATTCAACCTCTACCATGCAGTGACTACTCCACCTGCTATTGCTTCCTTTCCCACAGATCACAACTCATTTCTAGGAATATATATATATATATTTCTGTTTCACCCACAGCAGAAGCAAAATACTCATTGGTTTGGCTCAATTATTGTGAAATCTCTACTGGTTACAGAGTATCCAGAGACCACACAATGGAATCCATGAGGAAAGTCTGCAATATACATGACCTAACTCCTTGAATTTAAGGAAGCAGGAATTTTAGAGCACTGGAACATCGAATACAGTATGAGTAAAAGTAACACCATTCTAAGCGAGTACCAGTAATTTACTCCCACACTGGGATAGGCTGCATCACACAGTCTAGCAAGAGAGCTTTAGTTCCCTTATGTTCTTCACACTAGCTGGAAAAAACACCTATGATGTGGATAATACTAAGCATGAGCAGTCCTTAAGTGGAGGAGAGGTGCTACTATACCTTCATCAGAAAATAGCCTGTTCCATATCTAAGTCCGGGAGTTATAGAGCAGATTTAGATGAACCTTACTGAAAGAGATCTTAACTAGCGGGGAACACATCCTTCAGAAATGAGGCATGTAATAACTTATTCTGGTGTCACCATTCCCTGAAGTAAATAGCGTTGGATTTGTTTCTGAAATAACTAGCTCATTACCTCAGCCTGTGGCAGAAGCAGCAAGTGCCAGCCATCTGGAGTGCTAGGTGGCCCACTGCCAACGGAGCTGTGATGCTGCAGAAGAGGTGGAAAGCAGGGGTGAGTTAGAGCAATGAGAGCAAGTATAGCATAGACAGAAGGCTAAAGCAAGGGGAGGGACTTACATGCAAGAAAAAAAAAAAAACTGCTCTTAAAAAAAAAAAATAAAATAAATGTAATCAATGCCTAAGGTCAAGCAGATATTGGAAATAAGTTGTTTTCCAGGTTATCTGCTAGCATAAGGGTAGGGAAAGAGATGACCCTAGTAACAAAGAATTATTAGAAATAAAATGAGACAAATGAAGTAAAATAAGATAGTGAAGAGCCAACCCACTATGCTGTGTTGGGAAAGTTCCCTGACTCAAATACCTTCCTCTACACAGGAGAACCATCACAACATGGTTTACTGACAGAGCTTTCTCTTTGTCACTGTATCAGAGAGAGATGGATTGGCAGGGGAAATAGGAGGTGGTTGGAAAGCTGTCACTTGACCTAATAAATGACAGACAAAAGTATTAAGTTCTACTGGTGGCAAAATGATAGTGATATAAAAAAAGCTCTGTAATGCTTATAAAGACCTCGTTTAGACTCTGCTTGATGTCTTTACCTCAAGTATCTCAAGCCATCATTTTGTTACCTTATTCTGATGATGTAGTATGAAAAGCAGTCATGAGAAACTAGACCTTTAGCACAAAGAGATGTACCAATTTACCACATACAAAAATATGATCCTAACTCCCAATTCTTGACAACTAAATAGAATGGAAAATAACCTCCAAATTATACCAAGCAACACATCCTTAGTAAGTGCTTACATACCATTTCAACCAAGACTTGTTGGCAAGAATTGGTTAAAAGCAGAAACCAGGTGGGGCTGCTCACAATACCTAACAGAAATTGGGTGGAATAATTTCTGTTTTTTTCCCCTGTGTTTACCAGAATCAAGTTATGGTAGAAAAATTAGAATTCTTGAACATTAAGTGTTACAGCATTTTTCTATATAGGATTGCAGTTTTCCTTCCCTACCATTGTAGGTTCTCAAGATCTGCGATCTTTTGTCTGTAAGGAATGGTAGTCAAAGTCTAGTAAATGTAGGAGTCAAGATAACTATGTTTGCCTTCTGTTGGTATAAGAATATAAATCAACTTCCTGGAAAGTTAAGGCCTTTAGCATCTCCCCTATTTTTCCCTCTTTTTTCCCCCTCAGGCTCCTTAAGGAAAACTACTGTTCAGAAAACTACATGTGAGAGTCATGCCTGCAGAGGGCTAATCTGATATCGCTGTGCCACAGGGCTGTAGTCTCTTTCTCTAGAAACAGGAGAACAAATCCTGATTTGTAAGGGATAGGCAAGCTGTCATTTGGTGGAAACATGACAAAGATGTTTGCCCTTTTCCACAAAATTAAAATGTGCGAGTTTGGGCTGATTTTAAGGAGGAAACGTTTTGTCACCAGACAATCAGGAGACCAACAGATAACACTGATTTAGCTGGCTAGAAACATAGCTCAGGTCGGAGTTCTTCTGGTTCTTTGTCCCATATACAAAAGACAGAGGGTTCTGAAGACAGTGTAAAATGTGAGAAGTAACATTTGGGCACAGATGTACATCAGTTTGTACCTCGATTTGTTTGCCAACCCCTGATAGTCAGCATTTGCCCTATGCTGTGAAGTTTGGGTCATCTTTATACCCTATTCAAAATACTTTTTGTATAACATTTACTGTCAAGTAACTTACAGAATGTTTTGGAGTCTTCAACTTCCAACTAGAATCCACTATATAAAGTGGTTCCCACTGGATACTCCTGTTGATTACTGCCTCATGATGTTTACAAACGAGTACCAAAACAACATAATGGGATATGTACTGAAGATACGGTTGATATTTTTGGCTTCTAGCATGTCAATACATTCCTTTTCAGTAGCAGAAATCTCAAAGTTAATGAAATTGTTATTGCTGAGAGTTTAAATGTCAGCCAGATCCTGTACTTGTTGAGAGCTGAGCTGATGCTTTATCACTGCAGGGATTTCACAGACATAAATAAAAACAGAAATGTGGTTCTACCTTCTGCACTTCAGAAACTTCTAAACACAGAAATGAGCAAGGAAAAAGGAGTCCTGTTATTCAGATGGAATCTCCTTGTCTAGCTTATCAGAAGCTTCTGAATACAGCTAGAGGAAAGCTTCAATAAGAACTCACAGATGTTTCTATTATGAATCCAAATGTACTTTGAATTCAGAGGCAATGGGTCACCATGTTGCAGAGAATGTTAACTGAAGGGAAGCAGTACCTCCAGCCCTTAAAGATAAGGGAGGAGAACCTCTAGAGAGTTGTTGTAATTCATTGAATAGGTCATAGAGGTAATTTAGCAGAGATTTCTCAAGTTATCCACAGGGGGAAAGGCGACAGGTTGACAAAGAATAGTTCATTGCCATAAACCAAAGGATGTAATAGTTTTTCTCTGATATTTTTGTATACAATATTCCTTGCCCACTCCTCTTTCAACCCACCAGCTGGCATAGATTTCACAGCACTGATGAGCATCAGGTGCTGTTGCAGTGCCGATAATATAAAGCCTGCCTCAGTCCAGGTACAAAAGATGGCACAACGTCTTCCAGATAACATAAAACTGAAATCCTAGCTATGTAGAATTTCTCTTTGATAGATAAATGGCTACTGAAAGGCAAAAGGAATGTTTAGATATCAGGTCCCTAGCTGGATCCTCTTCATAGAATCATCGAATGACAAGGTTGGAAAGGACCTACAAGATCATTTAGTCCAACAGTCCTCCTATTACCTTAGCTACAGAAAACCACTAAACCATATCTTGTAGCTCCTCATCCAGATGCCTGTTGAACACTGCCAGGGAAGGCAGCTCCACCACCTCCCTTGGCAGCCATTCCAGTGCCTGACCACTCTCTAAGAGAAAAAGTTTTTCCCTATGTCTAGTCTAAACCTCATCTGATACAACTTGCGGCCAATTCCTCGGGTCCTGTTTGTTGCATGGGAGAAGAGAGCAAGCCTCTCCTCATCACAATCTCCCTTCAAAAAGTTGTAGGGTGCAATGAACATCTTAGAACATTTCACCGTGGATTTGGGGCTAACAGCTGTTATACCACTATGATTTTTAATGCAAAAATATCCCGGGTTAATCTAAAGATATAAACAACAGAAATCATCATGTCTGTGTCTCTCTTTTCATGTGGCACATGCTACATCCCACTGGAGTAGCTGGACTATGCAATGCAAAAAAGCATCTGCTTGCACTTACATAGGAACTTTTCAAGCTACAAAGGAAAACAATATACTTTGCAAACCAAGCTTCATTGCTCTTTGTGTCCAAGATGACAATAATTCAAACTTCATTCAGGTATTTAAATACCTACCAAAGCGAAGAGAAGCAAAGCTGTGTGATGGGAAAAAAGAAGGAAGTCAAGGGGTGCCACAGTGTAACAGCTGAGCCCATCTTCTGTCTCTGCTGCCTGAGAACAGGAGATGATGTCTGTAGTTAGCGGCCAAACAGCAATTACATTCATATCTTCTTTCAGCAATGAATCTCAATCTCTTCTTTATGGCAGGGTTACCAGGACCTCTTCAGTGAAAAGCCCTTTTGTTTCCCTAAGGTCATCTGTGGTGATGGACCATTCTTTGATAGTTTCTGCCATCTAATTAAGAAAGGGTTGTGTGAGTAAGCAGGTAGCCTGGGAGCTGATCTTTTGTGAACAGGGAAAATTTCATTTGTGCAAAATAAATAAAATAAATAAATCTAGGGCTTCTGCTGAATTATTAAATGAATTATTGCAACAGCTCACCTTCCTTTGGAGTGATTTAATTATCACAGATTTTCCAAATGAAGGGGAGGGAGTAATCAGAGGAGAGACAGAACATTTCCTGTAGGAAATATCAGTTTGGCAGCTGCGCCCCTTACCTGGAGATGTCCAGTGAAGTTCATTAAGGGCTGGTAATACGTTGTGATCATTTGTGTTGCCAAGCACCGGTTTTTCCATGATGCAATACATAGAAATAAATGTGTAAACCAAAGTATTCAAGAGAAAAAAAGAATATGAAAGACCACATATGTCCCTGGAAAAAAGGACAGGTAGCTATAATCATATGTATTAAAAGTCCAACAGTCAGAAAGGCTGGAGAACAAGGAATTCAGTCAGTTTCACAAGTGGCAAACTGAGGCACTGAAAACTAAGAATCTGGGATGGATCTAGGAGAGAAATCTAGAACAAAGCTCAGACCTTTAGCCAGAAACAGGCCATATATTCAATTTAGCAGCAAGTAGGAATAATCTCTAGGAAAAAAAAAAAATATATATATATATATATATATATGTATGTATATGTATATATTATGCTATTATAGTTACTTGCAAGATAAGATAGAAGGTGTCCAAACTTCCAGTTTAAACCATCATGGGAAGATGAAGGCCACAGAAGACTGTTGTAGGTAAGCTGGACTGTGACAGTCTAATAGCAATTCAGAGTACTAGAACAGTGGGATCAAAAAATAAATACAGATCTTTTAACCACAGCTGCATGAAAACTGACAGCATCCCATTGTTCTCTGGGGGAAACAGAAGTGCTAAGTAGATAATAGAAGGAAACGATGGATATCCATTTTCTTTATCCATTTTCATTATCCATTATCCACTGACCAGTTCTGCAATGCTTTTTGAGACAGTCACATTATTTCATCCATACTCAGAGCATTTCAGCCTCGTATTTTGTGCAGGGCACAGAAACATAGCCCTGTACCTCCGATGCTAATTCTCTGAGCTTGTTACCATTATTGCTTGCTCACAGTACTAGCTCCAGGCCTGGTATCCAAATCTCAATCAGAAACTCAGTCCAGTTCAGATCTATGTACCACTCAAAACAAGCAAATCATATCTCCCATCATTATCAAGACAGCAATAATTGGCATACTGCTTAGATTTAAGCGCAGCTTATCTCCATGTTTCAACATTTTAGACAATCTTTCCTTCTGAAAAGGCCTTGGCTTTCCTTTGCACACTTCACACTACTAAAGAAACTTTGGGTGAAAATCAGGAGTAGAGTAAACCAAATGATGCTGTGTTAAAGCCTATGACTACCTTTACTGCCAAGCGTCTTCAGTAGGGATGCTACTTTAACAGCTTCATCCTCTCTAACAGACTGGTTGCCTTCAAGATTGAAACAGGGACAAAGAGTCTTCTGTGTGAGAAAATGAAAACCATGCTCAGGCTATTAGGAGCGCTGTGGGGTATTTTGGTGTATTGAGACCTAAACAAGATCGGACTGTAACAACTGAAATGCTTCTCTTGCTGCTTGAATAAAGTGGCACTGGAATTTCTCTACTCCCATGCACTCTTATCATTTGCTTCTTTGTAGTTCTTCTAGGCACGTTAACATGTTTCCTGTGCAGGAAACTCACCCTCTTTCTCAGATGAATTACCTGAAGCACCCCAGACATTTCAACGTTTCTTGTCAGATACATAAAACAAGTCTTACCTCAGATGGCAGTGAATCTGATGTGCCCTGACAGTTACAAGCAGGGGAACTCAGAGAATCATTACATGTTAGCAGAGCTGAGAAAACTGTCCCAATACCAGAAAAAATAGTATTTGTCTCCAAAAGTGACAGTCCTGACTGCTGAATATAGAGACAGATGTACCAAAATGTTATTAACATGGGTTCCCTTTGAACTGAGCAATTCATTTGTGGACCTTATCTTACAATTAGGTCTGAGACTTAGCTTTTCTGTGACAAAGAGCTATAAATAAATATCTATTGTTTCTGTTTCTTTAAAACAATTATCCTGCTTGGAGGAATTATTTTCTGACAGAAGACCCTAAATCACAGGCCATGCATCACAAACTATGGGTATATTTTATACAATATGAGGGTAGCTTGTAGTATTATAGTCACTGAAAAAGAAATACCTCTCATCGTTAAAAGGTCAGATAAATTTTATGGCTAGAAAAAATAGCAGTACAAATCTTCCAGCTACTTTAAATGAGATCAGCTCGATCAGGAAGATTCGGAGGTTTGAATTCCCTTCCAGAGAACGTACATGTAAAGTAGTAGAGTTTTTTTACATTGCAAGGTGTTTAGACACTTCCTAGACTTGACTTGCACAGTGGATTTTTAGCAACAACACTAGAAGTAACAGGAAAAATTATCAGAGTAATTTTCCAAGCCAAAATCGCAGTATAGAAAATACATCTGACTTTTGCTATCTGTCCTCTTAATTTATGGTAACTGTTTTATTTAAAACTAGGCTTCCTGAAGTATTTGTAAATATACTGCAGGAAAGAACCTTCACTGTGACAGGGTGTTGTTTTGTTGGGGGGTTTTTTGCGTGTTTCTTTTTCCTAACAGCTCTGCTTTTGGCAGGATGAGAGTATGGTTAACCAGGTTATGCTGGGAGGACACAAAACCAAGTGCAGAAAGAAAATGACACTCTAATTATAGGATTTACAGGACTGCATCCATCCCTCCCAGCGTGGTTTTTCCCCTCACTTTTCCTTACTTCCAGTTGAGCAGCTACTGCTCACCAGAACATACAGTGGGTGAAAAAGTTGAGTTGTGAGAGCTTCAGGGAGCTCCAACCAAAAGCTTTTGGGATGTTCTTGGGGTTATACCTGAAGTACATGCATGGATACCTAGATGTCACTCCAAGCCAGCAAGAGTGAATCAGCCAATAAATTTCTGCACTGGAGACAGAAGCTAAAGCTTCTTGTGTTGTTAGTTGCTTTTGTTTTTAACCAGGAAAAGGCAGATTCATTTTCTGTAAGAGTGACCATCTCTTTTCAACCTAGTATGACATAGAGCTTTCCTATAGCCCCTGTGAAACAGAGGAGAGCCCATGGCAAAAGAAGTCACAGGAAGCAGATAATTGCAACCAACAACTGCGTTCTACAGCTAAAAGCAGCTGAGATTTTGCTGTGGCAGTGATTTGCTAACCCTGCTAATGAGATATGCAGACACTTCGTCAATCTTGGAATCCGAGAGCAATTGGCTGATAATCAACCAATCAAAATAGCAGATGCTAAAACCTTGTTTAGTATTCTGCTGACAGTGCTGTGGAGGTTATGTATGAGTAAATGGGAAACAGCTGCCCACTGCTGCTTTTCTATTGCAGCCCTGTCCAGTATGACCCACTCGCTGAAATATGAACATTGCAATAAATTGACTCTGCTCATGTGAACTTTATGTGAGCCTTAGATGAGCTGGGGGAGGACGGCTTGGAAAGGACAAGAACGGACAATATGCAGTATGAATTATAAAGAATAGAGAGGAAATCTAAGAGGGGCAGGATGGAGGCTGTAGATTGCAGACATTAATACTGCTAATATAACAAGCACTAGCATAGACTTGAGGGACCAAATTCTAGCCCATCCTCTCTCCATTCTTGTAAAAGCATTTATCTCAACAGTAGGTTTTAAACAAGTCACCTCCAGCATCATAAGCACAAATTGCCATATTTTAAGATTTAAAGCTAAGCTCTGTGAAACACGGATAACATGTAAATCTCTGCTCTGTGCTGAGTAACAAGAATTTGGCAGAGGACAAATTCTTCATCAGACTACAGACTCAGAGCTTTGGTAGTGGTAACTTTCCACACTGACAGAGTGAATTCCAGCAAGTCTGCCTCCAAATGGTATTTGGTAGCCAAAAGAAACATAGCACCTCTGGGTGCTGCAAGTTCTCTATTAGCCTCCAGAACTCAACAATTCACCTTTTACAAACAATCAAGAGAACAGGAGTACATCAAACAGAGGTGGCTAAGCTAGTATTCAAAGAACCAGATCCTTCATTAATATCTGCCTAACTGGACAGGGGATGCTAAGGAAGGGTAGCTATAGCCCCTGCTGGTGATGTTAAGACTGCAGTATTTGCTTTGGTACTCAAGGCTGCACACTCAGTACACAGGCCAAATAAGGAGCAAGTTACATTGATGATGGTACTGGCATCACATTCACAAACAGCTCTTCCAGAAAGCTCAACTCTGGGAACTGAAAACACAGGTGGTGGAAAAGTGCATAGTTAAACTATGGTTCCACTGAGGGCTGCAGTGTAGCTCAGAGAGCATTGCAATCACAATCTTTGGTCATCAATACAGTGACTTTGTATCTGAGAAACACGCAAACGATCTCTTCAGGTCTGATTTCTTATACTGTAATTTCATTTAAATGTACATGCTTATTCTCAGGATAATTTTTATAGGATTGATCCCTGCTGACAGTCCCACAAAATCACATACATTTTATGTGGTTTAGTTACAGATTAAGAGACTAGAAGTTCATTGCATTATCTGTACACTTATTACTTTTTTCTTGATTATTTTGAGCATGTCATTAGAAGAGCAGCTGAAGCAGGAAGAAATGTTAACAATAAACTGCATGCAGAAGGAGGTTTTGTGCTTCATCCTATTGCACAAGACTAAAACTCTATGGTGGGGAAAGGGGGGTTTTGTTGGCACTAGGAAGTAAAATAGAAAACTGCTATCTCTTCAAGAAATAGAAATGAAGCATTCGCCCTTTACAGAAGGCAGCATAGACACATAACAGACACAGACACAAATTAATGTTTCCTAAAGTTATTGTCAGGGGAAGGGTTGAATGCCTCTGTATTTCCGGTGGAGTCACACTGATGTATAGAGAGCAGATCTAACCCAAAATTGACATATTTTCTTTAATCTTGGTACATGGAACAGCTACTGGAATAACAGGCATCTGCCAGAGAAAAAGCTAGTTTTCAGCATCAATAAACTATCTCTTCAGTCTTCTCCCCTGTTGGAATTAACAACTTATTTGGCCACTGCAGCCCAGCAAGACTTCCTGCTGCTTCCCAGGACAAGAAACCTCTTCAAGAGCATCACCTTAGCATAATATAAAAATCTCTAAGTGGTTGGTATTTTGATTCAGTGCCTAAGCACTAGACAAGTCTGGGTTTTAAGAAGCAGGGAGAGGTTGGCAATGTGAATCTGGGGGATAATCTGAGATAATAATACCTCCTACTTTCAGTGGAAACTAAGAGAGGCTGTGTGGAGTGAGGCAGGATGTGGTAGGTATTAGGACGTGGAAAGAGAAGGAGACTTCATGCTGCGTGCCATGAAGGAGAGCCATGTGGAGAATTTTTCTAGACAGTTTTTATCTGTATTGAAAACATCTTCATTTGTAAACAGTGAAGCAATAAGGCAACTTTTGTTGATAATATGCTAAAAATAAAGGGAGAGATCAGTCTTCTGATTAAAAAGAAGGGAAGTTCAATAAGGTCTTTGTCCAGTCTATTCACAGAACAGTGACTTCCCAGACAATTTGATACTGGAGTCAGAAGGGAAATGTGTTTTTTTGTGACACATAGATTTGGGGGAAAAACCGAACGGGCTATTAATATTCAGGCACTAACTAAGCACACAGTCATACAGCAACTTTGCTTCCCCAAAAATGGATAGTAATTAAGCAGAACTGGCCAGTGAGCTTGTTCTGTTAATGACCCAGCGGTTGAAGAAGAAGCAATTTGTGACTACTATTAGACAAAGGCAACAAATGGAAACACCCCCCAGCTGTGCCATAAATATATAGCAACAGCTGTTACAGCTGAGACTAAGAAAATATCTAGGCTGACATCCTGTCTTCACTGTTGTTGGAAAGAAGTAGATGCTAAAAGCTGCCATACAAAGATGCCTCCAGTAAACCAGGGGGAACTCAAACACAGCCACACTGTGCAATTTTCTTCATGCTACCTGCTCTGCTCCTCTTCTGCATTCTAAAAGCACCCACTGTGCATTTAAATTCACAGCTAACCTGAAATCACTGGTGATGTTTTGTTCCTACTATATTGTACCTGAGCTGAGAAGTAATAGTGTATTTTCATCCTGTGAATCATAGATTTCAAAATTGTTTTATTTGACATAACTCTTCCTCCTCTTTCAGTGTAGTAGAATAAAGTGAGATACTGTTATGCAGGATCAGGGCAACATATGGTGTCTATATCACAGCACAGATCTCTGGGGCTCTTCAGCCATAAACGGCAAATATTAAGGTATAGATGTTCTCAGGCAGAGGCAAGAGAAGAACTGAGGGAGTCATGGCAAGAGAGAATTTCTACTATTGGGAAAGATCAACTCCTGGGAAGTGGATTAAAGAAAGGTTCCTGAGCAATTACTTTATGAAGCAACAGCATGAAGCACAGGTATTACTCCCACTAATAACTTTGACTTTTTTCAGTTATAAGTACCATGTTGTAAGCGCTCACCCCTAGTTCCACATTAAGTACAATTCAAGCCTCAGCACCAGACATTTGTGATCTTGACATTTGTCTCAGCAGGCATTATATCCCTCTGCACCAGAATCCCTGTGCATACAGAGACCACAAGGAACACCTTAGTTTTAAGATGAATTTTCCTGTGTTGTACAGGAATTCACAGGCAGACAGCTGGAGAAAATGGGGGTTGAGCAGCACTGATACCACACACTTTCAGACCCATGGTACAGTTTATCAAGTACCTTGCTCTAGCAAGCAAGGCTAGACTGATTGTCTTCAAATGAAAGTACTTGAAGCAGACATATACAAAATAATCTCAATTTTTGGAAGATTTAATCCAATGCCATGCTAGCTGGGTAATGCAGCAATGGCTTTTGTACATTTGATTTTGTATCATTTTAGCTTAAACTATGATAACTATTTGTACATTTGACAGTGTACACTGACATCTTTACTGTGCTTTCCTTTAATAGCACAGTTTTACACATAGTGGGTTTATTCAAAATCATGGTGAAAAAATGGCAGCTGAGCAGAGATGGCAACATTGGCATCTACCACTGCTTTTTGGTGTATTCTTTTTTAATTCTCCTTGTGCAAAGATTTCAACCATATTTACTCCAGATGGGTTTAGAAAGAGTTCATCCAGATCTGAGTGGAAATGCTGATATCTGAAAAGTTGAAGTGTGTGGGTGGGCAAAGTTCCCTCAGCAGAGTATTTTGTAAATGAGAACTGAAAAAGGGGATTTTCTTCCTCAAGACTGGACTGAAAACTAACCAAAGAAATAAATTAAAAAAAAAAAATAAATGATGTAATGGGGTCATCAGAAAATTGTTTTCCTTACAGTATAAACTGTTGTAATTATTATTTAATGACTGGAGCTGAAAAACTGATCCCCTCGAACATAGGCATAAACCCATCTGTTAGCTGTGAATCATGCAAATAACGTGACATCTGAGACTTCAGAGAAGAGTTTAACTGTTTTGCAGCTTAGCATTCCCTATACTCTACCCACTGTGCATTCAGCTTTACAATCTGTGAGGATTTGGTTAGAATTCAAGATATCTGATCATATTTTAAAGATCCTGAAAGTAAAGAGTCATGAGTCCTTGCCAGTAGTGAGTTTATAAATGCTTAAGTTGATTAGCTCAGCATTCAGACCAAAATAACGCCCTGCATAACAGCAAACTCCACCTTTAGGGAAGTTTGTTCAGAATAAGCTCTAAAGAAAATGCTTTCTACTTCATAACCACAGCACTGCCTGGCAAGTTCTCGTGGTACCTTCAACTGTAACAAGAGGAGAGGCACATGTTGAGAAAAGTTTTAGATACAGACATACATACTGCAATGTCATCTGTTCTATGAAGTGCTTTTCAGGGAACCACATCCTCAACCCTGCAAGCAGAAAACCATGCGAAGTCCCCAAGAGTCCAAGGGTTCCCTGCACAGAAAAGGTCCTGCTTGGGGTGGACTGAGACAGACCTTGAGGTAACCGCACATCCAGTAGCTCAAGTGTGACTCACTCACTTGCCATAAAACAATACTGTCAGTGAAGGCAATGTCTGTCCACAGCCTAAGCATGGAGCAAGACTCAGGGCAAAGAATGTAGAGATAAAAAAATGAACAAGTATATTTTCAGGCTCCATTGAGAATATCCACAATCTCAGAAAATCTACATAGAGCACCAAAACACACACATTTCATGTACATACACAGATCAGGTGATGGTTTTGACATATATGTCCATGCCAAGTCTTCCCTGGGGCACAAGCCCTACTATGGAAATGGGAAGAATTAGTTTCTGGAGCTACCCAAATTCCATAATCTAGACTATGAGCTGGAGAACAGTATCTGGTTTAAGTTCTATCTCTGGCTCGTTTTTCAACTATTTTCAACACCCACAAGAACCTGTGTGGGACTTCAGTGGAAGGTGACTGTTAAGAACTTGCAATTTGGATTCACATGGAACCTGATTTTTAGACAGCCCTCACTCCAAGGGTCATTCATACAACACTGCTCTTCCCATCTGGCCCTTCCTGTGTTATAGTCCATCAACTTTACCTAGCGTCAGGGGGTCTGCAATGACAACCATCACAAGCTCCTCAGGAAAATGAAGCTTAGAACCATTTCAGACAGAATTCTGTCTGTGGGACAACAACAGTCCTTCACTGACAACAGCAAATCAGATTAGAAACATTCCTTAAAATTAGCAGTAGCATCACAATAGGCAGAATTTCTTGAGTTATCTGTGGGAGAATGAGGTTTTATAAATAAAAGAAACCATTGCAGTATTTTTGAAGAACGAAGTTCTAAACAAAACCAAGTTGTCAAAATAGCCCAAAGCCTTTCAAAACAATAAAACTCTCAGTCCAAACACATGAACATTTTGAGGCATGCTATACTGGGCAAAACAAGATTGCATGGGAATGCACAGGAGGAAAAGTGCTCAGCCCTTCTGGAGCAGTGGACACATGGCCACATGATTTGTGTAGCAATTTGTATTGATAGATTTATATATATATTTTTTATTGTTATTTTATTATTTTATTTTTTTTTAAATCAACCCTTAAATGAGGTCTGGGAAGGACCAGACCCTGGCTGCACACCTTCTGGTCACTCAGGTGCATTGCATTGTATGTACCTGAGCTCCCCTGGGTTGGCCCTGCCTTCCCACCAGGCGCTCAATCACTGCTTCAAGCCATGACTCAGCATTCCTACTACATGGCTAAAATGACAAAATACATTCAAACAAAAGCAATTACAGCAGACACTAAGTGCTGTCACTTGTTCTTCTATCTTTTCCACAGTGATTTACACTTTTGTTAATAGCATTTATACAGTTCTGGGCAGAAACCAGCAACCTTCTGACTTTTAGAGGAACAACTGAACCTCAGGCAGTTCTATTAATCTAGTTCTCCTCATGGCAACAAGGGGCATCCCAACACCTGTATGGATGGCTGGGTCAGGAGATGAAGAAGGCAGGAAAGGGAAAGAACGGGTCTTTTTCCATGTAAGAGGTCTAACGCTGTCTGGGCACCTTGGGAACTGGATCTCATGGCTGGAGAAGGCCTGGGCACCTGTATGAGGAGATGTCCTATGGATAGCTGTACTGCACAGCTACACAGCTTTGATAGCAACAAAAGCTGCTGAAAATCTGATGCCTGGCAGCTCTCATCAAGGTTATGTGCCTACACCTCACTGAGGGACTGAATAACTCTAAAGGGTCTTGAAAATACAAAAGTTACAGAAGTGGGAGTCTTATGAGAAAGGTGTATAAAATTAACTGGCCAACACTTGGTGCACAGGTCAGGCAGTGCAGAGGAAGGAACCTAATAAGGATTTCACTCTTCAGCCTTTACATTTCTAATGGCTGCTTGAAAACTCAAAAAATTATTTTCACTGGATTCACATCTGTGTATTTCCAAAGTAATTTGTATACCTTTATGTCACACAAATCTGTTGGTGATTCTTCCAAAAATTTACATAGAGATAAAGCCTTACATCCTTCTGAACAATTCAGGAATTCAGCAATCAATCAGTCAAGCAATCATTAGCTTCAGCTGGTATAAATTGTGACATTATCTGAAATTCAACTATCTTTATTATACCCTGCTACAGAGGAAACAAGAAATCTAAGTATGCCCATCCAGCAAAGAGCAGCTTGGCCCTACAAAAAGGGAGAGATAATTTCCTACAAAATCAACAAAGGGAAAAAGAGCTGAGCAGAGAAGCTTGGTTGCAGGGCAAGAGAGATCTTTTCATTTCAGCAGTGCTCATTAGCATTACATAGAAAGCTGGGCTGCAGGATTTCAATGCATGCCTGTCTGCCTCTTCTGAGTTTCATAATTCAACCAGCAACATAATTTCTATTTAAATAGTGCACTCAGTTCTTAAATAAAATAACATGTTCCCAGGGTTTGAAGGTGTCACTGGGTAGCTTGTTGATAAAAGAGAAACTGCACAGATTCCAGCAAAGAATACACATTCAGGGAATCATAGCACAAACTGCAAAATAAGGCACTACACGTGGCATTACAAAGGAACTGTGTAGAAAAATCAACAACCAAATCTGCCTCATAAAGTCTTGGTTTTCAGTGTTCTTCCCAGTGCAGAGATATGGAAGACCATCTTTTACCTAGATACTGCAACACTACAATAATACAATGTGCTTGTGAGTTCAAGAGATTGAAGCCCATAGAAGGATGGATTTATAATATACTCCTCCACTCCAGAAGGATAAAAGACTTATGCAGCTCTGCTTTCCACTGCCACGTGGCCCTTCTGCTCAGGCAGCTGAGATAGAGAACCACCAGGAGAGAGCTGTTCTAAGGGGATAAAATGTTTGTCTCAAACACGGTAATGAAATACTCTTTCCCAAATTTGTGTGGGACCCGTTTTCCAGAGGGAAACATTGTTGCCAGTGTCCAAAGCACAGGTCGTGAATGCCAGCCTCTAGTCCCTGGAAGCTACCGCAAACCTAACAGTAATGGTGGGCCTGTAGGTCAGGTTTAGGATGCAGAGAACACAGGGAATGGATAGTCAGGCTGCATGTGAAATCCAGCTACACGCAGCTCAGTGGTTTGCAATCACAAACTGCAGCTTCCATGTCTACATGCTGGTCACCTCCAGCTGCGCTCCGCTGCTGGTAAAACCTTGAGGTCCATTGTGCACATCCCAAACTGACATCTGCTCCCCAGAAAACTGAGCCACCTTGTGTGAAGCAAGGAATCTTGTTCCTCTGACACCCTCCTGAAACGTGCACACAGTGAAAGTTTTAATTTCCATACTGTTTAATTCATATAGTAACTGGAACAGGGACACAAAACACCTGCACTTTGTCTGCTGGGGCAAGGTAATAAAAGCAGTCAAGCGACTTGAGATCAGGATTGTTTGGGTTCCCACACCAACTTCAGCTCCTCCTGCTTCTTTTCTGTAGGTAGATCTGAGCTTCAAGCAAAAAAACACTTCTACCCACAAGGCATTCAAGCTGGGGTACGCTTATTAACAGTTCCAAAGTCCTCAGAGGATAAACGAACTGCAAGCTAAAATAGCCACAGAGACCTCCCCAGAACAATAGACACTAAGCATAGAGGAAAACAAACACAACAGAATGCAACAGTGTCAAAGAGCAATGTTAGAGGGGCCCAGATGACAAGTGACACCTGTCTGTGACTGCAAACAGGAGCCCAGCTGGGAACCCCCAGAAACTAATCCCCCCAAAAGGAAAAATAATAATAATCCCCAAAAAAGCAGAACCTCTGCATTCTGCAGAAAGCCAGAAAAATACTGATCTGATACTCTTTCTTCCTGACTCGCATCTTACTTCGCAACTAGCAAGCAGCTCAGTCTTGTTTACCACTTGCAAGCATGAAAGGGTTAAGAAGAACCTTGCACAAACTTCGCTGAGTGATGAGCTGGCAGCCTCCCTCCCTTCCCTCCTCGCCTGCTGCCAAGATGCAGCAGCACCCGAGTGCTGCGATCCTCTCTGCTCTGACTGTTGCCTACTGCTGCTGAGGGAGGGAACTGCTGGCTTTCGCTGTTTCCAACCAAGCAGTGAAGCACACAAAGAGAAATCTGTTTGTCGTCTTCTCCTATTGCCTACGAAGAACAGGGCATTAGCACTAGTGCTGTTGAGTCAGATTGTAGATTGACAGCAAGACTTGGAATAAGAGCCATATCTGACATTAA
This sequence comes from Excalfactoria chinensis, assembly GCF_039878825.1. Classification (NCBI taxonomy): domain Eukaryota; kingdom Metazoa; phylum Chordata; class Aves; order Galliformes; family Phasianidae; genus Excalfactoria; species Excalfactoria chinensis. Next base: position 73,103,455 of record NC_092828.1, read on the forward strand.
AACCACATGAATTCAAGAGCAAAGGAGAAGATAGTGCATTTGGCATATCTGTTGCTAAAAAGACAATATCCTGAATCCATCAGTAAGACAGCAAATATTTTTTGTACTAATCCCACTACCTAGGAGGAGATATTCATTGATACATCACCAGCAAGATCACGGTCTGAACCAGCTGCTCTAATGCCTAATCCCAAAACTCCTGCTTCTGAAAGGTAACTATGCTTTATTGCTCTCTTCCTATACAGTGTCACAGCTTAGACACTACCATACTATCTTGCACTTCAGCATAAGAACAAAAAAACACCATCCACCACTGAAATAAGAGACACTCCCCCCTTTCCTCTCCCTCAGATACTCCCTAGAGAAAATGCAAGCCATGGATGGAACTGATACTTTAATGCTTTGTTTGCATTTCATCTACCCTGTCTTATCTCTAAAAGTCACCTGGACAGAATATACCTGGTAGTGTCTGTGTTCTGAAAGAAATGTTTCCGTGCTTGTCAGACAGCTCAGAGCACCTTAAACTGCTTTGGACTAATCATCCTGTTCCGTCCCACTTTACTCATCACAATAGTTTTAGTATTGGGTGGAAAAGCAAAAGAACTCGAAAGTTGCCTGCACTTCTAGAGACACCTTGCTAGCAGGTGACACTTAAAGCAATCTGGGAGTAAAAGGAAATGAGTGAGATAAGGCATGAGTTGCAAAACAAATTTGTGTTATCTGTCTGCATTGTTTGGGGGAAAATCTTTTTCTCTGCTACTCTGTGACCTACAAAGGGGCCATGCAGGCTTCCCAAGAACAGGGAAAATCTTGATAGTAGAAGCTGCAGAGGGAGGGTGGTAATTGCAATACCCATGAAGTTTTGGCTCACAGATTTGCTCTCTTGGTGAGACATATTTCAAGAAGAAACCTTATTGGTGTTTTGCTTGGGGCATCTATTTCCATTACTGTTGTTTTGCTGTTGTTGCTTTCTGTTAAAAGTTTTGTTGGTTTTGTTTGTTTTTAATCCTTGCATAAAAATGGGCACAAAGTGCTAAAAAGAAAGTGCCTGTTTGGAACCAGTCTGTATCCACTGAGCATTAGTGAGCATTAACAGTGCTTGATGCTCCTTAGAAACTGATGCATTGTCCAGCCAGAGTAGAACAACAAAGCCTGGATGAAGAACATTGATCACAGTGAGTTCTGGCACCATTTATGCTACTCTGCTCTATAATAAATCTCTACTTAATTTATTTGTCCACGTACTGGTGGTCTTCAAAGGGTAGCCAGGGAGGTTTTGTCTGTAGTATTATGAGTTACACAAAGTTATATATACTAACCTGCTTTATACACAGGTTTTGTAGAACCTTTGTGTACTCATTTAATTTCACATTACTTTGATTTCCATGGCCTTCATGTTTGCATTTCTGAAATGAGGGAGTTCAAGCTGAATTTACTAACATCCAAAAAAAGATGTGTTCACTGAGAACTGGCACACTGAAAAGAAGAAATCTTTGGTGCTCCTTGGAGCTACTGAATTATTTCTGGAAAAGATGTAGTTAATTTCACAGCTTTTAATAGCCTGAATAGTTGGTTGCTCCTGACAATTCTATAGTTGAGACTACAAAAAATGAAAGCTGTGCCAACTCCCTACTAATACTTTCTACTATTAATCTACTCCTTTTGCTAATTAGCAGAGCTTTCTCAATTCAAGGTCTTGGTTTATAGTTAATTATTGAACTTAAGATTAATGTCCTCAGCATTCTGCGGTCTAATTTTATAAAGGAAGATAGAGCCTAAATGGCTTAAGTAGAGAAACCAGTTCTGACTTTTGCTCTTTGAGGTAGCAGATGAGATGGGCATTGCTCTATGCTTCAGTGCATGTATGTCAGATTCCAGACTGACTACATTTCATTATCAAGGAAATCTTACTTTAAGTACAAAGACTTAAAATGATATGAAGGTTACTGGACATATAATTTCCACCTGCCTTATTACATGAAGAGGGGTGGGGCACAGTAATACAGCATCCACAAGGGCTGTGAGTCTGCTTGCAGTACCTAGATCAACAAGAAGCAAAAGGGCCGCAGGAGCCTGAGAACAGAAGCATACATTCCAAATTCATCCTCAGGGTTCAGCACAGACATATCCATTGGTACCTCCAGACACATGAAACATGAGGGATCTGGCTCAGGGCACACAGGTCAAAGCTACCACTCACTCATGAAGTACACTTTACCTTTTATCTCTCTGTCTAAACTGTGAATTCACTACAGACAAACTGCCTCCCTGTCTTGTTTCTTACACTAGGAACCTGTTGCATGTCTCCTCCAGTCAGATAAAGATATTAAAAGTCACCAAGTCCTTAACAGCACAACAGCACTGTATTACCAACTAATGGCAATTTTATAGACATCTTTCATGTTTACAACTTAACAGCATAGTGGGAAGGCTTACACATACTAATATCCCTGAATCACAGGGGACTGGTTACTTTATTTTGGAGGTTGTAAATCAAAGAAGTCAAAAATCTTGAAGGACTAGGAATTCTCTCTTCTAAAACCGAAGACATCTACTATACCTGAAGTATTTTATTCTAAAGAACCCAAAGTCACATATAATTAGGAATTGCTGCAATCTGAAGTCTTCCTTAATTTACTCAATTTGATAGAGCTGTGGCTGCATTATTAATGTTTGCCTTTTCTCCTGAAGTCAGTTGCTCAGAGAACTCATAAAATGGTGTGTGTATGGGAGGGAAACCCTATAAAACCCCACTACATCCTAACTGAAGCTTTCAGATCTAAAGGTCTTCCAAGCTGTTCAGCAGCAGACTGAGTATTTCGAAAAAGCAAGACTTGCTCCAAAAATACAATGCAAATGCTTTACTTCAGTTGCTGTTTATAGGTACCCTGACAACCCAGTTGTTGCATGCCCAAGAGAGTTTCAGGAGAAATTTTTTCAACCATACCTAGGGGATACTGGAAGTGTTAAGTCACACTGGTCAAACTTAAATGCTTCTTGAAAGTTCATGTCTCATCTCTACTGCTCGCCTTTCTCACTCCAGTCCTGCATGATTGATGTCTTCTGAAGAATGTACCTGTTCTGTTCAGTCCTGGTCAGACAGTTTTGATATCATGGCCCAGGTTGACAGGCCAGAAGTATACAAGCTTTGCCTTTGTTAGAAGATGGCTTAGAGGTTCTTCAAGATTCCAGCCTCTCCTACTTAAGCTAAGAAGAAGAAAAGCATTTGTGTAGTATCGTTGCCTACATGTCTATAAAAGTTGAAAATATTTGTGATACTCACTCTGACTTGCACAAGCAGCCCAGAGTTCTGCCTAATCTGTAGGTTCCTTTTTTCTATTCCCCACTTTTCAAGGCTCAAAAGATTTTGGGTAAGACTCTAGAAAAATACTGAGTCCCCATTTTCTGCCATACTTACTCACATTATCTTACTCAAAGCACTGCCCAAAATCCATTATCTACACAGAAATTAGATGAGCTATTTTCCCATCAAAAATATGTCCCAGCCTATTACCAAGAAGGACATGATCCAACATTCCCTAAATTGAACTGTTTTTCTCCCAAATGCTCTGATACTAAAAGCCAAGCATACCCTGGAACAGGAAGAGGGGGATCCTGACAAACAATAGAAAACAAATGGTGGAGGGCACTGGCTGGATTCTTCTTACTTGCTTCTGTGACATCCAAATCCATAGACTGTGAGGCCTTCTCTTACCTCTAAGTAAGAACCAGGTGTTACCATCAGAGTAACATTTAGACTTACATGGCCTTTCTCTAAACTTCATAGAATCATGTAATTGTAGGGTTTGGAAGAGACCTCTGGAGAGCATCTGACCTCCCCTTTCCTTTCCCCGCCTCCCCCCATTAAAGCTGGCTCCCTAGAGTAGATTACATAGGAAAGCATCCAGGCAAGTTTTAAACATCTTTAGATAAGGAGACTAGGAGACTCCACAGCCTCTCTAGCAGCTTGTTCCAGTGCTTTGTAACCCTTAAGTCTTTCCTCACGTTACTATGAAATTTCCCATGCTCTACTTGGTGCCCATTGTCCCTTGTTCTGTCACTGGGCATCACTGAAAAGAACCTGGTCCCATGCACTTGATTTCTGCTCATTAGATATTTACAAGATCTCTACTCAGTCTTCTCCAGGCTAAACAGTCCCAGATCTTTCAGCCTTTCCTTATTAGGAAGATGCTTCAGGCCCCTGATAATCATTGTGGCTGTCCACTGAACTCACTCTAGAGGTTACCTGGGGAGAATATTCTTGATTTGGTGAGCCTAGAACTGGACATGGTGCTCCAGCTGTAGCCTCACCAGGGCAGAACAGAGGGAGAGGATCACCTCCCTTGACTTGCTGTCCACTTCTCTTGACATACCCCGGGATACCATTGGCCTTCTTGGTCACCAGGGCACACTGTTGTCCACCAGCACACCCAGGTCCTTCTCCACAGATCTCCTTTCCAGCAGGTCAGCCCCTAACCTGTACTGGCACATGCAGTTATTACTGTGCTTGCCCTTGTTGAAACTCATAAAGGTTCCTCTCCTCCCAAGTCTCCAATTAAAAAGATCAGGCTCAGTGCTGTTTCTAAGTGGCTCGGAGGGCGACAAGGGATAAAACTCATTTCTTACCTAAAGCTATAACATACAAGCTAGGCTATTTTTGAACTTGGTTTCACTTCTCTCTCATTTTTCCTTCTAGATAGTCAACTTGTTTGAATATACATTATAAGAAACTGGAAACTCCATATTCCAAGCAAGCATCAGTAACCCTGGATTAAGAGAGAAGATTCCCAGCGGACTCCAAGCTTCCCCATCTCTTGCAGGATTAAACCACCTGCTGTTGGAAAAGCTAGCAGAAAAGTTGCTCTTTTTGGAAAACAGCACTTACAAAGACCAAAGTTATGCAACCCCTTGCAGATCAATTTGAAAGAAGAACCAAAGCATTTCACCTTCTAAAGGAGGTGACCTACTAGAAGAAGTAGTCAAGGATTTTGAGGACAAAATAGAAGATTGGTAGCAGTGTAAAATACAAGTCTAAGACTTGTTATCACTATGGTAGCAACAATGATTTACAAAGGCTTATCTCATGCAGTCTGCTAACAAAAACAGTTTGTTTTACTGCTAACAGTAAAACAGTTTGAGGACAAGAGAATGGAGCATTTCTTCCTCAATTTTACAAAAAAGACATATCACCAACTGTCTTAAGCCTCTTCTTTTGACCTACTTTTCAAGACCAGTGAAGTAAAACATTAAAGTTGAAAGTAAATAGAGAAAATGTAGCAAAGTTGACAGCAATGACTGAGATTTATTTCAGATTCCATGGAAACTTGACTGGACGCATTCACTTTCCAACTCTGGCTACAGAAGTAGACAAAAAAGCAGATGAATATTCTGGTCTCTATGTGTATGTGGGATTGTTCTTAACACTTCTGGTTATCCTTCTCCTATTGCTTTTTACTATGCTTTTGCGCCTGAAGCATGTTATTTCCCCAGTCACCACACCTCCAGAGAGCACTGAGAATGCTCAACAGTTCACAGATGTGGAAATGCACTTCAGGATTCCTACCATTTAGAGACCCTGAGGAAAAGAGGTGGTGGAAGGAACTTCTGCCCACCTATATGATCCCTATAACTTACTGCATAACCATCAACAGCAGCACAGAATACCTGGTGTCATGAACTGAGACACTGACTGGCTAGGACCCACTGGCTGTTGACCAGGCAACAAGCTTGCAAGATCCTAAGAAAAAGTTTACATTATGAAAGACACTGATGTCAGACTCATATTCCTTGCAGAATATGATAGAAAGTGTAATCAGGAAAGCCAAAACGCATAGAAATGCATACCAGGACGTGTACTGGAGTCTGTATTAGCTGTCCTATTTCTCTGCCTTTACATTCTTTACCTGAGAAGAGACTATTCAAAGTTAGGAGATGTAAGTGCAGAAAGTCTATAGGGCACATACAGAAATAACTGGTGGTCTGGAAATTCTCAGACATTTCTCCTATTTAAGAATGATAATAGGAAACATCTTTCCTACTTGAATGGCAGATTTGTTTCAGAAGTATACAAATGTTTCATCGCCTGCTGGAACTATTGCTTTCTCACATTAAACTGTTCCCCGTACAGATATCAGAAAGAGCACTTATAAAAGAAGAAAGAAAACTTCATTAAAAAAGTTATAAAATAAAAAGAAAGCAACAGCAGGAAATGAGCAGCAGGAGAGAAAAAAAAAAAAGTTAACATACTCTACTACTTCATTGCTCTCCTTTAAATTAACTGAGCAGAATACAGATACAGTCGTATCTTTCAGCCTTCCCAGTATCACTTGGTAACTAAAATGCATTGTAACATTTGGGAATCAGATGGACATTGTTCTCCTAACAGACAAACTCAGAATAACATTCAGTCTCATATTCATGTTGGGTTTTCCCTTGAGAAAGACAGATGACTTCTTCCCAAGCTTTTTTAGTTATTTTTCTCCAGAAAAAAATTAAAGAAATACAAAAATATGGCACTGCAATAATGAACAGAGTAAACAGCTTTGAAGATAGACTAGTAGGGAACATGTGGATAGAAAGCAGACAGACTGAGCACTAAAAGACAGGGCTGGACTCAAATATCTCCTCATTGTTCTAACTGAACTACCAGGATACGTTTACTTGAGTTTGTGAAGCAACAACCTGATCCCAATCCTCTCACCTATGAAAGATACACAGAAACGTATTTCTGTAGATGCAAAAAATGGAATCAAATATGGCATATCAGTTCCACTGCATCTTACAGAAAAACTTTGAACAAGATTCTGCTACACCTCTGATGGGCATGGATTTCACCCAGCTTATCTACTCTATTACAGAATATCTCTAACATGGTAATAGAATCCTCTGCTACTTTTGACTTTTATATACACTTATTGTCAATTAACTTTTTCCTCTAAGGGCCTGGAAAGCACACACTCCCCACATATAAACACTGCTAAAATTAGAGGTGACACTGATTCCATGGTCAGTGTCAGAAGCAATAAATTGTTTCTCAGATGCTTTGTGTACCACTGGCTCTTCACTTACACTTGTAAGTCTGCATATGGGTGAGCTGTTCTGGTGAGAAATAGCTTTTTTAGCCAATTCTGTGGGGGAGAATGGAATGACAAGTTACATCCATACTAAGTATGGTTGGTACACTGATGTACTTAGCACAAAGCTACTTAAAAACTGCTTTCTTGTATTGAATAGCATCATTTACATAACATTAACCTAGTCTAATGTTTAGTCTGTAAAGTAGCATGTTGACTGTGCAAGAGGAATACAGCAGCCATATACACTTGGCCCAGAAAAAAAGGTAAAAAGCTAGATGCCCTCAAGCTTTCTGCCATGGGCACGACACAGATCAGCAGGCAGGACCGTTGGCTCCTCCAAGAGTGCTACTCTCAGCACTGCAGAAGAGTCCAAATTCTACGTCATGACAATTTGATTATTAACCCAGCTAAGACATGTGACTGCTATGTTAGTCAGTGACACTTATCATAGAATTACCCAGGTTGGAAAAGACCTTGAAGATCATCAAGTCCAACCGCAGCCTAATCAGTACCCTATCTCTAAAAACCCTCTGCTAAATCATATCCCTGAGCACCACATCCAAACGGCTCTTAAACACATCCAGGGATGGCGATTCAACCACCTCCATGGGGAGCCTACTCCAGTACCTAATTACCCTTTCTGTAAAGACGTTCTTCCTAATATCCAACCTGAACTTGCCCTGGCACAACTTGAGGCCATTTCCCCTCGTCCTGTCACATGTCACTAGTGAGAAGAGACCTGCCCCACTCTCACTGTAAGCACCTTTCAGGTACTGGAAGAGCACGACAAGGTCTCCCCTCAGCCTCCTTTTCCCCAGATTAAACAGCCCCGGCTTCCTTAGCCTCTCCTCAAAGGGCTAAGTGTAATGAAAACATGTGCAGATTAAATTGGCTCGGTACATGTCATGTATTCAGTTATCAGGGTGCAGTCTAGCAGAGTGTCAGCATCCAGCTTGCTTTGCATAAACTCTCATTTTACCTGACGCTACATTTGAAACCTGTAATTCTTTTATTATTCAAATACACTTTCATACCAAATCAGCATCTAAAACATTAGCCTTCCAGCACACTATCTCTGGAAAAGCCTTATTTATGAGAAGCAGTTGATCCAAATATTAACAAAAAATATCAAGCCTACTAATGAAAAATGACAGTATCAGTGTCTGAGCTTGTTCATGACTCTGATCACAGACCCTAGGAAAAAGACTCAGGGCTAGGTTTTTGCCTTGTTAATTCAAAAGAGTCCAGTAACCCTTTAAAAGTTATTCAGCATATCATTTATATATCATTAGATCATATGTTAGATAAACAGTGCATATTTTCAAATAACAATACTAACACACAAAAAACCCAAGTTTTCCTTTACACTTCATTTCAAACAAAGTATTAGTCCATTGAAACATCTACATTCTCAGAGGCACTCTGAGTGCTTCATTTGTACAATGCCAGCAAATTTTAAAGCTTGCATTTCCTATTTAAAACAAAAGTATGCTTCTCCCCCCCACCTTTTACTTGCATTTGTAAAGTTCAAGACATGATGCCTGAAAGAGAAGAGACTGTTGAGGTGCTTTGACCTGGGTTTGCTGAGTGGATATAAGTGGGCAAATAGGAATGTTAACTGTAATTTCTGCACAGATTTGCTGGATCTGAAAATATCACATCCATACCACCATCATTTCACCAGTTTGTTTCCTTTTCATTTATCTACTACCAAAAAAATTTTAATTAAAAAAAAAAAAATCAAAAATAAAGAAGGATATCTCAAACAATTGTGAGTCATTGACTGCTCTGTACTGCTATCAGAATGCTCTCAAGGGGGGGAAACTCAGAGGCAAGCTCATGTGCAGAAGTAGGCCCAGGTGGTACCAATGCATTTCTAATTACTTGCTGCCCTCAGGAAGGTATCTCCATAAGAAGACACCCCCCCCCCCCAACAGTCTTTGTAAGTTGTGCTTGAACTACAATAGTTTGCTCCCATCTTCACAGCAATTCAGAAGTAGAAAACACGACTATTTTATTAAATTCACCACCTCCCCCATTCTGCAGTTGTGGAGGAAGATCAACACTTGAAAACTTTGTTGCATGCCTCATCTACACCAGAAAAAGAAATATGCCCTCATCTGTCACTAACATGTGATAACTACTCATGAAGTAACATAACAGTGCAAATAGACAGCTACAGAATTAAAGCAGGTTAGCAGATCAGGAAGGAGCAGGCTCCTCCTGCTGATGCCATGAGTGAAAAATAACCTTAAACTCAATTTGAATTTTGAGTCTTGGATTTTTTGGATTTGTCCAGATGTAGGTAATGCCAAGATATAAAAACAGATCTTGATATTATATGGAAACATCTGTTCAATTCATGTGTAATTATGAAATTACACTCTCTATACTCCCACTTGCATTTCATTTCTGTGTAAACTTGTCAACTGAGAAACAAATGACGAATAATTCAGGAGCCCTTTCCCTCCCTTCCTTCTCCTCTAGATTTATTAACCCATTTTCAAACTATAATTTGATCAAGCTAATAGCCACGGTCTTCCAGAACTGACTCTCTCTACATTTATCCTGTCTTTAAGATCAAAGTTCTACTCACAAGCCCCATTTATCAGCAATCAATTAAGATACAGCATCCTGGCACATGCAAGTCAAATGAGACCTCATGCTTTGTTACTTGACATCTGTTCTTCTCAGTAAGCAAGAAACTCATTTTTTAATCTAGCCTGTTGTCCTCAACCTATTTTACTCTTCAAGTCCTGAAACACTTGCACATCAGTAGCTACTGGCTGATATTTCCTTGTGGCTTTATGAAGAACATATGTACCCACCAGCATTACAGGAGGATGAGGTAGTAAGAATCACCCATTTGGGTGAATTCTACATGCCACAGGCACCCCTGTGAGCTTACATTAGACAGACACATTCTTCCTTGAAAAATCAGACATTCAGTAGCAAGTTGCACTTGGGCTACCTTTGAACTTCGTGGGCAAGCAAGTACTGGCTCTACCTATAGGACGGCACAAACCCCTGAGCTTTGTTTGAATGTATTACAGGCTCAGGCATTCTGCACCACCTACCCACCATTCTACATATGTCCCTTACACATCAAACATACCAGTACCCCTTGTCTCAGAACTAACACGTAGTTGTTTCCAATGCTGTGGCACAGAGTGCAACTGAAGGCGGCTTTTTAAGGCTATGTGAGCTTGTAATATTAGTTTGAAAGACACAAACCTGGTTACCATCTGCTGAAGCTAAATGAGGATAATCTGCTTTATACTTTATGCCTTCGCAACCCTAATTCAAACTAATTCATGCTCACTGTAGTCAGTGTGCAGCACTTTTTCGAACATTACTCCATAATCCTCACATTACCAGGAACTTCTCAAAATAGCTGAGACATAATTAGTACATAATATCCCAGGAAGCCAGTAGGAGGCTTCCACAAGCAAATCTTACAGCTTGTCACAATAGAATTAAACCTACACAAGTTCACTGTTGTTTATAGTTTTTTTTTGTGCTACCAGAACCTGATAAGTCTCAAAACAGTCCTTACAACGCTGTTTTGATCAACAAGTCCAGGTGGTAACATCACACCAGTTTGCACTTGGTACATGCTGGCACCCAGAAGGAAAGAAATGTCATTCACTGTTGTTGAAAGCATACAACAAAACAGGAGCATTCTGAACATCCTTGGTTTTGCCTAATGTTGTAGTACATTATATACTAAATTTTGAAGTTTTTTTCATTGTTGTACAGTATAACAAATACTGAAGGGACAGCTGACAAATGCAGCACATCAACATTCTCCATATGTGCAACTGCAAGCTACTCTGGAAGGAGCCACTGAGATCAGAATACTGGGGCTGTTTTGCCTTTGTTTGGCTTTTATATGGAAGTATGCACCAGTTTGCTAACAGGCTCACCACTGCCCCATGGTCCTATTTAATTCCACATTCAGACTGCTCAGAAAGGGTCTCCTTTTGCAGGATATACAGTTAAGCATTCACAACAAGCATATATACACTTGGCCTGGGTGAGATTTGGTGAAATTCCACCTTTTCAATGAATTTCACTATGCTTGGAAGCATTAAAATATATCCAAATTGATACATTAGTGGAAATTCAGTGTTCCCTGTGCCCATGCTGGACAATAGAAATAACAAAGATGTTAGGAAGAACTTACTATGCTTTGAGGTAGTGGGATGGACCAGATGTCCTCTTGAAGGCCTTCCTATGAACAGTTGCCTTCCATACCAACAAGCAAGCTGTTCATTCAGACAACACTTACAGACAACACCTCTAAAGATGATGTCTTGCCTATCAAAGGCTGAATTTTATGAATACTGGTTAATTCGGCAACTTTGCCTCTTTTTTCCTTCTGCTGAGGAAACCTGAGAACCGTCTTACACCTCAAAAGCAGCTGACAGAGCAAGACACACAGCAGATACAATTAAAACTTCAGTTCAGAGCCTACTTTATGCATGCACACATTACTCATGATATATAACAGTAATCCATACAATATACAAGGAAAGTTAAGGTTGGCTATTGTTAGAAGCATTCATAAATATGTGGCTTTAATGTTCTCCTACTCATGATTCAACTCAGAAATCAAGAACAGGGAGAAGTGTCATATAGTAGCAGACTTGGAGACAAAGACATCTAGAGAATCAGCTACTCTCCTGGGGAAAGACAAACATGGCAAACAAGTGTCTCCATGGCCAAGAAGCAGTGAGAGCTGTTGCTTGTCTCTGAGGTGATTAATTTCAGCTATACTTGTCTTCCACTTCCCCAGGTATAACCTTTCAGCAGTAACTTTTTATTTTTTTATCTATTTATTTTTAAGGCAGCCAATCTGCAAATAAAAGCAACATGCAGTCATCCTCCTCCTGGGATGGCTGCTTATTCTTTCTTGCAAGTTAGTTTGAAAGATCATTATTAAGGATGTGAAACCTTCCTGTTGAATGATAAGAGTTTGGACTCAATTTCATCAGGCAGCTGGGGAAGACATTTTAGGCAAATTCACTGTTAAAAACTGCCTTTTTATTAAATATTGCAGGTTTAAAAACTCAGAATAAACAGATGCTTCATTATATGCATACATGTGGCTACTCATTCCTGAGTGATTACAGTATATTCTCTATAATTCTTATCTATAACCACCCTGTATTGTACAGAAGAAGCTTTACAGCTCTTCTCTCAGATGCTGACTTTTTTTTTGCTGCTCAGCCGTCTTTTGAACAACAATTAGAGCTTAACACCTCACATTTCCAGAAGTCCAGCCAAATCTGTGCTGCAGTTCAGTGTGAAAATTAGGACTGGGCATAAGGAAGACAGAAGTTACCCTTTTTCTATCTCAAGCAACCCATTTCTTGTTATAACACGTCTGATAACAAATCACAATACGCACAGCTAACTGCATGCCTGAGCAATCTGGGTTACCCAAGCAAGTTTGGGGTATATCTAGACTTATTAGGGGTATAGCAGAACATTGTTTCTGCCATTTATCACATCTCTCTAGTTCAACATTATTCATTAATTAAATGCCAATAGATCTAGCAACTTCCAATTGACAGTAAAGCTCTTAGGCTCAGAACAGTCAGATCTTATATTAAACGAAGCCTAGATAAAGGTTGAGAGGAGATGATACTAACCATTCCATATTCCCTCCTTGTCTCCCTGGGTAATCCTTTACCTTTTTCTGTTTTGTTTTATGTTGTTTTCTTGTTGTTTTTCCCCACTTTTTCCCCTTTTGCTCTGGTAAGAGGCAGGCACAGGCACTGGCTGGCTCTCTTTATCTACTGAGAAATGCATAATTAGGGTTCTTTAAGATTTTTTTGTATTTCTAGGGGAATTAGTTCTTTACAGAAAAAGGGCTTTCTCCATTGTGGAATTCATACCGTAATTAGACAAAATGCTGGGCTAAGTCCCAGTGGATAGAATACGCTGTAATTGGTGTTCATTTTTGTTACATCAGTCTAGGGAGATCATGCCGATTCCTTCTATTGCAGCCACTTCTGAAGCAGTATTCAATTTAAAACTGATGTGTCATTATTAGTTAGTACCCACAAATATCCTCAAGACTTGATTCATCTAAGTCTGATGTAAAAAAAAAAAAATAGAACACCCCAAAGAAAACTTAAAATAACTTGCATTTGCACTGCTTAGTTTCATAAGCAACAGATTTCAGCAACCATGCTTTGACCTGTGCTCCTTGCTCAGGCACCTTTGGGCTCAAGTCAGAAAAAGAACACCCAACATGGCACAAATAATACACATACATCAAAGTAAAACACACAAAAGGCATTGTTTCAGCATACACAGTAAACAAGCAAATTAACCAGTTGATTACAATCATAAAATGAAGACACTAACCATTAAAAACAGATATTGAGGTCAGACTTTGTGGAAAATAACAAATATTTAAACATTTCGTGTAACAAAACAGTAACAAGGACTAGTGGTATTAACAGTTCAAAAGTTACAAATACTTAGTTAAAACCAAAAATGTCACTCAAAAATATTTGCTATTATCCTGCTGTTTTCAGAAATCAAGGATGCTCACAATTAAGTTTGCAGTTAAATTCATTTCAATCACAGATTTATTTTTATGGAGAAAAACAGCATTCTATGTATATGTAATTATTCAAGCTAATTAGCACCTTGGGGTAGACTGTTCACAAATAAAACATTAAATGACCTGCAAAATATCCCAGCATATGACAGACACACTAAGTGAGAAATAAATTTCCAGGTTCAGAGAACCCAAAGGGAAAGATTTTGTCTATCATGACAAATCTAAGGCCCTGGAGGGAAACTGGACACTGTCTATTTCAGACAACATTTCTTTTTGATCTTAGACATGAATCATTTCAACATCAAAGATCATTACATTCAGAAAAATTAACTTTTTTTAACTAATTATACCTGAAGTGTCGTTGTATCAACTGTGGGTGCTGCCAAACAATTATACCAATTTTATAAAGAATAGAAAAAATTTAATTGCTTTATGGTGAAGACATTCAGTCAAGTTCAACACACTGATGGGAACCTGCTGCACTTCCGTATGATGGCTGCCCAGCAGCCTGCAAGTCCTCTCAGTTCACATCTTCATTGAAAGCTCAGAGCTATTACCAAACAAAACAGACCACACTGTGAAGCACAAATAATTTTCTCAGCCTTAGAGTTCCATCTCCCAGGCAAGGCAGAGACATACTTGTATTTCTGCCAAGTACATTCTACCTCTCTTCTGGATCGATCAAAGACCTCATTCTACTCTCAGCTGCCAGCACAATCTGTGATAAGTCAGATAAATCAAAACCAAGGCCCTTCATTTGGGCTAATTTCTTTAACAATGAATCACTGTTTCAGTATGGCGCAGTGACAAGAACAGCACTTTGTAGCATGTCACTAACAGGAAACATTGGTATACAATGATTGTTCATTTATGTAAGGCTTTGTATCTGAATATCTCCTATGTTCATGAAAGAAATGAAGAAAGCAGTGTTACCGTAGATAAAAGTACAGGTAGTCACACCTAAGTGTGCTATAGGGTGGAAAAACCAGGATTACAATGAGTTCAGTAATATTTTCTTTAAGGACAAAATAATCCAAAACAGTCCTGCTTCAACATCAGTGCACGCAGCAATAATGACCCCTCCCAAATATAACACTGAGATCTGTTTTGTATCCAAGTCCATATAATTACACCTGGGATTAACCTGGTCCAATATTTGAGTGTGTTCTAACAAAACAGTTTAAAATAAACTGATCAATATTATCTTGGAGTTATGATGCAAGAAATCCTGAAGGAAGATTCCACCATATGTTGATACCTAAATAAGAGTATGTATTTCTACAGCACACCGGGATACACACTCAGAAGTTTACCATTCTTAAGTGTTACTAGAAATCTGTTACACCTCTCTCTACATCTTTAGCCCATTATAAAGAAAAAACATATTAACATCTTTGTGAAATTTACCGCATAATATAAACCTTTTGGTTTGCCTTGCATAGAATATCTGTAACATTTCTAGTGGTATATAGAAAAAAAATCATAAGCAGTGAGCAGAACAAAAATATTTCTATACCAATACTCCTCAGCATGGCTGTTATATGAACATACAGACAAAAGATGGTGGTCCAGACAAAGCTTAAGTACCTCCAAGTTGAACTCAACAGTTTCAGCAAGTATCTAGTGGCCACTTTGATTCCCTAATATCTAATGAGAATAAAACTGAGAGGTAAGTAATAGTTTACCATTTTACTAATGCAAAAAAAGATAAATTAATCACAATTCTTTTGCTGCTTTTAGCACCCCTGCCTCTGGTGCAAATGTTTGAGAAGGAGGATACAGGTGTTACAGTCCCTTTGAACAATATTTGCGTTCAATAGGCAGATTCAGTGGATGACATTTTGATACTTGAGGCCTTCTGCAGAACTGTATTTGTTATCTCTATTGTTAGGCTTGGAAGCGCATGCCATATTTTCAGTTTTTCACTTTGATTTTGACAGCCAATTTGAGAAGGAAAAATTGCAAAAATAAAAATACTTATGCAATGGCTAAAGAAAAATGAGAGCCTACATGCTTGATGGCTTTTAATCGATGCAGTATATGCAGACAGCCCTCTAGCGGTGTGAATGCCACTGATCGTGTTTCCACAACTCCCGTGCACTCCTGTTATCTATTCATGCAGAATTAGAGTACTGTATGGAATGCTCAGCTAGTCTATATCCCTCCAAAGTCCTTTTACTTTATCAGTAGAGTGACACTGGAATCCCTAAAGAATTCTGAAGAGCAATTCAAAGTGCCTTCAAAAAGTACTACTGCTGAGAGTCAGCCATCAGAAAATAATAAGCACCCAGAAAGCAAAACTTAAACAGGACTTCTTATCAATTATTATGCTGTGTGGTGAATACAGATGTTTTTATGAATCTACACAGTAGGAATTAGATGGCAAAAGGGATGGACTCCATTCACTCAAAGACCCTTCATGAAGATCTAAAACCATTTACTTGGGTGTAATATTCTAATTCCCTTAAAAAGTGTACATCAAAAAGAATAATTGAAATGGAGGTATCTTAGTGCTTGTAGAATGCATGAAAGGCCACCTCAGGATTTGGTTACATGCACGTAAGCACAAGATGCTTCCACAGAACAATGCTCAATTGATTTCAGGGAACCATATCTACATGGATGAAAATGAATGTTAATAGATTTGGTTGTCAGAGGGATTATGCAGAGATATAAAATGCAAGGCATTCAAAGTGTTTTCTGTGGAGGTGCTTGCTGGTGACTGGTAGGCAGGAGTAGCAGTGCATGTTTTTCCACAGACAGTAAGGAGTAGTGCTACACTCACCAGTAGAAGTTCTCTAGGGAACTCAAGAGACCAGTTGCCAAGAAACATCATAATATCTGGTTAGGATAACACACCTTGCAGTAGAACTCAGACTGCCTCCTATGCCTGCACACCAGCCTGTATTGAAAATATCCTTCAGATTATTTTTACAGCCTCCCAAATTTCACTGGAAATGAACAACTTTGAGAAACTTTATTTCATATTAAGCCCATGTTCTGGTTCTTTAATGCAAGTATTTTGTCTTTGACAGAAGCCTATCAGAGGCATCAAGTATCAGCTCAGTTGATCCATACTTCCTACAGCAAGTGTTCAGTTGCAATTGTAAATTGTAAAGTTGATGGATAACCAGAGGTTATGCAGAAAGGAAGATAAAACAACAAATGCTCACCAATGCTGAGGCTCACGGTAAGGATGGATGCTTGCCAGCGCCAAGACTTACTGCAAAACTCCACACAGGAGCAATCTCCAGGAAGAGATCCTGCCTTAGTGGTGCTCAGCCCTTAAATGAGATCTGGGAGAGGTGGAGCCAAGCTCTACCCCTTCCAGTAGCACAGCTGAATTAACTTCACCTGTGCTCCTGCAGCTGACCCATCACTTGCCTCAGATGGTTAATCAGAGGTTCAGGCTGTCATCAGTTTCTCATACAGCAAGTACCCACATAGTACACTCTATATCCAATTGTAAAGATGCTCTGCTCTACATGTGGATCAAAGTCCAGTAGAATTTTACTTTCATTAGCCCAGAATTAATAAGCCATGAGCTTCTAAAAGTCAGGATTCAAAAAATCATGACACTGTTTAAATACAAAGTAAACAGAAGTAATAAAAAGATACATAGTTACTGTTATACAAATATTTATGCTTTAACCTTAAGGAACTTAGGATTCACTTGAGTCATTTTTCTCAGTCTCCTCTCCAGAAGCATAAGGCCTTAAAAATCATGATCACAACTCCAAAACCTGGAGCTTTTAGGGGGTGCCACCAAATATTTAGAAAAACAAAAAACAATGAGATCAGTCTGATCACGGACTGATACAGTGCTCAGTCTAGCTAAGCTGCTTTCTCCCACCACAGAAGTGAAGTATTTAGTCAGTGGACA
Organism: Excalfactoria chinensis; assembly: GCF_039878825.1. Classification (NCBI taxonomy): domain Eukaryota; kingdom Metazoa; phylum Chordata; class Aves; order Galliformes; family Phasianidae; genus Excalfactoria; species Excalfactoria chinensis. The sequence continues at coordinate 73,120,994 of NC_092828.1, forward strand.
CAGATTTTTCACATTTCTTCAGTGTCTGCCCACTCTTAGTTGGCCCCGAGGAAGAGATTATCTAACACTCCTTTAGCTGTCAACATTCAGTCAGAGCTTTTGTGCATCTCCAGGCCTATAAACCTCGGTGTAAAATAACAAGCCCATAAAGTGACAATTCAAATTATATAGAAATGTTGTGATGAAATATTTCAAAGTATACCATTTCACTTCACTTGACAAATGTTCCTGTCATTTTCCCAGACCAAGCATCTCTGAATCACATTAATATGAGGGAATAATTCCCTCAAATATACTCCATAAAATTTTGATAGGCCCCTGCAGTGACAGAAATGTCCCTTCCAGGGACCACATCACAGCTTGATGAGAGAGGAAAAGTGAGCATTTTTTTCAGTTTAAAAGTACATGAAGTCAACAAGAAAAACAAGTTCATTTTCACTTATCTTGTAAATTAACAAATGTGTAAAAATAAATGAAACAATGTACTACCAATGGAAAAAGTGAATTCATTGTAGAGAAGTCCAATTGCTCTCTTGTGCCTCATGTGATCATGAGAAACATATTGTACATGAAAAGTAAAGTAAAGGAAAGACAGGTTTGTGGTTTTAACTAGTCATTAAAAACATTCATCCTTCAAACAAACCCAGACATTGCAGGATTACAGGTTTCTTTACTTTTCTCCTGGCAAAATTTAACTGGAACAGTTGTGAGAAGTCTTTAAACTCCAAGAGCAAACTGAAGGCAGTATGGAGTTTTCAAAAAGCAAGATGCAAACTAAGTAGTTTATTTTCATGCATTTTCTTACGCCTGAAATACAGAGCTTTCAGAGCAAACTATGGCAAGCTGAGTTCAATACAAAGAGACGGTGTTCAAAACTGAGCCGTCAAAAGAAAACCAGGAACATTCCAAAGAAAGGCTAAGGAGAAAGAAAGCAGCATACATAATTTCTCACCTAACAAAAACCAGCTTGCACTCAGTCCATCTTTAGTCTCTTTCCCAGATGTTGTCATAGGAAGATAATACCAGAATATAAATTATGCCGTATAAAGCACAGATGGACGCAAGCTCTCATAGGAAAGTCTCTGTTTCATCCCTCTTCTAACTTTTCTCTTGGATCTTGACTACATTATGGCAGCTTGACCCCATACTTCTTTTGAGTAAACATCTCACACTCCATCAGGGCACACATTTAACCTAGAGAGAAACAACTAGATCTGCAGAGACTCTTCAGCCCAAGCAGGGCACTGTTCCACACAGACTCTGCCCCAAATGCAACAGTCACTCACTGTCTGAATCACAGGGCTAAAAGAATACTACCCCAGCTATTAATGGCAATGAAGAGTTAGGCATTAACTTAAAAACTGGGGAATTGTGGCACACTGGGTTTAGGTAGGTGCAATCCTGCCTTTTTATGTGTGTATTTTCATACTGATACTTGCGTAACTAAGGGAAACAAATTATTTGTAAACAAATGCAGTTAAATCTGCCAGATCCCTCTGAGCTGGATTCCTGTGAGTTTGTATGAGTATCCATAAAAGCACAAGAGCAGCATAGGAATGAATGGACAAGAGCACACCAACAACACCAAGACAACACCAAGTCCAGATAACCTGATTACACCTGCATTAGAACTGCAGGGATTAGCTCCAAATAAATCATTCTGCAACAGACCTGCAGTTCTTACAGATAAACATTCACCCTGCTTACACCCTACAGTACAAATGGGGATGTGACTTAGACTCTCAGTGAATCACTCCCCCTTTCCTTATCCATTTTAGTTTAAGACCACCTTAACAAGCCTAATTCCGTATGTAAGCAGAATGCATTCTCCATTGCTCAGGGAAAACTCCAAAGAAAGTTTATGTCACTGCAACAATATCTCTGAGATAGATTTTGTTTCCCCTTTCTAGTCCCTAAACAACTCAATAGTGTGAGCACAAACTGCAGAGGACACTGACTTTTCAGTAACGCATTGAAAATATCAAGCTAAAGTAGGATGGAAGAGACCTTAAAGCCCATCTAATCCCAATCTCCCACTGTAGACGGGATTGCCACCCACTAGATCAGGCTGACCAGAAACCCCACCCAACCTGCCATTGAACATCTCTAGGGATAGGGTATCTACTGCTTCTCTAGACAGCCTGTGTTAGTACCTCACCACTCCAAGTAAAGTATTTTCTCTTAATACCTAACGTACATCTCTACTCCTTTAGTTTAATGCCATTTCTCTCCATCCTATCAGTATCTGTTCATGTTAGAAGTCAATCTTTCTTCTATTAATAAGCTCTCTTTAAGAAGTGGAAGGCCACGCTAAGGTAATCCAGAGCTTTCTGCCCTCCAGATGGAAAAAGCCCAGAACCTTCAGTCTCCCACTGTGGGCTCCAGCCATTTGAAATCATACAGGCACACTCTACACTTCAGACATTGTTTCAGAGATTGCTGAATGATTTTCATTATAGAAGGCAAATAAAACAGGACCCTATAGAACAAAATTCAGCTCTCATAATTACAACAACAAAAGAACTAGAGACAGAACACGGCAAACCACGACCTTAAATATACAGCATTTAAAAAGTTGTGCTTTTAATTCTTATTTCAAGTAAAATCACATATAATATGGTCTGTCCTATGAAACAGTAAAACTGCTTCTGACAAAGCATTTTTGTAATACCGGGCAAAGCACTACTGAGAATATCAATAGACATTAAGAAAAATTAATTAAAAATTGACTTACCGCACCAGCAATTAGGATCTCTAGCCACAGAACACTCCTAACAAAGCAACCTGCAGCCAGAAAATCTTCCTCCCCAAAGGCTAGTCCTTAAATGAGCCTGGGGGGGGTGAACCCAGGATGCACCTGTGCTTCCTAGGCCAGCCATACCCCTATACCAGGTGTTCAATCATCAGTTCAGGCTATGACCTAACACTTTCCCCTACAAATGTTTTCCACAGACCTATACAAATTAATTAAACATTAAGGACTCTCTGTTAATAGGTACTGTATAGGGACTGTTGAGTCACAGCTGAATACCCCCAAAGCACTGTTAAGAGAAATTTAACTTATGGTAGTACTGGGCAGCCTTCACTCCAATTTCTCACTTAAGGACCAGAACAACTATTAAAAGCATCTGCACTTTAGTGCATTGTAAGGTGAAATAATACAAAGATGCTAACAGATATTCAAAAGGTTATTTATAAGGAAAGACTCACCAATATGGATGCCTTCACTGGGAAATGCTGAGGCAATCTCCTCCAGGGAGCAATCTCCAAGAGATGCTGCCTTACTGGTGGTCAGCCCTTAAGTGAGGTCCAGAGGAGGTGGAGTCAAGCTCCACCCCTTCCGGGAGCACAGCTAAATGACTCTCACCTGTGCTCCCACAGCTGACCTGACACTTGCCTCAGCTGATTAATCAGAGGTTCAGACTGTGATTACCAATTTCCCATACATGTATACACAGTATATTAAAGTATGAAGTAACAAATAGGGAAAGTATAAACAATTTACTGCTTGTATACAGAATGTTTTCCAGAGAGTGCCTTGCTTCATAGGAATTAAAGTTACAACTGGATAGCTGAAACCACAATCGTTGATGAGGAACGGTGACAACCATTATAAACTTGTTCTAACTGCAGAATGAATGCACGGACTTAACTCACCATAATGAATTTACTTATAATTTGGGCAGAGCAAAAGCATGAGTTACAGTACCTTAATTACAAGCAAGCAGTAACTTGCTAAACTATAGAAACCTAGCTTAATATCAGATAATGATGTAGAAAGGAAATATACTTAAATTCTATCTTTATTTAAAAAAATAATCTCATTAACCTATTCTTACCTTTTCTCAGAAAGGTTTACGAATATGTTGATGCTCATCCCTGATGCACTTGCAAGTCCAGCGTTCTTTCTGTCATTCTAGACACTTCCTAATTATCAGCTGTCAGGACCCTAGAATGTATTAGTATGTTTTAATAACTTAACCAGCCTCACCTGGTGCCTTTATCACACCCTCTCTGATGGTTCTGGGGTGTGTAGGAGGACATACAATAGGTGTGAGGAGCTTTACTTAAACCTGTGGCTTTAAGTTAAGGGATAAGTCAGATGGTTTTCCTCTTAGTTTTGTTCTTGAGTTGCTATTTAGGTTTCCTTCCTTAACCTTGGAAACATCCTGTTACTTTATTTTTGCCCATGGTCACTAGACTACTGACTGGACCTGCTGTTGCTGCTCTGGTTACCTTTCTCTGGCACCTGTACAAACTGGGAGTAGTAGTCCTTGAGAGCAGCTCAGCAGAGAAGGACCTGGGGGTCCTAATGGATGAGAAACTTAACATGAGCCAGCAGGGTGCTCTTTCAGCTCGCAGAGCAAATGGTATCCTGGGCTCTATCAGGAGAGGGGTGGCCAGCAGGAACAGGGAGGTGATTATTCCTCTCTACTCTGCCCTTGTGAGGCCCCATCTGGAGTACTGTGTCTAGGTATGGGGCCCTCTGTACAAGAAAGACATGGAGCTGTTGGAAAGAGTCCAGAGGAGGGCCATGAAGATGATCAGGGGACTGGAGCACCTCCCCTATGAAGACAGGCTGAAGGAGCTGGGCTTGTTCAGCCTGGAGAAAAGAAGGCTTCAGGGTGACCTCATTGTAGCCTTTCAGTACCTGAAGGGAACCTATAATCAGGAGGGGAGTAAACCCTTTGAAAGGGCTGATAATAGGGGGACAAGGGGAAATGGTTTTAAGTTGAAGGAGAGAAGATTTAAGTTGGATTTTAGGGGGGAAGTTCTTTATTAGGAGAGTGGTGAGGTCCTGGAACAGGCTGCCCAGGGAGGTTGTGGATTCCCTGTCCATGGAGGTGTTCAAGACCAGGTTGGATGGGGCCCTGGGCAACCTGATCTAGTAAATGTGGAAGTTTGGTGGCCCTGCCAGGCAGGGGGGTTGGAGCTTCAGGATCCTTGAGGTCCCTTCCAACCCGGGTCATTCTGTGATTCTGTGAGTGCTTGGCTGCGCCCTGCTAGTGAGGCCTTTGCCTAGCTAGGGTTGCATCCCTACTTAGTGTATATTTTTCTTTCTCTGGGAGAGAGCAGCATGAAGCTGGCTGCTGGCACTGAGGCCCTGAGCACTCAGAACTGATATTGGTTTGCTTAACAACATGTTTCTCAAGATAAAGTACCCTCTTCCTGTGTCTACTGTACCATTCGCTTTAATCAAAAAACAAATAAATTTTAATGTAGCTTATTATGCTAAATGGAAACAATAGGGGGCTAACGAGCATTGTGAATGAGCCATTAACATGGCAATCAGAGGTATCCTCAGGACTGGCTAGATCTTCTCTGCATCCTTGGAATGCTCAGCAATGCATGCAGCTATGACTGTATATATTGAACTTAACTCAGGGAAGAAATAGATTTAGATATCTAACTTGGGTAGCCTTCTCTTCATAGAACTATGCGTTACGCTTAGGAAAACTCAGTTCCTTTTATGTAAGAGGAATTATCTGTTTTAGTACATTTTATGTTTTGTTGTTTTCCTTTGTTTGTGTGGAAACTAACCATCTACTTTTCTCCACAACAGGATTTCATCAACAGGGAAAATGTACCTGAGGTAATAAATCTACTGCTGACTTCATCCTCACAACTGATTTAAAGCTGCTTAGCAGCAGCATGTTTTCCAGAAAAGGCTTCCATCTCCTGCCTGATTTCCTATCCCTGGCTCCTGGAATCACAGCCCAGAGGGAGCCAACATGCCCTTGTTCAAGGGAGCACTTTTCATCAGTCGTCTTAAGAAGGTAGTGAGATGAGCCTGAAACATCAACAGAAAGAGTTGCACTTAGAGAAAAGGCATTAGGGAGTAAGGAAACCTACCTGGATTCAGTAATACTAATCATACATATTTCAAACGGCCAAGGGATAAATGTGGATGTTGGTGATGGAAAGCTTTGAATGTTTGTTTGCTTCTGACTCCTTAGTGTCCTATTTTCTGTGCCTGTCCTAGTCTATCTGCCTTAGATACCTCATGTTTTCTCCACTAACAAGTTAAGAGATCGTTTTCCTCAGAGCATTTCACTGCAATAGCTTTAGCAGTTTCTTACACCCAGGACTCTCCATGGTGCTTTGACTCTCCAGCTGGGAAGGTTATCAAAGTCCCTGCTGTCAGCCTCCAGACCTCACACCAGTGTGCAGCAGTTTTTGTGTTGGCGTTGCCTTAGCAGGCAGATTCAGTTTTGAGAATTGGACTCCCCAATTTTCTCTTGTGAAGAGAAAGTAGTTGTAAGTTCCAGTGGGGGATCTAAGGAAGCACAAACTGGCAATAGCTGGTACCATTCACAGAAGCTTTCCAGCTGTAGGAATGGAATGTTGTTCCTGCATTAGATATCGAAAAGGGGGAATTGATCTGAAGAAGCAGAGCACAATGTATTTGTATTTTGTAACTTGTCCTTAGAAATAACTGATGTGAAGAAGTAGAAATACCATATATTTCAGTAGCATATTTTAGAAACATAGTTGCTGAATTATGTGATTAAAATCTATTGCAGTTTTGCGAGAATTAAATGCTCCAAATAGTATAGGTATAGTATTATGGGCTAGAAAGCATATTGCTTGGATAAGAGACCCTCAGCAAAAGGAAAAACAGACTAAACAAACATCAAAGAAGCCAGGGCCTCTACGCAAGGCTGGATTGCCTTGCTCCGTGAGTGGGATGCAACAGGCAGACATCAAGATACTCCCCCTTATTCTCCTTCCAAACTTACCTCTGTTATCCAAGGACAAGCAGATGTCCAGAAACAATGACTGAGTGTTGGGTGAGCAAATGTGAGTAGTTAACTAATTAGTGATGTATGCTTAGCTAGTAAAACTTTGTTTATCCAATACCTGTATGTTTAGCTGAGCATCAGGAAGATTGTGAACCTGAATACTCAGCCACTGAGGAACCAGGGGAGGGAGAGGTAAGCATTCAGTAATAGGGCATAGAAGATGTAATGTTGTTTTCTGTGTGCTCTACTGCCTGCAGGAGGCCCACCATTGCAATTGTGAATAAAATCTACTTTATCAGAGATACTGTTGTGATAACTTATTTGGATGTTTCCAGCACAGCTGCATTAATCAAGCCTCCTGGGCTAGTTACTTGCTTTGTGAGGAAAAGTCATTAAAGAAAAATGCCATTTTGGTATTAGTATGCATATGTGTGCTTGTGTATGTAAAAGCGTGTGCTTTCCAGTGAAATAAACGGCTTTTTAAATCCAGTTAATTCTGGCAATTCCTCTTCCACTGAGAGACAACTTCCTTCAGCTACAGCCTTTAAAGAAAAAGGCAGCTGTGGCTGCGATGTGGGAGCGGCGGGTTGCAAGCGGCCTCACCATCAGACCCGTTACGGTGACACAGACCCCAAGTACTAAAACAACACGTGGAGAGAAAAGCTCATAAAACGGAACCCCTTTTTTTAATCTTTTTTCCTCCGCGAAAACCCTCGCGGGAACGAACAGAGCGCAGCGGGCGGAGCCGGAGAGCGGGAGCCGCCCCTCAGCCGGCCGCCATTTTGGGAGGGGCCGGGACGGACTCTGGCGCGCCCTCTGGCGCCCGCCTGCCCGCAGCCGAGGCGCAGCTTGACTGCCGGCGGAGCGTGCTGTCACCGGCCATGAAGTCCGTCTTCGTCACCGTGGGCACCACCAGCTTCGACGAGCTGATCGCGGCCATTTCTTCCCCGGCGGCCGAGCAGGTGAGGCGCAGGAATGCCCGGTGCGGCAGGAGTAGGGTCCCAGCCTGCCCCTCACGGCCGCGGCGCCCTGTCTCAGCCCTGCGCCTGCGCGGTGGCTGAGGGGGCGGCTGTGGGGAGCGGCGTGAAGCCGTACGGAGGGCGGGAAGTGGGAGCCGTTCAGCTGGGGGTGGGAGGCGCTGGGAGGAGAGCCGGCAGTCCCGGGGTGCAGCCTGTCGTCAGCTTCATTTCCTCCGCCGCAGGTGCTCCGGAGCCGTGGTTACCGGCAGCTGGTGCTGCAGATCGGGCGGGGCGCGCTGCAGCCCTCCCCTCAGCACGGCCCGACCTTCGTGCGGGAAGTGTTCCGCTTCAAAGAGTCGCTGGCTGAGGACCTGCGGAGCGCCGACCTGGTCATAAGCCACGCAGGTGGGGCCTGGTGGGTTGCCCAGGTGGCGGGTGGGGATGTTGGTGCTGGCCCGTGCTGTGAGACGCTGGGCTTATCTAACATTGGATGCTCATATCCATACAGCTGAGGCTGTATGGATAAAATGTTCTGTTCAGGAGTCTCTAATGTTTCAGGAGTAAGTAGGTTGGTGTTTCATCAGCTACTGCAAACACTGACTGCTTCCTGCTTCTCCTGCAGGTGCAGGTAGCTGTTTGGAGACTCTCGAGGAAGGAAAGCCGCTGCTTGTGGTGATAAATGAGAAGCTGATGGACAACCATCAGCTGGAGCTGGCACGTCAGCTCCACAAAGATGGACACGTCCTCTATTGTAACTGCAGGTATGGAGCTGCTGCAGCTGTCCCACCAAATACAGTGCTCAGGGGCATAACTGTTATTACAGTATTGAGAATGTAGCAAGAAAACTTACATCTTTCTTCTGTAACAAAATCACACTAACCATGTACCTCAGTAAGCTCCCTCACTGGGTGCGGACCTTAGGAGTGCTTGCCTATCTTTTATTTGCAAGATGGATTTTCCATAGGTACCTTTTCCATAAGCAGAATCCTGCACCTGGGTAGGAATAGCCATATGCATCAGTACAGGTTTGGGGCTGACCTGCTGGCAAAGTGATCTGAGGAGAAGGACGTGGGGGTCCTGGTTCATAAGAGGTTGGCTGTGATCCAGCAGCGTGCCCTTGTGACCAAGAAGGACAACGATATCCTGGGGTCAGATCATGAGGGTATGTCCAGCACATCAATGGAGGTGATTCTAGTCCTTTTACTCTGTCCTGATGAGGCCACATCTAGAATATTGTGTCCAGTTCTGAGCCCCCCCCCATTCAAAAAAGAGTCCAGCAGAGGATCACAAAGATGAAGAGGAACATCTCCTCTATGAGGAAAGGCTGAGAGACCTGGGGCTGTTCAGTCTGGAGAAGAGAATGCTGAGAGAGGAGCTCAGCACTGCTTATGAGTATCTGAAGCGTGGGAGTCAAGTTGATGGGGAACAGGCTCTATTCAGTGGCAAGCAACAATAGAACAAGGAGCAATGCAGAAACTGGAACACAGGAGGTTCCATAAAACACGAGGAAGAACTTTATTGTAAGAATGATGGAGCTCTGGAACAGGCTGCCCAGAGTGGCGGTGGAGACCTCTGGGACCTGCCAAGATGCCTTTTTGTGTAACCTATTGTAGGGAACCTGCTTTAGCAGAGGGGTTGGACTTGATAATGTCTAGAGGTCCCTTTTAAGCCTTACAGTTCTGTGATTTTTTGTTTACTCCTTTTCTCTGTCCTTTCTTTCCTGTTTAATTCTTTTGTTAAAGCCTGCAACTATTACAGTCCAGACCAACAGTTGAAAACCGTGAGCTTTAAGGAGTAACTTGCTCCTTGTAGGTTTAGTACTCAATTTCGTTGTGTTGCCATATAGATTTCCCTTCTGAAGTGCATTAAAGTTGACTGCAAAAGGAAAATGAAAATATCTGGAGTATTTAGGGGGAAAAAAGTAACATAAGAATAGCCCTTACTGATATGGATTGGGAGTCCATGAAGCTCAGTATCCTATCTGCAGTGGCCACATGCAGGACAAGAATGCATGGCATCTCCTTCTATTACTTTCCCTCTGTCACTTGAGTAGTTTGATTCAGGGATGACCAAGTCCAAGTGCTGTAGGGTTCGTAACTTCAAATACATCTGTCTGTGAATCTACTACATCACTTCCTTTGACAGGGAGTTTCGCTGACTTACTATTTGCCACACGAGGGAAGAATAAAAATCACAGCTCCTTTTGTTTGTGTTCATCCTGGCTTCTATGAGTTTCATTTGCTATCCTTGTTTTGTCTATATCTTGCTGTTTTTATTTATGATAGTTTATGATCCATTGCACTCTATAAACAACAGATGACCTTTTAACTGAAAGCAGAAGAAATGTAATTGCTGTTCTTTCTTCTGCATCTTCTTTTGCTCTGTAAGTAGGACTTTGCATGTTTCGGAAGAGCTTTCTCCGAAGGTCTGTCATTCAGCAACAGGAAGGCATTTCTATTTCATTGTTGAGCAGTGCTTAGTATTTGAGACTTATTTGCCATCTGACCATTGAAAGATAAGAGATTGATTTAGCTGTTATCTCTGGTGATGTGTTGAGTGGAGAACTATGCCATGTGTTCAGATGGGATTAATTCACCATAAACCATATTGAGACAGATTCCCAGGCCTTATTCGGTCTCCCATCATTGCAGCCATAGAAGACTTAAGAAGTCAGAGCTAAGTTGGCCCATGAAAGCTGTGACTTATGTTGAAGTGTGTTCTTCCAGTGAGGGCTGGGGCTCACTAAATTATGCAGTTTCTTTTTCCTTTCAGCATATGCCCTTATTTCTGTTTCAGTGTTAAAGTAGTATGAAAGAAAGACAAGTCGGGGCAGGGGAGGGAAATCTTTGGGATGAATATTTTTTGTTTTTTGTTTCTTTGGCTCTTGCAGCACGCTCGTGGAGACACTGCAGTCAATGGACTTGTCAACTTTGAAACCTTTTCCTCCTGGACAACCAGAAAAGTTTGCTTTGTTTTTGGATAAAGTTGTTGGGTTTGAATAAACGATTTTGAAGAATAAAAAGGCCGTATCAAAACCATTCTCATCTCATAGCGAGGCCTTCCATGCTTCAAGATTCCACCAGCTGGGAGAAACTCAAAGAAAATACCTGTTAATATCAACTGATGGTTTCCAGTTCAGTTCCAGTTCAAAGTTATCTGTATTTATGCTTAAAAGAGCACAGTGCCAAAAAAGAAGTGAGAAGAACTCCAACTGGACTGATGTGGTAGAAGGAGAAGCAAATGCAGACTTCTGGATTTGTTTATTTTTTTGCACATCCATTTTAGAGGAGTTACTGATCAGGCAAGCAAGAGATGTCCTAGAAGACATGAAGGGTGAAATACCTGACCTAAGAAGCTTGCATCAATGAAAAATGTGAAATGACGTTTCATTCAGCTGTAAATCCTGATGATCCAAGAGGTGAACACTGGACAGAACATCTAGCATCCAGTCCCATTTGCTTATGCTACTGTTAAGGCTAAAGCTGGATCAAACCAGGCTTTAGAGAAAGGAATAATCTGCTTCATTTAGCAAGTTTGATGTGTCGTTTTCATTCTTTGCCTTGGAAGGGTAGTTCACACTTTAGAAGAATGCTGCGGAAGGAGCAGCTTTTGTAAAATCTTCCTTCAAGTGATTCTTTGCACAGCAGAAGTGCTACCAGGGCTTTCACTTGCTCTCTAGGGACAGTAATCTTGGACAAATATTAACATGCACACACACACACATATATATACACATGTAGAAAGACAGTGCTAGCTGTTTGTGAGTGGTCGGGTTTGATCTTCTCCCAGTTTATCTGAGTAACTTTGAATGTGCAACAAGTACGTGAAAGAAACAATACAGAAGTTTATTTTGTAGGATTATGGGGCAATTTTTGTCAAAATCACAACGGTTTTAATAAATAGTGCCTGCAACTGAGCGTGCATGTCTTCTGTGACTAGTTCACAACCTGGTCTGTGCAAGTGATGTATTTCTGTGAGAATAACTCACTAGAAAAGCACTGAAAGCTAATTCAGAAATTCAATTTATTCTTGATTTGATGTATAAGCTTTAATGGTATTTTGGAATACGTACTGAAAAATACAGCTTTTTTTTTCTTTTTACTTCTTGCTGTTCACTTTCTGACCAAAGATGAGGCAGGCAGACAGACTGAGGAACTTGTCTAAGTCAGCCTTGTGTGCCATCGGACGGGTTTGCTCAGTCAGGAGACCGGCTGTCTCCATGGGCCAGCCCGTGAGCACCTCGCCTAAACTTCAGGCGGCCGGCAGTGCCCCTGTGGAGAACAGGCTAAATTGTTTCCTCACTGCCCATGGCGGTGTCTTGGCTCTAATTGCCTAGCGCTGGTGGAAACGTCCTCCTTGGTGTTCCCGCCGGGATCTGCTTTCAGCATTGTTTCACGTGGTTACATTAGGAGTGGAAAGAGAATTTAGGAAGTGAAAGATAGAAGGGGAACGTGCTGAACCGAGAGGCCTGGGCGAGGGGAATGAACTGCTGCTTTCAGGGTAAACCGCGGCGATGGGGGGAGAATGGGGCTGAAAGGGCGCGTTATCGCATCGTTACTTGCTTGGCTGCGGTGAGGGGAACGCCTTGGTTGCTCGATGCTGACTGCAGCTCCCCATTATAAGGAAGGGACTTCAGGTGTTTCGGTGCCATCGATGTATCTAGGTGAATATTTTTAAACGCAAAGAGGGTTTCAACTTCACAACGTCCGCGCGTGCTACTTGGTCTGCAGTGCTCGAGAACTGCGTGTGTAGGTGGTGCTGATGGCCCGTCCTGTCGGTACTTTGTTTGGTGGTTTTCGTGCCCGATTGCAGCTTCTAGTAGCGATTTAGGAGCAGGTTCAGGCGTTTTCCTAACCACGCCGAGACGCCGTATCCCGCTGGGGCTCCCCGAGGTGCGCCGTGCACCCCCAGCAGGGGGCGGGCAGGCAGGCAGGCAGCAGCGGCCCCCGCCCGCAGCCGGGCACGAGCCCCCCGCGCTCGAGGCGGGCACAAGAGCGGGAGCGGCCGCACCTGGGCGCGCCGAGCGTCGACCCTCATTGGCGGCCGGCGCCGCCCCCCAGTGCTATGCGAGGAGCCTCGGCCGCGCCGCCTTCCCGGCACGATGCAGAAGGGCTGGAAGAAGTACTTCGGGCAGAAGTCGCTCAGCGAGGTGACTATGGACGAGTACCTGGGCAGTCTCGGCCTGTACCGCAAGCTGACGGCCAAGGACGCCTCCTGCCTCTTCAGAGCCATCTCGGAGCAGGTGGGGCCCTCGGCGGGCCGGGGTCGGCTCAGGGGGAGATGCGCCCCGGGCGAGAGCGCTTGTGGGGCCGCTCCGTCCCCAGGTGCGGCTTCTGGCGCTGCCGGCCTTCGGGAGCGGCGAGGGAAGCGACCCCGGAGTCCAGCGTTAAGTGAGCTCCGCAGCTTTCTCCTTCGTTCTCACCTAACGTTGTTTTCCAGCTGTTCTTGTGCCAAATTCATCACATGGAGGTGAGGAGAGCTTGCGTCTCGTTTATGAGGCAAAACCAGCGTAACTTTGAATCCGTAAGTACTGGTTGTTTTGGAGGGGTTTTTCTTGTTTTTGTGCTTTTCCCCGTACGTACGTTGGAAATAGAGGGGGAGTTGGCCATGAGCACCCCCGTATATCCATGCTGTGAGGCGGGGAGTAGCAGCTGGTGCTGCCCGAAGCCTGGAGCAGCTGGGAAGGGTTCCGTGTTACCTCGTGGAGCTGGACCTGCTGAAATCATAAAGCTGCTAATACCTGGACTTCTCATTAAGTGACCGGAGGGTACCAGCTACTCGTGTAGGGCACGGCACAAGCCATGTAGAATTAGATGAGAAACCTGTAGAACTGTCACAGTCCTAACGACGTTGAGATGCTTCTGCTAGTCGTAGAGAGGATTTATCTACAGAGGACCTACAGATGTCAGCAGCAGTGAGCTCGCAGTCCCGGTGGTGTTCTGGGCTGGTACAGAGTTCCAGGTGTCCCTTGGAAATAGAAGTCATGGGTCTTGTTCCTTGGTCCTCTGCAGAGCTGCTTTGTTCTTATGGCTCTGGGAATTTTTACAGCAACTTCTCTAACGTGCCTTACGTTCTGTGCCTTGCTTACTTGCAGCCACCCTTCAGCCAGGGAGGCAGCTGCCTGCAGCTGAGGCTTTTTAATTAACGATTCCCCAGTTCAGGTGCTGAGAAACGAATACAGAACAGCTGAGATGTGTTTTTCTTGGGTTGTGCATTTGTAGGGTTGTGGGTTTTTATTTCTTCAGTCAGTTTAAGTGCTTAATCTAGGAGGGAAATGAATCGCAGGGTGTTATTCAGACTCAGTTCTTAAGTTTCTGAGGACTTGTTATCTCCACCCTAATACGTCTGAATCGCCCCCATACCCCGAGGCAGGGAGCAGCTGAATAATCCCCCAGGCAGACCACAGCCCGAAGTGATAGGACTTGGGAGGCCAGTGTTGTGTTTGCTGTCTGCATGCCCCTGCTCTCAGCCGGCAGTGGATATCCTGTTCAACAGCCAGTGATGATGTTTGTTTGACAGAGTATTCGGGTTTAAAGGTTTTTGTTTGTTTAATTTGGTTAAATCCTTATTTTCTTCTTTGTTTTTCTTAAAAGTATGTGGAGGGGTCATTTGAGAAATACCTCGAACGACTGGGAGATCCAAAGGTAAGGATGATCTAGCACATGCATAGATATTAAAATCTGACGTGACCAGAACAGGGAAATAGTTGAATGTTTTCAATACTGTTTGTTTTTTGCTAGATAGACCTCAGTCCTGGGGTTTTGTTTCCATAGAGAATATTATGTTTTTGTAATGAGCATTTGTGTATGTGTGTGTCTGTTGTAGTGGTGAATGTCTGTGGGTGCAAAGAAGGTATCTGTGCAGACTAGATCATAATGCTGAGGCCTGTTCATAGGCTTTATTTGTAGCTGCAGTATGGGCTGCATACCATATCGTGTGTGTTTATTGGACTCTGGGATTCCTTTTTTCTTCTTTACCCTCAGGCTTGAAATGTACAGTTCTAATTCTTGTTTCTTTATACTCTTAAACTAGAAAGTGTGGTGAATGCTGCAGTCTGAAACAATGCTTAGTAAAAAAAAATAATTAAAGAAAGCCCTAAAAAAACAAAACAAACCCCCATGATTCTTAAGTGACGTCCTTAAGAGTTGCTGCCCAAAGTAGCACTACCTTTAGCCATTGGTTTGGTAACCGTGGCCATTCCACATTGGAGAAATATATATAAATATTATTTTTTTTCTGGGAATTCTAATGTCTCAGCTCTCAGTCCGTTGTTTATTTGCTTTATCTAATGGAATTTATCTGAATAAGGTTATCTAAACTAACTGTAATTGTTTCAATGCTATGGAGAGCTAGTATAGAGGTCCTAGTGTTGAAGATGGCTCTGCTACCTCTTATAATCTCCTAATCCCACATAGGAAAGTGCTGGCCAGCTGGAAATAAGTGCTTTATCGGTGATCTACAAGTAAGTCTTTCTTTTTAAGTTTCATTTTGTTTTGAGCTGTGAACTGGTTTGAGTTCTCGCTGTTTTCCACATAACCTTTTGTTTGCTGCTGGAGCGCTCATTTCTGAAGCATAGTAAGAATGCAACCCTAAAGAAGTTAATTGAGTTAACTTGTAAATAGTGCCATCACAGCCCCCAGTTCTAATACTGTGCATTAAGAGGCAGGTTAGTTTCCAGCAGTGTTTGTTATTCTTTCACTAGTGTTAAACTCAGTGAAGTGTTGCCTTTCAGTAGCTGAAGAATGGAGGGCTGGTGAAGGAGGTAGGAGTTCTGTGTAGTAGAAGCTTACTGCTTTCTTCGAGGGCAGCGTAAGCCTATACAGGTGCTGGTGGTCTTGTTAAAGATGAATGCTGCTGTCCCTGTACATGCACGATGATTTCCATTGATCAGGAAAGGAGGAACACATTCTTTGCAGACTGATTCTGCTTCCTTGCTGAAGGGACAAATGGAACTTTTGCAAGGCTTTACTGGTTTCCCGTATTGAAGTTGTAATCCTTCTGAAGTGTGATGGAATCATCTGAATTGGTTTTACTGCCATTAACATTAACTTGATCTAATATGATAGGTGTAATAACATGTGATTAGATGTAGCTGTCCTTTCCAGGTGCTTTTCCACCAGATGAGTATCATTTGCTCATCTAGCTATTGCTTTATGATAGCACTCATTTATCAGGGAAAATGTTCTGCTTGAGTGTTTCTCTGTAGAGAAGCAATGGATTATCCAGACTGCTCCTTTCAGCCTTCATCATAATACATTTCTAAAAGTGCATTCTTTCAAGACTTGTTTTTCCTCTGCTTGCCTAGTCGAGACTTTATTCTGTACCGGTACCCTGGAAGGCCACCCACTTATGCTACAGACAATGGCTTTGAAGACAAGGTGAGGAGAACTGAGGCGATTTCTTACCCCTACCCCTGACTCCTAGATACCTCTGGTCCCACTTAGTTGGGAAAACTTGCCGCTGGAATTGTGCTCTAACTCAGTGTTTGCTTGTGCATTCAAGAACAGACTCCCGAAGCTGGCTTTCTGCTCACAGCAAAAGCACAGTTTTTGCACAAGAGTTAATCAAATTGTAGTAGCTTTGCTACTGACAGTGGATTGTGTGCTGTTCCCCTGTTGATCTATTTATAACTACAGCTCATTGTAGGAAACGAGTCTAATTTTAATGAGAAGAGGTAACATCATAATTCCAGAATTCTGTTTCATTCTTCTGAATTTTTGCTGAGTGAAAAAACACTTCCTAGTGGAAATTGGGCTGATGTGACTAGATATAATGAGATATCCAGGTTGAGTTTCTGAAGAGCAGAATGAGATATACACTAAGTACATGCTAAATATTGCTTATGTGAGAAGGCATTCTCCCCAGTCCTGCTGCCTCTCATCTAAAAGTCAGCTGAGATCTGGAGGTTTTCTTCCTGAAGAGGGGATGTTGACAGAAATGGGTTAATGTAACAAGTTGACTCATTCAGCTGATGTACAGATAGAGTCCCATTAAGAAGGGGCTAATGGAACAGCTTAAAAAAAAAAAAATAAAAAAAAGGAACTTTGACAAGAAATGCTCTGTATTCCATCCCATCTGACCCCTCTTGCTTTTTTTCTGGAGTTATATAGATGTGCCCTTGCAATTATGTGAATAGCTCAAGTGTGCTGCCAGTGAAGTTGCTGCAGAGTAGATTTCTGGATGGGCTATTATGTTTGCTGAAATGGTGAGCCTGTTCTGAAAGCTGTGCAGCTTTAGCTCTTCTGTTCTTGGCTAATAATACTATCTTTATGTGGGCTTCACTTGTACCTAAAATGCATTTTTTTCCTCGGCATAGCTTAACCTAACTCCAAAATCCACTAAGTTTAAAAATCAAGCAGCATGGTCTAAATGAGCATTTGTCCTCAAGGGTTTTAGCACCAGGGCTTTTGTTAAGAGTTATCTGCTGTTAGACTACACTACAGTTCTTTCTGGTGTTACATATTTCACCATGAGATGAGAGACTGTTGCTAGAACATAAGGCATATGGAATTATTAGCCCTGGCATCTCAGCTCCTCCTGGGTGGCTGGAGGCATCCTTGCTGGCGCTGTGCTTACAACAACTGTGTAGGGGCTGTTGCCAGCTGCAGTTACCTACTAACAGTCTTGTGCTGAGATAGGATGTGATAGCCTGCATCTACTTTGTGTATCAATGCGTATGTTGTAGAAAGCATGCAACTTCTCAAAGTTCTGCAGTGTAATGCGGACTGGTCTGAGCAAAGCTTACTAAAATGTATTGAGGGCTAGAGCAGCAGGTGTTCTTCTGGTCCATCCAATGGAGATATGTGTCTTCGATGCACAGTATACTTCATAGATTCTGCATTTGATGGCTTGTGTTTTAATGGTAGTTTTAAATGGTAACTTAATTTATGGCAATTACAAATGCTATTTTCTCTCTTGAGCAATTGATGGTTTCAGAGTTGAACTGGAAACAAACACTACCTATTGTTTAATGCATTGCGATATATAAAAGAATGTTTTATGTTTATATAGTAGACATAAAGTTTGTAAATAAATTCATAAACTCCAGTTTTAAACTGATCATACTTCTCTTTCATATGTATCTTCAGAAGATTTACTGTTTTCTTAAGTTCACATTGTCTATAGAATGAAATAGCATTGCCTAGCGCTAGAATATTCAAGTAGGAAGTGTTAGGTTTTATGTCACTCCATCCTTAAAGTTTTTCTTCTTCATTTTCCCAGATCCTACTGTGCTGTTCCGGCAATGGCCATTATGACTCTGTATATACAAAACAGTTCCAAGCAAATGCTGCTATTTGCCAGGGTAAATTTGAAATTACTGTATTTTGTTTTATTATGAAGAACTGTGTGTTTTTGTATGTTTATAGGCAGTGCTTACCAGAGATGCTACCAGAGATGTTAAGGGCAAGAGATGGCGGATCATTTTTTGCGTATTAATGTACACATGCTCTCAGTATACTTATCTGTTAAGTAGGGTAATGAGCCAAATGCCCTCCATATGTCCCTTCCCACGTGAATTATTTTATGGTCCTTAATTAAATATAGTATTTGTAGTATCTTGTAACAGTAGATATTACCTGAAGTTATGCTTACCTTAAAAATCGGAGTTGTTGTGCATCTGATATTAATCTGTTTAGAACTTTGTCTTGATTTATCCAGCTGTGTTATATGAGATCCTGTACAAAGATGTGTTCCTCATGGATGAGGAGGAATTAAGGTCTGCAGTTGAGATGTTTCGAAGTGGTTCCAAGAAGAACAGAAACAGTGGCTGTCTAGAAAGTGAGGATACGAGTTTCAATTGTCTTCATGAAAAAGTACCCAGAAATCCACCAGGAAAGAGGTAGTATTTGATGAGGGGGTGTTGAAATAAATAAAGTTTAAAACCTTGCTAAGGGCAGTGGGTTAGTAGGCTGATTTCTCCAAGTTCCTTTGAACATGCATGGCACAGGCTTAAAGCTGAAGTCTGTTGTGGAAGAGACTGTACTTTCTTTAGAGCTTGGAGTTGTCATGGAATTGGGCTACTGGCTGTGTTATATTTGCATGCAACTTTGTAAAATGAATGTTTGTAAATAAAATGGTTGCCCTTGTCATCAGATTACTCTTGGTGAGAAACTTACTAGCCTTCTTTAGCTCTGTATAGGCAATAGTTTATTGAGAAAATTAACTCTTTGTATTTTTTCCTTAATTGAATTGTACCCCGTATAGACAATTAAATGGGGGCATCACTGAAGTCTGTTGCATAGCTTGGAGCCAGGGGAAGAAGCAAGCATACCTACTGAAAACCTTGCTATTCTTTAATCAGTCACCGCAAAGGCTTTAGGCATAGTGTGTTGGTAAAAGTTTTCAGGTGCTGTTGGCTTTGCAGTGCCTGGAGTAGAGTGCTGTAATGCTCAGCAGTGTGAGAGTTCAGATCTGTTCAGTGGGGTTATCTTCATCCTTTCCAAATGCAAATAGGAGCTATTGTTAGGGGGTAGGTTTGGGGGGTGGCAAAGGTCACGTTCTTATAGCTAGGAGAAGATTTGTTCTGAGCTCCCTTACAGCCTTTGTACTCTGCCACTTGATGGCACTATGGTGCTTTTTTTTCAGGTTTTGTGAAAAATTAGTTGATTTTAACTGTTCTTGCATCTTTTGTAATCTTATTTTAAATTGTTTAGAGGTGATGACTGGGAAGGCAACGATACTGACAATCCAGTGGAAGATAAGTTCAGACAAGGCACTGAAGAAGCAAAGGTTTGGCAATTAGGGAAGAATTTCTTGTGTGTGGTTGGGTGTTGTGTTTTCTCCTCCTGTTGTTGCAGACTGTTTCCCATGTTAGGGTAACGTTTCTACTTAAAAATAACTTTCTGAAAGCAATTCGCTTTTTTTCCCCTTTTTTCCTTCTGTCTGCCCATCGTTTGATTCTTGCCAGTTTTTCTTGAATTGGATAAGCCTTGCTCCTTTCTGAGGATCTCTTGTTCTTTTATAGCTGATGTTTTGGCTTGTTGGATTTTTTTTCTGCTCCAGAAATTAAGTTCAGCAGATGCTTCCTTGTCTGTTCTTTGCTTGTCTGAGAAGTGGTTTAAATCGGTCTGCTTTCATTTCGAGCATAGTGTAAATATCTTTGGAACAGGTTTTTAAAAAGCTCTTTAGAGGCCTGTTTCCAGATGGAGCAACTGGAATTCTCACCAATTTGGAGAGGTCACGGCTTCATTGGTCTAACTAGTTTCACTCAAAAAGAATTGAAGGAATGCCGAGTGTTACTCTTAAGCCTCTTTTTGATCTTTCTGCGGTCTGTCAGCTTAGCTTCTGAGCTGAACAATCCCTAATGCCTGAATTCATCTTCATATTCTTGGGCTTTATTCTTCAGGCAAATATAGTAGAAGTGAAAGTTTGGGGGAATTTGCGTGTGTCTTAAAATGGTCCATAGCTGTTGGAAGAATAGAGAGTACGGTGTACATTTAAAATGTGCTTGTAAATGACAGTCCATTTCAACTCTTTTTTTTTTTTTAGACTCCAGAAAATTCCTCGAAAATGCCTTTTCCCTACAAAGTGTTAAAGGCTTTGGATCCCGAGATCTATCGAAATGTGGAGTTTGATGTTTGGCTGGACAGCAGAAAAGGTATCTTTAAATAAAAAAAATCCACAAATCCAGTATTTCTGCAGTGAGCTCAATATTGAATGTATGGATCTGATGCTTTTGACACCTTCTTTTAGTGCAGCTGAGGTGTGAAGGATACTGGTTAATCCAGTTGATTTTTGTAGGCAATACATCCTCTTACTAGTAGCTATTTCTTGGTTTCATTTCAAAATACCAGTACTGTTCTTGATGCTGTATAATGGCTATAAGGCTGCTATAAATCTGACACCTGATGCTTAATGACTATAATGTAGGAAATACCAGGACTCTAAGCAGAGTGCGGAGCAGAGTTCTACGTTACTATTTTGTTGTGTTGGAAGTCATCCAGATTTGAGTCTATAGTTATTTATTTTTAATGGTATGCCTGAGAATTCCTAAAGAACTATTTTAGATTCAGTGTTCTATTGTAATGAAAGTCTCAACTTTAGCAGTGAGTTTTCTTGCTTCCCAGCTTTCCTGGGCTTGAGCATCCTAGAGAGATTTCATGGTCTTTGTAGCTTCAGTAGTTGCTGTTTTATGGCAATATATTGTGGCTAGTGTGTGATAATTTACCAAGAAAAGTGAATTTTGAAGTCATATGGTCAATGTTTGACCTGGAGCGCTTTGCATGCTGGCGATCTCCAGAATTTTTACAGTTGCATAACAATAATGATGCTCATTAAATTCTTGGAACAGAATGTAGTAACTAATTACCTGTGTTGAGTACTGATACACAGAGAACCTGGGCAAGGAACAGAGGAGGAAAAAAAAGAAGTGATTGAAGTCTGCAAACAAGGGAAAATACAGGAATATTGTTTTTACCTGGGTAACGTTTCCTTTTGGCCAAGTGTTACCAGTACTCTGGTGAGACAAGTCCATTGTACTTAAGATTGGTATTAAGTGCTGGATTAACACAGTACCATCATAAAGGGCACAAGCATTGCAGTAAGTAGGTCTACTACTTCATCAGCTAGATATTGTTAATCTCCTGTGACTTAGGTAATTATGGTCTAAGAACTAGAGTTACTTCATCGTTACCATGAGGAATGATGATGTATGTGTAGGTCATGTTAACACAATTGGCCTGTAATTAGGAATTGGGTGCCATCATGAAGTACTTATAGGGTACTTGAAGAAAGAACGGTATTTTATAGGCTTTTTTATTTATTTATTCGTTTGTTTTTAGAGCTTCAAAAAACTGACTACATGGTGTTTGCGGGGAGACAGTACTATTTAGGAGACAAGTGTCAGGTTAGTACTCAAAGGAGATTCAGTTATGGTAAATTACTAAAACTACTTCAAATAGAGTATGGTAAGCCATGAAATGACTTCATAGAATCTGCCAGGGCTTTTCTCATTTTCTTCCTTGTAGCTATTAATCAGATCTTAGTTTTTAATTAAATTTCTTTCCTAAGGTCTTTCTTTAAACATTAGGCATGAATGAAAAGCTACTTGGAAATTCATTGAGAACCAGTGATACAAATAACGTGAGTGCTGATGTTCTGGACTGGAGCTCAAAATGCAAAGTATGTGCAAAACTGAGGTAGCTGTCCATTAGATTTTCACTGGGAGTCACCAGCAAGTCTGCCCAGTCTGCTTCTCAGTGGAAAAATGTAGCAGGTTTCTTTTAAGTAACTGAGAGGGAAGAGAGGGTGAGGAGTGGCCGGGAAATGCTGAAAGCAAAGTCAGCTTTTCTTTTGTTCCCCTACTGTATTTAGTGAAGATGTACCTTGAGATCACTTTGAGGTGGTGCTGATAACTCATTTAGTGACTCCCTTCTAGCTCACTGGAGCTTTCCTGCTTTATATGTTGTTCTGCTCCAGGTCTTACATAGTGGTCCTCCTTGCTACTTATCTGGTTGACACAGTGTATGAAAGTAAGTTAGAAGGCAGGAATCCATCTTCTTAAGCCTGTTTTACAGGAGTTTACGCACTGCTTGCAAGACTGTTTCTTTTCCTTCCTTTCTTAAAGCTGTATGGTGCTGCCTATCTTGCCTGCTCTGTTAATGTTTGATGTTCCTGGCCCAGCTCATAATGTGAAATCATCTGAGAGCTAGGAACTTTGCTGTTAGTGGTTTGTAGACAGTATTTGGTCCCTGATACTGTTTGTTTCTTTCAGAGCTTCCCTTGTTCTCCCTCTAGGTGCGTCTGGATCCTGGAGGTAAGTATTACAATGCTCATATCCAGGAAGTTGGGCAGGATGGCAACACGGTGACTGTTTTCATTGAGGAGCTGGCAGAAAAGTAAGCAATCTGGTGTCGGTTTCAAGTCTGAACTTTTTATAGTGGAGTCTGTGTAGTCACAGATGGTTAAGATAGGGTTCTTTAGATACTTCAAGGAGAAAGGAGGCTTTGAAATAAAGTGTGGAGATTTGCTTCCTTGCTGGTTATCACTCTTCAACTAAGATGATGTAGGACAATTTTTCTCTTGTTTATAATCACATAAAGCATCATAATGTTTTTTGTTAAGTCTTGTTCCTCTCAAGAATCTTTGCAGATCGGGCATAACTCCTGGATAGCAAATTACTCTCTGCTACCAGTTTCTGAAGCTTTTATGTTGTAATCTCAAAAAATAATGGATGTTTATGATGAGTCTCATCACACTCACCACCTTGCTGTTCAAAGCATTCGCCTTTCTCCAAATCTGCAGTTAGGCTTATCTACATGTTGCAGAGATTCTGTCTCGTTAATTGCTTCCAGATAGACTTCTGAAGGCATACCAATGCAGGGGAAAAGGGGATTTGTGAAGTCAGTAGCACTGGGACTGAATCCTACCTTACCTTTTCTAATGTACAGAATATACAAGTAACAGTAATACATGCAGAAAACAAGATATTTTTATTCCCCCAAAGCTCTCTACAGTCAATGATTTTGCCTTTTTCTATTTTCTTTTTTGTAGTGTTACTTCAGCATATGTTGCTGTGTTCCTGCACGTAGTATATTCCTGCAGTGCTGCTAACATGAGTGTTTCTCACATAGGCATACCGTTCCTTTGGCAAGCTTAAAACCAGTGACACAAGTAGCACCTGTCCTTGCTTGGAATGTGGTTCCCAGCCGAAAAGGAGGAAGCTATCAGAAAGGTGGTGGATACTTCTCAGGAATAGGTTTGTACAAGTTTTCCAGAGGTGTTCCTTCCCTTTGGGGAGAGGTAGGATAGGGAAAGATGAATGTTAGCAATACCAGGCTTTGGATGACGTAAGTGACTTAAACTTGGCCTGTGATATAAAATCCAGTTGTGACAAGGACTTCATGTAAAGTGATGCTTCACACAGAAGGATGAATTTCCCTATATAAAATAGCAAATCCCATGAAAGTACATAGTAAGGTTCATGTTGCTCAGAATTTTGAGAAGAATTTTGACATTTGAGAACCATTTATGAAGACTAGATCTGTGAACACACTGTGAAGTATGTGTGATTTGGCCTTAGAAGAGATGTGTGGAAGGGCTGGAGTTTTGCTGTTAAAGTAAACAGGGATTGTATTTGTTTGATTTAGATAGTGGTTTTCTGATTGAATAAAAGTAGCCTTTGTGAAGGTGCTTTAAAACTGCAAATACTTGTTTGATCAGTTGAAACTGGGAAGGTGTTAATGGGAGTGAGATGCTTGTGTTCTGCTCGCTGTTCAGAATGCATGTGAAGTTCTTCAAAATAAAGATAGGAAGTTTGTGTGTTTTGGATACTTCCTCCCTGCTGTGGAGTAGGCTGTTGTTTCTCTTTCATACATCCAAATAATGACTCTTCTCAAATGATATAAAGAAAACATAGCTCTAGAAGTAAGCTGCTTAAAATATAAACCTGTGTTTTCTGTCCTTAACTGAAACTGCAGAAATGGATGTGAAAACACGGAAGAGATTGCTTAAGAAAGTTCGTGGAAAGGAAGTCTTTATGACAATGGCTTATAGTAGGGGTCAGCCAGTTCTCCCACCCCGGCTACAGCATGGTGTTCCCTCAGGGCGCTCTCCTCCTATTCACTGCTCACAGGGTGGTGGAAACATAGCACCTTATGGACCCTATCATCCTCAGAATCCTCCCCAGAGGCATAACCGTGGATTTGGAATGCCGAGGTATGAAGCCTTGAAAACCCATTTGAGATTACTGCTTGTTCTCTGTTCTTGCCATGGATTAGTTAGGAGAGAGCTTGTGCTATTTAATAGATAAAACTATAGAAGAGTTCCATCTAAGAGGCACTTCCTGGTAATTGCACCTTTTACCCTTTAAACTTAGGGGATCTGCCCGATTTATAAACAGGCACAACATGGTTGGCCCTCAAATAGCATTCTACCCCAGTCCAGGAAAGAGATGCTATCAGAGCTATGACAGTTTCTCCTGCAGGTCACGGTAAGTGAATACAAACCTCCTTACAGAACATTGTACTAAAAGAGTTGGTGAGGGTGGTGGGAGAGGGATGTAGAGGGCTGAGTGGACTGTTAACGGCGCAGTATTGAGCACTGAGATTACTGTGTCTTTCCAAAGAAAAGAGTTAAAATTGAGCAGCAAAACTGAGGTGAAAATCCAGGTAGCAGCAGGTAGCAGTGATTTTTAACCTTCTTTCTCTCTTTTTTTTTTGAAGTTCATACAGCCGTAGCCGCCGTCAGATGCAGTGTGTGAATAAGGAATGTCAGTATGGGTTTGTACCAGAGAATGGAGAAGAGCCTCAAGGATCAGAAGAAACAATAACTTTCTATGAAATTGAAGAAGGGGATGAAACTTCTTTTCCTGCCTTAGCAGTAAGTTACAATTGATGAGTATGTTGTTTATTTCTTGGAATGAGCTTTAGCGTTAAGTATGTTTTAGGGGAAGGGAAGGCTAAAATTGGAATAGATCCTGTAGGCTCTGGGTAAAGCATCCATTTTTCTAGGCTTGTCCCGCTTTCTGTCCAGCAGCATTTGTTTTATTTTCTCTTTAGCATGTTTTAATAAAGGTGGGGCCATATTTTTGCTTCCCATAGCAATCTGAAAATGAGATTCGGGGGAGAAAAAATTCCTTCCTACTGTCAGTGTCTGTCTGATTGTAAATATTGTGGGAGTTAGTACTTGAGTTGTTCTGCTGCACTCTTAATCTGTGGTCTGAGTAACCAGTTTCAGGAGCTGTACAGTGATAGCCTGGATAATTCCTAGGCAGCCACAGTTGAGATGTTTTGCTCTAACGTTTCTGAAACTTGTTTTTTTCTGCTACAGAAATGAGAGAAAAGTCCAAATGTAGCTTCTTTTAAAACAGGCTCCATAGTGTGCTTCTTTCATCTTCAATCTAATACATTTTTAAACAGTGAAATCAATCATCTTTCAGTTTTTATCTAATCTTAGTGCAAGTTACACTTGTGTTTAAATAAATGAGAGGGTGAATCTGCTCAGGGTTCTTTCAGCAGCCTTTGTTTATTCATCTGCTTGTATTAAATGTGTGATCTTTGCTCTTATTTCTTCCAAGGCTGTTAAGGAGTTGGGGCATTATCTTATAATACTCCTT
Source organism: Excalfactoria chinensis (assembly GCF_039878825.1). NCBI lineage: Eukaryota > Metazoa > Chordata > Aves > Galliformes > Phasianidae > Excalfactoria > Excalfactoria chinensis. The sequence goes on from NC_092828.1 coordinate 73,146,751, forward strand.
TTCCTTCCCCATTCCCCCTCCCATTAAATCAGGATAGATCTCTAGCTTGTTTTTTCATCCCCATAGCTAAGCTGTCTACCTGTGGCACCCAGTAAGTAGTTTTTCATGTTTGTTCAGCCACTTTGTTAGTGTCAAGGCCAGAGTCTCTTTTCCTTGTGTCTTCCTTGTCTCCTTCACTGAAGGAATTTAACATGCCCTGGGGACAAACATTTGTTGCAAAAAAGTCTGCCATCCTGCTAGAGGCCTGGTGGGAGAATCTTCTGACTTAATAGCCGTACTTCACCCTTGGAGATCTTACAAGCCTCTTTTTCAGTCTCATAGCTGTCCTGTCTTCTGAGGAGAGTACTGAATGTCCGAGTTATTATAATAAGAATGAATCAATTTCTTTTACTTAGGATTATGAGAAGTATATGTTCGTCCTTTAAGAGGACTTAAGATTGTAATTGTCTAGCTAAGGGCTGGCTTCTGTACAAAGACAAACTACGTGCAAGGCTTTACAGGAGTCATGGGAAATGTGAGTGCTGCTCTCCGAATATGTCAAACACGCATACGTGGGTACAGATAGTGCAGACGCCAGCTGCCAGCCACATGATGGTTTTGGATGAACTCATTGGTTGTTGGTGTGGTGGGAGTTCCTCAAGGTGAGGAATACAGGAGTGTATGCTGGAGGTAGAGAGTCCTGGTTGCTTGTGGGGGTCTGCTTCCTCTTTTTCAGCTTTGGTTGAACCTAGATCAGAGCTGACTAAAATCTAATTGAGAACATCTTGACCCTTTCATATAAGAAAACTGTAGGTCTTCAAAAACAAATTTTGCACAAGATGTGAAGCGGAATGAAAGGTAAAAGAGAATTATGTCCAACTAACTGATCTACTGCACATCGGCTGCAAAGAGATGGATGGAGGGACTGAATTCTAGTAAGCTTTGGTTACAGCAGGTTTGGTCTTCCAGCCTGTTTCTATTAGTGTGTGCATTAAACCTGGAAAGTCTTGAGCTATTTATAAATGCACGCTTCTTATTTTGCTTTTCAGGGCCAAGGTAGCCCTACTGCAATTGTCCACAGTCCAGCAGGTTTTTGGGTAGCTAGAAGAAGCCCCAACTCAGTTCCAGCCAACAAGCAGACCCTGAATCCCTCAGAGGAAGATGTAGAAGAAACGAGTGAAAATGGTGAGTTCTTAAAGAGTTCATTATCTTTGTCTGACTTTAAAATTAAGTCACCGTTCTGTTAAAGTTTGCCAGAACATCGCTGTTTTGATAACATGGGTTTGCAGCAAGGCAAACTGCTGTGTGATGTAGATTTGGCAATAGCAACCTTGATACTGCTGGAATAGTAAAATGGGGAAGAAAAAGATCTTGGATCTTGCTATTTTCCTGCATGAAACAAGATGATACTGAAAGCAGTTCAGTTAATTGATGCAGTGAAATACGATTTCAGTAACTTCAGCTTTAACTTCTACTTTTCTGGAATCAAAGCTTTCTGTTCTCTCCCTTCCAGGGAAATTTCATGAAGAATATCTGTATGCCCCTCCAGGTAACTAAAATGTTAGGTTTTACTGATACTTCATTTGGTGAATGCACCCATTACACCGTGTTTAAAAGTTTCTGAACAATTAGATGTAGTGCTGTATTTTTTATTAACTTTGCCCATGTCTTTCAGATCCAGACTGTGAAACTGCAACAGTGTTTGGTTCAGCAGAGCCTACAGCAAACTTGGTAAGTGTTAGTCCCTGCCTGTTGGGATTTGTAATCCTTCAGGTGTGTGTAATGTTCTTATTGAAAACTGTCCTTGGACCCAGACTTACCACAGGAGGTCAGAAGCTGGTTTTGGCACAAAGGATTGATAGTTTCACTTCTGTATTCCTCCCCCCATCTCCCTCTTCTTAATCCGTGAGGGTTTTTGTCTGGGTCTGCAAGTACATCTAAACTGTACTTTCCATCTTTCCCCTCTGCAAACTGTCTGAGCACTCTTTACTTTTCTTCCTTTTCTGTTTTAGAAAGCACTTGCTTTTGCCATTCCACTCTTCAAGTTGTGTCTTAGTTAGTCTTATTCCATTAATGTGTGATGGGAAAGGTGTCATCATTGATGGAACTGACATTGAATTTTCTTATCTGAAACCAGTCAGTGGCTACTTCTCAAGTTCTCCATTCTGAACTACAGTGGGTGTGAAAGGCAGTCCTGTGCATGTCAGAATAAAACTGATCTTTCGTGAGTTACAAAAGAAGCTTAGTGCATGAGTAGTTCATAACTGGGAGATTCGTAGAAATCCATTGTTTGAGGTGTCGTTACTTCCCTGCTTCTGAAATGGAACATTGTGTGCTTTGGGATCCCTGCAGGAAGAAGGGCCAGTGTCTGTGTCACCTCAAGATGGAGTGGCTTCCTACAGCTATCCCCAGAAGGTAGCGTGTAGTACGTGATTGTGGTAGCTCTTTGGAGAGATGACTGCTGTGTTTGGCCTGTTTGGGATTTTATTCTTTCTTTGTGACAAAACCATGTAAGAGAGAATATAATCCTCCATAAATAAAGCGTAATGGAAGGGTGGAAAGTTGCATTTGCAAGTTCCTGCAACTTACTGTTATTTTTAGGTCAGTACTTTTCAAGCCAATTTTTAGAGAACTTGGATAAGTTGGTGTCTTTACAACTCGAACTTCCAAAATGCATTTTTGTGAAGTGAGAATTTCTTAAATCTGTGATGGTTTCCATAGTTGTTGTCAAAGCCAGCTGTAGAGGTAGTGTACTGAACGCTCTCTTTTGCAGGTGATGGTGAACTCTGCAGTAATCGCTACCTCCGCAGGTGTTAATGCTGCTCCACCTACGGTCTTCTCAAATTCTGCCTCCACACAAGCCAGTGTCACAACAGCTGTTCCCCCACAAACAGCAATTCAACCAGTTCTAGTCTCTCCCACTTCTATAGGGAGGCCAGGTAGGGTGTGCATGCTAAGGCTTTGGTCTTGGATGGTCTGAGCTTTCAGTTGCCTTCTTCCCTCCCACTTTCTTTCTGTGTATCCAAATGTGGAAAGTGACTTGGCAATGAGGTTACAGCTACTGATGATGACGACTTTCATGTTTCCATGCTTTGAAGGGGATGCTTGCCTCTGAATTTGCATGGCAATTGGAAGTCTGCTCTGGGGCTGTTTCCCTCGCCCCACCTGTCTTTACCCTTCAGTGCCAGGTGTTTCACTAGCAGGTTCCTTTTTAAAGGCAAGTTCATGGTTGCTTCTCTATGTTCTGTATGATTAATTTCCAGTATGTCGGGCTACTGGTGTAAATCTCAGGGTTTTATTATACCTTCCAGAAGAGCCACGAGCTTGAGCATTGAATCCAGTTCATTTTGCGAGATGTTTGTCTTAAGAAAAAGACTTTCACTCTTTACAAAGAGGATTTTTCATGGCTTCTGCAGCTCTTTGTTTGGCACGAGGAAAAAAAAACCCTCCTTCCACATTTCTGTTCATTTTTTTTCCCCACTTGAGGGTTCAGTCAGCGCAGTTCTCTGTAAGCTGTCTATTTGATGGCACCTTTATGAGGAACCTGCTGGTGTTCTAGAGATGTGGGCCACCTAATAAATATTCAACAGAAATTTGTCTACAAACCAAACTTTTGCCTGATGCATCTTGAACATTGCCTTATTTTTGTGGGTTTACTGTGATGCTTTTGATGGCTCAGAGTATTCTGTTCCCTGTTGTTCTAGGACAGATAATTATGTAAGAAAAGCCTGACCTACTTCTAGTATGAAGAACTGATTGAAAAAGAGACGTTTGTTCTTAACTGAAATACGAAGCTTGAGAACAGACAAACAGCATCTGAAATTGGAACCTTCCTGTCTGGTTTTAAAACTTCTTCTGGGCTTCTTTTAAAGTGGGGGGGGAAACAATTACTAAAGAGAACTTAAGTTAAAGTCACTGAGCTGAAAAGAAGTCCAGGCCTGACTGTGTAACTTACCTTTTTCCTTTCTTGAATAACAAGGCATTGTAAACCTGACTTTTGTTTCCTTCTAATAGTACCAGTTTCTTCACTGCCATTCCCAATTTATTCAGCTCCTCTTCCTCCAGCTAGTGAGGTGGGAGAAGCTGGTGCCATTCCTCCACCTTACTCTTGTGATCCCAGTGGCAGTGATCTGCCAAGAGGTAATGAAGATGTTTTGTTCTTTCTATTATTGCTGCACTTTGGCGTGCTTCTGACTTGTGTTGTTTATGAACCTGAGCAGAATACCTGTAGTGACAAGAAATGGCTCCCTGCAGCTCACGGGTGGATAAAAATATTTTAGATGCTTATGGTAAAAAATCCTAGTTATGAATAGTAAGCTCATATCGGGCTTAAACACGATTTGCTGCATCAGACAAAGTTGCATCAGACAGCATAGCTTGGTAAACAGTGCAGCAGCAGTGCCTGATTTGGGAGTTTATCAGTATAGCCCCTTCTTCTGTCATTGTGGCTTCCAGGATGCAAATTGGGCCTGGAGTATGCAGGATTCTGTTTTAATAACCCAAAGATCAAGCCATCTGCCATCCCTGACTATGAGTTAAGTGCCTCAGATATAAGAATGACAGTGCTGCTTATTATTATGCTATGTGTCTTGCTTTGCTCTAGGTAGGAATGCTCTGAGGCCCAAGTGTGCCACTATCACATCACTGCACACATCTCAAAAGGCAGATAAAACTATTGTGATGCAGTGTCTCAGCTGATAAAGAATTTCATGGCTCTATGTAGTTTTGGGCAGCTGTAGAAAATCCTTTCTTCCCTGTGCATATCCCCGTGCTCAGCCTTCTGATGGGGCGCTGGCTCAAGCTGCCATAAGGATTAAAGTTTTGAAGAACTGTAAAAGCAGATTTGGTTGCTCAGCCTGCTTGTTGTGATGGCAAGATTCATTTGGTCATAATGTTGTGCTCAGGCTGGAGCACAGATGCTGTGGATAAGTGCTGGTGTTCAGTCATGGCTTACATGTGTTACAGTTGCAGCGAGCACAACAGCTTCAGCTGTCCTGCCTCCTTTGGCAGGTAGCATCCAGGGAGGCTGTTTTTGGCAGTACTGAGGCTGAGCTAAAGATGGGCTGCAGCCTGCACTTGAGAGCAGCAGTGCAAAACTGTCAGCTTATGTTTGTTGTTCTTGTACTGGGTCTATCTCTGCACATTGGCCAAAATACACATGTTTTTTTTATGTATTCCTCCCATAGACTGGAGAATGTCTGCATGTGTTTCTGTAGCCATCTAGAGACACAGAGGCTGTGACTGATAAAAGGCTTACCTGTAGCTGGAGTACCTGAATTTACAGCTTTCTCTGCTGCTGATATGAAATAGCCTTTCATTCAGGGTTGAACAAGGAAAAGAACTGCCTGCGTAGCCATCGGGTCTGTAAAATCCAAGCATTCCTTTTTGAATGCTGCAGTTTCTGACTATCTGACTCGATTTCTTTACCACCACCCTGGAAAAAGAAAACAAAACCAACAGTGTGCTCTTGGAACTGGCTGTATTTCAGGTGTTTGGCAGTTCTGAGTTTTACTGCTTCAGAACAGAAAGCATCTGACTTTTATTCTGAGATCTGTTTGAAGATGGAGCATCAGATACCTCAGTAACGCAAATTGTTTTCATGCTCAATTCAACATAACTGCCATTAAAGTAGTTTCATTGTCCCTGTGTGGAAGTTGCATGAAAGTACTAATCCTGGAGGGCTGGTTTTTAGATAATATGAAGAGCTACTGCTGATATCTACAGTTCATGTAGCTGCATCTGGTGGATTGTAAAGCAGCTTTTTGGGCCAGAGTGTTAAGAATTCTGTCAGTTGCATTTACCATGTAACATGTTTATTTTGCCAGCAGTTGATCTGGAAGTAAGCAGGATGCAAAAACTTTAAGGCATGACTGCTCGAGGTCTTCTCTTAGAGGTATTGCTAATGCGTTTTGCAGTAACCCCTTTGCTGGTATTCTCAGTTGGCTGTTTCTCAATCTTGAGCATTTGACTTTCAATTTCCCCACTGCAATATATTCTAGATTATTCTATATGCACACCAGATTATTCTATCTGGTGAGGAAGGCAGTGCCCTAATGTTCATTGATACATCTGTGTTCCAGTTCTCAGGGTTGATCGAGTCTTTTTAATGATGTTTAGGGCTTGTGAAATGGCTTCTGTTAACACAGCAACCTTGGGTATCTTACTCCCACCTGTTGTGTTCGAAGCAGCTGTGAAAGCCGCTTGCTGTTAGAGTGTTCTGGACACTGCTCCTTTCCTGTGGCAGCATTCAGGATTGATCTGAGCTACTCAGCTGAGCAGCAAACTTTGGCCTTGTGTAGCATGAGATTAAATTTTACCAGTAGTTAGCATGATCTTCATATTTTCATGCCAGGGCAGTTAACTTCTTCTGGCTTTAACTGTTATTTCACTGTTGTTTTGTTATACTGAAGACTGACTTGATTTCTAGACATCTGAAAGAGGAATATAAACAAAAACTGTCCCCTACTGTACTGGCTTCTGTTCCAGAACTCCCCAGACATCAGTAATTTCCTCTATCAGTTGGTCACTTCAGTTTCCCAGCTCCTCCTTTGTACCGCTATTGCTGCTATGAAGCAGCTGTTTCATTCACTTCTTAGGCTTGTTTTGCATATATTTGCATAATCAATTGAAAAATCAGATTAACAAAATCACCTTTCCAAGGTGGATGTGGTTTTTGGCTACATAACTAAGAAGGTGACATTTGCGTGAGCCTTCCAGTTCTTTTTAATATTTAACTGGTTAATGTCAGAGCCAAATCAGCAGCCCTTTAGGCTTAACACGGATCCTTTCTTGTGTTTAAGTGGATTGTGGCCCGGTCCAATCTGCTGAACAGCAAAAGAGTTGTGAATTGGCAGAAGAGGAACCAGTCCTCATTCATTTCAAAATAGGGGTTTGCATTTCCAGTTCTATTCCTGTTTACAGCAGACAACAATACTCAGTACTATAGAAGAGCAGGGCTATGAAAGTGTGTGTGCGAAGTAGCAGAAAAGTCATTTGGAGGCTGTAGTTGAGGGAAGAGCAGAGATGGTAAGAAGACAGCAACGCTTCCAGAGTTTCCATATAACCCAAAGTTGAAATCCTTACTGGCTTGTTTATCTCAAGTCATTTCCCTGCTTTGCTGCTTTGATTTTTCAGGTCCTCTCAGTACTAAATCAGAACTAACCTCTTGCTGTGGAATAGGTGGCTGTCCTTCCTGAGCCTTTAAGACAAAGCATTAAGACTGAGAACTGAGTTTCTTATGCACGGTTCTGGTGCTGCATCATGGATTTAAAACATGCTCGCTTCTCCTCTGCTTTCACTGGCAAACCTGGAAGGTTTTAAACAGCTTCACTCTTCTGGGACTGTTTAGACTTTGAAAGCCATGCTATGCTTGGCAATGCTTTTTAAAGTTCATTTAAGCTGCTGGGGTTGCTGGGAGCGAGTTGTCCAGTATATTGTACATACATCTAACTGAATTAGCTTAAAGATGCAATATTGATAACAAGCAGTTAAACTCCAAATATACTCTTTACCCTCAAAACATTAAAGAAAAAATAATGCTAAGATAGTTACTTATTGAGATGACTTAGAATGTTCTGGATGTATGTAGAATTCTTTTTGCTCATCTGCTCTTTAATGCCATATCCTTTAATTTCAGATACAAAGGTCTTGCAGTATTATTTTAATCTGGGATTGCAAGTAAGTGCTTTTAAAGTGAGTACAGTAAATTGCCTGTAAAAACTGCTGCTTTTCTTGACAGATGTACTGATGTATTTAAGGCTTCCAGGTGTGCTAAGTGTGCATACTGTGTAGATGACGATTATTACATATAAGCTTGCTTGGAGGTGATTAAAGTATAGCTCAGGAACAACGTTCTAACTCAAATTGTAAAGCACATTAGTATGTCTGGTTGTTTACTCTGATTTTTGTGAAGGATGAAGAATAAATATCCTCTCAGCGAGGGTAAAGGGGAATATGGAACTACTGGGAAACTTTGTCTGCTTAGATGAGATATCAAAGGCTGTTTGAAAATGTATGGTTTGAGTCCTGTAGGATATGCACGGCTCAGACCAGTTAGCACCAGTTCTTTGCCTTGGGAACCATTGCTCTGCTAAAGAACACTGTCTGTAACAGTTGTCTGTGTACCAGCAGGCACGGGCAATGTCAGTGCTGGAACTCTGAGAGGTAGCAGCAGTATGCGAGATTCTTCAACTGAACAAATGGAAAAACCTCCTTGAATATGGCAAAGTTGATTGTTGAGAATCAAAACTCCCTCTTAAAAAACAGGATAGAACTGAGTTGGTAGTTGCAGCTATTACAGCAAATTTTCTGACACTGCGTGCTTTTTTTTCTCCTCCTTCATATATAACGTCATCCTCTTTGATATGAAACTACTGGTGATTTGGAGGAGGGATGGAGACTGTGTGGTTACATGTCTGACCTTGTTTTCTTGTTGTTTTTCTCCTCAAAGTACTATCACCAGAGTTACTGGCATTCCATGGTCTATGTGCAGCCAGTGCCACCAGCATCATCTGTGGAGGCTTATCCAGCATATGCTGAGCCAGCTCATGTCCTGGATCAGTCGGTACCTCAGCTCTACGATGCTGGGCGAGCTGAGGTCCAACATGTTCCCCTTGATGCGCCTACAAATGGTGAGTATTTGACTATAAGACCACATACAGAAATTGTGAAAAGTGAGGTAATGGCTTTCAGACTACAGCTGCTCCACAGGAATTCTTTCTTGCATCTTTATAACATATAGGAAGCATGAAGTTGGGAGGGCATAGTGCAGACATCATAATGGGTTATCATTAGTTGCTTCAAATAATGCTGGAGGCACTCTTGTAGCCACTGATGCCAAGGGCTTTTTAAAACCATGAGAAGTAAGTAGTGGTCCTTTCTAGGTTTGCACTCACTGAACTAATTTCAACTTGGGGGAACTTACTCTGAAATCACATTGAAGGAATATCATATTGCTCACTGATAAGCTAATAATTATGATATCAAAATAATGCCTGCTTTTAAGGTAAAGGAGACAAGTGAGTTTCAGCAAGCCCTGAGTATTGCTGCTTTCACAAGCATTTTGTCGGAGGAAGACACTGCAAACCTTAGCTTGAGGCTTCGTGCTGAGCAGTTACCTCTGAATAATCCTTACTGATGGCTGCTTCTACTGTGTGGAGAGCTCCAGCAAAACGTAGCTTCACATAGCTGTGCAGCCAGCTTGTAGGTAGACTTGGCAGTAAGAGGATTGTATTAAATGAAGAAAAAGCTGTCAGAAAGGTCAGATCCCTGCCTCGTGAAAATCTGTGGAATGTGGCAAATGATCAGTGTCGGGAAGGAGCGCATTGTAACAGCGCTGTTGCTTAGACACGTGCAGGCTTAATGCTAATAATGCTTCAGCCTGTTCATCAGGCACAGTTCTGTTGTGTAGATTAGCACCCTCTGGTCAAAGATTAAATAGGCAAAGAGCGTATTAGCCCCTCACCGGAGTCTCTCATGAAAAAAATTCTTACCATTGGAGAATACTGTTATGTTGTTCTTAAATGGGCTTCAGTGAGAAGCTGGGTAAGCTGTCCTCAAGTCTAACATGGAACCCGTGATGCTTTTGATCCTGCTTTTTGGAAAAATATATATGGGCCTGAAATTGTTATCATCTAAAGGCATTTTTTGCTTCTGGACACCAAATAGTGCTGCATTCATGCTGATGAAAGTTGTAAATAAGAGTGAAAGATGGTAGTAAATGTGTATCTTTTTCTTTTTAAGGTAACTTTCAAAACGTAGAGCCTCCAGCCCTGTCCCATGGCATGGTGTATTACCCGGTGGTGTCAGACCCCTATAGTCAGCCATCTGCTCCAGGGTTTGACCCTTGCATCTCTTTAGTACCCGCCTATCAATATATCGGTTCGTGGCATTCAATAAATCCACCATATGGAAATTCTGCACGAGTTCCTAATGCTGTAAGTTCTGGACAGCTGCACCAAGTCAGCTATGTTGCCTCACCTAACCCTGCGATGCCTTATGTGCCTCAAGGAATGTAAGTCTGGGAGGGTGTAAGGTCACTTCTTGCACTTAGTTTTTCTCCTGTCTTTTTTTCATCGACTTGCATTGTTTTGTAAGTCTTTGTTTGTCTCAGTGGGCTGGGGTGACTGATCAGATTGCATTCAATTCTGTGTTTCTTGCTAATGATAATGAGCTTGACAGGATGAAGTTTTAGTAGTTCATCTAAGGCAGCATAGGAGAGGAGTATCCATAAACTGCAGTGCAGGGGAACACAATGCATGTATTAGATTACATTAAAAAATGTGTAAAAACAAACTGTCACTAAGGGAAGTTGCATTACGTACCTGTGTGAGTTGGGTACACCGTAGCACTTAAACACGTGGTTCTTGTCCAAGCACAGCTGCCATTACAGACACAGCAACGAATTGGGTGCAGAGTTGGTTCGAGGACAGAATTGTTTGAGATGAGTTGGTGTTCAGATTTCACAAAACAAAACTTGTTTTGCTGTTAGTGATCACGTATTTGTAATATGTGATTTAATTCTCTGTTGGCTTCATGGCTCCTAAAAATGTAAGATATTGCTTCAACCTGTTCTGCTGTATATCGGTGTGTATTTGTAAGATACGTTTTGTGAAAGCTGTTGCACGAGTGGTGGTAGTTCTGGTGTGTGATTAGCACTGATAGCACAAAATAAAAGCATCTAACCCATGGAAATGCGTGGTCATTCATTACCGGTACTTTATGTTCACGACAGTAAGTCACCCAGCAGGCAGCACTGAAGAAATACTGTCTTGTGAGAGGTGAGGCTGCTCCTGCCTGCAATGGCAAAGCATGGTCTTTTTTCAGCATGAGACTGCAGCGGCGGGCTCTCACTGCTTCTGTCCTCCACAGAACCTTGCACTGCATGTGCAGAATTACTGCGTGGGGGCTGCCAGCTGGAGCCTGCTCACAGCTAAGGGCAGGGTGGTGGTACTGCCCTGTGCTGGGGTAATGAGCTGGGGCACAAGTGCAGGTTAGAAGAGCTTGGTACCAGAGTCCCAGTAAGTGAGCAAAGCAATCTGTTTTCCAAGGCTTGATCTTTCTTTCACAAGTTCAGCATTTGGGTCTTGGAGCTGCTTTCTGAAACACGGCTGCCAGATTTTGTAGGGGACTTGAGTTGTCTTCATTGAAGCACAGCCTGCGTGGGGGGGACATATGGTACAGATAAGGAGGTGCTGTCGGTAGCTTCAGAAAGTGGCACAGTTGTTATTTGGTGAAGTTGAAAGTAATTGTGTGTGTGCCCCTGCTACTGCTCTGTGACTTTATACAGCTGAGTGGGGATGAAAAGAGGAGTGACTGTACTAAACAGAGGGGGGAGCATGTTTCCATCGGTATACCTGTCATGTAAACACGGGATGGGACCAAAAACAGCAGGAAAAAGTCACTCCTGACGGTTTCATTTGACCCTATTAAGACTCATAAGGCTTTTTTCCCCCCTGTATTAATAAAAGCAGTTATTCTTTTGTCTAGGGGGTTGTATGCTTGACTTCTGTTTCTTCAGATCTCTAATTACTGCTGTACGTTTAACTTGGGGGTTTAATGTAATTCTTTGAGATGGAGGAGCCAGAGGAAGAACCAAGTTGTGATGGAAGCAATCCCTGCTAAACCAGTGTTATTTTGACCTGCTGTACTGTTGAGCTGGAGACCACCAGGACTTCTGTCTCTTTGAAAGAGTGCTCTTAACTTACACGGGCCTTTATGAGAATGGGGAGCAATGCCACACGTTTTCTTACTGACTCAGAAGTTAATTCAGTAGGTAACCTCCAAAGGGAATCTGGAAACCATTTGACTGATGTTGTGCACCTGAAGATTGAGTGGGTTGCAGAAGTGCACTCTCCATCATGGAGTCATCAGATGCGTTTCCACTTCAGTCTCGAGTGCCATCATCTGTCATATCAAACAGTTGCTGTTAGCGCTGGAGTGAGTCTCTGCTTCAGCAATGAATAATGCCTCTTTCCTGACACGGTCAGTGAGACAGCCTTGCTTTTTCCTTTCAGTGCAAATGGTTATCATAGCTGGGAGTCGTGTTTTGTCTTTCAGTGTTTATTTGTCTTCAGGAGTCAGCTTCTTCCCTCTTAGAAATGCAGACCAACAATTGTGGCAGGGAGTCGAGTTTTTCTTACCCTTCTGGTAGCTGGGTTTTTGTCAGCCGCGGCATTATCAGCCCTGTTAGTCACCTCAACTGAGGTGCATTTAAAAATGAAATATCACGGTGATTTTTACACTTGCAGTCTGGGTCTGGTGCACTCACTCACAGATCTGATCCACAGCCAGGCACCTCCGCTGTGATGTTTGTATCGGGGGCTGCTGAGGCTCAGAAGCAGTTCTTTAAACTAGCATGCAGGGGCTGTGGGAGCAGTTAGCGTGCTGGAGCAGGTTCATCCCCGCCCTCTGTATGTTAGAAAGTGATGCTGCTGTATTACAGCATAAAGTTGTACTGATAAAAACACACTGAAGTATCGGGGGAGGGGGGTTCTAAGAGTTGCTGTTGTTGGAGCAGTGGTGTCGAGGACCTTGGCTTCATTGAGAGCATGTGAAGGCGTGAGCAGCAAGATTGGGGCTCAGGGGATTTCTTTCCTGTGAGGATCCTGGTGTCAGTCTGGTGATGCTCCAAAACCCTCGTGTTGGAACCAGACCAACGCAGTTTCATGCCTGCCTGCATCGGGTGTGAGCAGGGGAGTGTGGTTTGCAGCTGCGTGCGTATTTTGGGCATATTATTGTGCATCTGAGTGGAGGTACAAAGTCTTGAGTACTGATTTCTGATTGGAACAATAATTCCCTTCAGATTGATTTTTTTTTTCCCCTCCTTTTGGTTTCTAGATGTATGTTGCATATTAATGAATCCTTGAAGTAGATTTGATCCTGAAGTGCATTGGCATCGTGTATTTTTATTTTCTGGTGGCTGGATTTTCAACTTCCCAAAGGGAGAAGGCTTGTGCTGCCAAGCCTGTGCCAGTCATACTTGCCACCTTCTTTTCCACACCACCTTTCTCTGCGTGAAAGGCAGCGGCTCAGAGTGGAATATCACTTGAAGGCTGTGGGAAGGAGCCCTGAGCTGGTTGTGCCACAGAGCACTCCTGGCAGTGCGGGATGAAGTAGGCAATGATGTGTCGTAGCTTTCAGGTGTGGACTTCATGTATTCCGCCCTCTTCTAACCTGCTACAAACCTTTCTGCCCTTCGAAGGAGCATGTTGTGATCCAGCTATTTGCCTGCAGATCCCCCAGTGCCAGAGCACGCGTCCATTCCTGAGCACCACGCAGTGGCGGCGTGCTGCAGCCTGTGCTGGCTGAGGGGTGCTGGGCCATCGGGCTCCCTGCAGGCAGCGAGCCGCTCCTCCGCTTGTTAACATTCTGTGCAGCGCTGCTGTGTGCTGGAGGCACAAGTCTCCGGAGTCTCTTGAATTGTAAAATCCATCTGTTATTGAAGGTAATTATTACAAATGCTGTAGAGACTAATCGTGCTGATTCTGCCTGCCGGCAGCATTGTCCTGCAGGGCTGTGCTGGCTGCCATTCCTGTGCTGTTTTCCCCATGGCTGTGCAAGAACACCAAACCGACTCCTATGGCTGTTGCTTTTCCAGCTCAGTTGTTTTATTTTAGCCTCTCTTTCTCTCTGCAGTGGTGCTGGAAATCCTTCTCGTTTATAAAACCACGCTGTCAAAGGCTGCATTATGTGTGGGAGGTGCTCGAATTTTAAATCCAGACCCACAGTTCAAAGTGACCGACCGCCCTTACGAGGGAGGAAGGCAGAGCTCTCCAATTAGAACTTTATGGCTTTGAAATAAGATCAGAATTTAAACGTTTCAAGGCAGAGCTCCTGCCAGCCGAGTCACTGCCGCTCACATTAGCGCAGAGCAGTTCAGTCAGCATTAGCCACAGGCGCTGGGCAGCGCTCACAGCGCTTCAGTCGTTGCCACAAGAGTGCTGATCTGCAGCAGCAGGAATGCGTGTCTGAGCCCTAACAGGGTGTTTTTACACACTGAACTCATTTACGGTGTCCCATGTATTCCTTTTGCTGAACGTTGCTTCCGCTGGAGCAGGCGAACACTTTGCCACCAGCATAACACAGAGGTTACACCAAGGTAAGAGCCATGCGTGGCTGTGACAGCTGCTTGACATCGCTGTGCTATGGAAAATGGTCCCAAGAGAAAGCGACACGTCCTGCAAGGATGAAATGAGTGGACCTTCCACCTCCCTCTGCCCTCTCCTCTGGGTATTTTTCCTGTTTCCTACCCTGCCTGTTCGCATTCAAATTTCAAACTGTGATTTCAGTCCCCTTTTTAAACCGGTTTCTTTTGTATTTGTCAGAATTGAAAGCAAAAATGTTTAATGTTTATGGTGATGATGTGGGCACGTGGTTTGTGTTTTCAGGAAGTGCAGTAAGGAGGAGATGGATTATACTGCAAAGCTCCGTCTGCCTCAGCTCACCTCCCTCCCTCCCCGCTCCAACCTGGTGTTCTCTGCTGCAGCACATCCTTCTATCCCTGCAGTCACCGTACAGCACAAGGCACTTTCAGATGCAGTTTCTGTTTCTGAGGTGGAGAGCACAACTAGAGATTCAGGGTGCCTTAGCTTTGAAATGCCAGGTTTTATGGTAGGATGAAGGAGTATGCGCATCTAACTCTGAAAAGAAAAACAGTAATAATAAAATGGCATTCTCGTATCCTTTGTGTGTCTACAGCTCTGCAGCTGAGGACTGCTGCAGTCCTGGGCTTTGCTGCTGCAGCTCTCTGTTCCCACGCAGGGCCTTGTTGCCCACCTTGTGCTGGGATCATTGCGCTTCAAGGAGAGGGGTGCTGCCCTTGTCTAACTTAGAAAACTCCTGTTCTTCTGGAGGTGTGAGCAGCGGCTCCTGGCGGCCGATGGAACTTCACCCGCTTTGAAAAAGCTTTAATGAGATCTGCTTGGAGGAGCGCTTCACACGGGCAAATTACGGTAATACAGTTGGGTTGTTGCTTAATGACTCTTTTACGCTATTAGCTCTATTGCTGCGTATTCCAAAGTGGATGATGTAGTTATGCTGGTCAAAGGATATCTGTGGGGAGCAAATTAAAATGGAATGATACATCCTTGCACTCCTCTGTATTGCAGTAATGGCATTCCTGCGGTGCATTATATTTACCAACACTCAGTGTGGATTTGCTGCTTTCTATTGCAGAGAAGGTGTCACGATGGGGGTTTTCCAACTTCTGCACAGTCAGGTGTTGCTCAGCTGCTGCTTGGGAATGCTTGCTCAGGTCTGGCCGGCTGACTTCAGTGCAGGTAAGCAGGGCTGTACCACGTCTCTTCATACAAACACCGGCATAAATCTATAGCAGTGGAGCCCAGAAGTGCTCCTTGAGGAGGCTTCCAGTGCAGAAGGTGGTAGAAATTATTAAATGTCACGTGCTTTGCTGTTCATAACTGTTTATTATCAATAGGTAGCTGGAAATGTTACATCCGAAAAGGTAGAAACACCTTGAAGTTCAATAGGCTTACATTTTTTTGGGAAAAAGAAAAAAAAAAAAAGATTAAACGCTGTTTTTCTTTTCAGTTTACAGTTAAGCTAAAAATACACATAAAATAAATAATTTTATTTATTATGTACATCGTTTCGTTTTTACATGTTACATGAGGGAATGACGTGGAATCTGCACTGCGGACATAAAAGGTGCAAGTAGAAAAGTAGGTAAAAGGGAGCGTTTGTTTTTGCTTTTTGCTCTGCCCTTCTCCATCCTCCCCCGCCGTCGGGGTGGCTGCTCCCACCTAATGGGTGAATGCTGAGGTCCCCACTCTGTCTCCACTAAATACGCAACATTCTCTCAACCTGAAAGCTCTGTTGCCTGGAAAAGGCCATTTGATTTCTGACCAACGTTAAATGAAAGAAGAAAATCCTCACCTTTTTATTTTTTTCTTCTTATCCTGTGAAATAAAACGGCACCTTCAAACATGACCTGCTGCGAAGCTGCTTCTGTGATAGCTTTTGCATGAAGATTTAATTTGATATTAAAACCGGACTGACTGAAAGCAAAACAAACCCGCAAAAAACCACAACCATTTCCAGTGTAAGCCCAATTCTCCAGGGCTTCCTGAATAGCGAATTGAGTATCTACACATCTGCAACCACCCTTTGCTTCTGAAGGATCCCTTGCCTTCTAGTTTCCAGAGCCACCTTGTAAACACATTCAGTAGGTTTTTTTTTAAATAAAGCTGTACAATACCTCAAAAATAGCTACACCAAAAAGTGCCCCTTTGCTCCAAAGCAACTATTTATAGTCAAAAGGCATTTCATTCTGTTGGCGAAAGGTATCACAGTGTTCTGTTAGCTCACGTGCCAATGACCGGCTCTGTGACTGATCACATCTCATTCTAAGCACGCTGTTTCGTCCGGCTTAGAGTTACTGCTGATGGAAATGCTTTAAATGGGTGGGGAAGAAATCCCCAAAGGAAAGAAATGAGCCATGCTGCAGGAGGACGTGCCAGCCAGCAGGATGGGCAGTGCTGTTCTCCATAGTTGGTGAGCTGTGGGTTGTGAAGGCTCTGTACGTAAAGAAAGAATGCAATGGTCAGGTTGGCCTCAGTGTAGTGGGCAATGTGAGCTCGGTGGGGGTCACCGCTGTTGGTTTTGGGTTTTGCTTTGCACACCTTATAAAAGCAGGGCCTTGAAAAGCAGGCCTCCCTGAAACGTAACACACTGTCAGACATTCGAAAGATGTTTTTGCCTTTTAAATACGCTACTCTTAGATAAAGCATGTTCTCTTTTTAAGAGTCATTCTTGATCATCCGTTTACTCCAGAGCAGCGGTTATTCTGGGTGGAGGGAATTACGCGAACGATCTATAAATGACTTGTTTGTACAAGTGTAATGGTCTGAAACAAGGAAAGCGGTGTGAAAATGAAATGGAATTGAATTGTAAATGGTTTGAAAATACATTAACGTGGCCAGCCCAGAGTGCCTCCCACTGCCTCCAAAACTCAGACAGCGATTGATTTTTATACTTGTGAAGTTTCAAGTTACACCTTCTCTGAGAGCTGCAGATTATTTTGGCAGCACTTTATTTTAGATGCTACTCTAGTGGGCTGATTTATTATTCACTGCAGTCTCACTGATTCCAATTAATTTTGCCTTTGTGTGAATGGAAAGCGCTGATGCTTCTGGCACACCTGGCAGGTGAGCTGAGCTGCAGCCTCAGGATGGCACAGGGAGCCTCTCTGGAGGGAGAGAGCTCTTCTCAGTGCGTCCACCCCAAGGGAAGCTCCAGAGAGTTGTTGGGTAAGTCACAGTTTCCATCATTTCTGGGCAGCCTTAGTGGCGTTGGATGGCTTTGCTTTTTGTCCTGCTCCATCCATTCTGGATGTCTGTGGAATTGTAATGGGGCTGGGGTGATGGGTGATGCTGCTGTTCTGGAAGTCAGCCTTGGAGGCTGCGCACGGCCTTCTCACGGGCACATCTGTGGGATACTTGGCACGCTGCAGTGGGAGGTGCCTAAGGGGGAACTCAGCCAAAAACGGAACCTTTTTGTGGTGTACGCGTGTATTTCTGTGAGATTTCGGCCTTTAGAAAAGGGAAGACAAAAAGAAAAGCAAAAGTGGAGTTCCAAGTGGAGTAGGACCTATGCCTAACAGCTATAGGGCAGTTGGTGTTTGCCTGGCTTTTTGACTTGGTGAGACAGCCCCGGAGTAAACAGGATCCCTGCTTACGCTATTAGTACTTTTCCAAAGTGGAGGTTCCCTCATGCTCCTGTAAGAACACCACGCTCCTGGGCTCAGAACGCTCGCTATGCCCTTCCCGTGCACATCAAACCCCAGTGCTCCTCTGACACAAAAGAATGTGATGTTTTCCTGAAGCCCAACTGTTTTTACTTCTGTGTGCACATAAACAGCACTGGGCTGACCGTGGAACCTCCCCGTGCCTGGAAGTCTGTTGTGACAACCAGCTTTAACCTATTCAAAGGGTAAGGTTTTATGTAGGAATACATTTCTATAAGTACTTACAGTGGCAGTTTCTGTTTAAAAATGGTTACACGTATCACTAGAAAAAGGGTGAAGCACAAGAACAGTAAGGTGACGTTCCGAGTGAGACATGTCACAAGACCAAGGAAGTCAGCTGAGGCTCCCAGGTCTCTGCTGCAGAAGTGCCCTGAATTCCACTGGTGGGAAATCATGCTTTTTTTAATACATGGGAAACTACCTTAACAGACATAGCAAAATCCTAACCTGAATTAGTCTTCAGAAAATAAAAGTACGTACCACTGCTATCAGTATTAACTGGTTACTGTATATAGCGCCTTAAATTTGAAGATCTGAAAGTGCTTATAAATAATGAACTAACCCCCCTGCGAGGTAGGTAAGTAGTATTATCCCTATTTTACAGATGGGGAAACTGAGGCATTAGAGAGGCCGCGTGACTTGCCCAAGGTCACAGGTGAGTCAGTGGCAGAGCTGGGAATGGACCTCAAGTCTTGGCCAGTCCTGTGCTCTGTCACTGCATGCTGCTTCTGTAGGGACCACATATACAAACAGTTGAGTATTTACATATATACCAGTACACGAATAATATACAAATACAATTACCCAAATAATCTGCGGAGATGTTACTTAACTTCTTATTTCTAAAACAACTTCAGTCTCTGACCTGAGTATGCTGCCTCCTCCTAGCTCTGTGATGGTCTGTGTCTGGGGGTCCGACTGCCTGCTGGGGATCGTTTGCAGGTTACAAAGCCAGGTGAAAATGATGTCAGTGAGGGGAGAAATAAAGCTACTTCGAAGAGCAGGAAACCTAAAGAATAGGACAAACGATCAAGACGTACTTGATTCCAAATTCCTAGGATATGTATGATGGTGGTTGTTGGAGCACCCAGCACAGAGGCCAGGCATGGGCCAGTTTGTGGCACAGCTGTGCACCCCGAACCAGGGAATAGGTGAACTCCTCACAGAAGATGCTCAGTGTCCCATAAGCTCCTACCACAGCTGCTTGTACAAACAGCAGGGAGATGCTTCAACCTTTCCTCCAAAGGGAAGAGTAAGAAGATGGAAAACTGTAAGTAAAATCCCCAATAGTCTGACTGCGGGTGATTTTAAAAAGGAAAAATAAGACTGGGATCAATCTAATGTATTTTTTTTTTTCCACAAGGTCTTTTAGTTTCTTCCTCTGACACTCCTCCATAACAGTAGTCATAGTAATTCACGAGCTGCTCCAAAGCCTAACACTACAAAAGGGGATGCATAGATGCAATCAGGCAGTTTGGTCTTTTGGGGAGACCAGGCTGCCAATTTAGCAAACTGCTGGACACGTGTATTCATCTCTTAGCTAAAGCAAACAGTTGTGTTCGGTGTGAAAGTCAGCTCAAACTAGTTCGTAGCTGGGAAGTATCTGAGTCATGAAACAAATCCCCCAGGAGCTGCAGCCCAGCAGCCCCGTCATGTTCCTCTCCTGTAGAACAGAACGCTATCGAGAGATTATTGCAGTGCTTTATCCATCATGCCATTACCATGTGGCAGCTCCAACCCCTGCCCTTTCAGGACACAGCAGGAGGCCATGACTCACACGGTTTGCACAGAAGGGATTTGCGTTACCCTCTGTCACTTCTTCATTTTTGAGAGGCATTGCTGCAGTTATTTGTGTTCCGTTTTGAGATTTGTACCTGTTAATGTAGGGCTGAATCTGAATAACATCATTGAAGCGGAGCCAGCTCCAGTGTGCTTCATTTGTGGAAAGCTTAAAAGCCCTTCTGCTGTCTGAGGATGTGAGCCCTGCATCTGCCCCAGCCTCCGACGCAGCTGACATCATCTGCACAACCAAACTGGAGTGCTTTGTGTTCCTACTTGTTACACTGCTAACGTAAAGATGTGCTGCCCTAGAGTTCATAAGCTGCACTATGCTTAGGTGAGTGATGAAAGAATTCAAACCCTTCTCCTCGCTCCCTGTAGCAGCTCACGTTAATGCTTGTGCTTCCAAAAATACACTAAATTAGATTTATTAAACTGTAGGTTCTTATTGTGGGCTGCTCTGAGAACCGCATTCAGCTGCTTCTAACTGCAGCTCTCATCGCTGGGTTTGTATCGTAAAAGACAGAACTGCTGGATTTCTCACTGAGCAAACAGCCAACTGCTTTTGACCCCTCCGATTTTGCAAGTCTCCTTGTGATGCTTTGCTCAGCCTTCCTTACAGGAAGAGAAGATGCAGCTCTCAAAGACTGCTGCAGTTTATTCATAGAATCATAGAAATACTCAGGTTGGAAAAGGCCTCAAAGATCATCAAGTCCAACCGCAGCCTAACCAAAGTACCCCAACTCCAACAACCCTCTGCTAAATCATATCTCTGAGCACCACATCCAGATTCACACAGAAGTGCTTCTTGCTCTCATACCTCGCACATCTTTGGGTTGGGTGCTGCTAACAAGGAGAACAGAACATTTCTGAGCCTCTCTTCCTGGCTGCTCTTTTTCCTTAATGCTGTTGCTTGCCTAAAGCCCTGCTTTTCCCCTCACGTTCTGCATTCAGAGCCTCCCATGAGCCAGGCCTGCCAGCATCTGCAGGTCTGCTACAAGAGCTGTTCACACCTTATCTGGGCTGCAGGCATGTCCCATCATGACCATTAAGTTGTGCTCTATCAGTGTCCACAGGAAGATCCCAACAAAGCGGTTGTTTTCCTTAACAGCTGGAGAGAGTCAGATCTGAAACTCAGGCAAAGCATCATTCCCCAGGCATCCCAGCATCTCATTTATGCAGGACTGCACTGCCTCTGTAATTTATGGCAGTATCCCTCAGGATGTACTGCAGCCCACCTCACCTGCCCTGGGAATAGAGCCTTCAGCCTGACAAAGCCGTGGTGTAAGGCACAGCCATTTCTCAGCTCCTGGTCAGCACTGGCTTCTTCCAGGCAAGCAGCCAACTAACAGCAGCTCTGAAGCATTATCGAGTGCCAATCATCTCTGTATCTCAGCAACAGCACACAAAGTCCAAGGATCACATTGTGAAAAATCACCATGTCAACCGTTTTGCTCTTGATGGGGCATCTTCTCCCCTTTCTGATGCTCCTTCGGACACATGCAACAAGGGGAATGCCTGGACAGGGCCTAGCAGAAATGGATGGGGAAAATGAAGTGAAAAAACAGCATCGGCAGGGTAACATTTCCTTTCCATGCTCCTTTTTGTTGCACCTTAGAAAATGGGCCACAGAGACATCCCAGGGTGCCAGATGCAGTCTGGGCTGCTCTTACTTCAGCTGCGTTTCAGGTGTGTAGCTCTCAGACCCAGGGAGCTGCTGTACAGCAGGTGGATGGCTTCTGCCTGAAGCATGACACTGGCTAGGGAGGGCAGCAAAACGCGAATGCAGCAATGGAAATAAGAGCAGGTGGTTTACTATCAGGTGAGGTTTAGGGCTGGGTTTTGGTTTACTGTAAGTGATATGAGAACCACACTGAGGTTTCTGTCTCAGGCAGCCACAGCTGGTTTGGGGATGTTCATCAATGCAGAAGTTTTGAGCAAGGCCAGGCACTGGCTTCCCCTGCCTGCCCCACTAAGAGGCCATTCTGCTCCCTGCCAGGGAGTTTCTTTATGGCAGTTAAGTAAATGAGCAAATCATAATGTGTTCTAGTTGCATGATCACAGGTGCCTCTTCATCAGTAACAATTTACAAGATGAATATAATGACCTGAAAAACACGCTACTGAAAGAATCAGAGGTTGTATTGCTTAAAGAAAACAAAAAGCCAGTTATAACCTGAAACCCTTCCTAAAAAGGTTTTACATATGATTCTCAGCCTCCTGCTAAGCCACCGCTCACCAGCTGGATGTGCCGATGAGGAGTCCAAGCAGGATGCAGAGCTGATCACATTGGATAGCAGCAGTGATAACCCAGCGGTGCTGGGATGATGAGAGCACTAGAGAAATCCTCTACTCTGCCACTGGTGAATCTGAATTATGTGGGATTCGAAGACTGCATCTGAAGGAGTCCTGCGGTTTACAGTGGCTTTATAAATGGTGAAACCTTCCATTCAGTTTTTGTGAAGGTAAAAAGAAAGTAAAATGAAATCATAAGAGGTGCAGATAGCTACAAAATAGGCTAACAGAGTTTTACATTTGTTTCATCCCGTGGACAGAAAGGAATTTGTAACGCTGAATCAGGTGAGAGCAAACAACTACAAATAATGAACTAAGTTTTCTAGCAGGTGTTAAGATAGCCTTACTTATAGCCGCGTTGTAACATGGTCCTCTTGCCCGTCTTTCCACTGGTTTATAAACAAGTCACAAGCCTCTCCCCATGAATCAAACACATCCTCTGATGAGTCTAAAAGTCTGGAATTAGAGGAACAAATACTGGAAGCACAGTGAAGGGAGCTGGTACAAACCACAGGGCACTCCTTGCTCTGTCCTCTAAGTCTCGTGTTCCCACTGTAGTCTACCTCATTGAGGTTAATTTCGCTTTTGGAGCAATTCTCTTCTCTCTCTTTATCAATCTGAGAATATTTGATGTCTTTCCACATGTAGTGTGGCTGAATAATTCCATCTGAAATAGTGTACATGGGCTCTGAATTTGCTTCAGGTACATGTCCATTCATCTTGGAGAACAGCAGCCCCAGTCTCTTAAAGGACTCTTTCTTGGAACTGGAAAGCCTCTGAACTCTGTTTCCATTTCGGATAAAGGAACGCTTACTGATCCCATTGCTTTTTGGCTTCTCTTCCACCATATCAATCCCAGACATGGTTTTAATTAGTGCCGATACATTGAAGTCCTTTTTTTTGTTGGCTACATTGAAAGACACGCTCTTGACTTTGGGTTTTTCTCCGGCGCTATCCTCATTTGTTTCATCCTTTTGAGACACCTCTGTGCTACTGGTAGAATAACTTCTCCTCTGTGGCTTCCTGTTTCCAAGGAGGTCAAGGACTTCATAGCGAAAACTTGAGATGTCCTGTTTTAATTCCTAGGGCAAGAGGAAAAATGAGGTACACTCAGCAGCATTATCTGTGAGGTGAAAGAGTGACCGCATTCTCTTGCTCAGGGGTACGCAGAGGGCTGATATCAGGTCATGCTTACAAGAACACCACACAGATCTTTATTATTTGATGACAGAAAAAACAAGATGTATCATTAATCCTGAGAACCGGAGAGTCGGCAAGATCCTTACCACCATAGGCTGCGGTCCAGCCTTTCTGACCACCCCTTTCTCTCCCTTTCTTCCTGCTTGAGCAATGGGGGACAAGCTGAAATAAGGCATTTTATAGAAGTGATGAAAGTGTTGGAATTTAGAAATACTACAGGAATTTTTTTAGCTGGCCCAACTTTAATTTTGTTTACAAGTGTTGTTTGTATCCAGCGGTCCGGGATTAGGAGTGTGATGTTGACACAAATCAAGTGCTTTGTGCAAAGCCTTTGTCTACACAATTCCACATCTGTGGAAGTGACCGTATGAGAAGGCACCTGAATGAGGAGTATTTTCTGCTCAAAAGAAACCCGCATGCACACTGCATATATATCCCCAGCTCCAGTAATGGTTGTATTTCCACGTTTCCTAAATTAGTGGGAACTCTTCAAGCGTCTACTCAAATTAATATGATTATTAATGAGAAAGAAAAAAGTTACCTTGAAATTTTCTTCAGTTAAGCCTTCATTGGTTTTGGAAGTTCTTATCATTGCTGCAACGTATCTTTTCACAAGATTTCTAATCACTTCCTGAAATGAGAAACACAACAAATGATTGGAATTCTGGCTCTGGGCAAATTCTGCTCTTAATGTACTTCTCTGAGCTGTGACTGGCAGTGGTTCTCCCTGTTTTGCTCTCTTAAAATGAATTAACAAAAAATCACCATTAGCAGCGTTTATACTTTTCATCTTGAAAGCTATTTTCTGTACACAGAAAACACTCCTCCAAACATTTCCTTCATTTTCCCCATTCCAGAAATTGTGACAAGAAGTCTGAGTACCACCAAGCATTGAGATGCTCTCTGCACCACGGCGATACTGAGAGGTGTTTTAAGAAATCCCTGTACCTGTGAGCTGTAAAGCCAGGAAGCACCAAATGAACGCTACCGAAAGTGATCATTTTAAACATCAGCTCCAGATGCAAATACTCTTTAGAAAACAGGAGATGCCTAAAGTAAGACGAATTATGTATGTATGGCTTTTGACAGTATAGCATGATGTACACCTAACATTCAGGAGACTTTTTTTTGTTCTTTCAGCATGCTGGCGTAACAATTGCATTGAGTTCAGGTACTGAAGATGGCGTTTTTCATAGTTTCATCCTTTCATAGGATGAATTTAATGACCTCTTGATAATGAGCAGGCTGAGAAGGTACAGGAACAGCAGAATTCAACACAGGAACCATTCCTCCTTCCTAAGCTGCCCAAAACAGAAGGAAATCTCAACCACTGTTTGATGTAGGATTAGGGATAACTTGCAAAAAAGAAGAGGAGCAACTTGGGAGGTCTTGTGTAGAAATGCTGCAGAAACAGTTATAATCAGGATGAGTTGGCAGCATCATCCCTCTGAAGTCACTGCTGATGCAGCCTTTGACTTCAGCAATCAGTGACACTTGGCAAATTTTCTGCTACCTTAGAGCAGGTGGAAGAGTTAGGAATGATTTACCAAACTCAGCTTCCACTGAGGAAATGCTTTAATCCATAAGCAAAATCCTCCTGGAGTTCCTACACTTGTATACATTCCAGAAGAAAACAAGAAGCGAGGTACTAGAAAATAAGCAGGAAAAAGAAAAAGCAAATGAAAATTTGATCTGCTGGAGAGCATACCTGGTAATGTTGATTCTGGATGAGGTTATCAGCGTGGCGCTCCTGGAAAGAGAAAGGCATAGGGATGTTGTTACCCATGTCACCATCTTTGTAATGATGACTCTTGGCAAGTTATGATCCAGCAGCAACCTTCTACTACACCAGCGTACTTGTGGCCCTGGTGACCCTGAACATGCAAAAGCTCTCCTAAAAACTGAAGTTTACAACCATGCAGCTCCTTACCGTGAATGTTTTGAGGTTTTCATGTCTCTTCTGTTCATTGTCAGAGTCATTGCCTGGGCACAGCTGATTGTGAATCCACTTGCAGAGGTACCAGAAAGACTTGGGACTTGGGATGATGTTAAAGGGAGGAGGCAGGGTGGCCCCTTCGTCAAAGTAACTCATCCAGAGCTTTGTCCGTGCAAACTTCCACTCGATGTCTGCATGGTCCTGTGGGAGGAGAAAAGAGCATCAACAGTTTTAGGCAGGCTTTACTGGAGCAAATACCAGAGGCTAAGGAGGTGACATGAACAAGAAAGAAACTCCACAGCTGCAGCAAAGCAGTATCACTTCTTCAGTCTCCTTGCTGGGAGTGTACTTAGGAGTGCAGAACACAGCTGAGCAGAAAAATACCATCCACTCAAATGTAATGATAGCAATATCCAGCAAAAAGGTTTGACAAGCTAAAGCTTAGCTCCATCCTAGCTAGCTTCATGGATGGCTACAAACTCTTCAGGAAGGACTGTCAAGGAAGGAGGGGTGGTGGTGTGGCTCTGTATATTAAAGAGTGCTTTGATGTTACTGAGCTTGTGGTTGGGGATGATAATGTTGAATCCCTACAGGTAATGACTGGGGAAGGGCTGACAAGGCAGACATCTTGGTAGGCATTTGCTATAGACCATCAAACCAGGATGAAGAGACAGATGAGGTGTTCTACCAGCAGCAGATGGAAGCTGCACCATCACCAGCCTTTATCTTCATGGGGGACTTCAACTTCCCTGACATATGCTGGGAATGGTCTGGTAAAAAGGAACAAGAAACTCTTTTACAAATACATCAACAGTAAGAGGAGGACTAAGGAGAATTTCCATTCTTCATTAGATGAGGCTGGGAATGTGACTACTGAGGATAAGGAAAAGGCAGAGGTTCTGAATGCCTCCTTTATGTCTGTCTTTAAAGGTCAAACCAGTTATCCTCAGGGTACTCCTCTCTCTGACCTGGAAGTCTCGGCTGAGGAACAGACTAAATCCCCACGATTCAGGAGGGCACAGTCAGAGACCTGCTGCTCCAACTGGACTGCCACAAGTCCACGGGGCTGGATGAGATTCACCTGAGAGTGCTGAGGGAACTGGTGGAGGTGACAGCTGAGCCGGGCTGGGTAAGGAGCTGGCTGGAGGGCCAGGCTCAGAGAGTGGTGGTGAATGGAGTTAAATCCAAACAAATGGCAACTTTTACTGTGTATCATGTTTTAAATCTCACCTCTGAAATATAAGTACACCAAACTGCCGCTCAGGGGAGACCTCATTGCTCTCTATTATTACCTGAAGGGAGGTTGCAGTGAAATGGGGGTTGTCCTCTTCTCTTGTGTAACTGGTAATAGGACTAGAGGGAATGGCTTCAAGCTGTGCCAGGGATGTTCAGGTTGGATGTGAAGAAATACTGCTTCTCTGAAAGAGTGGTCAGGCAGTGCAATGGGCTGCCCAGGGAGGTGGTCGAGTCACCGATCCTGGGGGTGTTCAAGGAACATGTGGACGTTGTGTTGAGGGACATGGTTTAGTGAGAGCTATTGGTGATGGGTGGATGGTTGGACTGGATGATCTTGTAGGTCTTTTCCAACCTTGGTGATTCTGTGATTCTGATTCTGTGATCCTTTAGGGTTTATGCTTATCACTGGCTTACCAGTAAAAGACGCGAGGAAACTGTTTTTATTTTGCTTTTTGCTAGTGCTTCTATTATCAAAAACGGTTGTTTTTCATGTCAAAAGCCAATGAATTCTCATGCTTTTCCTTGAAAAAAAGACATTTCATAGTTTTTGTTGATTGTTTTTTTATAGCATCTATTAATTCAGCACTTGTTTATAAACAAGTGGTAACATTTCACTGTGTGCCATGTTTTAAATCTCACCTCTGCAATATCACTACACCAAACTGGAGACAGCTGACTGATTTTTTTCATTTATGCAATCACCACAACACTGTGCCCGCTTGCTTTGCTCTCATCCCAACAAAGTAAAGGTGGAAAGTACTTCTGTCATTTTACAGCTACACAGGCAGATGCGCATCCCTACCATCACCGAGAAAGAAGTACAGAGTGTGCAAGACATCAGCCTTCCAAGCTGCAAAATGGTGATCCCTGAACTGAGATATTTGCCATCCAATCTGTAGAGCCTGGGCAGGCAGCAGCCCTCAAAACCACACAGTGAAGTGTAGGGCAGGGAGTTAAATAAAATATGGCTGAACATCATGCCCCAGAAATTACTACGCTGGCATTCTGGCTATGCTCCAATGCTCTGACATGGCTAAAATATGCTCACAATTCAACAGCGAGGTGCAGCTCAACTCCATTTTAATAGCATACTCAAATTATGTGCAGCTCTTGATTTAAAACAACTGCCTTGGTGGCTGAGGAGCACATTACTCTCTGCAGATGGTGTGAATCAGCTCAAAATACAAGGGCCTGAGCTGCATCTCCCCCTGGACACGCTCACTGAGAGGCAAAGGGGAAAACCCAGCAGTGACTGCATATGAAGAGGCTGCAGACAGTTGGTGCACTGATAGATCGAGCCTCTGAAGCACTCTGTAGGGAAATATCCAGATCGTGCCTGGCAGCATGAGATGCTTTGGGTTACTCAGCCATATTGTAAGGCTTTCTTGGGGTGTGCAGGAACTACAGACAACTGGAAATACTGACAGCAGTATCTGGGGCAGCTGGGGAGTTCAGGTTAAAACAGTGAGAGTACAAAGCTGTTATTTAGAGACACATATACTTCAGGCTTTTTGTTAATGCAGAAGTAAGTGTAAAGGTCCTACTGGGGAATCAGAAGGGAGGCATTTGTTTGGCTAGATAACCATCCTAGAAGTCCATCCCTTCTACAAATGTCCATCACAACTGGCTGCAGCCAGTGTTGGGGCAGGATTGGGTATGGTGACATGTCTCACCTGTACTGCTTGCACAGTCTTAGTCACAGAGCACAATATACCCCCATTTAAAAGACACACCCCTGTACTGTACTCCAGGTGTCTTTGCTGTTTCTCTCTTTTACTGCTCTTAATTCCCCTGGGGTTTACAAACTCAGCCTGTCCAGTTGCTCACCTCAATGTTTTGAGAACCTGGGCAAATCAGCTGAGAACTGCTGGCAGCAGTTCTGAATTGGAAATACACAGATGACAGAGAGCTCAGTTTTACTGTTTTTTGGGTTGGTTTTTTGTTTGTTCGGTTTTTGGTGGCAGGAGACCACCATTTTCTTGGCTAGAGCTCTCTTCAGCGCTATGAGCAGTGAAATCTGCATGTGAAACAGCAGTTTTGTGAACTCACTTCCCTGTGATGAATAACCAGCAGCGCCAGCTTCAGCAGTCTTCTGATATCCAGCCCAGGCCTTGGCCACCACATGCAAAGCTCCACAGCTACTCGACAGCCTGACGGTTCCTGCAGGGCCACAGAACTGCTGGGATGGGTCACAGGAGATGATGCCCTCAGCCCTCACAGGCATCGTGTAATGTTTTCATATGACAACTTTTGTAACTTATACAATAAGCTAAAGAAACATCTGTTAGCTTTGCAAGCGTGACCTTGTTGCGTTAGGAATTTAAATCCAAGTTCGGATTTCTTTGTCCTCTCTTCAGGCCCCTGTTGTGTTGCTCTTGCCCTTGTTCTCGTCACCATTTCCTTTCAAGCACTGCTCATCATTTCAGCTGCAGAACGCACTGTTTCTAAGAGAGCTGAGCCCTCACGCTCAGAGAGCGCATGAACTCAAAGAAACAACGCTCAGCCTCTCTCTGAGAAAAGTATCACCTGCAATCACAATACAGATGTGTCATACTGGCCACATAATCCTCTTGCAAATCTCTGCCATTTGAAGTGAAAAGTAATCTCCCATAAAGATTTCCCTGTGGGATTGCTGGAGCCATCTGACTGCAGCAGTTGTGAGGATTCCTTAATTCAGTCAAAGTGATGTATTCACAGATGTGCCAGATTTTAAATAATTACCTGCTACACTAATTACACAGGAAAATTCAAGCATTAATCTCCACCTTCATCTCTGTGTAGAAAGTCTGTTGTTTACATTTTGTAACTTAAAAAATCAACAAAAAACCCACAGATCTCTACTGCCATCTCCTTATTGGGCCATATGGTTTAGATGATGCATTGCCAAATAACTTCCTGTTTTTTGGCTGCTACTGCCCCCATAGAAGCAGGGAATCATGAAGGTTAGGAAAGACCTCTGACATCATCTATAGTCTAACTGTCCACCTACCACTAATACTGCCCACTGGACCATGTCTCAGAGTACATCTCCACAGTTATTCAACACTCCCAGCGATGGCAACTCCACCACTTCCCTGTGCAGCCCATGCCAGTGTATGACCACTCTTGTGAAGAAGTTTTTCCTAACACTGAACCCCCAGCCTCCTCTGGTACACCTTCCCTGTTGTTGGTAGGACAAGAGGACGCTTTCATCCCTGTGTCAGATGGCTGCCACTACCACTCTACCTGGGTTCCTCAGCTTGTTTCTTGGATTTAGTGTCTGGGCTCCCTGGTGGCCAAAAAGCTGGAGAAGGAAAATACCGTCACTTGTGACTTAGCACAAGCCTGATGGCAAACACAGGAGCCCAATCTCATGGCTTTTGAAGTGGCATCCCTGAAAGCTCTACAATGATTCTGAGTTTCCATTGGCTCAGGGCTAAGTAATGCTATAATGTGATAGAAAGTACAGCAATAATAGCAGGGTGAGTAAGTCTTTATCTACAGCAAACAAGAGCAAGCCCAAATACAGCATCCACAGACACAAAAATGAAGGAAAAAAAGCTCCCCAACAAAATACTTTTCCACCCCCCTGACAACCCATAAATGAGGTCTGGGAAGGGATGGATCCAGGATACACCCCTTCTGGTCGTTCAGGTGCACCTGAGTTCCACTGGGTCAGCCCTGCCTTACCACCAGGTGCTCAATCACTGCTTGAAGCCATGACTTAGCATTTCCACTGCAGCCTGAAATGGGTTCTGACAGCTGTGTGCTCACAGCTGCTGCACCCTGCTCAGCTTGCGTGAGGCTGGTGTATGGCCATGGTACAAGCACTCGATGAGAGCAGCACAGAGATGACAGTGAAGTTGGGCATCTGGGCAATTTGATACCTTTAGACTTTTCCAAATCACAAGACAAGCATCTGCTTCAGCTCCTTTATGCTACAAGTGTTGCACAAGGGCTTCTCACCTTTCTCTAACAGGAGGAAAGAAGCGTGTTCCTAGGATACAAATCCTCCACACACCCCTTTGCACAGAGTAATGTATAAAGATGTCTGGCATCTTTCTAGCTGGCACAAAAAAGGCTGTGTGTGCCTTTCTTGTACTTTATTACACAACAGCCAGTGGGCTAAGCTGGAAATCAGGCTGCTGCCTGTCAGATGCAGATATAGATGGCTATGATAATGCCCCCAGGACCAGGCTGTCTGGCAGTGGCTGTGCACTGCAGAAGCAGGGCAGCCTGCTATGTAGGGAAGGCTGGCAGCAGCCAGCAGGATGTCTGCATGGAAGGCTCTGCTGCTGTCCCAGGAGGTGCAAAGAAGGTCAGGAAGGGCCCAAGCTGTATTACTTTCCTCCAGGGAAGAAGGAGGAGATGCATCACCCACTTTTAAAGGAGGTCACAGACATGTCTTATTTGCAGCCTGGTGAGTAGCGACTGGGGGGGCTCATTCCCTCAGAGGCACAGCAGTGTCAAAGGTGCTTTTTGTTGTATCATTAGCTGAGCTGCTAAGAGTAGGGGAAAGTCATTAAACTGTATTTAGTATATTTCTTTCTCCTTTGTCTCTTTATTGCTCTTTGCAGGATAAATCCAGAGCAGTAACAGCACAGAAAATTCATCAGTAATGGCTTACAAGCAGGCTAGCACAAAAAATATGCCCTTGTGTGTCTTGAACAGAAAGCAGAACAGAAAGAGGGCCAGGAGAAAGTTAATCTTTGCAGAGCCTGACACAGACAACTTTTCAAGTTTCAAGACTGTTAATTTTGTAATATATGTTGTGCAAACTGCTAATGACATCAGCAGAGATTGGGGGCTTAATGACAAGCTCAGAGAAGCAAGCAGCAAAAATCCAAGCAGGCTGTTTGAGCTGGTGCTGAGTATTTTTCAAAGAGAAGTATTTCATACAAAGGAAAAAGCTTTCCATGAGCAAAATCTGAGACCTACAAAGGCAATTAATGCATAGGTAATTCAGCTGCAGCTGACAACAAATGACTTTGCTTTCAAAGCTGGGGATGACATACTGAAGGGTAAGAACTTAATGGGATCAATCACAAAAATAATACGAGAAAAATTACTAAAGGAGGACAATCTAGCATTAGAAAAAGCAATTAGAACAGTCAGGGAATGAGACAGCCAAAGGAGAGATGAAAGCATTGTCTGGCATGAATCGCGCCATGCCAGGCAGAGCAGTCAGGCCCTGAGCAGCAGCGGGCAATGCCAGGAGCACGGTCTGGGGGGTGGCTCTGCAGAAACATGGAGCAGTACACACAGGGTAAAGGTAGAGCATGTCTGGAAAGCACAGAGCACACAGCATGCAGAGTGGCAAGCAGAAAGGACAGTGTCAGCATAAGAAGGGAGAGCTGCTCCTTGGCTGCAGCACAGAAAAGCTTTTTCATAAAGCATATGCAGGTCTTCAGAAACATGCATAAACACTGACACTGGGGTACCAGAAAGTGAATTCCTGGGCCAGGATACAGGTGAAGGCTTGATTTCAGCAAAGAACTGTCTTTACCTGGTAAAGTACAGGAGGAGTGAGGGCTCGGAGATTGAGTCTTTAAAACTTGAATGCCTGATAAGAGCCCAGCTGTGGTACAGCCCATAGAACAACATGCTCACAAAAGGAGCTGTGAAAAGATTTTGTTTTGCAGTCTCCAACGTCCATCACTTCAAACAGACCAGGGAGATGGCCAGTTCGGTGTCAGCAGGACACGCAGCACAATAACTGCTTCATGTCACAAGATGGATAAAGGACACCATCTTGGGAGCAGAGCCAAACAAGATGGAAAAATACAGAAGAGGGGTTGGTCACTGGTTGCAATGGAGAAGAAAACCACTCCTGGCTTCAGAAAACACAAGGTCACGTGAAGAGCATGGGAATTCTATGCGGTGACACCCCTGCAGCACTATACTATGCACACGATAGTCCATCCAAATGTGAGCACTCCAGGAGACCCTGGGCAGGGGAGCAGCATGGTATGTCTTTCAGTGCCCACTGGACCCAGCTGTGCCAAAAGGATGCTTTCGTACGCACAGGAACAAAGCAGCTGACACATCAAGATAAAGTGACACCCCTGAGAAAATGAGACAAGTAGCAGTGAAACAGAAAGGGAGAAGGGAGGTGGGAAAGGCACAAGAGACAACAGCACCCCTGCCTGGCATGACTGTGATGCTTCACCTGCATCCCTACCCAGACAGCATTCACCCTGCCAGCAGGAGGGGGCTGCAGCCCCTCAGCAGCGCTCAGCTGCGTGCTGCACTGCACAGCCCTGGTAATGTCCCACCACCACGGGCTGGTGGCAGCAGGGCAGCCTGTGCTGGGGCTGCAGCGCAGGAGGAAGCCTGGTAGCAAAAATGCCCACAGGAATGGTAGCCTTAATGCTTTAAATTGTGTTACAGACAACTGAATGTAAGTTATCTTCACCATCTTCACAGGGATTCCTGCATCAGGGGCTATCAAATCTTTTCCAAGGACTTAGCATATAAATCTGACTACACCTCAGTATCAGCCACTTGCTTTCTCAAGCACATATTCTTTCTGGGGAAGGTTAAGTCTGATGGGTCCCAGTGAATTTCCATAAAGTCCTCTAGAGATTATTTTTCTCTTTGTGCTTGGCTATTGCCCCAGATACACTCTGGATCTGTTGGGCAGTGACAAGAACCAGTGGCGTTTCTGTTGTAGTGACCATGTCTTCCCCCAAAATGCACCTCTGTACTGATTTCCCCAGCTCCAGGGAACCAGTTTGTTCGTACTTGGAAAATGCATGCTTGAGCATCTCTATTTATATCTTCCATATGCAGAATATATTCATAATTAAAACTTTTATTATAGATTGCAGTGCACCACATTCCACAATGCATTTAGGTTTTCATCAATTACCTTTCATCTCCCACCAGCACATTGGATGGAAACAATGATAGCTAATGAGAAGACCAGGGAATACTGTATTGCAGAGAACACAGAGAACTGCAGATTGCGCTGGTTTTCGTGCAGTTAAATTATTTGAATTGACTCCTTTTTGTTCAGTCATATTCTGACATATTCAGCTTTTATTTTAATAGTCAAATAGAGCAGTGTGAAGGTCATGTAGACAAATAGTTCTCTAAGAACCTTGGCAAGAAGAAACAATGAGAGAGGTATCAGTAAGGCTTTGTTCTTCCTGCCATCCACTCTCTCCCTTATCACTGCTGATAAGAGCATCCTTTCAAGCTGGAAGTCAGAGAGATAAGGTATATCTGTGCTGATAATGGTAACTACCTCCAGCCAGGTCAAAATCAAGTAATTCACACATGCCCATGGAGAAATGGTGGGCTGAAAAACTGTATCTAACCTACAGTACTTGAGCACTGATGACCGTGTTAATACCACAGTGAAAATGAACTGAAAAAAGACTCAGTTCTGCTCACACTATTTTCAGAATATCACATTTATTTTTTCTGCATGGCAGATCAACCTGGGATTTGAGTCTTCAAAGGAAGAAGAAATACCCTGAATTTTACTGCTAGACTGCTGAGAACCAGATATAAAAGAGAATCACGTACTTCTCTGTAACTGTTTTTTTTTCTTTCCTACAAGAGAAAGTGGTCCCAAGAAACAAAATCCCAGTTCGGATCCACTTGGGATTCTCGGATCCCAGGATCCAGTCTGTGCCATCACAAGGGTGTGCTTTCACCTGGGAAATGTGGTGTCAGCTACTCCCACAAGCACTTAAGGCCCTAGTGGCTTATTTTGTGTGTTATCTGGATAGAGCCATTTGTAATTCTTAGATTGGAGCTCCGATTATGAATTTACACAAAATACAGCTGATGTTCTTTGCCGCCAACTGTGTCATACAAATGTTTAGCAGAGTATCTGGTCGCATCCAGCTAACCAGGAAAGGCGGTGACAACAGAACATTCAGTACTGATCTGACCACGACTGTTTTCACATGCTGCAAGAATGTCCTTGAATCAAAGTTCTGAGCCTCAGTATCTCTTTAGGCTTAAACAACCTCTTTGTACACATATATGTGCAGCTTTAGATTCCATCCTTAAGTACCAAAATGCACGAGTATTCCCAACTTTCAGAGTTAATAAACCACGCACATCTATTTGAGTGCTAAATGATTTTCTATTTGTTTGCTTTTGTAACTGGCCATGAACTGCCTATCTTCAGCAGAAGTGGAGATGGGCTGTGTCTGTTAGTGAGTCTGTGAGGATCATAGCAACAGTGGGAGAAGCAGGTGCTGACACCTCCAGACATCAGCATCCATAGGTGATTAAATAGAGCTTAGCTGCCAAAAATTGAAAAACTGCTCAAAAAAGAAAAACTGGAGCTAAGTATTCTGATTGTTTAAATATAACCTTGAGGCAAAAGAAAGGGAACCATTATAAATGTATGAGATCATTCAAATCCCTTAACTGAATCTGGAGCCAGGCACACAGCACTGATGGAAGAGATGAAGGACCTGTTTCTCCCAAAGATCCTGGGAGCAGAGTCTGCAGCCGTGGGGACACCAGAGAACAGTGCAGTTCCACAGGCACAAGGACCTGCATCACAGCACCCAGGTTAACAGACATCTTCCCATTTAATTGGATGGAACTGTATGCATCCTGTTTCACCTGTGTAATTAGCATCTCTTATTTGCTATATTGCAGCATACTGAGGAGGAAACCCATGAAGTGCTGGAATCCAGAAAGGAACGGTTCAGAGTACTCAGTACAGCTGCTCCCATTGCTCATCGTCAGGTGAGAGTTCTTACAGGATAAATCCCTTTTATTTTTTGACTGCTTTTTCTTCAAAAATAGTTCTCCTGTATCTTTCAGTTCATCTTTTTTCCCCTGCTTTCCTAAAAAAAAAAATCCCCTTGATGCAGAAGCAGAAGATAATGCTAATTGAGCTTGTCAGCTCTAAATAAAAGATGGGATAACGCAGGGGGCTGCAGCCTATGTGGTTCCATCTGGATACTTCAACTTCTATCATGTAGCAAGAGCAAGCCTTGCTGTGCTGCTTCACAAGTAATGGGCGGAGAATTATTGACCTGTCATGTGGGGCACTGGTGTGCTAACTACAGCAGGGGAAACAAAAGCTGCCCACACAAATGCCAGCAAATTCCCTATAATATCATAGATCAACCAGGGTTCGCTGGCACGTTGGAAGCTCTTCTTGTTCTTTACTTAAATGTAATGTTTCCACTCCTCACATGAATGAGAGGGGCTTTGCAGGATTGGGCCAAGGATGGAAAATCTGCTTGGTCTGGTCTAATAGCAGAAGAAAGATGCTGCACATGAAGTCAGAGCACATGGAGTACTTCCATTTAGAGGCTCTGCAAACACCAGATGAATATTAACAACTTGATTCCAGTCCATGGGTTATATGTAATTAGGCCAAAGCCAGCAAAAAGACAAACAGTTCTACACCTTCAAATGAATTCTTCAGCTTGCTAACAAAAAGCAATTAAGCTGCCTGCCAGTCTACAGCGAGGCTCCAGGGCTGATTTCACACTCAGGCCTTTTGCTGCATGGCAGTATCACAGCACATCGTTGCTGCAGTGCATTTCCCTTCACTTTAACACACAGGAATCTACTGGGAGTCCTCCACAACCTTTACAAATTCTAGAGGCTGCACCCAGTGTGGGGAGTCAGTCCTGCTCCTCAGAAGAGGTGCTGCAGCAACCAGGAACGAAGTGGGGAGCAGTGGAAAACTGTCCAGATGTCACAGGGAAACTGGGTAAGTTCAGGAGAATTAGTGATTTCACTTCACTATTGCTGAAGACATGAGTGAGTTTCGAGAGCACAGTAAGAGCGGTGTGGATGAGTACAGCTACACTGCAGACTCAAGAAAAGATGTGAGCACATTATGCATACCTAGAGCACAGGGCTGTGCATGAGGTGTGAGGAGCAGCATGAGAAGGGCGGCTGGCTCAAGCACCTGAGGGCCATAAAACTGGGGAACAGCTAGCAGTACTTCATTCAGCTTGCCAACAAAATGAGGGGTATTTAACTTGCTGTTTCTAGAGCCTACTTGTTTTGTTACTCCATGAAAAGCTCCAAGAGATATTAATCCCAGCTCATACTCACAATGAGAGCATAATTTCATTTCCTGCTGCATGACAGAGTTCAAAAACAAACACATCTCAATTTTGCCTAAGAAATTGAAATTAATGGTTCTGAAACAGAGCTTATAAGACAAATACGTCTCGATGCTTAACACAGCTTGGATATTAATCCGGGCTTTAGAGCTGGCCTTACTTCTACAGTGGGACAACCTACCACCCCAAAACCTGCCGTGTCCAGCTGTGTATTTTAAACTCAGTTCTGGGATTTGTAGAATTCTGTCTTAGCCAAAACACTGAGAGAAAATTAAATGTGCAGAAGTAACACTTTCATTTTCATGCACAGCAGTTGTATTTAAGGACAATTTTTTCCCAGACCTGCTCTGGTGCGACGCTATTTCTGAGGCATTAAACATCTCTACATCTCTGTTCTTTCCTAAAACTTCTGGAAGCTGCAAGGGCTTGCATCTCTCCTAAATACGTCAGTGGGATGCTTAGTACTGCAGTGCTGTTGTGTGCCACTTACTGCTCTAATCCGCCTGGAATCCAGATCACAGCCCTATCATTTTCCTTCAGAACGGATCTTAGTTCCTGCTCTTTCATCTCTCTTTCCCCTACTGTTCCCATAGCAGTACAGTCAGAAATGTTGGTAGAGTTCCAGTGAGTAATTCCTGTGTGACTTCCCAGAATCTCATGGATCCCATAGGGAATACGCTTTCCAAAAATTACATATAGACTAATTCTGGGCAAAATGAACCTGCACAACTCTGTCCTAGGACCACGGGAGATGTGCATGCTTGGGTGTCACTAACACCCACAATCTCATTATCCTGAAAACATCACAAAATAGCAGGAGGATTCTGTAACTTTCATCTCTATCACACAAAATCTCCTCTTTACCCACTCTGTTACTGTACGCTACTCATGAGTGATGGAGCCTACTGGCTTCTCTCAGTTCAGTCCCACTGTCCTTCCTCTCGTCATCATGACATATTTCTCTTGCATTCCTATAATCCGCTACTGAAAGTGATTTGGCAAAAGCAAAAAACATCGTGTAAGAAAAAAAGTCAGTATCGAAGTTGCGTTAGGGTATCCCTAGAAAAGTATGCTTACTGAAGTCTGAAATAGCTTAAAAAAGAAAGAAAAAAAAATCATTGTGGAACAATTCGTCCTCCTGTGTGTCAGGAATCCCTCCAAGCTCTGTGGATGTTTTACTCTGCTTGCTTTGCTCTGCCTTGCACAGATTCCCAGTGATTTCATGCTGTGTGCATACAGCTCTTAACAAACTCCCTAGCCCTACCTCTTGTACTGGGCAGGCATGTTGAACAGTGGGGAAAGAACAGCTCAGATCCTCTTTCCTCTAACTTCACAGAAGAAACTCATGTATATATGAGACAACAGAGAAAAGCAAATCTGAACAAAAGCTGCTGTGAAGTGAGTGACAGACTTGTCCCTGGAAGAAAGGAGAGGAGGAAGAATGCTCGCACAGCAGCTGTGCCACTGGCCCATTAACAAGTGGAACTAATTGACACGTCCTGACCACTCCACTGTAGGGAAATGAACAAGCAATGATGCACTCTCATTCCTTATGTTAAGCTCATTTTCTTTCTCTGCAGGCCTGCATGGGGCAGAAGATGTTCTCCTGGTGTGCTTTAGGAGACCTTCAACAAGGGTGACCTGTCCCTTCTCCTACTCTCTCCCTGGAATGCCATCACTCAATGTGCATTTGGAGTGATATAAATATCTGGAGAAGGAAACGCCCAACTGTGATTCACAAGGGAGTAGAGCTGACTACAGGAGGTTAAAAAATGACCTATGGCTGCAAAACTCAGCATTTAGTAACAATTCATTTTCTCCAGGGAATAAATTAATTGATATTTGCCCTTAAAAGACACATGAAGAAAACTTGTCTCCAGGAGAATGCTGTGAGCATGCAGAAACATTAGTTTCAGAGCAGTGTGCCAGCAGAGGCTGGGATTGATGGTCTCTTGTTTTCCCGAAGGTCACTGCTCTCAGTAGTAACTGCAATATGGCAGTGTAAGCGACAAAAAAGTGTCCTGTTGTATTCCCACCAGAATTACTATGAGGAGCTGCTGGTTTGCCTAGGCTCTGCCTCGTGGTTCCAGCCCATTACACCAGTCTCCCAGATATACTTTCAGATGTACCACTGTTACGATGAGTCTAAGTCATGTGGGGTTGTCTCTAATGTGTCACTGCAACACTCAAATTATTCTGGGAAAAGAATGATGAGTGGTTTCTATTTCAGTGAATAACAAATATGTTCATTCTTAGGCCAGTCCAAGGTTCGGGCTTTGTGTCAGTGACAAGCCTATCTGATGACAATACAGCAAGGGGAATGGGAGAAAATGCTGAAGAAACCATCTTTGTTTCCCAGCCCTCATTCCAGTCTCGCTGGAATGTGCCGAGTAGCAGTGAACAAAGAGAAGGCACTTAAAGCACTGAAACAGACTGATAAAGGAGTGATGTCTTTGTGCTAAGCTGCTTTCCTCCTTGTTCAGAAGGTCAAGGGGCCAGTTTTTCTCGTATTTTTTGAATGTGGTAAAGATCAGATGTTCAAAAATATCACTGATTTGTCTGGGTTTGCATTCATTTTGACAAAATAACTGTGTTTAGGAGCCATGTGGATCAAGCAGGTAATCACCAGCAGTTGTGTTCAAGCAGACAATGCAATACTCTTTGCAAGCTTCAGCCAGCTAAAGCAGCTCTCCCATACATTTCCTCAGAGAAACTGGGAATGGAAACAGTAGCACAGTGGTGCTGTTCTTTTCCTCTGCTTTATGTTCCATCCTGTTCTAGAACTCAATAGTCTAGAATGCAGAGCAGGCAGTCTCTACTCTGTCCGTCCTTCTAAGTGACCAACTGAGGGCACAAATGATTTTCCTAGCATCTGTTTCTGTGAACAGGTGATATAACTCTTCATCAGCTCACTATCTCTAATCCTACTGCACTAGGCATCAGAACTGGAAGTGCCCACTTGCTTACCTTAAGTGTTGCACATACAGCTTTGAGCTTTGCTCCATATTGTTTCTAAGTAGCTTACCTAAAGACCCTTAAAATGCAGAGCCATGTTGCTTTAGTTTTCAATCTGTAGACAGACTGAATTAGAAAAGTACTGATTGGTTTTAGGCACACAGAATGCAATTACAGTAGAGAAAGAGAGTAGAGTTCTGAACATTTGACTGAAGATGAAGTTAAGTTTGAAAATGGCTCCATGGCCAACTGGCAGCCATGAGCTGCCTCAGCTCAGATCCATCCAGCACTGAGGCTACCCAGGAATCTCACATTACAGGTTTACAGAGTTAGCTGCCAGGAGACTGGTTGTGAGTTCCAGATGGAAAGGATCTCATTTCAGTGGGAAGACTATGGAATAAGAAATTGCATGTTGGGTGCCCAATACGTATCCTTGCAAATGAGAAAGCAGTAATAGGAGAGAAGCAAAAAATATACCAAAAAATTACACAAGTTAGAACCAAGTGTGTTAGAAAGTGGTAGGAAGGTTTCCCTCTCTGTGCCATGTGCTATTAAGTCAGTCAGCTGCTAAGGATAAGGTGATTGGTGAAGTTAGTCTACAGGAGAAGACAAGGACAGATCACAGGAGATAAGCCTTTTCCAGATAAGAAACATTATAACAGAGCAAAACCTCCTCCGCAAGCATGATTCAGGCTAGTGAATAGAAATACCTACTTTTTTCTGTCAAGAAATGGGGGTAGCAGTCCTCAGCATCCCAGACAGAACACACAACCAGGCAAACAGATTAGGCAAATAGTGAATGAATGCAAATTGAGAATCGGATAACTTACAGCAATGAGCTGATAGGAGTTGTTCATCATGGCTATAAGCATGTTCAGCAGCACGACAAGAGAGATGACGTTGTAGGTACCAAACATAGTGGCCCCAACAAACTCTGTGAACTCATGTCTGGCTTTCACATTGGTGACGTAGAGATTCAGCAGACCAAACACAGACCAGAAGAGAGACTGGAGGGTCTCGAAAAGTCTGGAAAAACAAACAAACAGATTTTTTACTTGGCTACTTGGTTCTGGGAAATGGAAATCAATGCCTTTAGGAACCCTGGATTTGAGACTGGGTGTCACCTGGTGTGAGAGCTCTGTTGCACTCTTAAGCACTCCATTGCTGGGAGCACCAGCATCAGGAGCTGGAATTCCATGGAGCATTGGTACAGTACAGAGCTCAGCACTGCCCTCTATTCTGTCTGCACTCCAACCACAGGGACCCACTGGCCAATGCATGTAAAAGTTGTATCATATCAATAAAATTCACCACCTGTTTGAGAGCCATATTCATGGGAGATGCAACAGCCTAATTGCCACTAAGAAACCTGAGGTTCTATTCCTGCTCTATACACATGAAAAGAACAAACACAGAATATTCCCTCTAATTAAAGTTGGCACGGAGTGTTAGTGTTACTGCTGTTATATATAGATATAACTGTTTAAATAGTGCATGCATCATTAACATGTCTATAAACTAAATGCTCAGGGAGCCCATGCTTAAGTTCTGCATGACCGTAGTAGTTATACAGTGCTCTATGACAAGTAATCTAAGGGTGAGAGATGCAAGAAATCACATCCACTTGAAGCTTCTGCACTAGGATAGGCTGACAGCTTGTGATTACTTTGACTACAGGTGAACCAGGCCAGTGTGCTAACACCCTGTCTGACAGCACGTGGCCAAAAACGCTGGTTGTGATGGCTTGTTTGTGAAGTAGCTCCCACCCACCACAGTGCAGTGCCCTCAATATCATGCTGCAACAATTGATCAGTAATGACTCAGATGAAAGAGAGTCATCACATTAATTCAGCTTGAGAGGTTTTCTTCATTTGAAGCCTTCCATCCATAGAGGAACTAGACCTGACCTCCCTATGCTTTACAGCTGATGAGATCATCCCAGGCCTCTGTTTGCCACTGCCAGAGACAAGTGACCTTTTGCAATCACGTCAAATACATAATCAGCAATCTAAATAATTGCTCTATTCGGGCATCTTTGTTTTGGCTTTCAAAAATGTGGCATTTATATCATCAAAAAATGACATTTATATGCCTGTTTAAGAGTTTCCATTTTGGCCTAGGGTCAGTGGATATTTTTGAACGCTCCGACTAGAAAAATCAATAAAAATAAATTTAAATACATAGCATACTAGGAATCCATTCTCCTGAATTCTGTGTGCATCTGACCCATACAAAGCCCCATGCTTTATACGGGGATTGTATGGGAACTGTTGAGTCGCGGCCTAAACCACTGATTGATCACCTGAGGCAAGGATGGTCAGCCATGAGAGCACAGGTGAAGGCAATTCACCTATGTGACCAGAAGGCGTGGAGACTGGCTCCTAGGCACCATTTAATGGCTGACTACCACTTGAGAAAGGTCTCTTTCTGGAGATCCCTCCTTTTTGGAGTTTTTCCCTGTTAAGCCTAGATTCTCAGTTAAAGAAAAAGCATTTCTTCCTTGATTGTTTCTTTTTCACTTCAATAATCTTTCCAATTATAACATCTGTAAAGTACCATCCTAACTGTGCTACTCTTCCAACTATATAGGGATTTAGTGTTTTTATGTTTTGAGAACGTAGGTTTTTCACTGGCCAAAATTACAGAGACTCTTTAAAGCAATAATTTTTTCTCCCAGAAGTCAAGATATTGGGCTTATTAAGCAAGTAAGGTTACAGTAAAATAAGGATCAAGCAAAGAATGATGAGTGTTTTGCTATTAAAAATAGTGGAGTACACCTTGTCTTAACTTATTTTAACAACTGGTGGTAAAAGTACTGATTGAGGTATAGGCTCAGGAGAAACTGAGGTTCTTGTCATGGTTATATGAAACTGAAATGAATTTTAGATGTGATTTGTGCGTTGCCTTGAATTTACAGCGTTATCACCACGAGTATCATTGGCCCAGACTGCACTCAATGTATTTACATGTGGGCATGTAGACAGAAAGCAGGTGTAGACAACACCTGTTTTCTGCATTTTTGAATAGAAATAAAATTTTGTCTTCAGCTCCTATTTAATAACAGGTGAAAACCACAATATTTTTTCACTAAGAGTTTCAGGTGGGGCTCATACTACTTCCGAGTAAACAATCTTGGCAACACAGCTGCACTCTCCTGTTGAGTATATTTTGGACCTTAAGCAAACTGGAGAAATCTCAGAGCTCCGGTGTGCTCCTGAGAAGCTAAGGAAGAACAAGTGCCCCCACTCTGCCAGGAACAATCCCAGCCTCCTGCAGTCACCAGGGAAATGGCTCCAGCTGTCAGCTTGACCCTTGTGAGAACGACCTTCCAGGCAGTGAGGTGCAATGGCTTCTTCCTCCCCTTCCTCTGTCTGCTCCTTTCTACATCTACCAGGATCACAATGCTAAACATACTTATAGATTGTCTGCCTAAGCACTAGGCACTCTGCTTTCTAAAGGATGGTTAGGGCAGAGCATAAAGCTTAAATTATTCATGACTTCACCTCCTTGCTGTCACAAAGGAATATTACTTCTCCATGATCTGTGTTTGTGATGCAGAAAACTTCCACACCAAAAAAACATTAAACTCTTCCTTCGGGAGTAATAGGAAATAATGCACCAGTAAATAGGTGTCACATTTTAAACAAGCTGTACAAACAAGAACAACGGCCTGCTTTTCCTTCCCTTACAAAATTAGATCTTATTGTGTGACTGCCTAGAAATGCTGGTAGGAATCAAAGGGGACTGATTGAAAGCTTTTCACATTTTTTCTTCCATTAGGGATGAACTATGAGCAAACTCGAGGCAACACCATCTCTGATTTGAATTCACTGCAGTCATGCTTGCTTTCCCCAGCACAACAGTATAATTTTCTGTTTTGCAGGTTGCTCGTTCTTAGCCATTCGCCCATGCTGTGCATCTGCTCAAGGGCCAAATGTCAGCTTGCACTGGGGGTGTTAATAATGACTATTTAAACTTTTAAGAATACGTTAAATAAATTTCTTAAGCAAGGCTCCAACAAAAAAGTAACTGCAGAGCATTCTGTCCCCTGCCAGGAGACCTCAGTCCTAATGGATCCCCTCCCACTGCGATTCTGTTTTAAACAAACCTCTGTCATAAAGGCTGAGCCCCCTCAATTTCCTTCCTGTGCTCCGTTTTCCTTGGCAGGGGGCTTAAACTGAATGCTAGGGTGGGAGAAATTGTGGTTTGTATTGAAGCCAACCCATACTCCTGTTAAGTGGCTCTGTATCATTTCTAGTTCCAAAGATGTGCCTTCTTACTGACTTAAGGATCTTTTTTTTTCCCCTTCGTGCTGATCAAATGCTCTTTTTCTCTAGTTGGATCCTCTTGTTGCTTCCTTCACTAATCCACCAACACTGAAAACTATTTTGTAGTGGAGACAGGTCCAAACTAGAATGC
The DNA here is from genome assembly GCF_039878825.1 of Excalfactoria chinensis. Classification (NCBI taxonomy): domain Eukaryota; kingdom Metazoa; phylum Chordata; class Aves; order Galliformes; family Phasianidae; genus Excalfactoria; species Excalfactoria chinensis. The sequence goes on from NC_092828.1 coordinate 73,190,353, forward strand.
AGAACTGGAACACATCTGTTCGCTGTTGCTCTGGGGAAAGGCAGGCTCCAGTCCTGAACTTCATGGGTTTGACCCTTCCTGAGGTAGAAGATGCCACTTAACAAACACGGTGCTTGCCAAACTTTTCTCCCTCTGGCTACTGCATCAACATAGATGTAGATGAAGGAATAGCATTTGTTATTTACTTCCTTTGCAAGGGCAGCACAACACGTTTCTGGAGCATTCAAAGCAATTAAAACAGAAAAAAATTGAAGTCTTTAATTCTGTTTTTCATTAGCACAGTGCAGTTCCATTCACTTCCTCCAGATATAGATGAGTTTAATGAGAAAGTTAATCAAGTCTGCGGTGTTCCTGCTCTGCAGTGGAGAAGAGCAGCACGCCTGACCTACCAGGACTCTCTGGTCAAGAGGCTCTTGTAAGTTTGGACTTTATCCCTAGGAAGTCTCCCACTTCTTGTAAGAATGGAGCCTACAGGATAGTGCCAGAGCCTTTCCTCTTCCAACCTAGTCACATGGCCTAAGCTGTCATTTGCTTTTGATAACAAATCCTTTCTTTAACCTCCCGCCTTCAGCTGAAGAAGAGTGGAGAATTATTGGGCACGATGATGAGTTGTATTTAATTTTGCCTGACGTGGTGGACAACAGTTTTGTTTTGCTTGCTTGCAGGGTGTAGGCCCTTTTCTAGATGGTGCTTTATTTATTTCTCTTCCCGTTGTGTGTTAAGTACTGTGCAAGCAGCAAGAACAATTGGAGGGGGGCTGATTATAATAATTATTTCCACTATTAGTAATTAAAACAAATAGATCACAGAGACAATTCATGTTATTTTTCAGCATGTGCTATCACTTTCAGCCCTGCCAGCTGTCATCACAGCAATTTCCATGCCAGCATCTCAGTAATGTACTAGTATTTGCAGCAAAATTGATTTTGATGTGATTTTATTCTCACCCCACTGCAAGGGAATCAGAGGAGCCATCATGTGTGGATAGAAATGGCCTAGATGAGCTTGTTGTTGTTGCTCTGCCACATTATTTATTAATACAGCTTTTTCATATGTTCGTCTCTTGTTTTCTACATTTTGTTTAGCTTTCCCTCTTTTCTTCAGCATAAGACAAAACAGTTATTGCAGCGAAAGGATACCCGTTTTCTCACATGCCAAAATTGAACACAGCAGTAATAACATTTCAGTTGCAGGATGATGCAGAGAGACTCCCTGGACCAGAACTAAAATGATTGTCTCTCACTTCCAGACCTAAGAGGCTTTCTGACAGCAAAGCTCAGCAGAATGTCTGCCCCAGTTAACTCACACCTTTCCTGCACAGTCAAGCAGCTCACCTGATATTTACAAATGAAAAATAAAGCTACTTTTGGTGCAGTGATACACAGCACGTAAAGGCAGGTAAGACAGGGGAGACAGGGAGAGTTGTCCTCAAAATCAAGACAGGAAAGAACATCTTACGTGGAGAAGGCATTGTTCTGTTTCTCACATCGGATCCCCTTGCAGTTGTTGGGTTCCTCCGAGGCACTGGTCTCATAATAAAAATAAAGCTGGTTCAGTCCATTGGCAAAAGCCAGAAGCACCAGACAGTAGATAAAAAGGAATTTAAGGATGTCTAGCAGCATGCGTCCCAGAGAAATCTGCAGGGGTCCCAGGTGTGAATTTGCTGTAAACAGGGATATGAGACGCAAAGAACTTAAAATGTTGGATATTGCAAAGAGGGCTTCTGCAATGAGAGTCGGGTGCCACATTTCCCATTCCTCCCTTGGACGAGAACCGTTGTACTGAAAGAAATAACAAGGGTATAAAAGTGAATTACATTGTAATCACTTTGAGGTAAACTTGAAACTCAAACCTGCTAATACTAATGCTTTACCTATATATATCAACCAGAAAGTGACACAAGAAGTACTTTTCAACCCCAGGTACCAGTATCTCACTATCATTCACGATTCACGATTGAAGCTGAGTTCATCAGGACAGAGCTTTCTAATGAAGTCTTCTTATGAAATCCCCTACAGATTTAGACTGTTCTCCAGAGATATTTTTGGGATATCGGCTTTTCTCTGGGGGTTTTTGGTATGTGGGCTGTACTCAGCTAAAGTTTGATAACAGGTCTTTTGAATTGGATAACTGTGGGTAATTTATGTCCTTGCGTTGATATATAACATCTTTCTCTTATAACACTTAAAGGGTTCAGACTGCTCCTTAGTAGGTACAGGTCATTTCCAATGACCTTTTTTCTCTTTTTCCTCCTGAATACTATCACACCTTTGAAACACTGCTTATTCCAGGATGAATGTGTGAGAGAGACAGAAAGGAAGGAAGAAGGCAAGCAATGAATTAAGGAACATAAGAAGTGGATGCTTTCCCTCCGCCAAAGAAGTGCCAACAGCCCAGAACTGAAACATGTTCTTCACATTAATTTTCTCATTAGTTAACGTGCCATGGCAAATTCAGGAAAGTTGCTTAGGCAGAGGTCATAATTACGGCCAAAATGCTGGATACAATTGAGTGCATCGGTTATAAAATTAACTATTAATGTAACTGTAAAAGCAGAAGCGTTATCTAAGCCAGGTGCAGCCAGATGTAAATAGGTGACATGAAAGCTGGTTGTATAAATGTGACTTCTCTGGCAGCAGAGGACGTAGTTAAGGACATTTTAACGTCAAGGAATATTTTGTCTTTTTTAGCATTTATTTCTGCTGATTTAACACGTGAAAAGGCAAAAATGTACTCAGAATTGTACCGCTAATAGTGTAGCCAGGATGTCTAGGTCTCTAAAAACATTTTTTACACTTTTAAAAAGGAAATGGCAGCAATATATCACTGGCAGATGAGCTTATAGGGACTTCCATTTGAATATGAAGGTGCATTAAATGAATTAACTTTTTTTTCTTTCAAGGAGACAACTAAAACCAGCAGTTGTTTTTAAACTGTTCCTCCATATGAAGGCACTGAGACATGACAGAATTTCAATGTGATGTGATTGCTTCTGAAATTTCCAAACCACTCATTATTCCACAAACGTAACGGCCTGGGTTTGTTAACTTGATTTGAAGATGGGGCTTAAAACATTTACGAACAGGTGGACATTTTAAACTTTTCTGCCAACAACCAGCAGTGGGAGTGGATAGATGTGATCAGCAACCCCTTCCTAGAGGGAAGATTTGCAGTTTCCTTCTGCATGCTGGTTGGACACAGCAGCCCTGGGGCTCTGCGAGGATAGAGTGCATGTAAAGGAACGTGAAAAGGTCTTCTTCTCACATCTACTTTTAAAGCAACTTGCTAAGATTGTATTTTAGCCCTTTATAAACTGATGGTATATCCTTGCTTGGAAAGCAGCAATCACTTCTGAACGGGCAACCGCAGGTAGCAGAGAAACTGATTTCAGAGTTATCTAATAAGAAGGTTGGAGCTGTTCGGGTTAGTCATCAGAAGATGAAAAACAAAGTATACAGCGTAGTTCAAATAAGTTATAATAGACTGGCATATTTACCCTTTCTCATTACGTGATAATTCAATGCAGAAAATGAAAACTGATTAAGAAAGTATTTTTACCCTATAATGAGGCTGAAGATTTCATTGTTACTGGATAATACTGTGGCCAGGTCTTGAAACCAGTCAAATCAGGGGAAAAGAAAAAAAAGTCTCCACACAAAAATTAGGATGGAAAACAACTGTCAGTATAGAATTGATTTTTCTTATATTTGGTAGGAAGTTAAACGTCCATGTAAATCTTTGGAGTTCCAAGAAATGTTCTATGGACTATGGTATATTGGTATATGTAACAGCCATTTCCAGCCCCGGGCTGTTCTATAAATAACAAAAACCTTTACAAGTCATGTTGCAGGAGACTTGAAGCCATTATCAATGTTTTAAATGCTCATGTCTCAGAGCATACTGCAACCTTTATGTGACATAGGTCAGAACTTCTGTGGGCATGCTGTTTCAGAGCTACCACTGTAGAATGTTTTAACCACTTCTCAGTACTGTTTGACATTGGTCCTTGTAAAGACCAGACCTAAGGTTAGCCAGGTTTAATTGAAGTGCGTCTGATCTGTACTTAAATGGATATATTCCTGTAATCATTCTGTATTCTTTTTTGTGCTGATGTATAGCTCTTTGTTTCTGTAGTTCTTAGGAGGCATATAAATGAAAGTGTGTTTCCTTTGTGTGTCTGGTTTGGCTGCAAGTTTAAATCTCGGTGTGTGACCATATAAATCTGTGGATGCGTAATTTGTGTGTGTGAGAGAGAAATAAAAAGATTGTTGGCATTTTAGGATTTGTTTGTGAATGCTACAATTTTCAACATTTTCTGTATTGCTCACAGATTAAAGACCAGCCTTTCAAGTCTCTAATTTCCTCACTGGTTCTGAATGCCGGGAAAAAAAGATGTGATCTGTTTTTGCTTTGACACTGTCGCAGAGCTGCTTCCTCAGGGAGAAGCAACTGTCTTGGAAGTTTTTCCCTTGAAAAACTAACTGGCCACCATACGGCCTTCTGGATTTTCAACAGGCCCCGAAACAGTACAGTTTTAAAGCTCCAGCATGTTGCTCTGTCATTTCCTTGCCTATAAATTAAACCTTGAACATATTTTCAAGAGGAGAAGCTGACTACTTTATATCAAATGGAAGCCACCTACCAGCAGATGTGCCCTCTGCAGACCTTTCACAGACTCCTGATAAGTAATCTACATATCATGGGTCTCAGTGACTACAGATTATAAATCTTGGTGGCAGATGTTTGCAGATAACCCTGTTTTTCTTGTTCCTTATTGCTTCACTCGAGAATCATGGCTTCATGAAATTTAGCATTGTTGAAAGAGATCCAATGTCAACATGGAATACAAAAGGTATCGTTGGCAACTGAGTAGCCACAAAATGGACAGCAAGTGGGGAAACTTCCACCCAATGCCCAAACAATCTAATTCAGTACTAGTCAAAGAGTAGGGATAGAAGGGAAGGTCATTCTCTAGTAAAATTAATAAGCTTTCTAGGTGAATTTTCAAATCGGAACGTTTTGGTAGCAGCAATTTTCATATGTCTGTAACTGTGTGCTTGACAGTTCCTATCCTGTATACCACAGTTCTCAGAAATAAATTGCAAATTCTCTTTCCCAAGTTACTGTACCTTGACATAGGCAACAATTTTAAGGGAGATAGTTGCAAGATAGAGGGAATTCATTGCAAAATCCATCAGATTCCACCAGTCATGTACATATTCATTGAATCCACCATCCCACATTTCCTTGATTTCTCCCCAGATAAAACCTGTAGAAAGAAAGAGAATTCACTGTCATGAGAAGGTATTATTTTCCATTCAGGCTCTGTGTATATGTGATGTAGTAAAACACAACTATAAATTGTTTGGAAAAAAATGCCTCATTCCTTCTGTCTTCTAGAAAGTAAAACTGTGCTGATTATGAGACATTTTACAGCTCCTTTAGGAATGCTATCTAGAGAGAAATGGAAAAGATCTAGGTTTCCTATGTAGGGCTGCAGATACAAATGCAAAGAGACTACCTGAAGCATATGTTAACTGTAACTAGAATGAGTGGATTGCCTCAATGAAATTTGTTTTATATGAATAAACTATTTAAGTGAGTGTATTCGGTATAGTCCTTTCGAGGATTGTCTGCTCCCACAGTAATTCGTGGCTCAGATGTACAGTACAGATTTTTCCTGACCTTCTCTGCAGAACATGCAACATGGGTATGCCAGCTTCTGCATACCGGTTTATTTCCTCCCTGACCTGGGAATACCATACCAGAGATCAAAGAAGTGAACTCATCTGCTATGCTCAGTCACTGCATTTATACATCCTGCTGCACAAAAAGCCTAGGGACTATTTGGGGGGGGGCAAAAAAAGAGAGAAAAAAAGGTACAGCTCAGCATGAAAAAGGGCACTGCAGCTTGGCGTCATATCTCTCAGCAGTGAGTCACCTAATGCCAACCACGGCAATGGGTTTTGTGAGGTGAGAATTTGTTCCAAAAGGTATGTCCAGAGCCCATCATCTTTACTTTGAAATGCCTTCTGGTAATAATTGGTAGCATTTGCTAACCTTTACATCCCTGCTGCTAGAGGAGTAAAATGGTGAGCTTGGGTAGTTCATTATCAGACTACTACCTGGCATAAAATTTTTACTATAAGTAAATTACATGCCCCTTATTTAAGATCTATTTAAGTACTTTTACGAACCTAAGCCCAACTTAAAAGCAAATGGCAGCTAAGCTCCTAGGTCATCATGTTTCTGAGCATGCCCTCAAGGCTCTCAGATGTTTTGAAATAGCCACTTTGCAATACCCTTGAATGAAGACCTGAAATACACATGGAAAGAGAAAGAACAAAATACACATCAAGCTGTACTACCAATGCAGTTACTCAAATATCTACCCATGCCCAACTACAAAATACTGCAGTGGTCACTGAAATGCCACTCCCAATTTATTTTTAGGACCTGGAAGTTCAATCTGAGGAGCAGATAATGTTGAAATGAACTGCTGCAAACATCCAAATATCAGTCTCAGCCCTTCAGCTTCTAGTCAGCAGGTCAATGGTCAGGCAAGCAAAATGTCAAGGCCAATAAGGTAATTTTATTACAGCTGCCTCCAAATCTTTGCATGCACACAAAAACATACAATAAATCAATGGAGAGGAGTCTGTTGAAGAACTCACACACTGTATTTATAGTGAGTTATCACTGCTGGTTACTATAGTTACAGCAATGCTGTGTGTGCTTGTTCACTCTCTCTCCTTTTGTAGTGGAAGATATTTCATAAATAATTACCTTTAATCGGGTGAAACTGTTCTAATTTCTCCATGCAATAAGCATTCCCACAATATCCCTATTTATCTGAAACAAAGGAACTCAAAAGTAAGAATAGAAAACTGTAGCAGGCTATTCTGGAAGGCTTTTTTTGTATGGATTATCCTTTCATCTGCACATCAATTTTGCTGAAGTGCCCACCATTTCCTTCAATTTAAACCATGAAGGAAAGGATAAAATGAAGAGATCACCTTAGTTCAGAAAAGACATTTAGCTTTCTCAGCTTATTCTGAAGTTTCTACCAACACATACATTTCAGTGCCATAACTTAGTTTAATGAGATAATGAGGCTTGAGTTACCTTTTTTAAGTTGCGATGAAACTACACAAAGAACGAAATGCCCTGGGTCATGATGGAAAGTGATTTGTGAGCATGATCTTTTTTTCTTTACATGTTTTACATGTTTTCCATCAGCAGTTTCAGCTTTGGCACGGTGAAGTCCATTCAGCACACAACCTGCTTGCTGCTGAACCACCACAGAAAGGAAGAGCTGGGTCCTGGTGCTAGCCCAGGAGAGGTGCCAGCAGGGAGAGTAGAGGTGGACGCTTAAGAAGCAGTGAGGAGCCTAAGGAGAGCTCTGGAGATGGAGGTTTTCTGAGAGAGATGCCCCATACTGTGCTGTCCACAGTAGCACTAGCATGGCTTTCCAGGCTCTTGACTTCAAGTATAGAACTACATCTCACTAATAACTGGCTGGGGGTTGTGAACTGAGATAGAGTGCACAAAGAGCCGGGAAGAGAGACAGGAGGGCATGAAAACCATTGCCCCAAGCGTGCCTCATAGTATCTCCTCAGCTCTCAGTGGTGCTACATGCTAATGGCAGAGCAAAGGGAATGGGGGCCTAAGGAGAAGACAGATCATGCTCCTAAGAATCCTACATTTTCATCTTCTGTTGCCTTTGAGCTCAATTTGAAAGGATAAATGCACTTCATAAAAAATGCATCCAAATTTGCTTCTTTGTTCTTCTCTTTCAGTAGCTTTATTTACTTTTTCCTATCTCACCCTGCTACCTCCTCACCTGTGCATCCTGCCTTTGGGGTTCAGGCACTCCATGTTTTTCACAGTTCTGCCTGCCCAAGCCAGACCAGGTAACAACCTCAGGTTTAACCTGCTGTATTTCTGCCTATATTAGAGTGATTGATACTGATTTGTTCAGTGTATATCAGCACAGAGGCATAAGGCAGAGTGAGATTTATCTTCCCTTCTCTTCTATCCTGTGGCCCAGGAACAAGCAGGGCAGGTACCTGTGTGCTGACTGCCAGAGCACATCAGAGAGAAGGCAAAAGGCTTTGGCTCTGCCTCCTGCCATGCACCAGCCAGCAGAAGGAAGCCAGCATTCAGGTGGCTTTATCTGATACTACCATGATCCACTAGCTAATTCTTACACCCACTCCTCACACAGAGGATGTGGGAAGCATGGACAGAGCCATATCTGCTGAGGTTTACTCAGGGTCATCTGTAAAGGCATGTCAGATGGCAACGGGGATAGCAGAAGAGCCCTAGGCCAAGAAGATCTGTTGTACCAGAAGGAGTCCAGCTGTTGCATGCAGTTACTGAAGTTGGCTGCCAAATCTCTTTACATGATGATGATGCTGAGATCAAGTATGAGTCTCTACACAGTTGCCATGGGTGCGAGGCAGGAGACTGCAGCTCAAGCATTCTTGTGTTCCTGACTTACCTAGAACCCAGGGCAGGATCATCCACTCCACGATGGTGGGAGGCGGTCCCTGCATGTGAAGGTCAGTCCTGACGATATGCTGCGATGCCAGCAGGAGCATGAAGAGGAAGGTTAGGTATGAGCCGGTGTGGCAGATAAACTTTATAAATGGCTTTTTAATGAACAGTCCCAGCCTGCTCTTCGGTGCAATCAGATATGCCACAGATAGCACAGGGAATAGCAGTCCGATGGTGACACAGGTCAAGAGTTTTACTGCCCAGTGTTTCCGCCTCCAGCCTGGAAAACCGTCATACCAAAGTGTTGCTAGTAGCTGCTGGCAGTTTGGCTGAGCAACAAACTGAGGAGGGAGAAAAAAGAAAGCTTATTACTGACTGGTACTTCATGTGTGCTCTTTCTTATCTTATAGAGATCCTTATATAAAACATTAGGCTGGGTATGAGTTAGGACTCCACTCTTCTACACAGGATTTAAGAATTCTTCTATGAGATCTTTCTTTTCTATTTATTTGAATCATCCTTCAGTATATCAGTTACTCGTGATACAAAAAGCCTCATCCAAAAGTGATACAACTAAAATTACTATGAGCTTTTCCTCTTCTTATGCTTTTCCTTTCAGAATGTTTCAGGTCTGGACAGTCTCAAACAAATCACTCTCAGCATCTTTAAAAAGTGACTAAAAGACAAGTCAGGAGGGAAAAGATGGAAAGCTCCAAGTGTGTGCATGTATGCATGTGTTAGAGAGAGGGAGAGAAGATGTCTACAGAGCGTGTGGGGTGCTGCACATGATTTTGTGCAAGGACACCAGCATATGTGTGTGTGGGCTGGGCTGGACGTGAGACAGCATGCAGTAATGTAAAGTTCAGCCAGGTGACATCTGCTGAGAAGGACAGCACATTTGTAAATGTGCCTCGTTATTAAGGAAGAGAGCAATTGTAAAATGTAAGAGATTAAGCAGAAGCAAAAAGAAACCTTTGATCACAGCAGCAAAAACGACATTTGAAAGTTTACTTTCACGCTGTAAAAAAAAACCAACACAAATGAACAGCTTTGTGTTGGTGATACTTTGCATTTTGGTGACTCCATACAAGAAGTGCTTGGGATAAAACTCCTGACTGTTTTAATACCTAACAGCCCTTGGGATTTCAGACTCAAGCCAAAATGTTTCTGGCCTGTGCCAGAAGACTTTATGTTCTTGATTATAACTAGACAGCCCCATGGGTTTCTAAACATTTCTGACCCATAGCAAATTAGAGACGTCTGCAAAATCAAGAGGGCTGCATTTATGCATTTGATTTTTAACCTATATTAATGAAGTTAAGCAATGACACAAGTTGCCCTGAGAGGCTGCAGAATCTCCTTGGAGATCTTCAAAGGCTTCTCAGCATGGGCCTGGGCACCTTGATCTGGTGGCCCTGCTGGAGTTGGAGCACGGATGGCACCAGCTGGACCCAGAGGTCACTTCCAATTTCAGCAATCCTGCAAGGTTATCCTTTCTGGTCTGCTGAATTCAGATTTCTCAGCTTAAAAGCAAACCTCTGTTCTCAGGATACCTGCTATTTTTGCTGTAATTAAATTAAAAAACAACAAAACCAAAAAACAACCAACTGTTTTAGCATGGATACGGTTATCAATAAAAATAAGCCAGTAACAACAACTGTGACAGGACACATCTGTATCAAAAGAATCACACTTCCAATTGACTGTGGTACTAACAGCACCCATCAAGAAGAGACCTCCAAGTAACCTGAAGATGACACTACTGTTTATTACACTTGGCTCATACATATTTAAAAGGGTTCTCTGTGAGGGATGTAGTGCTAACATGATCTTCATCCCTCAGCAGAGAAGCCAGATTTTATCAGCAACGCACTCTTTCACCCACATAATTCAAAGCAGCTCTTGGAAGGAAGATCATGTGGTGGCAAAGGGACTGGATTCTGGATATCAGATATTCCTTCTTAGTGTTCAACCCAGAAGAAGCTCCCATGCAGATACTGTTCCCCACAGTGCTGATATAGGCTAGAGCTACAGACACGTGGCCCTCCTTACCACATCTTTGGTTTGTGCCTAGAATTTGCTGTAGTTCTTAGTCAACTGACGATCACATTTGGTGTAAAAGAGACTCATTAGTGATAGCTCCAGTACACACCCGTATCTTTTAAACAGTCACTCACTGCCAGAACTGCTCAGTATTATTTAGGATGCACAGGGACTTTTCTATGTGCAATTCTCAGCACTCTAAACCAGCAGAGCACTATCACTGCCACGTTCAAAATGGCAAAACCCACGTGAAACAGAAGGAAAAAGCAAGAGTTGCTCAGTATCAGAAGAGGAAAGGCAGCTGCAGAACTCATGGCTGCAGTCCTCTCAGGATCTGATCCTGCAGCATGAGGCAGCGGCGGAGTCCCAGGCCGTTGTTCTGATGGCAAGTGGTATCTGAAAGCACTTCTCCAGAGCTCCCACAGGACCTGAACATACAGTCTGGAACCAGCACCAGGAACAATGCACGGCGAGAGCAGAAAAAATCAACCAACCAGCTTTTTCTGCAGCTCTTACGTGTTTCTCTATTTTTTCCCTTAAACAGATTTTTGGTGTGAACAATGTTGTAGAAAGCAAAACTGTGACAGAAGTCACACAAAGTCTGACAAAACCCTTCATTTCTGTGGGTGTTTTTTGATTCTGTGAATGTCTCTTAAACGTTGTAGCAGGTTGCCTGTATCAGAATCACGCTGCTTTTGGCTACGGGTAGCCCAAATGTATGGACTGACCAAATTAATATTGAAAACAAAATCTCCAGCATAGAAGGCATTTCTGAAGTTGGACATTTACGTGTTATTACTACAATAAATGTGGTTGTTGCATCTCACATAGAAGAGACACAACACTCCAGTGGGCATGAGAAAAGAAAACAAAAGCACATCTGACTTGGGATTGATTTACACACACATACAGCAGAAACTGGACAGAGATACGGAGATGAACTCCAGAAAAAGCAAAGACCTGTTGCTCACAACCACTTGAACGTGTGATGGTGAAATGCCAGATCTGGGGATGCTGATGAAAGAAACAATTGCACAGGAATTGAAAAGAACATCAAGCATTGATTCTGACTTGGTTCGTTGGCTTTTAAATCTGTTGTTTCCGAAGGGTCAGTGTGTTAGGCTTAAAAGCAAGAAGATACGGAAGGTTACTCTGCAGTATTTTTTCACTTAAGATCACAAAAGGGAGCTGTGACCAGGCGTGTTCTGCAGTCATTTACATGGTAACGGATACTGCTGTTTCTCAGAGATGAGGCACAACTCTTTTTTTGAGGAGAAAAATGGATAAACACATTTTCTCTTTATCACATATGATAGAAACCTTTAAGGGGAGAACAAATCTGTTTTTCCCTTGAGTCAAAGTCAGAGTCATTTGAGAAATCAAATGACTGTGTTCCTCTGGTTGCTGTGCAACTTGTGAACATCTTAGAAGTGCCTCCTCTCTGCCTAATAGCTCATTTATAAAATCTGCTTTCCACATTGCATCTGATGTTAGTTCTTCAAATGGAGAGAAATTCACACATCACGAAAGGGCAGCTTTAAAGATCAGGTTGGCATAAAGCAACGGAAATGGAAAAAGCCATTAAGTTTTCCAATCAAGCCCATCTCAACATCACTAACAACGGCCTGGGGGAAATTTAAGCACACCACACTCAAAAACCCCTCTCTAATGTCATTAACCATCAAATGTTGCCATTACTAAAGATAAGGCTAAGCACTTACCGATGCAGGATTTTACTAACTCATCTTAGTAAAACTCATTAATCATGGTGTTAATATTAGTAAATACTACAGCTTGGCTTTCACGTCGTGCAAAGACTACAGCTGGGTGAAAGGCAGCATTTTCAATCTGCAGAAACACCGCAATTATCTAGCTACTTTCCTGCATACTACTGCAAATGTCAGTCTCGTCCTTGTTTCTAGGTGTTGTTACCAGAACCTGTTGAATAAACCACTGGATGCTCAGCTCCTTAAGGATTGTCCAGGGCTAGTGAGGCTACATCAATACACACAGGATACAAAACAGCCTTTTTCATACCTAGCCTTTTTTAGGTATGAAATGGCCTGAAACTGTAACAGAGTTGTTCAACTTTTGGTTTCATCCGTAACTTGAAATTTATTTAGAAAGTTCAGGAAACAACCTTATTTTTATTTTGCAAATAGGTGAAACTGAGATCTGGAAATGCAAGCTGACTTCTCCAATATTACTTATCTGAAGGCCTTTCCCAAATGTATAAGTTCTATCTCCATGTAAGTGTGGTCCCAAAGATGTTTTTTCATCTTTATTCAAAGCCTTTTCATTTGCCGCAGGTAGGAATAGTGCACATCACAGCCCTTTATCATTTTACATGAACATACTGGATGTGACAGGATTTGATATCACTTAAAGTTTCTGCACTGTGAAAAGGGAAGATCTTGATCGTTTAAAAAACTGCACATTGTCCCAGTTTTTAGGTGGTCCAGAATCAATGGCAGATGTACTGTACCAGGTGCTCTGTTTGAGAAGAAGCTGAAGATGCAGTCACTCAGTGAGCACTAAGATGCAACTCAGAGAACCTTCTTTGTGAGGACAATGCTGTTCTGCCACTAGTGGGCAAGACTCTTCGTCTAGCCTCTGAAAATGGGGATAAATGACTTCACCTTTTCAAGAAGTGAGATCAGCAACTTCACTCATGGTTGGGAAACACACTGAGGGCACAAACTACTGCAGTATGAAGTGCTCTGTGTTCTTTCATTTTCTCTTTTCACTCCTGCCAGGCTGTAACATTTGGCTTGCATCTGGATTGTGCAATTAGAGAATTTCATTCTCAATGTTCATCATACTCGTTGTCACCTGATCCTCTACCAAGGGGAATGTTTTTAAGGGAAAACAGCAGCTGCTGGATGGAGCGTCTTTTTCTTAACATCTAATCTTAACTGATGTTTTCATGTCACCTAAATTTTATATCTTGGGAATTAAATGCTTTCTGCAAGCTGTGCCATTAATATAAATATCAAAACCAGAAATTATATTCCACCCTCCCTGACTCCCTTTATCTATGGGGAAATCCCTTATCTCTCACAGTCAGAAGTAATTTAGGATCAGACACAGATGGGCTGAGATGTGAATGCCTCGGGGAGCAACTGAAATAGCTCCCTGATAGACATCACAGGGGCTGAGCACAGTATCTCTCTACGTTTATTCTGATTATCGTGACGGCTGCCAACAGGCTCTTCTGTTTGGAGTTTGTTGGAGTTCTTTTCTGTACCCTTGCTGCAGACAGCGATAGCAAATGCTCTTCATAGATGAATAAGCACTAATTTATAACTGCAGAGCCCTGTGTTAATAAGCAGGACTGAGTTCTTCTGTTAGTCAGCTACATCAGCTCCCAGTGAGGTTACCACTGAGAGCCAAATGTGGCATGGGAGCCACAAAATGAACTTTGATCTCCCTGTATGACACTTATATTGATAAGTTAGACTTCATCAATAACGCTACACCCCACAGCAACTATCCAAAACACAGCAGCTGGATGCAACACATTCTAGAGTGTTAGCTGCACTTGGGGTTATTATTATTTTATATAGTATAAAACACTTATTTTATTACAAACATTGTATTGCATTACATTAAATTACACTATATGATGATACTATGTTATGACTATATTCCATAGCAATTATCCAAAACATGGCAGTTGCATAGGTTCCTGTGTTTGAGGATATCATTATTTGCACTGTCCTTTACAATTAAAGCTATTCTGGCTTTGAAAAGGCAGTCTGTCACACAAACTGAGCTAGATTTTGCAGTCTGTGTGACAGTTGGGTAAATGCAGTGTCTGATGTAGTGGCATTAAGTATATATTTTAGCTAATTCTGTGAGAAATGTAGAATTTCTGTGAATCCAATTATATCATGGAAAAGATAAATGCCATTGCCGTTCTGCACTCACTGCACATCCTGCCAAGTGCCTTACGCTCTCTCCCTGGCAGTCATCAGGGTGAAGATCTCTGAGGACATCAGGTCTCTGAGGACACAAACATCCCCCAGTTCAGGTGAGCAGGTGAGGTCAGGCCATGCAGCAGGACTGTGCCCCTCTTACCCCCCTACTGACACAGCTTTTTCCTCCGCTTCCAAATCCTTCAGATGGGCCTGCACAAGTAGCAAGATGAATTTCCACGCAACAGAAAAACCATTCTGCTTCCATTTTCTAACCAAGGAGAAGAAAGGAAATGTGATTGTTGTATCAGTTTGAAATTCCAGCGGGCAATACTCAAAAGAGCTACATTTCTAAATTAGCTCAAAAACAGAAGAGAGAAACTATCAGTGGCCTCATTTGAAGCCTGCTGCTGAGAGCCAGTAAGCCCTGTGAGATCTGATATTCTACAAAAGAGATTCCAGCCCCTCAAGTTTGCAGCATTGCGAACAGTGAGATGAATAAGAAAATACTCTTTTGTAGCACTTCTTTTTTTTTTTTTAAGTTCAACCTTGTTAACGACTGCAAAGCTATTTACATTCTGCTGCTAAAGCATGAACTGCGGAGGGCAAACACCTAATGGTTGTTCATCCTGTTAATTAAGTACTTTCTGCAACAGAGAAAAAAGGAAAAAATGAAACAAAGAAGCTGGAGGGGAAGCTGGGTAACCCAGCCATAGCTACAGGCTGTAGCTCAACATTCTTCATCAGGCACTTCCAAGAGATCATCTTTTTTTGTTGTGTTTCTTTTTTTCCCCTCAGAAAAGTACAGGATGAATATCTTATTGCAAACACAGCTGCTGCTCACATGTATGTTATTTCAAACAGTGAAGCACTGATGCAAATCCAAATGGCAGCCATTTCTGTCATTAGAAGATCACTAGCTCAGCTGGAAGAGTCCTTCAGGAAAACCTGGTGCTACCCAAATCACTCAATCCCTCTGCTGGTGGATAAAACAAACTCCAGATCCTCCGCAGATGAACATATGGCCTTAAATTATACAGAATTCTGTTTAATCTGTTCTTAGAATATTTTAAGTGATGATGATACATGAATCTTAACTAGAGTTCTCCCATCCAAACACGTTTCTTGATGGTAGCAGACATGAACTCAGTTCAAGCCATAGCAACTAGTAAGTCACCTGCGATGTGAGTGCTAGCAAAAGGTAAGACTGCATGCATGCCAAAAACCTGCCACCAATACGTCAAGATCCATAGTTTTCAAGAATTTATGTTGGATTGGTTTAAATACTTAAAGAGAAGAGGTCCTGTATATTCTAGGACAAATGTAGGACCCAGTAAATCCTGGGAGCCCACACAAAGAAGCAATTAACAAAGTATTTGAGCTTGACAATTCATCTCTTCTCAGAGTGTTTAAACGTGTGTTTAGCTATAGATTTGTATTTATGGCTTGTGTCAGCAGGATTTAAGTACGGGTGTAAATTCAGCCTTGAACAAAGGTTGAACTGCTAAACAGTGCTTCTGGAGACCAGCCTGTTACCAGCAACCCCAGAACAGCTCTTCTGGGTCAGAGCCTGAGCATAAGCCCAAATGAAAGCACAAAGCTTTCTAGCAGGAAAAGAAAAATAATAATAATAAATATCAGCACGTGTTTTAGCAGCTGGCAAAATACAGTTGATAAATGAACTTATGTAGAATTATCCCAGCAAATATTTCAGAGTTGTGTTGCAAAGGTTAAGCAGGAACAATTCAGTTTCCAAAGGCAGTATGCTACAGTGTGCACCTAAGTGAGGGTCAGTTAATCCACAACGCACTGACCGCTCTCCCAGAGCCAAGCAGGGGCTATCAGACTCCTCATACAGGAGCGCTGAAAAACCACTCAGGCTAAGAACTGCTTAGAGGCAAATCTTGCAGACTTTCCTAAGTCCTCTTGCAGACAGCACTTGAAGAGTTACAAGTCTTGCAAATGAACACCGGGAGCTCTCGCAGGCTTCAGCTGAAGTAGAGAAGATACTGACTTAGGTAAAGCGCTGAGTTTATTCTCCCTAGTGAGTTCTTAACATTTACATTAAATAAGTGATAAGTAAAGCAAACACAAGAATTTTAAAAGTCATTCACAAGTATTTTTAAATACCTACTATACC
Source organism: Excalfactoria chinensis (assembly GCF_039878825.1). NCBI lineage: Eukaryota > Metazoa > Chordata > Aves > Galliformes > Phasianidae > Excalfactoria > Excalfactoria chinensis. Next base: position 73,206,952 of record NC_092828.1, read on the forward strand.
TTATTAGTGTTAATAAAAACTTCTAAAAACATTTTCCATTTATTTCCTTTCTAACCTGAGAAATGCCTGTGCTGAAACTATTTAATTTTGGTTTCCTTTTCCTTTCGACTTCTCTTCCAATATCCAGAAGAGACCAGCATATTGTAAACGGTTCTTGCATCCTCGGGAATCTCTGAAGTCTTGCTCTGTTTCTGGATGATACCACTGCTATGGGGTGAGAAGGACATACTCTGTGCTGAAGGATGTTTACCAACTGGCCAGAGATTGTAAAGAAAGAATAAGAACGCAAAATGGCAGTCTCAGCTTTTAACTGTTATTCCGCAGAAGATCTCAACTGGGGGGATTATGGCTAACCCATCCGTCCGTCTCACTTTCCCTGCAGTGAAGAACCATGGGGTAACCATGTTTCCAGTCTAAAAACATCTAAATGGCTCATCTGGATGATGATGGAGCTGATGCACATATAAGAGGCATAAGGGGAGTAGAATCTCTGTGGACTTTCAAACCACCATTCACTAAGAGACAGAAATGAAGATAAAACGCACAGAAATCGGATAATCAGTAACGATTGTTTATGTATACAAAAGGGAGGCCATACAGAGTTTATTGTTCAGGGCTATCATTCAAAATGAGAATGAATAAGAAGATATACTTACTCTTGAAGACTGATGTAAAGCTGATTCTGAATGGCATTCTAGACTTTCAGACAAGGAACGACTGAGCACTTTGCTTACAGATACCAAGAATGTTGCTTCTCCTTTCCAGTTTTTGTTGTCTATAGAAAGCCAATCAATCACATCCTGTACTTTAACTTTTGGCTTCTCAGGCCTCTTCTCTTGCTAGCAACAAGACTGATGGGATACACGAAGCTCAGGGAAACGACAAACTCAATAAATCACTCTTGAATGCTCTTACAACAGTGACAATGCCTTTAGCTTTCAACATATTTCCTGTCTTTGTCCAAGAGATCATTTAAGTCCGAGGCACAAGGCACCAAAAATGACTTCAAGAATGATCCCGGCATTTACTGCCTGATTCACATTACACTGATTCAAGCAAAGTCCTTGTCCTTGACTGACATAACTGTCTTATGTTGTTTTTTAAAATCTGTGCATGACAAGATTAGTCAGAGATGATTTTGCTGTCAAAAGAGAGTCTTCTGCAGTTCTGTTCTGCGACAGCTGCAATATGTGCCTAACCTTCATCGTTAGAACATTTTGGTGTTACGTGAATAATATGCCAAATAATATTGTTTCCTCAAATAAACATTCAAGTCCATTTTGTCAAACTGATGAACCATCAGATCCTTGAATATTTATTCTTCTTATTCCTCTTCTTTCAAGTCTGGCAAGAAGTCACACTTAAGCACTACTACTCCTCATTTCTGTAACACAGTGTGGCTATATGGGTTAATTTCCATGCTAATTTCCAAAACTGAGTGAATAAGCCTGACAACAACACAGCCCATACAGTAGTGGCTCCTGGATACTTACAGAAAAAAACTTGTTTTAAGGGTACAAATGCAGACAGGTCTCCCCACCTGCCAACTCAAAGGTCTGCTGTTCAGACTGTTAGGAGCAGCTCTGTTAGTACTCCATACATGGAAGATGTTGCAGTGTGGTCATCAGTTTGATTGGACTGAGTCTGAGAAAAAACAGCTTCCTTTAGCAAAGGCCACTGTTCACACATCAGATGGGAACTTTGCTGCACACAATAATGAATGAGTGCTGATGGAAAATGGAAGGTGACAGATGGGCACTGAGTTCTCCAGAAATCCCTAAAGCTATGCTCAGGTTTATGGCGTAGGATAGAACTGGAAATAGAGATACAGATGTTCCAGGTCATGAAAAAGGAAAAAGCTTCCACAAGGAGCAGCTCTGCCTGCCCCATCTAGTCCTAATAACAATCTTTTCATGATGTAGTATGATTTCATTCTACAAAACTGCAAGTGCAAGCTTTTTTTATTAATCTTCTGAGTTCTGCAAGCTCACTGAAGAGCTCTCTTTTTATTGTGCTTTTAAAGAGCGTAATAAAAATATTCAGCCCTGTATCATACTGCCAGTCAGTGAGGCAAGAAAACAGACAAAGCCATGGGAGAGAAACTCAGCACTGGCTGCAAGAAAAGACTGGATCTGTGACTATCCATCAAGATATCTGAATGGCTTTCAAAACAGGTAAACAAGGTGCAATAAATGAGCTTTGATTTTCATAGCCCTTGCACTTCATTTTTCATTCATCTGTGATATTATTAAAAGCTCCTGTTATACACCAACTGAAGTGCCCTTAGAAATTCACCAGGTTTATGCACAGTCCCTGGAGAATGATGCGGTGCTTCTACTGCAGCTACACAGTTGAAAGAGTCAAGACACAGCTGAAAAATATGTGGCACAGCAGGAATGATTATTCATGCACTCCAGTACCGTATCTCAGGAGGTTCTTGGCTATGTAAATGACTTGGAAAAACGAACTAGAACTTCTGAAGCTCCACCCTGAAGAGAAAACAGCAAAGAGCACTGTTTCTAAATCAGAAAAGTAAACAATTCCATTTTTCTCCTTTCCTGTCATTGATTTAGAGTACAGTCAGTAAAAGAGACCAAGGTAACAGTTTCTGAGAGGGAATTTCATGCAGTCCTTTGATGTAATGCAGTGAAAGTGCTAAGCAAAATGGTCTCAGATAAAATACATGTTTTCTGAGTGCTTTGCATTGTGCATGTTTCTTAAAGATATACCAATTGAATCAACTACTGATACTGGAAAAATAGAAAGTATTAAAACCCCATTACTGTGATGTTCCACTTTATTTTGAAGATGTGAGTGACCTGTGATGGAGATCAGGAAAGCTGAAGTACGGTGAATATATATTGGTACTATCACAGTTATCAGATTGTTACATACACTTCGTGTAACTTGAAATTACACCTCAAGAAGTAATCTGCTATTTTAGACCTGATTAGTTGCTATACTATGTTCGCTTTACAATATTTTGGCAGTCTAAAATACATTAAAGGACACAGAAATTATATCTGCATTCAGCCTGTTTCTATTCTTTAATACAGTGACAGAACACTGCAATACAACTGTGCTTTAAGTGACTATCAAGATCTTAAGAGATGACTTTCCTCATCTTTTCTTAGAAATACAAACAAATTAACAAATGCAGAGCTAACGTGGTGCCAGAACAACATAGTGAACATTGATCTCCAACAGCTGAGCTGTGCCTTTTTGTGTTAAGCTTTCAGCACCTTCTTTTCTTCCAAAATTAGTCATGAATACAAGAATTTAATGCTGGGGGATGTAAGGATGGAGCACAGTCCTGCCAAAAAGGACTTGGGTGTACTAGTGGGTGGCAAGCTGGCCATGAGCCAGCAATGTGCTCTCACAGCCCAGAAAGCCAACCATAACCCAGGCTGCAACAAAAGCAGCAAGGCCAGAAGGGCAAGGGAGGTGAGCTGCCCCTCTGCTCTGCGCTGTGAGACCTCACCTGGAGTGCTGTGTTCACATGTGGAGTCCTCAGCACAGGAGAGACATGGAGCTGTTGGAGTGCATCTAGAGAAGGGCCACAAAAATGACCCCAGGGATGGAACACATCCCTAGAAGGACAGGCTGAGAGCTGGGGCTGTGCAGTATGGAGAAGGGAAGGCCCTAGGGAGACCTGAGAATGGCCTTTCAATGTCTAAAGGGGTGCTCTAAGAAAGAAGGGGACAGACTCTTTAGCAGGGTCTGTTGTGATAGGAAAAGGGGAAAAGGTTTCAAACTAAAAGAAGAGAGGTTTAGACTGGATGTAAGGAAGAAGTTCTTTACAATAAAGGTGGTGAGGCACAGTGTACCACAGAGGAGGTGGTCCTCGGAGACACCGAAGATAAGGCTGGACCAGGCTCTGAGCAACCTGATTGAGCTGTAGATGTCCCTGTTCATTGCAGAGAAGTTGGACTAGATGATCATTAAGGTTTTCTTTCAACTCAAACGATTCTATGAAGATAAATCCCGTATACTACAGAGCATTTATGGGAAAGCCTACTTTTCTCTTAGCAGAAGAATTCCTATGATCTCATGAAGATTATTTCTTCCAAAAGTGGAAGTGAAGAAGTATGGTTTTCAGTATGCCTGCCTGGGGGATGCTTACATGGCTGTAGTACTTACCTGGATGGACCCTTTGCAATAAGACCAATGTTAAATGTGCTGAAGTGATGTAGTTTCCCTCACCAATCAGCCCTTGATCAGTCTTCTGTGAAGACTGAGGGGCTCATGCCAGATTAAGTGATGAAGTTGCATATACCCTGAGCACGCTTACTGGATTCCATCCAGGGAACAGGAAGCTGTATTGATGGTGGGGCAGATTGCTAATTACTTGCTAAAGTTAACCTACAAGATCAGATTTTTCTCCAGTAGTTAGGTGCCAAAACATGCAGATAATTTAACAGCGGAATTTCAAACTGCGTCAGCAAGATAAGCGTCTAATCTACAACAGGTTTCAGGCACTTACCCAGATTATTCTGTTTAAAATCTGACCTCCCACTTACTTGCACATTTAGCAACCTAACTAGCTCTGAAAATCTCTCCTCCAAGGATTCAGTTTGGAGCAAGAACTATCCATAGGTGTCTAACTTTTCCCATGAAGACATTTTTCAGTCCTGTATGTTCAATGCTCGAGATCATCAACCTGCACTTGGAATTTGAAGGCTGCTATTTTTCTGTATCTGGAGCAAAACAAGAACCTACTTTTCAGTATCAGAGTGCAAAGGAAACAAAAAAGGCACGGTGGTGTCAGCTCAAATGTCCTGAGGAGAAAAACACTGAATAATGTCTGGTGAAAAGTACTCTGAATTTCCAATCTACTGATGCTGGTAGAAAGCAAGCATAACTCTAAGTGCTACTCTCTACCCAAAATACACAGTACAGAGCCTCCATCCAAAGGCAATGACCTGTTTACCAAATCCTTATTCTGATTAAAACAACTTCACTAGAAAGAATATAGAAATCGAACATACCTGCTTGATTAAGCTGAAATTGAATCAATTTCTATTCTGTGGGATTTTTCAACATTTATTTCACTCAAAAGGAAAAAGCTGCAGAAAATTTTCTCTTGCAATTTGGCTAAAATCAATGTGAGACCACGCATTCCTTATGCTGAATATAAAGAACTACCAACTGTGGTAACAATTTACAGTCCCAGAAAATAACATTCACTCTGGATTTTCACCTATTGCTATTGGAGATCTGACTTGTAAGGTTGTCAATGCTAAGATATAAAATACTTCTGTGGAACAAGATGATCTTCTTTTACAAAGTCTGCTGTTTCTGCAGAACTGCCTTTCATGAAACCAATCTTGTTTCTATTTTCCTCCTTGTCCCTCACAAAAATTCTCTTAGTCTGATACTTTTCAGTCATGATTAAAAGGCACTTCTCAGTGTCTCCCACTAAATGTTCCTACTCCTTTTTTTTCAGAAGCTGGCAATGACATTAGTATCTTGCTTGGTGTTTCATATTGGACCAATTAAGACGATGAGAAAACTACTGCAAGATTTTGTTGCATAAAAGCATTATGCTGCAGGCTGCATCAAAGGCTTGTGAATAAGCAGGAAGGATGAGGTGGTTCAGTAGTGCTGGTTTCCTAAGCACCTTCATTCTGTCCCTGCTCTGGTAACAGCACTAGCTGGCAACACAGTTTGTGCTTATTTGCTATCATTCATGTGCTGGAATTGCCGTGAATATCCCACAAAAGATGGAACTTGTCCATATGTTTGGAATTCAGTCAAGTATGTCCACCCCCACCCCCCTGAAAATAATTAAAAAAAAAAAAAAAAAGGATTAACACTGTCAAGCAAGCAAGCTTATATTAAGAGTTTGTTACTTGAGAATAAAAGAACCTCAGGACTGTTCAGCACTACATTTCAAATACAGTGAACCTCTTCCAACTTATGACATCTTAATATGAACAGAAGACAAGTGGAAGCCACAAATTTGTGCTTGGGTGTCAATAGTGAGCCTGAACTGTGACACAATACCACACTGTGCAGCACTGGAGGTGTCCTGGCTGCTGAAGGGCACACATGAGGGTTATGTCTGTGGTTACCTGAACAGTAAAAAAAAGAAGCAGTTTTCTGATCTTTTCTGATTCAAGGAACATCTGAACTAATATGTTACAATACAACTCCCCAGACTAATTCTACACTACTTGTTTGTGTCCCTAATGCGCGTATGGCGTTACCTAGCACTGTCAGCTGGTGTTAAAAGCAGAAATTGACATGAAGTCCAATGAGCCCAGTGATACTTTACTGGAATAGACCAGCAAGAGCATTAAGTGACCACATGTTACATTCTAGAGAGCCTGAGGCTTCACCTCCAGTTTGTTGCAGCAAGAGGCTGGCACTCAGGAGGCTAAACAGACCAAAGGGAAGAAAGGAAAATCTGCATCTTTCACTTCTTGACTGTTTTACCTCAGGTGACAGGAGCAGCCTTTCTGGGAGGTGGAAGCTATCTTATCAGGCTGTCCTCATCTGGGTCAGTGTATAAAAAATAAACCCTCAAATACAGGGAACGTAGTGAGAAGAATAATGTGCAAGCTTTTCCACTATTCCTGTCACCCTGCAGACACAGAAGAATGTAACAGACATTGAAATTCACTTCCTCACCCAAGCAAACCAAATTCCTCTTTCAGATAACCTAAGAACATTACTGGTCAATAGCAATTTATCATCTATTAAACTCTGTCCAGATTTGGAAAGAGAAAGAAATTCCAGAGCCAACTAATGAAACTGTTGTCAGCATTCTCCTTGGGTTCATAGCCTTTATTGAATCAACTTGTAAATCTCTAGATCTGCAGGGCTTTTGAAAGGCTCTGTGCCCTTTACCTATATTATGTCTTTCCTTTCTGGTAATGCGGGCAGAAGTCTGATTTGAGAAGTGATTCTAAGACCTTGGAGACATGGACGAATCAAGAATCAAGCACCTACCTGAGATGCTTCAGGTGTAAAGTATTTGCATGATTGAGATCTACTTCCTAGCATCACACAAGCATTTTCAACAGAAAAAAAAACATGTTAATGCGGGAACCTGAAACACTGAGCATGTCCTTGTCCTCTCCTGTTTTCTTGTGCTGCAGTAGTTCCTGTAGCCCTTACAAGTTAGTGCTGAATGGGTGCTAGGAAGTGTGTGGGAGCTGGAGGAAGTGAAGAATGTATTATATTTCCTGCAGTCAATAACTCTGTGACAAACTCTTCTGGTTCCTGTATAAAGGCAGTTACCGGGAAAAGCTTTCAGAGCAAACAAACCCGTAAATCTCTGACTGTTGTTCTTCATAGGGGGTGGGTTACAATGAAAAGGGACTCAAGTATCTTTGAAATAGAAAATGCCAGTGCCATATAAGCCATAACTTCCTGCAGCAAGTTCCACTCCTGTTACCAGATTGCAGTCCTGCTAGCAGACTCATGCTGTCACGGCAGTGCACTGAACCTCCGGGCTGTGACTAACCCATTTGCACATGGTTCTCCACTTGATCCACACACACCCCACTGGTTCCCATTCAGCAACCATGTCTTTCCTAAACAAATCTATGGAGACTTGAAACAGGACTAATTTCATCAAATATGTGCAGCCTTCACTAACCTCTGCATTCAAATGGCTCTTACCTCTTTCTGGTGGTACTTTATTGCTACCTTTAGCTTTGCCAAATCATGACATTTCTGGGGGTCCAGCTCTTCACTTTGATCGTCTCTGTGATTGAGAATAATCTCTAATTCTCGGGAACTCCGTGCTTGATCCAAAAGGTCCTTAGCAAAACGTTTGCATTGTTGAGAAAGCTCTTCATATTCGGCCTTGAACTCATTTTCCACTTTGCTGAGCTCTTTCAGCTCCCAGCCCAGTCGAAAGGCTGTCAAGATGGGGTCCTCACTTGATAAGGCAATCAGTGAGGGGCTGGCTAAGGCTTTGTAGATGTTCAGCCTTGACCTGGAATGCCTCAGGCTGTCCACCTCCGAACTGGAGACACACTCCACACAATTGCATCTGATCTGATGTGGGCGTGGAATAGTTACCCGTCTTTGGACAAGCAGTTTGATGATTTCATAGTTGTTGGTGTGAGCCGCCAGCATTATTGGTGTGATATCTGGAGTGAATTCCGAAAACTGTGTGTCCATCATCAAGGTTGGAACCTATACGAAGGAGAAAAAACATGGTCATATTTCATTCGGGACAGCAGAAAACTGATGTTCCTCCTTCATACTGTTATAAAGTAATCTCATAGTAAAACAAAGTTTTCATAGCACCCTATGTGCCTTCAATCCTGTTGCGTTGGTGTGTATGCACACAATTCTATTCTGGCAAAACCATCTTGCCTGAAATCTTGACTCTCTACCCTCAGAACATGATCAGGTTGGTGTAAAAGTAAGTCACAATCCCATCTGAATGCTTTATATGTGAACTCTGTCTGAAACGGCTACTGGTTCATATACCAAAAGGAGAACTTTCATAGGAGAAAGGAAGACAAAGGCACAAGCAATTACACAGGAAGAAAAGCCTAGAAACACTGAATAGATTTCCACAACTATCATTATTTCCATTATATACATGCATTAGCAGGCCAGGAACCTACTGACAGCAGGCGCTATGCAAACCAAACCAAACTCTGGTCCACAGTTGAGCAAAGCTCTTCCTCACCTTTTCCCTACTATTTTTATTTGAAATTACTTTTCAGTGGAAGGATACATTACATAACTGCCCTCAGAATAGATCTGTTTTTATTTTAATGGGTTTGAAAAAAATTTAAATGTAAAATTAATGAGCCATAGTCCACTACAAATAAGACACTCCAGGGTGTGCATTATTCAGCTACCGTTGCACTTCTCAAAAGATGAGCTTAATGCACACCCTGTTGTGTCTTATTACTATATGCAGAGTGCAAAATTAGACCGAAATGCTCTTACATCCCAAGCACGCAGTGTGTTTCCATTTGCAGCACAGGCAGCTCTCTTTGTTGTGTGTTAATCATTACTCAGGCATACTGTACTTCATGTGCCCACCACTCCTGCCCTGGCAGCTGGCATCCTGCTGCTCAGGGGGTGATTGCTGGTTTTGGTGAACAGTAGGCCTGCTTCCCCTTGCAAATGTCAAAGGCATTTCATAGAAACAACTGTCAAAGAGTTCTAACGACAGGAAACATTACTCAGTCCACAAAAAAAACAAAAGTAAAGTAACGACAACTAGCATGCAGCAAGCAGCTAGCAATCTTTCTGTGGGCTAGATGTAAAACAGGTTGTGGGACAGAGAACCTCTGACCACTGAAACTGATTTCCCTCGGAGTGAATTGCCTTTGTAGAACTAAAATGCTGAGGACTCCTGGGCTGGTGCTGATTAATAAACCTCTACATGCATCAGGACTCAGCCTATTCACCATGCAATGCTTTCCCAGAGGCCAGCAGCACACTGAGGTAGGGGGTCATTTACTGGAGCAGGGCATACTGGGAGGCCTGGAAATACTATGACTTTGCTACCCCAGTGGCAGAATCTAAGGAGTTAAATCACACACAGGGGCAGTCGTTGCTAACAAGGCTCTTCCCACAGAGGCAGTCAGAAGGGAATCTATAAATACAGCTCATGGTGGGGAAACAGAATTGTAGTGATGGTTTTCTGCAGGTCATGGAGGGCTTGGAGTCTCTGTGCAAGGTTGGATAATGGTATTTTAAGATCTCTGGTAACAAACAGCTGAAAGCAGCTCTCTTTGTAAGGTCTGTGACCTTCTTTCTTTTCCTTTGCTTAGCTGGTTTAGGTAGTTTGTTAAATGTCAAGAGAAAGGTGCATGTTCCTCTTTTCTTTCTCTCTCTGAAGTGTTTTTAAGCCCTGCTGCTTGCATAACTGCCTTTATCTTCTTCCCCCCCTTTGCTCAGTCAGTTGCTGGCTGCTGCATTCAGAGCCTCTGCCTCAAAGGAAGAGCGCTTTCCTCCTCTCTATCACCCCTATTACTGTCAAGTTTAATCTTGTTTTCCTGTATGGAAATTACTGTACCCAGAGCTGTAAAAAGAATTTTCAGCTACGTACAGATGAGGTATTCTTGTTGCTCAGGAAAGGGAAAAAGCCTTGTAGAAAAGGTAGTAACGTTACAGGTGGGGACAGGGCTACATGTCTGCTAATGTCCTGCTCCTGCGGCTTCTTAAAGCTGGATCCAGGGCTCCCAAAAGAGTTGTCTCAAGGCGTGGGATCAATCTGGGGGTATCTGCCAAATGATCTCCCATCATTTACTCTGGCTGCTGTCACAAGCCCTACCCTCACGGTGAAGCTCTGCTTTCACAGAAATCAGGCAGCCACTCTGCAAAAGATGTATTTGCCTGGGCAGCTTGCAGCACTTTAATTAAAAGGACGAGAAGGGCAATGGCAGTGCAGAGAAACAGGGGCTCTCTGGAGTCTGGAAACAGATCGGTCTAATGTCTCACATTACAGGAACTGAAGCTCACTGCTGATTATATCTGAACAGCAAAACAAACCAGCAGAACGCAGAGCAGGAATTGTGCAAGGGATGGCTGCTATGGTCTCTTCCGTGTATCTAGGTGATCCAAGGACCATGCACTGGCTAAAAATAACATGGCTCACAGTGATCATTTTTATTGCTGTCTTGCACATCTCTTTGATAGCCTGCATCTTAATGAACAAGCTGTCTTGTTTTAGAGATGGGACTATGCAAGGAAAGCCTTTGCTCCTAAGGCTGCATTCTGCCTACTGTCACCAGAGGGGCAGCAAATATTACAAGATGCTGTAATTGCTGATGTTCCTCCTGCACTACTGACAGGTTGAGTTCATGTTTAGATCAGCTTTTTCTGTGTTTTGGGTTAACTAAGAGTGATGGAAGCAGAAGAGGAATAGATTATTTCACCCCAGAGGTCTCTGCTAAGCTTTCCCAAGGTTATTTTCATTAAGTGACCTGAATAACAAATTCTTTTCCATTAACCTCACCAGCTGACACAAGCTGTTAAGCTGAGTCCTTCAGAACCTTATTGTCAGTGCTTGCATAGGAGCATGTGCCATCCCTGTTGTTTATCTTGTTAATGTTCGCTGAAGAAATTGATGCCATTACTAACAACTAGTGATCAACTGCTTGGTACCTTCTTTCTTGGATTAATCCTCATAAATGTAGGCTGCTCAGTACTATACCACTGCTTATCTGAACGATACCGCAGTGAGTGAAAAACCTCATTTATTTAAAGTGGAGGGGGAAGTGAAATGAGCTTAGTTCTGTAGAGGAGAAGAAATTTGAGGATTAGCTCACATAAAAGCACCGTTCAGTATGGCAGAGCTCTCCTCTGAGCAGAAAAACAAAAGGTATTGGCTAAATAGTACGCTGCTGGAAAAAAGCTCTGGATAGGAAAAGCAGGAATTACTGCTCAAGCTAGTAACTAGTACGGTTACTAGTAAAAGGGGAGGAAATATGAAGAAGAAAGAAAAAACACAACAACAACAAAAAACAACAAACGCATCTAGCACTGAAGAACTGAAGGCTGCAGAAGGCCTTCTAACAGCTTTACTTCAGACTACATCTAGAGTAGCATGTGTGCCCCAAGAGCACAATGTCTGGGTCAGAGTGGTGAGAAGCAATCCAGCTGAGGGGTTCTATGCTGCTCAGCAATGTGAACCAAAGCAACCTCAATGGATGGGACTAGGAAATACCTCAGATGGAGGCAAAATAAATATCAGGCTTAAACACTGAAGAATTTGCAAGCAATTTGCAAGCTACAGTGTTTATACAGTATCTGACATCTGCCTCAGCAAATGAATAAGGACAAGTAGGTGAAAAAAGCTGTTCAGGAGAGAAACTTGCCATCAGGTTAGAAATGCTCATTCAACTTTGAAGAAGGAGCCTGACTGTCTACTATTTGGGAATGGCTTTCTGTTTGTCTTCTGCCTCTTTGTACTGACAGTCCTCCTGATTACAGCCTGGTAACCCTGCTACCCAGTCTCCTTCATGTACAGGGCTCCACAGCGCTCACCTGGACTGCAGTGCTCACAACTGTTGTTTCCCCAGGTAAAACCCTCAGTGCTCCAGGCCTGAACTGAGTATGCAGGCAGGGAAGCCTAAGCACAAACCCCTTCACTCCCAGCTCTGTTCATCTGACATCAAGCTGTTGTGTCAGAGGCTGCTTGAATATGCATCTTGTTTTGATATGTACTGAAAATGTTCATTAGGAACGCTACTACTTTTACTTGTTACAAATGGAGTTGTCACATTCTCAGGCTATCAAAAACAGCACCATGCCTGGGCCACTGTAACAAACTGTGCATATAACCACAACAAAATGTAAATATACTGATCAGCATTATCCTCAGCTAGGATTACCTTTTGATTGGGCTCTATATTGTAAAAGATTCTGTAAGTACTAAAACAACGCTCTATTAAACAAAACAGAGTTGTACAACTTCATGGAAGATTTAAATGCAATGCAAGCAGAAATTCAAGCTTGGATAGTTTTTTGAGCAAATATTTCCTGTTTGTAGTTCATTTTTCTGTATGCAGCTCTATGAGGGAAATGCATACACCATCCGTGAGCATTGTAGCAGGCATGGACGATTGCTGTCATTCTAGAAAGATTTTGCACTACATCAATTCAGCATGAGGCTCAGTGGTCAGAAGGAGCTTTAGCAGTGACTGATTTTGTTCAGAACCACAGTCATGTGGCACTTTGAGACACAGCTCTATAAATAGAGAGACAGTGTTACTAGACTGCAGATCAGCCATGTCACCAGCAAAAGGGTTGCAGAAAAACGTTTGTTGTGACGGTGTGACCATTCTCATCTTGCTCCTTGCCTAAGCCCAGAAACAAACTATTTCATTGACAGAACACCACGAGCAATTGGGGGAAATGCTGCACACTTCTAAAAACCGAGGCATTCATTTTAGGTGGTACACTAGTGCTGATTTCAATAACTGAATACCTTCATCAGGCACGCCTTGGGAGACATATTTTATTACTGAGAGGGATGGTAGTTTCTATATTTAAAAGGGTGTCGTCTTTTTTAACTAAAGAGCAATTCACAGAATGAAATATCATTTGGTTAATGAAATACAATGAACAGCACAAACTGATAACAAAGTAATGTACTTTAAGGGGTTTTGTATTGGTTATGAGCAAGTTCTTATCTCTGGCATAAAGACTGCTTGACTGCAGATGTATTTCTGGGCAAGCTCTGCTGCTACTGATGTACTTTGGCAATTTCAGGAAAGCTGTCCCAGGATATCCAGGTGAAGAAACGCGTCCTTCTGACCTGAAATGGACTCAGTAACCTGTATGTACGTTAAGTCAAATAGTCTCAGCACCTTGTGGCAAGCCAAAGACAGAGATAAGGTTACTAGATGAGGTATATTAACATTAAAATATATGTAACTGAATTTAAAACTTGTACATGTAACACACTGTTACTGAAATAATGCAAAAAATTACATTTGTACTTCTTATATAACCAAACTTCGTTCACTGCAACCAATAAACAAACAAACACAAAATACATTAATCAGACGTTTTAATTCAGCTTCTTGTTTGTGTGCTAAAAATGTTGAGACGGACCCATGAGACTGGTTATCAGAGCTAAGCCAAAGGCCAGTGCATGTGACTGTGGCAGAGCTGCATCCGAGCCTGCGTTCAGCCATGTGTTCAGGGAATGCAGTGCAGCCAGAGACTGTCAAAAGATGTCACCGCTTATGGCTCATGCTACATAATTTTCTCTTTTTCTATGGATTAAAAAGAAACAACCCAGAGAGAAGCCCTTGGAATGAAAGGATTTTGCAAAAATGCATTTAAATGGCCTGAGGCAACACATTCCTGACAGAGCACTTTCTTCTCTAAAGCACCGTTGTGCAATAGGTGGAAATGAGGAGGTCAATGATTAAAACCAAGAGTGCAGCCAATGCAGCTTATTCTCCAGATCACAGGGATGCTTTAACAAGAGTCAGACCGTTTATGCTTGAACCTCTTGTATTTAAATTAAGATCTTGATATCCACTTGGCCCCAAATTCCTGTCTTTATCCAGTGAAGTGCCGAATCCAGCAGGAAAAGCAGCTGTGTCTTAAGACACAGGTTTTGGTCTTGCTCAGAGGTGGAAGACCAGATGGTGATGTGCCATGAGCAACTGCACCCTCTCCTGGCTGTGACTTGTTTCCAGCAGTATAAGAGTGGCTGAGAACTTGACTGTTCATTACACGTTTTGTCACATTATCTCTCATATGACCAACTATCCAATAAATCTTGGTTTTCTCACATGCTTCCATGGCTTGGGGCTTGCTGAATAATGATACTTGTTCCATTAAAATAAACAAGGTATAAAATTCTGGAATATTACAAACCCAGACCTTAATTAAGCTGCTATAGAAAATGTGGCATAACTGAAATGTTTGCTACAGATCTATCCCTGGCCTCGCCAAAATGCAGAAATTCCTGGTCACTTGCTGATTTGTTTCCTGAGACCCCGTGATACCCAGCTGGCTGTAAGTTTAGTATTGCTGCCAGGAGTAAATTGAATTCTCTCCTTAAGTTCAGATCGGCAGACTGGATCGTACGCCTGAAGCCGTTTTTTTCCCATTTGAAACCATAAAGCTGTTTACTCATTTTTCACTACTTTTCATTGCCACTTAAACAGTTGCTCTGTGGCAGGAGCTGCTGTTTTGTTGGTTGGGGTTTTTTTTGTAAGTTTGTTATTACATTTTTTTTTTTTTGCTTTTATGCCTGGAAATTAGTTTTGTTACAGAGCTCACTTAATCCAGTCCTGTTAATTTCTCAGCTACATTAAAGGCCTTAAAATGTCACCGTCCTTTACAGACTTGTACAAAAATTATGTATAAATTCTCTCCTGGCCTCAAACATGCTTAGATACAGTCCAGAGTTAGCCCAAAATTTGCAGGCTCTGCCTTCAAAGTGCTCTCTGCTTTATTATGGCTATCTTCCAAACGTCTTCCAGTTATTTTTCCTGAGAGGGAAGAGTTGTCCAACTTTTTAATTAATTTTATCTGATCTCCGTATTCTTCTTTTCTGACTTAGTGGTAACAAGGACAAGATGTGCTAAAATAGTCCAATAATCATGCCGTCTGTAGCCTTTCATGTCATCATCTTTGTGCATAAAATGTCCCTATTTCATGTAATTTATTACTGTGTGTGGATGAGAGATGTTTCAGCGAGTTTAGGTGAGGTAATACGTTGCTAACATGGCTTGGAAACGGAGAGCCTTTTTGCTTGGAAGGGGTGTGGAGGGTTATGTTGCTACTGAATCATATGACTTGAAAAAATAATTTAAAAAAAAATATCCAATTTCATCATAAGACAACATCACAAAGTGGAACAAATGAGCAGGTCTGGTGGCAGCCCATGCTACTTGATGCTGCACAAAAAGACATCTTGATGCTGTTTCTCTCCATCTAGGCTTTTAGGTTGTGCTTTTTGGCATCTTTTTTTTTACTAACCAAGACAGCCGTGGATTCTGAAAAGATCCCAGCATTTGTGCTAGCAAAGGAATGACAACCTGGAGAGGTGGCACGGTCCCACGCAAGAATGCAATCTGTGTGGCTGTGATCCTCCTGTACCACTACTTCAGCAGTGACAGCCTTTGTCACTCCCAACACAAAGTAGTTGAAAACACCAAGCAGATGATATATGCCCTCCTGCTGTAGAGGCCGTCTCTAGCTCTTACATCTGCCTTAAGAGTCTCTAAGTGGAGCACACAGGTCCTCACCACCACAGGTGAAGTACCAACAATGCATGTGACCACAAGCCTCTTGCAGGCCTACAGTGGTTCTCGTGTGCTTTTCCAAGGAAGTGACAGAGCACAGACCTCTGATGTGCTGGGTTCCCTCACTGTAACAACACAGGATTGATCAGACAAAATATACTTGTTCACAGTTGATGCCTTTTTGATTTCCCCCACTCTCGTTGCCACCAAAAGGCTCTGCTCATCACAGCCTGACCAACACTGCTATATTGCAGATCATCACAAGGATGAACAAGCCATACAGATGCTGTTCTAACTTGCAGATGCAAGCACAGCTATATTCAACAGCCTCATTAGGGTTAGTGTGCTCCTACTAAACAATCCTGCAGTTCTTGATAAATCCTAGACATCGAGCCTGTAATTTCAATTTGCTTACGTAGCAATCCAAACAGGACTATTTTTCCCTATTAATAGCTCCCTCCAGGCAGTCCACCCATGCACTGATATCCCTCCCAACTGAAAATACACACATTAGTGCACAGAACACTCTCTCCTTGCAGGATTTCAGACCATCAGTAGCCAGTTCCTTGCACTGCATTTCTGCTTTTATGAGCTGTGCTGTTAGCAGCTGATGCAGGCAAGTACTGAGATCACACCCGTAAATGAATAAAGAAAACTCCTTGGAAAGCACCTCACATAACAGCACTTCCCTGACTCTCTCAGCTGTCTATACACTAGATGACAAGTACTACATGGCTGTGTGTGCTGTGATGCAGTTCTTGGACTGACCCCACCAGCCCCCCTAGGAGCTAATAACAGACCTGCTGCTGGCCCTGGCAAAGGAACCAGTGACTTATTTGCCACTGTCAGATGTCTGGTAGCTGGCACCACAGCCTGCAAGCCTCTGTTCCAATGCTGTTCATTAGTTCTCTGATAAGGCACTGAGTTATACAGTTTTTGCCTCGCACCTTCTCATAGATTTAAGATTATTTTGGGAAGAAGGCATTGGGGAGGGAGGAAAGAGATTCCCAGTTAGATATAATCATTAACTGAAGCGATCTTTGATTTCTCTGTTTAGTTTAATTAGATGGAATTCATTTTGGAGGCAGCCACTGATGTCAAAGGCATGTTAAGTATAGCTGTGAATTATTACTGCATCAATAAAAAATAATGAAAAGCCTGGATGCTGGCAGAGCCATTAGGCTTTGGAGCAGTAACAGCTAGGTTTCCGTTTTCAGACAATCTTTCTTCCTTATAGTGCATTTCAAATATTTTCATACTGAGAACCCAAGGCTGGTTTTCCTCTATTGCTTCAGTTTTTTATTACCTCCTCTGGCTGCGAGCACATCCACCCAGGTTCAGCCTTCCCCTTTCCCTCTGGACTTCCCATTAACATGGAAACAGCTGGTTTGAGTCATACCAAAGGGCACAGTATCTGTACTGAGTCATACCACCTTAACTCTTACCTTTGTTATTGAGTTTTTGCTGTGGAGCACCTTAAGATCAGGCCAAGCCTATGCACTTCCCTGATACAGACTCCTGGGTTTCAGGAACCCAGCACTTCAGCCTCCCGAAATTAGCTGTTCTGCTTTGTAAAATTATGGAAAAACATAAATGCTGCTTGTATGTATTGACCAACGCTGCAGAAGGGCACTCTGGGCTTGTTTTGATTCCTTTGCTGTATCGCATGCCTCTGTAATATATGCCTATATTTGCTGGCATATGTCTTATCTATGATGTCTCAGAAACATGTGTACATCCTGAATACGGTAGCACTACCAAACAAGACATCTTCTCTGTCCATTCTGTATGTGAATCCTCTACCTGCATCTATCCTCAGCTCATGGATAGTGAGTCCTATAAGGTTTAGCAGTGTTAGGCAGGAAGTCCACAAGTCTCTCCTCTGCCTTTAACCATAATAAATATCAAGGAAACCGACCTTTTAAATGCAGGAGATGGGGTAACATTTCACAGGGCCAAAAATTCTAGGTCCTCTGGTCCTACCACAGGCACTTCTGTGTACTTTGCCTGCAGGTAACACAGATCCACAGTAACCACTCAGGCAAGCCATGACGAACATCAGCATCTTCTAAAACCCATATCTGATTGTCTGTAGAATCTAACTCCTACATAACAACTGATGTGCTTCACACAGAATCACAGAATGGCCTGGGATGGAAGGGACCTCAAGGATCATGAATCTCCAACCCCCGTGCCAGGCAGGGCCACCAACCTCCTCATTTACTAGACCAGATTGCCCAGTGCTCCATCCAACCTGGCCTTGAACACCTCCATGGATGCGGCATTCATAACTCTCTGGGCAGCCTGTTCCAACACCTCACCACTCTCATTGTAAAGAACTTCCTAACATCCAACCTAATCCTTCCCTCCTTCAACTTAAAACCATTTCCCTTTCTCCTACTGTTATCAACCCTTTCAAAGAGTTGGCTCCCCTCCTGTTTATAGGTTCCCTTCAGGTACTGAAAGGCTGCAATGAGGTCACCCTGCAGCTTTCTTTCCTCCAGGCTGAACAAGCCCAGCTCCCTCAGCCTGTCTTCGCAGGGGAGGTGCTCCAGCCCTCTGATCATCTTTCTGACTCTTCTCTGGACCCTCTCCAACAGCTCTCTGTCTTTCTTGTACTGGGGGCTCCATATCTGGACACAGTACTTCAGATGGGGCCTCACAAGAGCAGAGTAGAGAAGGACAATCACCTCCCTGTTCCTGCTGGCCACCCCTCTCCTGATAGAGCCCAGGATACCATTTGCTTTCTGAGCTGCAAGAGCACCCTGCTGGCTCATGTTAAGTTTCTCATCCATCAGGACCCCCAGGTCCTTCTCTGCTGAGCTGCTCTCAAGGACTACTCCTCCCAGTCTGTATAGATGTCTGGGATTCCTCTGGTCCAAGTGCAAAACCTTGCAATTTGCCATGTTGAACCTCATTAGGTTCACCCAGGCCCACCTTTGCTTCCTTTGACTTAAAAACTCCTGTCAGTGACTGCACAGGTCTGACAGTGCGAGCAGTGAGCTCAGACATCCCATATCGGCATGTTTACAGAAATCATGGGCTGTTAATAGGAAGGACTTCTGTTGTGACTTCTCTCTGTGCAGAGAGGAAGAAGATTCCTATGTGAGTAAGAAAACTCAGTTAAACCACGCTGTATCAGGAAAGTTACCTGATCTGGACAAGAATAAAATGGCTTAATGCACCATTTAGTTTCTGGTTCACAGGAGGACAGTCTCTTGGCTGCTGATCCATTATTATTTACACTGATTGCAACAGATTTTCACTCATTAGTTCATCTAAAAGGGAATTTTTGAGGTCAGGTTTTAAGTTTGAATATACTATCAAGTATAGCAACCTTACATCAGCAAGTGTCTGCGAATTAGCACCTAAGACTTCAAAATGTGCCTCTTTTTCTCTAGTTTTGCCTCCACAGTCATATCTAGGGCTTACTTCTTGTTAAGATTCCTCTTCTGAAAGACACAGGGATAGGTAGCTGTTGAAATTCCATTGCCTCATAAGGCCTCTGGACCGTTGTAACAAACTGAATAATGGTCATAAATACTGAGGTCCCTTTTCTTTTTATTCTCATTATTGAGGAATTGCATTTGTATTCCCATCTGTGAACCAGATTAATTCTAAGCCATCTGCCATGAGCAAATTGCTAATTTTGGCAGATACCAGAGAGACGCTAGTATCTTCCTTATGTAAACATTTGATGTCAGCTCTGATTGTTGTGAAGAAAACAGCCACCAATAAAGGTGCTTATGGCTACACCATGCAGAGGGAGTCATTCAGACAGCTGATTACAGCTTCTTAAAGAATGGAAGCGGCTCAGCAGTCAGCACAGATTGTACCCACTGCACTGCAAATATCCACTGTAACATGGCAAGAAACAATGCAAGATCTGTGCAAGCTGAGTGAGCTGCCCTCCGAGCCGTGATGCATGCTTAACATGCTTAACAGGGAGCCAGGGCCATGTTGCAGAATTCATACAAGAAGCTACTGAAAATTCCTAAGACTTCATCTGAACTAAAAAAGAAATTTTGCACTGATTTCAGCAGGATTCAAAAATGACAGAGCTGGAACTATTACTAATGATAAATCAAATATGATTCAAATGCGTGGGAAAATATGGATTTTCAGCCTTATATTTCCTCTTCCTTCATAGAGCTGTTTAGGTGCGGACTGCAGCCTGACTGAAACCACAATCCAATGTACTGATGTTTGAATGGTCAAAAAAAATTTCTAATACGACTTCCAGCACAAAAACAACACACCAAACTCTGAAGATCAAACAGATGGGGAGGTAGAAGATTTTACTGGGAAGGAGAATTATTTTCATGAGGCTTCATGTACACACACATTCCCTCGCTCCTACAGCAGCATTCAATTCAAAAATAAAGAAGTCACTTCATATTCCCTGTTAACTCTAAATCCAGTGGCATACGTGAGCATGGTCTTCCTGTGGCAGCAAAGACAGATACTTGAACCATGATAGCTCTTATCTCCCAGAGGTGACAGCATCTTTCCCAACTGCAATAACTTCATTAGCCACTGAGCTATTCTGACCGTAGCTGGTGAAGTCTTCTCCCCAGCTTTTTCAAGAGACTCTCAAAACACTACACTAAAACATGCACTAAGATGTCAGGACCAGACAGATTTGAGGAGAAAAGTTCAAAAAGAAAATACATCTACCTGAACACATCACTGTTCAGCATGCTCGTTTATCTTGTGCTTTGTAGAGGTGTTTAGAGAAAGGCTGATTTGTGCTTCTGCATCTCACACACTCTACCTGTAAACAAAGTCACTTCTTCCCCTCCCGAGACACCCCTTACCAAATGGCTGCAGTGCAGAAGATTTGTGTTGTTACAGTTACTGGCTATGACTTACCCCTGCCATTGTCACAGTATTTTCAGTAAATGGCGCTTTTAACAGCAACATAGCAAAGGCTTGCAAAATAATGACTGCTTGCAGTCCTTAAAAAACAGTATGCGAACATCTTTGTCATATGGTCTTCTCAGCTATTTCTATCTGTCCCTTACATCATGAATGAGACACTGAGTCTCTTACACGAGGAACTCAACAAAGGTCACTTCAGATATAAGAAGATTTTCTGACTTCTGCTCCCTGGGAAGGTCATTACACAAGGGAAAGCAGAGCTCTTCCCCTCAGGCAGATGAAGAGTCAGGTCTGCAGTGCCCAGGACACATCACCTTTTGCAGGCTCTGTACCTGGTGAGCCGAGCTTTGAGGTTAAGCCTGAACGGGAACACAGTGTTTTCTACCCCTTCTCCTTTGTTTGGATGCATCTTTTGTTATCTAGATATCTAGACCTTTTGCTATTTGTAGCCCCACAAGAGGCTGGCATAACGCAACCCGTGACATTTTCAGTTGGGGTTGCAATACAAGGATAAGGTTGTGGGAATGAGCAAAATAAATGCCTGTAAAAATGGATTATGCTGCTCAGCTGCCTTGGAGATGCAAAGAATAATTAACTGAGCTGACGTGAACAAGTGCAAAAAAGAGCTGCTCCTCATGCCTGGCAGTTCAAGGAACAAGATTTTGTTATAGTGGCAAAAAATAACCTCTTAGAGATAGCAAATAAGAAAATGGGAGCTAGAAGGTTTTGGAAGACCCCAGACTCTGTTAGATGAATGAGGAGGTACATTTCACATTTAGGAGCACAGTCAGATATTTCCTTTCCACTTCTGCCTGGTGTACAACAGAAACAAAGCCCCAGCATGACACAGGCTGCTACGCCTGAGCCAAGGAGCTGCCTTTACTCAGGTTTGCTCAGGAAAAATGAACCTTGTGTACGTTTCATGAACAGATTAACTTACACCTTATATGCAAATGCTATAATACTATCTTACCAATTCCTCATCCTAGCAGAAACTATTCTAAGAGGTATGAATTTTGGTAATTACTCAACAAAAAAAAGAAAAAGCAGGTTTCTGTATGGTTTTTAAAGATATAAGTAATTGATTAGGATAAAGTTGTGCTAATCTGACTTAACAGGTGCTTTCTCTGAAAGTAATTAGGCTTGGGATTCCCAAAGGACTTTCTAAGAAAAGGTCCAGTAAAGATAATTACTGTGCTGATACTGGTCTCAAATTAGCCTCAGGAAGTCACATTCTAAAAGTTCACATACATTAGTCTTGTGATTTGACAAGCTCACCCCTGCATCCCAACTCTGCTTAACAACTAAGTACTTTTTCACATTCACTGAAATATTGACTGTACATGAAAAAAAAAAAAAAGTTAATTACCATCACCGCATGGACAATGAGTGAAACTGGAGAAGTGAAAGGCCAGCCCTGCAGCCTCCTGCTGGCAACACTTCCTGCAGTCCACAGAAGACCCTGACCCATAAGCTAGAAAAGTCAATTCTGACTTCTACACAGGATCATGCATTAATACAGCACCAGCCAAAATTGTACCAGTGAAATCTGGTCCTGCAATAAACCTTGTAAATAAAGCCGAAACTGGCACTGCATCTCTTCTCTCACACATATTCCCCTTCAAGTTGTAAACTCTGCAGCAGATATAAAACTAGCTAGAGAACGAAAAGCTGCTCACTGGCAAACTGATAAAAATACAAAAGAAAAAGACAGGACTACTATGAAATGCATCACTGACAGAGAGATCCTGGAGATTAGTTTTAGATGCAACAAATCCATCTTATTTCATGGGCTTCTGTTGCCATCATGTTATGCCACCAAGGCTTTGAGTTTGATTGGACAGTTTTGGCGTTCATGAAATCTTACAGAAATCCACAAGAATCCCATCTCTTGCTTTTCATGGTATTTTAGGAGAAACTTGTTGTTAGTCTGCAATAATTACTCACAGTTCCTCATGCTACCTAGGAAAACATTTAGTAACGTGAACTATCCTTCTACTTTTTGCTACATTGGGGTATAAGATGATTAAATTTCTAGAAGATCAATTTAAAAAGGAGGCTCATTCTTCATCTGTGGCTCACGTCTTGCTACTTACATTTTGACACTTTAAAACCTAGGACTAATGTTTCAATGTTTAGGTCTAGTAGAAGTGATTCTCCATCTCTTTAGGGCTTACATCACATTGCTACAGCACGCTGAAAGCTGTTGTTTCTAAATACTGAACTGAGCACTCTTCAGTGTTGCCAGGGTTGACCTACTGTGTTTCCTTTTTTGCTTTGTCTATGTAAAACTGCTATTTAAAAGCAATGTTCCAAAGCCCACCCATTGAAGAAATTTTTACAGCTGAGTGACAGCAATCTTTTTCTTCCTTCACACACAAAGGGCTGCATCCAAAGAGATTTCAAAACAGGACTTGAGAAATCAGGACCATCAGTTCTGAAAGTTCCATTCTAAGCATTGAGCTTGTAAAAATTGACAGTGATCAGTAATAAATATAAACTGTCACAGTTATTGGCAGTGTTACACATAGATGAAAAAAAGCTAGGGACAATGTGATACATAACAACTGAAATGATAAGATTTGTACTTTGTGTTTTTTCACAAAGATTCCTATATACCTTCGTGGTGGCTTTGTAACTAACAGTCTTTCCTATAGGACATAGCTGTTCATTGCTCAGATATATAGCACCTCAGCTCATGCTGTAATGTTATGTACTGCCTCTGCATTCCTGAACTAGAGCTCCCCAGAGATGAAGACCAAGATACATGTCTGTACTACAGCTGAGTACTGAAAGCCAGCTGACTGCTTCCTTGCTTACTCTTATTTATAAGCTTATATGTTTTCAGGATTTACTTACAAAAAGCAATTCCACTTATTAATATCAGAGCAAGAGCATGGCAGTACTTCATATTTACAGACTGTAATATAATTTCAGACAGCTCCAAATTCCTTTACAAAGTATGTGTCTATAAATCAGTCTAGAAATCAGTATGTCCACAAATGCTGTAAGACTAAGAAGAACACTGAGTGAAACTGAAAATGTCAAGTTAAGTCAGGCTGAGCACGTTTGCTCAGACAAGAAAGTTATCAAAGTACCACGTTCACTCTGGGCATTTAAAGCAATGAATGCGCATTAAGGACTACGTTTTATGACTCTTGAACAGCACTTTCTCTGTGGAGAATCTCTTTCCTAGCACAAGATTTTATTAAGGTAACAGCTTAAACACTTGACCAACCTGTTTTTCACCGCTTGGCTTCCTGTAATTCAGCAGCAGCTCCACAGCTCCCACCACCTCTTTCCGTATTGCATACAGCAGAGCATCTCCCACATACACGCAGTGGCTCAGAAGTAATTCCATGATCTCCAGATTTTCATTCTCTATGGCTATTAAAAGGGCACTGCGACCAAGAGGATCCATACAGTTAATGTTGATATTGTAGTAGATCTCTGCCTCTTGTAAGGCATGTTTCACACTGGCGTAGTCCCCCTTCTCCACAGCACTGAGGTAGGCCTTCTCTTCCACTGAGAGCTCTGCCTCTGCTCGCACAATCTGTAGTGGGATCCGATCTCTGTATGGTGAATAGTTTACCTTTTTGTAGTATAGCTGGGCCATTGTTCATAGTGACCAGGCAACCTGCGGGGGAAAAATAAGTACATGTAAGTGATAAAACAGACTAGCAACACCTGCCTTTTCATCATGGGGGCCACATTTCCACAGGTCTGTTCCAGTAAAAGCTTCTGGTCACTTTTTAAGGTGCTTCGTTCTCAACAAAATGACTGCAATACTCCCTGACCGACCCCACGTTAAGGTGCAACCTGAAAACATTAAGGTTCCGCTACAGCTCAACAAAATGACTGACACCAAGTAGTTTAAATAAGGCATGAACATTATTTCATTGATTTCTTCTCATTCTGAAAAGAAGTTATTTTGTTTATGTATTATCTACCACCTGTAATTAGGCAGATTTCCCACCTTTGTTTTTCTTACACTGCTTACTGCTCTTTTGTTCCTTCCTAGTTTTCACTGAGTCGTGTTCTCAAAGTTGAAACCACCAGTGATAGGAGCTGCTGACTTACATCCCTTATTTACAGCAACAAGATTTCTTTTGATTATTTTCGCTGCTTCTTCTGTTTCCATCTCTTAAAATAGTTCTCATTTTTCCATAATGTTTACTGTTTGACTGGGTCACAGAGTTATTTTTAAACCATGCATGTTTTTTAACATAATTTCTCACTCTGCATTTATAAATAATCTAGATAGGTTGCTGGAGAAAGCCCCCACCTTGTCTTCTAGGAGCTGTGATGTTGTTGGTAGTCTAGAAAAGTGAGAAGTAGTAAATCCTGCCCTGGAATGAGTGCAACAAGCTGAAGGAATGATTGCTCCATGTCTCAAAAAGCCTAGAAGGTAACTGAAGTCAGAGGGAATATGGGAAGGCATATATATATGGAAGGGGAAAGAGGTAACAAGAAGCATGATCTTGTGGTTCACGAGTCAAAGCAGGAATGAGATGCTGGGGTTCTAATTACACCATCCCTGTGCTTGCCAGAAGGCAACCATGTTCAGCACAGTCCATTTGCATTTCGCCTTCAGCTCCAGAGCTATGGGCCCGGTGCAGAGGGAGTGGGTGGATCTGAGCTCCAGCCCAGCTGACACTGCAAAACAGTGGGTGGCTGTAGCACACAGCAAAGTTACATCTGCGAATTTCCTGGGGAGCCAGAGATTTGTAACAAGTTTGGCATACCAAAAAAAAAGTGCTCTCTCAGTGTCCTGGTTTCTTACAAGCAGGAGGAAAGTTTTTGTTTGTTACATTTCAGGAATTACAGTTCTATGCACATAAGCTTCGATTTGATAGCGCACCTAAGATCTGCATACAAACCACTGAAAAAAGTATTGGCTTATTTTCCTTATTTCTAAACCAGTAGCTTATGGGAGTCTTTGTTTAATGGATCAACTGTGGGATTTGTGCTCAGAAATAATGTAATTTAATCAGGCAAATCAGTGTGCTATGATAACTACCCCTGCAAAAAAGCCATCTCCAAGTTTGTTCAAGTAAGAAACAAAATGGTTTTTGGGAAAGCAAGAATGAGCCCCATGAGGAAGGGAAGTTTTGTGCCCTTGTGAAGATGCAGCTCACAAAAGCAGGGACCGGATAGACTAGTGTCAGGGCACAGTAGCCCTGTGTGGACTCCAGAAAACCCACAATATTCTGACAAATACAGCTGCTGAAGTGGAGCCTGATATTTTTCACTGCTCTTGAGCTTAATTGAATGTTTTGTAGATGGTGAGTAACATTTGCAGTGAGTTATAACAAATGTCACCTTATGAAACATCATGCCAGCATTGGTTCCCTTTCCTTTCCAACTGTCTTGTAGAGACAGCAACAAAAAAACTTCAGATATCTTAACTCCTCAGTGAGATTCCATTTCCCACTATGACCTCGGTCCAAGAAAATAGTCCTTTAGTACTTCAAGCACATAAGAAGCTGCAATAAAGCTGGATGATAAAGACTCACAAGATGATTGCGTGAGAAGAATTCAGGGCAAACCATGTGTACAGCCTAATGCAGATTGTGTACTATGCTTGGAAGTGATTAGTTCTGACACTCGCATGCCATATATTTCTGCCTGGGTTACATGTACAACTTCAGCTTACCATTGAGCTGTTCAGCAACCACTCAGGTAAGAGCGCAACTACAGACAGATTTTCCAAACCTGATGCCTTTTTCTTCTGAAACCAAGAACAGAGCATCAGCCAAGCATGTGCGCACACTCCGACGTGGAACAAACAACCCCAGTGTCGCCAAGGATCACTGTCTCTCTCATAGACTCTTCCCAGTGCCACCAATCTCCTGGAAGCAGCATCACTTGGTGAAAGAAACAACCAACATGAGTATATCCTGGACCACTCCTGGACCGAGAGTGGTACCACTGCCTGCTTAACAAATGAGAAATGACAAAAAACACGGCTGAAGTCCAGGTAAGAAAAGGGGCGGGCAGGCAACTCTCAGATGCCTACAGAGAAAAAACAATTCAGTACTTGAAAACAACAAAAAAACACCAAACAGTCGCATGAAAATTTTGGAATCTGGGAAGAAAGCCTGAAAACACACATTTTTCCATACAGCACCTCTTTCCAGAGAGGCATTTTCTACTACCTGAGTTAATATCTGGGGCAAGGAAAGTTTTTTTGTTTATTTACACTTGATTGCAGGTGCATCAGAGAATATCCAGGGGCTGGCTATCAGCAGCACAAACAAGTGTAGAAAATGGAGAGAACCACATAGCAAAGATAAGAGGAAGATGATTTATCAGTCATTTTAAACTATTATCTCCCTGCAGTTGAGCTTCTCTTCCCCATAAACTATTAGTCCAAATCTCCAAGTCACTTTAGCCTGACACAGCTTGTGTGCTGCCTGGCAGAGAAATGAGAGCTTGAGCCCTTGAAAAGCAGCCATACCTGGCAGAAACTGCTTGACTGGCACGCACAAGGAAAGTTTCCAACTGCATTCAACTAATGACACCAAATGACTTCTCTATCCCAGCAAAAATTTCTCAGCATAATCCAAGACTCAGGTCAGACGCAGCCATGCCCTGCATCAAAAGGGACAAATTTCTCTCTCTGGAGAGAGAAACAGCATTAGAATTGCAACTGCTGGGTTTGTGAGTCTTCCTGCCACCTGCATTTGGACCAGACTCTCGAGATGGACACATTAAGATCACAAGGGAACTGTTTTACTTCATCAGAGGGCAGCAGAAAGAATGAAAACTACCTTTTCTTTCTGCTATTTTCTTGTAGGAGAGAACAATATGAAAAATGCACCAAGTTCAGACTGACTTGCACCAGCACAAGAAAGGGCAGCCTGAGCCCAGTGAGGAGAGGGCAGAGAGAAAAAGGGGCCAGGGAGCAGCACTGAATGGCTGCCATCTGTTAGAGGGATGTGGTTAATGAGGACAGATCGACAAAGGTCTCTCAGCAGCACTGCCTTTCCCCACTGAAATTTTCATGAGTTTTCACTACAGATTTTTTTAGGAACTGCCCTCCCTTGCACCCTACTTGACAAGCACTGCACACCCACCCGCCTCCGCATCTCATGGGAATGAGAATAACTCTCACGAAACAGGAGGAGTAAAACTGAAACAGTGGGAGCCAATGCCAGTTTACAACCATGCAACCACCAGGCCCCCTGACACCCTTCCTGGCTTTTATTTGCTTTCATTTTCATTTGACTTTTCTTGATGCTGATGAAGCGGTGGAAAAGCATCTGATTGCTGAGCTCTCCATGTGTTGAAGCAGCTGCGATTTACAGGGGTCCTGAATTTTGCTGTAGGAGCTCACTGCTCCCAGCTGATGAGAGCAAATCAAATAGCGGATCGTGAACGCAGATCAATAGACAAGAGCTACCTTTCCACTTGATGCAACCCCGTGTGAGCAGCCAACTCACATCGCACATTAGAGCAGACAACAAAACACCCATCTGCCAAGTTGCAAATAGAGCGGCTGGTTGTTCCTTCCCACTGGAGATTCACTCTGATACATGTTGGCAAACCTGTGTGTGTGGCTTTAAATGTCACCACAGCTTCTTCCTCAGATCTGCAGAAGGGTTTATGTGCTGGAAAGCCTGCTTGCTCAAGCCCAATAGAAAAGCTGACCTCCTGCAATACATGTGACCTCACCGTCTCTCTCCATCCTTCTCTCCAAGGCTGCTACTTCTTTTTAGTATTTCTGGGAGAGTATCCTTCTCATTTCTAAGCAGGACCCTCAGCTGTGGCAATCATGGACCACAGCTGCTCAGACGGCCGGACTCCTCCATTGCACCCTGGGGCTGTGCACTCAGAAATATCGATCTTTTTGGAAAAGGTTATAAACCTGAGTTATGAAATAGTCCAGAAGGGCCACTTAGGTAAATAATGTTACATTCAGTTAATGGACCAATTGAATTTGTGATTGGATCCTTCTTTTAAGTGCTCTAGATCTTATTTACTAACAATGCTTGACTGGTCTTACGCCTGCTATAATCTGAGGAAATAAAACTTACTTTATAACATTCTGCAATTGCTTTTCTTCTGGAAAGATACTCTTTTGTCCCCGAAAATTGCTTTTTCTATGGAGTTTGGTGGGAACTAGATTGCTACCCTAAGTTTCACTGCCCCTTACTATATCTCTGTATCACGCTCACCACTCCTCTCATCAGAAGCAAGTTTTTCCTGCGCTCCTAAATGCAAGAAGAGCCACTGCTGAATAAATGTATGGCCCCATAAGTTTCTGAATATTATCAAATTGCAACGACCTTCTGGTATATATACCAGTGTAAGTTTCCTTCACCAAAAGCTTTATGATCTCAGAAAGTTTTATATTCAGCTCCTAAGTTATAAAAGATATATCATTCCCCTGGAATAAGTGCTTCCCAAAACTTGCAGAGTTGCAGTCCAACATGAAAATGGGAAACTGACAGTTAATAAAACTGAAGATGAGTAATCTAGTTTCGCTGCCCAAGCTGAGTGAAAGGGAGAGCACTAATAGAGAAAGTGATAAAAATGCAAGGCTGCGGTTGCTCATGATTCACATTGGTGGACATGTCCTTAGAAGATGAGGAGAAAAACTCTCCTTAGAACATTTTTTGCTCATCATCAGTTAAGGCACAGTTAAGAATAAGCACAGTCACTGAAGTACTGCATGTAACCTTCTAATCTGAGAATTATTTTTTTGCAAATACAACTTTAAACTTCAGATTATAGATTTACAGAAGCCAAAAAAAGAATTCTCTGCCAGTAACTCAAAATGTCATTATTTGACTCAAGTCCCAACTGCAATTCTGCTCTTCCTGGGTAGGATGACAACTATCAAAGATATATATGTTTGGTTTGGAAAGGCCAGTTCTTTGGTATAATTCTCTTCCGCTGCATAGTCAATTGATGAGTCATGACCAACTGCTGGGTATGCATAGATACATACAGATATATGTATTTAAAAAATCATTACAAAAGAGATCATGCATGTAGCACACCGTCAGGTTTATGAAAGCACCTGTTCTTCTCTAAGTAATCAATGTTGTTTAACTTAATAGTTAGGTATGTAACTCAGTTCTCAGCCTTCTGGCAATAGCGTGCTAAATTTTGTCAGTCCAGGACACCTGTAAGACTACCTAACACTGGAGGATGGAAGACTTGGCACAGATGAATTGTCTATGAGACAAAAAGCTCTCCCTACTGGACAAAGCCTTCTTGAGAGCCAATATGACTGTAGATCAGACTTGCCCAGGACATAAGGAGCACTGCTACAACTACCACTTTTCCACTTGGTCTGACCTTTCATTCTCAAGCTAAGGAGTACAGTCAACCATGTATTTCAAGGGAAAATAACAAACCAATGTGCTCCACCACATATGCTTAAATCCTAGAGCCTTAAAAACAGCATGTAATGTGAGTCATGTTGTCTTGGTAAAGAGCTGAGTCTCTCATGTTCTGGTGATGACTAAAGACTTCAGGAACCTATAGAGAACACAGTGCAACTGGTTTCAGTACCAGGCTGAGCCCTGCAGGCCTAAAACATCTCATGGATTTTGTAGGGACTTTTGTAGATGCAAGGCTCAATCTTGGCGTATCTCTACAGGACCAAAGTCTGATAGCAGGCATTCAAGGCTGGTTTTCAGGGTGGAGAAGGAAGAGTACCATTACTTCACACATCTGTAGATGTACGAATGGAAAATGTGTAGAACAAATAGAAAAAGTTTTCCTATCTGCTGTGGCCAGAAACAAAACTAACAGGTATATCAGCATGATAACCCTTTTTCCACACCTGAACTGACCTGACCATAGAGAAGAACTTGCTTGATAAACCCACACATTTAGAGAGGCCAGGCTCCTGATTGTCCTAGCCTTTCTCTTCAGGCCCACTCTGAATTCTGCTTTGCTCTTGCTAGGTTCCTCTGCTGAATCTACTGCTTCAGTACTCAGATCCTTCATGGGGTGGGGACAAGAGCAGCCCATCGCTTCACAGGACAAGGACACTGCCATAAAGCTTTTCTCTGAGGAGCTGCAGCAGGCTCCCACTGGCCCACTGGTAGCCACTCAGAAACATCACTCTTCTCTTTACTCCCCATCTCCACCTGTTGAGCTTGATGTGCCCTTCAGCAGAATCATATTCCATGAACGCACTGTCCAGATTTAAGGTTTATACCTCTGTGACTTAAATATTTCCTCAATGGGAAACTTACTTAACATGCATTTCTGTGTATTTTAACTGCATTTTAAAACACAGAGTAACATTTCTGTACACACACACTTGCTACATTTTGTGAGTAGGCCGCTTAATTCATCCAGATGAATAATGCCTTGAGTTTTAACAGTGCATGGGAAGAACACTTCTCTGCCTTTCCATGAAAGAAAACAACTTGCATTTGTCTGGCTCAGCTCAGAATATTTCTGTTTCCTACTCCTCCTCCTGCACATGGCTCCCAAGGCCTCTTGCCTGAGGCAGGATATACTGGTGTCATACACAGGTGAAAAATCACCGCAAAAGAAAGTACTGGGAATGCCTTAATTTGTGTTACAGTCTCCGTTAGCTGCCATCCCAGTGCCCACATAAATGCTTCTTTCAGACTAGATGCATACAAGTTGTTGCAGCATTTCATATAAATCTGGACAAGCCCTGGCTACATGGGCTTAAACCAGAACTCATCACAGCCTGGGAGCAAGCCTGTTCCAGGCTATTAGCCTTATATTCTGCAAGTGAACTCAACAGCAGTTTCCTTTATTTAGGAAATGACAGTGAAAGTCAAGGCTTGCCTGAATTTATCAAAACAAATTCTATGTTCACAAGGTATAAGCGTTTGCATTCTAGGAAAGCTGCTAATGTCTGACTTCAGAGTACCTTCAGTCATCTCTGGACAATAATATAAACGACAGCCACTCCTGGGTTGATGAGTGTGCAGCCTCAGCAGCTCTGTGGGACAAGGGCCATAAGTTCAGGACAAGTACCATCCCACCTACCTCCAAGTTTGACCACTGTGATCCCTGCAAGGTCTGGGTAGCCTAAACTTAGTTACATCTGTCCTGAAAGCAACACACAACTTCCACCACAGTGTAATGGAAAGGGTGAAAGAAAAAACCTCTAAGGTAAAGATCAACTGCAAAGCTCCTATCTGAGAGGCAAAGGGGAGTGCTGAGCTACCCCTGGAGCAGTTCAGTATTACCTAAATTAAAATTAGTCTGGACTACTTAAATGACCTCCTGGGAATGGAATGGCTCCAGTGCATGCTTTTAGCTACTGTTACAATGGAGTATTTACAGCTTGCAGTTTTCCCCACTTCTTTCCACACAGTCACCACACAGGTGTGAATATACAGTGCGCATCTTTGCGAGTGCAGACAAAACTGAAAGCTTATTTTGCCCGTCTGACATCACTGCTCTATCCCCTACTCTTTTGAGATGGACTATCTATTCATTTCCCACCTTCTGAAAACAGAAAAGAGATGTCAACTAAACTGAGAAATACTGCCAAGCAATCCACCCTGTGGTCTTATCTGCTAATGCAGCACTAATGTGGCATAACATCATTATCATCTCTGTGCTCCACGTCCACTGTTTCTGTGCCTGCTGCTTGCAGTCTCAGGCTGCTGTAGCTAGGGAAGAGATTTTGTTCCTGTCCTCACTTCTGCTCAACAAATGTTGTCATCATTTCTTCAATCAACAAGATAATCTCTGAACATCATCTCAGGGAGAGCTGATGGCTGTATGGGCTGTTAGACCTGCCTCGGCCTAGCTGGAAGTGCAAGTAAACCACCCACTCACTGAAGGAAAATACAAGATTATGGCACACTTGTCAGGATGAGGAAAGGGCAGTAGCAGCAAGCTATGAACTACTAACAGTGACAGCTGGTTAGGCTCTGTTTCTCATCTCAGTAATAGGCAGATTTATTAGTGGTTACCAGCTATCAGTTCTGAAGAAGCCCTGCTGGAGCTGTGCTCATTAGCACCCATGTGAAAATACAGCCAGCACCCAATGCCACTGCAGCCATCACCTGCAGCCCCTCCGCTGACCACCTCCCACCTGACTGCCCTGGAGTGACCCACTACAAAATGGTGGAGACCAAGCCTTATGGATTCTAATGGCACTACAGTCCATCTTTTTTTGTACAAGTCAGGCCTGGTGTGAGCAACCTTCACTGCCACTTCTATTGAGACAATCCCTTGGCAATATGAGTGCCACAGCTGTGTGCTACAGTGGCGTATTCCATAAGGAGATTGAAACACCATTTGGGAAAAAAAATGTCTTTGTAGAAAGACTGTGGAGAGGAACTTCCCCTGACAGTGATAACAAACAGAACAGCCAGCAGATAAAACAAATATGCAAAGCCAAATCCCATTCATTAGGATAGCTCAGAAACTGCAAACTGGACAGTTTCTGAAGATCCACAGAAAGACCAGAGGACATAAAACACACCCATTCACAACTGAGAAGCATTCTCAAGAGAATTAAACACACGAGCCTACAAGATACAAATAAATGCAGCACAGAGCAAACCAGCATGGAAGAGGAGAAATGCTGTTACACTACTTGTAAGCAACAAAATGCACAGGACACAGAGCTGCTTCTATTAATGCTCTAATAAGGTTTCTTAAGGATATCTCCAGCATAAGACTTGTCTGTTCAATCATCAGATCACACTTATAAAGTCAGAGATTTGGGTCAGAGATTTGCAGGAGTAACCACGTTATTTCTTAATCTTTGCATACTTAAACTGTGCCCATCGGCTACCAACTATAATAACATCTAGTTCTTATACGGCTTTTCAGCCACAGATCTGAGAGTACTTTTTATAGGACAAAGTATTCATCCTCTCCTGAGAGGATAGATGAGAAATCTGCAGCAAACAGAAACGAAGGGATTTGCATCACCCTTTCATGAAAACAAGTGACAACTGGCCAGAATCGCACAGAAATACACATACAGATATACGCACACATATAGCTTTACATGTGTAACACACCCTTCAGTGTCTACTCAGACACAGCACAGTGTCAGAGCAACCTGGAGCCTGAATGCCTCCAGGGGAGCTGAGTCACTGATCCCCTTTAGAGGAATATGAAATGCTCTACCCCTGCCTTCTGCCCACACCTGCTCCTTACCTTACAAGCTGAGGATACGATTAACAGCAGCACTGCTGTCCCTCTTCTTTGGGCATAAGCCTCAGGTGCAGACGACTCCCAATCCATGATCTTGCTGTTGGAAGGCTTCTAGCCCTCTCTTCCACTCTCTCTCCAGCCATTCCGAAGCCTGAAAGCAGCAATTTCCCACTGCTATGGCCCATCCTCCTTAGGGGCTGTAGTTCTGTCCCCACAAAAGGTAGTACAAGCGATAATAAAAAATGGAAACATCTCACCTTGCTAGAGCAACACCTTGTTTTAAATAGTCCACAGGGCAACTGCGTCACATGCTGCAAAATCCACAGGACACTGTCTTGGATATCAGCCCTGATCTCCCTGAGAGGAATTTCTCCTATGGGCCTATATTTCTCCTATGGCTTTCTCCTATGTGCTTTTTTCTTCTGCTCCAAGTTCTTGTTTGCAGTGTAACTTCATCCTGCTGCTGCTTCTTTTGTATTTTCTTTCTTTGAGATACTATGCTGAAATTTTCTCCCATTTTCTTTTGGATTTCATTTTGCAGTTTGCTTCCCTTTTCAGTTATGCGTTCATTCAAGATATCTCAGCTTTCAAAAGACATCTAAGGTAAGGCTCATCAGTTCTTCAGAAGAGATTTATTTTGTACGCTCCCAGGTTTAGGCTCAGCTACAGTATAACTGCAGGGGGCTCATGTTTAAACTGAGCTGTATTCCTCTGGCTGCAGGAGTGGAGCTCCGCAAAGAAAATGCACAAATCCATAAATAAGACTTGGCATGATTTCACTGCTCTACTTAATGCCGACATTTGCAAGTCCTGTTTTCCCAAACCTCTTGCTTCCAAATCCCTGCACCTGCTAATTTCTTAATTCTGTTTTCAGTCATTTTAGGCTTGTGTATTCTTAATTATGTTAATGAAGGATAAAGTATTTAAAGTATTAACGTTTCACAAACTTTAAAAAGAAAGCAGTTGATAAATACCTTACCCCTGGGTCTGCTTCCAGCAGTGGATTTACAGACCAGTCCAGGGCGTTACTTTTGCTCTCCTAGACTCTCAAGTGGATATCCAGTTCTCCCTCTTGTAGCTCTTCTGACACAGATTCACTTTTCCCTTTTCTATCTGATCTGTGCTGAGAAGAAGATCTTGTAGGTTAATAAGAATCACCCCTGAACTGGTAATTACCACAGCTGTCTCTGCTAGTTTTATTTTCCTCTCTTGATATCGATCTCCTCTCTCCTCCAAGGCACTGTGAAGGATCTTTGCTTCTGCTCAATTCCAGCTGGTGCTCTCAACTTGTGTCTGGAACATGCTGCAAATTATCAGGATGCCACAGTCCTCTGTCCCCTTCCTGTCCTTCAGGCACCTCTCACATCTCTCTGTCTGGCAGGAGTTACACTCCTGGCAAAGTAATGCAGCATGAAATACTTCATGGTTCCTATAAAGCAGTAGCTGTGTTCTCTCCTCCCCATGTACCTACAAGTTCAATGCATTGCTCTTCTTCCGCTCTCCCTGCATGCTGCTTTGCAGAACCAGTTTGTTTTCCTGGCTTCCACATAAAATGTAGTTCAGATCTAAGGCGACTAATTGCTTAATTTACCCAAACAGCATCCAGATGCAAAATATCTTTACTCTTGGCTTCTTGGTTTATCTTCCTTTATGTGCATTCCTGATGCACCTTTTGCTATGCTTCTTATGTGCCTTTCTTTCCTGGATGCCTACACAACGCTGCTAAATCACAGACATACAACCATGCAGGGTATCGTTCTCACCATCTCTCCCAGAAGACAGCATTGTTTCTTACAGTACAGATGGCTTACAGATACTGATCTCTGCCAATGGAGCAGCAATGCACTCTCCGTAAAGTGACTGAAAGGAAGTGTTTTGGCATTAAGATTGAAGATAAACCATAGCATAGAGTCAGGGCCAAGCAAGCCTCAAGAAGGCCATTTAAGCAGTATCACTCCCACCAGCATATCAAGGAGTTATTCCACCCTAAGAAAGCAGCTTTCCCCAGGGTTGCATGCTCTTTATAACTGTTCTCAGTCTGCACGACTAGACGCCACTAGATTACAGTCATACCATGTTTGTCACTTCCTTGGGAATCTAGCCACATTTCCTATGGTTTATTTTCAGCCTTGAGCTTTGGGAGTTCAGTAATTACAAGAGAATGTCGTCCTAAAAATTAAAAAAAAAAAAAAGGGGGAGGGGGGAGTGAATAGAAAAATGGGGAGTTCTAACCTCTAAGGTGTGAAGTAAAGAGTGTGAGTCACTGAGTGAACTTTTCTGATGCAGAAACTAGACAGAAAGTGTCCCACATTCTAGACTTCAAAACCTTATTAACATTAAGCCAAAGTTTGCAGGTTTGAGGTGTGGAGTAGAGAGAGGAGAGCTGTGGCTTTGGAACCCACAGCCCTGTCAGTATTGTGGCTGCCTGACTATGGTTCACCAAACCTTCTCTGCAGGATGCAGCACCACCTTTTCTGTGCGTCTTTACCCGGCTGGCAGCAAACAGCATGGTCTGTACAGCAAGGGATGTCTTTGTGCTGTGCTGTGGTCCCAGGCAGGTCAGGACAGAAGTGGTATTTTGTACTCTGATTAATGGTTATACACTTAAGAATTGTCCACTCTGCTATTTATTAAACTACAAGGGTGTTATCAATCCGTCAACACTGTGAAGAAGCAATTACTGAGTGTTCTTCATGAGAAAGCTTTGTAAATCCATTGAATCCTGCCAACTAGATATCATACAACCTTGTTCACAAGTAGCCTGAGAGGATCCCTTTGACTCAATCAGATAAAACAACCACCAATTTAACACCACTACTGACAGAGAAGAAATGCATTTCCACACATGCCCACTTATAGCCAATGCCTGCTGAGGCTTCTCTACTGCAAGACACTTCTGTTACTGCCACACCGAGCTTAAAATCAGCTGAAAAAAGTGTGTTACACACAAGACAGCTTTATTGAAGCATTGCTGTAACTGCAGCTATAGACAGAAATGCAAACAGTATCTTTTACATTACATTACAAGCAATGTTTTCATTTTTCCTTCATTTTTCTTCATGGTCCTGGGCTTAAGATCCCTCATCCTGCAACACTGGGGATTTGCTTACTAGCAATTCTCATTAAGGCTCCCTGCAAGATGCAAAGTACCATCACCCCCATTTCTAGGCCAAGAAAAGCCAGGAGACTTTGGACTAAAGCTTGAGTCCAGCAACTCATTTCTGTCCAAGCTCACCTTTATCACCAATCAACAGCTGAAGTACATGAGGAAGATGGCAGAATAGTAAGGCTTCAGGGTAGCACAACTGTTTTCCCTGCTGATGTTTTCTCTAGAACAAAGCACTGGAGTAGCAGATGTACTGTGACAACGCACCGCCAGTTCCTTCTGACAGGCACTGTTCTCTTGAGTCTTCATTTCCTTTCAGCTTCCTCTTGCTTGTTTCCCCTCTTGATTTCCCATCTGAAAGCTTCCATGTATGATAGCAGTGAAGGAGTCCAGAAAACATGAATATCTGATGTTTAGACAACGACACAAAATAGCAGGGAGACTGGGAAAGGAGCAAAAGGCTCAGAGATGTCCCACCCTATTCAGTGAAGGGTTGATTCTGGGGTACAGTCATCAAGGTATCAATGCTGATTGTACTCCTTATACAAGAGTCACAGGTTTTCATTACTTAGCCTTCCTACTTCTACATTTGGGTGATGTTTATCCTCAGGTGTTTTGCCTGACCCAGATGAGGCTGCATGCCCAGGCCTTGGGCAAATGTGAACTGAACAGAAAAGGTGTCAGGCTGAAGGTGCTCATTGAAAAAGAGAAAACTCAGAGCCAGTGGACTTAAATTACAATGCATGCTGCTGGAGGAACCACTGCAGGTATCAGGTGCCACTCAGATGCTATTTCCCCTGCCTTATAATTTTATGAACAGAGACCGGTGAAGTACTTTTACATTTTGCTTGCTCGGTCTGACCTCAGTTCAGGACTCCAAACTACCTCCCACTGTGAATTCAGCATTCAAAATGTAATCCTTGCTTCCAGAGCTACTTCCTGAGGAGCTGCTCTTTTGACATTGACTGGAGAAATGAGCATCAAGCTAAGATCCCCACTGTCTAGAAACCTGAGGCTTAGCTTGCTGCAAATCTTCAAAGCTGTCAGGAGGGCTGGGGACGACCTGTGGGATCCACAGAATCCAGATCAGTATAGCTTCTCACTGATCATCAAGTCTAAGGCAAAACAAGCAGAATTAACATGTGGGAAAAGAGATTAGTCCCCAGCTCTGCTCTGGCTTTTACTTCTCCTGGCAGAGCTGCAAAGGTCCTGGCAGCTCCCACCACCATCATGTCTGTCTGTCATAAAGGTGGGTAAAATTCTCAAGGTGACTTTTTGTTTCCCACGGGCTAAAAAAACCCACTGGGATTCTAGCTGGGAGTTTGAGCAGCAGGATTTGATCTATCAGACAACCACGTCTCAGCGACACGGGAGGCTGAGGATATCTCAGCTGCCTTTTTAGTGTACCTCTGGGTAAATAATTCTTCAGATCTGTGTTTCAGTTTGCTTCTCTCATTTGGTTTTAGGGTAAACAGCATCACTGGGGGCTACAAATAAGGACAGTGAAACGCCCTGGTCTTGCTTTCTGTAAAAGGAATTCATATAGTTCCTAAAACTCATTTTTTTCCCCTTCCTCCCACCTTCAACAACTTGCTCTCACTGCATAGCTCTCATTTTCAAGATACTGTCAAGCACTGTTCTTTACAGACACATAAAAGAGATGAAACGTCTGATTAAAAAACAGATCCAAAAGGATAAACTCAGCTTGTACAACAAACAACTGGCAAAGATACTAAATGGAGACCTGGGGATTTCTTCAGTTACGTTTTCAATGGGCATGTACGTAATGACCGTGTGCAGTTCTGTAATTTCAAGCTCTGTGGTTAGCAACAATCCTATTCTACACATGCATTTTTATTTTCTTTTAACTTTATCTAACTGTCTGTTAGCGTTCTTAAACACTGTCCGTTAAATTTTATCACTTACAATCACATTTTTGTAACAGTATAGCAAAAATGACTGAAATAAGAGTATCTATGAAAGACATAATGTTACATGCATCATTGCAAGGGAAAATTGAGGCTTCGCTCACATTCAGAATTGTTCCTGGATGAACTGCATGACTGATAGAAATCACAAGCCTGATCTTGCAAGTGGGCACACTGACAAAAATCTTAACCTTCATCTACTCTTTAGAATAATCCTACATCCCTACTAGCTTCATTATACGCAGAACTTAGCACAGCTTCAACAAAAGTACTCAGGTCCACAGTTTTCTCAAGACCTTTTCATTCTTCAGGCCTGTTTTTGTAACTATAATAAATGAATGGTTTTGTATTTAGAAGCTGGTTCCAGCCAGCACAAGCATGCAAAAATAAATTAAATCATGAAATTCTTACACTGATGAATTAAGGCCAAATACTTATCAACATCCTGTGGTTACATTTCCTGAGCCCTGTGTCCTAAAGTGCCACAACAGACACGAATCTTTCTATTTTATGTTTTATACTTCTGGCCTAGGCATCTTTCCTCAGCTTCTCCAGTCCTTGTTTCCAAGATTTTCACCCCATGCCCATCAAATACTTCTGCACAGAACAGCTCTTGAGTGGGAAGTCAGACTCAGCACTGATTTTCCTATGCCCTCCAGCAATCTGAGGAGCCCTCACATTCTCTTTCTCAGCTGGATTTTCCTGTCAATGAAGAGCTCTTTCCAATTTCGAATAAAATGCTTTAGGCCAGTTACCTGCTATTTGCTTTTTTGTTTGTGTACCTTTGGGCAGCAGGTCTGGCTCCTTCCTTCCAAGCTTATTTTCAGAGCTACAGGTCATGTCCATCTTTACAGATTTCTGATCAAAAGACAGTAGTGCAGACCTTGCTGACTAACAGCAAGCAACTCTGACAGCCACAATCACTCCTGCACAGCGTCCCCAGCCAGAACAGATGCCTGCAGAAACTGAGACAGATGCAATTTCTACAGGCATATACAAGCACAAAAAAATATCACTGTACAGTTCCTAGGGCAAAAGGGCAAGAACACGTTCCGTTGTCAGGCTTTCTTTTTGCAAGAGGGGTGGTTTCACTTAAACGGAGAACTGGCGCATCTCTTCAACATATTTATCCACTCATGGATTTCTCATCCCCAGAAATATACACTCAACTTTTTCTTGGATTAATTCCATGTCAGCTTACTAAGTGTCCCCTCATGATGAAACCAAGCACTTCTGTGTTTGTTAGAAATAAGTTACTTGGAAACACAGATTGCTATTTGCCCACTGGTTGCCGCTCTTTGCTCTTCCTCTTGGAAATGCAGGGTTCTACACTACTATCATGATGACTGCAGCTCCTCCTTCTGCACTGCTCCAAGCTCCACTATGAAATAAAGATACTGCTTGCTTCTGAAACAACTGCCCCCCAGCACAGCATTGGATGCTGTATCCCTCCTGTTGTTGTTTGTCCCTGCAGTGCCTACTCGCCTCCTGCATGCATGGTTGTGCAAACTGAATGAAAGCACTGCCATCCTTGCATCTTTCCCCAATGCCAGACCCCAAGATTCCTTGTGTTTTTGTTTGTTGTTGTTTTCCTTTTTTTTCTTTTAATATGGCAGATGCAATTTGGAGAGATTCCATGTTGCAGATGCTTTTCTACCCCCACATCGTTCTTTTTTGTCCTAGTCCTCTGGATTTTGTTCCATCCTTGAGGTGTCACAGAACAGTCAACCTTGCTCAAGTCATGGATGACTTATTTTCCTTGGCAAATTCAAAATGTTTTGCTAAGAGTACATTCTGGGCCTTGAAGGTTTTTTTGTTCCCATGTATGGATTATTTTCCAATTTCTCTTCATCCACACTTTGAATTTTCTGTAGTGTTTTAATGGCAGCAGCATTCAAGCCCACTCAGATAATGCAAACAGTGCCCCAGTCAGCTGGGGCCAACAAATCTCCCCCAAGTACTGTGCTAATGCCAACAGCAGTGCTGATTTCTCCCAGATACCAGGTACTGCCATCAAGCAGAGCTACAGGAACAGGAGGTCTGGGTGAAGAAGCTCGACTTCTCCCATACCTCCCCTACATCTCAGGCAGGCTGTTACACACTACTAGATGGCTGCCCTGGTTCCGTAAATGCTACTTGGCTGGCATTTCATGTTGAAAAAGTCAAATGCTATCTATATGTTTCTTCACTTCCATTCTGGACTTCAACTTCCTGTAAAAGCAAATGTGGGGCAATGATAGCTGTAGGGATACCACATTCCTGACAAGGATGCTACAAATTTGAGCTGCCCCAGAATAAGCTCAAACACTGCACTAGATAATGCTACAGAGAATGAGTTAAAAGCTGGCAAGAAATGCCCCTCTTAAAGCCTGAAAAAGGTGAAACCACTCACACACGTCTACAATTTCTCCCTGGGGAAAAAAGAAAGAAAAAGGAGGATCACACAAGGAGGATCACACATTCTGGTTTGTGTAGTATTTGACAAGAGCTGTGCTCCCAAACCCACTGCACCAGCCAGTGAGCCAGGCAGCCTCCTAAATCCATTGCTGACAATGAAGCTGTTTGTTTGTCATCTCGAGGCTGAACAGCAATGACATTTCTGTTGCAGTGCAGTAAAAGGTTAGCACTTGCATAAGCTGACAAATGTGAAGTCAAGGTGACTCTACTTTACGTATTACATTAGCATAGGACTGCAAATCCTTAGGGCACACAGAGAAATCTAAGCAAGCAATATAGGCAACTGCAGCATTGCAACTGAAAACATCCCGGGGAAAATACTCCCCTTGGGAAAAATCACATATAAGATGTGAGATGAAATCTCATGACATGTTTGCAGTCTGCCGGGACCAGTGCAAAGACAACAGAACAAACTGATATTAAGGTGCATCAGATGGAAACTGTTTATTAACAACGGATATGATGAAAAGTAAGAATATAATAGAAAAGTTGAACAAAAAGATGCAAGTTTGGGAAACGGCATTGTTACACTGCAGCACCTGCACGACTGCATGACTAAACTTGATTCAATGGACTGCTGTTTTGATACTGGGCTATAACAAAATACTGTGGGAAACTGAGAAGCTGAAAGCTGGCTTTGAGACTTCAGATAATCTTCTCCTAATTAATAGTCTGTGTATATTTATGTCATCTTACTGCAGCAAAACACTCAGAGCTCTCCTTTCTTTTAACTTCCCCTTCTTTCTCCCTTTTGAGTGTTAGCTATTAATTTACTATGCTCTTTCTTCACATTATTTCAGCTAATGCAAGGCTAAATTGTTTCAAATGCCTCTTACGCACTCCGGATCCCACTCTGCTTATGCAGATTCACTTGTCTTTCTGACTTCAGTGACATAATTCCTAATTGCACAAGTAAAACTGAAAAGAGAAGCCACTATTCTGCACTTCTTCCTGTGCTATTATGCTGGGCCACTGCCGTTGACTAAACTCACCAAATTAAAACTCTCCTCTAACTCAGCAGGGAAGGCACCACAAAGCTTTGGTAGCACTTCAAAGCATCTCCACGCTTTGCCTCTTCTTTCATGTCCCACCGATGTCGTCTGTCACATGCTGTTATGTAACTCCTTCAGCTCTCAGCCCCAGTGTGTCTGCTAGGTTTTGAGTTAGGCTATTGTCACTCACTTCAGAGCACTATCTTCCCAACTCGGTACCACCCCAAAAAAGCAAGAGAAGAGATCAAGTGCCAGCTGAGGAATATGTTCCCATCCATACATTACCAGTGCTCTGCTGGTCTTGGATGCGTGCAACAAAGCAGCTTTAGGACCAAATAATGCACAAATTTGCAGCACCATCTCCTGGCACCTTATATATGTGTATGCACAGATAGGGTGACATTGGAAATTTCCCTGCCAATGC
This sequence comes from Excalfactoria chinensis, assembly GCF_039878825.1. NCBI lineage: Eukaryota > Metazoa > Chordata > Aves > Galliformes > Phasianidae > Excalfactoria > Excalfactoria chinensis. The sequence goes on from NC_092828.1 coordinate 73,249,566, forward strand.
TGTGGTAACTCTATGCAGGAGGTTGAAGAAGGACGTTCAGGTCATGGTTTGTTCCTGTGTTGTAACAAATACAAACTGGATTCTATTAGCAACCACACATGGTCTGGTTCTAGCATTCCCCATGTGCTAAACCTATGCAGTTCTGTCCCCTAAGGTCCCCCCAGCTGCCCAGACATGAAAAGCACTGTCATCAGTGCTATGAATACATACTACACTGGCTGGTCTAACACCAAACTCATTCTTCTGTAGTATTCAACAGCTCTCACAGACTCAGGTACTCATGCAAATTGCAGCCTTTCTTCAAACATCTGTGAAAACTGAGATGGTCAAATAAAAAATAAAATAAAATGGTATTCAAACAGCCCCCTGTCTCCAGCATCTCCAGTGCACAGATGCAACCCATGTGGGCTGGAAACATTTTGCACTCTGAGGTTATTTCCAAGGCTCATTTTTCAGGTGCAAGAGGTTCTGCTTCGAACCCACCTCACACTCTTAATGAAGATAATTTGATCCATATGGAGTCAGCAGGAGTGCTGGACCAAAAACAGTAGATGAGGGCCCTGGATCCAAACCAATTAAAAATGAATGAATTTAAATGAGAAAAGAGTAAGTCTACTTATGTGTTGGTTAATTTGGAAACAAACCAGTACTTTCGAATAGCATCAGTTATCCATGATAATTATAAATGATCTTTCCTATAAAAGACTTCACTGAAAAGAAGGTCTGCTCATATTATTCACGCTTTTTATACTTACAGATGAGAACTCAGAGCTATTTACCCTGCTTTGGGCAGACTTGAGCAGCAGTAAGCCCCCAGCTCGATCCATTACACATCAACCTGCAAGAGAGAGGCAGGGAATCAACCTGCACGCTGCAGGAGCTTCTACAAACTCTCTTGTTCAAATTCTCCCTCTAAGAGGGCTTTGTAACCTTTTCAGCAACATCCTACTTCATTTTTCTATCTTCCCAGCTGCTGGTCCCATTTTAGCACTGGACACACGTTCACTATTGAGTTTAAGCTGTTCTTAACAACATGATGCAGGCTCAACAGCTAAAGGCCTCTTTGTGGGGAGCAGGCTGAGTTCTGTGCCCCCCACTGAATTTTTTACAACCCGAGTCCCCATTCACCACTCAAAAAGGCATGCTGTATTTGTTTGGGCTATAAAAGATGATTAAAATAGGAATCCATCCATTACAAAATCTAGGCAGCATGTTGGTTTCTCTCATGTAACCACACTATTAGTAGCAAACTGTGCCTTTGCTTCTGAATTAATAAACTGAACTCAGTGACAGCTGTGTGGCACAGCATCAGGAAAGCAAAAAGATCCATCTCCTGCCTCTGGATCCTGCATGACTGCGGATGCTACTGAGCTTGTTTCCTTGTCTGTGAAATGGGTGATGCTGATGTTCATCTCCCCTAACTGCTTGCTAAGAGGCTTAACCCATAAAGCAGATTTAAACAGCAATACGGGCACAGTATTGATACCATTTAACATACTTTAGGTTTTACAGAAATGAACACGAACTAAAAGCCTAATTCAATTTCTGTTGAACTCCACATTCCCTTCATAATGCTTCAACAGTTAAGCTTGGGAGCACACTGCAGAACAGCCAGCGCTGCTTGGTACCTGCAAAAGGCTGTACCCTCAGTATGTTCCCACTCACATTCAAAAAGCTACCACTCGAAAAGGGAGGAAGTCCTATCCTGTCCTGTGTGCAGGAGGGGCATCTGGATGCCGATGGGCATTTGAATGGCTCTCAAGCCCAAGTATCCATGTCTGGTCAGGAATAGCTGCATCCTGCAGCTGCCCATGTCTTCCTCCAGGCACCACAGAAGTGACAGAGCAACCTACAAGCCACTGCTGGTCAAAATGTGTTTGGCCAAACACAGGAATACTGACGGGATCCATTTGTAGAAATGGGATCAGATCCTGAAACGTCCACAAACCACACCAACACAATCCATCTAACGGCATGAACACTGTGAATAACCTGATAGCAGTGGAGATTTGACGGGACGTTTTGGTATTGTCCTGGTTCAAACGTAGGGTCAGGGTCCAACCATCAGTGTCCTCAGACTTTGCCACTGCTCAGAGCACTCAAGGACTTCAGCTGAGCAGTATAACCAGATTAACGGACTCTAAAAGAGAACTGCCATGAAAGGGGCCATGGTGTGGGACTGAGGCGTCTGTGACACCATGTGGAACAACCCCTCAGATCCCATCGCAGCACAAAGCCAAGCACTCTGCTTTCACCTGACCATTCTGTGCCTGCCCAGGGCTGACCTGAGCACAGTCCCACAGTCACAGTGTCATCCCCTGCCCCAGGAGGGACACAGTGATGCTCTAAAGAGCATCTCTACCTGCCTGGAATGCTAGTGAAGGTAGCATCCTGTTCCACATACACAGCCACTGAGGGGAAGCACTGAGAGCAGAAGCAAGAAAAAGAAAGAACTCTGATCCCAAAAAAGCAAGCACACAAAACAGCCCTTAACAGACCTGCTCCACATAGGTCAGTCATAAGGTAGGGATCTTTGTCTTCAGACGACTTTTGAAAGAGAAAAAGAATAAACCAATACACAGGAAGGTCACAGCAGCAGCCCTCCTGCTGTTTTACATCCCAAATACTTAACTTTGGTGCCATCAGCTAGCAAGTATTGAAAAAAACAAACAAAACAAAATAAGCTATTTTAGAGGACATCTGAGATAAAATACTGAGCAGCAACCAAACAAGGCTAATAGCACTGACAAATCTGACAAAAAGCCTTCAGGCCAGATCCACCCTTGTCTTAGTGGCCTGAATCCCAGCCTTTCCATTTCTTTTCCCAGCCCTCTGGTGAGCAGTTTAACTACCAGGGTCTTGGCTTCTCTAAGTGTTCAGTTTTAAGCAGATAATTACATATCTTGCAGCCTTGATATGTTATGTTCACAGGCTGAAGATGAGTGAGGTTTTTGGAATCTGTAAGATTTTTTGGAGGAAGAAGAATCACAGTTTGTTCCATTCAGAAGTGCATGCAAACTTCGTCAACAAGAAAAGACGACTCAGGAAGATCTGAAGACGTCCTACCTGACCCTCTCCACAGTGATATGGTCAGTGCAAGTAAACTATTTGTGCTGAAGGTCAGGCATAAAGCCTTGCATGGGGAGCTAGAAGACTTCTAAAAAACTTCCATCTGTTGCAGCATCCTGCCTACATTACTTTCAGCCAAGCTTCAATTTCTTCCTTTTGCAAAACTATTTCAGCCAACCAGGGGTTCAAGTGGCTTCTGTGGACAGTAATGGGTTTATTCTGGGGAGGGGTACCTACCCTCACTAATTACATTTTGTGCCAGTAGCTAACGTGATGGCTTGTTGACTGCTGATATTCATACCCATGTCTTTGACAGGCACGGCGCCCACTCACCAGCTGCTCAGCCTGTTTGATTAGGTTACAGACAGGGTGCAGGGAAAACTGCAGGAGCTCACATGGAAGTGAAGCCATTTTGTGTGCGGGCACGCGTGCATGCAAAACCACAACTTAGCACTCCCAGTCATCATACCCTCAGAGGTGTGAACGTGCACACCGGAGTCAATCCCTGTACACAATGAAGAAACAGGAGAGCCAGAGAGATACCATTTCAAACTTGGCATGATTTCAAGATCAATAGAATCCCACAGACAAGTGTCAGAACATTTGCCCTAACGCTCTATAAACACAGAGCTCCAGGCTTTCACTCTGCCATTCAACAGAGATGATGTACATTTGAAGGCATACACTTATTTTAGACCTGGAGTCGGAGAAGTCTGAAGCTCTTTTCACGGCCATAAAGCACACCTCTGCTTTGAGTTCAGCTTATGCCCCTACACACATAGTACTGAGAGGGCACTTGGTGCCTGTCAGAAACTGGGATGTGGCCAAGTAGTGTTTATCTCCCATTGTGCATCCTGCTGACAGCAGGGCATCAGCTGGGACTCACAGGAGCTGCTCTCCCAGCCAGGGAGCCAGGCAGATAACAGACCTATTCCCTCCTGCAATCCTTCTGGAGCCACTGGGCACAGTGAGCTTCCAAATCAACCTCTAGGGACCTTTCCAAGAGGGAGACAGATCTTTGCTTTCTTGACAAAGAAACAAGGCAGTGCAGGAGAAGCAGGCTTAAGAAGACTTTCAGGATTCTTCAGAGTCTTAGCCAGAGTATCCCGATGGTCTTATGCAGGAAAGAAAGATCTGGGTAAGGGACTTTCACTATCGCCTTAAATAAACCGCAGGGACTTCACACCTTGCGTTTGCACATTCTCTGTGCTATCCTGCCCTCTTCTTCATCTCCAGATCTGGCTTTACTTCCTTCACCAGTGTAATTTTTCCTCTACTGTTAAAAAAATCCCTCTCTTGCAGAAGATGCTTCTCTTTGAAACAGCCTTCTTGGCTGTGCCATGGGGACCTACCCTACTGCCCCTTCCCCAGTTATTTGGTGGGCACATCCCCATTCCCAAGGGAACTGGGTGAAGCATCAGAGATGAAAAGATGGGAATCTTTATTCCTTTTGTTCCCAGTAGGAACGATTTTAGGACATCAGAGCAATTAGAGAGATATCCAAGTCTCTAAATCTGGAAACTTTCAACTGCTCCCATACACGGTACAGACACTTCCATTAACTGCAGCTCCAGGCTAAGTAAGAGATCAGCACCTCCATTTCATACTACAGTACAAGACAGACTGAACAGGATGTAAAGACCAAATGAAAAAGTAGAATTATTTTATCCTCTTGTCCCAAACATAGCCCTGAGCCCCAGATGGCTTCTTGCTCTCACACCGCTTTGCCAGTAAGGCTTCACACAACAAAATCCTCACAGCATTCCACACTAATCCATTAATACCTGTGAGAGCAAGCTGACATCTCTACTCCGGTTATCATTCTGGTACCAAAACACCCAATAAACTTTGCTCCAGGTTCTTCTCTCTTTATTTTACCAAGAAGGGAGCAAAGTGCTGATTCAGCATGCTATGTGTGCTAGCGCAGAATGGAGGCACAGCTCAGACCCCCAGCCCTGCCTTTCAGTGCAGGACGCTGCCTCTGCAGTGGTGGGAGGCAGTGTGTGCCAACTGCTTTGACAGCGGCCATTCCCTTCTGCACTCCCCTGCATGTGGCAATCTGTACACAGAGAGCCAGAGGTCACATCCAGAGCACTGTGCTTCCTATCCATTCTGTTCTTTGTGAACTCATCCTTTCCAACCTGTTTTTGCTCTCTTCAGCATCCTGTGCTAATGAGCGCTACAATTTAATTATTGGACATGATGGGAAATATATCTGATTGTATTCAGGTGCTTAAGTCAGTGTTTCCCAAACACTGTGTCAGTTCCCAGCTAAGGATACAAAAGGGATGCAGGGTATGTGAAAGGGGCCAGGAAATTGCCTTAGTTCTGACCGGAACATGTTCACTGCATGTGAAAAAAAGGGAGCGACTGAGAGGAGGGAGAAGGGAATGAGGGCAAAATAGCTTCCTGGCTTGGATCCAGACACTGCGCCAAGAATAAATAATAACACATGTCCAACAATCTAACACAAACACCCATAATTCCTATTAGCAAGGATGTGATCTGAGAGCTTTGTCAGTCAATCCTACTGCCTGAAGTTGCTCATCATGGCCACTGCTGTGACCAACGCTATATAAAACCTGATGTAATCTTAAAAACAACAACAACAACAACAAAAGAGAGAGAAAGAAGGACTGAGGTCTACCAGCTACACAGACACATACAGAAATGCACCTTGTCTCTGCAGCTCCTTCCCTTCACAGCCACCATCTGACAGAGATGCCTACAGCCATGCTTCACTCTGAGGACTCCTCCCTATGAAGTGCCGTATCTCAGCAGGAGCACAGGTTGAACAGGGGCATGCAACAACACAGCAGCCTCCCTTTAAGATGATGGTAGAAGTGGCCAAAGCCAGAGGCAGGTGAGGCAGCAGGGAGGCAGAGCTCTGGGGCAAGGATCCTCCTGCAGCAGAAGGGACCAGCCCCTGAGCCTATCTCAGCCCTGGATGCCAACACTTTTCTCACTTCCCCAGGAGCATTAACCTGGCTTACCCTGAAAACACACTGAAGCATAACAGCTCGGACAGCTGAACAGGATAAAAATCCTGCCCCAGACTCATGGCTGCAGTCTTCACCCTCATACAGACAGCTCCATCTTACTGTGCCTCTTCCCTGTGATACTGTCCTCCTCTGCACTGAGCCTGGGCACGCAAAGGGGGATCTGACTGGCAAGATGCTCTGCTGCAGTGATTTGTGCCTGCTGGGCATCTCCCTTGGCAGGGAAAGCAATGAGAATAGCCTTTGCTTTGCTCCAATTTTGTCCTAGGGACTCAACTAGCAAAATAAATAAATAAATAAATAAAATAAAATAAATCTACCATTGATTTAAAGCCACAGATTTGCTCTGGTACTTCTTCATCTGAACAGGTGGATCTAGTTCCTTCCGCAGTTCATACTGATACCACAATATTAACCAGTATTTCAGGTTCAGAAACTTCTGGGAACCACTTGCTAGCTTGTAGTTTTTCCCAAACTGGATGCTGTGGAGATTACCAATCAGCAAGAGATCCTCCCACTCTCAGAGAGAATTACACAATCATTAAGGTTGGAAGAAGACCATTAAGATCATCTAGCCCAACCAAGAAGCAGTGCTCCTGCTTACCCACTCCTGTGCAGGCCATCTGGGTGTGCCCAAATGAAGCCTTTGACACAAGCTTGCACACCTCTGCACCAGACTAGCAGCCCAAACAGCTGGAAAACTTTGCTTGGCTGCAATACTTGCATTAGGGCACTCGTTTTCTACAGGTTCCTCTTGTTGCCAAGGTAAAAGACTGCTGTAGATCCAGTCCTGAGCTTCTGGATAGGTCCATCCTGCTGAGCTTGGTGGTCGCTGCTGATCAAGTCACTATAACCACCTCACCCATGGGACTGGCTTTCCTCTCTCCCTTTATCCTTCTCTTTCTCTAGCCAGTAATGATGTACATGTTTGTTTACTCGGAGCTATTCATTCAAGTCATTCACAACCCTCTTCCCCCAATCATACTACAGCAAATTTTCAATTGGAATCAGCCTGCCTCTGGGCCTCAGGAAGACCTCACCTTTGTTACAAAGACTTAACAAGCCAACAACATCATAATCCCTTATGGAGCTTTATGAAAAAGGAGAAACTCCAGGCAAAGAAAACACTCTGTATTTACACCAGCGTAACAATTAGTAGAAATTTGGCTCGTTTTGCACAAATTATACTACTGCGCTTGTAGGAACAATCTTTCTGTTTCAAACTAATTTTAGCCACTCTTGAGTAGTGATTATCGAGCTCTTCCATCTGTTGCAGGAAAAAATTATTTGCACATAGCTTTTGCAAATCTTCTCCTCTGAGGTATGTTTTCAAGAACTCCATCCCTCAAAAAACAGCGTAATCATATTACTAGCAGGACTCATAACTCAGCTGACTGTGCCTTGTCTATTAAACCCACAGCATGAGAAGATCTCAGAATCGACATTCGAAGGTTTTTTAAGGTTGCCTGGAAATAAATTAGGTTGCAAAAAGCAAATTAAGCAAAGAACGGTGTGACTCCCATTGCCTCAATGCAGAGATCCTACAAAAGCGGAAAGTGGTGAAGAAAAACAGCAATGCCTTAAAAAATAAAACAAAGAAGCAAGCAAAAAACATTACAAGAACAATGAGATTTCAATATGCTCCAATGAAAACAATGCAGCTCAAATTGTAAGAAATTATCTCCAACTCCCAGCAATAGAAATAAGAAATGATGTTAACATTCCATATGTTTGCAAGACAAATTAAAGCTGATCAGAGGTTTCTCAGTCTCAGGTCCTTTTCTGTTTAGTTTCTTTTCACAGCCTAACAGCAACGCTCGGACCTTTCTCTTTAGTGCTAGAAATGCGCTCTGCAGTAGTCCCTGAGACACCGTTCTTTCTTAGGAAGATTTGCTCTTAGCAGACAACATACTGATCCGTACTGTATGTCAGAATTAAAGCACAGCCAAATGCAACAGCAAAGCCACACCACAGACCAGTGGGCTTGCGCTGGGCCCATATGATGCCATGGTCAGGACGAGCTGTGCCAAGCCAGCAAGTGCTGGCTGAAGGCACAAGCAGTATGAGGCTGAGGTGTTTCCTCAGCTGCTAATTACCACCAGGCTACATGGAGAGAAACTAGGGGGTAAATATTCACAGCTCAAACATGGAGTGACACGGTGACACTCAAAAACATCAATCTTTTATTGACACTAGATTTCTTTACAGGGGATTAAAATGCCAGAAAATTGCTCCTTCAACCTGATGTCTGAAAAAACATTTGGCCACATCTTTTCAATAAACTTCTTAAGGACACTGCTCTAACTTCTGAATTGCATTTCAGAAACATTGCTGTAGTCATCTGCATTCACATAGTACCTCTTGGCTGAAAAGTGTTTTCAAGGGCTTCTGAGTAGCTTCACAGCCCTGAGACGTAGCAGCACAGGAAAAGCCACTATCTTACGCAGGGAGCAAGGAACATCACAAGGACTGAAGTTCGCAGCCACCTCGCTCCTCCATTGCAGCAGCGAAACGCAAGGCTTCATACAGGACCGCTCAGCCACGTTACGAGGGGCACGAGGAATTTAATGGCAGACCAATGCATTACCATATTCATAACCATGACTAATAAATCTGTTGTCAAAGCCGCCAAAAATATCACGCAAGCAGAATGTTTGCACACCAAAGAGACCGCCGGAGTCACAGCTCCGTAGTAAACAAATGAACTCAGGAGCAGTCCTGAAATCAGCACCGACTTTTTCGGGCTGGGGAATTTGCCGGACGCCGACGGACCGAGCGCCGACGCACCGTCCTGCACCGCAGCCGAGAACCTCCGCACCCGCCGTTACCTTTCCCGACTCCGGGGCCCGCAGCTCGGCCGGATCACCCGCAGTCAGGGCAGAGGACCGCTCCGTTATTAAGGACCATTCCGGCTGCGCGAGGCGGCGAGCAGCTCTCTCGGCTCCCGCTGCGCGGCACCGGGCGGCCCGAACCCGACACCCGCCGGTCCCAACCCGGCACCCGCCGCGTCCCGCGGCTCCCACAGAAGCAAAGCGGGGCCGCCGCCCCAGCAGGTGGCTTCCCGCGGGCGGAGCGCAGCGCAGCGCTGGCCGGCCGCGGCTGCCAAGTACGCGCCCTCCCTCCCGCCCCGAGTGCCGCTCACCTCCGCGCCGCTCCGTCAGGCTCTACATGCCGGGTTGCCCGCGGGCCGGGGCCGCCGGGCCGCGCCGCTCATTTGTAATCCGCTCCGCGCCGAACGCCGCGGGGGCGGGAGCCCCCATGCCGCCCCGCCCGCGCTCCGCCGCCCGCGCAGCCCAGCCGGCGTTCCCCAGCCGGTGCGCCCCAGCCCGGCCGGCTACACCGCCGCCCGAGGCGCGGAGCCGCGGGGCCGCCGGCCGGCAGGGCAGGGCGGGCGCGGCATCGCGCTCCTCGCCCCGGCGGCGGGGAAGGAGGGAGACGCCGGGCAGAGCTCCCCGGTGAGCCGGGCGGTCGCGGTGCCGCCTTTCGCAGCCCCTGGGCGGCAGCCGGGCCGGGGCCGGAGCGAAGCTACGCGAAGACGCGCGCGGTGCCCTCGCAGTCCCAGCCGGGCGCACGCCGCCCCTCGCGCGGATACGCCGCCCCTCACACTCGCGCGCCCACACCCGCCCCTCGCACGCGCGCCCGCCGCGCGCCCCTCACAGCCGGCTCCTCAGGGCGCCCCTCGCGCCTCAGCCCGGCCCCGGGCACGAGGGATGTGGCGGGCCGTGCCCCTCTGGAACCGCGGCTGACCCCGCCGGCGACACATCGGTCTGAAGGCTCGGCCTCATCCAGACACCAGTCCCGGCACGTTGTGGTGCGCAGTGACACCCAGCATGAATGTTCCCGAGCTCGGGGCGCGCAGCTCCTCGGTGCTTCACAGGCATTTTGACACGTGGGCGTCGAAACCCGTTGGACAGTGGGTTGCTCATTGACTGGCAGAGTCCAGTGAATTCCAGATAAGCTTTCCTCATGCCATCCTGGTGACACACATGGGAGCGCGCTGACATCCATCTCTGCTCCCCATCATGGGTCCTCTCCGGCTCCATCACAGCAGAGCCCACTGTTGGCTTGTTCGTCCTCTGCCAGCACCACAGTGAGTCTTTCTTATCTCCGTGCTTGAAACCAAGGTATGACACTAAGCGAGTTTGTAACTGGCCTTATGGGCACCCCAAACCAATGTCCTTCCCCACTGTGTGATCACAGTTGTTGCCGTGCTCCCTTAGGCTTGGCTGTGCTATTCTTAAGACATGAATAATGCACATTAACACTCGGCTTGCTGTACTTTTTCATAAGAAGTCACTTTGCCAGCATCAGCCCTTGTGGCAGAGGTGCCCACCTGTAAGGTGAGGTAAGGCTGGTGCTGAGGAGGCCCGGCCATGCCCAGCCGCCATGCCAGCAGCACACAGGCCACATCAGCAAGGGCATCAGCAGAGTGCTGCTTCCCCAGCAGAGCAGTCTCAGCATCAATTCAATATTTCATCATGGCACATGTTTAAGAGCCCTTCATGTCCTCTGAGATACCAAGTAGCGCCGAGTAAATGATTCAGAGCAAATCATTTATTCAAAACTTCAGCCTACATTTTCTGTCAGTCCAAGAACACAAAATGATTTTCTTCCTGCTTGGGTTCACTCAACCCGTGCTTCAGAACTTGCTTTTAAATCCCAGGCAACAGCCTCAGGTCGCTGCATGGTGACAGTCGGGGATTCTCAAGCGGTACCTTCTGATTTGTTGAATTCATTTCCTTTTGTCTTTAGCATTATTTTTTCTCTCACGCCTCAGAGCAGCCCCAGGTCCTGCCCAGCCAGGGCCTGTTGTAAGGGGAGCAGTGCCTGGAGGAAGGTGTGTGCATGATGCGAAGGCTGCAGTGGTACTGGCTATGAGCAGAAGCTGCTGGAGCTCAGTGTGCCGCACACACATGCAGCCCAAAGCACTGGCAAGCAGGAAAAGGCTGATGAGCCAGAATGGTGGCAGAGGGCAGCTTCACTCAAAATAACGGTGCAAACACCTCCAAAAATCCCCGAGTCCAGCTGCTTGGGAGCTTTGTTAGCTTTTTCATGCCTATCAGGTAGTCTGTTCGTTGGCAGGGCTGTCTCCAGCAGCATTCAGGTAGCATATTGCAAATAAATGTGTGTAATTAAAAAGCAGTGCAATAATTGTGAAGCGAGACTAACTTGATTTACTCCCCATTTTTTTGCCTTACAAAAGCTGCCTGGTGCTAGTCATCTCTAGACCAAAACCAAGGAAAGTGGGGGAGACTGTTTGTTTGACATTTCTCCACCATGAAGTGAAACAGGACAGCGGCTGAGCCCTCAAAACAGAGAAGGGAACAATCATTCTTAGAAATAGCACCTCTGGAAAATGCCTTTTATCTCACTGGAAAAGAAAGCCTATTCCTTCCTCGTGCAGAAAGGGAGATTTAACATATTTTAATTAGAACTGCTGAAAGGCTGGGAAAAAGAGAATCCACTTTGCTGTCAAGCTCTTTAGTGAGGAAAAGTTCTCAAAGTTCAGGAACCTGGAGGGAGCTTTAAATCTCCAATGGCTAAAAATAATTTGTCCCTTAAGAAAATGCCATGGATTTTTTTCTTTATTTCTTTATATATATATATATCTGCCTTAGATAACTTCAGGTCATCAGAACGTGGAAGTTAAACTGGGAAAGTGGCAATCTTTTTCACTTTCTGCACTTCAGAATCTTTTCGCTGTTAACTGGGCACCGGGCAGTCCCTGCGGGGCTGCCATTTCACTCATGTTTGGAGGATGTGGTGCAGCTTGATGAAATATAGCTTGACAAGATGTTTGGGGCTACAGCTGGTGATACATATGCGAGCTGCCTTCTCTTCACTAGTTTTACTTTTCCTATTATCATTCTTCTTATTATTACTATTATTAATAATAGTTTAGGTTTCTTCCTTTTCACTCCAGCAAACACACACTGAGCAGGAACCCCAGAGCGCATGCTTTGCTGGCGTGCAGTCAGGACAGCTTGGTTCATTTGAGCGGCAGAGCACAGAGTGACATCAGGGGAAGATCAGGCCCCAGGACATACACCTGCTGCTCCCACCACACTGCAAGGAAATGCAAGTTTACATCCTGTTGTTGCAATATTGCTTTTATCCTGCAGTGGATGTGTTAGCCCAAGGGCTGTTTTTTCATATACTTGTAAAATTCACGGTCCCTTTTTTCCCTAATACATTTTTATATCCTTTGTATGTTTTAAATGTAACAATATTTTGCATTTGGATTTTCAGTTTGCACACAGACACGCTATGCTCTGTTTAGCTGCTCCCATCAGGACGGTTGTTTGCTGGCACTGCTAACACTAAGCTGTACAGCTGGCAAAATGATCAATATTACCCCTTAGAAAGCCATCGTTTCTACTTGAACTTTTTCTCCAGTCCTTCAGCATGAGCCATGCTGCCTTTGATCCTGTTACACTCAGCCCTGTGCATCGCTGCATGAGCGCTGCTTGCTGCAGGAGCCAACAGGAGACAGATGACCGTGAGCCACAGACACACCGCTGATTGCAGATCGCTGCTCTTCAGTTTTCTTTGCTACACGTGTGCTTGTGCCTGTCGCTCACTGCAGCCACAGGGTGCAGGGTGTTTGCCGAGCTCTGCTCCTGCTTGCCATGCACACAGAGATCTGTGGGGCACACCAGAACTCCTCTGATTTTAGCCATTAGGATTATTGCCTGTGAAATCCTGCCTTTATGCTGTCCTGCTGCGATGTGGGTAACTGTGTTTGAATCTGCGTTTTTTCCCTTAGTATATAATTCTTAATTCTTTAAAAAGAAAGTTTTAAAAATAAATGGTAACTCCTAATCTAGTAATAGTTTACTTTGGATTAAGAGACTGGAATTATTTTATATTCCCTCATTGCCTTGCTTTATAACGGTTACGTTTTGTCCTTGGCTTACAAGCTTCCTTTCTCCAGCCACCCTAAACAACACTGCATTTCAAGAAAGGCACCAAATCTCAAAATAGAATTGGAAAACAATTGGCAAAGTCATTTTTTTCATCCTATGCCAGCTGGGCAAAAGACAGCACGGACAAATGCCTGATTGAAAAGAAGGTTTGCCCGGTGGCTTGATCTGCAGCGCCTGTCCTCAGAGTCATGCTCCCCTATACAGCCTCAGGGCAAACCCTAAGGGTTTTCCCTAGAGGCAAGAAAGAAGACAGTATTTGGGGTGAAACGAGAAGCTGGAAGGTGACCACATCACTACTGGACACTTTGTGCCCAGTGCTTTAGAAACAGAAGGGCCATTTGCAAAATCCACGCTTGGCTCCAGTTCAGTCGCTCTGCAGGTCACAGCAGAGAGATTTTGATGGGGATCAGCTACGGGTGGTGGCTGCCAGCCGATGTGGATTTAAGGGTCCAGCCAGCTCGCCTCTTCCCAGGCAATATCTCAAAATGCTGCTGAACCACATAGCTGGATACTGTGCCTGATCCTATATACATCAGTCTCCAGGGAGCCTACCAGCAAATTGACGCAGCTTATCGTCATCCGTGTTTAATTAGGAACTGCATACTGGGGACATCAAATCCAGTGCCCTATCCTTGTCAGGGCTCTGTTCAAGCTGAGATAGAGAAAAAGACATTGTGGATGCAAGTGGAATAAACAGCCTGCAGAGGAGGCATCCTCCAGTCTCTGCTGGCAATCAGTTTCTATGCTGAAGCATGAGGGATTATATCGCTCAGGAGAATATAGACTGCTTCTGTCTGATGCAGTGGAGGAAACTCTCACCTAATAGAGGGATCTTGCCACATGCCATCTTCAATGCTTCCTATCTGCTACATGTCACAGATTAATTATGGACAGTTGCTTTCTTTGCCTGCCTTTGTCTGCCTTAAAGGCAGCGTCTTGCAGTTTTGATCAGGGTGTTCTTTGGTTTTGAGTTTTGTTAAATCACAGAACCAGGAAAACACATGAATACAGAACACGCAGTATATGGCTCCCAAACCTCTAGCCCTCTTCCTGAGTCTTGGCCTGTGTGCTTCCTTCCCATACCGAATCATCCTCATCTTTCCCTTCTTTCCCCTGAAATGAACTTGCATTTTAATTCAGGACACATTCTTTCCAGCTCTTCAAACCTTCAGCCCCTTGAGCTGAAGCAGAATGGTGATGGCCCAGAGCCCACCAGCAAGTCTGATGTCGTACCCTTGGGCTTGGTCACCCACAGCCACACTGATTTCATTTACATGCAGATTTAGCCTAAACAAAATATTGATTTCAGCGGAGTTTCTCGAGATGAACATTTGTGTAACAAAATTGCTTCTGCTACAAATACTCAATTTCTCTTCTCTGTGTAATGGAAATAGGGTTCTTCAGATGGGAGTAATTTTGTACTGCTGCTAAAACTGACTGCACTGGGGACACTATAAGAGAGCAGAAAGCATACAGTAGGACTGAATTTACTAAATAAGAGAAATCCTGATTTTGCATAGTTCAGTCTGCAGATTGTTACTTGGGAATGGGAACCTCACATCTTTCTATTGCAAACCTTTACAAAAGGGATCTCTTATGTCATCTTTCCATCTCTATGAGGTTATTTATGAGTTTAGAGATGGAGCCACATTGGGAAGTTGATTATCTCTTATGACAATTCTATCACAAAATTGCCAATGTCATGGGATTTAGAAAGACACCAAGGACAAAAGGAACAGCTTGTTTCATATACCAGCTTCTAGCTACCATTTCAAGCTATGACATCAAAACAGATTCTTTAGAAGGAGCCTTTAAAATAAATTCCTTTGCTTGTGCAAAACCTACCCTGCCTCCCCCTTAGTATTTCTACCCATTATCTTTTACTACTTTCTTTTCTTTTTATGACCCCATTTTTATTTACAGTACAGCCCTTAATTTAGTAGTGCTGACATAGTTACATTATCAGTAATAGCTTAATTACCATATATTCATGACTACAGTGGTTAGGGATAGTAGCTATGAACATGACAGATTCATTTGCATTATTGTCATTAGCATGCTGCACAAATGAGTTTTTGTTTGTGAAGGAAGTGTTTAATGGGGCTATATTGCTTCCATAAGAACTCAAGACTGAAGGAGAACTGCAGGCTGCTGCCGACGCTGCACTGGTCTGAAACTTCTGCAAACTGCACTGTGATCAGGCTGACAGATGGTATGCAATGCCTTTTTCCAACTCAGCAGAAATGGGAAAAATATAATAAAGAGACTACAGAGATTAGAGTCTTTATCAATGGGACTTGAAATCTAGCACACCATATGCTTAGTATAAAAAGAAACATTTAGCTGAAAAAAATTAAAGCAGAGCGTAGACAGAATTTATCTGTTATGCATAGGTTTTAATCCGTAATTTTGAGCATAAGCTTAATTGCAATGAGTAATAACTGGGTGCTCTGACATCTCCTGCCAAAGTAGGGAGGCCTTCCTTGCTGCTCTGGGAACAAACCTCGCTCTGCACAACGGCAGTTTTGCCAGTGGGAAATGTGTTGGCAGCAGCCACTGTCCCCGCTCGTTCCCCCGTGCTGCTGGCAGGTGGCAGACCTGACCCGGGGAGTCTCAGCAGCAGCTCTCTGACCATCAGCAGGAGTTCAGGGTGCACCTTCCAGCACTCCTACATCAACGCTGGTGTTTCTGCAAGGATCGTTATCGCTGCTTTCTATTAAATGTTCGCTGGTGGCAAACGACGAGGTGTTAAAAAGCCTTGGAGTACCTTACACATTCACTCAGTAGTTGAGATCTAGGTTTACGAATTCTACTGCCAAACATGTTCCCCAAACACATTCCTTTCAGGTAGTATGCAGAGATATAAATAATTCCTCATAAAATGCTAATCGCTAATTCAGATGTATGTGCAACACTGTACCATTGTTTGCTGCACGTCTTTCATCTCTGTGTTTGCTTCAGAAAGACAAAACTGCAGACCTTGATTCGCCAGGAGAGATGTGGGTCTGATTCTCAGCACACAGGAGGTCTCTCATGGTTAACTCACTTGCAGACAACCAGGTATTTATGAAAGTGTGTTCCCTTATCTAGATCAGAATTAAGGTCTGAGATAACAGTGAGGCCAAAATGTTGCTGTGATTCCCCTGTAAACATGAGCCTTCTTTTTACTTAGCCATGAGATGAGTGGTTCAAATGATTAATGACACAGAAAGCAGTGTAACCCAGCAATGATTCTGTTCCCACTGGGGATAGAGGGAGATTTGCCAGCCCTACTTCTGCATATGCAATATACAAAGCTACCAGTTTAACATCGTAGAATCAGAGGAGGTTGGAAAAGACCTCCAAGACCATCTGGTCCAATTGTCCACCTACCACCAATATCTCTTCACTAAACCCTTTATCTTAGTACAACATCTATTCCATCCGAGAATGGTAACTCAGCCTCTTCCCCGGTCAGCCTGTTCCAGTGCACTACCACTCTTTTGGAAAAGAAATCCAACCTTAACCTCCCCTGCTGCTTGAGGCCATTCCCTCTGGTCCTATCATTAGTTATGTGGGAAGAGAGGCCAACCCCCAACTCACCACAAACTGCTTTCAGGGAGTTGTAGAGAGCTATAAGGTCACCCCTGAACCTCCTTTCTGCAGACTGAACAATCCCAGCTCCCTCAGCCAGTCTCCATAAGACTTGTATCCCAGCCCCCCACAGCTTCATTGCCCTTCTCTGAACACACTCCAGGACCTCAGGGTCTGTCTTGTAGTGAGGGGCCCAGAACTGCATGGAGTTCTCAAGTTGCAGCCTAACTGAGAACAGGATGATCACCTCAGTTCTCCTGCTAGCAACACTATTTCTTACACAAGCCTGCTTCCTCTTTCCCTACCTGTTAACTAGCTCCTTGGGAGCCTGAACAAGAGCTCCTTTCAACCACGCTTACCTGAGAAAACAGCAATTTGTTTGAAATAGGTAGAAAGGCAATCCAACTCGTTTCTTTTCTCTCCTGACACTCCAGAATGAGATAAGAGAAAAGGAGAGATGTGTTCAGTTTTCTTTTTCATCCAGATGAGACTGCTGAGGCAGCAAGGCTATTAAAAATAAAATTGCACCTGGCCAAAAGGAAGGAAAGCTTCATCACAGAGAATAAATATAAAAACACATGTATGGCTTACCTGGAAAAACACTCTGAGGCAAGATAGGCTTGCTAAAGACTGGGCTCATCCTGTGTTAGGAAAGCCTGAAATGCTGTGGCCAGGCTTCCTCAGAGGCTTGCAGCTCTCCAAGTCATTACTTACGAGAGAGCCATGCAGTCACATCTTGTGTCCTCAGCATGATACTGAACGTATGAGTGCCTTATCTGAGCAGTTTAACTCCTTGTGCTCTCTGTCTTTAATGAAAGGCCTCAATGCCCAGGGACCAGAGATCCCACGGTTGTTGTTTTTTTGCCATTTTAGGCGCATACCAGTCATGCTCAGTAAAAGTGGCCGCCTGTTGATGAGGCTTTGAGTGAGAAGATGGCAGTGACCTCGCTGGGTCACACTGAAGATCTGGCTAGCTGGCAGGAGAGTTTCCAAAAGGGCCATCCAAATGCTTCCTATGAAGTGCTCCCAAACTTCCTCAGCTTGCAGCCCCGGGGCTTCCCAGTCCTCAGATGCTTGCCTTCTACTTGAGCTACCTCAGTGATCTTTTCTTTCTCTACCTTTTCCTGCTTTCTTTCGAACTCTGTAATCTCCTGGCACGCCCAGCACCCTCTAGCAAGGTATTTCACTGCTAATTTACGGATTTGCTGAAAAAATAAAAGAGAACACAAACCAAAACCAAGTTCTTTTCGAACTGACCATCCACTTGTTGTCCATTCCTGACCTATTGATTGAGTGCTCCATAGGAAATCCTACAGCCCTGGCTGTTCACGGACTCAGGATGTGCCAGCAGGACACAGCTGGCAGGGTTACAGAAGTGCTTGAGTGAAATAAGACTTGGTCTCTGTGTTCCCAAGTAGCAAAAACAAGTATATTACTCAGCAGTATATTCATGCTATAAATACTCTTTTTTTTTTTCCACATTAATTTCTCCTTATTTACCACAGCAGATAACAGAACTCTGGGCTTAGATTCATGCAGCAATAAAAAAAAGAAAGAAATTTCTACCAGATTATAAAGATTTGTCATGTTGTCACTATGTTTATTTTCTCTATCTATTTCTCTCCTCTCTGTGCATTGTTTTATGCTCTGCAGGGCCCGCAGGGAAGGGGGGATTGTTTTGAAAAATATAAGGTTTTTTTGATTAAGGGATACAAAATTAATTTGTTCCACGGAGCCTAGAAGCATATTGTTTGACAACTGCACTATACTGTGCAAACAGAGCGCACATGGCCAAATTTATCATGTTGCTTACCAGATCCTGATCTTTTTGCTCCTTGGACTGTGGAGTCTCTTTTGCAATTAGAGAACACGGATTTGGCAGCACACATCTAACCACAAGTTGCTGTTTATTCACTTGCTTACACAAGGATAAAGCAAGGATGTAGCTACAGCTCTGAGTGAATGGAAGAGCAGGAGTGCAACACTGACTGCGCTGGTACAAGACACCACACAGACCGCAGCTGGAGGCTGAACCTCTAGTATCAGTGAACTCACATCTGAGCTTAATAGCAAGCACTGCTGTCCATGCAAGCAAAGCAAAAGAGCATTTTCTCCTTGGGGAATTTGTACACTAGAAAATGGGGGGCAGAAATGCACACAGTTATGCTGCCCTGGGAAAGTGTCTGCATGGCACGGTCCCCTTAGGACACAGCTCCATTGGTCCAAGCTGGGCTATGTGCATGATGCACAGCAGTTAAACTGCCTGCTATCTCTCATTTTTTGCTTTGTGTTTTTGAGTGTGACAAGGAAAAGCCCAAAATTACTCATATAGGCAGAAATGTCACTATGGAAACGAGGAGACAGTTTAGTATAGTTTGGCCACTGTTGACACAGAAGCTCCAGTAGCCCAGGAGGTGGTGTGACCCCACGTGTCTGCAGCAGAGCTCACCGAGAAGCAGATCCACTGAGCATACCACAGGGCGTAGAGGTCAGTCAAAACAAAGAGCCTTCAGAAACCTCAGGTGCCAGTGTTACAAAAATCAGTCCTTTGAGGCCTCTAAAATACATGTACCGGTCGCTCCAAAAGTAATGCCTCTTATTTATTTCCATGGAAATCCTGACAAACTTGCTTGCAATGTTCATTCTGTTCCTGTGTGAGCATTTGTGGGACCCACCTGGATGAGAGTTGTGCAAGCTGGATCTTTGCAAAGCAAAGGCCCCATGTTGTCTGTCACAGCCTTTTTAAAGGATCAGACATATAATTAGAAATTGCATTATGTTCACATGCACACAGTAGCTGGT
Organism: Excalfactoria chinensis; assembly: GCF_039878825.1. Lineage (NCBI taxonomy): Eukaryota > Metazoa > Chordata > Aves > Galliformes > Phasianidae > Excalfactoria > Excalfactoria chinensis. The sequence goes on from NC_092828.1 coordinate 73,268,935, forward strand.
CTGTTTTCTGCAGTCCCAGGTGGTCTGCAGTCCTAGACTTAAGATGGAGAGCACGCAGATCTGTTGTAGGACTAGCAGTGACGCATCAGCTGGACTCACAGCCCCAGCAATCACTTTTCATGTGTGCAGCACAACTACTTCCACCAACCAAGTGAAAATAATGTTATGAAAAACAGCTGAGCAGGGAGCAGTTGAAATCCTGCTGCTTGTGAGCCTCAGGGAGATCCCAGCCCTCCATCTCCCTTCTCACCAAGACTATTTCCCTCCATTTGCCTCAATCCATGCGGAGAGCTTTCATAAAGATGCTGCTATAGCCATTTTCTCTGCAGATGTACTCTCTGTGGGGTCTGACTCTGCAGTCACTTGACTGAAAGATGAGCATGAGGAATAACACAGCGATGAGACTCTTCTGCAGCACAGCACCAGCCTTCCCTAGCAGCTCAGACTCATACTTCATGTGGTATAAAACCAATTTAAGTTGAAAACACAACTGGAGGCATCCAGGGCTTTAAGTATCTCCCAGACATCTCTGTGCCGGGAAGAAGCTCAGCACTGTGCCCAAGGAGGGAACCGTGTGTCGATGCTCCCCAAACACTGGCTGGGAATAGGCCCTCCAGGATCTTTTGGGAAAATGTGGGGACATGGGAAACATGCACAGTGATCCCACTATGTCCCAGACACCCACAGCTTCAGCCAATTACCCCATGGCAGACTAAGTAATTAGTCTGGCCGTGGTTTTGTTTTGTTGCTGTTTTTATTGTTTTCCAGACCTAGTTCCATGGAAGAAGCAGAAGACAGTTATAACCATCCGGTGCAGATCTAACCTTCTCTCTTCCAGAACCCAAAAAGCATTTGCTGGTCTCTGGACCTCTGCAGAGAGCAGGACAAGGCTGCTACTTGAGAGCCATTTTCAGGAACAGCAAGAGTTGTCAGGGAGAGGTCCATGGGAGGAAATTTGACTTAGTCCTCATGCAGCATAGAACCTGATGCAGCTCCAGCGCTGACAATCCCCTATGCTTGAACAGCAACAAAAAGGTTGTTCTTTTTTTCAAAGCCTGAAAGTAGCTGCAAAGACTTATGTCCCAAAGTAACGTGAAGACTTAGTGACATTTTTTTTTCACTCACTCACTACACCCAATTCTTTAGTGTATCTTCCATCTCTCAGATGATGCTCTGGCAAAAAGAGAGGCATGGTTTCCTCGTGGCTGTAAATAAGCTACTAAAGAGAAGTAACTGATCTGTTTGAACTTCCAGGTTTGCATTCCTCACCCTTCCATCTGTGGTCACTGTGGGACTTCCTGTGGGGTGAGCAGGCTGTGAAGAGCACACAGCAATCTGCCAGGGTGGGTGGTGTTTGGAGGGACGGGCATTGTGTTGGGCAGTATAACAGTAGTTATAATACACTCCCCCAGAGCTAAAGATGAAATAATTTCCTGTATGTAATACAATTTGTGCAGGAGGAAGTTGTCTGCTTCATTAGTTGTACTGAACGTGTGTTCGTTTTCCTGCATTGTGCTTTACATTCAAGTCTTATGTCTCAGTAAGATTCCCCTTGGAAATCATTGAAATTAAAGACTGAATCAAGAATGAATTAATTCTAGTCACTAATTGCAATGCTTCCATTTTGGGGTCCTGGACAGCAGTAGGGAAGCAGCAGCAGCTCTGCCCTAGTGGGGCTACTTCAGACAGGGAGGAGCTCAGCATTTGCTTCCAGTGCTTCTTGTTGTCCCTTTGCCTCAGAGAACACATCCAACAACTGCTGACAGGTGGTCCCTGTCCTGGGATAACCTGGGCAAGCCACAGGGTCCTGCAGAGCCCTGCCAAAGCATTTATCCTCTGTGTCAGTCCTGCTGCAGGGCCACATAGATTGAGCCAGCAATGCTGGTGAATAATCTGCCAGTGTGGAATTTTCCTGATCTCAAACCAGGTGGAAGGTTTCTATGCAGTTCAGGTGGTGGAGGAGGAGAAAACAAATCTGTATGCTGCCCACAAAGAAGTGTTGTCTCATACCCACACATCACGTTCTCTCTGAACTTCCAAGGTGCAGCTCCTCAACAGAGGATGCGTGCTTGTGAACATATGGACTGTCAGAAGGGGGACTTAAGCTTATAAGTGTCCAGAGGTCTGGCTCAGGTCCTGGTAGTAGCATGCTTCTCTGTCTGATGTGAATCCTAAAAGGAGTCTATGTAAAAGAAAAATGATGTATTTAGTTGTTTGTGGCTTCTTACCCCCCTCTGCTTGGAGACTGCTGACCTCCATGTACAGAAATTGGGACATGTCCCTCCAGGAGCTCCAGAGGGTCCTCAGGGTGTCTGTGGCAAAACAAAAACCAATCCAGTTCTGATGTCAGAACATTGCATGCACATGCATATAGATATATATATATCTACTAGTATGCGTACCTATATAGATAAACGTGCTTAGGTCTATTTTCACGTAGAGACTAAACACTGCAGCAGAGTTGTACATTTGTGATGTTCTTACAGTCTCAATATTGTGTAGAGAACAAGAACAGAAACAGGAAAGGAAGCGGGTTTTTTGCTCCAAGCAAATAGCTACAGCTCTTGACACGTATTTAACTGGGAAAAGGCAGAATGATATTAAAAGAATAATAACACAGAAAAGCAAAAGCCCATTTTTCAAATTAATTAAACTCGTGTACAGCCCAGCTCCTTGGTAGACATCCTTTGAAAGGCACAGAACTATTTGCTCTTCCTCAAAAGCTGAATATAAAGCACATCCTTTATCTGTACTCTCCCAGCCCACCTGCTCTTTATGGATGATTCCAGCTGCAGCCCAAGGAATTGCAGTAAAACAGTATAAGGAGGAAAGGGTGGAGGAAAGGGATGGTTCCACAGTCTGATTCCCAAGGATACCTGAGTGTAGTGCGAATGCCAAACACAGGGCACACCAGGTGCCCATTACAGCCGTGTCCTCTGAAAGCCCCAAACATCTTGGAATCAAAGCAATCCTTGCACTCAGCTTCCTTACACTTCTGGGTGCTGGGGGCAAAACGTCTTCAGGAGGGACAAAATGGCCTTTTTGCTATCACTTACAAAAGATATCCAGTTATCACAGTCTGCTTCACCCAAGATATTCCAGCTGCTCCTGCCGTGCATTAGTCCTCACCAGTGCATCCTGAGGATAATGGGAACAGCTGGGAAGAACAACTGGGAGATGTCTGTCCCATGGCTTCCTGCAGCCATATGGCAGCCTTTAAATTAGTTTCAAACTGACCAGGCTGCCTAAGGAAGCAGAGGCAGCACAGGGGCATGAGAGGAGAAGGTGCCAGCACTCCTGAGTGCCTCAGACCACCACTTGCTGCAGCAGATAACGCTGTGGTGCTTCTGTCACTCTGTGGTGCTTCTGCCAGCTCCTTTCTGGCTCAGCAAATGCATATCCCTGGCCTGCAGCGCATTTGCAGGGGGAAATATTGGCTTGATAGTGTTTTCTAAGCGTTCTGGCAGCAGATATGTCGAACAGGGTCAGTACCCGGAAAAGGATGTAATGATACATCGTATATTCTGAAGGTGTCATTTGTTGGAATTGTCACTTTTATGGAGAAATCGATAGCATTTTGAAAGTGCTTTTAATGTTTTACACCGCATGTACAGCTAAAGGAAAATGATGGACTTTATCCTCATTTACCAGGAATGACACGTTCCTATTGGAAACCAAAGTTTTAGAAGAACAATTTCTACATCAGATTTGAAAACAGATATTTGATATACAGATACTGAGGCATTCGATGAATATCTCAATTCCGCTGTTCATAGAGCACTGTTATTTATATAACGGCACAGAACACGGAGACGTTCTTCCATGGAGGTTTTCAAATGGAAGATTTTCTTTGGAAGCTTACCTTCAGAACAACAACCTTTGCATACAACAAATAAAGAAAATAAGACGCAACAAAAGCTGAGCTGCAGCTAGCTATCCCACTGAAATATACCGCTCAAAAATGCATTGCTGAATTCAGGGCTATTTCTCTCATCATTTCTCTTAGAAGGTGGGGGTATCACAGCGAGCTCTGCTGATTAACGTATGGACAAGAGATACAAGCTAACATCAAGGACCAGATACGCCAGGCACAGCCCGCACTTCCCCATGTGCCTCCAGCATTTTGCTGCGGGGCCCCACAGCAGCGTGCCTCGGTGGCAGGGCCCATCCAGCCACCAGGATCCATCCAGCCTGCGGCTCTGAGGGATGGCTGCCCAGAATGATCGGCACAAAAAGGGCCAGAACTGAGGTTCTGTGAGGAGAATGTGCTTTTAATTCTGCTTCCTTTTGTAACAGGCCAGCCCAAAGCCCGGGAAAGTGAATAATTAATGCGTGACTCCTGGGAGCAACCTGGGCAGCACTTGCAAGGATTTCTTGGGAAGCCCGGCTTAATTGTGCCTGCTAGCTGTCTCCCAGCAAAGTCCCAGTGGCAGCACGGACACCTTGAGGGGACAAGGGAGCAGCTTGCTGAGCTGCTTTGATGTCTGGGGCTTGTCCTGGCCCTCAGGGGCCCCCAGGGGCTGCTGGCACGCAGCCGTGGTGAAAAGGGGTGAGGAGAGAGAGCCAAGAGCTGCATGGAGCTTTGGAGGATGAAGGATGGAGTGACCTGAGGCATTTCCACTGTTCCAAAGAGAAAAGCTGACATTGTTTCTCTGGTCTTTCTGAACATTAAGGTCAGTTTTCTGTGGAATCAAATAATCATCTGGGTTGGATGGGGCCTTCCAGACCCCCATCCTGACCTACCATGTCCCATCGCTAAACCACGTCCCTGAAACAGTTTGAGATGAGGACCGTACCGCTTCAGCATTCAGCCTGGCCCAATGCTTTACCACCTCTTCTGTGAAGAAATTCTTCCTAGCATCCAGTCTGATCCTCTCCTGGTACGAGCCGAGGCTGTAGAACAATGTAATTTCATTAATCTTCAAGGTTTTGACCTTCTTCAAAAAAATTAGATTCCCCATCTCCCTTTCCTCCAAGCCCCAGTTACCAGATGCATTCAGATGAGATTCACCAATGATCTTTCTGATTTGTGCTTTATGATGAACAATTTCACCTCCAGAACTCTCCTGGATCCAGATGATACTACAGCAAGGAATCAGATGAGAAGAAGCCAATCCCTTCTGGTAGTTACATCATTGTTTATGCCACACTGCATTAAAACAACTGCACGTGAACACTGTCCCCATCCTTGTTAAGAAAACTGAAGACTCTTAAGATCTGCCCTTCACCCGGTGGTGCTGCCCTGCCAGGACCGTGCTGCTGGGGCCACTAGGATGTCCTGTTGCCTTGCAGATGCTGGAGGCCTCTAGAGCATTTGAGTCACAGAAGGAGGGTGCACGTACTGCCAGACAGAGAAATCTGCATTTCTTTGCATCATTTCAGATGCAGGGGAAGGTTCTTTGCTCAGCCTTCAGCCTCCCTGTTCATAAGCTCTCTGGAGCCACACTGGAACAGGAATCAGCTCCCAAAAGACATTTTAAGAGTAAATAGTTCCAAGTACTTTCCCAGCAGGCAGCCAGGTCTACTGATAACAGAATAGCTTTCAAGTCGCTAGTGCTGAGTTTTAGCTGTTATTTTGAGGCTTAAGCAGTGGCTAGACATGAATGTCATAAATTCAGCAGTGGTGCTGGCATGTGTGAGCTGCTGGTGGGAGGCACCGTGGGAGCTGCAGTTTCCTCTGCTCCTGTGGGTTTCTTGGCTGGTACGATGCTGTTGCATCAATACTAACTGAGTTATAGTCCATAAATACCTACCCAGTGCCCTGGCACAGGAGGCCCCTGTGACCACGGGCATTAGGATGGCAACCTGAAGGCAGACACATTCAGAGAGGTTACAACATCCAGCAGTGAAATGACCTTTCTGGGAGCAGCATCCTAAGCAAGCTGACAGCCTCTGCGCTGCCTGAATTCAGTGAGTGATTATTACCAATATTCCTGAATGACACCGGTCTTTCACAACAGCCTCCAGTCACTCTGTGCTGCTTCAGATGGTGGTCAAAACCTAGAACAAGGCTGTGCATTTGAGGCTTCTCTTCTGAGGAATTCAGCCATTATGACAGAGAAGGAAACAATGTGAAGGCAAAAACATTGTGCATTTTGAACAAGATAGTATCTGCAAGATCCGGGTAAGACATTCACTCCCCAGCGTTCCTGCAATGTGTAGTCTCCCACAGTAACAATAATATCACTTTGTATTTAAACGAGGCTTTCTTAAAGAGGAAATCACTTTAATCCACCTTCAGGAGAAAATGGAGGTCAGTTGCCCAGGGCTTCACGGTGAGACTTGGCAGAGATGGCAACAGATGAGGGAGCTGGGCTGCCAGCACCAGAGCCTGACTCTTGGCTGTGTCAACCAAACTGCTGGTGATTCATTAATTCATTCAATTTTCTTCTGAATCTTCAGCAATTATGAGCTGGGGAGCTAAGGGCAGCATGATTCCCCCAGACTGGGAGTCTAAGCAGGTTCTTCAGTTTCCAAGCTCTTGGGCAGGTTAGAAACTCATTTTTGTTGTCATATTTAGGCCCATTAGTAGCCTGTCACATAAATTATCTCTGATCCCGCTGATGATGCTTGGTTGGGCTCCAGCTCCCGACACAGCACAGCGCTGCTGACAGCCGCCTGTTATTCCCAGCCAGTTGTCAGCAGATAAAAAAGTCATTACGGATTTTGTCACTGTCATGCAGTCCAGATTGGACAAATCAGGATGGAAAATAGAATGTTTCATGAAAACAGAACCATTGGCTACAAGTGGTCTTTGCTCGTGCTTGCTTTCTGTGCTCACTGTCATCGAACCAGAGGTTTTATAGACAGCTAGGAGTGATGGAAAGCTGCAGAAAAAGACCTGGGAGTCCTGGTAGACACCCAGCTGAACATGAGTCAGCAGTGCGCCCTTGCTGCTGAGAAGGCTACTTGTATTCTTGGCTGCATTTGGCAAAGTATCACCAGCAGGCTGGGAGAGGTGGTCCTGCCCCTCTACTCAGCACCAGTGAGGCCATGCCTTTAGTGCTGAGTCCAGTTCCAGGTGTACCAATACAAGAGAGACCTAGACATATGGGGAAGAGTCCAACACAGAGCCACCAAGTTGATGAAAGGCCTGGATGACCTCTCCTGTGAGGAGAGGCTGAGATGGGACTGCTCAGCCTGGGGAAGAGAAGGCTCAGGGAAGGATCTCATCAGTCTCCATAATTACCTGAAGGGAAGGTGGAGAGAGAGCAGAGCCAGGCTCCTGTCAGTGTTGCCCAGAGCCAGGACAAGAAGTAGTGGGCACAAACTGGACCATGGGAGGTTCTGCCTGAACATCAGGAAGCACTTCTCTGCTGTGCAGGTGATTGATAGAGCCCAGGCACAAGCTGCTCAGAGACACTGTGGAGTCTCCTTGGGGATCTTTGAAAGGTTCTGGACAAGGGTTGGGACACTCTGCTCTGGGTGCCTTGGTTGAGCAGAGGATGGATCCAGAAGTCCCTTCCAGCCTCAAATATTCTGTGATGATTCTGTGATTGAGTCTGGGGGCTGTCTTGTGGCACACACGACCATAGGCACTTCACTCTGTGTTTCAGGTGTCAGCATATGACTGCTTGCCATGGCTACAGGAGTGGGAGGGACAAAATGAAAGCTAAAAATGATGAACGTAAACATATTCTGCCTTTTAATTTATTTGTGACCAATGACTGACTCGTCATCATAATCCACTCACATTTTAAATAGCATTTTGGCATGCTTCCCCCACCTAATACAATACAGATAATTCTCTCACAATGTACCAAAGATAATGCAATTATCATGGAGTTTCCATAGACATGTTTTATATTATCTACTTAAAATAATCCGATTTCCTTGCTGTAATGTAATCTAGCTATGACTTGGTTTGCCCTAAACGAGATATATGCTTAAAGACAACTCAGAAATAATAAACAAGGGGAGGATAAATGCTGTATCATTGCGTTTTGATTAAGACAGTATGGATTCAGAGGAGTAGACCTAGCACTGTGTCTGGCCTGGGGAAGCATATTTGTTAATTACCTGACAGAACAGTGTGTGAGGGCATCACAATAAGCTCTTCAACCAGCGCACAGGGGATGAGGGCTGTGGGACCTGCCAATCTCCTTCTCCCCAAGACTTTTTGGGAATGAAGTTATGAAGTCTCATTCCTGAACTATTTCTTTCCGCTCCTTACCATCAGGGCCCTTGAACCAGGATCATCCTTCTGCAGCTCTTCAGCTTTTCCTTTAGTTCATCTGGCACGGCGATAAATAAGGCTCCACAAACGCCAACGCTGTCAGTGTTGGAATAAGATCTGACAATATGGTTAGCAGATGAAATAAGGATTAATAGGACTTGGCCATTGTGCTATACATGTTTACTATGGGAAACACATCTCCTTCACATGAATTGGAAACGCAGGTGACCACGTAAAATAACCTGCACCATACCCAGGAGTTTCCATGCAATGTGAGAAATCCCCCTATCTACTCCAGAAAATGGTTTGGGTTATTTTTTCCTCTCTCATCCTCTAACAATCCGTCTGCCACAAAATGAAGTTACAGTTGGCTGAAAACTGGATGAGCTTTCAGTATCTATCCAGACTTCCCAGTCTGACATTTGTCCTCTGCAACCACATCCATCCATCACTTTTTCTTCTCCTGTCTTCAAAACACTACACCGTGAATGAGCAGGAAGCGCGGAAATTCTATAGGGGAGAAAGTAAATCCCCTATTTATTCTACAACCAGACTGCCTCTCTCTGTTGTGCAGCCGGTGTGGCACCAGTTGGGGTACATCCCTGGTGGGATCTGAGTTAATGTTCCTGAAGGTGAGATTCCAGGTGCATCAGGAAGAGTGAACTTGCCGTGTTTTGCATTGATACAGGTGGAGGGACAACTTTAGCATTGGTTGTACCCATTCAAGCTTCTGAGTGTCTAAGCATTTAAGTAAGTAGTTGGCTATATGAACATGGATCCCATCTCCTCATCCGCTAGATTTATGGCCATACATAAAATTAAATACATCTCCAAAGTGGCTTAAGTGCTGCAGCGAGCGGGAAGGAACATCTCCCAAGCTTACGGTCTTCGCCAAACTGTGTCTTTAAGCAGATTTTATGGCCCTCGAGGTGCCTGTATACATGTTCCTCTAGCATGGACAAAGACCTATGAAGTTGAAAGTGGCTGAATACCCATATAGCCACCTCATCTCCTCTCTGTCCCCAAGGGTCACATCTGTCCCCATTTGATTGAGCTGGCCACTGCCTGCTTTGCAGGACTGCCTAAACACAGCCACCCTTCCTGGGTCTCACTTGTGTCTCTGTCTGGCAACAGGAATTGCCTGAACATCACCAATAAGGAAGCTACAGTTTTCTGCAGTAATCTGTTTCATGTAGTTAAATAATACACCCTATCAAAATCTGTTTGAAGCCCCTGCATTTACTCTGTTTCTCATGTATGTTGCTTTTCTTTTTCCTTTATTTTCTTTAAAATTATTTTTGCCACCACTGAGCTGCAGCTTCTCTAATCTGTACAGATGAAGATGCAGGAAATCCATACAGTGTTATTAATATATAGCAATTCCCAAAGCATTAGGAGCTGACGCATCTTGTGGCAGATACTGTTAAAGCAGCAGAAAAACCTCACATGTAAAGCAAGAGCAAACCCTATTCTGGGAAGCTTTTTGCAAGCTTCCAGAGTGAAAGTCAAGAGGCAGAAGTCTCTGATGGTGCAGGGAGGGTGAGTGAAATGGTGAGTGCACCCCATCCACGGCTCATTAGTGAATTAACTGCAGAGAACAGGGCAAAGCCACAGCAGCCCAGCCAGGCAAGGTGCTGCCTTTAAGAGCCCAAAGAGCTAAGCCAGCTCAGATACGCTGCTTTAGCTTCTTAAATGCCAGAGACCTGCACAAAGCATCATTCACATGAGTTTTATCTCCTTAAACACTAAACGCTCTAATAAAAACGCGATTTAAAACTTTGGAAAATAGGGAAAAAAAGCACTCAAAAGCGGATAAAACAGATTGAGCAGAGCAATTCTGAGCACACACGGAACACTCATCCCGTATGTAGTTCACTGGTTTTATCTTATCAATTCTCAAATAACTCCACATGAATTAGTGCTGAATGCAGAACGAGAATCTACATGATAAAGTGCAACAGCAAAAAAGAAATCCCTAGTCTCTAAACAAATCTGCCTTCTGTCCTGCTCTGTTCTGCAAGCACAAGCTCGTTTCACCTTTGAATTACGGCGCCTGGTACACAGGACGTCGGGGATGTGATTTCATTATTTCACCAAGGGAGGATCATAAAACCTGGTTTTACAACAACCGTATATTGCCTGAAAAATGCCTGGAGAGGAGATGGGCCCACTGCCACCTTCCCTTCTCAAGACGATGAAATGGATTTCATCAGGTGGAGAATACTTATTAACTTCTTCTCAACAGCCAGCATGGTTGGGCTGGCACGGGGACGGGCTTAGAGGGATGCTGGAGGACATGTCCTTGCAGGCAGTGTCCCACAGTGCCCAGCTCAGATGCTCCATCCCGGCTGCAACAGTCAGCGCTGCACTTCTTCCCTCCAAGTCAAAAGATACAAAGCCGGACTGTAACGTGAGGTCAAGATTTTGCACATCTTCCTCCCTTCTCCGAGGCCAGCAGGGCTGAAGTGCAGCATGGGGCTCCAGCCAAGCCTGACCTGCCCACCTGTGTGCCCACCTGTCTTCTACATAACCCTAAATTCAGATTTCTTTGCCCGGGTGACAGATGAGAGAAGTAGAGAGGCCACCAGGTTGTTTGATTCTCCAAATCCTGTTTATACACCGCTGGGGCAGCGCCGGGGGTGCTCAGAGCCACCACTGCTCCCCCAACACCCTCTCTAATAGCTGAAGATTGATGGAGGCACTCGGTGCACGCTGGTGGTGAGACAAACCACCCTGAATAATTCACAGTGCCTTTTCTCCAGGCATTGAGCAGAACACCTCTTATTTTTCACTGCTTTTTATTGTGCATGTGAGAGACTCTAAATTACAGCTATTGGTACCTTAATTTCTTTAAAAGTAACTGCCTGCGGGGTGTGATGAATATAATTTACTTTTTTTCTTCTAAGTTAAATAATCATTGCATTGGTGCAGATCTCCAGCAGAGAATCTGACACCGATAGACGAGGAGATACTTTCCACACTTCGACAAGTGCAACTCAAAATATATATTGACAGTAGAAATGATTTCCAACCTGCAAATGAGTCAGAAAGACACGAAATACGCTGACAGACGTCCTGGACTTTGATATGAATGGCATTCCCAAGATTGCTGTCGGGAGGCAGCACTAGCGGTTGTCGACTTAATGGTTCCTGAAGAACAACGTCACGGAGCATTGCGGTGTTTGCTCTGAGCTCACCATTTATTCTGGGTCAGGAAACACCATCACCCAAGACTTCGGTTTCACGTTTACATACAGGCAGAAGCATGTGGGATGGAGCAAGGAGTTACGGAGACCTGAACCCCACAGCTAATTGAAAAGGCACAGCAAATGAGACCAAGGGCTTGGAACGGGTAGTATCTGACAAGCCCATGTTGTGGTAACCCCAGCACTGACCTGCCTGTGACACGTTTCTAAGCACAAGGATTTGGGATGTTGTTAAAGCTCTTAGAGACCTGGAAACCTCATCCAGAGCCATGTCCAATCCCAGTGCCAACAGAGGCAGTGCCATATGGGACCTGAGCATGGTCCTCAAGGCTTCCAAGTGCTTCACCTTCCTGCTCAGCAAAGCTTACTGTGCCGCGCACATCCACACACATAAATAAGAACACTAACAAATAAGATGTAATTATTATTTCCCCCCTAGTCATAAAGATGCACTATTCTGGGAATCACAGTATTACAGCACTTAAGAAGGAATTAATTTAGTCAATAACCTCCGACTGAAGAGGCCATTGGTACCACCTCCCCCTGCTTGTTGCTCTCTCCACACTGACGCCTTCCGCAGCCCCCAGCAGCCTCCAGGCTCCAGCTGGACCCCTGGGTGTGAACACAGGGATGGGGAAACCCTGGACGAACCACAGCACTTCTGCCCCGTGCTCACCAGCCATCCCTCATGGCCGTCATCATCTTCTCCCCAGTGAAATCAAACCAGGACTTGGAGTCCCTTTCCTCAGCCGCTCCCCCACAGGTGGGTTGGAACAGATTCAGGCTGTGTTCCCGGCTATGAACGAGTTTTGTTGTTGTTTTTATTATGATGATCAGCAAACCCCGCGTCCCCTGAAGCCTCATCCTTCAAAACTAGATTTTCTTCCTTGCCTGAGGTCTCATTACACTTGCTGCCTCCTCGTATTCTGTTCTGCGCTGCAGGTAATTGTATCAACGTTCTTACTCATAACTGCAGCACAAACAAAATGCTGCTTTGTTCCCTGTGCTGAGGACTGACTCTGGCTCTTATTTCCTCATCCTTACTTTGATCCAAAAGGTACCACAGCTCTGGAATTCATTTTAAAGAGGCATTTCTTAAGATACATACCTGTTAAGGGGTGGGAGATGCTCACTGTGGTGGGGGATTACCATGGCACCTTTGGGGCTGCTTCACTCCAGATCAAGGCACAGCTTTAGGAGAAGCCAGGATTAAAAAATGTTGGTTGCTCGCTAGAAATGGGAGAGGAATTGACTGAAATAATCTGCTAAGGTGGACACAAAATTAGTGCTGATCCATCTCGGCTATAAGTTCCATGCACACCAACCACAGACAACACCAGCAAACTCCTGCCTGCTCGAGCAGGCAAACACACATCGTTATTATCAGTGATGCAGGTAACCCGCATTGCCACATCGGTCAGAACCACCAAACAACTTTTAACAAGACATCAGCAATTTCCGGAGCAATCCTGCAGCATATTTCTGTGTTATTTCCTTGAGCAACCGTCATTTATTTGGGCTAATTCCAGGCTGACAGGAGGGATGGTGAGGCAGTAACGGAGCAGGTTATCAGCTACGCTGCTTTATAAACTCTCTGTGTTATCTACAAGCAGATCTTTATTCTGCAGAGAAGCTGGTGCATGCAGGCACAGCGGGTTGCAGGGTTATCGCACGTACCGCACCGCTGCTCACCAAGGCCTATCTGCTTTCCCACCAGGAAAGGGCTCGGCCAGAACCTTCCCATAACTTTGTGCAAAGGCTGAATGCAGACTGACAGCATCTGTGAGGATGCCGTTTTGAGCATGGCATTTTGTCCACCACAGCCCAGCCACTGAACACCACAATGGTTCTTTAGCATTGCCAGACCACAAGGCAGGCCAGACCACGTTTTAGAGTTGTCCTTTCTTTTGTGTTTGCAGCTGTCACAGACTGTAGCAGAACAGCCCTGATGGTGCAGGCATCCCTGTAGGAAAGGCACGTTATCAGCCCATGAATTCACAGTGGGAGAGCCGTATTTTTGGGTCTCACAATGAGTGAGAACTTGGAAGAGGGCAGCAGGATTTGGATGCAGGAAACAGCTGAAACTCCACCCCACATCTCTTGAATTTCTGTGAGTCTGGGAGATGAGCTCACTGAGCCAGGAATTGGGCATTTACTCCTCTCCCTTTGCACACTGCTCCACGTAGGTCACTGCAAACCCACTGCTGCCGTGTCCCATCAAGTGTGCCTGTTTGGATGGAAGAAGGCTGGTGATTAGATTGCACCTTACCCTTCAAGGAAGGCTACTTCTGGATTGCAAGAACGATTAATTGCCGTCCCTTCTGAGCAGACCATGTCCGCCTGCACCATCCATTCTGTGCCCTGGGACAGAAAAGGATGAATTAGTAGAGGGGAGCCTGGCACTCACCCTGGTGAGAAAACATATCTATCCTGTGTATGTGTACATATATACATACATACACACATACATACACACACACATACATAGATGTCTTGAGCTTGATAACCATCTTCTTATGCACTTGCATCCACGCAGTGACTTTCTAAAACACCCTGGGGGCTCATACACTCATGCTCGTGCCTTTGCCTGCATGTGGCATGTGTGAGATGGGATGCTGGTGCTGGAGTTGGCAGTGGCCAGCTTCGTGCTTCAGCCATAGTCAGGGGAAGCATGGTGACACTTCAGGGACACGGCACACGGGCAGCTGGGATGGACACAACAGTGGCCACGGGGCTCTCCAGCCTTTGGAAACACTTGGTGAACTCCTTCAGGAAAGCTCAGACCTTCCTCAAACTGTTTGAAGCTGCTCCTGGGGGCTGCTCTGTACCCAGGCCCCACATTGTGCTGCTGCGCTGCTGCTGGAAGCCCAGCGTCCCCCTCCCTTGTGTTCCAGGGTTAAACACACACAAAAAAGGGAGAGCAAGAAAGTGAGTTCTGGTTTTGTTGCCATAGCAGCCTGCTGGAGTATTTAGACTGATAGCATTGGTAACAATTCAACAAAGGGTAACGTATCGCTGGGAAATGGGAGCAGATGTAACACTGCCTGCCATATGCCACCGCGAAAAAATCTATTGGCAGAGGAGCCATCGCCGGAGAGAAAGATGAACCACATTGTGCAGAGTAAAATGTCGCTTTCCCTAGATTACAGGGTAGGGCTGCAAAGCAGAGAAAACTGTGTTCACGTATATAATTGTCACAAGACATGGCTGGCAGAGCCGGGGCCGCTGCTGTGGGTAAGAAGGTGCCTTTGCTGCCCTCTGCTACTTGATGGACCGCCACACGCTCCAAAGGAAAGGCTGCTAACATTAAAAGTCAATTAACCCTCACAGGCAGTTTCACTCCTGAGGAGCCCTGCCCGCACCACAGACAGACACACAGACACACAGACAGACCTCCTTGGCCCTCCCAGGGCACACGGCAAGGCTGGGGCTGCAGGACTGCTTTGCCTTGAGTGACCAAAGCACCGCCTTCACTTAGCTGCCCTAATGACTGCACAAACCGGTCCTAAGACAATTAGCATTCAGTATTAAGAAACGACTCTAAAAAACTATTCTAGTCTGCATATGCACAAAATCAAGCCTGCTTTCATGCCAGTTTCACACTCTCAACGTTTCTTTCAAAGCTATGGATTTTGGAGCCTGGATTGCACCTGGATGAGGAAGAGAAGGGCTGTTGGACCAGTCTGGAGGTGGGTGTTGTTCTCAGTGCTTATGTCCTTTGTTCTTCCAAGACAATGCAATTCTTAGCCCTCCCTCAGCTGCTGGGATGCAGCGCTCCATCTTTCTTTTCCTAGGGATGTGGGGCAATGCCCAAGGAGCAGAACCCACGCTACAGAACCACCCAATTGTCCAGCTTGGAAAGACCTTCATGAACCAGCCCAAACATGAACGTGGCCCATCACACCTCTGCACTGTGTCCCTCAGTGCCACAGCCACGTCTCTTCAATGCCTCCAGGGATGAGGACTCCACCACTTCCCCAGGCAGCCCGGTCCAACACTTGGCCAACACGTGCCCTTGAGTTACAGCCACGGGCAGCTCACGGGGACGCAGGGCTGGCACAGGTGAGCTGCTGGATATCCTGCCGGCCGCTGTGAGTGTGTCCAGCTGAATCCAAGCAGCTCACAGAGAGCTGAGTGGATTTCAAAGGAAATTGCTACCTGGCCGCTGTGGAGCCAGGATGGATCAAAGCCTGGAGCCACAGCATGTGGAAGCAGCAACGCTGCCAGCCTCACAGCCAACAGAAGTGACCTCCTCGGCACTTTCCAAGCGAAAAGTCACTTGTTTGCACCTGTGAGAAATGGATCCCTCACACCTTTAGAGAGGGAAAAAGCTACACAAAATGTGGGTTCTTTTTGCTGTGATGCCGCCAGTGTGTGTAAATGACACGTGGTTTAGTTCACCTTTCCTCTGCAGCAGTTCTGGCAGTTCGCAGCGGCGTGTCGGCTATCCATCACTGCACACACCAATTAGCATTGCACTGGCAGCAGGGACTGGCACGAGCTCCCCATCAGCCCCTGGCACGCAGAGGACAATATTTGGTGCTCAGACCTCAGGAAACAGAAATTCAGGTAAAAGGGAGCAAAACTATTCCAGTGGGGCTCGATGAGAAGGGCTGCAGCATCAGCACAGGGAGGTGATGTTAACAGACACGGAAACGTCTCCTCCAGTTAACAGGTAATAAAAGGAGCAATTGCTTTTATTTCAAACCCTCGCGCCCCACACGCAGGAAATCCAAGCATCTCAGTGGTACACCGGGTAAATGGTGGGATACCTCTTTAAGAACAACGTTAAGAGCAAAAAAAGCCAGAGTCTCCAGCAAGCCGTGCAACGATGGTGCGTTATCTGCTCAGCTCCAGGTTCACCTGAGGTTTCGGCAGCAGCGTGCAGAGCTGCTGCCACGTGCAATTAACAGCCGCCGTTATTTGTACAGATGGCTCTCTGCTTTTGTTCCCTAATTCACGCACACCAAGCAGAGGTGGCAGGTCGTCCTACAGACCACCTGACAGGGAAGACTTTCTTCTGCTTCTTTCTCTGCCGCGGCCTCTGGCACATCCCATAGGAGGGCATCAGCCTCTGAGCAGGTTAAAGCTGGGTAAGAAGCGGCTGTTTTCATCTTTACAGCCACATTTCAGCCTTCTTTGTGGCAAGAAGGGGCTCACGCTCCTGCCTTGGCAGCCTTGCTCCTTGGAAGCCACAGTTCAGGGCTTCTGGATTTTAAGCTGCTTGGGAGAACGGGGATAATTAGCAACGAGGCCTATGTATTAAGAACATGCAATTAAAACGCACTGGGCTGCAATTTATGTCTTACCCTTCTGTGTACGACAATTAACGTGGGGAGAGGCTACGCGTAGTGGAGCAGCAAGGAGCAGCGTGCGGGCAGGGGATACCGAGACAACAAACCCAAGCGTAGGAGCCACATTCTACCCCTGCACCCCTCGGGTGGATCCCAAATAGCAGATGAGTAGGAAGGATATTCAGGGATATTCCCTGTCCCTGCGGTGTTCAGCGAGAGCCTCGATGCGTTTGCAAGAGCCCAGCTCCCTCCTCCAGAAGCGTCGTGGTTTCCAGCCAGCTCTGCTTATAGTTGTCAGCCTCTGTTTGCCAAGGGGAGCATCCCTGCCAGCAGCTGAGGGCAGCAGGGCAAGCAGCGAGTGGTGGCCAGGGCCGGAGGTTTGGCATCTGGCTTCTGTGAAAGATGTAATTAGCAGCAATCATCACACAGCAGCAGCAGCACGCTCGAGAGCCGGGTGAGTTTGCACGCTGGGCAAGGGGATGTCTGCCTTCAAGGGAGAGAAGCGATAGCAAAATGGAGATGAATGCAAAAAGTGCTGTCAAAGGAGAGCCTGAGGCTGCGGGCAGAGCTGGGGGGAGGTTGTGTTGGAGCAGGAAAGGGGAGGGTTGCTGTGTCCCCAGCAGACACAGTTGTGTTTGTGCCAGCCACAGGCCTGGGAAGGGGCGGCAGGGCAGGATGGGACACAGCCCCACTGCTGGCAGTTCCTTATCGACTGGAAGGGCAATACCCAGTGACACCTGCAATAAGTCGGCGCTAGAAGAAACAAAAAGCAAAGAAACTCTCACAGGCTCCACTGCCCCCGAGTCACCAGACCTGACAAGTCACTCGAACCCATCTTTTTTGCTTACCAATTACAACGCACATGTAAGGCCGACCCAAAGAGATCCCGTCCGGGCTGCAGGACACCTCTCGGGGGTGGGTCCGGCCTTCCCTACTCGCTTCGCTTTGCATTAGAGCGCTGCTCTCAGCTGCTTTCTAACGCCAGGCGTACGAGCCGGCTTAATTACGTTAGCAAATGGCTCCGGTTAGCACGGTTAGCACGGTTAGCACGGTTAGCACGGTTAGCACGGAGCCCGGCCACGTGCCGCCCGGAGCCGGCGCTGCGCTGGGACTGGAGGGCTCGGCGGGGGGAAGGTGGGAAGCAACAAATCCGGAGGGAGCGCTGAAATCAATAGCCAGGCTGTGCGGCAGAAATGAAGGTCATTCGTTACCTCGGACTGCATTATTGGTTATTCCTCTCGCCTTGATGCTGAACGAACCTCCAGCTTCAGGGCAAACCTGATGCAAACCCATCTCGTGCACAGAAACCCAGCCACAGAGCCGCGGCCCCAGGGCTGCAGGGAAGCCCCGCGTGGGGGCGGCTGTGCTGGGGGCTGCAGCAGCAGAGCGGGCGGTGCAGCGCAGGGCCCAACTCTGAGTGACGCTCCGCACGGCCGGGGGCAGCCGGCACTCCGCCGGGAAAGCAGCCTGTTCTAACGGGCTGGGGGTGCAGCGGGCAGGACAAAGGCTCCGCCGGACCGCGGCGCCTCCGGCCGATCCCGCTCCGTCCCTCCGCTGCAGCCGAGCGCCACCTCGGGGCAGCCCGCCGCTCTGCTCCCGCTCTTGGCTCTGCCGTGAGCCTCCTGCACTCGTGGCTGCAGGAAAAGCAACAGGAGGAACTTCGGCTCTCAGACAGCGTGTTTGGGCTTCAGGTCTCCCATAATTAAAAAAATACGGCTGATTGCAGCCCAGCTCCGTGTCTCTAAGATAAACATGGCTTTCTTTGCCCAGCGGCCCCTACACAAAGGAAAAAGAGGCAGGAGGTTGAACTGAGCTCCGAGAGCTGCTGAGATGCTTTGTTAGGGGTTTATTTGCTCTGGGCGCTGGGGGACAGCTACGGCCTGCTTAAAACAAAGGGCAACCCCACACACATGTATGGAGAAAAAAGCAACAGTGAGATGTTTAACATTACCCTGAGAACAAAACTGACCCGCGATCCAGCCCTGGTGTCCCTAGACACGTAGCTAGGGCCAGGGCTGGAGCAGAGAGCATAGCTGTTCTCTTCTGTTCCTGCTCCTCTTTCCTGTCGTGGCTTTATTCCCCTTCACACCCCATATTCCTTCCAAAGCGCCTCCAAACCTCCCCATGGGCAGCAGGAGTGGGATGCAGGACGAGCAGTCAGCAGGCCTCAGCCTCCCTCATCCTTCTGAGTTTTACCCCTCTGAGGCCGAATTACCCTGTGGTGCAGAATTGGGACAAACAGGATCTGCTTCGAAAGAAGGGCTGGAAGTCTTAATTCTTAATTAGCTGGTTGCTGGCACTCAGCAATTACCGCCGTATGGCACGGCCCAATTATGGTACCATTAACTTCAGTTCTCTGGAAATGCAGTGATTAATAATACTAATAATTCTGCTGACCTCAAAGTAATTGCAGAGCATTAAAGGAGAAAACTGTTTCTCATTAAGCAATCCCCAGCCCTTCTGTTTGCTCTGTTGTTTGGAAGCCCCTGCTGCCTCCCGCCGGGCTGTCCCTGCCCTGGGGATGGGACTGGCAGGGCAGGCAGGCCCAGGAAGCAGCTTTTCCTTCCCCAAGAGGTGACACTGCTGGAACAGTTTGGTGTTTAACAAGCAGTCTGTGTGAGCCATCACCACACGGAACAATGTGGTGTTTAACAAGAAGTCTGTGTGAGCCATCACCACACACCCTGCGCCCAGCTCCTGACAGGCTCCGGCGTCCTGCTGAACGTGTGCATGTAGACATCCATGCAGGCCTTGCACTTCTCTTGGCAAAGGATCAGTGGAGGTTTCCCTCAGAAGTTTTCCTCTAACACACAAAGATTATCTCCTCCAGTCACTCCCCTAGTGATCTAAACACCACCCTGAAGGAGCTTTTGCAAGGCATTTGCTGCCATCACATTTTACTCTTCCTTGCAAAATCTGGAGCAGTGTTCCATATTATATTACATGTACCCACTTTGTTTTTCTTGGGGAGCAGGAAGGGAAGGCAAAAAACCCGCTCCTACAGAGGTTACCCTTTCAATCTTTATCCTCTTCTAGGCCCCAAGCGTTGGCCTGCTGAGCTATAAGTATTTACGGTGATGCACCTGAAAGACGTACCTGCGACAGCCTCTGATGGACGCTGATGTCCAGGAGGGACAGTCAGCACATTCCCAAGGGGGACAAGGGGATGTGGAAACCCAAAGCAATGCTGCACAGAGCCGAGTCCAGCCAGGCTCACTGCGGGCTGTTTGGCAGCAGCTTCCTCCCAGCTGGGCTGCTACCAGGGTGCTTGTTGTGGAGCGTCCAAACGCTCCGCTCACACCCATCTGCAGATGGACCGCAGTTGGTTTGCTAAATAACCTGGCTATTAGCAGGCTTCTGTAGCTGCGCTGGGCCTTTGTTGTGTTTTTGGATGGGTTTTTTTGGGGGTCGTCTTGTTTCAACTCTGGCACGTCACAGAGATTGATAGAAACAACATCAAAAGCCCTGTAAGTGCAGGGGATACATGTGCTAAAGTGACCTGCAGCCTCCTGATCTGTCAGGCTGCTCTTTATTGAAGCACTGGCAACCGAGGTAGGTTCTAACTATCTTAACATCAGTTCCAAAAGTCAGCTGTGAAAAAATGCATCCATGCACTGACCGATTTCAACAAGTTTCCTTCCCCACAGGCTCTGCTCCTTCCCACCACAGCATGATGGGAGAGGAAAAATGAACTGGAGGCAAAAGCAAAACAAAAAGAACAAAAAAACCACCCCAACATCAAAGGACCAATACCTGAACAGAAAACGTGTCGGTCTGCTGGAGGCCATCATGGAGAACGTCCACGACTTCAGGCTGCTCACATGGGGTTGGACACGGGCTTCTGAAAAGCACTGCAGCAGCCAAAGCAGAGATGCCGGGCAGAGGCTCTGCAGCTGCAGGCTGCTGTAAGCAGCGCTGTCGGTCTGACGGTTCAATGAGGGAAGTCTGCAGCTCTGTGTGCAGCTGCAGGTCTGCTCCGAGAGAAATCAGTGACAGCTGAGGGAAGAGACTGGAATGAACAAATTATCTTGCAGAATCTCCTATCGGGTGAGAACATGAAGACGGATGCCATGAGGCAGCGAGAACTACACGAGGTGATTATGTTCGGTTTATGATCAATAAGGTCTTCATAGCTGGAAAATTAATCATAAAACAGGCTGATCAATGGGGAAAAAAACGGAGAAGACGGGATCTGTTTGTTAAAAACACACAGAGTACTTTTATAGCCAGCTGCAGGGATACTGACAGGCATTATAAAGTATCTTCATACATACTGAAACTCGCTTTTCCTTTCCTAGCCTTAGAGCTGCCGTCATCTTCAAAGACTTCAGGACCGTTTCGGCATCTGCATTACAAGACAGCTCCTTCAGAAATGACAGCATAAGCTTGGTTTAAATAAGGAGGGAAAACAATCCACAACATTCACTTCAGTATGTGTTTATATGAAGAACAGCATTATCTTGATACATTTTCTGAAGTTGTGACATGAACTTTTAGTATTTCACGTTGGTTTGGGCCCAGGAGTAAAGCAGTTTGCTGCTCGCTTGTTTCTGGCCCTTCAGACCACAGGTCTGTGAAAGGGGCTTTAAGCCAGCTGCCCCACAGAGCTGCTACTCTGTGACTGGGAGACCTGAATCCCTTGGCAGAGCCCTGAGCAGCACCCTCTGGGGATCAGCTGGAGACACACTCTGGCTCAGAGAGCGAATGGGAGGCTCCATCTCTGCTCTCTGGAGGCAAAGCTCGGTCACCGCACTGCTCCCACTGGTGCCGTTATCTAAGCAGAGCAGAGACCAGTGCTGAGTGAAAGCAAGTATTCAGCTCAGAATGTGGAGTAACAGGGATTCTGCTCAAGTATGAAGGGCAGGTGGTCATCTTTTCCTTAAACCTCAATAGTTTAACGCAGCCCTCAGGTTAGACACAAAAGTGCAAAGCAGATGGGTTTCAATGCTTCTGAAAGCCTCAAGGATGGTGCTGTTGGAAGTCAGACTCTAAAACAAACTTAGAGCAAGGTCTTTTTGAAAAGAAATGTATTTTCTTCATAAATACAGTACAATTACATTTTACAATGTCTTTTTTTTTTACTTTCTAGACATAAGAATGCTAGCTTTTAAAAAACAGTTCCTATACAAATACATGGAAGAGAAGCCTGCCCCACAGCCCCCACCCCAGCCCGAGCCAGCCCCAGAGGCAGGGGATGCCCGAGCGCCCCGGGGCTTTGCCGTCCTCACTGCCCCGGTTCATGAGGCCACCATTCTGTAAGCAATGAACAGCACATCCTTCAGCCACAGCGATCGGGGTTCGCCGCATGTGTACCAGCAGTGGCTCCTGTGCTGCCCTGGCTCACGGATGAGGTCGGCACGCTCAGCGCAGGCTCGTGGAGCAGGAGGTATCCTTGGAAATGATTCTGGCCTAAAGCCCCGCAAGTTCCCTTCTCTCAGGCAGCCTCAAAACCAAAGCAAAGCTAACGCTAGGGCCTCGCACTCTTCTACTGCAGAGGCACAGACCACATTGAGTTTTAGCTCCCTGCCAGCATTTGCTTACCTCAGCCACCCCCTGCAGCCTCCTGGGGAGCAGCTCAGATCCCCAGGGGTCCCCCAGACCTCAATGATGGCTGCAGACCGGGAGCTGCCAGGCAGGAGCTGCTCAGAGTTAACAAAGGAGACTGGGCCAG
Source organism: Excalfactoria chinensis (assembly GCF_039878825.1). NCBI lineage: Eukaryota > Metazoa > Chordata > Aves > Galliformes > Phasianidae > Excalfactoria > Excalfactoria chinensis. The sequence continues at coordinate 73,291,282 of NC_092828.1, forward strand.
ATGGGAAGAAAAGCCCCCCAACCCCAGCCTGGCCCTGAGCATCACATCTCAAAGGAACTGCCTGAGGAAAGGACTCATGAGTTCGGCCATTCTGTAAGTAGGGAAAGGAAAGAGGGAAAGTAACTACGCTTGATTTTCTTGTTCTGTTCTACAAAGAAGAATATGTGGCTTTTTATTTTATTTCTTTAGAAAAGCTACAATTCAGTTTCTAAGATCCGAGTTTAAGAAAAACTCTTAGTCTAGAATTTTGGTTTGCAAAGAAGGTCATTGCAATCCCTGTGTTAAAAAATCACCTTCTACTAGAAACAAGCTCTACCGAAGGAAAAGGAACCAGGTGTGCAGTTTGTCTCCTTAAAGCGGTTTCTCTTTAAAAACAAAGTAAAAATCTGTACAGGGAGACTGAGGACTATAGTACACATCTTCCTCGGAGAAAGCAGCGCTATTACATTCACATGAGGGTGGCTCTGAGGAAGCTCGAGGGGAGGACTACATTCCTGATGGCTGCGTTTGTCAGCACGGGAAGATGACCTCGAACTTCCCCGTTAAAAGTTTTTGGGGGGGGGGGTTTTGTTTGTTGGGAGAAATCAAAACCATAAAGCAGGGCAAAGAACCTGGCTGAAGGAATGTGAAAATGCATCATCTGCTTCCAAACTGACTTCCATTGGCATGGATCACTGCACTCCTCGTGGCTTGGACTGTCGGACCGCCTGGCTGCCGCGTCCAGAGGAGACAGTGACTGTGCAGAGCCTGTCCTTCACTCGCAGAAGGCTCTTATGTCCTATTTTGTGTTAGTAAAAATAGGATGAGGTGGAGTTCAGTTTGAAAACACCGAGTGGCAGAGAATAAACAAACTATTTTACCTTGCCCAGCCAAACAGCCAACACCGACCGTGGAAAAGCAGTCTTATAAAACATGTAGTATCTGTAAATGAGCAAAACGCTTCTAGACATTGTGGAATCGATGTGGATCAGGTGAGCTGGAACTGTTTATCCAGGGCCCTGCACCTGCAGAACTTCTTTCTTGCTGCTAAGAAGCACTTGTAAAATCATTTTTCCTGACTTTAAAAGGACAGAAAAGCGCTCCAGCATCTTTCCCTCTCCTCTCACAGACACCCCAGTGGCATCCCATCTCCATTACTGTTCAGCCTAAGCCCAAACCACAAAATATAATACAGAAAATGATGCTGAAATGGTAGAGGGATGAACATAGTGGCCTAACGAGAAAAGCTTCTCCTGCATTTCCAGCAGAGGAGGAAGAGAAATCGCTCAGAATCATCAGAGTGGGCACTACTTCATATCAGGGGATGAAATTAAGAGAAATAAATGTAAGGAATGAGAGCAAAGAGGCTGTGAACAGTTTGTCTAGAAAGGGGCGGAGAATTAAATCAAACTGGTTATTAGAATACACTTAGGGAAGTTCTACTGTACGCTGCAGAGTAGACCCATTTAGGCAGAGACAGTCCAAGCCTTGAAGTGCAGTTTTGCACATGGCAAAGATGGAAGGGAGACTGGGCAGTCTGCTAGAGAGGCCCCTGGTAATGCCAGGCTTCACCTAAATATTGTATATCATATGCATTTTGCCACCTCTGCCTTCTGTGGGCTCAGAGTACAGGCTGAGGGATACTGACAAGCAGGAGATTTGCTAGAAGTGATGGGAACTGTTTGCCTTGCTTTTCCGAGTGACTGCCACTGGAAGACAAACAGAACCCAACTCAGGGCTCATCGTTAGGCACTGCTACGTTACCTGTGCAGCAGGGAGAAGGCACTTCCCTTCAGCTCCCACCCCTCCATGGTAACATTCACATGACACCTGTTGAATGGTAAGGCCATTTCAACTGGACACCTCATCAGTAGTGTCAGCTAAGTAGGAACTGAGGACATTCATTAGCTGTTGGATGATTAATTGCTGATTTGCCTTTTTTTCTTTCTGAAGTGAAATGATCTGAAATAAAAACCTGGCTAGTCTAACATTGCCCAGAAGGCTGAGGCTACCCAGGCTGCTGACCTGCGACTACTGGCTAATTAAACATCTTAACATTCAAGTAAAAAAAAAAAAGAAAAAGATTTTAATAGACATTAATATTGAACTGTTTTAACGCAAAGACAGTAACAAAAATACTCAAACATTTAAGTCTACTGGTCTTAGTATTTCCTTACAGCATCTGCAACCAAAGCACTGCTGCGTTCTTGCTAGTCCCCAGGGATCTGAGAACCTGACAATTAGGATGTGTAACTTCCTTCTGTAATGCCCCTGGGTCTTTATTTAAGCTGCCTTCTCCGGTTAGTTAAAGAAAAAATATTTTGGAAGGACAGAATTTGCCGCCTGAAACGTTACACACAGCTCTTGTTTAAACCTCCACCTCAGAGGCTTTGCTACGTAAAAAAGAATCTATCATCTCCCAGAACCCAGGATGTACAAAGGAGGGCACGGGAAGGATAGAGAAGCCTGCTAAGGACGCAGTAGATTAAGTCGTAACACTGGAAAGCAACAGGGCTTGCCACCTGCACTACTGTAAACTGGAGGAAGTTCCACTAACGCCAATGAAATTACAATGGCAGAAATGTGACCTACAGATCAGGACTGAGTCAGCAAAATGTCCTCTTTTAATTTATGTAAAACATGAATGCAATATATTACTTACTATCCACTGTATAAATTATCGAACAAGTACTTACGGGTCAGACTACGGCACATTTTTTCGATGCAACTGAAAATGTGAAATGTTACATTAATCACCGGAGTCTTTTTTTTAAGACATAATACGGTCTGGAAAACAACACGTTACCATACTGAAAATGGAAGTCTTCCCAGGCTATGGATGAGAAATACCTATCCTTACTCAGTGAAAAGATAAAACTCCCTTCATCATAGCTCAGATTTATGAAAGCTTCTCAGCTTAAGAACACCTGCATCCTGAAACCATCAAGTGATGCTCCCAACTAAGCCCCTGGCTCCATCGCTACGAGGCCATTCTGCCCCTCTTACTGTGTTCACATTGGACAAACAACCAACAGCTGTGAGAGCTGGCGCTTCTGTTTAAGAGACAAGACTTTAAAAATACTGATATGAAATACAAGATGTAGTGCACCTCAGTTCTTGACTTTTATCCAGGCATTACAGATCCAGTACTCAACAAACAGGGGGGATACTTTCAAATAACAAGCACTGTGGGTTTGTTTTTTTCTTTCTTTTTTTATAATTTAGAACAAATTATAAATTAACCTGTCCATACTTTTGAGACATAATATACAAGAGCAAACGGCTGAGTGTTCTTTTATTACTCAGGTACTACAATTTTTTTCCCAATAAAATTGTCTTTAAAAAAAAATTCTTGCTATTGAATCCCAGCTCAGATCCGGTACGGGCCTTCAGATGAGGTATTCTACCATCTCTCCATCTGGGAGGTCCTGCCCCATGGACTGAACAGGGGCTTTTCTTTCGAGAGTGCTGGAGTGGAAGAGTGGCCCATCTATGTGATGAGGGAAAACAAGAGAGACGATCATAGCTGTAACTTCAGTCACAGATGAACTGTGAGCACAGGATCAGAAAAGTGAGGTTAACATAAGCCATCTTCTGTCATTGGCCAAAGCACAGCAGTTAGTATAAAACCCGCAAATCTTCAAATATTTCAGATATTCTCTGAAATTCCCTTTAAGTACCTCTCATGGATACACAACAGCATATAAAATGGGAGAAACTTCACTTGAACTAATGCAGCCAGTGTACACTTTCACCACAAACAAAACCTGTTCCCCTGCTTCCCTCAATGCAAGACGTACAGCAAACCAGCCAAATTCACTCTTCCATAAAGAACAACATAATTGTAATGTGTCTGTAAGTAGAAGAGGCAAAGTTGTGTAATCTGCATTGATTTGGCAGAGCGGACTGGAAAATGAGCAGCTCTTGCCAGCTCAGAGCTCTGTGGGAAGCAAATTCAGCTTCTGCGATAGTCACTGTCAACGTGATCTACTTGCACCACTGCTGAAGTTGGTCCTGCAGTGGGACAGTGTAATAATGAGACAGCTTTGTCATGGCAGTTACACTTCCTTCTTTTTTCTCCCCCTTAACTGAGTCCTCTTTGCTCTGAAAACCCAATAAAATATGATGGCCAGTTCCTACAGCTCATTTTCACATGCTGTTTAAAGCCCACGGACCACTCTCAACTTAATTCAGAGGCGACTTGCATATATATACCTGTTCCAACTCTAAAATCATGCTGTATCTCTCTACCCAGTGTGTCCATGCTTATCGTACCACTCTGAAGGCATTATTTTTTTCTTCACAGTGTCTGACATTTCTCAGAACAGGGCCAATCTTGCCTCTGAAACCCACAACAAGTAAAACCCAGCTTTCTTGAACAGAAAAAGGGACAGCAGAACCTGCCCATGGAGCAGAACTGCCAGTAAGCCAGTGGCACAGGCACTTCTGGGAGAGCAGCTGAACTTCCTTACCTGTTTTCTCAGCACTATAGGGCAGGCTGGCACTGGGGAGTCGTCCTGGTGTGGGAGCTGCAGGGGAAGGTGCAGCTTTGCTTTGCTCGTTCCCTCGGTCAGTCTGGGTGCTGCAGTCCCGGCTGCCTGTTTTAGAGTGGGCTGACAGCAACGGGGTGGAAGGAAGGACAGGAGAGGGCGTGGAGGGAATGGATTCGGAGCGATACTCTGTTCCCAGCAGAACACCTTTGTGGAAAAAGGGAAGGAAATTTCACAGTCCCAGAAAACTGACTGGAATCAGTTCTGCCCCTCTCTGTAGCACTTGCTCTAGGATTTGCACTTCAGCTGTCAGCTCTCATTTACCCTTCCTTAGCTCCTTTCACCACTTGGTGCTAAAGTACCTGGAGAGTAGCAGTGTTCTCATGCTGCTGCATGCAAAGATTAGTGAGCTGGCACTATCATCCTACTTCCCTGACTCTGAGCAGTTGCTCAGTTGCAGATGGATAAATCTGCATACCACGAAATCAGCTGCAAGAGATTCTCATTTACTTATCAGAAACTTAGGGAAGACTTGTGTGTCCAACTTCTTTAGAGAAAGAAAAACATCACCTAAGATTCCCTTTGATACAATTTCCTTTTCTCCAAACAATAGTGCCAAGCCATTCCAGACAGAAGTCATGTTAGTGCAGGCACAGCTATACAGGACGGCAATCCTGATCTGTATCTCTGCTGGCTGAAGGAGACTTTACACCCTCAGACAGCTGTAACAGCTCAGCTGAAAGCAAGTGCCTGGGAACTCTGAAAACCAGATCTCAAATATTGCTTTTATCAGGTACCAAACCAAGCGGGAATTAAAGATGAACAATTTTCATGACTGAGCTTGGACATCAGAAGTCATTGCTTCCCCAGAAACGATTAAAGCAAGCAGCTGCTGCAAGTGTGTTCCATTCTGCTTGCAGGCAGTTTTCCTGCATGCTAAGCCAGTTAACCTGTCTGTCAGACATCTACCTTCTGCTGTTCCTGCCTCCCCTATAGGCAGTGACTGGTGTATCTCAATCACCACCATTATCTTAAAATTACCTAGGCTGCCTTTCCAGCTCTTGTCCTCCCTCTTCTCTTCCAGAATGGGAGTGCTGCTCAGCGTGGATGAGTGGGACAGCAAGCCCGAGCCAGCATTTGAGATTGACATCAGTGACTTGGCAGGCCTCATGGAGGAGAGCTGGTCCGTCTTACCAGGCTCCTTCCGGGAGCGCTGCTGCAGGACTTTGATCATGGCGTCCTTCTCAATGATCTGAGCGTGCAGAGTCTTGATCCTTTTTGAAAAGGACAAAGGACAACAATGTGCTTCAACTTCCATCACTTTGGACTGAGGCTTCAGCACTCCACAGCTGTGGCTAGAGCTCCCTTGGGCATTCAGGTAGGCACGGGGAAGACAACCTGAATACTGGCTGCTCTCTGACCCTCCACGGCATCATGTATGAGGCCTCCTGTACATCTACATACAAAACTTCACTGAGACACCCCCTCACCTTTGGCTACTGGAAGTTGCTCTAAACAGGCATGGAAGAGGCTCTGAAGCAAAGCTGCGAGTTATGGGTGGGACATGAGGCCAAAAAAACAACAACAAAAAAAGAATATTCACAAAGTCTGGGGAGTCTGCAGAAAAAAACCCTGGGGAAAAACAACTCTGTGAAACAATAAAGAAGTGACTTGGGGTCTGATGAAGATGCCCTGGAAAGAGAAGAATAAGCTAGGCACTAAATCGAAATACAGCAACTGCATTGCTGTGCAGTTACTTCCTTGGTCAAACAAATGTCTGGCATTCTACATTGTTGTGACTGGTGAAGACACGTGAATTTCTGGTTCTGAGTCATCCACCCGAATAATTCATTTAAAATCCTTGTCCTAAAGTAGTCAAATAGGGACAAATTGCATTTTACCTTCCTTCCATGTCCAGACACCTCCTGTTGGCAAGCAGGATCTCTTCCTCCTCCTTCTGAATGCGAGCTTCCAGCGAGGTGTCATAGCTAGGGTTAGGTGAGTGGCTGATCACTGTCGTGTCCCTGGGAACAAGCAGTAGAGCAGATGAAGGGCAAGCTAAGCATGCTGTTTTCCTCTTAGCGGTGCTAAATGATTGCTCAAAAGTAACAAGAACATCTACTGTTTCTGAGCCTAGGCTGGCTCAGTGTCTTTTGAAAATCCCACTCCCAGATGTAATGAAAGAAGGATTATAAAAAGATGCAAATAATACTAACAACAGTCAACTTGCTGTCTATCTCAGGCCAGTCTATGATCTAACTGATGCACTGTGCTGACTTAAACAGATGGATGGGGCAAATCCAAGGAGAGAGATAATATAAAATGTTAGTCACTTCTCTTCAACTGAAAAAGTACAAACTTTGCTTCAGAAGCAAGATTTTTTCCCCTTCTCTTCTAAGAAGTGGGTATCTGAGTATCAAAGGGAACTACGCATTAAAGTTTCTTAAGCATTTCTAAGCAACTTGATCCAAAAAACTTAAGAGTGGGTTGAAAACAGTTTAAGATCAATTAGTGCCTGACGTGAACACTGTAATGGCTGTTCATTCCATTAACCAAAACATGTCATCCTACTTGTTGCTGTACAGTCAGTATGAAGATACTCTACTATGCTCTATACCACTGTGTGATTCCTAATGCTTAAGAGCATGTTACTGACATAGCTACGTGTTAACATAGTAATAATTAAAAAATTAGTTGGAGTTACCAATAGCTGCAACTCACTGAAATTAGAAACTTGCTCCCTTAGACCCAGCAGCCCTAAGAACTGACCGATAAATATACATTTAACCCTGCAAAAGTTCAGACCAGGAACAGCAACAAACGAGTATGAAGGGCATAGGAAGGTCACTCATCAAAGAACCCTAACTTGACCTAGATTCCTGCCTGTGCTGTAAAGCATCCTTCCTGCAACCCCGTCTTCCTAAGGGATGCTATTTTTCACCACCAAAGAGAAAGGAAAGCAAATTTGTGCACAGTGTAGATGAGGTTACCGTTGAAATTAGTGAAATCCCTTACAGCCTGTTTTTGAGAAGGCTATAATAAACTGCATGTAAACTGGCAGCAGTACTGATGGAACAGTTTATTTTAAGGGAGAAGGAGCTAGAAGGAAACGGAAAAGTAGGTTTGCTCTTTCCTGACTGGAAAGCATTCTTTGTTCATTTAACAAAACCTGAACAGGCCTAACACATCCCCTCTCACTCCATGATAAACAATAGACCAGACCTCTATTTATCAGTGCATGCTGAAAATATAACATAGCCTCTAGGGCCAAGCGGTATCAAAAGCCTTTAAACAATCACTGGGGAGGCAGAAAACAGTTCACAAGAAGCATCAATACCCCAAAATAACAGCCCGCTTGGGGAGCAAGGTAAGTCTTTAACTGCTAGCACAGCAGATCTGCAACTTTCCCCCTGTAATTTCAGTATGATCTTACGTGCTAGGAAGCCAGCTGCGATAACATCCCTATTTGAATCTTGTCTGTGAAACAATCTAAAATAAAATCTGCTGTTAAGAAACTGAAACTAGTGATCAATGAAATTACATGTAAGCACTACCTGAAGTTAAAGAGTTGCTCTCCAATAACATTGCTTGTTTACAAGCAAGCTGAAGACTTGGGCCTATTTATAACCATAATAACTGCTTCTATACAGCTGCATTGGAATGTGAGCTTGTTACCCAATTTCAGACACCCTTCCCTTCCCACTCCCACAAGAACTACTCTCCACACGCAGCGGAATGTTTTGAGCAGAATTTCCTAGTAGATGTTTCTGGTTAGTAACCATGTTGAGGACAATACCACAAAGTAATTTGCAAAAACATTCTGGAGAACAAGCAAGCCATTCAGGGCGAACGATGTGAATCACCAAACTCACCCCATCCCACATGACTTCAGCAAGGACTGACTCCTGTTTGAAAAGAGAAAAAAAAAAAAGAAGAAAAAAAATAACCCCAACAACGCTCCTCACACATCTATTTTTGAAGCAGCAGCTTCTAGGAATGGCTTAGGACAACTCCAGCCTGGAAAATGGCTCTTGCATGTGGGGGAATGTTCCCTTGCAAAAAAATTTCTTATAGTTAAGTCACACAGCTCCCAGGAAAAACAGCCAAGCTCCACTTGTATGCAGAGGTTTGAGAAGATGTGCAGACCGCAAGGAGAGGTATTCTGGGAGGGTGATATGACAACACTGTTTTGTGGAAAATATGACATTCAACAGGAAAAAGAAAATAATCCCTGTACTATGAATAGTTTAATTTACCTCTGAGCAGCCACAGTTGCAGCTGCATCTAAAGCAAATTGTCTCATCACACTCTCCTCCAGGTATTTCTGTTCCCACTTGGTCATGTCAGCTTCCAGAGCAAGAATCCTTTCTTCCTTCTCGCGCAGGAGTTCCATAAGCGCCGTGGCATTGTATTCAGAGACGTTGGCAGCCTGAGATGTGCCCTGACGCTGATTTGAAAAGCAAAGCAAAGAGAAGTTTCAGGATGCACCTGTTAGATTCAGGGTTGATTGGCGTGCTTTTCTCTGAGGGGCAGGGGCTGGTGCAAGAACCCCCCAGAGTGACTGTGAGGCAGACTGCGTGATCTAATGGTCTCCTTGAGAGTTGGACCTAATACACCTGCGGGGCAGCACAGCCTCCCTATGTCCAAACCTGGAAACAAGCTCATATAATGCAAGCCAGGCTCCTTCTATATCCAAATGTTGAAGCTTAAAAGCCATAAAATACCAAGAACTGCTCCAACTGCTCCCAAGAAAGACAGCTTAAGTCACAGCACTTGTGATTGAGCACTTCCTTGTGCTACTCCAGAGCTGGTCGATACTAACAAGTGGGTATCTGAGATGGAGAATAGTCCTTAAGGCCTTTTCCCAAATACAAAGCCACAAGAGCCTGTCAGAGAGCCGGATATGCTACTCAAGTCTGATGTCTCTAACCTGTCCATACTGCTTAAATAACTCAGACTTCCTTCCAACACCGTTCCAGCAAAACACGAACTAGTGTACATAATTCATCAGAGTTTTAAAAAAATCCAAAATATTTCATAGCATTTGAATACTAAATCAATCTGATCTTTGTATACCTGTGGACTAAGTAGCTGGTGGTTAAAAATAATTTAGTTCTAACACAAGATCTGGAAGACAGACAACCTTTTCTCGTAAATAAATATTAAAAAAAATGGAGATTTGCTGTGCTGAAAGTTCAAAGATAAAACGGATAGTTTTATATGGAAATCTTGTCTGGGATTTGTGTGATACTTGACTTGAAAACAAATGGGGCAAGTAACCTGTTATACATTCAGCTCAGAATTCTTAAACCATGATGAGGAAGGTCATTTTTTGCTTTGACTAAAGCTCGAAGTCAAAAGTCGGGTGTTCAGATTACCTCATCTCCCAAAGGTAACATGAAAGAAAATGTACCAAATTATGTTAACTCCTACTTCTAGGAGCACTACAAAAATATGATTGTTATGTAAATATCTGTTCCCACACAGATGTGGCAGTTGAGGACCAAATTTAACCTGAAACTAAACATGAATTAGAATACAGGTGAACCATCAGGTTTGTGAATTATTCTGGAAATATGATGCAGGCCTATGTTGGATGCAAGCTGAAATAAAACTAAAACCTCCCACCCAAATTTGCAGCACCTCTGCACAACCTACTTCTTATTCATCTTTTTCTCCACTGAAAAAGAATCACACTACAATTCCAAGAAGATATTCTATAGGAAGCTCCTTTTTCCAACAACTGCATTTACTGAACTGGTTTTGTGGTTTTGGCATTTTGTGTACTTTTTTTTCTTTCATATAAAAGCCTTCTGAAGGGCCTTTCATTTCAGTCCAGCTGTTATCAACTTGCACTTAAAATTTCAAACTGTGAATAATATTTTTAAAATAACATAAGAATGAATATAACCAGGTTACCTATATGGTTCTCTTATCACAGGATGCACAGACTGTTGCTCTTTTATCTAAATCTTCTGGTTAGAATGGAATAACTAAATCAAGTAAAAGCAGAGGTCAGGCATAATAGTTTTCAAGAGAAAAAATGTGCTGATTTTACAAGATGGAAAAAACCATTGCCTTTCTTTTGCACATGCTGTAGTGTCAAACCCTACAAGAAGCCTAGCCAGGGCCCAGAGAAAGACAGGATACCTGCTGCATCCGAAGAGATTCCAGCTCTCGCTCTAGCCGAGTCCGCAGCCTATGCTCCAGCTGTTCCCGTTTCTCACATGCTGCCTGCAGCTGAACCAAGGCCTGCTGCATCTTCTCCACTTTCTCAACATAGACCTGCTTCTTCTTGAGCTGAAACAAAAGGGAAAAAAAACAACAGCATAAGTTAAATGAGGGGAACTTTTGGTTCCATGTGCCTTAAGCAACACAGCATGGCCAGCCAGGAGGAACATGTCCACATGACTGCTGTCAGGGTGCCCTGGACTTCAAACAAGCCTGATGTTACAAGTCCTTTCCGTGTCCACCTTCCTGCTAGGTTTATTTCTTTTTGTCCCCAGCATCCCCACAGTAGTGATGAGGAAATCAGGGTATGGATCTACTGTGAAAGACTCAGAGCAGCAACAGGCTAGAAAGGGCACCTGGGTTGGTGACGAAGGCATTCAAGTGACTTGGTGCATGTTGTTGAGGTACTTGTAGCAAAGACAGCAATAAGAGCTGTCCTGCTGTCCTGGTTTGAAGAGTTAATCATGTGACATCTCTCCTTCCCCTTGGGAGAAAGGGAGGAAAGGAAGAGAGGTACAAAAAAACAATTGAGACAGGAAAAACTGATTTGCTAAAAGGAATGCAAGGTAATACAGAATAATTAAGAGTAATAAATCAAAACAAGCCAAAAATAAAAGCAGAGGAGGAGAGAATCATTCCGAGTTTTTTATCAGCAGGCCCTCCACAGCTCGCCTCCCAGAAAAGACTAAAGAGCTCTTCTCCCATCAACCAGAATTGGAAATCATGCAGAGGCTCCTGGGAAATGCAGCACATCCCAATGCATCTTCCTCTTGGAGAGTCAGAACTCTTGAGAAACCAGCAAACACAGCTCTGCAGTGCACTGTGCCTCTGGACCCAACAGCCTGTCATGGGATGGCATGATCTGGAATGCTGATACCCAGACACCTACAAGTTGGGAACAGCTTTTTCAGTGCAACACTGAAAGCTACTGTTGGTATCCTATTCCAGCCCCACAACACTAACATAATGAACAAGATGAAAGCACACACTAGAGGCAGCCTGGCTTATGCTGGCAGTCCTTGGCATTCACTTGTCATCTTGGCCTGCTGTGAGCTGAGGGGGCCTGCTCCACTCCTGCCACTGCTATTCATCGCCCATCTTGCAAACAACTGCCATCCTACCTCACCACAACAATGAAAACTTCCATGCTGAGACCCCCAGGAACCATCTTAGAAAGGTCACTTCACAGGTCACACAGAACAGGAATTAACTAAAATATGAATAAAAAATCAGAACCAACCTCAGGTCTAATCCTGTCCCAGAGGACAGAATACCGCACACTTAGGGACAGAGTTTTCTGCTATAGAAATTACATAATAATTGCCATTAGCTGACCTTCTGCAGCAAATCCGGGGCATTGCTTTTTTAGCTGTGGATGTCATAAACTCTGAAATATGATAGTAGAAAGAAGGCAACATTTCCCAGCAGCCAGAAACAAAGCCCAGCAAAACACCACAGCACAAAACACAGATTCTCTTACACAGGTTCAAAGAGCTGCTCTACAGCTTCATGGAAGAAAAGTCTATTGAGGACTATTAAAGGACACTACTTTGAGCTCAGGAAGTCCTTCTTGGAAGTGGAAAGTATTCTGGCAAAGTACTATTTGTTGGTCCTATTTTTGCATTCCCTAGGAATCTGCTGGCAGTTACGGTACAAACAGGATACCAGGTTCGTGGGGCTTTCATCGGAATGAGTTGTTCTTACATCGTGCCTTCCCTCCGGAAAGGTCTTATCACGTGTTTCTTCAAAATTTTCCCTTTTCATACTCTTGTTCCTTGAGGCAACCAGAGACTGCGGAGAGAGAAGTCTCCAAACACTATTAATCCCAGACATGGTATCCCTTTCTTCTCTTTCTAAAGTCAGCAGGCACCTAACCTCACAGCATGAATGCTGCTGCCCTAGAGGATTTTCCCCAAACAGCTATTTTATAATAAAAGTTACAGTAATGAGTGAGTAATCCAGCCAAAGGCCTTCCCACCAGTACAGCAGAAAGGTATTTTTATGCTTTGATTGCTCAAGATTTCAGACTCGTTTGGGATGGGAGGGACAAAAACATTTTAAAACAACCTAATAGTCAACTGCTGCTCTGCAGAAAATCAATGAAAGTGCTACATTTAATAGATCTTTTTATTCCAGATCTTAATAACACTGATTTAAGGACTCCAATAAGTGTACCAGTGTTACAGCCTGATTAACAGTAGCTCCAAGTGGTTATGTAAGAAATGCAGAAATGAGTCCGCAGTAGAACCAAGACATGGCAAGTGCCCAACACCTTGGCATTGCATGGGATCCTGCTTACCTGCACAAGAGTAAGAAATGACCCAATCAGCAGAGAAATACTGTGCATCGAGCAGAATAATAAGTGAAAACATGATCTCTGCCACTCTTCTGTGCACAGAATTAAGGGCAAGGGGGAAGGACAGATCTTTGGTTTCTCGCTATCTACCACAAAACACTTAAAACTCCGTTCAGTCTTCTAACACAATGTAAGTATGCTTTGCAAAAGGTAACTGATAACACCATTTCGCTAGTTTCATAATTAATAAACCTGAAAACGTATATAGGTGGATTAGTTTTCTGGCAAGCATTCAAAGAATAGCAAGCGCCCAGCCAAAAAAGAATTAGGACACAGAAATTCCTCTGAAAGGTTCACTTTGAAAGTGCTCCCATCAGCCGAACCTGCAGGTGAAACATTGCAACACAGGCTGTTGCCCAATTTAATTGCACTGCCTGCACATGCCTAACTCATGCACCAGACCTAAAGTACAGGCACAGCTTGTTCCGTGGCTTTTCATACAGCCTTTTTATTTCCCCTCACATAACACACTTCATCTTCATGCATCAATAGGAATTACAAACATGAGAAAACTTAAGGTTTTTTGCGTATAGTTTTTTGAACACAGAATCAACTCTGACTTTTAGACATTACTATGGTAATTTCATTACCATAAATTGATGGTATGATCGTTTTTTCCTAAGACAGGAATTGGAAACAGAGCTTCCTGAGTATTGTCAGTGTGCTGCAAACATAAGAGATGGGAGGAAGGAAAAAAGCCAGCACGCTGAGGCTTGTTCCTGGTCAGCTGCCAAGGATTCCCAACCCTCTCTCACACAGCAAAGAACCCAAACTGGCTGCTCTGTGCCCTGGGCCATGGTAACATCTACCATAGGGGAGATGGCATCAAAGGACGCTGGAATTCTTTCCTCTGCAACAGACCTTGCAGTGAACACGTGCTCTAGATATGAGTTCATTCCCGAAGCTTTACAAAGATGCAGTCACACCCTTCCATCTATAATTTTAAACAAATTTGACAAGATAGTAATTTTCCTTTTGATGGTACCACATTTAACTAAGAAGCAAGCTCATGCACACATAATGTAGCTATTTTGCCTCCATGGGTGCTGTGAAAACACAGAGCATTTTACTTATAATAATATCTTTATTATAACACCTCTGGAAGACCGTACGATCTCAAATAACCTTGGTGCACGTCGGGAAGCAAAGCAGAGCATTTTGGCGTGACTACACTCCTTCTCAATGTTTCCTACAGTATATGGCACAACTCTATTAGTGCAGATAACTTCTTGTGGTCAGTCTATGACTATTTTAGAAAACATCTTAGCGTGGTACTGAAGGCCAAGCTTTATCAATGAGATTTTCTAATTAAACCATCTAGAACAAGAACAGTCCCTCTCCAGTTCACATCTACCATGATGTTTACAACACTGAGGATGAGAAAAATAGAAAAGGCAAGGACAGGGATGCTGCAGGAGTCTATAGTTTGCAAAAGCATGAACTGATGCAGGGAATACCCCCAGAAAGATTCCTTGGCATCACAATCAAGCATTTCTGTTTTCATTTAATTTCCCCTTTTCCTTGTCAAGACTGTTCTCTGCAGTTGAGAGGCAGCTGGGAGAAGCAGGATACACTTGGGACTCAAAGGCTTCGTTGCTCTGAGTCTGGCTGACCTGAAAAGCAAGCTGTTTCCAAGTTAGTCAGAAAGATTTACAGTCTAAAAATGTCTGCACACCAATATCCCTGAACTGCAGGGCTTCCAGCAATGGAAAACAAATCAACCACTACAAGCGTACAGGAATGAAATGATTAAGCAAATGTATTCACTAAACCTAGAAAAATGAAACTTGTTGTAAGAATCTTTCTGCTGAAGAAAGGATTTCTTAAGATGATGTAACGCCTGGCAGGAGGTAACATGAAGATTTCTCTGCTACGGAGAGCATTTGCGTGGTCTAAAAACAATGGTCAAGGACAAAGTGCTCCTATCAGAATTAGATAGTTATTACTCTAACTGTCCAGCCAAAAAGGCATGAACATTCTAGAAGTCTGACAAACCCTGTTCTCCTTCACTGAAGGTAGACTTCTCAGAAAAGTCTTCAGCAAACCACACTATCGCCATTAGGGATCGTGGTCCTCGCAGAAGAAAAGGCTCTGAAGAAGGTTTCATGCACACAATGCAGGGAACAGGGGTATGCAGGGATGAGCAACTTTCACTGCAAGTCACTGGATATAAGGGAGGTAGAGGCTGCAACATCCTCCACACTGGAGCTGCCTCTGCAGGACAAATGTGCTCCTGGGCAGAGCAGGTGAGGGGGAAGAAAGGAACTTATTTTGCAGAGATTCACCACTTCCAGATGCGTTACTGAGCACAGAGCTTTACTGAGGAAGAAAAGCCGACTTCCTGCATAGCTAGCAGTGATTCAGAAACCCTCCCAGGCACTCTGACAAACCCCTCTTCTACATATTGGACAGCTCCTATTTCACCAAATTGGTAACACTTGCCAACATCTGCTCATCTCCCACCCACCACTTCTGACGTCTTCAAAGTCCTTTGTTTAATATATTCATGGTGTTTTCATTACATTCTGGATTTATCCTAAAGCTGAATCCATTCATATGCAGCTGAAAATGTGTTTCCCCACAAGAATTTGCCTGCTATGGCAGAAATGTAGTAAAGAAAAAGGACAACAAGCATGTTTAAACCACCTCTCCCTCCTGCAGTTGGAATATATTCCTCTAGGATGCCTTTGAACCCCCAACTGTTTGAATTCAGGCCCAATAAGGCGCCACTGGCTTCAGCAAGAATGCATACTGAAGCAATTTAGTAACACTATCCTCTTACTAGGGAGCAATGTTTGTTGTATGGGAATGTCATAACGTTGTCTCTCCATTCATTTGTGTTAAAAGAAGTTACAACTCTCACAGCCACCTCTGGAAAATTACTAACAGACAGAATATGAGAGGTAGAGACATGGCAGTAAAATGCCAGTTCTACATCATTACAAGAATACAGGTCATTAGACACACACAGTAGTTACAGGCAAGAAGGGGAGTTTTCTCTGCTGACTACCCGTCATCCACAAGATGATGACATCCAAGTAGTTGTTCCCTTTGAAAGCAACTCTGTCTGAAGCCTGAAATATCTTTTTATAGACCCAGAAATGATTAAGGGAAAAAAAAAAAGAAAAAAGAAGAAAAAAAAGAAAGAAAGATAAAAAAAAAAAGACAAGCTTTCAAGCACACAAACTCTCCTTAGGGATACTTTCCTACAAGCCACAGCTCTGTTCTGAAAGTAGCTTGGATATAGCGTATGAAGTACAATAGCTGTCATTTGGAATGGATCTTTCTATATCTCCTCTCAAACAGAACCCTCAGTGTTATCAGACACAGCGCACAATTCCTCCTCACAATAATTGAATGGGAAATGAATATAGTATCTTAGCTCTGATATCGGTTTTATGTTGAACTCTGATGGCTGAAAGATCTTACAAACTCTAAATACAAGCCACATAGAGAAAAGATATTTCATTCAAGCTTCTTCCCTTCCCCTAGCCCTGATTTGCAATCATGAGAGAATGCTGAATTTTTTCTATTGCAAGGTATAGGCATGATGATAGCAAAGAGTAGATACAAATATCTTCTTGGCTGTAGTCATTACTTTTCAATACAGTCTCTTTAAGGCACTCATTAAAGTGGTGGCTTTGTAAAGTAGCCAAGTGAGGGAGTCCAAGTCAAAGCACTAAAACAAAATAATTTTTCCAAGTTGAACTGTTCTGTTCCATGGTACGAATCAAGCAGGGTAAGCAGAAACGACAGAGTTCAATAAAAGCTCTGAGATTCCCTTTTTTTTTTTTTTTTTTTTCTTTTTTGAAATGTAAAAGTAGTAGCAGTTGAACTCTGGCTATCTAGCAGTTGTGGTTAGGCCAAATATTGTACACCAAACTTCCTGGTGCAATATTACCAGCTTGGTAAGGACTCACAACAGGGCAGCCCTTACCCAGAGTCTCTGGCTGGTCAAGACAGTCCTTTCTGCCTTTGGCCCAGAACAAAGCAAAGCTGAACTGCTTTGCTTGCCAAAGGCTCTCAAGGTGTATGCTAGGAGATGCTGGTTAAAGCATTACCAATGGTAACTGCCAATTTTACAGGCATGGGCCATCTTTGGCCACCACCCAACTACACATCTGTTGCATAGAGCAGCCATTCAAATCAGAATTGAGACCATCATGGCAACCTGTGCTCCAAAGTGAAACATTTTAGCTGCGTTAGCTGCAGATATTGGCACTGGCCATTTCTGTGATGTATGTTTTTAAGCCAATGAGTATTTTACCTCACATATATTCCATGTATCTCAAAGTTCTTGAATGTACTGGAAATAATCTGAAGTTCTGATTAAAAAAAAAAAGAAAAAACACTAGTAATAATTTTAACGAGCTGCTAACTTAAGCATTACTGTGCAACATCTATTAAAGGGAAGAATTAAAGTCGAGATGGGAACACAGGGGTTAATTACTGGGTATCTTTATGTATAGTAGAGAAGTAGTAAAGTTTAAAAATGACACATATAACATACATACTTTGCAAGCCTGTCTAGAGGCATACCTAAGATTGTTTTAAATACCCATGATCACTCCCCCCTTTTAGCACTTGGCAAAAACAAATTCCACACTATCTAATTTTAATGGCAGATTGTTCTAAAGTTGACGAGTCATTTCACCACTGCTAACAGACATGCGGAAATACTCTGAATGGCTACTTTTACTTCCAAACGCAAAGTACTTCCAAGGTCATTCCTTTCCCCATTGCTTTTAGCATTCCTTTATCTCTTCCTGTTCTCTAATATGAAATCTAAAATCCAGTGTGCATAAAATTATCAAAGCTCCATAGGAGTAGAAAAGTGCACACGTTTTATATATGGGTGGTTTTGCTCAAACCCACAACTCAGGCAAAGGCTTTTAAACAGAACACTAAGTTCCAATACCAATGCAACGTATCAATTCAGTCATTGTGATACATGGCTTATAGGTCTCATTAAAACAAAAATAAGATATTCTTTTCATAAAGGTTGTGGTGAATACAAGGCAGGGCAACTCTGCTCAATAGGAAGTCAAAACGGAAGGGAAAAAAAGCTGAAAACTCGCATTACAGGATGCAACTGAAATATGCACACTCCCCTCAGGCCTTGAGCCAGAGTGGCTGCCAAACCTTAGCGTAAGAAACTCCACCCTCTTCTGCAGGACTAGGTTTGGAAATTCCTGACAATTACAGGGACTAGCAACCCAGATGAGGCTGGCAGGAATAGAAGAAATAATTGACAGACTGTTTATATATCTTGGTCACTGAACACCACTGACTTGGGCTGACATTCGGACTCCTTTGTGAATGGTGCCCTGAGCACCAAACGGCTTGCTTGAATGTCTGTCAGCAAGTTACCATACAGCTCAGGGATTTCAGAAGTTCCCTCAATTTAAACCGAATGAGGCAACAAATGCTTTCTAATCCTAAGTATTTCATTAAAAAGTGATTTGGAAAATCTGCAAAAGTGAGTTCATCCCTTCTTTTTCCTTTATTCCCCCTCATCTCTAGGAAAAAGCAGAGTTAATTCCTGCTCCTTCACTGAGACACTTCCATATTCATCTACAACAGGAAGGGTGGCACTTCCTGCACACCCTGGGATCTGAGCAAAGGTCAGATGCAAATGACCACAAACCCTCATGCAATCTGAAGTAGGGCATTTCACTTTGTACCAGCAAAGGTGTGTTTGGGTATTTTTTAAGCTAGTATGCAATCTGGCCACATTTACCCACCTATTTCCCTGTTCTTTGCATCTGCGCCGAAACCACTTTTTCTAGTAAAATGATAGGTCTTTTGAAAAGAAAACATATAATTATTATTGCCTCTGAAGGCTCAAACTCTACATGGAAGTTTGACCCAGCCAACTGCTACATATGCTGGCCCTGACTGATTATAGCATCTCTGTACAAGTCAGCTCCAAGCATGTGAATAATTCAAGAGAACCCATAAAGTTGTGCTGGGTACTTTTGTTCGTCACATGTGAGACTTCTAGAATCATTAAGTTGCTGAAGTATAAATAAGAGGCAAGGATATTCCACACATCACAGGATCAATTGACAGAAGAGTCAGAAAGATCCAAACAGAACCATCTCACGTGTTTTCCCTATACCTAATGCTCCCTGTCTCCCTGAGTCACAAAGGTGCAAGTCTGCAAGGAAATGCTGCAGTCCTAATGAAATCACTACTTGTCAGCTGTGCATGAGGCTGAACATGGCCAGTGGTATTGAAGCATTCTTCTGAATCTGCTCGTCTTCCTTCACTATTACAATCTGTTTTGTGCAGAAGCTGGCTCCCCTGTTTGTTGATACTAAGCCCTGGACTGAACTCTGCAAGCATTCTAGCAAGGGATGCTTTTGAATTGGCCTTGCCAGAGGTTTGCAGCAATGCTGAGGGCGGTCTAGGAGAAAGCAATGCTTGTCTGGGGGTGGGGAAGACAGGGTGATTTGAAATGGGGAATAAAGGTGGGAGTCATCCTGTCAGTAAAATTGGGAGAAGAGAAACGGGATGGCATAAACCATGGTGTGGGGGCCTGGTAAGGAAAGAGAAACTGGACGCATTTCATGTGATGGAGAAAGAGAGATGGAGAATGGCAGAGAAAGACAACTAAAGCGTGATGACTGGTAAACATGCATCCATATCCTGAATGGGCAGAGCAACTCCAGGAGAGGAGATACTGAGGGAGGGCCTCCGTGAAGCTATAGAGGTTAAAAGGGTACTGCAAGGGGAAAAATGAAGGACAGCAGGGAAAGAAACAACAGGAGGTTTGGGGAAAAACTACTGAGGCAAATACAAAGCTTAGAGAAGAGCAGACTAAAATTAAGAAGGTGAGTGCATATGTACCTGGGAGAGAATGAAAGCAGGCAAGTTATGACAGGAAGATGCTCACTTAGTATTGGACCATTCCTCCTCTGTTGGCACAAAAGGATCCTGAACAGAGAGGAGGAAAAGCAGACAAGGAAAGGGGTCTGAGGAATGTCTCCAAGATGGCAAGATGCAGGTAGATGTAAGCACAGCACTCCTGAAGGTGCTGGTAGGCAGGCAGTTGGCAGAACTGAAGAAAAGAACAAACTTGTAGCGAAGGAAGTTTGTCTGGTCATGAAATTTCCTCCAGGGGCTCTCTATGGAGGAAGAGTAGGAGTAGAGGAAGCAGAGGCTGGGACAAGGAAATGGAGCCTTTGAGAGGAAAGGAGTAGGCAGGACAGTCAGTATGACAAAGAAGGACTGCAAAGTGAGAGCCATGTGCAAATGACATGGACAAGGCTACAAAAGAAACTACTGTGAAAGCTGTTCAGCTAAGCAGCCCAACTGCATTATCGCCCCTGGGAAGAAAGGGAAAGAAAACAACCAAGGTCATGTTATGCACAGCTTATTACAAATGTCAGGCACATACAGTGATCTGCACTGTGAGCCATGATAGCCTGGTGTGAGTGGAACACCTGGCTAGGGGACAAGCTGCATTCATTTGCTATTAATTAGAAGTCTACCTAGATCTGAATTTCTGCCAAACTCAAAAATTTGCGAGGGCTGGGATTTCAGTTCCAGCCCACTTTTTATCAGTTAAAACAAAAAGAAAATGAAACGTGGCTTCTTAGATGACAGAACTTCCAAGAAAATACAGATTTGTGGCTTATCTGTGAGCAGTTCAGAGGCTTAGCTAACCAACACAAAGCTAAGCTGATATAAACAGCTTTGAAGCAAGGAGATTTCCTTATTATTGGCACAACACAAACTTATTCCCACAGTCACTTTACTGGAATGCAGATTACCCTAGTTTCTCTCTCCCAGCATCCTTACCTCCTCCTCCAGTTTCACCACCTTGGCCTGAGCATTGTTCAAGGCCTGGTCTCGGATCTCAATGTGTCTTCGCTGGTCTTCATTGGTGGAGCGTGCAGCAGCCAGTTCTATTTCCAGTTTCTCCTTTTCTCGCTGTGTTTCTTTGTCTACCAAAATAAAGCGAGAGTTATCAACAGAAGGCACTCTTCTCTACTCAACTTTTAGGAGCTCTTCACTCCAGAGGTGAAGGAAAGATGGGGCAACTTGTACTCGAACTTCTCATGAGACACAGAACGCAAATCTATTGCTTAAGGGATAAAAAGTATGTGGCTTTCAAGGAAGAATTTGTAACCCTGAATAACATGCATGGTACCTTCAAGTAACTATATACCACAATGCTATCATGGAGGAATAGAAGACGCATCACTCAGTACAGTTAAGTAATTTGCTCTGATTATACAGATGGTTAGCAAAACTTGGCACCTCTTCACCTCTGAGCTTTCAACACTAGAAAACAAATGGGTAATCTTGATATCCCAGGCTGGGGAGGGTAGATGACAAGCTTTTGTACCTGAAGACCTTGTACTCCTGTTTGTGGACTTGGTGTGAAAAAAAAGGAAGGCTGTTCTGCCTGGGGCAGTTGCCCACCTTCTCAAGAGAACATGTATTCAACCCCGTTTAGCTGTCAGCTTCACTAGAGGAACAAGCAAGGAAAACTCCTTGGTCCTCCTCTGCTGCCCTTAAAAACAACCCTCTGGGCCAGGACCTAGGTACCTGTATCTGTTCCGTCACTACTCAAAACACACCTACAGTTCAACAAAGCTTTCTGCCCAGAACTGGGAGCTCATGCTCAGTGCTCTAAAGCCACTCCAAGCACAGTGGTTGGTCTCAGAATCATAGGAGTTGGAAGGGACCTCTGGAGATCACTGAGTCCAACCCCTGTGCTAAAACAGCTTCCCTGTAGTAGGTTGCACAAGAAGGCATCCAGCTGGGTTGTGAATACCACCAGAGAATAAGACTCCAGTCTCACTGGCAGCCTGTTCCAGTGCTGTCATCCTCCAAGTATTTTCTCATGTTCATATGGGACTTCCTGTGTTCCAGTCTGTACCTATTGCCCCTCATCCTGCTGTTGGCCTCCAGTGAAAAGAGCCTGGCCCCATTCACTTGACTACTGCTCACTAGATAGTTACATAAACAGAGCTGAGATCCCCTCTCAGCCTTCTCTCCTCCAGACTGAACAGCCCCAGGTCTCCCAGCCTTTCCTTGTACAGGAGATGCTCCAGGACCCTCATCATCTTTGTGGCCCTCTGCTGGACTCTCTCTAGACATTCCCCATTCCTCATGAACTGGGAAGCCCAGAACTGGACACAGAGCTCTGGATGTGGCCTTACCAGGGCAGAGCAGGGCAGGGGGGGAGGAATCACCTCCTTCATCCTGCTGGCCATGCTCTTTTTAATGCACCCCAGGATACCGCTGACCTTCTTGGCCACCAGGGCACACTGCTCGCTCACGGCCATGCTGTTATTCACCAGCACACTCAGGTCCTTCTCTGCAGAGCTCTTCTGCAGCAGGTCAGCCCCTACCCTGTACTAATGCATGCAGTTATTCCCTTTCTGCTGCTCTCCAGAAAGAGCTGGACAAGTGGGAATAGCCATGCTTTGTGTTTTGGGAACAGGTTAACTGCTTTCATTAATAAATAAATAAATAGGATAAAAAATCTTGGAACTGATGAAATTATCACATAAGAGTGTAAAGCAAAGCCACAACACAGAGCTGATGTCCTCTGCCTATGCTGTCATTCCCAGCTCATGCCAACCAGCTACAATGATAACATTAACATAGTCACTGGATACATAACCACAGAATACTCCCTGCAGTGATCTACACCCAGCACTGACAACACCAGAGAAACTACATTCCAGAAAGTAATATCCCACGACAAAGGAATGAGGACAAGGAGTGTAAGGCTTGAAAAACAGGAACTAGGTTCTGGGTGTTAGGACAGACTGCATATGGAGTACACAGGCACATTTGTGCAAGCATGTGCATAACTATATTTTCAGAACCACAATTACTCCCTTCCTTCTGCCAGCAGAAAAGCCAAGAGCAAAGCTTTAGCAACGCAGAACAGCTAAAGATTCTTTTCTGCTAGGGAACTGATGCAGCCCACACATAGGTTACAGAAGAAACCTCTCCACCAGCAGCACCTCAGAGCTCTGCATAGCAAATTCCAACTGCAATTCAGAGCTAACCTTGAACATAAGACACAAGGATAAAGGCTAATGCCAATACCAGCCTTATTCTACTCAGTTCCCCATCTCTCCCATCCCAGCATTTCTCCTCCACCCAGGAAATGAGCTGCTGACAGAGTCAGCACGTTAAACGTACTGCAGAAGATGGGCAGAGATGAGGTAGGGTGGCATTATGCCAGGAGGTATTAATCAGTGCCAGCACACTCACTGTTAATCTGTAAATGCTTGCAGCAAAGCTTTTGGACGTTTTATTCCAGACTTTTCTCCAAATGAGTTCTGCTTCACCAACAAGAGCCTACAGCATCCCAAGAAATGCTGGGATCAACAAAACCAAGTTTCCCACATACATCCAGCAGTAGAAATGGCACCTAAGGCTTCACAGCTTTGGCCTTCCTACCTCCCCAGGCAAACCTATGAAATCCTAAAAGCCAGAGTACAGTCACAGACTTCCCACTGCCACCAGGAAAGCAGAACTCACACACTGACAGCTTTCTGCTTGCAATGTAAGCCACAAGGAATAAGCTAAAGACAACACAAGAGGGGGATACCAGCATCTGTCAGAGCAGAAGCAGTATGTGTTACATCATAGAAAATGACTATTTTGCAACTTTATTTTCTATTGCATTACCTTTTTATATAACGACTGTCAAAAAGTAAGCATTGTCAGAAGGGTGGAGTGCAGTATGGAATGAAAGGAAAGTTGGCTCACTGCCATCAGCCTTGAGACATTTCAGTACAAAGGAAAAGCAGCATTTCACATCTGTCATTTTGGTTTGCCCTGTGATAAAACTTACTGCTGCACACAGAATTCATGACACTTACGCAGCACAGCACACTGCAGGCATTTTTAATCCCCCTTGCTTGTGCTGAACTGGATAGGGCAGCAGCAAATTAAAGAGGAAAGAGATAGGAGACCTACAGGGTTCCAGTCCCACTGTCCCTAACTCATGACAGTATTCCTGACAGTCTGGGAAGGTTTAATTCCAAAAGCTTTCAGGGAAGAAAATAGTTGCTCAAACTGTATTACACATTATAGAGTAAACGCTATTTTTACAATGCAACTGTACACTACATTTGCTTCAAAAGCTCTAGCAAACACCACCACAGAGACTGCACAGACTGACAGAAAAAGAATTCTTAAATTTGTCCTCCTTTCTGCACTGCCAGTTTTGGACCGACAGCGAGTGCCCCAGTTTCAGTCCTGGTAGGTCAGATCTGTCAGTCTCCAACATGCGTGTTTATCCTTTTAAGAGTGACCACAGCACTCCTGGTGACTCACGCTGACTGTGTAACTCACTTTGTGCAAAGAGTTGAGAGATGGTTTTCCGATGGTCTTCAGACCCCTCAAATTCCTTCTCCGCGAGCTGCTTGTTGGCTGTCTCCATACGTTCTGCAGAATTTTTCAAGAAAAGAAATGCTAAAGAATCAAAAAAACTTTCAAGCATTAAAGACTTGCAAGCTCAGGGAGCAGATCTTCTAATTCTACACAGCCAGAAGTGAAAAGTCTACCAAAAGCTGCCACTCAATTCTTACATGTTTCTAATTACGTCCTCTAGAAACTATTTTCAAGGAGATGGAACTGATTAAATAGAGTTCACAAGAAATTATTTTAAATAACTGTAGCCTAATTTGTTTGTTTCTTTTCTATTTTTCTAGATGTTGAGATTCACTATAGAATTCAGTACGAAGCACTGATATATTTCAGTCTTCTGTGTCACAAGTTTTATAAAGAACCATTTCAAAAATCTCTCCAAATAAACTCATTTTTCCCACACAAACAAATCTCCCCAAGTAATTAAAAGCTTCCCTTATAATCCTCCACTAAATCTTAATAGTTCGAATAGTCGTCTAATTACCTGACTTCAGAGAAAAACATAAAATCCCGGGGACAGCTTAACAGTTCTGCTGCTGTAGGCTACTAGAAATTTGTATCAGTCTATGAAAATAGAAATGTTTATGCTGTGTTTTATTATGAATAAAATCATTTAATGCAGGCCTTTGTGTACTGTCGTTCTCACTAGCACCGGGCACTTTATGGCCTCATATTTTGGATGCAAATAGCTTCTGAAAACATGGTCTTACCCTGAGACTACAGACAGTGAAAGAAGTTGACAGATACGTGGGACAATCAGATGGCTTTCGGAAAAAAAATTAAACTTACATTTTACAAGACTGATTATACAGTTTCACACATCTAAAATTGCAGTTGTGTTTTGCCTTTCAAACTAATGCTTAAACTTTGACTTACGTTAAGGTCAAATACCATTCAACACCACTCTCCACTGCCAGCCATTGTGCTGCCTCAGCCTCTTTGCAAGAACCAGACACTAACAACAGCTCACTTTGGAAAAGAAAGGGGATCCAAAAAAACAGATGCCTACATTGATAAGGAATGACAAGACCTTCAGGAAGAACAGACACTCTGCAATTTGTATGTCAGTGCAGAGGGGTCATTGGACAGGAAATAAAGTGAACATGCCTGGCGTGGGATTAGGCAGTCAGCAAAGCATCTTCCCATTTGGATAAACTGAACAAATTGTACAAATTGTGTCTAGGATAATAAGAGAAGAGAATTCCAGGCTTGCATCTGGTTTATGGCATTTGGCTTATCACGTTTCACCTCAATGAGAAACAGGCTGGAAATGAGACAACAGCGCACTTCTAAACCCGTCTCCTCATACTCTAAGCAAATGCTTAAAATCCCAGACTACTGAACATACCCGAGTATCCTGTCACATTCAATTGCAGCACCAGACGCAATGACTCCTGTGGCAACACACTGGCTTGGAGAGTAAGTACAACAGTAAAAAACAAAACAAAACTGAAGAAAAGTTTTACTTCATTCACCTCTCAGATCCCTGTTGAAATCATGAAGCCTACGAATTTCTCCTTCCAGCTTGTTTCTCATGGCCTTCTCCAGGGCATCCCGCTTAGAGGATGATTTTTCCAGGTTTTTGTATGCCTCTGAAACTTGCTGAATTTCTGTTTCCAGCTGCAGTGGAAGTGAAAACAAGCACATACTATTTTATCAATCCATTTAATCTCAGAAGGGAGTCTGCCTTCTCTTGATTTCTTTGTTGAGATAAAAATGCAGTTACACATCAAATGACATGACAGAATCTCATTTTGTGAGGCATCCTTTTGCATTAAGAATACCAGCAGCTGGAATGAAAAACTGGACTCTGCTTCCAGACTCCAGTTCTAGTTCCCCAACACAATCAGAGCACAGACACAGTGAACTGAAGAAGTGCAAATGTCATCCATTTTTTTTTATGAGTCCAGAACAATTTGATAACAGTATCAGTTTGGGCAAAAAAAAGATAAATATTGAAGAAATAGCTAATGTGATACTAAGTTGGTTGAGTAAAATAAAACAAGAAAGTCAAACTATACTAAAAAATGCTCGTGGCAGATCCTGCACTGCTGATGAACTCTTCTGATTTGTAATTACTACAGTTTCACGATAAAATCTCCCAATGTTTTATGCTTACACTTCCACAACTTAGTTGTATTTTAAAATATTCCATCTAATTAACTTGGGGGGAGAGTGGAACAGAGACACACACAAACAATTGTACTAAAATAAGTCGTCTCCTTCCTGCGAGCCTTTAGTGTAAAGCTGTTTGATTTGAGCTGGAACAAGCAGCCGATCACCCAGAGCAGGAGAAAATTCACTTCTAACTGTCCTTGCCAGGCACAGCTTCACTCTGCTACAGAAGTATGGATGCACATACTAAGCAATCAATAGGGGCACAAAGGGAAGTTCACTGGT
Source organism: Excalfactoria chinensis (assembly GCF_039878825.1). Lineage (NCBI taxonomy): Eukaryota > Metazoa > Chordata > Aves > Galliformes > Phasianidae > Excalfactoria > Excalfactoria chinensis. Next base: position 73,318,147 of record NC_092828.1, read on the forward strand.
ATCCTTCTTTCATTATCAGGAAGCTGTCAAACATTTCTCTAAAGCATTTCCTGGCGAGGAACCTTCCAAATAAAATACAACGCACTGAACATATGTCCCTGGAAAGAGGTAATGTAGGAAATAAATCAGTGTGGGAAGCCACACTGGTCATCTGAACTCAAACAAGTGTTTTAATCAGACACACATTTTTATGGTTCTGAAGACTGCTCGGTGCAAAGAGCACAGAAAGGCCCACACAGTCCTACAAGCAGCATTAGCCTTTTCACAGCTGCAAAGCAAAGCAAGGCTGACTGGCTGCGCAACTTTAAACTGCTGGTCATCCAGAAGTTATTTCTAGAAGGCTGCAATGAAAATATCTCTCATGCTTATTAGTGATGGCTCTCACTGGCATTTTTTATTACTGTTTTTAATGTATGGGAAAAAGGCTTTATCATCACCTATCCTACTTGTTCCATAAAGCCAAAGTTGGTAAATGGCTTGATCCAAACAGACTTCTAAGATTTCAAGGCAGTTGTGCAGCATTGAGAGAGGGCTGTTTAAGTGACTTCAGTGACAAAGTGTTAGTTTCAGTCCTGCAGTCCAAATGTCTCTAATGTAGCCATAGCAGCAGTACTTCTCCTGCAGTATGCCCTGCCAGCTAGTTTTGCAGTCGTGCTCTCTGTTGTCTACTTGTATGACCACATACTCAAAGTCAGTTCAGACAAACCCTTCCCACAGTCTCTGACTCTTTCAGACCGATGGGAAAATGAAATCTGCTGCTATCCTGGAAATAAAAACACTAGCTTTAATTAAGCAAGCCAAGCAGCCAGCCTCTTTGAGACAGCTGATGAGGATGCTCTTTTGAGCACAGTCAATTAGCTGTCAGAATAAAACTGAAGGCTTTGATTCTATCTTTCGATGAAGTTAAGGACTGCCCAAAGGGACAGGATACAATTAATCTATCTACATATAAAAGACTCTGAAGCAGATAAATCAATCCCTTAAGCAAGCAATATAACAACTGCAGATTAGATCACTCAATTATGGATGATACCAGACACAGGAGAGTGTCTGACATTCAAGAACACCCACCTTCTGCAGTCGGGCTACCTTCTCATAACACCCATCCAGCTCCTGTCGTAGAGACCGGTTCTCTTCTGACAGGATTTCCACCATTTGCTGGGCCCTGGAAACTATGGCAAAAGGATCTACTTGCATCTGCTGATATGGGGAAGGTATCTGCTGAGCCCGGGACATCACTGAATAGGAATCGCCTTGCTGCTGCTGCGGGCCAAGGAAAGGCTGGCATAGTCGGTACAGATCTCCCTGATGGACTTGGTTTGACAAGAATGGCTGCTGGGTCCGTGGCAGAATGCCAGGATCTCCCTGGCTTGGAGTCAGGGGTTGCTGGTGCTGGGAAGGAGACAGTCTGGATGGTGGTGGAGACTGAAGCAAGGTCAAAGATCCCAAAGATGTCAAGGAAGAAGTTGGACTGTGGTGGTGAGGTGGTCTCTGTTGTAACTGCAGCTGCACATCTGGGTTTTGCCTGAAAGACAGAGAGCAGAAACTCCGTCAGAGTCACACAGATAAATGAACCAAGTGATAAGGCATGAATTGTGTAGCTCCTACTCACAGGTATTTCCACACAAAAACCCCTCATGTTCAGGGCTTTTGAATTTACATTCATTTAAGTAAGTACTTTAAAATCAATCTGTTACCACAAAATCAATTGTAAGTATGTGATGGTCATAATCACGTGTCTATTTTACATAGAAACACTAAGAGAAATTCCATCAGCAACCACTGGCAAAAATTATTTTTACAACTTTTTTCCACATATTGTGAGTAAAATGGCTGAGCTGAGGACTTGTTGTTCCTAACAGTAATGTCTAGAGGATAACAAACACAGATCCAGACATCTGCAACATGCTCGCATCCATTCACAGAATTAACTCCGGTTCACATTTCCTGGGCTCTGGAGATCCCCATTTTAAGCTCTGCTACGTTACTACTGAAGAAACCTTCTTTAGAAACCATGGATTTACCATACTTGGATGACCTCAGAGGGCAGGCTTTGCTTCTTCCTCCTATCACATCCAATCTCTAACTTCTCTAGACATTCTTTACACTGCCAGTCCCTTCTCAAGCACAGAACTCAGGCTGATGCAAACCCACTCTCAGCATGTTCTGGTAAAATTTCCTATCCTGCACATCAGGGATACTGATGCTCACAGCAGCCCCCAGCTCTGCTCTCCCACGAAGCCAATAGCATTAGCAACGTGTCAGCTGAAAGCAGCAGATGTGGATCTCAACTGGAAGCCAAAGGGTTACATACCGGGCTTCTCGGCCTATGTGCAAACACTCAGCATCATCCTTCCTGTTCTGTGCAGAGCAAACGCATCAACTCTTCATACCCGTCCAAAGAGGAAACGTCTGTATTACTCACATCTGGCTGCCAGTGCATGTAGGAGTCGATACATTCTCAGGCAAGGTTCACCATTTCAGAGCTACATCTCATTTTCCCTGCTTTCCAGCAGAGAAGGTGCAGAGAAACCCCCAGGGTGACACTCAAGTTGTTTAACGGGGAAACAAATCTACTCATTCTCACACTTGGGAAGAAACAAATAATTACTGCTCTAGTTACTGCTTTTCCCTTCCTCCCACTCAGGTGACTGTGTTTCCCAACAGCATCATCATTCCAGGAGCTGCATTTTCCCAGGAATGATTACATGTGGCACAAGGATCTCGGGGGTCATGTAGAAGACAGATGTACAATTAATTTCCTCAGGAATGTTCAATTTAGTAGCAGCAATTTGGTTCTTCCTCTCCTGGCAGGTCAGCCCCACTTAATGTATTTATTTCGTTACTTTTATTCATCAGTTCTGACAACGAAGAATAAGGCAAAACCAACACAGGACGTTCTTAAGGTCAGCCAGTTTGTCTCAGGTGGTTTCCGACACTTTTCTCAGCTCACTCAGGTTACAAAGTTAAAACTCTGCATCTTCACAAATTCCCCAGCTCCTCCAACTCTCACTTTACATGATGGCATGTTCCTCTGTTCGATTTTACAATTAAGGACTGACCTTGTTGTGACAATTAATCTGTGATGACCTGCAGAAGTTAGATCAAAATAGATACGTTGCCAGTCTGCCTCATAGCTGAAAACAAACCTTTCCCATTTTAAGTCCACAAAATTCTTTCTGAACACAACTTGAAGCAGTTACTCAGGATTAATCCCACCAATCTGCGTGTGCTGGTAACATAAGCATTGGGACTCTTTAGAATTGGGATGCTGGCAATCTGGGCTATTTCAATAATCGCATCTCATCATCCTGCCATCAGAACCTTGCTGTCTCCACAGGACCCGAGCCCTAAAGAGAAGAACTCAAAGGAAAGGAGGTCAAAGACACGATAGTGGCAGCTAAATTCTGAAGGGACCCTCCTTGTACTGACATGTCCAATAACAACCTTTTTTTCTTTTTTTAATCTCTTGTAAAGAGGAACTCCAGGAAATGATGGCCAAGTATTTCTAAACAAGACGTATTTCCAAGATTTCAAGCATTTTGGCACTCGCATCCAAAGCCTCTCACAGCTTCAAAATACACCGATCTCACAGGTTCAACATGAAAGCTGGGATCCCCAGTTTTGTTGCACTACCAGCAGTTTCAGAGCTTCCAAAATGGCACAAATTCCCAGCAGGATTATCCAACAGGGATAATGCAGCCCATGCTTTAAAAAGAATATTTCCCAGAAACCCCACAGTGACGTTTCAGCCTCTTAAGATCTTGCATGAAAACCTTCACATGCACGTTCGCAGAACTTTGCAGTATTCCCACTACTTTCAATTTTGTCGCACAAAATACCTGCATATATTTTGCAGGTTCCAAACACCCAGCTTGGAGACCCCTCAGATTAATGTGAGAGTTATGGAGTTTATTTAGGAAGGCAGATGAACCCAACGGCACCACCTGAGACTTTTAAAGTCAGGATCCTAAATCTTAAGGTACAAATCACTTCTGGTGTCACCTAACAGAACTGTTGATAGAAAGGTAACAGGAACTTTTCTCCATGACAGAAACTGTCCCCAGGCAACCTGCAGCAGTAACTGCAATTATATCACGCACAAATACAGACAGGCTCTTGAAATACTTGGAAAAGAAAATTACTCAGTATCTCTCAATTTGCCTTGCTGTCACAAAGACCTCAAACACTGAAAACAACCCTGCAATAATTCCTAGAAATGTTTAAGCTTGAGAAAAGAACTTTAAGGGCCACTTATTTTGAATGCTATGACACAAGAATCTCCGCTTCCTTTACAGTCCCTGGCAAACATTGGAGAAACACGCCACACGGGCCAAGTACAACTGTGGATTTATGGCTCTGCAACTACAAGGGTCACGTTAGCTTTTAAGTCACTAAGATAGAGATATGGTGTAAGGGCAGCTCTGCAAGCAAATCCAGCCAACAGGAGTGCTGAGGCTGCCAGGATTGCAGGAACCAAGCCATGCAGAAGATCTACATGCTGAGGAGCAAAATGGGGAGGGCAGAAAAATGAAGAGATCAGGAAAGGTCTCTGGCTTGTTAAAAACCATTTCTGCCTTCCCAGCTTCTCCTGCTATGTCAGGATCAAGCCATAACGGGTCCCCGCTGCCCCCAGCCCTCCCTGTGAGCCAGGACACAGAGTGCAGGAGGGAGCAGGCTCCGCTCGGCCAGGCGGCTGAAATCAAACTGATGTGGTTTTGTTCTGCCTCCCTACCGTACCTGATTATCCCCGCTTTGATGCTGCTAAGGGGAACGTGGGACACAGAAGGGATTTACTAATTATGGGACAAACTTTCCAAAAGTTGCTGTGCAGTCAGCGGGATTAATCCCAGCAGCACTCGGTCACTTGGGCAGGGCGCTGGAATTGGAGGCAGCAAGGCTCCTCTGTGCACAAGGCTGAATCCAACCAGCCCCTTCGCCCCAGTTCTGCCACGGGGGACACGACTGCAGCACGTCGAAGCCAATTAGCAGCTTATTTTTCCCTGAACTGTAGAAATCTTAAAATGAAACTCTTAGTATTCCAGTTAGTCATCTGAAAGGGTTTAGAGGTAGTACCTCTTTGCTGTAGAACTTTTCCAAACTGAAAGTTTAAAGTTTATACTATTGCCTTCCTATTGGCTCCTCTTAGACCTGAATGTTTGTGGTATCACCGGTGCTGAGGTACAATCGAGATGAAGGAGAGAATGGGATCCCGGAGCTTTGCATGCAGCCAGTCCTCTTCTGAACTTTACAATTTCCAAACAGCAGCGCAGATGCCTCTGGCATGCCCAGTATTTACATTAAACCAACATCGCTATGAACACATACGTGTTCCCAAACTTACGCCGCCCAGGAGCAGGTGAGGCAAACTGTTTGCAGACTGGTTTAAACTTACCACACAGCCCATTCCTTTCCCAGAGCGGGGAGGGCAACGCATGAGAATGCTGTGAATTCCCCAATGTTTATCTTGCTCAACGGGTTTTATTTAACCGCATCGTTAGGTCACCCTCAAATTCCCCTGAACAATGAGGGGAAAACCCGCAGAAAAGGGTGTGGCTTCGCCAGCAGAAAGAAGGGGCTTTGTTTCCTTGACGTGCAGTTCAAAAAATGCACACGTTTACCAATCCCAATTAATCCCGATAAACAGAGCTGCAGCGCAGGGAAGCCGCAGCGGCTGAGAACACTTTATCACTGCAGAGAGGCTGCAAAGACGCGCTGCCCGGTGCCAGGCAAACACGCTCCTCACAGTCATGTGCCTTTAAAATGCTCGTGCCACTGCCCAGCTGCACCTTTGGTGACAGAGAAGTTTCTCGTCTAAATGACTGTTTCTCTTAATATGGGAGAGGGAGGGGAATAGAGGACTCGCTCCCTTCCTTCACTACGCTGCTCTGTAATTTATGGATTAGTCTTGCAATTGTTCTACTGCTTTAGCATTCGCTTGCAAAGGAAACCTCTTCTCTGTGCAGCTATTTAGGTTAAAAAGTAACCTCATTAGATTCCCAGTGCTTTGAAGACAAATTTCAGTTGCTTCCCCTACTGGAAAGCTGGCCAGCTGAACCTTTCTCCTCCTCCCCCCCCTTTTTTCTAAGCAGCCAGGATCCATCCAATACAGACAAAAATCACCCTGTCTAGAGGAGCTGACTGTTGGCATGCTTTCAAATACCTCTCCCTTGCACAGCAAGCAGGCAACGTCTCAGACTCACTATATTTAATATCAGGAGCATTTCTGATGCAGCACAAGCATTAAGGATCTGTTTTCCTTCCCCGTGTGCAGATTTGAGGCCTTTGAATTTTCAAAAAGATTTGCAATGAGCTTTGACAATCATTACCACCCCCCCAAACCCTTTACTTCCCCTCTTCCTGGCCTCTTTATTATTTATTTAGCCAGATCAAAGGGCCTTTTCATCAGGCTTGTATGCTGCTGAAGTCATTTCAGATCACAAACAATGGTGGACAAACTCTGAAAATAGCTCCCCATAGGACTAAGAAGATTCTGAGCAGATTCAAATTCTCCGAAGCTCAGACTGTTCCCAAATACAGGCTGGTTTCTTCCTCGCATTCCCCTCAAAACACAACACAGTATGTGCAAACACAAATGCACAGAAACCTCACCATTTTCTTCTATAGCAATGCCCTCCTGTTGCTCCTTTGTATTACTCTTTTAGTTTCAAAGGCAGGACAAAATCACAATACCAATGTTCTCTCTCCCCAGTCTTGGACAGAGATGAGACAGTAAGGAAGCAGGTAAAGGAGAGCCTTATTTTCAATCCGTCTGAATAAAACTTCATCTTCACCCACGTGGCCATAAGCGTTTGACTCCAGCCAAACCTACTTTCTAATCTAGAGGAAACCAGAACAGGCTGGGATTCCAAATTGTGCAAGGAAAATTAACAAAAGCCAAACAAGCAAGTCTGGAACGAGGAACAAAGCAAACACCATTCTCCACTCCTACGTGTTGGCCCACTGAAAAATCTGGAAAACTCTAAGTGAAGCTCTGGCCATTTTTGTTCCCCTCACTATTATTGCTTACACTCACTTTCTCCTTTCCTATGTGGCACTTAGGTGCAGCTTGAACCTTAAAAAAAAAAAATAAATCTTTTCCCTTGGCAGATGTAATTAAAGCACAGCTTAAGTACTGCAATAAGTAACTGCAAGTTTCTAGAATGAATCACACCACAACCTATTTTTTCCCCTTGCTTTAAAGCAAGCCTTCTGCAAGGCTCTGGAGCAGCATTAAACTTCCCCTTGCCATAAAAATCAAGCTGGTCTGTTGTTTTTTGTTTGGTTTTTGTTTTTTTGGTTGTGCATTTTTTTCCTCCCTAAAAGGCGTCAGGTCTCTCTATCTAAGCCAATGAAAGAACTTAAAGTTCTTCCAGACACCGTCTGCAACTGAACACAATGCGTAGTCTAATATAAAAGAGATGAGATCTTTGCTGAAAGATAATCTACCTCAGGAGTGAAAACAGTGGACTGAGTCTTACGCTCTCTTTTCTTATCTGGCTGCCATTTTAAGATCTTGCTTACCTGACTGACCCATACTCAGGGGGATGTTGATACCTCATCATAGGCCCATCGGATCTTCCCTGCTGGCTCACGCGATGATCACTATAGAAATGCCCCGAGTCCTGAGGTTTGCAGTTCATAGATGGGGTGGACACATTTTTGTAAGGATACTCCGGAGGAGGACCCCGCTGTTCCATCCCTTTCATGCTGGGCTGGGAAGGGGGCTGCACTGAGTTCTTGTAGAACTCACTGGAGCCAGAATTTTTATAAGGGTCGCTTGACTGCTGAGGAGAGAGCGGAGACAGAGGGGAGAGTGGAGCGCTTGTGACAGGCGCGTGCGCCTTGACACCGCTGGTGGCCAAGGACAGCTGCATCAGCCTCTCACTCAGGGAGCGGACGTGTCCTTGCTTGAGGTCCTTAAGTCCTTCATCCTGGTGGACCTTCCCTGGGCTCACCCGCTGAACTGTGGGCCGCCCTTCAGTCCTCATTTTTTGATTGGTCACCCCCGTTACATAAAACGCTGCCCCGACACTAGCATGCGGCTGGCCCCTGAAATACTGCGACTGCACTTTGGCTTCCTCATAGGTTGGGAGATCCTCACTGTTCTGGAGTCGCGGGGAAAGCTGCTTCTCCATGATGCTGTTGTCCACCTGTATTTCCTGGCCCTGGGGCTCCTGGCGGGCAGCATGAGTCACAAGCTGGTGGTCCTGGGAGCTCAGCCCTTCGTTCTGAGATGCTGGAGTCCCAGTGCTGTTGAAAGGGGGGGCATTTCCTGTGGCTTGCTGGTGTAAGGCAAGAAGGTTACGGTTGTCATTTGGGTTTCCGTATCTGAGCTGCTCCTGCAGCAGGCGTTGTAAAACTGTCGTAGCTGCTTGCTCTTCTGAATTCCTCATCTCAAACTGTGGTGCCTTTTGGGTGGAATGTAAAAGCTGCCCTTGACCTAAGGAAAGGAGACACGGTTATTAGCGCCTGAGTAGATCAAGCAGAAGACATTTAAGACCAATAGCTTAAAATAAAGAAGAAAAAGGCAGGTTAGATTACCAAAGGTTCCCATAACAATGAGGGTCATTAAGGCCCTTAGACCTAAGAAGGACTTGCATGCTAGGGGGCAAAGACTCAAAGGTGATGAAAGGTGACTTGCAAGTTTATAGGAATATCAATCGTCTGCAAGCTGCAGAGATACAGGCTGAATACCTCAGACAGCAAGGCTGCTTTCAGGAGAAAGGAGACCCATAATTCATAGCATGATGGTAAAAATGCCTGAGCCCTGTTTGTTTTGTACTTATAGCTACCAACAGTGAAATAAGTTTCCCATGTTTGCAGGCAGGCAAAGATAAAAGAGTGAAATCAGCAAATTGTCAGCTTTAAGGAAGGGGAAAACAAAAAGTTCTGTTGAGATTGTATATGGTTCACAGGAAGCAGATGCATCTCTTAGTTTAGATCAGTTAAAGTAAGTAATGAATACCTGGATAGCCAACAGATTTTTAGAGTTAATAAATATGCAGAATGAGATCAGTACCTAGTCTCCCCACTACAGAAAACAGTACATAATGGGGCGAGTGAGGACTCTGTAACTTCCTGCTATACAAAGGTAACCAAATCCTAACACATCTAAATATCATCAGCTGAACACATGCAAATGCAAGAGGAAAACAGCTGTCTGATCTAAGGCACAGAAAAAGATCTACAAGTGACAGGAAAAAGCACTGTGAACCAATGAGATAAATTCAAAGAGCAAACTCAATGCGCAGATTCAACAGGCAGTAACCAACAGCAGTTAGCCCTCACTCAATCTCCCAGTAGAGTCAGGAATTTGTCAAGGAAACGCATAGCCGCTGGCCTTGCGTAAGCTGAAATATCCAAAATGAGTAACATCTCTGAGGCATTTAACTAAAAGCAGAGCTACTTCTTAGCTAGAACAGTTCAGAACAGAGCCTGCTTTACAAACACACATTGGTATTCTGGCACTACCTTCTGGCACCTTTTTTTCTGTACATTGTCCCTTAGGAAGTGGCAATTTGCACACACTAGAGCTCGTTCTGTGGCAAACCCAAGGATGAGCTGCAGGAGTCAGGAGACCTGGAGGTCTGCTTCATTCCAGGACTCCACAACCAGCCAGTTTCCTCCCTCAGAACTGCCTACCACAGGATTCTGACACTGGAATACATGGCCTCAATGGGCCAGGCAGACAGAACCCTTCTGCAAACGTTAATGAAGGGAAAGTTAAAATCCACCTCCGCCCAGGCCGCCTCACCAAACTACAAATTTGGGCTCTATTGAACGGCCAGAAAGATGGTTCTTCTGAAATCCTGTTTGAAGTGGCACATACCTACGTCCTTCACTTTGACTTCCTTGGTAAGGAGGAGCGGTTCTGGCACATGGGGGGATACAGCCTTCCTCCCGCACGTCCAAAATTTCCACTCAGAGATGGCTTCAGTCTCCTCTTCAGTGGGACAGATCACTTGATACTCTCCTCGCTTCCAAAATAATTCTGAGGAAAGCATTGAAAACATCATTTTAATCGGCATACGAGATCCTAGAAATAACAAACCTTGGCCCATATTTACTATTTTCCTTTGTAGTTTCTTGTTTTCTCCCAGAGTCCCACAATTCTGATCCCTTTAGGATGAATGAGCCCCCACGTCCCTAACAATCTACTCCAGCTGCTGCTTTAATCACGACAATTTCTGCTCCAAGATTAAATGTTGCCAAGTAATGCTCTGTTCCATCTGCGCCTCCAAGTGAAACAGTGATTAAAACCCTCTAATTCTTTAACTCCATTGTTTTATTTCTTTGCTAAGAACGAAAGCTGCAGCACAGATGACGATACTCTGCGCTTACAGCTCCTTTTTCAGTGGTACTGTATATTGCAAATTAGAGCAGAAATCCTTTGACGAAAGCTGCTGTGCTTACGTGCTTCAGAAACTCACTACAAATTACGCTTCAGAAATGACTGAGAATGATCAGTATATAAGCATTAGCTTTGTTTTACAGACTGGGAAAGTGAGAGAAAGAAAAAGACACTGCCAAAGTCCATGCCAGAAATACACTGCAGAGCCCAGCTCTAATTCCCCAAACATTCTTTCATTACGTTACTTTTCCCTTTCTGAACATAAAGCGCTAAAGAAACTTTAACCATTGAGGGGAGAATCAGAAAAACGTGTGTCTAGGTACATTAATCAAGATGCAGTTAAAACCACTACTTAAGGAGTCCTAAGTAAAAAGGCAAAGAAGCCAAAGAAGTGGAACTTACTTGTGCACACTGTGTTTGCATTGTAAGGGTAAGAAATGAAAAGTAGCAAAATTAAAAATATTCATCGGGGTGTAAATTTTTACTTAATTTCCTGGAATGCTGCAAAAAATACAATGAGCAGACATAGCAGAGGAATGCAGACGTGGATACTTCTGCCACCGTCTCCTTACGGCACACATACACGCCCAACAAAACTTATCTCAGATCTGCAAGTTAAATACTTGAGGTGTCAACAGCAATTTCAAGGCACATGAACAATATCTAAGCAGGGAACAAGGCTGTGTTGTGTGGTGTGGTACTTCAAGATGGTGGCTGAAAAAAACTTCTAATGTCAAATTCTTAACTGGTGACTTAGCTCGAGAGGGATATATTGAAAACAGCTGCCAGCAAATATGCAGCAAAGAACCTTAAAACAGGCACTAAGATAGCGTATAACTAGAGCAGTTTCTTGCCTCCTTTCCCAGTTTTGCAACAGAGGTGAAGGATTCCTTTCGCCCCCAAACTGGTAGCACTGACTCTTCTTATTTTATTTAAAACAAAAACAAAAAAACAAAAAAACCCAACAAAGTCGCCCTAAGCAACCTATTTTATTAGAGCATAAAAAGGCTTTTATTATGCAATATGATGCTGCCTTTCCACCCTAAGATTTCTTTTGTCTCTTCTGGAAAAATGTAAGGGGGGGGGAGATGTTTATTTTTTTAATACAAAGATATAACCCAGCTTGAGATTCTGCCTCAAAGATTTTCTCCACAGACAAATGCAATCTGTGCATGCTCGACTCATGTAAACATTGAAGGAAGCAGAGCTGTATGTAACCATCTCTCACACATCGTTCTACCTCACAGCCACACGAGCTCATTCTGCCGATCAGAAGATGGATGGGCACGGTTCACACTGCAAAGATCCACTGGGAATGAATACCACTGGTTTTAACGTGGATGCAAAATTCAGCTCAGAAATCCAGAGGAGGAGGTGGATGGAGATGCAATCTGAAGATCCTCTGGCCAACAAATCCAGCTTCTTTATGACATGCACCATGCTGCCGTTCCACCCAAAGATTCCCTTTGTCTTAACTGTAGGACTGCTAGCACAAAGCCTAATGTTTTTCCAATTCTACCCTATTATTTTTAATTAACAAAGAAAATCTTGTGCAATTAACTTGGGTGGCAGCATTCTTGGAATCTGCTTTCTGAGCAAGTTGGAAACTCATGGCAGAAACCAGTTAGCAGGGCTTCTTTATGTAACGAAACACAAAAATGAACAGTACCATCGTTTCTGAAGCCCATGTGTTATTTATTTGGACACCAAATTCTATTTGTGCTAGGCTGTTCCAGCAATTTCAATTCTCAGTGTGCCAAGCACTGAAATTAGTGAGGTGCACTGGAAAAGTTGTTATGATAGAATTGGAAGGAAATTGATAGGTTCTGTAAATATTCTAACCAGACATCTTTCTGGGTTTAGCCTAAATCTATTAAGATGGACAGGGCTGAATAGTTAACTGCACTTGGTTCATTTCAGACTACCAAATCTCTGCAAAACTACTGGCTTATGCACTTCATGATACATTCTTCATAACCACAAAGCCTATGAAAACTTTGCTTTCCAAGTGGAACATTCAGCTTTCAAACAATTCTACTCTAAGGAGCCACCGTGATGTACAGTTCCCAGGCTGAATAGATTTGGCAGTTTGCTCCTGCACATTATACCTCAGGGATGATAATGGTACCATTTTACCCCAATCCCTATTCCTGAAATTACGCTCGGTCTGTTTCTATCTGCATGTTCCCAAGCTCAGAAGTAGATGAACTAACACAAGAACTACAAAGTGTTGGATGCAGCCATGCTGAGGCCAAGAATGAGCGTAAAGGGGAGCTTAACAGGTGCTACTGAACAAAGAAAAGACCCATTTTTGCAGGGCATTGTGTAAGAGTGTAGTAACCAAAATTTCTGTGTGAAACATCCTGCAGCTGTACACAGGAACGGTGCCAGACCATCATAAGGAAGAGAAATTAATGAAGATTTTTAAAAGATAATGTTGCCAGGCTGTAAGGAACCAAAGCAGCACATTTCTGTACAGCATGCAAATATTTTTCAGCATCATAAAAATAAACAAGCTTAGACAAGTGAGGTACTCACCACTGCTTGATGAGTGGCTATAATGCTATAGCACAATTAACCTGCATGGAGCAATAATAACCTCACAAGTGAAGAGAAGCATCTCTCTAGCCTGTGAAACAAGGAGGAATGCAAGAGTCCCTGTGAGGGCAGCCTGTATGTACTTGCCCAGAGTGACTGCTTAGCCAAGAAGCTAATTAGCTTACACATCAGGTGGGATGGAAACAGGTTCATCACCTCAAAAGCTCTGTAGTACAGTTAAGCACTTTCAATTTTATTACTAAACTTCATGTCAGTCATATACGGACAGCACAACCCAGTGACAGTCAGATTTCAAACTGGAGCAATCAGTAAACGTAGCTTCTTCAGACAGAAAGTTTCAAAGGGGCCCAAAGGTTTTGTTAAGTAATTCTGTGTTTCACAAAACACATACAGGTAATACTAAGCCTAGCTGCCAACAGGTGATGGAATGCTTATCAGTTAGATGAAGTCTTAGGTTGTTTTTTTTTTTGTTTTAGATACAGAGTTATCACCAAACACTGTAATAGAGAAAGGGAACACAAACCAGAGATAGAATGGAAAGAACAGCCTGTGAAGTCCTTGGGCTGAGTCACCCATTGTTTAACAGAAATATGCCCTCACTACACGACCTATGCAAAACTCAGCACGGACTGCCTGATTCTGCAAAATTCACAAGTGCCTGTAAGGCCACTGGAAACATGGCTCTTCTGCACACACACTCCTTTTGAATGGTTAGGAGCACCGGACTCACAAGGGTGAGGTCCAAAAATGATTTAATGAACAGCACAGACTATCACTGCATGATTTCCATTTCACTGCAGCTCTACCTTTGACGGCTGGACTAGGTGATCTCGTAGGCCCTTTCCAACCTTGTGAGTCTATGGTTCTACCTAAAGAGAAGGAAGACAGAGCACATGCTGAGATAGTCTCTAAGAATGAGTGTTCCCAAGGCCAATACCCAAACCCACAAGGCAAGAACACAACAAATGCCACAGTTCTGATAGTGCCTCGGTTCCTCCTCCAAGCCAAAAAAAGCTTTCAGGCTCCAGCCATAAGCACTTCCGCAGCTTTCACTCAAACATCCCATCCCTGCTTGCCTGGATCTGCTGACTGAGTCTCAGGTGATCTAGGAGGGTGGCACCGAGCAGGTGCATGGAGCAGAGCCAGCATTACTCATCTTCATACCAGAGGGACAGAGTCACTGGGCAAACAAGAAAAACTTCCTTCTTTTAACTAAAAACAAGAACAATGTCACCCGGAGGGGTGCAAATAATATACATACCCTTTAAATTAGCTCACCTGGCAATGAAAGCGAGAGGCCACCAGAACACCCATGCACTGGTCCCAGCTTTAATGCCTCTGAGCCCACCTTGGCCCTGCCTTGCCAGAGCCACCACCCGTTCCCCTCCAGTGCTTGTGGGATCAGGCCCTGGCCACAGAACAGCGCAAGGAAGCCTGGCAGGCTTTAAAGAAAAGCAGCAAGTCATTTGGTCTTGGAAAGAAGTCAGAATACCAACAGAGGAAAAGCCCCTCTAAATAACAGCACCATGGAAAAATTCAAAAGGCCTCAGAATTACTGCTGTCTCACTGGAAAGTATAAATTTCTTCACAAAGAGGTACCTATAATCTTAACCGACATAATTTAGGCTTGGCATTAGGAAAAAAGAAAAAAAGAAAGACTCACAGAAGCTGGTATAAATAGGAATGCTCCGTGACTTGAGGCATTTTGATAAGAACATTAAGGAACTTCAGGACACTCAATAAAATTCTGAAAGTGGAACTCATAGAGACACTCAGTCTGAGTACACTGCTCTAACAGAAAAACCAGCCTAGGTCCATTCATCCAGCTGTCTGTACTGGGAATATCTCTAAGTGAATACACCATACCATTCCCTTATTTAAACTGCTACGCAGCGCTACCAGGCATATTGACACCTATGTGCAGACTGCCCTTCAGCAGCACGCACTGCCATTTCTGCATATTTCATGAGACACCAGCTCCAAAAGAGGCTTCATAAAGGCTTCATAAAGGCCAAGATCTCACCTTTTAGATGTCATCTGGATAAAACCATCAAGCTTACACCGCTTTAGTCACACCGGGTCTCATTTCAGAGGTCTGCCTCCCAGTGCACACCGAACAAGGTTCATCTGTTTCAAACTTCACAGATTTCCAGTAATTATCCTTGTCGAATTTAGGATTTGTCATAAACCCAAGCCACGATTTTAATTCAGCATAGAGCTTTGTTTTGTCTTTGTAGAATGCTCTGCTTCTTGCTCCTGCTAGCACTAAGGCAGCGCCCTGCTTCTGTTGTCAGCAGCCCCTGTCCCACAGCTATCCCAAATATGCCCTGCACCATTTTCATTGCATTGTGTGGTTTCTCCATTCCTTCACTGATTTAGTCCAGGCCTCTCCTCAGGGCTCGCAGATAATGGAAACCATGTGAGAGTAAAATGTAATCTTCAAACATGAAAACCAGTTTCGTGTGCATTATCAGAAGTGAGCAAAATGTTGACAGTGCATCATTTGTCCCTACCGATAGGATCAGGCTGCTTTAATTGCTGCAGAGATTAAAAAAAAAAAAGATTACAATCGGCATCTGCATTAAAAATGAAGGCAAAAATCAAACCCAACAGCTTAAGCCCTGAAAACAGGAGGAAAACACTCCTCCAACAGCTGCGGCTCTTTGATGCTACTTTAAGGCTGTTTTTCCTCAGATGCCAGTTGTGACATCTGAAAATTTGTGTCACGAGTTGATACAAATAAAACGTGCAGGCTGAGAAGGGTCTAGAGAAGCAATCAGCACCGCCTAACGCTAGCATGGAATTTTCTGGCTTTTTCAAGCATTACAATTTAAACTATGTTAAGCCCAATTTTAAAAGGAGGAACCTCTTCTCATTTTACAAAGCAGTTCTAGGGAATTCAGTGGGAATAGTCATGGAGCAAGGAAAGCAATCATTTTTCCAAGGGCTGCCTATTTTTCTTTTCTTACCAAAGAAAAACAGCATAGCCTCAGCCCACGTCCCGGCTGCCACTTACTTGACCAAGCTGGCAATGCTGCTCTGGGATGCTGTAGGAAGGGAGCAAGCCCTGCTGCAATGCAGGGACGAGCCAGGATCGTGGAGCAAGTCCATCCTGTGACCTGACTGGATAAAAGACGGACTGCCTTTTTTCTGTTGTTGAAGCAAAACCCAACTGAATATCCAGACCACCACATTTTTAGAAAGCAAAGGTGTTATAAAAGAGGTTTGGGTGTTGCTCTTTTATCATAACCACTTAGGTTTTTCATGCAGGTTTTGTAAAAATCTTTAATTACTTGTAGGATGATTAATTAAGCCTCACTACACTGGGAGGCAGATATTACAAAGCTCATTTCAGCACAGTGTGATTGGCTCAGCCCTGGCCTACACGGATGGTTTTGCTGCCACAACTGTGCCACTCCGAAGTTGTTGGTTTGTTTTTCCATGTAACTATTCCAGCAACCACTCTAAAGCAGAGGCAGCAATGCCAGGAAATAATGGTGTTGAGGTATATTACTCAGCAAAACGACATCCTTGCTAATATAAACTTCATCACTACTAGAAGGGTTTTTCATAATGACTGAAGCAGCAAATATTTTAAGTACGGATTCTGCCTAAACATTAAGGCCGTGGACATCCCAGAATCTGTGCAAGCAGAAGGCAGGGAGCTGTAAATATTCTCTACAGTCAGAAGATGCACTTGCAAAGTATTTCTGGTGGCTGCAGAAACAGGGATTTGGAGCTATTTCCCTAGTGAAAGGCACACACACATTCCAGTTGCAGTGGGGCAGCATTAGGAGCTAACAGCACACCGTGGATGCCAAGATTTTTAGTTTATTTTTTAAGAAGGATCCAAGTGCTTCATTCCCAGTCCTAATCCAGCAACAGGAAAGGGCAGGTATCTTCATGTACCTTTGGAGTGCTTTTCCTCCTACTCTCCAAGGTCTCCTTGACTTACCCAAGGGTGGAGAGGACTATGTAACTGCTCCCAGTCTCCTAAATCTTTATTATTCTGTAATAAAAAAGAGTTTCAAAGACATTTTTACCTGATGCAAATGATGCACAGCAACAAGAAGCATTCAGTTGTGACTACTCCAGTGACCTACAGGTGACCGATTCCTTGGGCAGTGCCACAGGCTATCTGACATTGCTTTCATGTTCTGTGTCATCTCCAAAAATATCAAAGATGTTTCAGTTTCGGTACTTAAAATAAAGAAATAAATAAGTAAAAACTGTCAAGCCAGGGGAAGCTTTCTCACTCTGTTCTCTCCAGCCCACAACAGGACAGGCCAGCCCTAGTATGAAGCAGCACCATTTGCTCCAGCTGGCCACAGAACTGCCCAGATTAGCAGATGAAGAGAAGCCCACCAAACCCTGAAGTGAAAGGAGTCACTGAAATGTGCAATTACTTTCCCTGAGAGTCACAAAGAGTAATCCTAAAAGGTTAACTAATCTACTTAAAAATAAGCTGCATAGAGACATAAAGCATTTTAAAGCAAATGAGAATTACTGCCAAGCAACACTAACATAGAGAGGATACTACAAAATCTAATTAATCAAAAGCTCCAATTGGCTTCTATCATAGGCATTCACATAAGAGAACTGCTCAGCAATATCTTAGCCTACAATCAGATGTTACGAGCATTATATTGATACAAATAACAGCCAGTTTTATTATATCAGTGAGTCCTGTTTCCATCTGCTAAAGTAGTCTTCAAGGAAAATGACCAAAGACCTGCAAAATCTCCCAAAGAGGTTTTCAAATACATGTTTCAAAGAAGAAAAGGGAATTTTATGCTTAGACAACCAACCTCAACAAGTCACTCTATGAGATAACAAGAGTGAAAAAAGCAGTAGGTATGATGGGTGTTGTCTGCCCATTCCAGAGAACCAAGAATGCAGGTGGTGTGTCAGTAAAACATGGGAAGATTCAGCTCTTTGAAGAAGAGCACTTGGTTTTTCAGTGCCAGCAGTAGAGCAGCTGCTCACAACCAACCATGACAATTGGCAACCACAACCTGTCATCCTGGAGTGTTACCTATGCCTTCAGCATAGGTTCTTCCTTTGCTTAAGCTATGCGCTCACATTGCCACTACTCAACTACAAGATTTTGAAGACCTGAGAAATATGCTTCCATGGGTCTTTTCATTTCGTTCTTTGTTTTCTGCTTTGTGCAGAACCTTTTCTTTCCATTCACCTATTCCTATTTGCTCACCAATTCAACACTGATGAACCTATCTCTCACTTAAATCAGGTGCCTGGTTTGCCCAGAGTGGCCATTTACATACAGATTCACACAGGCAAGTTTCAAATATATCATTACTTAAAAATTAAATTGGAGTATCTAGGTACATGCAAATTACAGCACTACTGAAAAACTCTTTTCACCTACAGGCGTAGTAAGCAAGACAAATACTATGCTGCATACTTGAAAATGACTTGCTCCTAGGGCCTCCTTCACACTATTCCTTCACACAAAGTTGCCGAGATGTTTTTCCTGAGGATTACATCTCAAAAACTACTCTGGAGAGCCAAATAACATGCAAGACCTGGATATCTGCTGACTTGAGAGTTTTCCTACCCAGCAGTACAATATTTTCACATGGATACAACTTCCGGGTCAGATCTCCTTACAACACAAAGTAAATGCTTACGCAGAAGCAGGAGATACGACCACGGCACAGAGGCTGCGGTGCGACTCTTCCCGAAGCCAGTGCTGTGTTCCAGAGCTGGTTGGGTACGTGCTCCCTCCTGTCTAACAGGTTAACAACTGCAAAGCTCCTGCAGCCAGTCTGGACTCACAGGGCAGCTGCGTGTCTGTTCTTTCAGAAAGACTATGACTTAGAGCCTACGACATGAAGATGACATATATGGGGTACACGTGGAGAGAAGATCATACATACGAGGTAGGCAGAAGTCTGATCGAAAAAGCAACATGTCAGAAAGCAAGAGAAGCAAAGAATCCCAGTAAGCAGAAAACAAGCTCACAGAAATTGCTTGTGGCCCAGATTCAGCACAATGGACTAAATCATTCTGACAAATCCTCTACTGCTTCCTGTAACTTTACAGCCCCAGCAATGGGCAATTTGGAACACTTCTCTGAAAAACCAAGAGATCCAAGTTCTCCCTTGTTTTTCAGGGGAAAGAAGAGGAGAAAGAGAGCCTTCAGCCTCTTTGCCAATCACCAAGAATGGCCGTTCTCACACTATTCTAAACTTCTGGTCTCCATGGAAGGGGGATACCTACGAGCAAACATTGGCAAGTAAGGACATTCCACTCCCGCTATATTGTCCACAATAGCAAGGAAAGAAATCTGCAATGCTGTTAGGAAGTTTCTGTTAGGAAACCTTTCAGAAAGCTTCTTCACAAGTGTCTGAAAATACCCTGCAGTTTGGGAACGCGCAACAAAAGTTGGATGGGGGAAAACAGGCATCTTACTTTATTCTGAAAGCATTTACACTTCACCCCATTGTGGGAACATCTAATAATCCAAGAATTTTTTGCCAAGAACAAGGTCAGAGTTTTCTAATTCAGAACAGAACCTAAAACACACCCTATTCTGCCCTGCACACAAAATCTCATACTTCACAGGTGTCTGGAGCCAGGTTTCAGTTAGTTTAATACAAAACTTTAACACGTAAGAACTTTCTTACACTGGGCTTCGTCCTTCCATCAGGTTACAGTTCTGCAGCTCTTTAAGAGCTGTCAGTATGAATGAAGCAAGAACTGCAATCCGGAGCTGCGCCCCAGGAGAGGTATGAACAGACAGACCTATTCACAGCTACAAGTATTTTACATTAACATACACTTGGACTGTTGATAATTCTGGAATTAAAGACTTATTTCTGTATATACATTGATATGGCAACAACCAAAACCTATGCCAGATTTTGTTCTATGTTAATAAAAGAAAGCCTTTAACGAGCTGAAATTTTACTTCATTATAGTGACAGCAAGCCAGAGCCAGGGGCCAAGACATCATGTGCTGGATGCTGTACAGAGTTAAATAGTGCATGTTTTTCCAACAACAACAAAAAAACCCACACGCACAAAAAACCAGCAAATCCAAACAACCCACATCACACTCAACTGGAAGTTTTAAAAAAGAAAAAAGAAAAAAGAAAAAAGAAAGATAAAAGAGGGAGAAAGGTTTATGTTTGGAGAGCGTAAGGACTGCAAATTCTCAGTTTCATTGTCGTGGTTCAGAAAACACACAGTAAGGCAATGCAACCTCACTTCTAAATAAACCAAAAGAGCAGTCGGTCTGCTGGTGGACAGGGGAAAGAGAACAAGAGGACTATTAAGTTATCTACACTTCTGAGATTCTTTACTACAAAGTGAATGGCTTATGCTAATCAGGATGCATCTGAAATATATCGTCGGAGCCTTCTTGTACAAATATAGCTCTTATTTATCCAGAAAGATCCCCACCAGCTGGCAATGTTTGCATACAATGTTAAACCCAACTTCAAGAGCTCGTGCATTATGAGTCATTTCACATTTAAAAACATTAGTTCTCTTAGCCGTTACTGAAGATGGAGTATCCCAAGAGAAGAATTTCTGTGGAATTCCACAATGCACTACGCTTCCGTCCTACTTCCTCCAGCACAAAGAAGTTGCACGTTTTTGTTAGCTCTTTTTTCCCCTACCGGGGCTTTGCCTACAGAATACCTTTGGAGAAGGAACAAAAGGATTTGCACCAATCCCTTCTATATGAATCAAATATTTACGCTATACCCTCTTCAAGCACTTTCATCTAGTAACCTGTGGAATGTGATCTCCTGACCTTAACACTCAAGCACATCTAAATCAGCTGCCCTTTCAGCTGCATTACAGACTGGGGGGAATTTTTATACATTTGTATTACAGGCATATGAAAACCTTGTGGTGCATCTGTGGCACCCTGCAGTGCAAAGCGGGCCATGCATTAGTCCAGAGTCACTCAAATATGCTTTGCAAAAGTGCAATCCTCTGACTCCTCAGAGTTTATGGCACAATCTGATGTTGTGCAGGTAGAATAATGACCATGCTATCAGTACATTAACCAGCCATCACAACTCAAAGATGCTTCGTGCAAATAACACCAAAATTATGAGGTCTCGGCACTGCCAAAGGAATCCACAGCCACACATCCCACCGAATGGCCCCTGCTGCCTGTTCGTAGTGCAGTAACAGCAAGTTCAGGGAGACCAGGCTCCTCCTTCTCTCATGGAAATCCTTTCCTTTTCTCACATACAGCAAAAACAAATCATTTTGCGTTGTGTTTGAGGTTTCCATTAAAGTTTTAAGGATAGAGGTTATGCTGCAACTAAGTCTGGGAGGAAAAGAGGGAGACCAAGCCCTCTCGACGAACCCCCAACCCTGACTTCTACCATAGGACTAATTTTTCCAGGGCTAGCCATGAACCAACCCACTACTAGGGGAAGCAGTCAATGAGAGAGCCCTGGTCCAAATCTAACCCAAAGATTTAAAAGGGTTGTGGGCTCAGTGGTAAGGTTCATTTTTTTCTATTAGTCCTTAACAACCGTCGTGGTGTTGCCACCACTCATGCAGCTGCAGCAAGCATAAGCTTGAGAAAATAGTTCTCTTGACCCCACTGTGGATTGGTAGAGCCCTGGTCAGCAGAAGAAGTCACAGGTGGCAGCTAAAACCTGTGTCCTGTCCTCTGATGGAGCCAGGTTGGACACCCACCCCAGGGAGGCTCTTACACCTCAGCTCTGAGGGTCCATCAGCTTCTGCCCTCCCTCCCAGGGCAAAACACACACCTTTTCCACTCTCTTTTCCCACCTAAGTTCCCAAAGAGGAGAGGAACAGGAAAAAAAAAAAGAAAAAAAGAAAAAAAGAGGAACAGGGAGCAGAGCAGAGCGATATTTAGCATTTCCTGTATCATCGACAGGAACAACCCACGCAGTGGGGAAGAGCATGATGTCAAGGCTGGTTTCACTATATAAACAGCCAGATCCTCCCGCCGGGGGATGCTGCATGCTTCCATGGGGAACAATACAACCCTCCCTGCAAAGGAGGAGTCCGACTATGAGCCATGTGAATTCCGCAGGTTCTTCCCTTGCACAAAAGCCCGTCAGCAATGAAACTCTGGCCCAGGGGAAGTGGGGACAGAGACAGAGCTGGGGGAGAATGAAGGATCAGAAACTCACAGCGGTATTTCCACTTGTAAAACAGCACACATCCAGCTCTTGGCCCCTAGAGAAAGGAATATGCTCCAAAACATGTTTCCCTGCACAGACTGGGCCTCCTTCCAGTTATTATGTGCACATGTCCCTGCTGCGTTTTCAGCCTTACTTGAAAAACACAAAAAACAAAGAAAATATCTTCATGTTCACTCTGTACAGTGCCAAGCTCGTTACCAGCCATGTCCAATAGGCTGATAAGATGTGGATGCACCTTAATTACAGGCTCAACACTTCCACACCTTGTGGCACAAGGAATAAGACACTTAATGGAAAACAAACTCCAGCACGGAATGAGAAATCCCAGCTGATGGCAGCAGCCCTACTCACATACATGCATACATCAGTGCACGTACATGATTCTCTGCAGAGCACCACAAGCAACGACAGCCTGGACACGTGGATTACAACAAGCACAACAGTGACTGCTTTCTGAAAAGAGCACCACAAGAAACGTGGCTGAGACAGACGCACTTCAGCGCCTTCCAACAGATTTTGCTTCATCCGATTGCACACAAGCACACAACTATTAATTGTAATTAATATTTAGTGACAGCGGTGAAACTGTAAGTGTATTTTTTGTGTCCAGTTGCAAGATGAAGCGCAGTCTTTGCAGGAGAGAAATGATTGCCAAAAGCCCACAGAGCCAGTCTGTCTCCTAGCTCTGGCTACAAGAATGAAAGCTGAGTCCTGTGCCATGAGCGCGTCTCTTACCTACTGATCTGCTGAAAACAAAAGGATTTTCTTCTTTTCAGAAACCGGACACTTGGAGCTCGCCGGGGTGGCCACACAAAGCTGCCCTGCTGCCAAGAGTATTCTTTTCCTCGGGTTTTTGTTGTTGTTTGGTTTTTTACCCCAGAGAGTAAAGGGCAGAGCAGTGGATTCAGCAGGGGCAAAGGGTGGAATTCGAGACCCAACGGGTGAGCTGCAGGGCTCTCTCCAAACGATGTTGGCTTCAAGGCGCTTTTGCTTCCAAATCCTTCTTCATCCTCAGTGTCAATAAAACCGGAGGGGGAAGCAAACTATTTTAGCGGCACAAATATACCGGGCTCCGCAGGGGCTGGGACGTGATGGGAGGCGGATCCGCAGCTCGACTTTTCTTTTTATTGGAAACGAACGCGCTCACGGTCCGGCGGACAGCGCACCGACGCGGCCAGTCGGGCCGTGCGCGCAGCCCTCGGCGCCTCGAGAACTGCGGAACGAGCGAGCAGGACAGCCCCGCGACCCGGGCTGCGCTGTCAGCGGGGAGCGGGGGCCCGCAGCATCGCGGCCGGGGCAGACAGCGGGGCAGACAGCCGGGCTCCCGCCGCTCCGCGCCTCGTCCCCGCGGTTACCTGAGCCGGCAGAGCGCGGCGGGGCAGGGCGGGGCAGGGCAGGGGCGTCCCGCGGTGCTCGCATGCAGCTCCGCTCCGTCCCTCTCCCGCCTCTCTGTGCGCGGAGCGCCCCGCGGGCGGCACTCCGGCAGGGCGGGCAGGAAACACGGCCCGCCCCCGGCCCGCCCCGCCCGGCCCAGCGCTCTGTTGTTCGGATGCCGGAGATAGTGGAAAGTGCGGCCAGCATACGTGGCTAACCGCGCAGAGGCGGGATATTAAAGGAGTCCCCCCCTGTATCGCGTTCCGATGAAAACGAAAACATCTATTGCTTATTGCTTTGAGGCTCTGTCGGCGCATCCCAGCCCCCTGCCAGCCCCACACGGCCAAACCTGAGGGCAGGTGTGAGCCCTCGCCATTTTCCTCCATAGGAGTAACCACACAGAGGTGGTTTTCACTGAAGGCTTCAGCTCCTGGAGAATTTCAGCTTAGAACATAGCGCGGCTTTACACACACATGACCCGGCTTCCCTTGTGCTCATCTCCCCGCGAAGGGATAAAAGCGCCCCAAGCGGCTGCCAGGCTGGGTGCAGTGCCCCTGCTTAGGAGGACCTGATGCCATAGGGCAGCACCGTTCTCAGGACGCCAACTGCTGCTGCTGCGTGCCAAAGCCCTGGTTTTGAAATGGGCTGAGCACCTTTACCATCTCTGAGACTGATGCTGTAAACATGGGCAAATCCTCAGCCTTAAACAAGACTCAGATAACAAACTGGGCCTTCAACACAGATGTGTTTGTGTACAAGCCATGGTACCCTGCCTTCCTTGCCGTGCAGCACAGCCAGACCATCCTGGTGAGGTCACCGCCGACTGCAGGCACAGGAGGACAGGCACGGCCTGGCAGCTCCCAGCCCAGCTCCTTCTGCTGCCACACAGCTTCAGAAAGGAGCCAAAGGGGGATGCGAAGCAGACACAGCGCACTCACAGCAGGCCAGGTACATTAAGGCCTGACTGCAAATACGGGACCCGTTAAGCAATGCCTGCACAGTAAGGCTTGGTCTATCAATCTCATCCATTTCCAAAGGACTCTGTGTGCCAAAAGTGTCCACACGTCAAATCCCTGTGCCGTAAAACTTGGCCCGCTGACTTGAATTCATCCAGGCTCTTCGTGCGAGAAGAGATAACCTGGTCCAGCCAGCGACCCTTCAGCTGTGCAAAGGAAATGCCTCCTTTCCAACATTCACAACTCTTACCGTTCAAAAGAAGAAACTGGAAAAAAGTTCAGGAAGTCAAACTTCAGAAATCCCAAATGCGGCCAATATATAAACATTGATTCTTTTCCCCTGTAATTGATTCCCATGCACTGGGACGCTTTGGTGGAATAAATGCAGAAACACACGTAAACAACTCATTAACATCACACGACCCTACAGCTTGCAAAAAGAAAAAGAAAGAAAGAAGAAAAAAGGACAGAACAAGTTAATGAAGCACATATTTGCTAGATGCTGTGGGGGGGATTTGTAAGGCTATTACACAGCTACAGTCAATTAAGGAGTTATAAACTAGGCTTCAATCACACATCCTGCCTCCCTCCCACACGCCACAAGAAAATAGAGTGGGGAGTAAAGAGAGAAGGTAGAGTCATTGGGAGATGAAAATATTGCTTCATTCAGACACTGAAGAGCAGCTAGCCTTGCCCGAGGCACGTTAACCTCAAGTCATCCGCTTCTGTTTATTCTACAGAGCACTGGCTGCTCGTGCTTAACCCACACAATTGGAGATAACAGCTTTATCGGAGCTGGAAAAGAACAAAGATGCACAAAATGCAGATTCTCTCCCTAACAATCCTGTCCCCCTGCAGCTCCCTCTGCCAGGATCCTGGCGCACACGGGCTGGTGGAACGGCTGCCACTGGAGGAAGCCAGCAGTTTCCACACACATCACGCCACAATGTGGGAATTCAGGAAACGACACGAGAAAGGGGTTCCTAATAACTGTTCCAGAGCACTCAGGCCAATTTATGCAATCACACAGAGGTCACAGTCAATGTGTTAAAAGGCACGAAAGAGAAGCGTCACAACGGCAGCTATTTCAAAGTAGGAAAATCAATCTGGAGCTCACAAAGCTCTTGGATGACCTGGAATTGCTCCACCTACCATTTTTTAAGAGGTTGTCCTTTGCATTCTTTAGAATTCCTCCATCTTAAAGTTCCTCCCTCCAGGAATCTCTGCCGCTCTGCGTCCTTTGTCCACAGCAGCTGGAGCTCAGGAAGCTGCTGACATTATCCCTCGTGTACAGACAGGAATCGCCACCCGATTCCGCATCCATTCAGCACAGCGAGAGGGGCACAAATTAACTTCTGTTCATCCCTGGTCCTGCACCAATTTAACAGTGCTTTTCTTCTGGCACGTAAAAAATAAACTCTTAAAAACACTGAGAAGTGCCGGGAGCTGCTGGGACCAGACAGGGCATTCCTTCCACCACCAAAGCTAGAAATTATTTGTCTGGTCTGTAAATGTAGTGCTGAGTGAAACGATGGCCCTACATTAAATTCATGCTTGCATTAGACACAAAGCCTGTTCTCATTCACCATCAGGTGGCAACAACAGATAAGCATCCACCACCACCACCAGAAATGACCATCCTAAGAAAACACGGAATTGCCAGAAAAACTCTACCTTTCAAAACACAAGAGCAGGAAGAATTACTGTGTGCTCCTCTGAGCAGCCCTCTAAGCTCTTAGTTACAGAATCACAGAACGGCGGAGGCAGGAAGACACCTCTGGAGTTCACCCATCCCAACCCCCTGCTCAAGAAGGATCCCCTGGAGCACATAGCCCAGGGCTGTGACCGAGTGGCTTCTGACGAACTTCATTTTGGAAGCAGGTGTGTAACTGGAAGAATGCTGAACAACTGCCAGCTGCATCAGAAATAAATGCACTGTTTTGGCTTTGCTCTACGTGCATCCGCAGCCTAGTCCTCTACACTGTATCAGTTTGGCAAAATAAGGGCCTCAATGTCAGACTGGACGAAGAGATTTCTTCACATGATGCTTATTTTCCTGCAGTAGGGCCTGGAAGGTTTTAATGTCTATCACACGGTAAGATCCTTGATATATGAAAGCTGATCATCTCCCTTGTCTCTTAAGGCTTTTTTATTATTATTATTTTCTAAAGAGATCTCTCCTTAGATTCTGAATAAATGAATTAAGAGATTCCCTAAACTTCCAAAGGATTTGGATCATGCATGACATGCATGAATAAGGCAAAGAGGCCCTGCACTTCTACACAGTCTTCGCTCTCGATGACTAAAGAATGTATGAAGTCACATGAGAGATGTACAGCAGGTTCTGCACAAAAACACTTAATAATCCTGATATGACCACAACAATTATGAGGGGAAAAACAGGCCTGATTTAACACCAAATATCCTACCCATTTTTGTCTCCAGGACTAATGATGGTGCCAATAACCCCCCACAGAAACAAGGGAGGGAGACAGTGTCCCTTTCTGATTTCAAGTTTTGCAACTCATTTTTGATAATGCCATCAGAATCAGACTGAGACATGGGAGAGGCCCAACTAATTTGGTTAGAAGAAATCTCTCATTGCCTTGGGAGGTCCTAAAATTGGTCTGAGCAATATGATGAGCGCCGCACAGATGCTAGAGCTCTGCTGTCTGCAAGAGCGGGGCCACCTCCTTCCACTAGGCAGAAGCTGTGCTGAATAGTAAACAGATCGCTTTGAACATGAAATAAAGAGGAGGAATGAAAGGAGAGAGAATGCTATGTATAAAAAAGGGCAAATGCTTTGGAGCAAAACATAAAATTCTGTTAAATAATTGCTTCAAAAAGTGGCAATTACAGTTTTTCAGTGTATAATGCTCTGCTGAAAGCAGTCTTTCTCCTTTAGTGAGCTACAGAAAGATTCATAATTAAAGGCAGCAGCAAGATATCAAATAACAGATAGTTCATTAGCATTTTATGTTAAAAAAAAACTAAAAATAGTATTGCAGAAAATCTGATTTGATTTTACAGTTTCAGATGCTTCTGTAGGATTCTGGAAGAGCACCAGCACTCTCTGCTGGTCATCTTTGTTCAGTAGTTAACTGCAGGAGAAATGAGGCAAGAAAATGCACTGGTTTTTTTTAAACGTGAAATGCCATTTTTGCTGTAAGAGGATGATTAATTAGATCCCTACCAACTGAGCAAACAGCAACTAAGAGCTAGTTATGTTTCTGGAAACAATACAGTTATTACTAAGAAGCGTACTTACTACGGTCAATCATCATTTGCTGGAATAAATTTTACTGTTGCAAATAAACATCTGATGTTTAATGCTTTGCAGAAAGCACTTCTGCTGAGCTGCAGCAGAAAGACAAGCTGGCGTGAGAAGTTCCCATGATGCCAGATCCCTTCCTTGGCTCCCTCCTGACTTTCCATCAATTTTAGAGCTATGCCAAGAAAAGCAGCTCTTGTTAAAGAAGTCCTAGCACAACACCGGCATCTTCCCCTGAAGCTACCGTGCTTCAATCCAGGCAAACCTGCTCTGAGCCCATCCTTGTTACACCCCTCCCCAGGAAGATTTCATTCCCTCTACTCACGCTCACCCACACGTTGCCTGCACCCTGTGGGCTCCCTCACTGCATCCATGCCAGAGACTGCATGGGGCAAACACTTGGGTAGCAAAAAAATAAGAATAAAAGCAAAGCCAAGTACCTAAGTGACAGCTGTCCCAGTTTCCAAACTGCACAGATCAGGCATCACCAAGAAGGGTTAAGACTGGCAAATTGAATCCATGTGCAGCTCATGAAAGTGTGGGAAACAAAAGAGACAATGTGAGTTAAGGACAGAGTATTCATTAGCAAAGGGCTCAAGTTTCTTGGCTTTTGCTGCCCTGCTTCCCAATGGCTATTTTTTTCAAGGTAGCTTTTTGTTCTTCAGTTTTGTGGAAAGACATTTTGCTCAAGCTAACAAACTGAGGCTCAGTACATGTGGAACTGCTTAAAGTAATTTGTCTTTTTAATTCCTGGGGACATGAGAGCAATGTCAGAGATAGTTCTCTGCTGGGCTACAGTGGGTTTTGGGTCAGAGCTTTATATGACATAGCTGATCCAAAGACCCCCCCAGTCATTTATAAATACTCATTTACACTATGGTATTAAGTAGGGAAATCTGATCTGAAGAAAGAGGTCCCAGACACTCAGAGCAGAGTCTGGGGCACAAGCCCATCTACAGCCCACTGAATGATAGGGAAGCACAAGGGGCATCAATGAGTATCCATGGTAGGTCTGCACTTAGGAGACACCCAGAGCAAGCACGCCAACCTTCTGGTGCCAGGGCTTCAGAAGTAGCTCCATATCATGTAGGACATAAATACCATGTTAGGATCTCTTATTGAGGTCCCTACAGATCAGATGAGTATTGAAAATTGAGCCTCAGTTCCATTCTTTGGGTCCCCAACAAAGCTGAATTCAAGTAATCTTTACAGGGGAGTTGATTTGCTGGTGGAGTTCTGGAAAAAATAATCTGAAACAGTAGGCTGGAAATTGAAACTAAGGTTCTGCTTCACTGTATGAGGCAACAGATATCTATCTACCAAGTTCAGCAAGATGTGCTTCATTTTCTTTTGACTATTTTACTTTATGAAGGGAAAAGTATGAAAAAGGGTTCCCAAATTAGAGCAACAGCTGAGAGCCCTAAGAACAAGCACGGTGGAAAATAGGTAAGTTTTAACACAATCGTAATTCAAAGTCAGAAAGAATTGTTCTAACGCATTATTTTCCTGAAAAATCTCAGCTTCAGAAGCGCTTTGCATCCAATGAGAGTCCTAAGGAACTTTGAAAGCATTCATGGATCACTGACATTTGGCAGAGCAGGGCCAGCAGCAGCAGCCAAAAGCCAAGCAGAGCTCTCTAAAACACCGTGTGAGGAACAGAGATTCCTGCCTAAGGGATCAGAGCAAGTTTCCCATCATGCAAAATGGCTAAAGGTTTCAGACCTCAAGTTTTCTACTTGTTAAGGAAGTTAATAATTTGAATATGACAGGACTCAGCAGGAGATCATTGATCTACATTAAATGAGAAGATGCTAAAAGCCCCAAGAACTTGAGTAACTGTAGGAAATTAGCATGCTTTTTTTTTTTTTTTTTTTTTTAATATTAACCATACATGCCAGACTACTCTTAAACATTCTCTTTCCACATTCATATCCACACCTTTACCTTTGTACCATTCGAATTCTGTATTCAGCTCTGTCCCTTGATCATTAATGCAGACTCCTAAGCTTCAGACTTCAAAGAAAAGCACGCGTAAGAGTCACAGGCGCAGGACTGGAACAGTGTCAAAGCCTCCCTGTGCAGGAACCTCCATCTTCTGTTTGACTTCACTGTACAAATACTTCGTCCTATCAAGACTGGGAAATTCAATGATTTAAGTAGGGCTTCCCACAGATTAAGTTAATAAGGGAATCCAACAGTGCCTCATCTCCATCCGCCTTCCAAACACTGGTAAATGAAAGGAAATAGGAATGTCTCCTGGGGTAAGAGAAAGACGTGAGCTCTCTACAAATGTGCAAGGGAAGAAACCAAAGGCTTCTTTGTGTGCATACGTACTTTTTCAGGAATCCTCTCCCCTCGCCTCTCCCATAAGTGGCACCAAGTTTTTCTAAGAACAATATCACATGCAAAGGCAAAGCCTTGTCCATGCAGCATAGTGATTGGCACCCAGGACTACGCTGGTTTAGTTTTCTTCCTATGTCCTTCTAGACTTGCTCTTCCAAGGTTTTCTGTCAGCCATCTGCCCCATACACTGTTTCTAATGTTATACTTTTACATACTTCCTTTGATCCTTCCCCCTTTTTTCTGCTCTCATCCCACCTCCCTGCAGCTCCCAGTGCTTGTGTGCCCCACTGCTTTACTGCTGTGGATGCCCTCTTACCATGTCCAGTATCACCGGCGCTTCCCAGAGCTCCAGCCATCCCCTACTATTCTGAGCTCCATGTATATAAAACAATCACAGTTAACACAAAATATTTGGGTTTTACAAACAAAGAAATTACAGCACAGGTAGATCAAAAATCAGACCTCTCCTAAGCCCGAAGGGGCTCAGTTAATGTAACCTGCCGTCAGCAACCTCTGAGTTCAAAAATTACACCAACATCTCCTGGTTGAGACTAAACCTCTGCACAAGGCAATCCAAAAGGAGTCTGGCCATTTTAGGTTTGTTTGTAACTGCTTCTGTATTCCCAGCACAAGGAAATTACCCAACACCAAACACAGTTGTGGTTTCTTTAGCGGTAAGAAAGCTGACATAGCTCTTCAGATTCTGCCATTTTCACCTACAAGATGGTCTGCTCTCGCTCTGAACTAAGTTGTAGGGTACAACAGTACAGTGCAAGAAGCTGTTATGGATGCACTTCAAATGCCTTATGATGACCCACAAAACATCAAGCTAAAGTAGCACTATTGATGGTAGAATGTATGATGACTTATGGAGAAGGTGAACTAGAAAGTCAAACTCAGAAACTTCTCTGCTAATGATAACATTGCAATTAGGTCATCACTAAACAGTGTGTAACTAGGAATCAGAGCACAAATATTGCCACAGAATAATTAATATGTGACAGCAAGTTCTTGGAATGAGAACAGGGATTTCGCCCACATAGCCCTACCATTGAATTATACAGATAAACAGCAGTCCTGAGATAGTCAGCTTCCAAGGAGGCATGCAGGTAAAACACAGAGATCCAGTTTAGTATGAGCCTGAACTCCCAGACATGAAAGTTCACACCCAACTTTAATGAAAGATAGTGCTCAGAGTGAGTTTTGGGGTCAGAATTCTATTTAGGTCACATATGAACTTGATCCAGGACACAACTTACTTTAACTATCTTCAGGACTCAAGTTTGAGCAGTGTTTCTAATTTCCAGTAATTATTTCTCTTATGCTAAAAAAAACCCCCTACATTTCCACCTCTAATTTTGCTCAGTTCAGACTGCAGGTTATGGTAGCTCCCTAAACACCAGACCTTTATTCAAACCAGAATGCGTTTTGTCACAGACACCCTGACCCTCTCCCTCTCTACAGTCCTGCACAGGCACCTAGCAGTACCTGCTGCTGGGGCACACAGGTCAGGAGGGCAAAGAGCTGCAGGCTAATGGGACGCTGCTCTGATCAGGGAGGTTAGGTTACAAGGCCATGCCTTTGAAGACTGGCTTCTTCAGTGTGGCCCTTTGGTTTACAACTGGGATTTCTTTTAATTAGATTGTATCCCTAATTATTTATGACCTATATTATCTGCAGAAGCTGCCCAGAGCCAAAAGATATCAGCCTTAATGAGGATAATTGGAATAGTTGTTTTTTTTTCCCTCTTTTGTAAAGCACCTTGGGCCTTACTGATTAGAGGTGCTAGGACAGGATTAGATGTTTAATGAAAAACTATTATTAAAACATGGAATGAGGACTGAATTAAAATGGAATTTTCTATTTTCTGTTGCATGAGGGATGAGCAGAGGATCATTTATTAGAGGTGACACAGAAACTTAACCTGAAAATCAAACGGGCATCTTCTTTATGCTCCTTGTGGTGAAGGACTCCAGGCAAGGACACCATGGGCATGAACCTGGGACCAGACGTTGTAAGAAGTGAAAACAGCCCCCCAAGCACCTGTGCCATGGAAACACACCAGGTGTCCTGGCACGTAGGGGTGGTTTCGCTGGGTTCTGACTACCTACAACATCAAGCAAAAGCAACAGCCGCCAGGTTCCTGCGTGACTGCAGATTCAGCCTTCCATCCCTCTGCTCTCCCAAAAAGATATCTTGGAATTGGCGCAGATGGGACTTGTGGCTCTGCTCCCACCATATGGTGAGTCTCACTGAGAATATTTATAGGCCAACTTGAATCAGCCTGCCTATAAAGGCCCAATCTTTTTTACCTGGGGCAGCACATGGATGGTTGAACCCAGACCTCAGGGGGCTGCTGGGGCCTCACTCAGTATGGGGCAGGGGCACAGATACAGAGCTCCCAACACTTCTGGGATCAGTGCTCACTGATTGACATTTTCTTCTCTCAAGAACCAAAGTAGGAGGATTTGGAATCCTTTCTGCTTAATTTGGGGTTCGGGCAGAGGTGGATCAGCAGGAATGGGAGCAGTGGGCCAGGCAGGCACTGGGGCCACAGGGCTCCTGTGTGGGACTACGGGAGCAAAGTGTCCCCTGGCACTACATGGACCCGAAAACTGACATGGGAAGGGCCAGCACAGCTCTGCTCTCCCTTTTACGCCAAACCCCTCTGACCCCAGAGCAGGTACTCACGGCAAACCCTCATAGCCTTCTCCTCTCGAAGCTTTCCCAGGAGTCTTCCTCAGGACTCGCGGGGGCCTCGGGCTGAGCCCCGGCTCTGCCTCCCTCCCCGGGGCACTGGAGAGCCGTGGTAGCCCGCGGGGCCCGAGACGGGGCAGCGCGGCCACAGTGCCCTCAGGCCGAGCGCGGGGCGGCGGGCAGCCCCTGAGGGAGGGCCGCGGCCGTGAGGCGGTAGCAGGCGCGTCACCCCCTCCCTTCCTTCTCCCTCCCAGCGGCCTCTCCACCGGCGGAGCCCCGCGCCGCTCCCCTGCACCTGCCCGAGCCCGGCATCCCGGCGGGCAGGGCGGCCGCGGGCCCCCTCTGAGGCGCGGAAAACCGGCCTCACCGCAGCGGCCCGCGCCTTCCCTCGCTCCCTCCCTTCCCGCTCCTTACCCGGCGGGCGCCTGCCCCGGCGGCCGCCCGCTCATCCATCCTGCCGCTTTCCCCGCCGAGGTGACAAAGCCGGCATGGCAACGGGAGGCGCCGCGCGGCTCTGGGAGGCGCCTTCCCCAGGTTGGGTGGTTAACTTTCACCAGGCGGCTGCGGCGGCGGCGCCCGGCATCCCCCGCTGGGCCGGGCCCTGCAGTGGCTGCCGGGAGGCGTAGTCCGCCCGCCCCTCCTCAGCGCCCCGGGCTGCGGGCACCCGGCCGGGTCGGCGCTGCCTGCCGGGCTCTGTCGGGTGGCGGCGACTCAGCGAACCGAGGGACGGCGGGTCCGCGAGGGATTAAGTGGGGCTGAAAGCTCAGAAGTCCTTCTCAAAACGCCGAGCGAGCCGTTGTTACCGCTGGGAGTGAGGTACGCCGAGGAGAGCCCGCAGGGAGAACAAAAGGACCCAGAGCTCACCCTTACCTCCAGGTGAGTGGGGTGCCTGCGCTCACAACGTGGCTGCTGCCCACTGGAGGCCCCTCACAGAATCACAGAACTGCAGGGGTCGGAAGGGAC
This sequence comes from Excalfactoria chinensis, assembly GCF_039878825.1. Classification (NCBI taxonomy): domain Eukaryota; kingdom Metazoa; phylum Chordata; class Aves; order Galliformes; family Phasianidae; genus Excalfactoria; species Excalfactoria chinensis. The sequence goes on from NC_092828.1 coordinate 73,351,828, forward strand.
CTCGGGGTACCATGGAGTCCAACCCCCTGGCTAGAGCAGGTTCCCTGCAGCGGGTCACACAGGAGTGCGCTCCCATCTACTTGACTCCCACACTTGAGATCCCCTCTCAGCCTTCTCTTATCCAGGCTGAACAGCCCCAGGTCTCTCAGTCTCTCCTTGTACAGAAGATGCTCCAGGCCCTTCATCTTTGTGGCTTTCTGCTGGACTCTCTCTAGATGTTCTTTGCTTTTTATGAACAGAGGAGCCCAGAACTGGACACAGTGCTTCAGATGTGGCCTTACCAGGGCAGGGCAGGGCAGGGGGGGAGGGATCACCTCCCTCATCCTGCTGGCCATGCTCTTTTTAATGCACCCAGGATACCACAGTTGGCCTTCTTGGCCACCAGGGCACACTGCTGGCTCATGGCCACACCGTTATCTACCTACCACTAATACTGCCCACTAACCACGTCCCTCGCTAACACATCTACATGTTTCTTGAACACTTTTGGGGACAGTGACTCAACCACCTCCCCGGGCAGCCTGTTCCAATGCATCACAATATCCAACCTGAAGCTCCCTTGCCATAACCTCATGTGCTATTGCCATTACCTGGGAGAAGAGGCCAACCTCCACCTCACCACACCTCCTTTTGGGTCATTCTAGAAGGTGATGAGGTGTCTTCTCCAGATAGAATAATCCCAGTTCCCTCAACCAGTCCCCATAAGATTTACACTCCAGAGACTGAGGCCTCTATTGTAGCGTAAAGCCCAAAACCGAGCACATTACTCAAGGGAGGGCTGAATACAGGACAACTGCCTTCCTGGTTCTGCTGAATACACTGCCTCTGGTATGAGCCAGGTACACAAGCAAAAATAACCTAGAGAGAGCAGTGTGATTCAGGGGGATGAAAAACAGAGTAATGGAAGCACTTCTGGATACCTCAGAAATATTTTACCTCTGCAACAGATAGTTACTAAAAAATGTTATGGGTAAAGGTTAAACATCTGGCAATTGTTGTTAATCAGCTGCTGGTCATCAAGCGTCCAGCTCCTGTACAGTACAGTCTCATGCAAGGACATCTCATCTCCTTTGCTTTAATATCTGAAAAACTAAGCCTGTCTAGTTTTGCTGTTGGTTTGTTCTCAGCACACAGAGCTGAGAGTGGCAATAATTAGAATAAGACATGGAAACAAACAAAACATTCTAAGACATACAGAGCACGAATCCAAAAGTCAGGTGCAAAACTATTTTTGAGTGCAGACATCTGTGTTCATGGTGCATCACAACTCCTTGCTATATTTGATTACAGACAGCTTTGTCTTGTTGCTTTTGATGAAGAGGAGGAAGAAAAAGAGGAGGTAGTGGCCACACACCGACCTTCACTGTAAATACCAAAGGAGATATGGAGGGTAAGTCTTGTTTTTGCTCCATGGGAAGCCAGCAACACAGGATTCCAAGAGCGACGCTAAAACGAGCCTTGCTCTAACAAGGCCTTGTTTGCCAGAGCCAGACAAGAACAGACTGTTATAAAACACGGTGGAACGTTTGTTATTGTAGTAGTAGATTTCCAAAATCCATAGTCTTTTTGTGGCTGACAAGCTCACTCTTTTCTTTGCCTCGTTACTGCAGCTGTCGGAGGTCTGCACCCCTGCCTGGAAAACATGAGCAGCAGCTAGAAAGCAATCCTAGCAAAAATCTGCATCATTCATGCGTAATCAGACAATGCTTGGGAGATTTACAAAGGAGGGAGGGAGGAGAAGACTTACAGTGCTGCAATCATTTACATTATTTCTGGTTGCTTTTCAAGTGTCACTTTTAGGTTTAAAATGTAGCAAGTATAATTTTCATATATAACTTCATAAGCACTTTAACTTCATTGGGTTTTAATTTGCATCCTGCTGTGACCAAGTAGCATTTGGCAAATAGACCGTGTCTGTTTATAACACATACCTCCATTTCGTCTTGGTAGTACTGTATACATTACATGTTTTAACTTAAAAGCATACTCTGTTTTGCAGCTTATTGCTCACCTCAAAGATTCTCTCCACAGCTCATCCCCGCTGCTTTGTTCAGCTCAGCCCACACCTAACACCCAGGGTGGCAGTGTGATAGTACTGCAGGGAAGCCACTGAGTCTAGGAGCAGGCAATCACTGCTTTACACATTTCTGCTCAGTGATCCAGGAGATACACATTTGAAGCACTGCGTTCTTGTAGTTCTTCTGAGTAAAGCTTTGTATGACTGCTGCCTTGATCCAAAACACACTTTCGGGTGATTTATAGCCGATCTGATTTTGGTGTATCACTGGGTTTCATTCAGAGCCACCTTGTGCTCACATTTGTGTCCTGTAGCAGGTGCAGGAGCCAACCCAACAGCCAGGATCAGAATCCCAACTTCATACATCTGCACCACGTTGGTGCTCTTCCACTGACAATGCCTGTAGTTCTGCAACGTGCTTAATATGTAAACAAGCCTGATTATTTAAACTGCTTTGCTCTGCTTGTTTTAGCACTTTTATGATCACATACATCAACAAGAGTATTGCAGTTCTGTTTGTGTACATAAGGGGGAAGGCAAAAAAATCTTGAATTCTTACCTGCCTGTCTTCCAAGGTTCCAGAATATTTAGGTTAGAGACATTAGCTGTCTACTGTGCAGCAAGTTTTCTCTACAAGAACTACATTTGAAGCTTTGACCATATTTTACTACTCCTACTATTTTAAATTTCATCTTCTCTCTTACTTGATGACATGCAAGTTTTAACAGCAGATCTACAGCAGATCTATAATAACTTTACCAACAAAGTTCACATTGATGATGATTGGATGCTTACAGATCCACAGGGTAAAAAAAATAAATGAGAAAGATCTGACTCCTAGTGCTATTTTAATGCAAAAATCTGAAAGAAGGACTACATACCAGCTGTCAGCATTTTAAATATGTTTATTCAGCAGCTATTACAATCAGCCTCCAAAAAACTGGAGTCCCCTTTTGTTTCTGAACCGTGTCAAGTGACAGAAATGCCTGCTAGGAACATTGAAGAAGCTACACAGTGCACTCCTTTCTGAGAAACAGACATGTCTAGGAGGGATTAATCTCTTTGAGAAGGCAAAATATAAATATATACACTCTAAATCCACAACAACAGTTTAAACGCACTACGTTAATTCAAGTGGGATAAGAGTGAACAAATCCAGATCATGTAAACTGCAGCCATAAAATATCTCTGCTGTCTTCTCCAATCCTGTCCAGTTTCTGTTTACATCCTGTGATCTGCCTATCGCAGAGTTGAAATACAGAAGCATAGAAGTGTTGAAGTGTTGAATCTCAGGGGCTGTGCACAGTAACAGGGGTGATACGCCGTTCTCTACACATTGCTCAGGGCATCCACGCCAGGAAGAACCTTACCTGTGAGTAGTTAAAAAATTCCAATAGGGTTAAAAAGAAGTACTTGGCTTTATGCTTACAACTGCAACATTGACACATTTAAAAAACAGAAACAAGCAAAATCCCCCCAAAAAAACACCTCAAACTATAGGTCACACTGTTTCTACATGCACTCCTGCTGATGTTTGTGGCTATCACAACATATGGGTTAAGCTGTTCCACATAGTAAATACATTTTAGGGTTGCAGTGAGCATCCAGAGCATATCTGCAGACAGATTCTTAACAGTGCACAATCATCAGTGTTCAATTAATGATAACAGTGTGATTCTGTCCAAGTTCCTGATAGGGTCAAATCCAAACACTTCCGCAAGATATTCTTCCGCAAGCTTGATGGCAAGTGGATTTTTGATAGGATCTAGGAAGTTGCTGCATACTTCCTTCAATCCCTAGCAGCATGTAGATAGGATTTTGGTGTGCGTAGTGAAAAGTTTATGAATGAATTAAGAGAAATAAACAAGACCTTCTACAAGACTTGAGTCTTTCTTTTACTGTGATTAAAACATCTATGTCCAGATAATTAGATATATCACCGCAATGGGCAAGAGTAAGAAACATGCTTATCTTTGGGTATGGCTCCCCAAATTACTCAAGTGCAATGTTTTCTAAAGCATCTTCTTAGCTTTCTGTTGTTCTTCTTTAATAATGAAGAACATAGGGTGTTTTTTTGGGGGGGCAGGTGGGAGAGGAGGTAAGAAAACTTTTGAATGCTCAAGCTGTACGACAGTACTGAATTGTAACACTGTTCACAGCCCACTAGTTGTTTTAGTAGGGTTTGGGTTTTTTTTTTTTTGTTTTTGTTTTTTAAACCTTCAGAAGCTTCTCTAATTAGCCAGACTTCCGTTACATTTAAAAGATCACACACAAGCCCACATTCTGGGCCAAAACTTAAACAATTTTGTCATTTTGGATAAATCAGTTGCACAGTGCTTCCTTCTAGCCAGCTGCATTCTTTCCCTTTACCACCACTCCCTAGGCAACAGAAACAAAAGCTCTGTCTCACATACAACTGCTGGAAACCAACAGCTGCAATGCAGTTTATTGCAGTTTCTCTTCTACAGAGCAGCTGACATTATTAGATACTTTACACATACTGGGAAACAGGTAATTACCAGAGGAAATGAAAACTCTGGGAACAATGTAACTCGTTGGAAGAACTCTGTAAATCCTCACCATTTTGGATTCTCAATACTCTTGTGCAGCTTTGTTAAGAGATCGCTAGAGGGCTCCCCAAACCAGGGGATTTCCAACAGTGCTCTCAAAATGAAGCTTTAACCAAAATTTGACATGATTCCGATCCCTAACAAACTGAGCATTGCAGACAGTCTGGTTACCACATCTCTGGGAATTACCAACAAAAAGCCTCTCTGAAAGCTGTACTACTTTCTATCCCAGCTTTATTGCTGTGTGGGAGTGGCAGTCTATGCACTTAGCAAGAATGTTCCATTTTCTTTCCTCTTCCTCTAGGGGGACTAAAAAAAAGAGCTAGAAGGATCTTACGTGCAACTCCATTTGTTGAAACAGAAAAGACACTTATTCTGTTCTTGTACCTTCCTGAATATCAACACAAGGCAGAGCACCCAGAACTATCTAATTTGCTCAAGAAAGTCAACACAAAAAAACAGTTACCCTCTAGCAGTTCCAGGCTTGCACCACCTCCAGTGCTGACATGGCTAACTTTATCTTCAGTGTTCCACTTTGCACAGCACGTAGCAGTATCTCCACCACCTGTAGTACAAGAAAAACAATAAATCAGCAAGGCAAGAAATTGAATTTGTTCAGCTTAAGGGACATAGCCTTGCTACAGGCTGATGGTGCTCCCAGATCTTCAGCATTAGTTCATACAACAGTTTTGAAAGTCATGTCTGCAAGCTGAGGTGGGAGATGAAAATATTACTATCCAAGAATGATTTGCTCTTTTTAATGTGGTGCTTAACAGGCACAAACTTACTTGCTGCTTTTACAAAGACAAGAATAAACGCATGCAACTACTTACCAATAATGGTGATGCAGCCCTTTCCAGTTACTTCCACCACTTTGTCCATCAAGGCTTTGGTTCCTTTGGAGAACTTGTCCCATTCAAAGACTCCAACTGGACCATTCCACACGATTTGTTTGGCCCTTCCCACAACTTCAACAAACTTCTTAACACTTTCAGGGCCACAGTCCAAGCCCTACAAGTAAGAGAATTCAGAGATGAGCTTTCTGGCAACCCTCGTCTAGGATCACCAATACCTTATTGATGGGATCCTCAAATATTTTTTCCCACTCCTCTTTCAATTGACACTGACGTTATTAAGACCCTTAGAAGGCCTGATGGTACTGGTTCTGCGCCCTCAAATTTGCTGCTAGTTTAGAAACAGAAGACTAGTCACAAAGCAAGAGTTTCTCCAGGCACTGAATGCTAAGAAATAGAGATTTCCCAGAAGCTGCTTCTGTGGGGTGGAGCTTGGTGTGGTGTTTGTATTCTGAGTACAAATAAGTTATAAAAAACAAAAACAAAACCAAATCAACAATGTCAGATGCATGAAGCCTTGTTTAGAAACTTTTGTCAACTCTAATTATGTTCCAGTCAAATCAAAGGGATTTACACCCCATTCAGATCTGAAAGTTGTAGAGGAATTTTGCTGTTTTAATCCAAATCCCACGAAAGCTACTTTAAGACTTAAAATTGTATCAGGAAAAACCACAGTGTTTTCATTTTATGAAACAAAAATATCTTGTGCAGTTATGCTGCCCTCAGGGACATTTGCAGAGGATCACAATTACTCTTTTAATTCCTATAGTGTTTTTCCTCAACTCAGTGCTCCCTGTTACTTTTTCTTGTCCTTTGTCTATTAAAACCTACCATCCAGCCAGCAGGAATGCCTGAAGCCACTGTGGCTTCCCCAGTCTGTGCATGCTCATCGAATTTGTCTGCAGTGATGAAGTCAACCGGCAAGGTAATCTTCACACCATTTTTCTCTGCCTTGGCCATCAGGTCCTTGACAATTTTGGATCCCTCTTCATCAAACAGAGAGTTGCCAATCTACAAAAAAATTATGTGGGAAAAATAAAAGAAGCATATGTTTAGCTACTGGTCATTATGTATGAGATGAACAGCAGTCAAGCCATACCATCTAGAAAACAATTCTGCAGAGCTGTATTAGAGCACTAAGGCATGCACAGCAAGCCAATTTTTGCAAACAGATCGTCGAGCAATTTCTGGTATTCCTTCTCTCTATAGCATATATTCTCTCTCCCCCTCTCTTATATATGTATGGGTCATCCTTTACTAGAAGTAGACACAGAATTGCTCTTTTCATACCTGCATGTTGTTTAACACTTTGAGAAAGGTGAACGCCATTCCACCACCAATGATCATCTCGTTGACCTTATCTAACATGTTACTGATCAGCTGGATCTTATCCTGCACTTTAGCTCTGGAAAAGAAGAAAAGGAAAGAATGAACAGTGTAGTCACTGCCCCAGACTCCTCAGGCAGACCTTACCGTATCTTTAATTAAGACAAAACAAAGCCTCACCAAGGACTTATTGCATAAAGTATAAAGCAGAATTTTTCAACTGCAATTCAGTAACGGCAATACTGAGATATTGCAAAGTCATTCTAAGAGAATGATTCAACAAACAAGTTACGGGGAGTGGGCAGAAAGAATTTGGCAACTCAGCAAGTCAGTATTAAACAGTATCTGACAAGGACACTCTTTAGCCCTCAATTTTTCTCCTATTTAAATGTAAACTTAGCTTGGCACTTTCTGACTATCCAGCAACACACGGCAAGGATCAGAGCACTGCCACTCACAACTAACATCCCAGCTCTACCACAGGCCAAACTCCTCTAATCAGTTCAGGTCGCATACCCAAACTCACAACACAGATTCAAGCTACTAGGATGAGCTGCTCTGCCCAAAAGCAAATGGCTGCTTTTAGCACAAGATATGAATGATAATGGAATAACAATGCCACAGTCACTTTTTGTGGGAGTGGCAAGAGGCAGTAGTGAATAGACAAATCATTCCTCTTTTATACCACTTTCCATAAAAGTGAGCTTCATAAAGGCCTCAAGAAATTACCCTAGGCAAAACTTTGGCTGGTACTCAAGAGACTTGCATTACAGTCTCAGTTTGGCTCTGCCTTACTTGATGACCTTATATAAAACCCTTTCCTTTTCTTCCTTTAGTTAACTCATCTCTAAAATGATGATAATAACATAGATTTCATTAATAAAATGCTTTCAGACCTAATCGTTAAGAACACATATTGCCTCCACCATCCTAACTGTAACAACTGTGGGGAGCTCTGGAGTCAATCAGCCTCCAGCTAACACTGCCACTTTGTGGGAACTGTATGATAAAGAACTGACAAGACATACAGACCCAAGACAAAAACCTGCAGGATGCATCTCCTTTTGTGCAGCTCCAAGCAAAAGAAACGTGAAAGCAATTTAGATTTTAATTTCTTTCCTTTGTGCACAATGCTGCTTCTAGTGCTGAAATTACATGGTTTTTGTTTTCCAACACCATTCATTTTCATCTCACTTATTAGTACATTTGTCCTCAGTTCATCTTCTGGGTCCAGTTTTGTTATACGTAAGCAGTAAACAATCTACAGCTGAATCACATACCGCTCTAAATCTTGGACAGGTACTAATGAAAAGCAAGCATTGCTCATTGTAATCAAGATCAAGGAAACCTTTAAAATTTGATGCAAGAAGAATTACTGCTCTAAAAGCATGTTTATGGGTACAAAGAGCAGGAATAAGCCACATATTTCATTCATTGAGGAAATGCTACGGTGTCCAAGCTTTGTGTTACTGTTCCAAGTATTTAAATTCATCTGACAAACTGAAACACTCATATCTACCTGCAGACAAGACATTTCGTTATGCTCCTTCAATTCTCTTTGTACACTTGCTGCTGGTTAAGAGCAGAGGCCCCAACAGCTACAGTAGGTCACCAATGCATTACGATAGACAGTGTCAACTTACACAGTGCTGAGCTTGCAGGATGCTTGTACTCTGAACCATGGAGGAAAGGTCACTGACAGTGTTTCAGGGCCATCATGTGTATCAGCTCTTCTGGGTCAACTGTACAGCAAATTGCTGTGAACTGTCCCTTATTTAGGGAACGTAAGCAACCATGAGATATGATGAGCAGACTTAATCATCACAAGGGTGGACACAGTAAGCTAGCCTCCAAATAATCCATAGAGATTTTGGGAATTACCTATACATCTGAACTGTAGGTACAGTTCAAAGGAAAGTACTTGTTTGAACAAAGCCAGAAGAACTCTTCATTTGTTACAGAGGTGCTAAAGAAAAATAAGTAGTTGGCATGTGCTTGAGTCTTACCCTCCAAGAATTGCTAAGAAGGGTCTCTCTGGACTCTCAAGAGCCTTTGCAAAATAATCCAGTTCTTTCTTCATCAGGAAGCCAGCAGCCTTCTGAGGAAGATTAACACCTACCATGGAGCTGTAAAATAAAGATAAGAGAGAGGAAAAGAAAAAATGTTGCATCATTCACCTTTTAGGTTGTTAATTCAAGTCTTAAGAGGCTCAGCTGTCTCATGCTCTCAGAGAAAAAGTTTAAACCTTACATACTATAGACAATCACATCCCCTAAGTACATCAATCAGGAACAAATACAGCAGAACAATAACGGGATAGTCTCAAAAAGTTAAAATTCCATGAGGACAAAATTTGTTTTTCCACAGCAGGCACCATTCCGCAGTTCTGTCTATGGAACAAAAACAGATACACACCTGTGAGCACGGTGGGCAGTTCCAAAAGCGTCATTGACATAAACGTCTCCCAATTTAGAAAGAGAGGCTCTGAAAGCCTCCACTTTTGCAGCATCAGCTTTGATCTGAAAAAGAAAGACAAGTTTGTGCTACTCACGCAAAACCAAGTGAAACTCAGCAGTTTATAAGCAATGGCCTTCTAAACCCAAAGCAAAGAAAGATCAGCTGGAGAAATTCAACTGTTCATCCTGTGGGTGTCTTTATTTTATATGCTCTTCACCAATCCATTAGGAACAACAGAGACGTTTAAACGGTTTAAACTCCATATTAAACTCTAAGAGCTTACTATTAAAGCCTTGAGGACCATTCCCATTTCTAACTGCATCAGTAAAGCAGGCACAGACTGTAACCTTTTGCTCCCTCCAACAGATTCCTACTTAGGTGAGGCAAACACAGGGAACACATAAAAGGTATGCCAGAGAAGTCAATGCTAAGATGAGACAAAACTCATTCACAGCCATTTACTGAACAAAGAAAGTGTGGTCTCTAAGCACTACAGGTAAAACAATGAGCTGAAGGATTCATTTTGCATCATTTATAAGTTAATCCTCAGTGCAATAAGTTAAATTAACTTAGCCTGCACGCTGCAACAGGCCACAGTGACAGCAGCCAACAAAGGAACACTGGAGATGAGCTCAGCATGTAGTAGGCAAGAACAGACACATTTCTGTTAAGGGACTTTTCTCCAGCATCCAGGCACCCTACCAAATCCTAAATGTGATGGCTCAAGTAGTTCAGCTTGGTGCACTCTTTTATTCACACTGCCTAAGCAGCAAACAAGCTAAAGGGACTACACAGATTCTAGAACAATGCTAGAACTGTTTCTTCACTTGTTAAATTGTCTGACTGTACACAAAGAGATGAAACACTCCTGTTAAAGCCAGTAACATCTGTAAGTAGAACGTGAGAGACTGTGAATGAAGGAAACACCACCACTTGATTTGCTTTGGACAGACATTTTCCAAGCACCAGCTGATAACCTACAAACTTGTATCTGGTCAGCCCTTCCCTCCCTATAGGCAGGACATGATAGCTAAGGTGTCATCTGTTAGCAGTACCATCTTACACTGCCCAGCTGCAATGCATGCTTCTGTATGCATATTAGCATACAAAATAAAGGGACTGTTTCTCAAAGCAAATTAAGTTCTTCTCCCATTCTTCTCCCTGCCACTACACCAGCTTTCAGTTGCACATGACTGTGGTAAACTTCAAACTTGCCCAATTTCCTATTTTCATCTGCACAGGCTTACTAAGCTACTCTGGGCTATTTTCTTAAGCTACTGGATTCCTGTATCAGCCTCTAAAGGGCACCACACGGTGTCAGCATTCCCCTCCATGCAATGAATATGAAAGGAGCCAAAACCTGTGTAAAGTCACCAGGGTCAGTATCGCTAAGAAAAGCAGCTGTCTGGAGCAAACATTCTTCCTGACCTTCAAGAAAATGTCAGAGGTACAAGGCAGCCTGGTTCGTGATGGCGACCGTAAGAGCAGGCAGGCTTATAACAGGGCTTGGTAATTTCTATGTTGCAGAACATTCAATCAGCATATTAAATAATTAGCCAAAGAGAAAGTTGCAAGATTCATTGCGGCTGGTATTGTGGGAATGACAACCTCCAACAGACATAGAATTTTGTTTTGGACACCTCCAAGCCTAATAAGCAGCAATGAGAGTTTCCTAGACAGCCCTATTTCATTCCTTTTATGGAGTGCAGCAACCCCAGCAATCGTTTACAGCCTTTCACTAGAGCCGTTTCATCTTGGATATTCAATGCATTTGTCTCAGACTTTTTCACTGCATAGTACAGGTGATGAGACTTGCTGAACAAAGGCTCTCTGGTCCCCTTTTGAGGGTGAATTCATAAACAGCATTTTGAGCGAGCAGTTAATTCATCATCAATCTGCTGCAACCAAGGTCCCAAGACCAGAGAAGGCACACACAGAACCTAGACTTGAAGTTTCACCTTGTTCCCTGAAGCATCCTTCCCTTTCCCTTCTTCTTCTACATGGAATCGGAGGTTCTCTAGCAGGATGACGGAGCCATTTGCAGGATTAGCACAGGCCTTCTCCACCTCAGGACCAACACAATCCTTCAGGAATGAGACCTCCCTGCAAAGACAAGATATACGCTGTCATCCCACCGCTGACTCTCTTTCCAAAAGGAAAGCATCCAGGTCCACTCACAGGGAGGGACTGATGCATGCTGAACTGCTCTGGTACTTCACCTGCCCAGGAGAGCTTTTAGCTCCACAGCTACTGGAGCCAAGGAGAACTTGTCAGGCATGGGAACTCCATCCGGGCGGCCCAAGTGACTCATCAAAACTACTGACTTGGCTCCATGATCCAAGCAGTGCTTGATGGTAGGGACAGCTGCCTTGATTCTGGAATGGCAGAGAAAAACAAATGAAAAAGAATTCAGCTAGAGTTTATCATGCAAGCAGACTTAGTAATCACTTGCACAAGAGCCCTGGAAGTAGTTCTTCAATATGGATATTACTGGGCTCCTGATCTGGTCACTGACACTGAGTCAATAAGAGAAATGACAGGAATGCTGACCAGTTGTGAACAGAACTGTTACCTGCCCACAAATGATGGACAAGCTAGATAAAAAGACATTGTATATCCCTGTTTCTAAGCCCCGTGTCTTCATATGCTCCAGAACAACTACGCAAACCAACAAGTTAACAGAGGGTAAGGAGGGCAGAAGGTCTCCTGGATACTACCATCAAGTACAGCAGTCAGAGCCAAACAGACTGGTGTCTGTAACATGGCCATAATGTTGCAAACATACTTCAGAAATAAAGGTTAGGCTCCATACAGTTATAGTGATATTTTTTATGTGTTCTCTGCAGGATCTACAGTGAGAAGCTCTGTAGTAAGTGTTGTTTGCAAATAGCTGCGGAAGCATTCTGAGTCACTTCAATACTCTGGTACCAGAAGTGACAGTGTGATCATGATACCATTCCGGGTACTGCTAACAGAATGGGCTAAAACGAGAGAGAAAATGGACTCTGGCCCACCATTTTGGGTGGAAACTGGGTCTCACCTTTGATTGTTGGTTATTTTGTGATCCTTCATAGGGACATTGAAGTCAACCCTGAAAAAAACAAACAGAAAATAGATTTCTTTTACAAAGAATAAGGGAACCTGAAGGGAAAGGGGCTGCACTATCATTAAGGTTAGAGGCAGATTTTCAGCTGCTCTGAGCACAAGTTCTCTTATAAAGATCATCAGACATTAGCCATTTATTCTTGTAACAACAGCACAGCTGGAAAACGGGCAGCAGGTTGCATACCATCAATACAACCCAACTCCCGTGCAGAAAATAAAACAGACTGAACGAGTTCCCCCTTGCTTCTCCTTGTAAAAGCCATGCTCAGATCACTGACTGGGAGCTTCCTGTTCTTTGCAGCTCTAATCTCTCTGGAGCCGAGTGCTACAGCTTGTCTCATCCCCGCGGGAAGCCCCTACCAAGATACAGAGGCAACTTTCCCCACACACGCCAGAGGAAAGGCTGAAAGGGGAGGAGTTTCGCCGGCCATTTCTGGTTCGCGTACCTCGTGCCCACGTGGTGAGCAGCAGGAAGCCGGTTGTGTAACAGCCCAGGGCAGAAATTATTCACAGAGCGGCTTCTCTCCTCCCTGACTCACGCAGGGAAAGCGTGGCCTGGGCACGGCCGCTGAGCCGCACCATCTTTTTCTCGCGGGGAGGAAGGGAGTGCCTAACCGACTGCAACGGAGTTACCAGACTGACTCAAACGCTGTGTTACAGTTTATCCTTCGTAATTCCACACCCGTACCAAAAACACCCTTATTTAGTAGTTTCCCTTGAACGTTCTTGCCGCCTGCCCGACACGGAGACATACGGGAAGGACAAAAGCTGCCAGAAAAGCGGGGGGAGATGAGCAGAAATACACTCACTTGGCAGCCCACGGTACAGGGGACTAATCCTACGAAGCGAACAGAAGAGCACCGTTCCGGCGCTATTACTCTGAAGCGGGGTGTAACACAACAGCTCCCGATCCCAGCAGCGCCGACAGCACCGGCGGCACCCGACGAAGCGAGGAGAGGGCAGCAGCCGCCGGGTCCCCTCAACACGGCCCCGCTCCGCAGCGCCGCCCCACGAGAGGCTCCAGCGCGACCCACGCCGCAAAGCGGTGCGTGCAGCGGAGCGCCGGCAGCCGCGGCCTCGCCATCCCCGTTTACTGCACCGGGCGTGGACGGCAGCTAGGGCAGCTCCCCGCCGCCCGGCTGCTCACCTCATGACGACCCGCTTGCCCTTCACATCCACCTTGTCCAGGGTGAGCTTGGTGGACAGAGACATGTTTACCGCCGGTCCTCACTGCTCCCGTCCGCTCCCTCCCGTAGCCGCCCGCGCTCTGCCGCGCTACCCGTCCGATCCTCCGCTACGCCGGCCGTCTCGTCCGCGTCCGCTGCCGATTGGGCCCACGCGGCCCGCGACGTGCTCCTATTGGACGAGCGTCCCGCCCGTCAGCCGTCCGCCCGCCCCCGCCGGAGGCCGCGCTGCGGCGAAGGCCTGGTCACGTCCCGCACGGAGCCGCCGCCGCGTGAGGGCGGCGCGGGGTGAGGAGGGGCGATGAGGTCGTTCGGCGCTTCGTCGCGAACCTCGTCCTGGCGGCACTGCGCTGAAGTGAACATTTCATTGCCAGTCTCATCGAAACGAATGCTTCCAGGTGTTATTTGAGGGCCGGCCCTACGGAAAGGGCCAAAACGTGCCCGCGGGGGGGATCCTTGAGCTGCAGAGCTGCTGTGGTGCGGCATATCCGTCTGCGTGCGGCCGCAGCGCGGCACCCACCCGAGGAGGGAAAAAAAAGAAAAAAGAATTGCATTTACAAGAATCAAAACGTGAAGGTATGCGGTATGAGGGTGTGCAGAGAGCAACACTAATGCATTTCCTCACGTGTGGACTGAAACATCCCATCTACACCAGGGCTGGAGTGGAAGATGAGTGGGAGCCTTGTGATGTGTTGTTCCAAGAAGCCCGGACAGGCCTCAAGGCAGGTCAGAAACACAAGTTCTTTGGCAATCCCTGTGGCATTATCTAGAGCTTTTCAGTCGTAGTCTGGGTTCGAATTAGAATATCACAGAATCACAGAATGACCCGGGTTGGAAGGGACCTCAAGGATCATGAAATCCCGACCCCCCTGCCTGGCAGGGCCACCAAACTTCCACATTTACTAGATCAGGTTGCCCAGGGCCCCATCCAACCTGGCCTCGGATAGGTCAGGTAAGGGTCTGAATAATCACTGCAAAGTAAATCTGGATCCAAGGGTCCCCCATGCGAGTGCAAGTTAGTAAACCTACTCTGAACTAACAGTAGCCAGCAGGGTTCTTGTAAAACAGTGTATCACCAGTAGGTTGGGCAGTCCAGCACTGCTGATGCTCAGGTGGTGTTCACCATGGCCCAAGAACCAAATTGTGAACTGGTCCTTAATGCAGCTTTCCCAGAGTCCAGTTCTGCTTTCCTCAGTATGCACGTTCATTCAGTACTACAAGGCCTTCTTTTGAGAAGCTTGCGTGCCATCTCTTAGCAGTAAAAAAGCATGAAGGAGAAATGTCACAGTGCACGGCATGCACACAGTAACCTGAGCACCCGCAGTAATACAAGATGCAACACGGCTTTATAGCAAAGCTGCTCGAGGAGAGGGGACAGTGAGACACTTGTTAGCCCTCAGTTAGCAGCGGGTGGTTGGGAGTAAAGGACTGCACAAATCACATGGGCTGCATTTGGAAAGAACTGAATAGTAAAAAATACCTCAAAACTATTTCCAGGTGAAAGACAGGAATAGAAATACAGGAATAGTCCATGCGCTTCCAGTGCAGTATCCTACAAGGATAAGAACAATAGAAAACAACCAATAAAATAGGACTTGGTAGGACTGACTCCACTACAAACATATACATGTAATAGGCCAGCACTGTGTAATGTCTCAAATGATGTGAAATGAGGAGCTCAGTGCAGCTATAAGGGTGTGCTGGTTTGAGCATCACTGCAGCCATCGTTTGCAAGGTGGACTCAGGTTTTATGTTCACTTGTTTTTCTCCATTTGTTGGGAAGATGGGAGGGAGAAGAAGGAGGAAATCACCTAAGAACCTATGGGAGGATTAATGTAATTCCAAATGGGATATGGCTGGGAATATGTGCATTACATGGAAACTGAAGGAAGGGGGAGTGTTACAGATGTGTGTTCAAGACTCAGAGCTCGTTTCCACATTTGAGTCACCTTTCTGCCCTTCCTGCCTGTTGTGCAATATCTAGATCACACTGCAAATATTTAAAGACAAAAGCCCACGCAAACAGCTCCAAACCCCTGCCTTTAAAGTGACAGATACAACAAACTCAGGAGGGCAAAGGATAGGTAAATTAAAATCAAAGGGCAAAAGAAGGATTAAAGGAGGTGGTGTGACCAGCTGGGAAGACATTTCTGGGAACATGAAACAGACACAGCCATCATCCACACCATCCTGCCCGCTTTGTTTCACCTGAAGGAATGAGGTCACTGTGGGCTTTCGTACCCGGCCCTTGTATTTAAATGAAATGAATGGAAGGGCCGTGGCTTAGAGGCCAGTTATCTTAGAACTGCTGTCTGTAGTTTAAGTTTATACTTAAAGAAACCAAACCAGATTTTGGCAGAATTCACAAGACAGTAATTCTGTAAGAAAGCTACGAGGGTGTTTTATAACTCTGTGTTCTTTGCCTGATCCTTTTCACTTTGTTTTCCGCTTTGCTTTACTATGTTTTAATACATTTCTTTAATTGGCCTTAAGCTTTGTGATGTAGCGTCTTGCTTTGTTCATTTGTTAATTGCTCACAGACTGCCAAGCACTGAAAGGATCTGCTCCTTGTTGCTGCAGTTTCTCTTACCTCTTTAATGAGGACAGTTGCTTTGAGCACAAACCAAAGTTCACGTAGCTGGGATAGGCAGGCTGTGGAAGCATGGGATAGAACAGAGGTGAAAGAAGGTAGCACTGGTTTCCTTCTTTGCTGCTTTTATCTTGTGGAACTGGGAACATGAGACTGTTGCTCTGGCAGATGAGGCCCCTCTGACGAAGACACAATGATTTGCAGCCTGTTCTCCGTTCCCTGGAGATGCCTATTGAGTTCAGTGGCTCAGCAGACTGTACCTGCTTTAACTCAAGCATTTTACAGCAAGGAATGTTGTTCCGTTTCTCAGAAATCAGCTGATCACAACTCTGAGCACAATCCTGCTCTACACGTCCCCTCTCTTGTCTTGCATTTGGATGCGTATGCACACAGCTCTCAAGCTCTTGATAAGCAATTCATTTTTTGTTATGCCTTTAATGGGACACAAAAGCCTTGAGGAGTTTTCAGTTGTGATCTAGTAGCCACGATATGAATTCATAGCTACTAAAATCATCCAGTCAAGTGAATGGAGAAGAATAACACTGACAGTAGCACAGCTCTGGTATCGGACAGGTGCTGAATTTTGCCTCAGAGCCCGACCTTCAGGGCTCTCAGACTGAGATACCTTCTAAAAACATTACTGGGAAAAAAACAGGGAAGAATGCATTTAGACTAAACTTGGCTATACTAAAAGCTATACTAAAATAGAAGCACTTGGGCAGGGATTAAAAACAAACAAGTGCTGCTCCGAAAGTAATGCCTCCCAATTTATTCTGCTGCCTCACAGTGTCAAGAGGCAGATGTCGGTGGGATGGCAGCAGAGGGGCAACCTTCCCACCAGTATCCCATTATGTTTTGTTGCCATGCAGATGGCAGCAGAGGGGCAGACTGACAATGGTGTGTGGCACGGAAGAGCTGATACTGAATTCCTCCACAGGGGAAAATATGGCACCCATTGACATCTGTCGGCACTTGCTGAAAGGTTACGGAGACCAAATAGTGTGTGTGAGCACAGCAAGGCGGTGGGTGGTGTGTTTCAGCAGTGGTGACACAGAAGACAGCAAAGCAGTGATCCTTCGGGATTTCCCTGAACCCAGACAAACCATCAGCTCTGACCACTGCACCACACCTGAGCTGAAGGCTCCAACTTACAGAGTCAGAGCAGAGAAGTAATTCTGAGCAGCTGCAGAACCTGTGACATCAGCGTGCAAAGTGTTTAAAGGAGATCACAGAACAGGATGAAAGAAGTTGCTGAAGTTCCAGTTTTTATTATACAGTTTATAATCATCACTATAATGACAGAGGCACAGTCGTAAAAGCACAGGAATTATGAAACTGCATTTTTTTTCTCAATATAAAGAAATGTAACAGTGCGAAATTAGCATTCCACAACAGCATTCTTTTTTCCATTCGGGTTTAAAGCATTAGGATGGAGCTTGTTTTAAGCAGCATCTGTCATAAATAAAATCGCTTGCTTTCATCGCATTCTGCCAGCTTCACATTCTTTTTCATTTAGAATTTCAAGTGTCCGCGCTTTTAGAACTTTATTGGTAACATTGGGAGTGATGCTTAAAGCTTTAAGTGTGTGTTTATATATATGTATATATATATATATTTAAATAAAACAGGTTTTATAAATAGTTACAGAAAATAAAACAGACGAGTAATACATAATTCCATTTGTAACTACACTTCCAAGAGAGATCTGAAATCCTGCAATTCAGACAGTCTACAAGAGGAGTGAGGGACTCACATAGTAAACCAGTCACATCTAAGGAAACATGTACCTCCCACGTTATCTCACTTGCACTGTACATTCAAACTGAAAAATATTTTGGTTCTTCACTGTAAAGCACCTTTATAGACACATTAATCACAAGACAAGCTTTCTGCAAGTCAGCATTACACATCAGGAGGGTGGGAAGCAGGACTGGACAGACAAACTGTTCTCAAAGACCTGGACTCTGAATTCCTTCATCAGCAATGCAACGCTCAAATGCACTGTCCTAAATTCAAGTTCAAAAGACATTTACAGACAGGTTTTCTTTTGGAGGAAAAGTGGATTGAGAAGGACTTTCAGGCTCAGTCCTGAGCAGTGCTGTTAGCGAAAGGCATCGCTTCATGTCAGCTTCTTTCAGAAGTTTGGTTTCTACCCAGACCTTCTCCAAAAATACATTTTGAATGAATGGAACAAATTCCTTGTGCTGCTTTATCTACCGAGCAGGAATGTGGCCCTATGGAACTACTGTATTCCTTCACTAAGAGTGTGATGCCTGTCACTTACAGACCACATGCATCACAGCAGGGGTTGGAGCAGCATCTGCAGCAGCAAAACTCACCTGAAAGAACATCAGGATCTGCCTCGTGTCTTCTTAGTGTGATTTAGATGACCAGTTACTAGCCAAACTCAGACAATAACATGCAAAACATTTCTTGTTTCAGCTGCAAAATCTTGCTGAGAACAACACTGAGAATGAACACGGATTAACAAGGCAACTGAAATCTTTGGAAACAGTTTACACAGCCTTAAAGCACAAAAAGCTGCTCGAGAGCATTCTGCTGGCTGTTAGGTAAGTATCCACTTTGCAAGAAATAGCTTTGTTGCTGAGAACTGAGGAAAACATCTCATGGAATGGCTTTGCAGTTGTGCACCTCAGAATCTCTTAACACATATACATACAACCTAATGGAAGAGAAGACCTCATGTAGAGATACTAAGAGCCTAATTCTGAAACAGAAATGTTTCTGAGATGAGAGGCAGCAATAAATGTTGCTCTCCTCACCACAATACAACAGCTATACTTGCTAACAAGCATAACCCACAGCGCGGTTCTGTTGTTTCTACACACTGGTATTTTCCTGGTAGTTAAAAAAAAAATGAAAGTCAGAACTGCTTTTGAGTTCTTATGGGCACAATCTACACATTCACATCAGGCTAAGTTAAAAATTAGAGCATTACAGAGATCCCGGTCCTATTCTGAACTGGATATTACAACTCCTAGCGGCACCATTTGGAATTACATGTTTACACCATCAATTGTATCTTATGATTTAACTCAACAGCATTGAACTTAATAATTGTTTTGGATTGCTGGATCAGCACAGGATTTAAAAACAAGGTTTACTTAGTAGCACGTAGGTAGCTGGCTACTGGGTGATGAACACCAACTTCAGTTCTCATTGAGAATATCTTTAATTTTCATATTCATGATTAAATGATCAAAACCTGCATTCTGAGATTTCAGTTCTGTAACAAACGAAGTTGGTCTTAATTCATAAAGCCTGAATCTGAACCTCTCAAACTAAAAACGTTTGGATCAGTGGAGCAGATTCTGGACCATTCCTGGCCCACTTATCTCTACAGGCAACTGGTGTTAGTGCAGTAGCTGAAAAATAATAGACTCTTGGATGAGGTTAGGTATCCCCAGAGACTGAACTGTAAATATCTCAAAGGTAGTCTGTGTGACACCAAACTGTTGTTTAAGGGGTGCCAGCTGATTTTGGCAGTAAGCACTGGCTACACTGCTCTACACTGCTGCCTTTTCAAAAGCTACGCATTTCAGTGAACAGCACCTCACATTCACATGCTCAGATGTTTGTTGCAAGAGATTTTGAGCTGAGAAAGAGCAAGCCTCCCAACCCATGCCATCTTCAAACACACAGTCTTTGTAGGAGTGTACTGGGGCAAGGATGTATGCTGTTAAACCTGGGTATGATGTCAGGAAGCAATCGTTAAATCTCTCGGTCATCTGACAGAGAGATGTTTTGAAACTAGGAGCAAGAAAAGTTGGAACCAGCCGTTTATAAGAGACGGTGGCATTGGAGAGGGACGACTTCTGGCACAATGCAGGTTATGGAAACAAGAGAAGGTTTTAAGTAAGGCACGTCTATCTGCAAACACAGAACTTTCAGCATTTTACAAACATGGTCATTTGTAATTCTTTTAAACACAGTATTAAACTTGACTGTGTATAAAGAAACCCGTTAAAAGGGTGGAACACACGTCTCTGGTTCTTTAACTGTATTCTAACATTCTGCCAGAAGATGCTGCACTTCAAGCTTTGCGTAAACCCAGCTCTGTTTGCAAGCTTCTGCCTCATTATTTTTGTTAAGTCTAGTTCAGAAAAAGAACAGCAGAAGGCCACTAGAAATAAACTTATTTTCTACAGTATAGAAGAAATACCTGTATAGATAGAAATTAAACCCCAGAAAGGCAGAAAAGCATCTGTAAAGATGTCCAGAGATGATGTTTGCTTGCACAAGCTTGTAGGCAGTTTTTAGGTTGTTTCGATTGTTTTTCCATTTTGTTTCTTCCTTTCTCTTTTCCTTTTGGCGGAAGGGAGTCTTTCATAACGTCGTGTCATCATCTTCTCCAAAATCTCCCACCAACAGTGAATGCTTATCTGGTTCATTAAGAACTATGCTGTTCACTGACCGCTTATCAGAAAAGAGAGAATTTATAGAGGCTCTGCTGTAATTGATGATTCGATCCATTAAACTCAGTTTACGAGTGCCTGTCCCAGTCTCATCAATTCCAATATGGACGCTGATTTCGGATGGGCTCTTCTGCTTCATTTGGCCACGGGCCCGGAATTCGAGTTTCTCAGAACTTGGCTTCTGGTACCTAAAGACAGGAAAAAACAGTAGAAGGTCAGTATGTCTCAGGCTGAAGTAACTACAAAAGAAGCTACCTTGCAAGAGCTATGATCATGCACCAGCCAGAGATACATAATACATTTTACCATACGGTGATGAAAGTTTCAGATTTTGCAAAGCTACCATATAACAAGAAGTTAATTTGGTGCTTTTTGGCCAGGATGCAGAACAGGTAAAGCAGACACATACCACTTTTACCACTCATTATTGAGCTGCTTTATTGGTGCTCAGCATCTGCTAAACATGTATCAGCGTATCTGCTCAGAGTGAATCACTGCAGCACTTAACAGCTCTTCTACTCTGCTTCCTCTGAAACCCTACGTGTTAACTGAACTGCAAAGAATACCATTCCTACTCCAGTGCTCCGAACTGTGAAGCAAAGAACAAACTGTTCATTCACAAATGCAGCTTGGCTTATGTGTCAACAACCCTCAGTGCTGCTGCAGCGTGTGCAGCTGGATTGCCTTGGGAAACTCCCTTTTCAGAAATCAGCAGGTGCTGAGGTTTCTCCAAGATATGCAAAGGGCACAAAGGAATTTTAAGTCTTGAACACTTTTGATTTTTACAGTTCTCTTCATGATAGAAATCACATTTTTAAAACGCTGCTGTCTGAAACACTTTTGGGCTGATCACTCTTCTCAAATCAAAAGAAAACCCACCGCAGACCTGCCAAAGTTGTTTTTCAAGAAGTTCTACGTGTCGCAGTGTCTCAGTCCCACATTCATTATCTACCACTTAGAGAAAAGGGTCTGAACTTCACATCTGAACTACAAATAACAACACTGTTTGTACTCACATCTTCAGCAGCAAAGAAGAAAGCACAACAGAAACAGAGGAGGCAGCCATTGCTGCAGATCCCATCCAGGGCTGCAAAACCAGACCAATGGGCAAGAACACACCTAGGAAAAGAAAATGATTAGTTCAGGGCAGGAACACAGCATTCGCCAAGTATGAATCCAGTGTCTTCTGTAAAAACACAGAACTCCACATAAACGAACCATAGTTCCATTTCAATTATGTTTATGAATATAATTTTAGTTTAGTGCTAAATGACAAATACTTAATGCAAATATTTATATTCTATCTCAGGCAGAGCCCATAAGTGAATACATCTGAATATGTTGTTTATATGATATGAAATATAGAAGCAGACACGTCTTGCCAGCCTTCAAGTAAAATGTTTATTCGCAAAATCAGTCTCATTCAATGAGCAGTTTATTTTCAAGTCAGTTTTATGTGTTAAGCGCATCTATAATAGCTATAATATGAGGGAGGTCAATGCACAAATAGGTCACTGCACACTCTGCAGGCAAAGAACTCCGCACTTACTGTCAGTCAGAAAGCAAGAAAATGGATTCTACTCCATACAAAAATAAATTGCTGTCATCTAATGACTAAGCACAATTTCATTATCACAGGGAACATTCACATACCAGCTGCTATGGGAACTCCAACAAGATTATAAATCAGAGCAAAGACAAAGTTGATCCGGATTCTTTTGACAGTCTTCCTTGATAAATCGATACTTGCTACCACATCCATCAAGTCATCCTGGAAGGTAACATTTATTGGGGATGTCAGAGATAAAAAGCAGACATGTGGAGCATCACCATACTCCCATTTTAAAGCTAACTACCACTCGCAGGATGTTAACAGGCTACATGTACTGAACTTTCTTTAGGTTGACCTATTGTGTCTGCATAGAGCTCATACAGTGAGAACCAATTTTATTCCAGACATCCCCACAACCCAAATGAACATGCACAGCGCCATGTATGTGGTACAGCTCTCGATGCTTACCTCTCCATCCACACTGATATGTGGGAAGAAGTGACTATAACAATGGAGATATTCCCATTCATTCCTGAAGTATAACTTACTATTGCCAAAAGTCCCCTCACTCTTTATTTCCTTTGCCAACTCCCAAGCTCTAACTGCCCCCAAATTTGTAGTCAGAAAATGAGGAAAGGTTCCTTCATAGAACAAGCACACAACTAAACAAGCAAGACAAAGACAATACCTAATTGTACTTGTTTGTGAAGGTGCTACACCAACGCAGTTGAAATGATATCACACATTTTTCTTTCTTACCTTAATGAGAACCAC
The DNA here is from genome assembly GCF_039878825.1 of Excalfactoria chinensis. Classification (NCBI taxonomy): domain Eukaryota; kingdom Metazoa; phylum Chordata; class Aves; order Galliformes; family Phasianidae; genus Excalfactoria; species Excalfactoria chinensis. Next base: position 73,374,693 of record NC_092828.1, read on the forward strand.
GTCAGCTGCCTCAATAGCTACATCAGTACCCGTGCCAATAGCAATTCCCACATTAGCCATAGCAAGTGCTGGGGAGTCGTTGATACCGTCTCCAACCATGGCCACCCGTTTTCCTTCATCCTGTAGCTGTTTCACTTTGGCCACTTTATGAGAGGGAAGAACCTCTGCAAACACTTTAGAGATGCCAACCTATGGGGAGGGGCGAAGAGAGAGAACACAAGAATGTCTTTCCCACTAGCTAACACATTACAAGAGGCTGTAACTCGTACTATAGAGGCTGAAAGTGTCGTCACGCTCATGAGCCAAAGACCAAACCCATCTGATATGAAAATAAGTCTCATTTCAAAGCTAACACTGCTCCCATTCAAAAAGGATTTTCAGTGCCCCTTTTTATTCAGTTATCCATTAACATTTCTCACCACGGATCAGATCTATGATATCCACATGCAGTAGCAGCATGACAGTATCTGTTCTGTAAGTGGGATGTAGTAAGCTTCAAACCACAACACACACTTAACTGCTTACCTGAGAGGCAATGGATCTTGCTGTTTTGCTGTTGTCACCAGTCATTAGAACAACTTCTAAACCCATATTCTTCAAAGTGTAGACTGCCAGCTCAGCTTCTGGTTTTACAGTATCAGCAATAGCTATCAAGCCACACAGCACTCCTTAAAAGCACAAAGGAGTTTGTAGTAAGTTGGTTGTTGGGTTTTTGGGGTTTTTTTTTGGGGGGGGGGAGGTAGAAGGAAAAAAGTAAGATTTTCTTTAGTAAGACCACTTTGAGAAACACTGATATTGACAACAAAAGGTGGAATATGAACAACTACTGGGGCAGCAGTGTTTAAGGCCACAGAGTACAGACTATTCAACAAGAGAACTGTTTTTTTCCTCCTTTCTTCTACTTTGCTCTCCTTCAAGACTTTACCTTAAATTCACAGCTCCTATCAACCGAGAAAGGTAGGAAGAGGTCTTCTCATATGAAAATGTTTCGAAACTCGGCTAATCACGTCTTTTCATCCCATTGGCCTACTTCAGGTGTAACTGCTGAGGCATTACTACTTATCAGTTTCTATTTAACTAATCAGCCTCTGAATGACAGAGACTGCAATGAACTTACCATCAACAGCTATGAGAACTGCTGTGCGGCCTCTCTTCTCATGCTCAATCATGGCTTTGTCAACATCATTTTTAACAAGAAGGCCATTTCTATTCATCCATTCCCGGTTACCAATAAGAACAGAGTATTTTTGGGAAGTAACTGAAGCTGAAAGAAGAAAAACTTGCCACTGTACAGATAATTAGGAAGCTTCCCACCAGCTAATCCTACCCATGCTCTCTCAGTATGCACTGAAATATTAGTGAGGAAATCAAACTACATTGAAAGAGGTTTCTTTTCTCCTCAATCCTTCTTTTCAGGTGGTCATGACAAGAACACTGCTGACACTTCATCAGCAATAGGTAGTTACTACTTTGGTGGTATAATCACAGATCATGGAGCAGGAAAAGGAAAAAGTCTCTTTTTTGGTGCTTTTAAATTAATGTTCTAATACAGTTGAAAGATGTAACAATGAGCCGCTCTTGATTGAAAAACAGTCAGATGCGCAAAATAAACATGTTTTTGGTTAGCAAACAGTAACTTGGGATGAAACTAGTAAGTAAAGAGAGCTAAGAGACAATTCCTCCATGATTTTCTAACTCCACAGTTAATAACTTCAGTTGTACTTATACCACCAGAATGTTTTTATCCAAATATGCCAAGTGATGTGCAACCATGAAATAAAGGAATGGACAACTCTATTTCAAAGGTGACTTGATGCAAGTCCAGTTTTCCAAGGCAGAAAGAAAATGATCCCATTCTTAAGGATCCTGGCTAAGACCCAGAACCAAAAGTGTGTCTTGCAATACATTTAATCTATGAACTGAAGTCAGCTTACTTGGTAAGTCAGCATCAATAATCAGGGCAGGCTGCACCAATTCCTCCACATGTTCCTCAACTTTTACAAGTGTCACGTTTTTAATATTGTTTTCTTCAACCATTTTATTTTTCCTGTAGAGCAATGGTTCTATGTTGGTGACTTTACAGCTAATGCCGCAGCCTGGAACTACCTGAAAATCTGTACATGTCCCAAGGGTTTCTGAACACAGTTCCTTTAAAAAAAAAAAAAAAGCAGAGAAAAAGAAAGCAAAAAAATGTAAAAATACAGAAGCAGGCACCATTTACACAATTCACAAGTTAAAGTGTAACCTAAGCAGGAGATTAGAGAAACATTCAGCCTACAATCAAAATGTAAACGTGAGTGTCCAGTGGATCTAACATATGATCAAAGGATTTACAGTGGCCTTGCAATTTTCAGTATTTGTATATATGCCATTTGTATACATCAATCATTTTCTAAATGACTCAAGACCATTCATACTTATCAATTAATGCAGGAGAGGTTTATCTGTAATACAACCAACTTTGCCCATACAACTTACTTTTTTGCAGTATTTTGTTATTGCTGCTCCTAGAGGATGTTCACTATTACTCTCTGCAGTTCCCACAATCGCCAGCATTTTATTATGTGGCAGTCGATTACTCTCTACCAGGTATTTCACACGCATCACTTCTGGAGTTCCATGAGTAATTGTACCCGTTTTGTCAAATACAACCACATTTACCTGCAGCAGAACAGGAAAACATATTGAATGAAAACAGCCTTCACATACAGCTAGCTTGGAAAACTTCATTTTTAATTAAACTTTCTAATATGCTACTTAAAAAACACAGTAATCTGCTCAGGCAGGAACTGGCAACATGCTACTGCTACATTTCTTATAACCCACATTTCTTACCTTATGTGCCATCTCTAGTGGTTCTCCTCCTTTGATCAGTATGCCATTCTGAGCTCCTACTCCAGTACCAACCATCACAGCCGTTGGAGTTGCTAACCCCAGGGAACAGGGGCATGCAATACACAGGACTGTGATAGAGGCTTGGAACGCGAAGCGGATTATCACTTCAGCTGCAGAAATGCTCTTATTGTAACCCTAGTGACAGAAATTTGTTTTATTTGCAGAAGAAATTCAGCAATGAAAACGATCTGTTCAACTACACATTGCCTTTGATGTGAAAAGAAGAAGGAAGTAAAAATTGCAAACATGCAAGATGAAGCATTAAAACTGAGTGCCCAGGAAAAATTATGCCATAGCTAAGATTAATTACAAAATTCATTACTAGTATCTAAACTTTGTTATATAGAGCATATATTCATGACTTCTTTTATTGATAAGACATTTTCTTAAATAAGGGACCACACTTTACGACAGCTCTTCTGAACGTTGATAAAACATACTTTATCAAGAGTTTATGCCACAACAAAGACACGAAGATTGTTCTCCTGCAACTATTAGATGGAAATGCTGGAAATCTAGTCTGCAAAAAACCTGAGAGCTAAACAACCCCAGTGTAAAATCAGGATTGCCAGCCTCTTCTGGCATTCACATGTGATATGAATTCCACTGATTTTAAAGGTGAATTTACACAAAGTTACTCTAAGAAAACCTGAAGCAGAATTGAAGCCTTTGGTGCAAGGGATTTTTCTCCCCACAAAGAAGGAAACACTAAACCTTGAAATTTCCCTATTTAGTTTCTCTGTTTAGTTTTTAAAAACTAACTTCCAAGAGTTGATTAATCACTGAATATTCTGTACGTGAACACGTCAGAGGGAAGCTACAGTACAGAACAGATAGAAATTACAGGGATGGAAAGACTTTAGTTTCACACGTTCCCACCCCACAACTGCCTGCAAGAATAATCTAAAATGGGACTGCTGCAGCCTAATTGGTCTGTAGGCTTATTATATGTGAAATATGTAAGAAATCACTTAAGGAGATTGACTTACCAGAAAATATTTTTCTACTATTTCAAAATCCACAAATCCAATTATAATCCAGGCAAAGAGGGTAACCACAGAGACAACCACAATAAAAGGAACAAAGTAGCCGCTAATTTTGTCTGCAAATTGTTGTATTGGGGCCTAGGAAGAAGAAAAGACAAGTGTCAGCTCCATCAGCACCATGCTTATCATCTTGTATGCCTTCAGACATAACCATAATCATAAACAAATCTCAGCACATTAGGCAAACCACGCTTTGTAATTCCATTATTTACTCTGTAAGATGATGAGATTTGAAACAGTGGATCATATCAAAGTTCCCATTCAGTAAAAAAAAAAAACAAACACAAAAAAACCAAAATTCACGGTCCAGCTGCAATTCAAATCTAAACAACCCTGAATCATTTTGCAAATGATTCGGTGTGCTGATGCCCAGCTACACCAAAACCCAAACGCTTAGGCTGATAATACTCTACCTTTGAGGTCTGGGCCTCCTCCACAAGTTTAACAATCTGTGAGAGAGTTGTGTCAGCTCCAACATGGGTTGCTGAAATCAGCAGCGATCCATTCTGATTAATGGAACCTGCAATCACTGTGTTGCCAGGCTTTTTGGTCACAGGCATCGCTTCACCTAAGGAAAGGTCGACAACAGAAAACTGGAGGAGCTTTGCTGCAATGTTATTTCTGATAATGACTACCAACTCTTGTATTAAAAAAAAGCTTCTACTTTTATTCTTCAGATTCATTTAAAAGAAAACAAAAGCATGTTTATGCTTACAAACAAAACAGACGCTCACCTGTGATAAGAGATTCATCTACCATAGAGTGTCCTTCAATAACACGACCATCCACTGGGAATTTGCCTCCCGGCACCACTTTGACAACGTCACCTCGCTGAACCAGTTCAACATCAACTTGCTCTTCACTGGAGAGTTTGTTAAACAAGAGATTGTTAAGTGAAGTTACCCAGGCAAAAGCACTAAACATAAAGCATAATTCCACTGGATGACACTGTTAACTTAAACAAAGGCTGTTTTACAGAGCATTATGCCTATCGTATGTTACTTTCCAGCTGAGCAAATCCACTTACTTGCTTACTAGCAAAAATGAGATTCCAATAAAACAAACTGCAGTAGTGTTTACTTCTCTGCATTTTACCATTTTCAAATACAAATCTGCCAGCAAATCTGAAGTTATTTTCTTCATAGTTCTACAGAATTATAACACGTGACTGTGAATTTCATATATAATCAACAAAAATGGAATGACAGAAAATGCAAATGACAGATACCTTAAGAGAATGTTATCAGGGCCCAAGGTAACAATAGTTGCTTCAGTAGCTTGTAATGAAATTAGTCTTGCCAGTGCTTCTGATGTTTTACCCTAGAATAATAATTTTCATATTTTTCGTAGGGTAAATGACAACTTCACATGCTGCAATTTATTCTGTTAAGAAAATACTTTCTGAACATGGATTTGTATTATTTCATATTTTTTACTATTTCAGGTATTGAAGATGATTTTATAACAACAGAAAAAAAAAGGTAAAAAAAAATATAACAAAGCTTTTGCATCTGATTTTTTTTAAGGTATGCACCATTCTGAAATTATATTCAGTGTCTCACAGCCTGTAGATACAACACTTTCCATTCAGTGACACCAAGAACAAATGTTTACTACGTATTGCAGGCAGCACAAAACTTCAGCCTTCTGCCATCACTACTGAGTGCTGTCTGAAATACAGCTGCCATGCCACACTCTTTTCTGTCCAACACAAATGCTTTTACTTCCCTTACCTTTGCAACGTGCTCCAGCCACCGGCCCAATGAGATGAACGCCAGCAGCATGGGAGGTGTGTCAAAGAAAGTCACAGGGTTTACTTTTGCTTTCTCAGCCATTGCAACTAGAAGAATAACAAATGAGTAGACGAACGCAATGGAGGTTGCCAGAACAATGAGCACATCCATGTTTGCAGTTCTGTGCTTCAGCGCTTTGTATGCCTGTATATAGAAGTGCCAGCCTCCAAATATCTGTAACAGCAATGGCAACTGTTATATTCTGTACACTCATTTGTAACACACAGCAGCAGTTTTTTTCCAAAAGAAACAGCTTTTTTTTTGCCATTTGTCTTCTCCATCACTTACTGAACAAAGTCCTATCTCTGCTCAAGAGATAGATCTTCCCCTCAGTATTCTCAGATCACGTCCCCTCCATGCAGCTCTACCAGCTCCCTCCTACGCCCACTGGCTAGAGCTACACAAGCTGCCTCAGATGCTGTCAGACTGCATAGCACCCACACACTGATTGACCTACCCTTGACAGTCCCCAGCACTGTTTATGTTAGCATGGAGTGGTGGCACCTCAGAAGTATTTTCCTCTAGTGTAACTACAGTCACTTGTCAAATTTAATTTCCCCATTGTTTTTCACCTCACGTGTCTAATCCCAACAATCTTGGGGTCACATTGCCACCTACCTGCACTGGGACACAGAGTAAGAATGACAGAAAATTCATAACAGACAGTCCTGGCAGGAGCTGGTGTTCCAAGAACATAGAGGAGTGAATGGCCTCCATTTCCTCATTGCTCATGTTGAGATGTTTGTGAGCATCTGAGAGCTGACTGTCCACAATCATCATGTAAATCATCATCGCCATGACAGGAATACAGAAAACCAGGCTCACAAAAAAAGACCTTCTCCACCTTAGGTTTAAAAATAAACAAATACATTTGTTTTGCTGTCAAGTGCTGAATAACATTTTAGCGAGCAAGTCCTTATAAGCTAACAAAATGTCATCAACTTTACTAAAACAGAAAACGGACCAAAAAAGCAATCAAAGATGTTTCTATATAATCTAAGTATATCCAAGGAATACTTACTGCCTTATTTCCTGTCTGTGATCCAGATGACTAGCAGATCTATCTTTTTTCACTAAAGCAGTTGTGAAATCTAAATCCTAAGGAGAAATAAAGAAATGAATGACTTTTTAAAGACTGAATGCGCTCTTAATAACTTATGGACATATTACTGATAGCACCAGCCCACACCACAAATCAAATGATTCGTTTCATTAACACTGACAGAGCTGACTGCTTTTCTCTCTGCACGGGTTCACTTACTAAATTATAGTCAGTCTGATGCGGAAATCAACTTCTCTAAAACATTAAAACGCAAGTCTAAAAATGTGGCTTTCAAAAAAAGTAGTACAGAAAATGAGGGACATCGTCAAGTAACTTATTTAATCTCTCTTCTGCTACAGCATTTTACTCTTCTGCAAAACTACAGGCTGTTATCTTCCAGTAGCCTGGCTTTTCCAGTCTCTCTCTTCAAACACTAGGACAAACACTCACATTATCTGCAGAAGTCTGCACTAAGAGCAAGACAGTGCTGGACCAGAATTCTTTCCCTTTGATCGCTTCCCCTTCTGTTGCGGAGCATGAAACTATTCAAAGGACACTGGTTATTTCACCGACGTGGTGCCTTCACAAAACTAACCTTTATCACTTGTATAATATCTCGAGGACCTATAATCTCAGGATCATATTTAATGTGTGCTTTGTTGGTTGCAAGAGCTACTGAGCAGTATAAAACACCATTAGTCTTCATTAGGGTGGATTCTATTTTGTGCACACAAGCAGCAGATGTCATTCCTCTCACCTGTAAAATAAAGGTTTCCTTTAGTCATCAAAACAAAAAGTTAATGCATCTCTACCAAATGGGAAAAGGAAACGTGCTTTTAACTACCCTGACCTACTTATTGCTTATGTCTGGGGTCTGAAGCAGCAAGACTGGAAGATCACTTAGACAGGATGAGAGCACTGCAGAGGAAGCAAGGTGTACAGACTTAGTTATTAAGCTCTGCTCAACCTCTGCTGCCTCTTCGTGCTCAGAGCTGGGAACTCAGAGCTAGACTCAGCTACAAAATAATAAATAGACAAATCCTGCAACATACAGAATAGCGCCACCAAAATACTGATGGATTTCTCTTTGACTTCAGTTTGAGCCAACCCGGTCTGAAAGACAACCTTAAATTCAATACATAACTTGTGATCCATACCTAATGCACTCCTATGGCTTGAGTTTTACTTATTTGTGCATTAAGCTCTATTATATTTTTTAAACGTTAAGAAGCAGATGATTACACAATTGTGCTTAATAGATAAAAGTAAAGACAAAGGTGTTGTTTTTAATTACTAACTTACAACAAGATCCAGAATTCCATCTCCTTCACCACTGTCTTCCATCACAGTAGCTCCAAATCCCAGTTCCCGTATGAGCTCCGCAATAGCTGAAGGGTGTATGACAGCAGGATTATACCTCACTTCTGCCTTTCCTGCCATTAGGGCAACAAGTATTGAGTGTATTCCTAGAAAAGAAGGATGTGGAAAAATAGTAGTTGATGTTTAAGTCAAACCTCCGTGTTTATGACAATGTAACAGCACAACAGCAATCCAGTGAAGTTGAGAAATCTACCCTATTTCCAGGTGCATACAAATGAAAACATAAGCATTTCTGCAAGATACATAAACAATGCAACAAAAGCCTGGGAGCACAGATGTGAACACTAGAAGTACTACTCCAACTGAAAAACATGCAGCTCATGTTTACCATTTAATTACAAATAATCTGTTTACTCTGTATGAAAAATGACCCACTTCTGAAAAAGAATCTTCTAAAATATACTCCAGCCTATTTTTCTGATTGAATTATGGCATTTCAAAAATCCCTTTGCTCAAGAGAATTTGAATGAACGTGTTTCGGAAAGCACAGATCTAACAATGTGCAATCCTTCTGTACCAAGTTAAAAGGAAAGTACAAAAAGCTTTTAGGATGGAAAAACAATATTCCAGGTTAACTTGGAATATATCCATCCGCACTACAATAATTAAATACAGTCTATAATAACGACTCCCCATTATACTTATGCAACTATTTGTTCCTGCAAATATACACTCTGACAGAAAGACAGGCATCATTGTCCTGACTTGCAAAGCTAAAATTAGCTTACCTCTCTTTAATCCTTACTAACACTGACATTCTCTAAGAGTTCCATCTGTAATACAGGCACAGATGCTTCTGCTTTTAGTCTGCAGATCTGGGCAAGTCATACCAATAGAAGAGATCTGTTTCAGTTTCCAGAGGATTCATATCTGATGTCTATATATTCTCTTTAGAGTAACCCAGCTCCTGCTTTTGCAAGGGCAGTCACCAGCCAGCATGCCAACGGAGAACCAAGAATTACATTCTCTTCTCATCCTATGAGCCAACTGCAAGTAAACTATGTTCTCTCTTAAGAAATAAACCAACAACAGCACTTCCTCTTGACAACCCACCAATCAAAAACACAGTACAAAAGCTAACCTTCTCTAAATGTAATGCTCAGAAATGTAAGATTATACTGACCATCTTCTCTTCTTAAATTTCTCTCAATGTTGGCTACACAGGAAGCACATGTCATTCCTGTGACTTGGATGTAGCACTTGGATGAGCTCTTGGACTCTTGTTTAGCCACAAAGTTCTGCAACATTTTGGAGGTAGGCTCAGCAGATTCCAGCAGCTCTTTGGATGTGGGCTGAGTCATTCCCACAGGGAGTTCTGTCTTCTCTGAAGAAGAAACTGAAACACGTATCATTACAAACAGACGTTGAAATTAACTACCACCCTGTACAATGCAAGGCATTTGTACACGTACATTTTCAGACAAAAAAGTCCATCCTGCATCAACAGAGTAACTCTAAACCTTACAGGAGGCAAAAACCAAAATGATTAACCAGGTGAAATTTTTCCCCATTTTCATGTCAGAGTCAAAACTGCCTGTTCCAAACAACATTTCTCAGTCCAATGAAGTGTGAAGAAACTGCACTCAGGCCCATTGCTAACATAGGACAGTGAACACCAGTCAACATTCAGACTACCTACGGTATCACATTTGCTGTGTGACTTTAAGACAGCTGATTGTATTCACAAAGTACAGAACTTATAAAAATAAGTGAACCTAAAAACGAGTTCATTTAGCATTTTAATGGGTAGGTAGTAAAGTAGGTAGTGCAGAAGTTTAACTAAATTTTGGTTATGAAGTGTTTTGGCACACACGACAGAATTGTCTTTCAGAATGTGACGTATTTAAAGCATTGGAATGGGCTGCCCAGAAAAGTCCCCATTCCTGGAGTTAATTCCTGGAATTTAAGAGTCACGTGGAAGCGGCACTAAGGGACACGGCCCAGTGAAGGGCATCTGTAGGTTGGGCTGTTGGTTGGACTTGATGATCATGAAGGTTTTTGCCAGCTCAGATGGTGTTCAGACCACTGAAACTTGGTCTGTCTTGTTAAATTTTTTCTTTTGCTTTTCCTCATTGTATTTATCCATCCTGTGGTACATTCTTTATCCTCTTTGATAGGTTGCAAGCTGAATATCTGCTTTGCAACCTTAGCTCTACATGTAATTTTATTGACTTTACCTGAGGCACAAGTTTCATGCATGTTTTGTACAGAAATTCTGTGTTTTCAGCCTTAGAAAAGGGTTCTCAAACCACAGACAGCTGCTTCTCACATCAATTCAGAAGCTATAGGTATGCAGGAGCAATATAAAAGGAATTAAACTTGAGTACCTGACTTTACTTCTTCAGTTATTGCCATAAAATATCTCACTTGCTGTATTTCTTGAAATTCAATCTTACTGAATAAAAAAGAATGGAGCTTCACTGTTCCCTCAAGAAATCTCTTCCCATTAATATTCATATGGATTATCACTGTAAATCTTCTGGATTTCACTACCTGGCTGTCTGTTCCCACCACGCAATTACCTTTAGCATACTAGACATAATGGCAAGCAACCTTTTAATTTCTTCACTGATAGCCACACTCTTCTGTCACTCCTCAGCCGTGTCAAAGTCAGGTTATGCAGCCCTTCAGTTACTCCTCAGAAGTTCTCTCTAATTTGCTACTAAAGAAACCAGCCCAGCAATCTACTATTTTTAGCAGTTCACAAAGCTCCTTCATTCATTCCATGAATATCAGACAGCAGCAAACTGGGACACCATTTGAGTATGAATATTCCTACTTATATTTCCAGATATCTCAATCCTTTCTTATCAGTCTAGAGTCTTAAAGGAAGTGTCACATGTACACTTAATACTCTCACTAACAATGAAGATATAAAGCTTCTCTTGACATGCAGGAAGTATAATACGTTAACTGCTACTTTCATCTTCAGTGGTACCAAATCCCAAAGAGAACTGCATAATACTTTTAGAAGTTTAATATGTCATTACCTGGCAAAGAAGCATCAAACCCCATATTTTCTATTGAGGAACGTAAATCTTCTGGGCATGTTTGCAGAGGGTCGTATTCTATAGTTCCATTATGATTTGCCAGAGAGACATTAATAGACTTTACACCAGCCTTTTGGGAAATGACCCCCTCAATAGACTGCACACAAGAATTGCAAGTCATTCCTTCAATGTTTATCACAACGACTTGAGTAAGGGGCTGGCCAGCATCCTTCACAGACTTCACTGGAGACACCAATGCAGGGAAAAGTGCTACGTTTTCGTATTTGTCAAGAAGGCTGACTTTAAATGTCTGTGGGGACACTGCCTGTATGGCACTTCTCAGTACATCCACGGTAATTAAGTTTGGGTTGTATTTTACAATAGCAGATTTATTCTCTAATGAGACAACTATACTGGTTACTGATGGGAGTGTAGATATGGTGCTCTGAATATTGAGGACACATGAACTGCAGTGCATGCCATCGACTCTGAAGACAACAGTCTTTGTATCATTCACATTCCTTGTGTTTTCTTTCAGCGGTGCTGAGTCAGAATTTTTGGCCTGAGCGTTCTTCAGCCTTTCCAGGTCAACAGCATTGAGTTTAAGGGGTCTCGGCTGCTTTTTGAAAGATGCTGTGAAACCCGCAGCTTCGATCTGACATTTGATCTCTTCTGCTGTAATTAGGTGAGGCTGATACACAACAGCAGCTTCCTGATTGTCCAAGGACACTGGAAATTAAACAGTAAAAAGAAGTGTGCATCACTGCCCTAAGCATAACAGGCATCTTTCTGTAAGAGCAATATACGTCGTGCCAAAGGTTACAAAAAAATGCTTCAAATGCTCAGCAATTTAATTAGAAAGGAAAGGATATTTAAGTGGCCTGGTAAATTTCAATGTGATTTAGTTCAATCATTAATTGTCTGGGCAATGACACAATCCCTGCATTCTCTTTTTTTTCCAGTTTTTGCTCTTTTCTCAGGATGTTCACAAATGACTTCGCTATTTCTTAACAGATACATCCCTTTATCCAGGGCCTGCTGCATTACGTTCACGTTGAAGCTATTTACACAGCTAACTTCCCTCTGGATACAATCACATGAGATAATATTAATTTTAACTGGAAAAAAAAATAAACTAACATTAACTGCAACACAGAAAAGACATCTGGTATTGAAGGACTCTGTGACTGAAAATAAAGAACTCTGCTACTACTACAGCTTTCCTATCAAAACACAAAGCAATCACTCAATGCTATCATTCATTTAACAGAAATATCCTCACCACAGTTTGGCCCCCCCTTCACTTCTAGTCCAAATTTAACATGCAACTATGCATCTTGTAGCGCAGTGGGTAACTACTGTACAGAACTAATCTAAAACCAAGGTGTCTCCAGAATGCCAGCAGATGACAGTACCTATTTTTACAAAAAAAATATATATTTTTTTCTATAAGAAAAGCTTTACCTTTAATGCGTTGAATCCCTTGCAGTTTGCCAATCTTCCCTTCAATAGTGCTAGTGCAGGAATGACAGGTCATCCCCTCCACTTTCAGGCGCAACAAAACACTACCTGCGTGAGACCAGCTGGGATCTTCACATGTTCCTGGAGTCACCTCTGGTGCTGAAATACTTAAGTCTACCCCAGGGACCATTTGAACAATCTGCTTGCCATTTATAATGGAAGAAAGGAAAGTCACCACTGCAGATTTTTGATCAGAGGACATCTTAACATCCAGGACACCTTTGTTCTTCAGCAGTGCACTGCGAAGCTCTTGAGATGTTAGAGTTGATTGCGTAGGAATAGTAAGAAAAATAGTGTCAGGTAAAACAGGTTGTGGGTTTGAACCAGCTGATGTAGCATCAAACCCCATGTCATATATTGCTTCCTGCAGCGTTGCTGGAGTGTGTAGTTTTGAGTCATAAATAATGACGGCATTCTTATCCTCTAGAGATACCTTGCAAAGAGAAAAATAACGAAAACCAATTTAGCAAAATGCAGTATTAAGAGATAGGAACTAATAACCTGCATGGGATTATGAACAGCTATTATTTGCAGATGTCAGTAATACTTGTCCAGTATCATTTTATCCATCGCTACCCACTTTGAACAACAAAGCCATACCAACAATTTTGCAGTTAGTAGTAATTACTCTCATATTACAAGGATGGAAGAAAAGGTTCTTTGAAAAATCTAAGGTAGAAGCGAAAGGAGTCCAATAATTCTTGGCATCTCAGGTACAGGTTATTACCCTGCTTTGTGGAATAAAGTGCATCAGACTTCAGAGAGCAAAACTCAGTTTTGAAACTAGACACATGGCAAACACCAAAGAGGCTGTTTTTTATCTCTGTACACTTTGGTGATCCAGAGACTTCCTGATTTAGTACTAACCTTTCACAGTCAATGGTACAAATATCCACAATTTAATTTGCTCCAAACCGTTGATACATCAAATACAATTATTGCAGTTTCCAAAAGGAAAAGCCAATGTCTGCCAGAGGCCCAACATGCTGTCATTACATTTTATCTTTACTCTGGGCAAAGAAACAACCTGAAGGCCACAGATGTAATCAAATCACACCAGTTAAATGATTTTAAGAACCACCTTTCTGCATTTTTGTCCGAATTATGAGCCTTAGCAGAATTAGGAATATGGACATTTATTGGTTTCATTGCAGTTGGAGGCAAAATTACCTAAATGCAGCCCTGCTTGTCTGTATTAGCAAACCAGCATTCACCTCTCTGGATGACCTAGTTCATAATCACTCTGTGTTCATCTCTGACGTACCCACTAAAATGGAAACAAGTTTGACAAGACCAAGAAATACTATTTTCTGCAGAGTAAAAACCAACTGCTATAAAACGTTACAGCAAGATTTCACAATCTAGTAATTAAACTCTGCAATTCCATGCAGCTGTAATTGTAAGGACTGCTCCTCCTTGCACTAACTAGCCATAGGACCAAAAGGCATCTCCTCTGCAACAAGAAAGCATCATGAAAAGAAGTTAAAATCAAGGCAGCTCAAGGAAGTCTGGATAAGGGCAAGCCAAGTAGCTCCATCAATTGCTCAGGACTATAATTCTGCTGTTATTTCTCTTAATGGAAAGCACAAAAGAATGTGAACATCTATCTTGTTTTAGTAAGCTTCTCGTTATTTCACAATACTGAATTATGCACTGAAATTCATACTACTGAATTGAGGCAGAATCTTACTCGAGGAGTAACAGATGACAACTCAACTCCCTGCACAACACAGTGCCATGCAGTACAGTCAGCATTAGCTTTTCTCTTGCTTATACCAGAAAAGAACAAAACTTTCTAACAAATGTGTAGCATTACTTACTTCAATGTTATGGATACCGTTCATCTTCCCGACATGCTGTTCAATGGCCTGAACACAGGAGTGGCACGTCATTCCCTCCACACCAATGACTATGGATCTTGCCTCCATTGTCAAACTCTACCCACGTCTTCTCATCACTGTCGGTCAAAAAGAATTATGATTTTTTTCTTAAATTAAAAATAAAATCAAAACAATCCGCTGCAATTAAGCAGGTGATGTACCTGCCCACAAGACTGCAGCAGATTTCAGAATCTGATCAAAATACGATGTGCAGCAAGGCACTGCAGGAAGGAGGCGTTTAGCTACTTGCTCCTATGTATTTTCAGACAGGATTATTCAGACATTTACAATTAGATTTCTATTATAATCACGATCATTTAAAATCACATACAAGAAAGCTGTGACTCACTGGTGTGAGATCAAATGACTTGGAAAAGAAAGCATTTGGAAAGCCAGATTGATAGAGGACAGGTTGTGAAGCACAGAGACAGGAGACAATTTCTTGTAAATACAAGCCCAGGAAAAAACTAAAACAGAAACAGCCCCACTAAACCTAAATGAAATTTGTCCATAGAGATAATATCGATTGCAAAAGAGTTCATTTGTCCAACACGTAGATCAAGTAACAGAAGAGAAACGAGGACAAAAGATTTTTTGAAACCTTTGTAAATTCACATTTTTTTTTCCATTACACGAGTGGCTGCTGAGCAGGATGACAATCAGTCAAATTGGCTGCAGTGAAAGCATCAGCAACTTCAGATGACTAACCCGACAGCTGAAGTTACACATGCGCTTAAGTGGTTATTACCCTGGGGACTTGTCTTTGAAACTAGATTACAGTAAGTAAGAACAGCGTTTAACGAAATTAATTTGTTCTCTCCTTGGTAGCATTTCACAACTGCATCTGAGTGTTTCTGGCTTTGCTTTGAGACACTCTGAAGCCACACGAGGAATACTGGAACGTTTCACTGTAGAACCAGGTTTACCTCACCCATACTTAGAATCTCTAACTGCTGAAGCTCAGCCAACAGGTGAAGACAGTACGAACTGTTATAGTAAGATTTCCAATAGAGGAAATAAATACAGGTATTTAATTCAAATGCATTCTATGTGAGGAGCCAGGAACACATTGCATACTTGTTAATCAGATACATCAGATTCATGTTGCACATGAACCTTGAGGCTGTTGGCAACTGCAGAATCAGAAGCAAAAAGTAGCTTCCTGCTGCAGCTCTTCCAGACACGAGTGTGAAAGGATGCAATGCAAAACACGCTGGTCCCAGCGCTGAGAGCTCCAAGGGAAAGCAGCAGGCAACAAAAGCTTCAGTTATTGCTAAGCCTGGAAAATCAGCATTAACACTTGCACTGGCTGTGCTGATTGGCTTCCGCTGACTCAGAAGATAAAACAGCAACTTATATGAAATAAGGCATCACATTATGCTGTACTCTATAGAAAACAGTAACTCAGCGTGCTAAGAACTAATAGGATAACTCTACCCGAAGTGTTAGTACAGGCCTCAATTCTTGCCTATTGCAACAATCTGATTTATCAGCAACACACAGAGAAATAGTTATAGGTAATTATTTACACATCTACAGACATAGGGAACCACGCCTGAAGAGCAAGGGAGTGATGAATCAGTAGCACAGTGCATTTTAAGAGCTTCACACCACACGTCCCTTCTCAGGCTCGTCTGCACGCGCTAAGACACAAGATATTTTGTAGAAAACACTAGAAAGCCAACGAAGGAAATGTGCTTTTGTTTCATCACCTGACCCTTACTGACCCTTCAGTTCTTCCACCAGGAATGCTCAGGCCACGAAGAACAAACAGAGACGTAGGAGTAATTCCACTTGACTTGCAGGGTATTTTGAAAGCACAACCATCAGATACAGAGAACTGAGTTATCACAGCCTATCACCTGTCATCTCGTATACTCTGAAGAGAAGTGAATTTAAAAGCATTTCAGTTTTATCATAATTTTGGAGCTGCCCTGACAACTGCACTATTACTACAATCAGAAGAAATCTGAAGGAAGGAAAACAATCCATGTGACCTGCTGTCCAAAATTAACACAGGTTGGTAAGATACGCTGCCCTGGATGAGCTGGTGTACGAGTGTAGGGCAGCCTGAGAAAGCCTGCTGGCTCCTGCCTGTCCTCGGGGTTGAGCTACAGCAGGTTACAGCCATTTACTACAACCAACAAGGGTACAGCCTTGTCTTTTCTACTCATCCTGTGCCAAACTAACAGCAACTACACAAGCAATAGGGTAAAGTGACATTGTTAAAGTGTTTGCAGTACTTAACAGCATTGCTATTTATTTTAATGCGTAGGTGAGAATTAACTGTTTATATATAGAGAGAAAACACTATAAATACTTTAAAATTTGATCGCAGCAATTCTGAACCTGAATAGCCACGTTAAGATCACAAAGCACAATGAAATCCTATTCCATGGAGAGGATTTGATGCGCGCTGGTGTTTGGATTTAAATAATAAATCAGAAACAATAAAGTTTCATTCATTTTACTGCCCCGGGGAGGGGTTTGTGTTTGTTTGTTTGGGCTTTTAAAAGACTGTTCTCTTAGAAGCAACAGATCAGGGCACCGCGCCATTAAGCACAATAAATCCTCACCTTGAGGGAACTGTAATTCAAACATGCACTCAAGCTGCATCCAAACCTGGTCTGCACCTCCAACATTCTTGATACTGTTAAGGGACTTGTTTTCTGAGGAGGGGGTGACATGATTACACAGGCAATGTATACACACACCTTTTTTCCTCCTGTTACAGAACTCCCAGGAAAATAACAAGTTGAAACTAAAAGCTGATATGTTCTTACACCCATGACAGTATTCTACCTGGGTACATTCATCTCTAATCACCCTGCCTCCCCTGATGAGCGCTCCCTTGAAGAAATACTTCAGCTGAAACTTATAAGACATATTTTCCTCCTCTGATAATAAATTACAACATATTCACAACTAAAATGTTACACCAATGAATTATATGTACATGAGTGAAATACAAATACTGACCGTTAAATGCTATTTCTCCTTAAATGCATTAACGTTTTACCAGATTGAAAAGAAGGATGCAGTCAAAATACTCTTCATGAGGCTGTGCATTAATCATAGAATCACTTGAGTTGGAAGGGGGCCTTAAAGGCCATCACTCCAACCCCCTGCAGTGAGCAAGGACACCTGCAGCTCCATCAGGTGCCCAGGGCCTGCTCCAGCCTGACCTTGGGTGTCTCCAGGGATGGGGCACCACCACCTCTGTGGGCAACCCGCTACACTTTCTCACTGCCCCTACTGTAAAAAACGTATTACATATCCAATCTAAATCTCCCCTCTTTGTCTGAAACCATATCCCCATGTCCTGTCACAACAGACCCTGCTAAAGAGTCTGCCCCTCCTTTCCTGTAGTTCCCTTTGGACCTTGAAAGGCCTCAGCTCTCCAGGAGCCTTCCCTTCTCCAGGCTGCACAGCCCCAGCTCCCAGCCTGTCCTTGAAGGGAGGTCCCATCGCTCAGATCATTTTTGTGTCTCTCCTTTGGATGTGCTCTGACAGCTCCGTGTCTCTCCTGTACTGAGGACTAGGTGGATGGCATCCCATCCCTCGGGTGTGTTGACCGCACCCCACAACTTGGTGTTATCCATAAACTGCTGAGGGCACACCTCAGCAATCTTTGTGTGTGCTACAGCAATGGTTTGAACTTGGAACCTCTCCCTTACTGCACCTGGTACTGGTAGTTCGATGAAATACATGTATGTACATAATCTGTCCCGTGTAGAGTCTTGTTATGTTTGTAATCCACGCTTACTTATCACAGTATTTGTGAGTTTATTGAACCAGCAATGCAAGCTGTGTTTGCTATAGCATTACATTACTGATCTTGTACCACCTCTAATTGTTGCTGCTACTAATTAGTGCTACTTTCTCAATACGTATTTGCTCATAATATCTGTAATAGTTCATCACCTATACATATACCTGCCTTACTAATTGTGTATTTGCCAGTAGTAATCTTTAATAAATAGAAACCTTGAAAGCATAAAGCCTCCTTTTATTGCCTCCGTGTCTTTGTGTACCGCAGAACCCCATGACCCCACTGCTGCGCTCTCTGTATGCCTGCAGGCTGGGCGACCCTTTGGGTTGTGACAACCATGGACACGTTCCTTTCTGC
This sequence comes from Excalfactoria chinensis, assembly GCF_039878825.1. NCBI lineage: Eukaryota > Metazoa > Chordata > Aves > Galliformes > Phasianidae > Excalfactoria > Excalfactoria chinensis. The sequence goes on from NC_092828.1 coordinate 73,393,369, forward strand.
AGGATGCTGAGTTACAGATCGCAGGTTGCAGAGGAGTAACGGCTGTACTGTAAACCAGGACACAGCACCATCTGCAGAACATCTCCATCATCACTATGGATCTGACACTGCGGACAAATGGCACCAATTCCACGCGTGCTTTGTCTATCAGCTTCATTAGAAACCACAAAGCCTCAACTATTGCTGTTCTGGAATAGCATCTAAAGTCCATCTCAGCCTTGAAGAAGCTTTGTAATAAGCATGTGTTAACTTACTGTATTCCCAATGTATCATTTACAGCATAATATCCATAGAAACTTCCTTTCACAAGTTTTAATTCCTTTATCACTCTTTGTAATCAGAGGTTCAGGCTGTGATTACCAGTTTCCCATACACTCTTCCACCTGCGTTTTGCAGTATACAAACCAGTACTACTTCCTTGTTTGTATATTCACACCACCAGCGAAGGAGCAGAGCCCCAGAAGAATCTGGCTTTGCAGTAAATGCAGAACCCTACAATCTGTGACACCTGGCAAGGGAACAGATGGTGTACAAGGGATAACCAAAAACAAAGCAGTGTCTGGGAGCAGCATACGTGTATGGGGATTTGCATGTACCAGTTCCGACTGGATACCATGAAAACTTCATCTCTGAAAGAGTGCTGAGGCGCTGGAACAGCTGCCCAGGGAGGTGGTGGACTCACCATGCCTGGAGGTGTGCAACAAACTTACAGACGTGGTACTGAGGGACATGGCTTAGTGGGCAATATCGGTAGTAGGTGAAGAGTTGGACAGGATGATCTTAGAATCATTAAGGTTGGAAAGGACCTCTATGATCTTTTGGCTTAACACTTGTGTTGCCTGTGCTAGAATCCAAGCACTGTGCTTTCTTCAGCAAAGTTAATCAGTGTTTGCATTAAGCATATGAGGGAACAGAAACTATCCCTACTTCCAACATCCTCTTCCAACGGAAACGAAAGAGAAAGAGTCATGAAGGCAGCTGAGAAACTCAGATTCACATCCATAAGACATTTATCTGGATATGCCAACTGCAGTTTTAATAAGTAAGGTACCCTGCAGCATGCTAGGGTTAGGAGAAGTCAAAGCTGTCAGTTACAACCCCCCATCAAAGCCAACCCAGGCATTGCAGTGTAACAACGCACCACACGTAGCAACTATGCTTTGTGTCTATGGATCCGCAGGGATATGTAACAGAACAACTGAGTGCGCTCCTTGAAGGGTACAACTTCAGCTTTCAACTAAGTTTTCTACTCATATTTTGGATTTATAGCTGCTAAAAGATGCCAGCAAATGGGCAGCATCAAACAAACGGCAGGCACCGAATCTGACAGATTTAAGTACAGCCTTAGGGCTTGATAAGGCTTCCAAGTGGCTCAGTCCTACCTAAAAGCTTCATTTATGGCACCAGAAAGCGGAATTCCTAATTACATTAAGTGGAAGAGAACGTGCCTCAATGTCTCCAAAAACACACACAAGAAAGAACAAAGGACAGCATAAGGAGCCAAAGCCGTATCACCTGGGTCAGCCTGGGAAAATACTGGAGTTACAAGGGACCTGGTCTGACAGAAAGGAATAGCAGCTGTTTGGTTTTTTGACTTGTCCTGACGAATGGCTCCATTTAGGAGTCAGAGCAGATTAACGAGGCTCACTCAGTGGGGTGAACTGCACGTCTATCATCAATAGCTATCACAGACAGCTATGTGAGGCTACACGGGGTAATTCACGCTGCTCGAGTCTTAAGCAACTTCTGCTTGGTCAGCAGACGGAAACTCCCCTGAGGAGTTTTATTTCTATAGCAATCGGATGGGGAAAAAAAAACCAACACAAATTGAATATCAGGAACAGAATATAATGTAGCAAGCCTTGCTGTATGAGCACACCGAGGTCAGCCGAGGCCTCCCATTCGCGGGCTCAGTCTCAAGATGTGATACATAACGCACTGCAGAAGTGAACACCGGAGTAAAAGCAGCGAGTGTTACGCTATGCCAGGTGATGAATAAACAGAGGTAGCACAGCGTAACACTCGCTGCTTTTGCTCCACAGGATCAGCATGCAACAAGTGCCCCAGCACAGAAGTGCCACCCCAGCAGAGAAGCAGACTTTTAACATGCACAGCTTTACACCAACGAGCCGCTTGCAGCTTTCAGAGTGGCTACACTTTGCTCTATCTGCATCCCCTTGGAGGAAACCTACCGCAGACGGACACAAAGAAGCGCCGGCCCTCATCCGGACACGACGTGCAACGTGAAGAGTCGGAACGAGCCGCAGCGCAGCAGTGACACGGCAAACGGCACCTCAGAGCCGCAGGGAAAGGAGCTGGAAGAGCCGCAGGACCCCGCTCGTCCGCAGCCGCGCTCTGGAAGCCGCCTCCAGCACGGCGAGCCGCCCCCACCTCCAGCACGGCGCTCCGGGAAGCCGCAGGCGGGCAGGCCGCGGGCGCCAAGCCTCACTGAGCGCCGCGCAGCGACACGCACCGCCCCGCCCCGCCCCGCCGCCACGGCAGCGAGCGGCGCCTGCTCACGTGACACGCGCGGCCGTCACGTGCTCTCGGTTCGGCCGCCTGCTGCTTCACCGCGTATCGCTATTAACAGTGAAGAGCAGCACGTCCGACAAAGAAACCAGTTTAGATACGGCGGAAGAAACACAGCACTTGTCAGCAGTAAGAGAGGCACAGCTCGCTCAGAGGGTGGCAAAACTGGATCTGAGCGAGGATCTCAAAGGGAAATACAAAGCTGGCTGCCAGAAGGCCAGCCGCGACCCCAGGGAGCCACGAGAATCTGCAGGAAACTATGCCGTGTTTTTGGACCTGTCACCCTGCAGTGAAAGGAGCAGCTGGGATTACCTAGAATAGGCCATTTAAATCGCCTTACGTTTCTTCAGCAAACAGACACAACATAAAGGAAACCTCAAAAAGCCGCACAGATCTCTAGGTATGTTTATTAGACCAGGAGTGGCACAGCACAAGTGGTACCCAGGGAACAGCACGTTCATACACATCTGTGGTATGTTTCCTCTCGTGAAAGCTTAGAGCAGTTCATTACAAGCAAAGGCTGTTACTCCCTCCATTCCTTAGGAGTGACTCTGCCCACCGGTGACAAGCCCCACTCCATCCCGCCGTTTGTGAGCACCTGTGGGAGGATAAACAGCGAGATGGTGAACTCGGACAGCAGAGCAGCACTGCTGACGGCTGCACATTTCTACTGCTCTCACTTTAGACGTCAGCTAAAGCTCCTGCCTGAATAGCTTCGGCAGCCCAAGGGGAACAGACACCGCTTGCTCCTGCTCCATTTGATCAATGTAATGCTGACAAGTGTGTAAAACCTCAAACCACAAAGGAATACAACTCCCATCCCCGTCACGTTCCCATTCACTTAATAGGCAATCCCAAATTCTTATCGCTTAGGATATTTGCAACAAATGAGCCCTTCTGAGAACAGCTGACAAGTTACCAGCTACATCACAGTGAAGCAGCAAAGCAAGGGAAGACTTACGTAGCCCCAGACGGCAGCAAAAAAAGCTGCTCCGCCCATCAGCACCAGATTTCCGTACTTGTCGTGGAAGTTGGGCTCATGTTTGCCGTGATGACTTTGCCTCACTGCAGTGCGCTGAACGCCGCGAGCTAAGGGACCTTAAAGACAGTTAGAAATACAGACGTCAACTCAAATATCAATTAAAGCAACTCACAACCCTCATCTCCCACCGCCAGAACGGCAACCATCAGCATTGAAAACTCCATTACAAACTCATCTTTAGCCCATTGGAGTGATTCTAAAGCACGGGTCCCCCATGTGTGACAGTTTAAGTACAGTAATCGGACAGAAATCAACTGGTTAAACAGCGGTCTGTGCCACAGCCATTACACAACAGTTTATATATGTTTTTAAATAGGGGTTTCACATTGACGGCTCATACTGACTCGAAAACACGACCCATCACCCGACTCCCCTTCGAGCCCTTCGAGCCCGTTCCTTACCCGCGAGGTTCAGAGCAGCCCTGGCCACGGGGAACATGGTGCCGAGCTCAGACCGACCGCGGCCGGCGGACGAGGGTACCCTTGGAGAGCAGTGAAAAACAAAATGGCCGCGCCGGAAGTCGCCGATGCACCGCGCCGTCGAGTGAAGCCCTCTGGGTAATGTAGTTCCGCCCAAGCGCCACGGAGCGGCGGAGGGGAAGTGCCGTTTTCGCTACGAGGGAGCCCTGGCGGGGAGAGCGCTGGAGCTGGGAGAGAGACAGCGGCTCGTGCTCTCCCGTCTGCAGGTTCAAAAGAGCCGCTTCGCGAACGTCCGGAAGACAAATACGATGACGAAGGGAATAAGAGCCTCCCCGCGGCCGTTGTGTTCGCAGTGTCAGGATGGCCGAGTGGTCTAAGGCGCCAGACTCAAGGCGCGCCGCGCCTTCCCAAGGCGGTTGGGTATTCTGGTCTCCGAATGGAGGCGTGGGTTCGAATCCCACTTCTGACACCACTTTTTTTTCCCCTTTTCTTTCTACCCGCACCCATCCCGATCCACACAACCTCAACAGCTGGAGGGCTCCTACAGCAACAAGAAATCGCGGGGAGCTCCGCGGCACAAAGACGGCCATCTATTCCACTTACGTTCCCCGGCGGAGCGAAGCGTGAGCGCGTGATATCCTTCAGCCCGGCACCACCGACTGAAGGCTGTGCACATTTATTTCGCTCACGCTTTTAACCACCTTTCAAGTTCTCGGCACGGCGGGGAACCGCACGGCTCTGAGGAGCGACGGAGCTCCGCTCACTTTTCGTTCCATACTTTTTGGTTTCGGAGGGGCTCCCGGCACGAAGCTCGCCCCCTCCCGCAGCACCCGCAGCGAGGAGCTGGGAAGCCCGAGCAGCTCACAGCGTTTGTCAGAGCAGCAGCAGCAGCACACGAGCACTCAGTGCGCAAACACCGTATTATCCCTGCATCGCATCCTTGCGTGCGCAGAGTTAACACCGCCCGCCCCCGTGTTGCTGGAGCCCGCCCCCCAGCACAGCTCCACCAATCCGGCTGCCCCAGCTTGCCTCCTCCTCATTGGCTGCCTCTCCAGAGCTGAGCGCGGAGCCTGCGAATAAAATGCCGGCAATGAGCCGCGGGTCGGTGCTACAGCCAATAGGAAGCGTCTGCGTGACGTCGTAACTCTGTGCGTCGTTGTCGTCCAATCGGTGCGAGGCGGCGGCAAGGAGCAGTTATGGCGGCGCTGCCGGTGCTGGCGCTGGCGCTCCTGCTGGCCTGCGGTGGGCCGCGCGCTGCGGGGCAGAAGCGGAAGGAGGTGAGACGGCGGTGCGCGGCCTCAGCGGAGTGTGTGTGCCTGGAGACGGGGAGGGGGTGAGCTGGGAGCCGGGTTGGGGCGGCGCTCGGGCCCCGGGGGGCTGCTGGGCTGCGCTGTGTTTGGCTTCTCTCTTTAGTTGTAAAGAGTGCTGTCGTAACGTAGTGCACCTCCCTCAGCCTGCTGGCCGTGTTCTTTTTAATGCACCCAGGGTATCATTGGGTTTCTTGGCCACCAGGATACCCGTGTCATTTTCTGCAGAGCCCCCAATCTGTACTGATGCATGCAGTTATTCCTCCCCAGGTGCAGAACCTGTGTTTGCCCTTGTTGAACCTCACCAGGTTTCTCTATGCTCAGCTCTCCAGCCTGTCCAGCTCTTGCTGAATGGCAGCGCAGCCTTCTATGTCAAGGCAATGAACCTTCAAGTCCGTGCTGTGAGAGATGAGAGGGAAAAGCACCCACGGGAGAACTAATGCTCTTTCTCTGGCTTTCTTTTCAGATGGTGCTGTCAGAAAAGGTGAGCCAGCTGATGGAGTGGACGAGCAAGAGATCTGTGATACGAATGAACGGCGACAAGTTCCGCCGCCTTGTGAAGGCACCACCCAGAAACTACTCGGTGATTGTGATGTTCACTGCTCTTCAGCCTCACAGACAGTGTGTCGTGTGCAAGTATGGCCTTAATTCATCAACTGGAACTTGAAAGTCCTCGTGTGATTTGTAGGAGGTTAAACTTAAAAGACTAACTCTTCCATGCACATAAAAAGTACATGATGCTAAAGTAGGCTGTATGTTGCAATTGATGTTCTATGGGAACACTTCTGTTATATTGAGGGAAACCAATGTATTCATTATTTATTTTGCTCCAGAAGTAATCAATGTTATTCAAAGAAAATGCTCACAGCGCTCTGTTTCTGCACAGAAAGAGGGTAAAACCTCAACTTTCCTGGCATGTGCTACTGAAGGCACGTTTGCAGGTTTACTGATGGCCTCACGGTCTAAAAGTTGTTACTAGCTAACAATATTGACTGACATTTTATTCATGCTGATAATTTGCTGGCTGTGTGGGAAATTGGTAATCGCAGCCTGAACCTCTGATTAATCAGCTGAGGGAAGTGTCGGATCAGCTGTGGGAGCACAGGTGAGAGTCATTTAGCTGTGCTCCCGGAAGGGGTGGAGCTTGACTCCACCTCCTCTAAGACCTCACTTAAGGGCTGACCCCCAAGGATTAGCAAATCAGGAGCTTCTGGGCTGCATTTCAAAAATGTATTCAGAAATTATTGCTCCTGATTGTGGATGTAATGATGTTTGACCTTTATCTTGGGCTTTAAAGTACAGTGGTGCTGAGTGCTTTGATTGTTAGATGCAAAGCTGGCCCATATATATATATATATTCTACATGAGAAAATAAATGTAGAGGGGTGGGCGGAGCGGAGTGCTCCTTTCAGTGGGATGGAGAGCTACAGCTCTTGCAGCTGTTGTGTAATCTGTGTTGGGGCTGACGCATGACGCACAGCATCTGGCTTTGTGTGTTTACAGGCAAGCTGATGAAGAATATCAGATTCTGGCAAACTCCTGGCGATATTCCAGTGCATTTACCAACAAGATATTTTTTGCTATGGTAGATTTTGATGAAGGCTCGGATGTGTTTCAGATGGTAATGTTCTCTTGCTGTTCTGTTTTTAACTTGTGTTTTGGAGAGTGGGGGTGAAGATGTGTATAAAACGTATCACAATGATTAAAGGTTTGTAGAGTTAAAAACGACCACTGAGATTCAGGGAAGAAATAAACAGAAGAGCAGAGGGCAGTGGTACTTAGCAGTAGCATTCATAGCTCTGAAGAATAGGTAATTGGCACAAAGGATATGCTGGCTTGTCTGTTGCTTTGGGGTCTGTCTCCTTTTAGATGGATTCTCCTACAGTATAGGAAGAAGCAAGGCAGAAAACATGAAGTCCTGAGGAATGGTTACAAAAGGAATAGTAGATCAGGCTTTCAAGACTGATTGACTCCTACTCTTTCTTTTCTTATCTTGCTGTTACTACTAAGCAGCACAATTAAAAGTATGTTTGAGAACTACTGTTGCAAGCATACATGGAATGATAGAAAGAATCATTTGCTATAGGAGTCAAAGGTATTTTTTTCTTTAAAGAGATGCTCATCTCAGTATTTAAAAGCTACGCAATTTAGGCAATGCTTTTTCATTAGATACAAGCTTTTGGAAAGGAGGGATGGAAACTTTCAGTATTCTTGCTTTATTTTCCCATAGTGTTTCATCACAAACTAATTCACTAAGCTGTGACTCGTATCAATTATATATTCTGATGATTTCTTTCCAGATAGTGCATATAAACAGCTTCAAAAGAATGCTGTAATGCTGTGGGAAAAATAGCTTTCTAATTGATTTGGTGACTGTCACACCATGCAGATAAAGTGGAGGCACGTGTTGCTTAGTAGACCTTTGATGGTGTTGTGTTTTCTGTGGACTCTCTAAATACAGCTAAACATGAATTCTGCTCCAACCTTCATTAATTTTCCTGCTAAAGGGAAGCCCAAACGAGGTGACACGTATGAGCTCCAGGTGCGCGGCTTTGCAGCTGAGCAGCTCGCCCGCTGGGTGGCTGACAGAACTGATGTCAATGTAAGTGTGCATAGAGAGGGGCGTTATCCCTCACCACCTCTGCAGCACTCCCTGTTATGTTGTTCTGGCTCTGATATTTGTTAATTGTGTTTTGCTGTTAAGTTTACTCTCAGATGGTCTAAATAGTTATTGCCTATATAATCTTCTATCCCTTGAAACATAAGCAAGGCTGGGTGGGGATTTGAGCAGCCTGGTACAGTGGGAGGTGTCTCTTCTGAGAGACTGGGCACATAACTATATGTTTAAGGTTCCTTCCTTAGTGTTCTAGTATGTTGTCTATAGCTATGCCTGACAAGGTGGTCAAAATCACCTTTCTTCTTTCTCTTGTGTTTTTGAGGAAGGAAATGGTTTCAATTAGTAGGTAAGATAGTAGTGTGTAGAGGAGGAAGAAATGTTACTTTTCAGGTCTGTCTTATAGGAGCTTGTGGGAGGTTGTTTTTTTTTGGAGTTGCTATTTTTCTATTCTAATATATGGTATATATTATAATATATATATTATATTCAATTCTAATATATAGTATTTTAGGTGCAAGGATGTTACATGTAATCTTGCTAAGAGGAAAATAATGCAGTTATCTACTGTGTGTAGATTCGTGTGATAAGGCCACCGAACTATGCTGGGCCACTGATGTTAGGACTGCTGCTGGCCGTCATTGGAGGCCTTGTGTATTTGCGTGGGAGCAATCTGGATTTTCTGTATAACAAAACAGGCTGGGCATTTGCTGCTTTGGTGAGTAATGATGATTCTTGTCTACCTGGTTGGTGTGAGATTTAATGCAGTGGAAAAAAAAATGTAAAGCTTTTGTTTAAACCTGCTAGATGACAGTGAGGTGCATTTTGCTCTTTTCAGTAGCTTGATAATATTTGATCTTTTCTTTTTTCAACTCATGCTACTTCACTGGATGCTTTCTGTACTAATAAGAGGCCTCGATTAAGGTGGTGTTCCAACCTGACACTTGTTGGTATTAAATGTAAAGAAATGGGGTAGAAAAGAGTTTCTGACAGAGTATTTTATTCTTTCCTTTTCAGTGTTTTGTATTGGCAATGACATCAGGCCAGATGTGGAACCATATTAGAGGGCCACCCTATGCTCATAAGAACCCCCATACAGGACAAGTGGTGAGTCTCTTTTCTCTACTTATATTTCTGCATTTCTATTCTACAGAATAGCGCCAGTACTGAAAGAGGAGTCAGAATGCAGATTAATGCAGATTCTGTTCTTGATTTCATTATTAGAAAGTCAGTGAGGCTGAGTTGATCTTTGAGCAAGGCAAGCTAAGGGATATTCAGTGCAGGAGGTGTGGTCTGCTTTCTCTTAAACTATCTTGAGGGGTTTTGCAGGTAAGTTGTGTGAATGGAAGGGGTGTTGGAACTCCAGGATTCTGGTTTAGCGTCAATTGATGTTATGCTTTCTTTGGCTGAAAAGCAACTGCAAACTCTTACCTTGCTACTTACCAATCACAAAGGAAAAACTGATTTTAATCCAAAACAAAACGTTCTGTTGTGTAATTGGTGTGTGATAATGGTTACCTAGAATTAAATCTTCACAGGGAAGATATTAATAGAAATTTTAGTTCAGTGATTCATTGTTTTTACTCTGAAGATGGATGTTGCTAGTTCATGATGCTTGAAGAGTAATGACAAACATTGCCTAGCGGTTTTTGTTTGTTTTATGTGCATCACTTTCTGTTTGCAGAAACAAGCTTTTTGGGAGCTAGAGTAACTAATTCTTAATTGGACTAGAAGTAGTGAAATTAGTTTGCTATCTAGCAACATGCTCAGCTTCGTGTTTGAAACAGCTCTAAGTCTTTTCCATGCACAAAGCGTTAGATAGCCACCTTATGGATGGCACTCTGCAGAAAACAGGACTTGAAAAGTGAGTTGAAAAGTGTTGCCTTGTTTTAATATCAAGGGAGTTCATGGTCTTTTTATGTGGGGAATCTTTGATTATTCTAGTAATTAAAGAAAGCTAAGGTACTAAGAATAATGCTTTGGGGTAAACAGTTTGGTAACCCTGTATGCTATCATCTTTGCTAACAAGTTATTTGGGATAGAGATTTCCCCCATGCTGCTGTAAGTGTTTCTGTCATATTTCCTAGTTTTCTTTATCTCCACTTCCCTAAAGAGTGAAGGGATGCATGTACGTCCATGTATTTAAGAAGCTGAATATTTTGGAGGAAGAGTTTAACTATTCAGTTTATTTTCATGTTTGCTTTTCAGCATTTAGTTACCTGTAATACTTCAACCTTTTCTCTCGTGTACGTATTGTATCTCTAGTGATGAAGAGGTATGACAGTTCTAAGTAGCTAACAGAAAAATAGAGGTGTCTGTGTTGGGTCTTACATATTAAATAGTGCTATTGTTGAGCACTATTTAATGAAGGTTGTAGCAGCACTTGCATTATTATAATTTGAACAGTACTTAGGGCTGATTGCACACGATAGTACAGGAAGTATTTCTGATGCCCAATTCATGTTCAATAGATGAAATTGTTCACGCTAGAACTTCTTTTGCCTTGTGAAGGAGTCATTGCTGGATGCAGTTCCAAGCTCTATAGCTGCTGTTAATTGTTTCAAAGTTGTCTTCAGTCTTTCTAAAATGCAGTTGCTCTTTGTCTCTTACAGAGCTATATCCATGGAAGCAGCCAAGCTCAGTTTGTTGCAGAAACACACATTGTTCTTCTGTTCAGTATCCTTACTGAGACGCATGTTGTTGGTGACAGTCCTGTTAGCTTATGCTGCTGCCTCTTCTATAAGTGTTTTGTCATGGCTCCTGTCTGTCTGCTAATACTGGTGAGAAGCTTGTAGAGACTGGTGACAACTACAGCTTTCTAATGACGGTGATCTTTGAGTAGAAGAATGTTCTTTTATTTCTTGGCTTGCCTTTAACCTTAGCCCTTGTTCATGCTAACAAGTCAGGATTTTTTCATGCTGGTATTAAGCCATCAAGAAAGGTAAGCAGAATCTTGCTGGTTTGAGGTGGTTTTTTTTCTCATTTATATAAAGATGTGTCTTTAGACTGTGCATTGTCTTTGTATATGTGTTTATCCATCATATGTGACTTAAGTCTTCTCTCATTCAAGCTCTTCTCGTCTTGTCACTTGTACCAGCCTGTGCTTTATTTTTACTACGGAATAAGTCTTATTTAATGCTGTATTTCCCTTGCTGCTTTGCTGTCCCAAATTGTCTGCATTTTTATGGTACACAGATGTACTTAACAGCACATTTACTACAGGCACATGAATGAGATTCTCTTAGACTGTGTGATTCAAAACTACTTTATAACGTACCTGTCCTCTTCAGTACTGCACAGTGCTAACAAGTTTTTGTTGCAATGGTGAGGTTCACAGTTACTGAGTGGCTTCATCTGTTTTCTCCCTTTTCTCTTAATCTTCCCAAAGTCCCAATTTCAGCAAAAGATGCATTTGTGGTTTTTTTTCCTTTGTTTTTTTGTAATTCAGTGACGTCAAGTAAACAATATTTAAGTGCCCTGTTAGGGGTTAAAAAAGCTTTCAAATCTGTGTATTCCATATCAAAGTCTTATTTAATACTGAAAAATTCAATCCAGTAAGGGACTTACAGTCTTTTTCTTGCTACTGTTGGACTTCTGATACATTCATTTGAACGTAACGTAATTCTTTCTTGATGCCTGTTTGCATTAATGCTGTATGTGACATCATGGAGCAGATTTGCCATTTTGCTGAAGACATTTAAAGCAGCAGGAGTTGGCCAGGTTCCTGTCATGTGAAGTTAATTGCTTTCTCTCAGCTCTGCTGAGGATGGACTGTGCCTGAAACTGAAAGAAAGATGTCATCTCCATCAGCTCCTGTTGGCATCAATAAGTAGTTCTCATTTCAGAGGAAGAGGAAGGTTTTGTTGTTTGTTTTTCTTATGATTCATTCTTGGCAAATGCCAGGCCTTTTTTTTTGTCTGCTTCCTTAATTTTAGTTGTTTAGTTGTTGTTTTTTTTTTAATAATTTACTGTAATTGAAGCTTTAGAAAAGACTCAAATCTTGCTATTTGAAAGACACCGCATTAGATCAAATGTTGTATTCATTTTATTGTTAGTTGAGTTAAAATGCAGTTTGTAAATTCCTTTTGGGAGTGGAGTAAAACAGTGGTAGGAGTAGAGTCCCTGAGGAAGAAGTCCTGTTTCATTGCAGGCTGAGACAGTGAATGCATATTCTTTAACTTTGTTTTGAGACCTGCTTTGTAGCCTGGTTTATGCTTCAAACTTTGTATTTATTTTCTCTTGGAATTTGATGATTATGAGCAACTTCAATTTGTTTTGTTTTTTCTGAGATTTGTTGATTAGACCAGAAAGCCTGTAATTTTCCAAGGTTAGGAAATGAGCAGTGCATGTTTTATATTAAGTCCAGTGTATTTGGTTGATTTAGCCTTAAACAGTGTCCACAGATGGTGGTGTTACTTTAGGAATGGTACTCCTCCATGAAGCTGCTACTTCTGACATGGACGTGGGGAAGAGAAAGAGTAAGTACTAATACTTCTCTCCATCTAGAGTCACATTATATAAAAATTAGGGTATTTAACAGAAATGCTTTCATGCTGGTGGGTTTTTTTTCCTAATTGTGAACATTAATAGAAAATAATAAAAATTAAACTCGACCAGTTTCAGACAAATGTTGATATCCAGGGTTTCTATGGACTCTTCAACATTCCAGTTGATTGCATTATAGTAGAATAAGCTTCTATTTCACAATTGGTTATTATCTTCTTCAAGGAAGAATTAAAGAAGGGGAAAAAATGACTCAAACTTTAATGTTATGGTAACTAAAGAATAAGATTACTTTATTACTTATTACCCAGGGCCCCATCCAACCTGGTCTTGAACACCTCCAGGGATGGATGGGGCATCCACAACCTCCCTGGGCAGCCTGTTCCAGGACCTCACCTCTCTCCTAGTAAAGAACTTCTCCCAGTAGGTTCCATACAGGTTCTGTATGTCTTGTGTATTATTTAAGTCATAGTATATGGCTCTGTCTTTTTTCTTCTCCACTGCTATTAATGAGAGGTATTTCAGAATAAAGTGCATTCAGATCCCATGCAAGTCTTAATTGAGATACTCAAGAGCTGTTTTTGATGTGTACCAGTTCCTCTCTCATGGATCACAACAGCAGCAAAACCAACAACAGCAGTTTCAGTTTTGGATATTATTAGTACATGTGGACCTCTGGTGGGAATGGAGTGAAACAAACTTCTGCTTTACTCTTAGACTTCATGCATGCGTGCTTACTTGTTTCCTTGCCTCGACAGGGAAGGATGCTATTGTGTGCTTTTTACCTTTCATTGGTTTCAGCAGCTTTTTTGGAGGTGCTTAGCAAAGAGCAAGATAGACAGATGTAAAGATGCTTTAGACCACTTTGTGGGAGAGAAGGGCATAACATCTCTTAAACCAGTGGTATAAAATGGGGCTTAAAGTATTTGAGAGAAAACTGATGTCAGTATAGCTCTTCTAGATGACTATAATAGGGGTTTAATCTGACCAAATATTGCAGCATGCTTTTATTAACTGTGGTATTTTTGGAGAGAGCTGTCACTTAACTACGGTCTTACTCTGCATCTCTTGCAGTCATGTGCATTGCTGGTATCGGCTTGGTGGTGTTCTTTTTCAGTTGGCTACTGTCTGTCTTCAGGTCAAAATACCATGGATATCCATACAGGTACTGCTTTTCTTCTGCCTCAGTCATTGTTTTTGTGTGCATCACTGTACAGCAGCATCACCAGAGATGGTTATGGAGAAAGTGGAGTAAATACAAATGAAGATCTTGGGAATAACAACAGAAGTTTTACTTGGACTGTGTGCTTATGAATTAATCTGCTTCTGTGGACTGGTATTTGCTTGTCTCCTAACGTTAATATAAAAGAGAATAGAGGAAGAAGCTGCATATTTCTTTCTCTCCCCTGAAATCTGGTTTGGTGAGAAATATTCTTTATTAAAAAAAACAATAAAAAATGCTCCTCTTGCTGCTCATAGTAGCACTGTTGGCTACTAGCACAGTTATACAGCATTTGGTGTATACCGCTGTGTTTCAATCTGGCCAAAGCAAAGATTATGCTGCACTCCTCTTCATGCTGCTATGTATTTATAAAATATTTCTATTCTCATGTTGGTATCTCAGCCAACTTATACTGAAATAAGCGTGTCTTTACTGCATTTCCTCAGTACTCATACATTCTGATTATTAATTCTTGTTGGGAACGGGGAATGTGACTAATCATTTAAAGCTGCAAATATTTCATGATTGCTTCTATTAAGAGTCCAGCACTCTTTGTTGAGTGGTTAATTTTTCTGTATTGATGGATGCAGGTGTTTTGTTTCATGCATTTTGAAGGAAGAAATGAATATTGAGGAGCCAGCTTCTAACCACCTTGGCTCCTGTGAAGTTTTTAATGTGTCTAGAAGGCAAATCCTGAATTGCATTGGCAAATATATGGTACTCTCTTTGAGAAGCCATAATGATGGGCTATAATATCTATTAGCATAGGGAGAGCATCAGTGGGTTCCTAGAATTCTGTAGCACTCGTGAACACTGAAGGTTTATTTTTTCCCAAGATTTCTGTTTATTAAAGATTACCACCAATCACTCCTTAAGCAAATAGTTGATTAGCCTCACAGTGATTAAGAGTAATATTTCTGGCTCCCAATCTGTAGTACCGTGCTGCTGACAGATCCCCACTCAGCTTTTTCACATACTGTGAAAATATCTGCCTTACCCTGCTTAAAAGTTTATAGTCATAGTCATGACCTGAGGTGCTGGGGGTATGCCTTTGTCTTCAGCAGGAGGTGGGAGTTATGAGATAGGATGCAAAGGGAGTGCCTCACCTGGATTAGATTCAAACAGTGAGGCGGAGGCAGAAGGCTAGTTGCTAAAGTCAGAATCATCCTCATTATCTGTTGGCAGTAGAAGTGTTTATTCAGTGATCTCACCTTCTGAGACTGGGATTGTATGGTTTTTGCTGCAGTAAAGGCAGAGGTCTGAAGATCATTTTGAATTCCTGAAATTATTGGCTCTTATCATGACTGAAATTCAAGGGCAGTTGCTGCTCTAACTCACTGTGAAATGCCTTGTGCTTCTTGCCAAACAGTTCTTAGCGATGCCCATGTCACGCTGTGAGAAGCTAGCCCAGTACTTCACTGCTTCCGAAATCCTGCTTTAAAAGCCTCTTGTACTTTTCGGTATTCTTCTACCAACTCCTCAGAAATATCCATAAGCTGTGACCTGCAGAATCCTGCTGACCCGCTGTTGTGCTCTTTCTGTACCCACAGGCTGGTGACTCTTCAAGTTGTGGCAGTAGTCAGTTCTTTCATTTTTCTGAATGTCTCTGTAGTAAAATGTGATATTCACAAATACTTTTCTAACACCAGAAGGGACCTGAATGTCTTGTTGAATAACTGATTGCCTTTCATCCTGTTCTTTGCAGAGGTCTAACATGCTTCTGCAAGTTTGTAGCAGACATGATATTGCTGTCTTGCTTTTAAGTGACTTTCTCCACAGCTACTTACCCCTTAGTTTTTGATTCAGACTTTCTGAGAATACGTGGGAAGTTAAATAGGCTGTTTGAGGCCTTTGCTTTTCATAAAATTAATGAATGTTTGCTTTTCTCTTTGTTCCTGCAGTTTCCTAATGAGTTAAAGGATTCCAGAATCTGTAACATCAAGAAGGTGGTGACTATGAAACTGTGTAATAGAACGGAAGAACTAAGGATGTGTGGTTCATGCTACCTCTCTTTACACTGAATGAGATAGTTAAACACTGAACCAAAGACAACATGCAGTGCCTTAAATATAACAAGCAATGTGCGTTGGACGACAGAGTATTAAGATGCAATCTCTCACAAGCTTTACATCTTCTGATGCAACTTTAAATCTGATGGAAGGCAAAACTTTGCATCTAGAATTACTATGTTTCCTTACGCTATCAGAAACGGTACTTTAATTCTATTGGATAATCTCTTTTGCATGTCTTTTCCCCTCGGATACTTCTTGCTCATCCTCACGGGTGACAGTAGCTTCTCTGTTGTGCCTTTGTATGGTTGAGGAAGCCTCATGTACCTGCCTATCTCTTCCTTCAGTCTGTGTGACCCTTGGAGCGTACTGCAGATTCCATTTCAGGATGTGCATACCCTAAAGGTGTATGTCTGTTTTGAGAAGAGTATTTAACTACAGTATGATTCAAGAGATTGCTTCACAGATGAAGGAAAACTTTATACCGGGTAGTAATGGCTCAAATGGTGAAGATTTCAGTCAACATTGTACAGAATGACCTACTAATGAGTTTTATACTTCATATTCAGGACTGAAAAAAATCAGAAACTTAGTGTATTTCTTCTTCTTCCTAGTAAATAGGCAAAATTTATGGTAATCTTTGCTGTCCGTAATTTGAAGTCCCTATTTGTTGTAGTGCAGTTCATTTAACTGTTAAAAACTCTCTTGTCAAATAACGAAACAAATCGGTTGATTTGTAAATATTGGTTCAGAGCTGAAAAAGCGTTATTATCTCAGTGATCAACACTTCCCTTCCAAAAATAACAAAACCTGGGAAGGTAATTACAAAGGTAACTATCTGTTGCATGATTACAAGTTTCTAACTGGCCTTAAAGTTACTTCTCAGCATCTGCTGTCAGATTGCTGGTCGCAGCGCAAGTTCTCACATCGACTGCTTTCTCTGAAGTTTTTTCAGCCTTGTGTCCTTGGGAGGATATGGGAGCGGGCTGAGATATCTAACCCCAGATGTCATTAACTCTAGGAAAGCTTCCTTAGCCTTACAATTAAATGGATGTGCTTTTTGCTCTTTTATCTTGTAAAGATTGTTTGTCTTAAGGATTTTTTAGTTGAAGACTTTGTGCCTCAGCCCACGCTGTTTTGTAATTCAGCATCTGCACTACAGGAAATGTTTGTGGTGTAATTCAGCAGTACTGCCCTTTGTAGGCTATGCTGGCCTTGGCGGTTAATAGTCAGAGGAAAATATGAGACTGGATTCTGCCTGTCTCCTGTCTCTAAGGGTTACAGGATGTGGATACTATAGATTTAAGCTCAAAAAGAGCTTTATCGTTCCAAGTAGAATGTTGTTATTATGCAATTTTGCTACATTAACACATCTCAAGTGCCTTACCTTTTCTAATTCAGTTTTTTGACATTTCAACTGGTTGGTGAGATGCTTTTTTTTTTACCCGTTCAGATGAGGAGTTGTAGTGGATGGGATAAGTTGTGTGGCTGCATTTTGGACAACTTCAATAAATTTTTTTTAATCCATGCTCCTGTGTCTCTTGAACTTTCAGGCTGGAAGAAGAAATGAGAAATCTGTTTTCTTCCACTACTGCTTCAATGTGTTAATAAGTGTATATAGTAAATAAGTTGAGCACGGCTGAGTAGATGGGATGAACAGTGCATGTGTGTTAATGCAGGAAATCACAACCTGAAGCATCACTGCTGGAGGTCCTCTCGTGAAGCCCACTAATAGCACAAGGGCTGTGTGTTTTTCACTTGTACCTCAGGACAGCTGTCAAAGACAAGTCTTGGCTTCATGGAGTCCTTGGCAGATTCAGGTGTTCCTGAAAGTGGAGTCCAGTGAGTGCTACAGTTATGGACTTAACTTATTTTCCTGCCCTGTTGGTATTTTGAAAAGGCTTCAGTAATATTTGAGGAGGGTTGTGCTTCAGTTGTTAACAGTGCAGCAAAAGTGATTCACAGTTGCATTCTGAAATAATGTTTTCTTTTGAAGCTTTCAGATTTCTTTGAATATTGTGTTTATTGCATTCTATCCCTCTCAAAAGCATTTAATCTTATGGGCCAACATTAAACGATTGTGTGTTGCTTCTGTGGATGGTTGGGGACGTGTTGGCCTTGCATTTAAGATGATACACTTTTGAGAGTTGGCACATGGAGTTAAAATAATGCTCGCTTTTTTTTTCCCCACCCAGTTTTTCTGCTCTCTAGACAGAAAATGAAGCATGTGGAAAAAGGATGAAGTGTGATCACTGAGTAGAAGACTGAGTGCTTCCACAGACCTGTAGCAGATCTAGAGAGCATGTAGTCCCAGAAAAACCTTATTTGGCTTGTAGAGCAGTTGAGGTAATAGTTAGCTGTATGCGTCTGCATCTCTCCTGACTGGTTAGCATAATGCAGTTCTAGATCTCCACAAAAGCAGAGGGTGCAGTGCATGAGAACCTCAAACTGGAATCCTTTAGCAAGTGTGTAATGTGAATAGCTCCCCTTTTGGAGAACACTTCTATAATAAAAGGAGGAAATGGTATAGTTCGTAGTTGCAAACGGACTGTGCAGTTTGATTAATATGGCTATCCATGAAGGTTATTGCTTTTGAGAAGGATCTGTAGTATATTAAGTAGTATTTTGTATGCATTCATCTAGACCCCTTCTGTCTTCTCCAGGGTGAACAAGCCCAGCTTCCTCTGCCTTTCCTTGTAACAGATGCTCCAGTCCACGTTTCCATTTCTTACCACGCTTATATTCTGACAAACAAAGAATGAGTTTCATTGCACATTATCTACTCTATTTAAAAACTCAGGTCTTGACTGCTTTTATAGAATGAATTCAAAGTGTTGTCTTGTTCTGGTTTAACTGTACTACTTTTATCATATACATCTTTTTTTTCAGATTATTCTATATGTACTTGATAACTTCCAGGTCAGGAGCGCATGCATTTATTAAAATAATTGTCAATTAATAACTATATATATCTTTTAGCCATTTTATTTTTAAGAAGTAGGCTAATACCTACTTAAGAAAACTAATCACTGCTCTTATGACAGAAATCAGACAGTGATAAGGTTCAACTATAGTCCTTGATTTCTCTTACTAACGAGCTTATTCTTTATTCTTTAAAGTATATTGCATCAGCAGTGCCTATTAGAGCCTTAGGAAAAGTGGTCCCGTGTCAAGGGTGAGCTTGACTGTAGGTATGCTGGATGTGCATGTTTTTCTAGAGGTGCACACGATACCTATCCATATGTGGATTTTGGTGAGCTCCTACAACTTGTATTTTGACAGTTTGGTGATTAGGGTCAGGTTTTGTCTTTTGGAGTAATTGTTGGGGGGAGATTTGTTGCTTTATGTTGCCCTTTCCTCACAATGTGATTTCTTTCTAATGTAGAGCTTTAGTTACAAGCGGTGAATTCAAGACAAATTTATTCTTAAATACCTCTTGCCATTTCTCAAGAATATAGACGGATTCCTTTATCTTTTTGCTACCTAGTTCTAATGTAGACTGCCATAAAGCAGATTCAATCCCTTGAAAATAAATGTTTTTGTCTTACTTAAATCACACAATTGAAGTACTAATGCAAAGCTAAGAACAGGTGCTGCTTCCACTCTGTTACACCTGTTGGGTGGCAACAAACGAAGACGGCTTTTTGTATTTATTAATGGAATTTGCTGCAGTCAGAATTAGCGCTGATTTATTTCTCCTAATACTTAAGGAAAAGCAAGTGATGGTTTGGTCATTTAGAACTGCAGCTTTGATGGTGAGAAACCTTAATTTTTCAAAGCTGGTTATATTTTAAGTGACCAATTGTCCTGTTTCTAATTCTACCTCATGCTGGACTTGCTGTGGGTGACCCGCTCTTTCTTTAGGCTGTGTGGAGAGCACGTTGCTTCTTCCCTTCTGAGTAGCCATCTTTCCCTGTCCTCTGCTGTTCATACGGATTTTAACATCTAATGGGGAATTTGGGGCTGCTGGTAGGAGCAGGGGAAGTAGTTCTTATGTGCTGCTGCTAGCGAGGAATGATCGCTGTGCTTCTCTACCTGAAGAACTGCTTTTAGAAACATGAAAGCTCTGGCAGTGCTGGGTTGAAGCGAGTCTCCAGCCAGGTGGGCAACTTGCGTACTGCTCAACAAGGTCTACCTTGGTGATTAGGGTGTGTTTGTCATACCTTGCTGTCACGGATTCCTATGATAAAGTCATAGAATAAGAACGGGTGGGGTTGGGGGGAAAATCCCACTCAGCTGCTCTTCCCCTGCTGAGCTCTGAAGAAGTGCTGTGGCGGAGCAGGGGCCGGGTGAGGCCGGGGCTCTGTGTAGACGCCGGGGCTCTGTGTGGACGTGCCCTGTCACGACGTTCCTCTTGCGAGGGCACGTGGCTCCCCGTGCCGGGCGCGCCGAGGCAGCGCTGGTGGAGCCCCCTGTCGGTCACACTGGTCAGTGCACTTTGTGTTCAAATGATGTCATGGGACTTGGTACATGACGTCAGCACCCACCCCCCTCCCCCCCGCTGATGTAACCCTCCCCCCAGCCAATCAGAGCGGGGGAGGCCGGGACCGTGACGTAAACGACCCTAGCAACAGCTCCCGTCGGAGCGGCCCAATTAGAAAATCGCTGGGGGCGGCAAGGAGCCAATGGGAGTCGGCGAAAGAGGAAGGCGGCAGGAGGCAGGTCTCCCTCATCCTCTCTCCGACAAGATGGCGGCGGCGCTGGCGATGGCGGCAATAACGGCTTTGTCTCCTTTTAGCGCCTGAGCGCGGTCCCGGCCCGACCCGGCCGCACCGAGCGAGCGGCAGCGGAGACATGACCGCAGAGCCCATGAGGTACGGCCCGAGCCCCTCCTCCACCCGGGCGTCGGGCGGCGGCCCCCGCCGGCCCCGCTGAGGCGAGGAGGCAGCCGGTGGCGCGTACCGCTCCCGCCGCGTGCGCGGCCGTTGCCGTCGGCCGACCTCGGCGGCGCCACCGCCCGGCTCGGCCCGCGGCCCGGCTGGGGCGGGGCCGGGCCGGGCCCGAGGCGGCGGGGCTGGCGGAGGCCGGGCTGGGGGGAGGGGATGGCGGCGGGAGGCCGAGCGGGGAGCGCAGGGGGAGGGGACGGCGACGGAGGCGGCCGGGCGCGGGCCGGCGGCGGGCGCGCGTCTCGTAGCCGGCGCACGCGGTACTCGTCGGCGGGCGCGGTGCGGGGAGCGGAGCCGTCCCGGGCTGCCCCTCGCCCCCAGGCAGCGCCCCGGCCGGTGGGCGCCGCTGCGACGTGCCCTGCGGCTGTCAGCCCCCGCCCCACGTGTGCGCTAGTAGCACTCTGCCCGCCCGTTCCCGCGCCGCAGGGCCCTTCGCGGGCGCGTCCCGCTCTCGTGGAGGGGCGGCTCCGACGTACCGACGGGGGTGAACCGTTCGTGTTGAGCTGCGTAAAGTAAATAAGCTGGTATACATCGAGCCGTTGCCGCCAGGCGCCATGTTAGAGCGTTAATTCAGAGTTGGGCTTGGGTGTTTTCATAGTTCGGCTGAAGGGTCTGATCAGCGCTGTCAGTCACAAACAAATACCCCACATGCCTGCGGCAGCTCATAAACAATAAGGCATTGTTGCTGAACCCTCAGAAATGTTGCGTCTGACTTCAGGATCAAACAAAATATTAAGGAAGAGGAGTACCGCGCCGTCTGATGTGCTGAGCCTCCAACTTTCTCCTGAGGTTGTATTTGTGCATCTTCATCCCTGCTTTCACATTTCCTTTGAGTAGTTCAATGTTTACTACCGAGTTGCGGCCAGAAGTGGCTAGCAAGGCTTTTTTTATTTCTCTTTTTTACTGCTGATTACAATTTCAGAGGAAATAATGTGTGTATGTGGATTCTAGATGCAAGTCATAAGCACTACAAACACACATTATTTGCTGCATGACTTCCCACCAGCTACCAATTTCTTCTGGATGCTCCGTGTTGTAAAACGAGGGTTGCCCATGTCTTGCTCCTCCCCGTGCCCTTAAAGCACTTGGACAGTTTAAAACAGTTTTTCATTGGATTGATTATTTTAGTTGTAGACTGACAAACAAATGGAAGGGGTTTTCTTCTTTCATCTTCTGTCCTCGAAAAGCAAGAGTGGAGTTTGATTTCTGTATAGCATAAAGATTTTGCTTAAATATTCTTGTGTCGTCGTAGCACAGGAATTGGTGCAAAAAGGCTGCTTTAGTGTATGCTGAAGCGGAATTCAGATGATACAGAAGGTCATACCTTGACCTGCAGGTGGAAAAGTAAATTGGATTACTTCAAGAGTTTCACTTGTGTGCTTGAAGTTGAGAAAGTACGTATAAGGTAGATTTGGGATTGCACATAATCTCTGGGTTGAATGTCCTTGCAGTAAGTGGGCCCTTTGACAAGCAGCTTTTAGGTAGGTGCACAAAGTATTTTTTGGTGCTCCAAACTTTTATCCTGTCCGTTAACTCAGTTCTCAGTGCAGGTGTTTTTGATGATCCTTGTTCCACACAGAGCTCCTCTCAAGTCTTTTAATCGTACGGGAAAAGTTCTGTGTTAGGAACCAAACATGACACTGTTCGGTGCTGTGGTTTTGGGGATATGAGCTGATGAACACCTTGATTGCAAGGGCTTTTCTTCTGTTTTATCAGTTCAACTCAAGTTCTGCTAATACTAAAGAGAATGAGAGGGAAGAGAAAAGCGCTATGAATATGTTATTGATGGATTAATGTGTCGGAACAGAGGCGGAGGTGCTCTCCCTCTGCTTGTTTGCACACACGTACAGGCACATTTCTTTGCTCACACACATAGACACAGCATTCTATGCTCTCATTTCCAGTGAGCCCTACTGGCCTGCCAGCTGCTGCCTTTCTGACACCCTGCACCATCTCCCTGCTTGTTTGTTTATTGACATTTTTGGACAAAAGTTTCACATAAAACTTGCTTTAGTTTTCTTTTTAAAATGGAGGAATCGCTGTAATGGCTTGGTCTGTTCCTACCATTCGTTTCGTACATTGAAGTGAGTAAGCACAATAGAAAAAGAAAAGAAATGTTGAATCTTGGACCATCCAGGAGGCGGTGTTCCAACATTACCTGTTGTTTTAAGCTGATGGAATAATTTTAATAACCTTCTATGCTTCATTCTTCCCAGCGTGCAGTGTGGGTTCTGTGATTGTGAATTGCTTGAATTCCTTTGTTCTGTGTGGGTTACATGTCAGGACTGTCCATATTATCTGAAGGTGCAGTGCCAGTTAGCAGGCCGTCACGCAGTCATGTGAGATGGGCCTAAGCAGATTCTGTGCTCTTCTTGAGGAAGCAGAAGTTTAGGCTGGCTTTCACCTTCTGTGCCAGATGTGCCCTTGAGAAGTGAAATTCCTCCTGGTGAGTCTTACTGCAGTGACTGCTGCTTCTGTTTCTGTGTAGTACTGTCGCTTATGGTTTTGTGTACTTTGTGTTACGGTTTCTGTAGGGCTTAAGTAGAGCTGCCTTCTTCTCCTGTGGGATAATATGGTCTGAGAAAGGGATGGCCCCTAACATTACTGAAACTCGAAATTCCCATTTTCATTACAGATTCCGTGTGCGCTTGCAACATCTGTAATGAAGGGAGTGAGGATTGATGCTTTTTACTTGTATATAACTCACCAAAAGAAAATACCTGAACAGAAGATAATACTAACGTGCTGCGTTCACCGTGAGAATGAATGCTTGTGACAAATGATGTTTTTAGATGGGATCACTAGATAGGCCTTTTATAAACAGGGAGGCCTGGTGGTTCTGCTGGCCCTCATGAAATCCCAGTTCATATCACTGGAGTTTGTGCCTGCAGGTGTTTTGGAAATGTGAATTGGTTCATGGATAGGTCAGCGTTGAAGTTCTGGTGGCGAGTCAGGAGGGAAAAGACAAAACTGTCAAAATTCACTGATAAATATAACGGGAGACAATATTGACTTAAAAAGATAGTAAGTAGGTAAAGTTCTCTAATTGACTAAAGGACAGTGCTAAGCTGCCGAAAGCTTTTTGTAATTTCTAGCCACAAACTGTTTTTGTGCAAGGCAGGTGAGGGATTGATGGAGGTGAATGTTTAGTATTATTATTTGTTAAGGAAAAAAAACTACTTCATTTCACATGTTGTTGCCCAGAGTCAACTTCAGCGCCGTTCAGGAAAGGCAGTTTGTTTATCTGCAAGCTGCACAGCTGTAGAATTTTCTTTCTTAATACATCTAATGCTAGAAGCTGTATTGGGCAGATAGGTCTGTTGTGAAAAGCAGAAACAACAATTCTGGCAATAATTTCAGCATTGTTAGTGTGGCAATCTGAGATGGCTGTTTGGGAAAGTGAAGGAACTGTGCTTCAGAAGGACTGTAACCCTGAAAATTGGACAGCAAGTCTGATTGGCAGTAGCTGGGAAACTAAGGAACACGCTTTAGTTGTTAGAGTTTGTGATGAATGATGTCTCATTGAGAATCTTTGACAAACTTCAGGAAGTAGAAGAAAATGAACCAAAAGAGAAGATAGTTTTAGAATTAGAGACGAAGTGCCATTGTGTGGAGCCTTTCCCTTCAGGCAAAGCACAGTCCAGCTTTTGCAACAGCACTTTGTCTTGTAGGTTACATCTACGCTAGTTTCAGCTTCCTTCCCTGAATTAATGTATTAAAATACACAGTGTGCCATGATTTTTGTCTCAGGTGGAAATACTACATTTAGGTTTTCAGATGGTTGACTTCAGTGTTTTTAAGTTTACAGGCTATTTTACCATTGAAATTACAGACTTCAGTAGCACTCTAGCCTACTAAAAATGAAGTTGTGAAAAAGCCCAAAAAAAACCAAGAACCCAAACAAAAAAACCCCTTCACTTTCCAGCAAAACATGGTAACTCTCAGCCAAATCCTGTTACAGTTGTTTGGATGCCATCTCAAGAAAACAAAATTGTGTAATCTTCCTTGAATGTAATAAAGGGTCTCTTAGTGATTTTGAACCATTCCCCCTGTGTGTCTGGAAAGAACTAATTCTGTTTACCTGTCTGAACCTCTTGTGCTGTGCTTATACTCCAAAGGTACTTAATCCTTATCATCAAATGTCTTGAACTCTATTAGGTATTACTTGATTGAGCCCTATGGACCAAGGACAGTTCTAACCAACATGAAAGGAGTGAGTCCGTGTTAATGAAGCCTTAACCATAGTGTCTGCATGTTCAGTGGAGTGCTAGAGGTCTACCTTTCCTTTCAGTCAGAGCTTCATTATTCAGGTGTTTTTTGTCAGTATCTAATAAGTTCAGCGTAATATGATGTCATCTGAGCATGGAAAATTTGTTTTACAGTGAGAATGGCCAAGCACTGGAACAGGTTGTGCAGAGAAGCTGTGCAGGCTTCAGCAGTGGAGGTGCTTATGCCCTGCTGGCTGAGTTTCTGGCAGCTGCTGTAGCTGACTCTGCTTGTTCTCCGAGGTCTTGCTGGGGATCTGCAGAGCTAGAAGGGATCTCCCTTCCAGTCTCAGTGCTCCCCTGGTTCTTAGTGTCACTTACCTGACCTACTCTAAATTGCTGCTACTGAAGTTCATAAACCTCCCCAGCTGAGACCGTGATTAATACCCACTGTCACCTGTGCTTGCAGAAGGGTTTGTACAAAGAAGCAGTGAGTTAGATTAGAGAGCAGGTCCAGATTCAGCAGAAGAAATGGCAATTTGTAATCTGGATTGGTTTCTGTGCTTAGATTAAAACAATTGCTTATGCTGTGAGTGTGGCATAGGTGTAATGATAGCCCGCTTTTATTTTCTGGCTATGTATTTTGAGGGGCAGACTTCTGATTTGGGAGCAAATTCTTAGATTTTATCATCCTTTGCTCTCTGACAAGTCTTGAGCCATTTCATTTGTGTGTTCAAACTCAATATATCCCTATATCAGGCTTAGTCTAACGCTTTTCCTTATGATCATGAAAAACATCTATGAAGGTTTGCAGGTGACAGAATACTGGCCTGATTATATCAAGTCTTAAGCAATGTGAAGGCAAATTATATGCCGGAGGGGAAGGAAGGATACCTTCTAACTATTCCAGAACTGTATGTTGAATTAAATGGCATCAGCTTTGGCTTTATTTACAATAAAACAGTTATTTTTAAGTATGTGCTTATTAGTAACGTGTTAGAAATAGGAAGGCTTTCAAAAGTCATGTTCTTGTCTCCATTAGTGCTATACTAGCATTTAAAATGAGTTCATTTTTAAAGAGTCTGTTTGATAACACAGGGGGCCTTGGACTGCACAAACAGATTTCTTCTGGGTAGAACTGAGCTGAAGGATGCTCTGCAGCAGTCCTGGTGTGCTCCAGCTGTTAATGCCTGAGCAGTCCGCAGGCCCGGGCTGCAACTGTCTGAGTTATAGAAATGCATGCAGTGTGGGTGGTGGTCAGCAGCGGCAAGTCTTATGTTCTGGTGGAGACAGAATCTCTTTCTCTATTTTCCTCTCCCCGTTGTCTTAATTAAAATGCTCAAACTTCTGCTGTGTTGTATCTGTCGATCACACAGGGGTACTGTTGGAAACTGAAGATGTTTGTCTACAGTCTGATGGTTTTAAAGAACATCTGGTTTTAATTTTCTTTATTTTTCAAAGTATTGTTTAGTTTTGTCTGCTTAATAGTTGTTTTTCTGTGGTATTTCTTGGGAAATACCAAGGTGAAAAATAATTGAACTTGGAGAAACTGTAAAGATGGTTTAAAAACGAATTTGTCTAAAACCTTGAAGGCAGCTGAGAACTTAAAACCAACACATTTTGCAAAAGCACATTTGGAAACAGGCTGGGGGAGATGGATAAAAGCACTCCTGTATTGCTGACTTCCAGAGCCATTTGTAGCCGAACTTGCTGTGTCTGTGGTGGGATCCTGGATAGTTTGTTTGTTTGTTTCTTTAAATAGCTGTAAAACATTCTTCCAGATTTTGGCAATAGATGGAGCATTCTCTGTCTACGTTTTCAAGGTGTCTGAGGGCAGAGTAAATAGAAATAGAAGGCGATAATAAGTTTCTTCCAGCACAGTTTCACAGTGTAATCCAACATGACCTGGCTTTGCTGCTGGAATGAGCAACTGCTCTTCCCTGAGCCCTGGCCATGAATTTGCAGTACTGCTCCTGCCGCATTCAGCGATCCTGTGAATGTGTAGCAAGTTGTATGCAAATAGAAACTGTTCTTTAGCGTTTGTTTTGTCTGGGGTGGTTTGACTCATTACCACAGAGTGATCTAATGAAGTTGTTGGGTTAAGCACAGGGGGGCAGCAATTAGCAGCCAGAGTGTATTCAGTGTGTTGTGTCTAGCTAGGTAAGGACACCACGCTTCACCTCTCCCTTGCACCCTCTCCTTGTTCTTCTGTGTTGTGTTCATTTGTCATAGCATTTAACATGATACAGACCGTCTCTCTGTCTTTACTGGGGTAAATGGTGTCCCAGGCCGTTACTGGTTAACGTTACAGAACTTGTTCTCAGTTTAGGTGAGAAATTGTATTCTTGGGTGATAGTTTCTCAAGGTCGCAAATCAAGTTCATGGCCAAACCAATAATAGCAGGACATCTCTTCTTTCATTCTTGCTCCAATTAGGCTAAACTGTGTTGGAATAGTACTAGACTGATTGTGAAGCCGTTTCCTTTCTATGTGCAAGCCTGAAAGGGCTAGGAAATAGCATAGAGATGGTTGATTCACGACAGAGGGAGGCTGCTTTGCTTATTACCTCTAATGTTTTTAAGTTATAGACTCCAGTGCATTTTTTGAATGCACATTTTAAATGCTGTGATCTATTTATTGTGTCAGTTTGTGACAATATATTAGAAAGAATTGGGATTTTGCTGCAGAAGGTTTTATACAAAAGCAGTGAAAGCATTGCTGTAAATCACAATTCCTTTGGGTTGAGGTGTAGTAACCCTTAGTTAAGTTTAATCTGTTACCCCTTAATGCAGGCTGATGCTACAAAATGCTGAATAATCCAGAGGAAAAGCAAGCTGAGGAGGGACTTTAGTATTAGTTGGTAGATTCTTGTAGTGTGCCAGCATGAGCATTTTTGTTCTGGAAATGATGCTGCTAGGCTAGTTAGGATAAGAGGCAATAATTGGTGGCTGATTGTGTTCTAAGCTGTTAGTCACAGACATGTGCGTAATGTTCTGAATGTTTTATGTAGAGAACAAGGGTATTATAACTTGTTTCAGTAACAGCATTTTAGAAAACAAAACAAGAAAGATAGACAAGATGTCTATAAATAATAGTTAAATTGAAAGTTGGGAGTTAATATTTATCGATGTGTTCAGAAAACAGCAGAGGTGGTGACAGCAAGGGGATTGAGCTTCTGATAAGTACTCAAAGGATACCACAAACTGTAGAACAGGGCAAGAAAACATTATTCCCTGTTGCTATCAAAAAACAATTTTGAAAATAACAGGGAGATTGGAAAAAAAGTGCAAAGGAGAGACATCTATAGCCTTTAATTGGGTTAACTTATGAAGAGGGTAATGCAGCTCAGCAGTTTGAGAAGTCATATCTCATAGCAGATAAGGTATGATGACTCAGGCATATCAGCTGCAGATTTTTGGGAGCTGATAGTGTCTGGGAGGGAAGCAGCAACAAACAGCTGAGAGTGGCAGCTTGTGATAACGGGTTCTGAGGGCATGGCTGCCCTTGGTCTTACTTAGGGGAGCTGCAGCCAGGAGAAGGTGTTGGTCTCAGGAAACTGTGGACACTGCAGGTGGAAAAAATGAGTGTGAAACAGGCAACATAAAATTCAAGGGAATAGAATGTGTACGAATCACGAAGAAGCATGCCTTAATAACAAAAGCACGGGGCGAAATTATTTTCTTTTAACTGTTATGAATGAGGAAACAAGACCGATGATTCTGGGTGTCTAAAACTGCCTGGTGAAAATTCCCAGTGTGATGCTCTTTACGAGCTACTTATAAATACTGGTATGAAGAGGTCATGAAATGATGTGATTGTGCTTGGTTGTGTTTGACAAAATTAATGCAGAGTGCATTATATATATAAAAACATACATACATATGTAGTTGATTTAATAAAAGCTTTGAGTAAGCATGTAGATCTCACATGTTCACCTAGCTAAAACCAGCTTAAAATGTTTATTGTCTTTGTTAACAAGAGTTTTGAGTGCTTCTTTTGTGTGTATATCAAAAAGGATGTTTTTTGTTTTGTTTTTTGTTTGCCTTTAGTGTAAGGTTTAATAAAACAGTACATTCTTAATTTGCTTTGTAGTATGAAGTGTTCAGGTCATGAGTAACTTTCCCCTGTAGATGTGTGTTAATTGAGATTCAACTTACTTCTTTCAGGCCTGCTAAATTAGCATGAGACCTATAGTAAATTCATGTTTTATTTTGGCAGTGAAAGCAAGTTGAATACATTGGTGCAGAAACTCCATGACTTCTTGGCTCACTCATCAGAGGAATCTGAGGACACAAATTCTCCTCCAGCATCATCTAAAACCAAAAGCATAGGTAAAATGGCGTATATTTTAAATTTAAACATACATATGATTCTGAAGTCACGTATCTTTGTGTTGTGATTTCATTGTATCACACTTCACCAGGGCAATTATGCAAACTGCCAGTGTGGTTTAACTAAGTGCTTATATTTTGATAAATATATGTAGCCTTTGACGCAACATTCCTTCAAGTAAAATTATGCTTTTAAATGCGAATAAAGCTAATTCTGCTGGTAATTTACCTTCTCTGAAACATGAGATGGCAAACGTACATGCATTTGCCTGTGGTGGGACTTCCTTTTTCATCTCTCCTGAATGTGTGAGGGTAGTATCTTATTTCTTTTACTGAAGTAAAGTTTCTGTGGTCCTTGTGGTTGGGGCAGAAGGCGCCGAGATTGTGCTTTCATAATTATCTGAGAAAGATGTCTATATTTAATGAGGAAACACCCAGAAACAAGATAACTGAAAAACATGCTGGACTGGATCAAATACGGCATTAGACATTTTTACTTACAAGTTAAAAATAAGTAACAAATTTTGAACAGTTTGTTTACATTCATAAGAAGCAGAATTTTTTTGTAACAGAACCATATACAGTTTGTTTCCAAATTTGACTGGGTACAGGTACACAACCTTCCTGGCTCTGCTGTTTCATGAGCTAAAAATTGTACTGAAATGATAGAGCGCAGGAGGATGGGAGTGTGTTGGCTGTGGTCTGGACTTTATTTTTAAACTCTTGTTGTAAGTAATAAACCGGTGTGTTTGCTGGTGTGCAGTTTTCCTTTTGATGTTTATCTTGAGAATGTATTGTCATGTGGTCCCATCTGCCTTGTGTCAGCATCTGACCGAACTGTAACACAGGAGAAGGTAGCACACAAATAATTTCTTAAACAGAATAAGTAACGGAACTGCTGTAGGTGCATGCATTTAAAGTGAGATTTTGCTACATAGCATACTTCTTTAAAATTATTTTTTCCCCCTTTGTCCTGTGTAGATATGAAGTAGAATTTGGCTGCTTGTCTCAAAACTCAAACATACTGTGAAACAGAGGTACACAGGTTTTGCAGCTGCTGGTGAGAGTCCAGAGAAGGGTCATGCAGATGCTTGGAATTCTGAGGCACTTCCCTTATGAAGACAGGCTGAGGGAGCTGGGCTCGTTCAGCCTGAGGAAGAGAAGGCTGTGGGGAGACCTCATTGCAGCCTGCCAGTATTTAAAAGATCATAAAAAGGAGGGGAATCAACTTTTTACTTGAGTAAATAGTGAGCAGCACAAGGGGGAATTGTTTTATGCTCAAGGAGGGAAGGTTTAGATTGGATGTCAGGGGAACATTCTTTACTGTGAGAGTGGTGAGGTGCTGGAACAGGCTGCCCAGAGAGACTGTGGATGCTCCATCCCTGGAGGTGTTGAAGGCCAGGTTGGATGGGGCCCTGGGCAGCCTGGTCTGGTACCAGATCTGGAGGTTGGAGCTTGGTGATCCTTGGGGTCCTTTCCAACCCAAGCCATTTTATGATGCTGTAATTCTATAATGACTAATTAATAGAAGACATGCTTAATTATTGCTATAGATGTTTTTTCCAAAAAAAACCCAAAACATATTAGAGTTGAAACATGAAGGATTAAACACTTAAATATTGGGAAATGCCAGAATTAACTTTGCAAACTTACTTCCTAGCTCTTCGTGCATTTTGATGATGTCTCTAGGAAGTACTCTATTCATGCTTTTTTCTCCACTGACTGCTCTTTCAGTGTATAAATGATAGACACGGTTGGGGCCGAATCAGGTTTACATATTAGTGGATCTCATTTTTTTCCAGAATTTGGAGGATAAATTAATTATTAGGTGTTGTAAGAGGAGAGATGATGATGAAGATGATTATGTGGTTCAGAGGATTTGGGACACGTCCATGACACACACACACAGATCAATTGAGATATGTGGCAGTTGCTTGTTGAGTACTTGATCATGTGGAGTTTATTGTACTGTGATGCTTATGTGGTAGCAGTGATAAGTAAAGTGAACTTGTGCTGATAACCTTAATTCTGGCTTTTCTTAATTTTTGAGTGCTTGATTTTACAGCCTTATGTCGTTTCTTTATCCTCTGCATTCATATCGGATGTCTCTCTCCTCTACATTGCGTGGGTGCCAGCAGGAGGATCATTGAGAGAGCGTAGGAGAGACTGACTTCCCGCTCTTGTATCAAGTAACCAGCCTCTGCCCGGGAGCTGCAGTCACAGGGGAAATCCTGCGCTCTCATAGCCTTGGAGTGGATGGAGCATGTACAGTTTGGTCAGCACTAGGAGCTATGAGGGGATTCAGCATGCTTGGTCATTCTATGGGGATGGCGCATGAACAGTCCAGTCACATAGAGAAGCTGTGAGATGGAGTAGCATGTTCATTCAGTTGCTTTTGGGAACAGCGCATGTGCAGTCTGAAGGCAGAATCTGCACAGGCTTAATCTACCAGAATCAAATCAATCCATACTGAGCATGTACAAACTGTGGTATTTTCCATAGATTTAGTAGTTGATCAAAAATGAGGCACAAGTAGAAGGTGGACTGGGTCCTGATCCCAAAGGAAATGGAGCTCTTCTGCCACATTTTGGGTTCTCTCCTTGGTATGGTGGAATGTCTATAATATTCCAGAGAGGAAATTCCCTTCTTTAAAGGGGACAGAAGCTTGGCATGCAGAAATGGCTGGATAATTTTTGCTAAAATTTATCCATACAGTTCAGTCTTAAGTCAAATACCCAGCATGAAATTTTCTAGTAATTTAAGTTTTTCAGTTGTTTAGCTTTTTCCTCAAGTGGAGTATGTCAGGAAATAATAAGTTAGGATGCTAACAGTCTCACGTTATGCTAACAGTCTCATGTTATAATTGCAAATGATGATGATGTTTATTCTGTAATTATACTCTCACTTCACTTGCATGTTTCTTAGTAGTACATCTGTTAAAATACTACTATTTCTATACCTTTTGAGCAACTTCGTGCATATATCATTAAACAACTGAACTAAAACATTCCCTTCCATCACCTGGATGGGTGGATGAAGCTGATAGTCAGAAGATACCTGCCTTTAGCTTTTATATTCCATGGCTACTACCATCAAGAAATGAGAACTCTCTGTCATGTCCTGCTTCTTGTGTATAGCTCCATAATCCCAGATTTAACATTGTGTTTTTAATGTTAAAATGTGTAAGAGAAATCCTTACTTACAATCCTACTTACAGATTAAAAAAAAAGCACTCTATTATCCCTACATATACAGTTGCGTTCTCATGTCTTGAAGTTGATTTAATGATAGGTTCTCTTTCAGCCTATCGTACAAAGCTGAAAGTAGTTTCAAAATTATTTCTGTAAAATTTCAGCCATGAAATCAGTTTTATTTCCCTGTTGTACAAAAGTTGATCTGTGAAAGTCACACAGCCATCTTTATTTGTGCTGATGAAGCGTAAAGAATGCTATGAGATAGCATGTGTAAAACTGCTAATATTTCTTCAGGTTCAGTGGATTCTTTCCCTTTCTTTCCATAGGTAAGAGTAGGGAACCTGAAAGAAGTCCAGCCTCAATGGAGAACAACAGAGAAGAGGTAGGAATAAAAATGCTTTTGAACTGTAGTTGTGTGACTAGTCCAAGGTTGGCTAATGTATAGGAAACATTGCTGTTTGCAACAAGTGCTTCAAGAACATTGGCAGAACCGTATGCAGTAAACGTCCTGTCTGCTGAATAGAAACTTCAGCTGTAAAATATACATTTAAAAATAAATTTAAAATTTGGAACAAAACTGTGATGTGGCTGTGCCAATTATCTTATTTTTCCCTCATCTCCTTCTTTAAATTATTGAAATACTCAAGTTTACTTGTTACTCTGATGTGCAATAATTGCTGTGTCAGATGTTTCTTAACATGCTTCAGAGAGTTGGGTTCTACTTACTTCAAGTGCACAACTGCATTTTTGCTAAGAATGTTAATTTATTCAGACTGAGTATATTCTGAAGCAAGTTTTTCTTCTTAAATAAATTCAGTTAATGTTCTTTTATCCTTAATTCTGCTGTTCGATGTGTTTGTTAATGGGTTCTTTTATTTTATTGGCTTAAAATAGTTGATCTCTCATTTTACACTTAGCCTCTGTTACTCAGATAGCAGTAGATGCTTAAATCATAGAGCTGTGTAAGCTACTGCCACACGTAAGTGCTGTGAGGAATCCCAGTAACTTGTACCAAAGTAAATGTAATAAGAAGCTAGTTTTGTTGACAAGTGACTTGATCACAAATGTGACTTTCTTTTTCTTGTTTTTCAGGGTGGAAGTTCTTCAGAAAGAGTCACATCCTTAGGATCGTCACGTTCAAAAAGGTTGGTGTGGAAAACAAAAAGAAATTACTTTTTATCATCTGAAAGTATGGAAAAGTCTCTGTGCCGTGCCAGATGCTGGTAATATACACCATTTGAAGTCCACTAAGTTAGCAGAGTTTTAGTAAAACAAAGGCATTACACCATATTTAAAATGCAAATGATTTTTCATGGTCAGAAGTTGAGATCATAAAGCTTAATCTTCATATGTAACAGTACAGTGGGATTATCCTCCATTTTCTGACTGTTCAGGACAGATGCTTAAACAAGCACTACTTTTCCTCCTGCTCTTTCAACACGTGGGATTCTTTCAGTAATATAAGTTGAGGCATACAGAGAGAAGTTTTATGTACCTCATTGGTGGAGAACCAAAATGTGCTAAAATTTGCCCTGTGCAGAAAATGTACCTCTGCTTCATTTCTTCTTTTTCCCTTGATTTAAATAAATAAATAAATAAAAAGTCTGGTGTTAACTGTTTACCAATTTGAAACAACAGTAGAAAGATGATGTGTGACCTAAATAGCATCAAGATTATTCTAGTAAAATTCCTGCTCGTTCTGCTTATGTCCTTTGTGCTTTTTCTTTTTTTTCTTTTAAAATTAATTTATTATCCTAGTATACTGTGTAGATAGGTGAGCTCATCTAAGTGCCGGGCTTGAACAGCTTCCTTCTTCGAGTTCTTCACAAAGTGTTCTGTGTCTCTTTTCAGTCTTACAGTTAACCAAGTTTGTTTATTGTATCATGCCTGTTGGAATTAAATGACATTCTTCATTCTCTGCTATCTGTTTGGCTTGATGCTGTATTTGCAAGTTTGGTTTTGTGTTTGGCTTTAATTTCTTCCTTCTGAATTCAGTCACCTGCTGGCCTTTTTTATTTAGAGCATTTCAGTAGTCCTATTTTTTTCGCTTCCTGTCTGTCATTAATGGTATTGTCGCTCATGCACTTACTACACTTTGTCTGATACTGAGAAAAACAGCATCCTGCATTGACTTCAGTAGCTTATATATTACATTCAGAACACAGAAAATGATGCTCTACAGATTTATTTTTCCTGCCATGACATAGCATATTCATTCATGTTAAGGGGTTCAGTACTGAATTATTTTTATGTAAGATTTTGGCTACCAGTTTTCATATTAAACAGTCAGCTTTTTATTTTCTTTCTGCACTTCCTATATTTCCTTGCAAGTGTCTTTTTGGCTGAGCTGTCATTTGCTAATATCTGTGTGTTCTCTTCGGGCTGCCTGTTAAAATTGGAACAGTGTCTTAAGATTTCTGAGCATACATCCAATTGGGTTTTGTTCTGGCTATTTTATTTCAAATAAAAGCATGACTTCCTAGATACCCTTTTAAAAACACATCAAACCTTGATCTGACCCCAAAAAACCCCAAACAATATAGTAAGCGTGTGAAAAAAAATAACCCTTTATTCATCTGTCTACTTAATTCACCTAAGAGGGCAGAGTTCCACATCCTAATAGCAGGAAAATTGCCGTGCAGCTTATTTATTATAATAACTCAGAGCATTCTGCTTTATGTTTCAAACTGATTAAAGCGCAGGTTTCCCCAATTGGCATGGTGTTCTGCTTGCAAAGTACCAGGCTTACCTGTACCACAATATGTAATATTTGTCACAGTATGGATTTTTTTCTGTCTGTGCAGGAAACCTACAGTTGTAACAAAGTATGTTGGATCAGATGATGAACAAATCTTAGATGAGACTGTAAATGAAGATAATTCAAATGAAAACTCAGAGAATGATGTTGATATGAAAAGCTTGCCTAAAGGTAGTTTATGTCCTTCTTTGTTTCTGAATTCAACAAATAGAAAAGATTATGATGCAGCATAAGTAATTAACTAGAATGCACATGTATTAGTAAAGTACCTCTCCTAGATCCTGTTGACTTTATATATAAATATATATAAACGTTCATGTGTGTCTCCCTCCCCTTGCAAACACTTGTAAGAGGAAATCCTGTTTCCAAGCACTTTTAAGTTTGAACCCATTGTACTTAAAGATGTCATATACCAGGATGTGCTGATGGCTCAACTTCAAATGCTTATGGATACCTTTGTGTAAAACCATCATGTAACAGAGAAAATATGTCTATTCTTAGAAATCTTGTACTCTGTAATTTGCAAATGGTGTTTGTTTTCTTTTATTTTACTCTTCTGCTGTTAGGTTTACTGAGAAATAGTTAAACAAAAGAGAGTCTGAATGTGTGTGGGGGAAGACATTATTTTTAAGCACCCTTTAAAATAGTCATTACTATAAACCTACGTTCTGTTCTCTTTAACAATAGTGGGATTTTGATTAATCTCATCTGTTAGTTACCTCTGAAAGTTAAAGAAAACCTTGGAGAGACTGCTGCTGTTTACTCCACGAGAAGCAGTCCATAAAGTACTTTTTTTCAGGATGTTAAATTATTTCCAGTGTCTTTGTAATGAAAGTGTTAAAACTGAGCTCAAAGTAGGAAAGTTGTTTTTTTTGATACATATAATTTTAGTTAGTATTGTACTACTTTTACATAAAATTAGAGTTTTCTGAATTTTACTACAGAAAAAAAGATTCTCTTGCTTTCTCATTTATTTCATACTGAAATAAGATGAGGGAAACTGGATAGAAGGGGAAATAGAGAGAGAGAGAGAAGAGTAATTACTTTAAGGCTTCCAATAGATTTCAGTGACCTAACTGAAGTCCCTTAGCTGCAGCATTGCACTAGAAATGCGTTCCCAGCAGTGTGATAATGCTCTTCTGCACATATCACAGCAGAGTCAACAGTACAATATTTGCTTCTCATAGCCTGTTCAGTCTTTGATTTTTGTTCTGCAACTGCAAAATGGATGCAGCTTGAAGTGTGTTTTGTTTTACTTATCTATTTAATGATTTATCATTTCAGTTTTTTGTGCTGTGATCACCTGTACATTCAAAACTTTTGAGTATTAGTCAACAAACTGCACTTTTTTTTTTAATTTCAAGATACTATGTTGACATTTATTTAAAGAGGACTTTTGCACTTAATTTGGATGTGTAATGGTTTCCAATTTCTAAATGAAATTATTCTAGGTACAGTGGTTGTACAGCCTGAGCCAGTGCTGAATGAAGACAAAGATGATTTTAAAGGGCCTGAATTTAGAAGCAGAAATACCGTTAAAATGAAACCTGAAGTCCCCAAAAAGCGTGGAGGTAAATACAGTTTAAAACATTTGCTGAAGTGGGTTTAAATTGCTGCTTTTGACCACATTTGGTGCATCTAAAAATTGTTCATATTTCTAATAAATTATCCTCAAAATACCTCCACTCTTCTGGCTTTTTGTTCAGTAAAGGATAATAGCTGGCTGATATTAGCCTCCACTGCTGCCCCTGCAATGCAGCAGTGAAAGCTAAGATTAGTTCTCATTAAATCTCTTATTTTCAGTAGCTATAGGATGCATCATTAGGTTCTCCATATGGACCTTTCTTGCTTCGTATTCAGAACAGTTGCTTACTTGGAAGCAGATGTTACAAGTATTCCTTTTTTTTGAAGGAATTACATTGGAATACCACTGGTAAGGGAACACTCACTCACCAAGAAAATGATCGTTTTTGAGCCGGGACATATAAAGACAATAACTATCTAACAAGAAAGCTCAAACCTCTGATAGAAATAAAAGGTGTTTCCAAATTTTTTAAAAGTTGTGGGAAATTCCCAACTAGTAGTGCCCTTTTAAGGATTGTCTTTGAGCAGCTGCTTTACTAGCTTGGTTTTGTGTAGCCTCTGCTAAAATTGAGATGGTTCCGTAGGTAGTGATTAGTAGCAATTCCTCTCTCTCTCATATATTTCCAAAACTTAGATGGGCTCTTACATGCTGTTAGTTCTTCCTGTTGTGTCATTTGAGATACCTGCTCTCTTCTATATTTGCAATAATTTCATAAGTGCTATTTCTCTGTCTGTGGATGAAGAGAAGTAAAACAGAGCTGTGAGGAAATGTGCATATGTTTAATTGCATTTTGAACACTGACCTTATCTCTAAATTATTGATCTTTGAAAGTTAGTTCAGTTATAAGTATAGAAAAGATCATATTCAGCGTAGAGGATTATTTTTTTTACGTTTGTGTTGACAGCAGTTTTGCAAGAGATCCAACTAAAATCTTCAGGGCTATAGTATGCCATAGCATAGGACCAGTTTGCTTGAGCTTTGTGGTCTGTGTGTGCATCCTCAGGACCATCATATGACCTGCACTCCCAGCTTTTGTTTTTCCATCCCTAGAGAATTCGAGGGCATTCCATTATGTATCTGGACTAGCTGATTGTGCTAGTGCCTTGCAGGAGGTAATGGTTTTGGAAAGAATATCAAGGGTTTGCTTAGACCATGCCTTTACTGAGGTCAAGCTTAGCTGTATTGGTGTCCCTACTGGTAAGTCTTTGTCTGACTGTTAAGCTATCTACTTTCGAGAAATTGGGGTAGGTACTGCCTGCTACTGTGTTGTCCCCATTTCCAGAACAGAAAAGGGTAGCCAGGAGAGGGTCTTGACTGAAGTCTGCCTCAAGAGCAGCTGGGTTAGGAATGTATCTGAACAGTTTTGGATCTCACAGAAAAGGTAGTGCAGATACATTTATTCTGCACATGCTACATGTGAGTTAAATGAAGTGGCCCTCTACCTTTCTTGTGCTGCTGGAATGAGATGCTTGGCCTGTGCTCATATAAGGTTAAGTGTTACTGATTTAAGTAGGTAAACATGCATTCCCAGTTACTTGATATCCAGAATTCTGTGCACAATACACATAAATTAATAATAAAGTATATTTTTTAAAAAGCCAGTACATCTTCTTCTTTGCAGTTTGTATCTTTCGTATTTTCATTAGGACTTACAGGTGTAGTTTTATTAGAAACATTAATAGTAATGGAACTGTCCTGCCTTTCTAGCATCCAGATGGCCTTATCCAGCATAAGGCATTGTGCCACTCCTTACTTTCAGGTTTCCTGTCTACAAAATGGTTATGATTGTATCTTTATGAACAAACTCACAGTTTGGGGTGTTTCTAAGGTAGGGGAGTAAACTCTTTGAAAGGGCTGACAATACCAGGACTAGGGGAAATGGATTTAAGTTGAAAGAGGGTAGATTTAGGTTGGATGTTAAGGGGAAGTTCTTTACTAGGAGAGTGGTGAGGTCCTGGAACAGACTGCCCAGGGAGGTTGTGGATGCCCCGTCCTTGGAGGTGTTGAAGGCCAGGTTGGATGGGGCACTGGGCAACCTGATCTATTAAATGTGGAAGTTTGGTGGCCCTGCCAGGCAGGGGGGTTGGAACTTTATGATTCTTGAGGATCCCTGGTTCCAACCCAGGTCATTCTGTGATTCTGTATTTTCTCAGTACTAATTAATTAGTTGTTACTTAATTTCTTCAGACTTGATACGATTTGCAAAGGTTGACCTCATGAGTAGATTCTTTTTTCTAGTGCTAACTTGTAGATTTTAGGAAGGAGGCAGTAGTATTTCCCCTCAAAGTTGTAGAGAAGTTGGAAATGGTGTGAGAGTTGATAACAAATGGCTTGTTCCCCCGCAGTTTCTTGTATCCATTTAAGGACTGCCGTATTTAAATAAGTCTGAGCAGTCTTCTATGCTGCTTTGGTATAAAATAAGGTGGTATTCTTTTCTGAGTAGTACAGTATGATGCATGTAAGTATTTGAGATTTGCCAGCAGCATTTGGAACAGAGGCACGTAAGCTTTTGAGGTTGTAAGGGGTGCTTTGCAGATCTGCGAGCTCTGCAGTACATGCATGACTGCATGTGAAAACAACAAACTGAATTCAGTTTCAGACCTGGTATTGTCACTGCATTGTAACAGTCTGTTAGTTTGTACTGGACTTTAGTTGATTTGAAATCATATTTCAGTAGTGCCTAGTTAGTAGCTTGTGTTGCATTTGCCTATTTTCACTCAATTCCTTAATATTGTGGTATTGGTACTTGGTTCTAATTCAGGGCTAGTTGTTTTTTAATGTATGGTCTTTACTGAGGCTACAACCATTAAGTTAACTATTTGAGATAATTTCCTTGTATTACTTACTGTATGAGACAGCAAAGAGCAAGTTACAGTTAAGCAGGCCTGTGTCAAAATTCTGCCCATTTGATCCCAAAATAAGTTTTTGGTAGCGTATAGATTTAGTGCATGAACTGTCTGAAATGTTTTTCCTTTTCCTTGAAAGCATCACTCCTGTTGGAAAGTGTCTCAGTAGTATACTAGTTAATTGGTTTAGAAGATTGGCAGGTAGCAAGCCTTCCAGTCCTGAATTCACCACCTTTGAAAACTACCTGGGGGATTAACATTAAGAGGTGTTTCTTAACTAAATGTAGGTACAGCATCAGAGTAGTACACGAACTGTTGGAGGAGTCGGCAACATGCTGAGAACATATGTATGATAGGAAAACTAGCTTAAAAACAAAATATCAGAAAGGGAACAAAAAGTGCAGAAGTATATTTCAGACAGTATGTATAAGCATTTCATTTATATAATGGTTTTCCATAGTTTTCGTTGAGAAACTAAAACGATATGTGAACAAAATAAGAGCATGAATTAAAATGTTGCTTTATGAACTAAGATTGAGTGAGGAAAGAAGTACAGAATATCGGAGTTCATTTGAAAGCGTTTTAATGATGAATTGCATTTTAAAGTGTAATCTCAGTAGCTGACCAGTTAGTCTCTATTAAATCTCCCAAATGACAAAACTTATTTTGGTGCCAAGTATTAGGAGTATGAAATCTAGAGGAAAAGATCTCTCTAATGGTAGGTGTTAAAGAAGCTAACAGACTAAAGTACTGTAAGAAAATGAAACAGGTATATACAGATTTTGTTTTAAGAAGACATCGAAATGAAAAAAAAAATAACGTGTGGTTTATAATCCTCTCTATAGAGGAAGGACTGCATGGAATTGTAAGCTGTACAGCTTGTGGGCAACAGGTGAACCATTTTCAAAAGGATTCAATCTATAGACATCCTACATTGAAAGTTCTTATTTGTAAGGTATGTGGTGAACAGTTCTACAGTTTGTGTTGTTTTTGTTTGAAATGTTATGATTAGTGGACTTGGGTGGGATTTCTGTGGGATTTGTTCATGTTTTTTAGTTTATAAACCTTTAGCTTAAAAACTTTTCAGTCATTAATTGCTACATTTAAGGAAACTAGAAGTAGAAAATGAAAAAGTAAATACAGCTTAGAAATGAATATTCCTGTTTTTTGTATAGTCCAGTTAAACTTATTGTGTAATACATTTTTACAGTGTTTAAGACTGTACTGTCAGTGAATTCTTGATGTTAAACGGTCTGTATAAAATTTACACCTACCTGTAATGTTATTGTAAGAATAGATTCAATTCTGGATCTCCTCATAAAGCACTGTGTGTAGAACAATGTTAGAGTAAGATGTGGAAAGATAGCTTTAATCCATCTCAGTTTCAGTTTTGGACAGATCCAGGACTGATAATTTATGGCAGCCTATGTACTAATGGTCTACTCCGTAGTCCTAAACCAGCATCTGGTTCTGCGGTTAGACAGTTTATAGTGGCTTCAGTTTGGTGGTAAGATTCCAGCAATGGAAGAAGCAAGGAACAGGGTAGGAAGGAAATCTCTACCTCCTGTTGTGGAAAACTCTAGATTTTCAATGAAGTGTAGAGATATGATCTCTAAAGACAGAGATTCTGTATTTATAGATAGTCTCGAACATACATACAGAGATACAGATTTGAGTTACAGTGCACATTTAGCATTCCCCTTTGTTTCCCTCTTTTTTTTTTTCCTTCTGCGCATCCTAGTTGATGTTATATATTCAGCTGACATACTATCGCAGACATGTTCGTGTAGTCTAATGTTCTGGCTCATTTTTTCTACTCATTCTGTCTTATTTCTTTCTATAAAACATACTTAGAAAAAATAGCTTACTGAATTTTCAGTCTCCATTAGAGCTGTAACTCTTGTTCCAAGATTTGAACGTCCTTACTGTGTAACTTGTGATACATACAAGTATCCAGTTCATTTTTGAAATTTGTTTAAGGTGTTGGGTTCCATAACAGCTCCTGGCTGCTAAGTCTGCAAGTTAATTATATCTATCACACATTGTTTCCCACCATTTTTGTATATTTTTATTAACTGAACATGAATATATGTTGATGTGAGAGAGTAATGGAAGTCCCTTACCTGCATGTTCTTTGTCTTCTATATCTTCTTTCTTGCTGCTCTGATAAACAGCTCTATACTTTTCAGTCTTTCTTCAGAAACTGTTTTCCTTTTATTCCAAATATTCTGTCAAGATTCAAAACATCAGCTTTTATTGTGGGTTGTTTTTTGTTTTGTTTTGCTATGTTGTTTTTTTTTTTTATTATTATTATTTGATTGAGTGGATGTTTAGCATTCCATGTAAAGAGACATAATCACTTTAAGTTCAGAAATTCAGTTGCTGACATCTCTTACGAATTTTGAGTTCACTGGTTCATGGATATAAGAGCAAGATTTAGCTGATAGCTTGTATTAATCCATATGCAAAGCAGAGCTTCAAGTTTAGGGGAGTATTCTTTACTGGTGACTGGAAAAAAACATCAAAATTTAGTTCAAGGACTTCAGCAGCTGAAGCCACTGTTACTGCTAGATGTGCATATTACTTTCCTACAGTTACCAGCTTTTCAATGAAAATGCGTAGCCTGCTCCTAGAAATCAAATACTTGGATGTTAACACCAGGATGAAAACTGAAGACATTTCTATTTAAAATTTTATGGTGTCAGTAGCAAACATAAAGAACAGGGAGCTAAAAACTATGTAGGATTGTGCTGGGGAGATGTAATTTTCTTTCTTACTGTGGTATTGATGTGCCTAGAAAATTGGCAGAAAACTCTTTTCTAGATTGAAGCCTTTCAGTTGATGTTGTAGAATCTGCAAATATGTGGCCATCAAATGGAATCTGTTACATAATATTCAAAAACCTTAATCCATCTAAATAAGAAGTCACGATTTAAGACCTCTTGTATCTAAGAAAAATGTTTTTTGGGTTAACGAACATTAAAAGATTAGAATACTGAGTACCTTTGCAATGATACTTGTAATGCTTCTAGTACATGTTGAAATTATATGAGTTACTGAAATCCATTTGAGACACAGTAAAAAATTGCTTGTTCTGTCTCTTTATTAACAGACGTGCTACAAGTATTACATGAGCGATGACATTAGCCGTGATTCAGATGGAATGGATGAACAGTGTAGGTAAGTGTATTGAAACCTTAAAAACATCCACAGGTCTACTGTTTTCTCTTTCTTTATGTGCTACCATGCAAATATTTTAATTGAAAGATGGGGTAGAATCTGACATTGTAAACCTTGTGAGTCACAGTAGCTTACTTTTCCAGATGTATTGCCCCCTTCTGAATTGCTGAGGTTCTTCTCTGTCCAGCTGTCAAATATTCAAACGTGTAACCCAGTCAAAATTCTGTAGTTTGTGCTGCTTGTGCTCTTGCTTATGAAGTCAGTTTTCAGGTCTTCATCAAAGACCATAGAAGCTAAGTGTAGGTGTTTGGTTTTTTTTCCTTCTTTCATGCACTAGTAATATGCCAGTTAAAGCTAGAAAGACTTAAGCTGATTATTTTGCTTGAAAATAAACTAAAAAAGTAAGTCTTAGGCAGAACATGGAAAACCAAGTTTAATTACTTTGTTTAAGATTGTTGCTGAAATTGTTTGGCTGTTACTGCCCTTCCAGCTTTTTGAACATTAATCAAACACCTTAATGTTCTGACTTTGTAATTCAATTGAGTGCTTTTCAGTCATGCTTTTCATGATGTTTATCATCCAGATTTTTAAAAAGTAGATTCATTGTCATTGAAGAATACGGAAACTTCTCAAACGTCACCTTGATTAGAGGGAGATAAGACTTTTATATTTCTTACGTCTCGTTTCAGGTGGTGTGCTGAAGGTGGAAATCTGATTTGCTGTGACTTCTGCCATAACGCCTTCTGTAAAAAGTGCATTTTGCGCAACTTGGGTAGAAAGGAGCTATCGACTATACTGGATGAAAATAACCAGTGGCATTGCTATAGCTGTCATCCAGAGCCTCTATTGGACTTGGTCACTGCGTGTGACAGCGTTTTTGAAAATTTAGAACAGTTACTGCAACAAAACAAAAAAAAGACCAAAGTTGAAAGTGAAAAAAGTAAAATATACGACAATACAGTCAAACTTTCTCCAAAGAGAAATAATTCAAACTGTAATGGTGAAGAAAAAAAACTAGATGATTCATATTCAGGTTCACTAACATATTCTTATAAAGCACTAA
Source organism: Excalfactoria chinensis (assembly GCF_039878825.1). NCBI lineage: Eukaryota > Metazoa > Chordata > Aves > Galliformes > Phasianidae > Excalfactoria > Excalfactoria chinensis. The sequence continues at coordinate 73,437,061 of NC_092828.1, forward strand.
TGGTGCCAAAAGACATGCTTAAGAAAACAAAAAAACTGGTTGAGACTACAGCAAATATGAATTCCAGCTTTGTGAGCTTTTTGAAAAAGGCTGCAGAAAATTCAGAAGTAAGCCCAGCCGTGCAACTTCGTCAGCTAAAAGCTTTTAGATCTGTGCTGGGTGACATCAAAAAAGCTCATCTGGCACTAGAAGAAGATCTGAACCTGGAGATTCAAGCTTTGGATGTTAAAATCAAAGAGAAAAATACCAAAGAGAAAAAAACTGATGTTAGATCAGAAAAAAATGAGGTGAAGAAAGATGAAGGAATGGAACATGTGGCACTAAAAGGGGATGACACTGTAAAGAAGCACAAAAAAGTTGTATCGGAACAGCCTGACAATGAGCCAATGGATCAAGATGTTTCAACAGTAGAAAAAAAAGACAGCAAACGTACAAGTGGTGAAGATAAAAAGTCTGGCACAAATGAGGAACCTCAGTATGAACCTAATAGTACAGAGGCCTTAGACATGGATATAGTGTCTGTTCCCTCATCTGTTCCTGAAGATATTTTTGAGACTCTAGAATCTGCTATGGAAATTCAGACTGCAGGAGACGAGCAGGGGAATGGAAATACCAGAGCTGATCATGAGAATCCAAATACAAAATTAACCACTCCTTTGAAAGATACCAAAGGATCTAAGCTGAAAGCATCAGCTAAAGGAACCAAGGAATTGATTGTGAAATTGACTCCTGTATCACTTTCTGAGTCTCCAGTTAAATCTGAAGATCAAGACAGCAGTCTAGAAAAGGGAAGAAAGGATGAAAGAACAGAAAAATGTGATTCTGTAAAGCAAAATAGTAATGCTGATAGTGAACATTCCACAGAGAATGAAACTGTCTCGCTTGCAGAGGAATCTGATCTCAGGAGATCACCCCGTGTGAAGACCACACCACTGAGGCGCCCAACAGATGTTAATCCTTTAACATCAAATTCAGAAGAAGATAGCAATGACACAGGTAATGAAAACCGTAAGAGAAGATCATCAAAACAATCAAGAAGGAAAAAAGATAAAAGAAACTCCTCTGACAGTACAGTTGATGGTCCTAGGCCTAATAAACTTTGTAAATCAAAAAAGCCAGCTATATTAGATAATAGTTCCGATTCTGATGAGATGCCAGCTGTTCTTAAAGAAGTAGCAATGATGAGTCGCAGTTCTTCAGATATTGACAGCAATAGCGAACTACCAGCAAGAGATCAGAAGACTTCAAGTGTTGTGAAGGATCAACCAGTAGTGGATGAAAATGGAAAGCGGAAAAGAAAAAGCTCCAGTTCTGGTTCAGATTTAGATGCCAAAAGGGGCAAATCAGCTAAAAATTCTGCTGTGGCAAAAAAGAAACGTCAGAACTATTCAGATTCTTCGAACTATGATTCTGAGTTAGAAAAAGAAATTAAACATTTGAGTAAAATTGAGTCTGCAAAAAAAGCTAAGAAAAAATACTCGCGAAAAGAAGATAGTTACGATTCTTCTGAAGAAGAGCAGAGGAGGAAAGTTAGTAAGAGAAAGGTAAATCTGAAGAAGCAGAGAGGTAAATCTTCTGAAGATGATGCTGCTGAAAAGTCATCTCCAGAGAACGAGATGAATCACTCATCTGAAGATAAAAAAGTTAGTGTGGGGTCAACTGCTAAGGAAAAACTAAAGAAAAACTTAAAAAAAGAAGCTTCAAAGGGTAAGCTTGATGAGTCTTCTGATGTTGAGAAAGAGGAGAGTAGTCCTAAAGGCACGAAGGTAGCCGAAGGTAAGAAAAACAAGGATTTTATGAAGAAAAAGGCACAAGAAGATTCTTCTTCAGAGAGTGCTGAGAAACATGCAAAGAAGGAACACAGTTTTGACTCTTCAAAGGAGAAATTCAAAACTAGAAAAAGATCAGAAAAAGAGAAGAAATCAGAAAATTTGAAAAAGAAAATCTTCAAGAAAGAACAAGAAGATTCCTCTTCTGATGTTGAAAAGTCATCCCCAGAGAAAGGAAGCTGTAATTCTTCTGAAAACGACAAGACTAAAAGTGAAACAATGGCTAAAGAAAGGAAGAGGAGGAATTTAAGAGAGAGAGTACCTAAAAGAGTACAGCTTGATTTGTCTTCTGATGCTGATAAATCTCCCCTGAAAGAGGAGAGTTCTTCTGAAGATGCCGTGAGAAGTAAAAAACGACCTGAAGCGAAGGAAAAGAAAAAAGTAAGTCACAAAAAGAAAATTACCAAGAAGGAGCAGAATGAGTCGTCCTCTTCTGATGAGGAATCTTATGAAGACAATAAGAAAAAGGTTAAAAAAGGATCCATGAAAGAAAATAAAAGGAGTAACTTAACAGAGAAAAAGAAAATGTCAAAAAAGGTTATTGTCTCTTCCTCGTCCTCATCCGATAAGGAAGAAAACGATGAGCAGAATTCAACAGGTGATGGAAGCAGTGATGAGCAAAAAATTATGCCGGTGACTGAGAATTTAATGCTGTCTACTGGTACAGGATTTTGTCAGTCATCAGGTGTGCAAAATATTTTTATTTACACCTATTATTAACCTGTAAAGTGTAAGATTGGGGTAACATTTTAATAATGCACGAGTGAAAATATCTGTAAGGAGATAATCATGCGTGTGAAAGTTTGCAGCCAGTTAAGTTTTTGAATTCTGATAGAGAAGTGGCCATGTCACTTCATTGTATCACTCATCATTTCTGGAGTAAAAGGTGGAGAGGCTTAAGAAGCTGTAGTTACAGGCTGTAATTCCAGCAGGTGTTTCCTTGCAGCGTGGCTTACATAAGCACATGTATTCTTTTTGGCTGATAGGAGATACTGATAGCAGAAACTAGTTTTAAGAAAGTAGATACCTAGAGAATTCAGATGGATTTCCAGCATGTGGTTATGCAGTTGAGAGGCCTCTAAAGCTTGTGGCACTATAATACACATTTAAAAAGTCATGTAGATTCTGCATCATGTGACCCCTGCAATGTTAAAGCACCTGTTGTTAATTGACAGTGTATGGGAGATTGGTAATCACAGCCTGAACCTCTGATTAATCAGCTGAGGCAAGTATGGGGTCAGCTGTGGGAGCACAGGTGAGAGTGATGTAGCTGTGCTCCCGGAAGGGGTGGAGCTTGACTCCATCCCCTCTGAGACCTCATTTAAGGGCTGACTCCCACTGGAGCAGTATCTCTTGGAGATCGCTCACCAGGGAGGACTGCCTCAGCTGCTTCAGTCAAGGCACCACCGTTGGTGAGTTTTCCCTTTACTCATTCACTTATATACCTTCTGTACATTTTGTTTCCATCTGTACATTTAAAACCAATACAGACAGAAATGTCATCGCTTACTGTTTTCATAGCAGCTTTATTTATTATTGCTGCTCTATATTTTTCAAGATGAATTGCTCCTTCTCCAATGCCTACTATATTCAGGAAGCAAAAAAACTGCTGGATTTGGATTGTTGGTTTTAGAGAACTTAAAAAGGGAGGGTAGTTTTCATGTTACCTGGCCTCTACAGATGTTTGGAAGAAATGAATTTGCAAGAAAAAAAGAAATCTATTTGCTGTTGATTGCTGTAAAAGGGAAGTTGTTTTCTATTCGCTAATTTCTAATGACATTTCAGATAACTTTCTGTCCATGACTTTACTGTAACTGTTGGCTCTGGTAATTCCAAGTCATTAGTGAAGTTGCAAGTTAAAATTGGTAATGTATTTGTGAAGGCAGCAGAAGGGATGGTGGCATTTTGGCTTTTGCAGTAACCTATTGTAGGTAGAACCTTTTACATGTGCAAAATGAGATGATTTTTGTGAGGACAGTAATTTCTAGGGAGAGTGGGGAAAAAAAGTACATAAAATTCTTTCTTTTTCCTACCAACGTGATGCCCACCCATCTTTTCACAGGCTTTTCCTGCAGTTTAGTTGTGTGAAGTTAATTTTTGTAGCTGCTATGCAACTTTGGATTTATAGATGTGTAGGAAAGCAAAGTTAGATTAATGATAATTCACATAATTGCAGAAATAAGTTGGAAAATAAGTTTCTTACTTTGCATGTCATGCAGTTTTGAACTAAGTTTGTTTTTAAGATCCTGCAATGGAGTGGGTTTAGTTAAGTCACCATATGGATAATACTGGGATGTGCAGTATTATTTTTTTTCCTTGACAGCTAAAATCATGCTTCTCCAATGATGTCATTGGTGAGGGGGTTATGCAAAGAGTTTTTTATGAAAGCAATAAGTAATGGATTGTACTCTGACAATAACAGATACTTAACAGTACTTGGCTTCACTGGAGCATCATGTAGAGGGATAACAGTGTACAGATCTGAAGAATAAGATGGTGAGGTGGGATAATTGATAATGTGAGAGAGAACTGGGTTTATTTGGTCTGAAAAGAGTGATAAAGCTGGGGACTCTTAATTGCTGTCTTCTTAACTACCTTTCGGGTGAGAAGGCTGAGCCAAGTGCACAATGAAAGGGTGGGTGAATGGAAGTTGCAGAAAGGAGATTTCTGATCAGATACTCCGAGAAAATTGTTCATGTTGAGGATGGTCATTGCCTGGAAGTGGTTGCCCTGTTGATCTTTGGAATCTCTGACCTTGTGGATACTGAAAACTGGACAAGGCCAGATGAAGGCTGATCTCACTGTGCAGTTAGCTCTCCTTTGAGAAGTTGGGGTAGATAATATTCAGTGGTCTCTTGTAACCTTTTATGTTGTATGTTTCTCTGAGCATGCAACTCTGTTATATGATTTTAAGAAGACTCAAACTTCCTCTTCCTTTCAGTTTATTGTGATTGGATAAGCAAGTAAATAAAGGGGTCTCTCCTGTGTTTGAACAAGCTCAGGTTGTTAAGTGAGGCTTAGAATCAACTTTAACCAGCAAGATGCTTCTTTTTATCCAGGCTTGAGAGTGAAGGACTTCTTTAATATCTCTTACAGAGCTTTGTCAAACATCTGATTAGTATGAGTTCCAGGACAGGAGTATGTAAAAACAGCTGGGAGCAAGACATCTGCAGGCTGATTTTAATCTGCAGAAAATACAGAAATGATGAGTGAGGGGATATCAGTTCATTAGAATGTTCCTCTGAAGCTTGATATTACTGACTAAATTCGACTGATGTACAAGTTGGGGAAGAGAAAGGGGGGAGGGTTTGGGAGTGTGCTAGAAACAGTCTGCTATCTGAAATCCTCCCTGTTCAGTTAGGGAGTTGCAGAGGAACTCAGAAGCACGTGTCACACTGTAATTCTCCCCTTGCTGTGTGTTGTGTTTGATTGTCCCATGCTGTTGCTTTTGGTGGGATTTCCATGTGAGACAGTAACCATATTGCATAGCTGAGTTTTGATACTTGCTGTAAGGATAACCCACGTAGTTCTCAAAATATATCTTCACATATACATAACAAATGTGCATGCCTTGTCTTTAACACTTTGAAAGCAAAGGTAGGCAAGGATTATTGTTCTCAAGTACATCTTAATGTCTACAGAGCAGCCTGGGACTTTAGTAAGTGATTTTTTGTCACGGTTGTTCAGACCTTCTTTTTAGCTTATGCATATTGAGCAGCAGAGCTCCTCAAATTGATCTAATAGCTTCTTACAGTTCAACAAACAGCACATTTTTGTGTGGGAATTCTTGATAGTGGAATCATAGAATGGTTTGGGTTGGAATGGATCTTAAAGATCATCTAGTTGCCAGGGCAGGGACGCATGCACTGTGTTATTTATTGCAGGTTTGACATTTATTAAGTGTTTTTATTTCCTCTTCCTTACACAGGAGATGAGGGAGAGACTAAATCAAGGATTGTTCCAGTGGAGGAGGAGGAAGATGATGATGATGACGATCCTGAGAATAGGTATGATTGCATCCATAAGGACTTAAAAAAGGTTTATATAACACACCCTAGGCGTGGGCGCAAACCGGCGCAACGGAAGAGCAAGCAGGTTGTAAAAACCAGGACTACCTGCCTTGTAAAGACTCGCTCACAGGCTTCCAGCAAGTTTGAACAAGGGGCCAGAGAACAGAGGCCAAAATCCAGAAATGCAAAGAAAGTATTTAGAAGTATTAACTAACACACCTTGCATAGGGTGTGTTATAAATGCACTGCACCACTGTCCATTTTATGTTCACATTGAAAATGTGGGGATTGTGAGAAGTGTTTCATTCAGGCAGGTAAAAGCCTACTTCTGAGAAATGTGAATTTCAGTTAGTTATAAAATGAATAGAAGGAAAAAATTTCTATCTGTGCAGTATGTGCAGTGCTGAAATCTTCACACACTGAGTTTGGTTTTTAATGTTGCATAATTTGCTTTTTTTATTCGAAACACGTTCTCTCAATAAAGAGAAGAAATGTATAGAAGGCACCATTGCAGAGATTTCAAGCTTTCATTTAAACTGAGTTCTAATCCATTATAGAATAACTCACTAAAGTGTTAGTTAAGCCCTGATTATTCTATAAAGACTGTGCATAGGGGCAGATGATATCAGAGACATCTTTATGCATTTTAAGTCCTGCATAAGTATTTTTGGATTTGTGGCGTATATATTGCTTCAGTTTCAAGTTCAATAAAAGCAAATTTATGTAAGATACAGTTAGTTTATTAAGACATATTTTACCAATGCTGTTGTAGTTACTAGAATTAACCTGGCTAGAAAATGTCAACGCTTCATTTCCTAACACATTAATGCATAGCGTAAAGCACTGCTCAAATGTGAGCTGGAGTTTCCTTTTTGAAGTTATTGTAGTTAGACTGAAGACTTGCTCAACTAATTTTTATACAGTATTTCAGAAACTGATTTTTTCTGCCATTTAGCATGTGTGTGACCAGCTTTGTAGCTTTGCACAATTTCTGATGAAGTCTTTTTCTGCTTCTGAGCCTTACTAGTTTAGAATATGGGATCCTTGTTTCACAGAGTTGTATGTTTTGGTGTGTGACTGAAGTAAATTTTGAAAACACTGTTTACGCAGTGTTTTACGTCCTTTACGCACCTTAAAACGTTGTGTGTCCTTTACGTGTCCTTTACGCACCTTAAAACGTTGCTAATAATGTAGTTCTTGCCTGTTTTCAGTCATCAAATTTAATTTTAAAGAACAATGCTTTTTAGGGTCTTGACAGCACAGGGTCATAAGCAGAACATGTAAGCACTGGTAATACAAGTGTGTTTTCTTATTTTTAAAAAAGACTCATTATTTTCTGTCCTGTTTTGATTTTATTTTTATTTTCTTTTTTGCTTGTTTCTTAAATGTTTTTGGTGGACAGCTAAGCCTACATTATCAAAGTTCAGTGCTCACAGTACAAATGTTACTGAGCGATCTTCGCTGTTAGTTTAAGAGTTAACTGAATTGATATCAAACAAATCAGAAATATCAATTTAGGTTTTAAAAATCAGTTTCTGTAATTTCTTTTAAAGCTGAATCTTTGTTGACGTTTTTGTTTAGGGAATATTCTGAATATATACTTTATGAAATGGGGAGGTGTTGTGTCAATAAACAGTCCTGTCAACCTTCAGACGAGTTAACTGGTAACTGCAGTCTAATTTTACATTCAGCATGTGTTGCACTTAGCACCAAAATCAGAAAGACAAAATGTAAAAAGATGGAACAAATTTGAGAAGTAAATAGCTTGTTTTTCTGTTTACTCAACACAGAGTGTTTAAATAGTTCACCTGCTATTCAGCTAAGTTGCCTATTTTCTGCCAGGCCAAAGAGGGGATGTAGTAACTACTGGGTATTTGTAGTGTGGGAGCTTTCATGTTTGCAAGTTTCTAGTTTAGATGTTCTGTTATTTGCATACCTTTGGATGTGCATGACATGAATATTACTAGTCTTGAAATAATTTTTGCCAAAATGCAATATCCAAGTGGATCATAATATGACAGACAGTGCTGTATGCTTTCATCTTATATTGTGTAATTATCTATTACTGGTCCTTCTGATCTTTTAAATGATACTGTTTAATATGTTTGCGGTAGTTTTGTTTATTAAGAAGCAAATAGTGTATTTGATGCAGAATGCCTTTAAGTATTTGATGGATGCAATAAATTTTTGTAAAACATTTTTCTTGTCCAAGCATTTAATTTAATACAACTCTGACAGCTTGAAAATAAGACTGTTTCAGCACAGTATAGTGTTTAGAAGAACTTTGGCAGTTCTGACTTTTTTAAGACCTGTATGGTATTCCATCCAAGCATTAATCTCAGAATATGTTTTAATTGGGTCTAAATGTTCAGTAGTGCATCAGCAGCCCGTTTAACACAGTAATGTTAGAACGTTACTGGAAGAAAGGTGGCTTTTATTAGCCACATAGTGTCTTACCTTTTTGTCCACATAGGCTTGTTTTGGGCAACTTTGTTTCTATGTATTCCTAATAGGTATTTATGAACACTGTGTGTCACTTCATATAATCTAATCGGTAGTAGTACATCACAACGCTTAAGTAATATATAAAATTATGATTTAAGAAGAAAATTAGAGTGTTAGCATTGCCTTGTCCAGATTTCTGACAAGCTCTAAATGAGTCCATCGTATTGGCACTTCGAAATTCATGAGCAAGAATGGTGCCAGTTATCTTGTGGATTTATTCCCACATCAGGAGAGGTTACACCTTGTATTCCATGTTTGCTGGAGTGTCTGAAGGATTACTAAAGGGAGTTGTGCTGTTGATAAGCAGCTGCTAGGTAACTTCCCATTTGCCTCCTTTTGAAAACATTCTTTCCTTTACAGAAGTTGAAAAATACATAATAACCAGTTCATTTATTAATGTGTATTTTCAGTGTTGTTCTTACAATGGTGTAGGGTGCTTAAATCCTGATTAGAATAAAAGTATGTATGTACAATTTTATATAAGAGTTCATTTTTATGTCCTGGTTGAGACTACAGCCCTATTCTTCAAGCATTTTATAAAATTGGAAAGATGTCCTTATTACGAATCTTAGAATGTGTTCAGACAAGATGCAGTGGGGCCAGGCAACATGATGTGCTCAGAGTCACAGTATCTGCATGGCAGAAATGAGTGAAATGCAGGTATTCTTTACTACCTGAAGTCCTGGGCTGGAGGCCATTCAGTTCTGTATTTTTTTTATTTAAAGCTTTTTGCAGTGTTCACTGTAAAATCTAGTTGGCAAAAGAATGTGCTTTATATCCTTGATGCAGGTACATAGATACGTTGTTCTTTCTGCTCTGGCAGTGGAGGCATTTTCACACCATTGTGACTTGTTTTTCTTGGTGCTTACAGTTTGATGTTGGTACAAATGTGAAAATGTTATATGAAGGGCATTCAGTTTTCATCCCTTAGAAGCCTGGTCACTTTAGATGGTTTTACATCTTGTAACTGAAATGTGCTCACTTACTTGGAGTGGCATATTTTAACTTCAAAACAAATTCCAAGAGTTCAGTACCGAATTTACTCTAACTGATGTAAGCTGTTCATTACATCAGTCACTTGTCAGATACATTAACAAGAGTTAATCTGTCTGGTTCTAATGTTGCTTACACTTCTGATTGGATGTGTGGTTACATTAAAGTAGGAATCATAAATTCTGTACGTGTCTAAGCAATGTCTTACTCTTTTTGCTAAATGCCATACCATTACAAAGCATGGAAGAGAATGTAGGTGTTGTCACTCGACAGATACTTCCATTTCCTTTTGATTAAAAGTAGTTGAATTTTTATCCTGGCTAAAAATACATATAAGAACAACAACTAATTAATTGACATTATACTAGATGATTGGAAACTAATAAGCTTACCCAGTCTGAAAAGGTGTAGTTAACTGGTAATTATGATGATGGTCAGTAGGGAAATAGCTGTACCTTTTGTTTATAGGTACTAGACGTTGTGTGTGGCCTTTTCTCTAGGTGAATGATGTGTTCGCTGTTCTTGTTTTTCTTAACTATTTCATAGAAGTAAAGAACAAATAAAAATGCCTGTCTTTTCTTGTTAAAAACCAGTCAATCTTGTTTAAAAATAAATCAATACATTCTTAAAGGTGTCTCGTGTGAAAGGTAAGTATTGTTATCCACACTGAAGTTTTGTTATTGGCTGATACAGTTGAATATGACACGAGGCCAAAGGCAGTGTTACAAGGCAGTACTTCCAGGACCGAATTTGAAACATTTGCAGTTCTTTTCGGTGTTACCACATTTTTCTCTTCCAAAATAAAACACTGGTGATATTCTTGTTTTTTAAATGAGAGAAGTGACTGAACTGATGCTGCATTTCAGTGTTAGTTTACATGAAAAGCTTTAAGAAAATAAAAAGAAAGCCAACCACCAGTGGTATTGCGAGCAGTTTCTGTAGGAAGTCTTTTGAATCTTTAAAAAATGGAAGAAACATAATCTTGATTTCTTATGTGCATTATTTATTCCTGATGCTATACATGATGTGATAATTATTTGGAGAAGGGGAAAAAAAGTCCCTTTTCCAAATTCTCTGTGTAATGCAAACACTTTCAGAAGAGAACATTGCTTACCTATGGAATAAGTTTTCTTTGGGTTCACAGTGTGATCTGTTGACATAGATAGAACTAAAAACTCACCGAAGATAGATAAAAGCTCACCGATAGCATTGCGTTTTATGGTTATAATTAACTTTTTCTTTGCAAGCCATTCCTACAAAAAATAAAAAAAGGGGAGGGGGGCATGGAGAGGTGTTTAGGATGGTGGATGGTTTGTGACTCGTTGAGCTGTCTTAAGTGGCTTCATGCTGTTTACCAAACCGTTTTACTTCCGTCTTTTAATAACAGTTTAATGTATGTTAGCTTTAAAAACTTTGTGGAAAACACTGTCCTAAAAATAGAAGATAACGGTATGAAGTGTGTGGAAAAGATGACTTGGGAAATTTCCTTTTGGAAAGTTGTTTTGTTTCAGAGATCTGCTATAGTGCTACAAAATGAAATGTTCTTTCAAACCATTTTTAAAGTACTACCTGAATGTAACAAGTTTAATTTTCTAGTACATAAGCAGCTGTAATTTAAGAGATCGTCATTCGTCTGCCGGTTCCAAGTAAAGCCTAGATTCTGGTTTTTGAATGGTTGTTCTGACTTATCAAGACTTTCCCATTCTGAACTTATGCATGCAGTGTACGTTAAGTCTCCCAAAACGCAGGACAGACCAGATCCGACCTAGGAAAAAAAAAAAAAGCTTTACATTTGATATTGATAATCATGTAATGGGAAGTATAATAATTCTAATACTTATATGAGGAGGATTTCATTCTTTCAGGACTTTTTTTCCCCTGGAAGTAGGAGTTCTCAGATAAGTCCAGTATTTTCCTGTCTGTTTGACACGTCATTTCATACTTTCCCATGGATGTATATATTCATGCAAGGTGGTTGTTTTTTACTTTTTTTTATGTTGCAAGAGCATGTAAAGAAACCGTTTTTCCATAGTAGCTTTTTGCACATGTCATGGTTTTTTGCTAAATCCCTTCACCCCACGGAACCGGGCCAAACCAGCCTGTAAACCGTAGGCAGCACGTTAGCTGAAAATATGATTGTGCTGAGGTGAAAGTGGGAAGCTGAGCGGTTTGTGGAAATAAGGTGGTAATTTTGTTTTGAAAATCAAGTCCCATAATGTTTGATAAATCTTTTTCATCAAAGATTTGTTCATCTTTAATAAATCTCTGTATAGACACACGCGCACATATTTACGTGTGTTATTTTCTGTGTAGTTGTTAAAGGCAAGTGCTTGTAGTTGTATGAGAGATTCAGCGTGTTCTTTTTCCCCTCCAGGCACTTTGGCAGTTCTTAAGTCGCACTGTGTTACAGCAATTAATGCAGCATCTCTTTTGCTGTAGGGTGGGCCCGGGCACTTGGCATGCTAACACAGTTGAAGGCAAACTGTATAGATACGGGGCTTTTTTTAAACCTGTGAATTAATGCATATTACGGCATTCCTTTTTCTCTGTGATTAAAACACACATTTGGTGATACTTGCTTTAAAATCTGTTGCTGTTTGTGTAAATGCTATCTGTGTAGATTCGGTGCCTCAGGAAATTAAGGCACTTTTAATGCTAAATTTTGGGAGAGGAGATGATTTGAGAATTAAGATTTTTTGTCTTCAGTATCTTTGTTACAATTAGACATTATGTATGTGCCTGTCCTGGCAGAGATGAGAAGAGATAAGAATGAATAATGAATGAAACAAAATATTTGCGTGTACGCTTTATAACTATCTGCAGTCTTTACTGTAAGGTGTGGAACTTTTAAGCAGCATGGTAGAGATTTGCTTCCTAAAAGCAAGTTAACACAATGTATTTAACTCAAGATTTTGCTTTTATATCCTGTCTTATCACAACTATTCATCATGCCTTTTTTTGTTCAGCTTTCAAACCTTTTTTTGAAGTTCTGAATGGTATAGGATTACATTTATCGTTCATAGATATGTTTGAACAATGGAATACAAAGTTTTTTCTGTTTTACTTCAAAGAATTGCCAAGAAAATGCTTTTAGAAGAAATCAAAGCCAATCTTTCCTCTGATGAGGATGCATCTTCTGATGAAGAGTCGGATGAAGGAAAAAAGAAAACTGGAAAGCAAACAGAAAACACAGTAGATGATGGTAAGCACCAAATGCATCAGCAAAAACAGTGGTGCTGTAGTGCCTGTCATTATTTCAAAGGTCTCTTAAGAAAAAATATGATTATTACGATTTCCTCAGATTTCAGCAACAACAAATGGATGTTGCTAGGTAGTAAAGGGACAGAGGACGTGATCATGACGGTCATCTCGTACTCTTCTGACAGTGCTGGGTTTTGATTTCTGTTTTTTTAAGTATTCTCATTTTGTAGCCAGTTTATGAGGAATAGTCCATGAAGAACAATAAGGCATGCAAATGCGTAATTCAGCTAACAGCTTTAGTCATTGCAAGAGATGGTGCAAGTGTACAGGCAGTGTAAAATATTTAGTGTTTGAGGGAACAACTCTGTTGTCAGATACCTTTTTGAAGTAGTGCAGAAATAAGCCTAAATTCTGGTTTTAATTCTTACCAAATTTAGGAAAAAAAGGACCAGTGTGAATGTTGTACTCACTTTTTTTTTTTTTTTTTTTTTTTAATCTCTGACAGAAGAGAATGAAAAGGAAGATAATTCTGAATCAAATTCAGAGGAGGAAGAAGACTCAAAGAAGCCCAGGTACAGACACAGACTGCTGAGGCACAAACTGACAGTGAGTGATGGAGAATCTGGTGAAGAAAAGAAAGTGAAACCTAAAGAAACAAAAGAAGGGAAGCGCAGAAATAGAAGGAAAGGTATATAATCCAAACATTTTTGTCACTGAGTACTTAGTTATATAATACAAGCCCAAGGCCTGTGAAAATGTAGACCTGAAACTCTGTAATTTTAAAATCTCAGTGTAAGCTTCCTTGTGTATTAAGCCTAGAATTCTCTTTTCTGTGTTTGGTAAATAGTTCTGTTTAAATAAATGACTGCAGCAGCTTACATCTACCTTCTAATGTATCCTCTGAGTTGGATTAATCTTGTTGAGTCTTAGAATGTTAATTTCAAATACCAGAGTTTAACCTAGTAACTCTAATTTGTGAAAACGTAGTGTTTCCCTACATATAATTACTCTTTTTGCTTGGACTGTGAATAGGCCCATGCATCATCAACATTTTCTCCATGGTGGAGTTTAAATGTTGCAAGCTTTAGCTGAACAGTAGATGGCACTATGAAATTATGCCTGTCTTAACTTTCTTCTTTCCTTTGTTGCATGTAAGAACAAAGGATATCAACCCCTAGCACTTAACTGTTTTGAGCAATCTTGAGGAGCTGAGGAACAGTAAAAATAAATGCTTGCTGCCACACTGGTCATTATAAACATTGACAGTTGTTCGTGGCATTGGAATTAAGGTTGCACATCGAAGATGTACTTTTCAATTCCTAATGTTGCTCTACCAAAAACGTTTCTTTCTACTCCAAAAAATGAAGCTGAAAATACAGTGGCAGTATGCAAATAAGATGTGGTCAAACTAATTCTCAGCATCCTTTAGCATAAGTCTTGTGAATTAGTCCCAAGTAGAACAGTTCAGGTTCTTCCACCTCATAATCTCTAGCCCTGTATTATTAAACTTATGTTTCACTAAATATGTAGAAACAATCTTTTTCAAAATCCTGTGGCTCATAAAAGTTTAGCTTTCTACTGTGTTCAAAGTTAACCACACTTTAAAAGTTGCTAAATAACATGCTGATTTTAATTACTTATAAATGCCAATACTAACTCCTAAAGTAGTTATGGAAATATTGCCTCATGCTGCTGTTTTAGATATATCCGTAATTGTCTTTTGAGTCCTTTTCATACCAGAAGATCTTCAACCCATAAACACAGCAATATAATAGTATATGTTGTTAGTAAATTGTTCTTTTTGCCTGAATTGTGGAGTGTGTGATTATACAACGATATCTGAAACACTGGAAAGAAAAGCTTTTATTTAACTAAAGATCATCTTTTGTTCTTTCAACTTCTGTTCCCCATAACTCATTTTCTTTGGAATGTGAAGCTTTCTAATATAATGCTATCCGTCATATGCTCGTAAACTATGCTTAGGTGTGTTAAAGGAAAATGACTTTAACTCTTGCTGGCAAAACATGCCACCCATCAGGACTCGGTGCTTATGTGGTTTCTACTCTGTACCCCCTTACTACTACTTTTATATTGCTTGTTGATCTTGAACGCTTATTGTATAATTAGAAAATAAGTAATGTTGCTTGCTTACTTTGCAATAATATTCAACATGAAATCCTACTTCACTTTTAAAGTGAGCAGCGATGATTCAAATGACTCAGAGTTTCATGAATCTGCTGTTAGTGAAGAAGTCAGTGAGTCTGAAGATGACCAGCGTCCAAGAACAAGGTATGTGCTTATGTTATCTTCGGGTTTTGGTTTATGTTTTTCACTAGAGCCATCTAGGCAGTGAGACTGTAAACTGTGAAGGCTTCTGGTGACTTAGGTGATTTTTGGATCAGTTTTTAAAACCTTTGATACATCTTTGGTATCTACTAATTAACTTTGCGGCAAGTGTAACTATTCTGCATTTGTACTGCAGTGTGTGGTACAGGGCAGTTTGATGAGGCAGTAGGAAGAATGTTGAGGAAAAAAATGAGCATTTTGTGATAGTTATGTTGATCATGGAATGGCGGTTTGCTGTAGCATACTGACACTTTGTGACTGAAGTTCTTCAGGGTTGTCTGGAAAAGAATGTTACTGTGTGTCCAGTGAGGTAAGGGGGAGGGGGGCATTTGGAAGAAAAACTGCCCAGAAGGAGTGTTTATTCTTACATAGCGGTATAGATCCTGTAATTTTATGTTGTTGTCTATCAATGAGGCAGTCAGTTATCATCATGTGTCAGTAAGCTTCTTCCTGCTTTTTGTAGATCTGCCAAGAAAGCTGAGGCAGAAGAAAATCAGCGCAGTTACAAACAGAAAAAGAAACGAAGACGTATAAAAGTTCCGGATGATTCTTCAAGTGAAAACAACAATAAGGTATATCGTGTTTTGAATTAATAATTGGGAAAAGGAGTTTCTGTTTCTCATGTCAACTGATTTAGGGACTTGAGTATCTCAAATTTCTCTGTGCAAAACAGAGACAAAATTGAACAGTAAAAAATTGTGACTTCTCTCAGTGGTGAGTTAAAATTTGTAAAATGGCACTGCTGTGGGCAGAAAAAACCATTATGACTAACTGAACCCATTTCCTGTTTAGATGTTGATTAAAATATATGTTTTAAATGGACAATATATTTTGAGTAAACAGAATTTGTAAAATTAAATATAGAAGATGGCAGACGTGTAGGCTCTACTGAACTGATTTAGCACCTCTAGAGCAGCAAAAGTTATTTATTAAGTCATTATTTAATATTATATGATAACAGTATCTTCAGTACTGCTTTTGCACAACTGGGCTTATCTTTAATATCTCAGAATACATTGTAGTTAAATCGGTACTTCTTTTTTGCATACAGACTACCAGATTAAAGAAAAATATTCTGAGGGCTTAATTGAAAATCAGTGATTTGATGGTCTGTCATAACTGTATTGTTAAGACTTTATTTATTTAATTTATAATAGAGTAATTCCGAAGATGAGGAAAATGACGATTCAAAATCTCCTGGAAAAGGCAGAAAGAAAATTAGGAAGATTATTAAAGATGATAAGCTTAGAACAGAGACACAGAATGCACTTAAAGAGGAAGAAGAAAGAAGAAAACGTATAGCAGAAAGAGAACGGGAGAGAGAGAAGCTGAGAGAGGTATGTTCTCTTTTTATTATAAAATGGTAGGAGGTTGAATTGATTCTGATGTCCAAGATGTCGTATTTCTAGTTCAATTTAACTTGTGACTTCCATTTTTGCTAAAGCTAGTGACTGTCAAATGCTTGACATTATTCACATGTGAAGTATTCCTGTGATGCACTGTTTCTGATTATAGGTGATAGAGATAGAAGATGCTTCACCTCTGAAATGTCCCATTACAACTAAACTGGTTTTAGATGAAGATGAAGAAACAAAAGAACCATTAGTGCAGGTTCACAGGAGTATAGTTACCAGACTGAAACCACACCAAGTAGATGGTAAGAAAAAAGATTTAAAACACTTGTAAAATTCTTCTTTGGTTGTATTTGTACTCTGGCTGAGTGTCCTACATGACCTGAATTTAGAATAATAAAAACTTCTTGGCAGGCAAATGCCAGAATGTCAAGTTTAATGTTGTGCTTTTGGAAGATCTGAACAAAATTAAATGAGCGCCAGCATATACTTACATTTTATAAGCAGAGTCCTAAAAATTTGAAGTTGGAATGGCCCTTAGTATTATGTAATTCTGTGCACTGAGATAGAATCAGATGTAAGTATACCATTCTGTTGAGGAATTTGCCTATTTGATTTTCACAGTTTTCAGTGAGGATTTAAAAATCTCACAATATTTTCCTGGCTTTCCCATCAGGAATATATTTCCTAATACCTGTTATGTCTTGACTCCATTTTCTGTTTGGTTTTGTTTGTTTGTTTTTGCTATTCAATGAAGAAAAGGAGAATGACCAATCATGACTTTATCAATCGCCCAATTCTGTTCATTTAAATCTTCCTCCAGTTTCGTAGTATCCACTAATTTCCATTTCATTAAGAGCTTTTTGTACTTAGTTTGGCTCTTAAAGGGAGGTGCTCTGAATCAGACACAGTAGTTGAAGATTCATCTGTGCTTTGTATAGCATAGAAGAATGCAGCTCCCCAATGCATAAGCACCAAAGAACAGAAAAATCACCCAGAAGACTTTTTTAATTTAGGATTATATTTTCTGTCCTTTATCTCAGCAGTCATTGTTCTTTCTTCATTCTTCCCTTTTTAAGCATAGAACTGTACGTATGATCTGCCTTGATTTAAATTCCTTCTTGCTGATCATTAAGATCATGCTAGTCTTCCTGCGATGGCCTTGCCAGTGCTGTTCTGTTTCCTCTTTTCTCCCTGCCCACAAGGTTGAAGTCGTCGGCAGTATTCACAACAGTATTTTTTAATCCAGTTGTATCATCAGCGGGAGCTATGTGTGTAATTGATTTCAAGGCAAAATGCATCTCAAACACTACCCATTTGACAGAAATGGATCAATAATTACCCCCAGAACTGCTTTTGTGGGAGAGATGGTCTTGCAGTGATCGCTTTTACCAAGTGAACTTTATTAAAGTGAATGTTTAATGAGAAAATTTTCAAAAATTTTATTCAGGTGTTCAGTTCATGTGGGATTGCTGTTGTGAATCTGTTAAAAAGACAAAGACATCTCCTGGTTCTGGATGCATTCTTGCTCACTGTATGGGTCTGGGGAAGACATTACAGGTAAGAAGCGAAAGTCTTATTTTCTTGTTTGTAGCCTTTAAAAGCTGATCCGTCAAAAGGCAATTTTAATGACTTTCAGAACATAGTGAAAACTTATTATTTCCCTGGCAGTGACTTGATGAGGGCTGTTGGAGGAAAAATGTTTTGTTAAAAGGTTCTCAGAAAGCAGTTATGTTCGGTAGTATGTAGTTGTGCAAGTTCTTATTAACACTTGCGCTTCTTCTGCTTTAAAAAAACCCTGAAATAAAATAATTGTTGAGGTTCACTCGAGAAGTTCATGTGTATTTGTAAGTGATGTGAAGCTTACTTGCAGCTCCGTATGTCAAAATAAAGCTAATAGGAGAAAGGTTTTGGAGAACTGTTTCTAAGCCAGTTTAATAACCTTAAACAGGTTTTGTTCTTTGTGGTCTTTCCCATTCATGTGTTACTCTTCAAAGTGTTTTTTTTTCTTCATTGTTTTTTGGGCTTATTTGCTGCACTGATAAAGTAGGAGGTCTATCTTTGGGTTTTGTTTTTTTTATTATTATTGTTCAATTCTAGGCTTTTAGTGTCTGTATTCAGATTCTTTGTGATTTAATATAAACAATACTTTCTTACAGTCTATAGTATTCTGGATTGGAGAAGGGGAGCGTTGGTTTGTTTTTATTTCATTAATGTACATTTGTATTTTTGGATTGTTGTGCATCACAAACGATATAAGACCACAGATTTTCACTGCCTTGGCAGTAAACCATACAGTATATTTTCAATCCTTTTTATCACTTCTTAATTTCTTTACTTTGGCTTCAGAGTTCTTGGCTTTCTGAGGTATTCCATTTCAAGCCCACATTGTCATTTCAGCATGTATTCCTTCTCTTCTATTCAGCTGAGGATTGCTTTTTTGAAGTCTTTCTAATAGACTACTGCAGCTTTTTGTTTTGTTTTGTTTTGTTTTGTTTTAAAGATTTCCACGTTTGATACAGTTGGCTTTTCTGCCACGTTAAAAAGTCACATGGTGAACAGATTCCCATTTCTATTAAGTCTGTAAAACCAGAACCTCAGTCCTGATCTTATAATATTTCTTCCGAAGCTGATCACCCAAGCAGTTGCTTTAAAACAGTGCTTGTAGGCTCTTTTTCTTGGGTCTCTTTTAACCACTGCAGATGTCAGGTTACCTTGACCTTCAAAAGAGACAAAAGATCAATAGCAGTTTTCTTGAATTCCCTGCATCTCAATACCCTTTTAGAAGAATAAGGAGTGCTTACTTACTTTTCTGTTTGCCTGCTTCCATGTATCTATCTTCATAATGAAAATTAGGAGTTTGCATTTAGCATCGTTACAAGTATGAGCAGAAGATTGGTGAGTAGTTTTTCTTGGTGCTCCACTGCCAATTTGTGCCCAAGAATTTCTTTAGCAAAACTCAGTTGACAGAAGAACTTCTCCCTTTTATTCTGGGGAAGAGAAGTGAAAGTTTTTGAGAACTCTGAAGAAGAAAGAAGCATTAACAGTCTTACCTATGCTTAGAGAGGCAGAATCCTTATATTCATAGGTGCAAAAGATCGTGCCCCTAATTGTTGTCATCATTTGCCTTCAGAAAAAAAATCTTCTTTGTGTCTCTTGACCTACCAGAAGGCGACCATTAGTATTTCTTGCCAGAAAAATCTGCCATTTGCCATTAGACTACGATCACTGCTGATAAAAAGTAGAGCTACTTTGGACTTCCTGTCATTTGCCTTCACTGATACGATGCTTCCTCACTTCTGGAGATGGGAGATACACCCGTATCAGGATATCTGCCTTCTGAAATGAGTTATTGTGAACCTTTTTGAATCACTAGAAAACTAATTTGCTACTTCTGAAGACGTAGGAATTGATCAGAATTGATTTCAACTTGAATTCAGTCAGGGCCTTTCTTTGCCAGGAGCATTTCTTACTCTGTAATGTCATTTGACAGGAGATAAGCCAAATGCTCTGGTGTGTTTGAGAGTGGCAAGTCTAGCTGATGTAGCAGGCAGCACTTGTACAACGCCTCATTCTAAATTCCCTCTTCAAATGTGCCAAATTTGGATGCACTTCAGTCATTCTCTGGAGTGCAGTCTCGTTAGCGTGCTGATGATGGTTCTTAAAGAGGTTATTTTCTTCCTACAGTGAGGATGGGATCCTCAAAGCGTCTGTGAGGAAATGCCATTTCACCATCCTCTTCCATCTTGATCTGTTGTGGTGAAAGCTTCCCCCATTGGGTTGGGAAGCCCTATAGCCCTATCACCTGACCTGAAGGCTCAAGATCTATTCATTCATAGAGAGGTCAGTATATCAATGTACCAGAATTCCAAGCTGTATGAAAGATTTTTGTGCCATAGCTGGTTTCATAATCCACAGGTGACAGCAGTCAGTAATACAGCCTTGTTAGTAACTCACCAAACGAAGTGCTGTAAGGTGCTGTTGCAGCTGATTGCTGATATATTTATTTTTGGTGTGAGGTCTGTAGTTGCTCTTTGCTTTAGTAGTTGTTATTTGGCATAATCAGCACATGAAAACACTGCTGGACAACAGGCTTGTCTTGGCTAGACTTGATGTCCTCCATTAGTTTTAAGTGAGATTGAGATGTGCTCTGAGACAAAATCTTCAGAGAGAATCTAGCAGGCAGGATCTGTTAATCTTTCCTAGAATTAGCTATGTCTTGATGGGTCAGGTGTTTTCCTAATTCTTGTCTCTTCCCTCTAATCCATTACTCAAGACAGATTCTTCCATTCCTATGTCTGCAGTGGATTCTTTTAGGATTCTTCAACAAATGGAGTTTAGTAGGAAATACCTATTTCTGCCATACTCTAATTGATACAAATTTTATTTAAGACTTGTTGATCCTGAAAAAGCTTTTTTCGTGACCTGAGCATTACAGGGTATAGTTACAGAGCACTTAGGGTAGCTCCCTGAGATTCTTTACATTCCTTGGATTCTTCCATAAAGAAGGCAGTCAAAGGAGAGTTGGAATTAGCGTTACTAGTTTTAATATTATTTTTAGCTATTTATTTACTTGAGTAATATGAATTTATAGCTGAACAGAGAAACTGCAGTCATTCCGTGTATGTACCGCTTAGTTCTAACAAGGAGCAGTCTTGATTGTCTGTGGTGCACAACATCTGGGCAGGGCGTATTTTAAGAACTCCAGCTGTGCTGTGTTTTGCTTTGCTCTTTTAATAACAACTGAAGCAATGGACCTCAACTGTTGACAATCCGGGAGTCTGTAGAAGTGAATTTTTATACGCTTTTTTGGAGAGCATGTTTTTGCATGCTCGATGCCGATTTACACATTGTAGTTATTTAGGAGTTAGGTTATACTTTATACTGGAGATTTTCAAAATACTGCAGAATAGAAAAGCTTTCTGAGTAGCAACCCAATCTAGATTGATTTGTGCATTTAGACTTTATGTACTGTATACTTCAGTAAACAGTTTGAAATATTTCATGGTAGAAGTTACTTTTATATGTGATCGTGACAGACTTTTTGGCTGTAACTTCTTGATAACTGAAAACAAAGTAACAGCTATAAATGATTTATCAAGTGTTTTTGTGGTTCCTTTTAGTACCTTCAGTAATAATTTCTTACGTGATTGTTTTCCAGTCGTGCTCTACTCAATAATGGCGTTTATCGTTTTGCTCTTAAGAACTCAATCAAAAATATGTTTTAAGCACATCTTGTAAACTGCAGGGAAGACAGTCAATAAATGAGTAGGGAAATGAAGCAGTCGGGAACTTGCTGGCTCGCTGGTTCTTAGAGATGTAGGACTTCTGTGATACCTCTGTGTGGGAAGTTTCTGCATCTGAACATAAGATGCTTTTGTATTGGTAGTAAAACCATTGATAATTCTTTTGACATTGGAGCATCTAAAAACAGTTAAATGTGCAGTGTATCAGCATGTCATGCAATTTGATGCAGCATATTAAATGAGAGTTATAAAATACCAAGTTTTGATCCTGTGAGAACTTTGAGGATGTTCTACAGCTGTTGGGTTACAGGGCAGCTGTCATTAAAAGGGTGATCTGAGAGCTTTTAGCTTTTTGGGATCACTTTCTGTTTTGCGCCTGGCTTTTACATGCAGCCCCCAGTCGTATCTTCATTTGCTACTCCCTAAAAACAGGCAGCCCAACAGAAGTCTTTTGGAGTGGCATCAAAAGAGTTACGTTTTTTTTCCAAGCCTTAAGAAAGTGTTGTCAACTGTCACGTAGGCTTTGTATGGGGTGAATATTTGGAAAGTATTTCAGTAACCTGCTTTAGAGTTCATTCCTGAGTCTGCTACCAGGATTTAAATCCTGGAAAACCTGACAAATGCAGAATTTGCCCTTTGTTGAAAAAACTGCTAAAAACGTAAGACTGAAGGTCACTTTAAAGAAACTTAATACAGTTACGAAGTCCAAAGAAGTAAATTTATTTAAGGATTGGGGTGAGTACTGGGAGAATGCCTATAAATTGCCTAATAGAGCACTATAATTTATGGAAATGATGGGGGAAGGGATTCTTGTGAAATAGCTTATCTCTACAAATAATTCAGTTATACAAGTTGAAACTTCTACCAGTGTAAAATGGATTTAAGCAGCCGTATAACACCGAAGTAGTAAGTATATGAGTTTGGAATACATGCGTATTGGATTTTAAGCAGCAAGTTGTTTAACAGACAGAAAATGTGTATGAATATATATATTTATGCTTTTATGTTTCCCGTCCTTTAATGCTCCGTGTTTCATTTCTTATTTTATTTGTTGTTCCTCTCGCAGGTAGTAAGCTTTCTGCACACAGTTCTGCTATGTGACAAGCTGAATTTCCGGACGGCTCTTGTAGTATGTCCCCTGAACACTGCCTTGAACTGGCTGAATGAGTTTGAAAAATGGCAGGAAGGTTTAGAAGACGATGAGAAATTAGAGGTATTATAAGGCTTAAAAAGAGTTCTTAAAATTGAAATAGCTGAATGTTTTATATAATTGGGAAGCTCCACCACGCAAAATACAGGCTAAGGAATGTACTTTAACTATGTGAAAAATTTACTTGCATGAATACCTTAGGTATTTAAGTTACACCACTGCTTTGGAATTTTAAGAGAAACTCAAGCATATTTTTCCTACTCCGAAAGGTCTCTGAATTAGCAACTGTGAAACGCCCTCAAGAGAGAAGCTATATGCTGCAGCGTTGGCAAGATGAAGGAGGTGTGATGATAATAGGCTATGAGATGTATCGTAATCTTGCACAAGGCAGGAACGTGAAGAGTAGAAAACTGAAAGAAATATTTAATAAGGCTTTAGTAGATCCAGGTAAGTGGAACATTAATGCAAATATGCATTTTATCTACTGTGTTTTCAAACTGGAGTATACGAGCTAAATGTGCATTATACACATCATATTACTAAGATCACAATAGTTTGGTTATCTCTAGTTGGCCTTTAGTGAGTTATGGAAGTGGCTGTTGAAAAAATACCCTATGTCCTTTGTGAATAGACTGTAATGGTCTTTCTATTAGGTCCAATACGGAAGGAGCCACAGGAATATACTGAAAGTGTGAACTGTTGGTTATTTTAATCTGCAAATTTGTTACAACCATAAAATGACTTTATCCACACTAGGGTTCCACAGTTAGAGGAGAATCTACACATGAAGAATAGTTAAAAATATACCACAGAAGTGTGAACAAGCAAGTATTTAAGTGCCAATTAACTGCAGATAATGCATTTTTTTTCCACTTTTTTCAGCCTATGGAAAGGATGTTTGGTTTTAAGCTCAGCTGACCTCAACAAGCTTTTGTAAGATGTGTGTGTAAGCACTTGAAAATATTTGAAGTTGCTGAAAACGGTTCTTGGTGATCACCAAAAAAAAAGAACTGAAAACTCAGGATTAGAAAATTTCACCAAAATGGCAAAATTTTCTTTCATATAATGACCTGGGAACAGATACTGAGCTAAGCAAAGTTATTCACAACATAGTATATTTTAAATACTCTCTTTAAAAAACACCTTTGCTTTAAGTTTGATATCACTGATAAAATCGATTAGGTTGATGTGGTAGTAAGGGAAATAACTTATTTGATTCTAGAAGCAGATTTTGCTAGATATTAGTTACCTGAGTGGACTTGAGGTTTCTTGACTTTTAGAGCGTGGTAGATAATTATTTTATTTTTTTACAAGTTTTCTCATGGCAATGGTTTGGCTTCTAATTGTTCTTGGTGAGCCTGGTTTTTGTGAAGTTCTTCAGAGCTGGAAATCTCTGCTGGTTGCATTTGTGTTGAGTCTCCCGGAGGTGTGTTTTGATACTGCAGCTAAAATGATCTAACAGCTGTGCTGAGCTGTAAAGGAGTTGATTCTTTTTTCTACCAATACTCTTTATGTGCTTCACCCCCTGCCTTCTGAGCAGAGCTGACATGTTCAGCTCTGTAGAGAGCCAGTTGGAGAAGTGAAAATAGTATTTTTCTGCTAATTTGACTTGGGATAGCTCCTGTACGATAGCTGATGAGCTATTTCTGTGATCATACTGAAGTCACGGCACTACTTAAGCAGTGAAGAAAATACAGTTTTGCCTGGAGGTTTTTTGGGTTCTTCTGTTAGTGCTACAATTACTAAAACCAAGCTTGGAAAAAAAGCAACTCTATGTGTCAGTCTTCTCATTCTGTATCTGCTTTGCTCAGGAGCTGAGAATCTTACTAGGAAGATTGCTAAATTTTTGTTGATTGCAGCAAAGAATAGAGCAGTTGAGATACTTTCAGAATTACTGATTTTTGTAGGTTACTTTTCTTCCGGAAAATATAAGGGAACCATGGTAGTATTGTATAGTATAGTATATATAGTAAGTATAGTAGTATTGTCCCTTCCTTCGTCAAACTGTGAAGTGAGGTGTCTTGCTGGCTGTGCAATTTTAGGGAAGAGACGTGGTGCCTTGTGTGATGTTTCCCACACCATTGCTTGTGAATCTTTTTTGCTTCCTGCATCCTGCCTGTGGGCATTGGTCTGTTCTAATCCTATTTAGACAGCTTGGGACAACTTGACTGAGCAGTAGTTGTGATGAGGTTGTTAACTTCTTTTGGTTTAAACGAGTCCACAAACTGCAGCAGAGTGTGCCCTCTAGGTTTGGGGCCATTTCATGTGAACATGGAAACTTGCTTTGATTACTTGGTAAGGTGGAACCAGAGCATTAAGAGCACCAGCATTGAAATAACTTGAGTATGTTTTTATGTTGCTTCAAATCCTTCTCTTTCTAAACTAAATGCTAAGAGACAAAAATCTTCTTCTGTTATTAGTCATTACTTTTTAGTCATGTTTGGATTGTCAAAATTGATGAGAAGTATCTCGCACCAACCATTATTTGTTTCTTGCTATCTGTGATTCACAGTGCTGGCGAGAGAGCAGCCTGCCAGTAGAAGAGTTATGAAGTGTCACGGGGTTATCCCTGGGTATCAGCCCGTGACAGGGGGGCACAGGACTGGGGAAAAGAAAAAAGAGGCAAGGGAGTGAGGGAATAAAAAAAAAGAGAGAGGGGGAAGGGCAGAGAGCGAGCAGATAGCTTTAACAAAGGGAAAACACAACGGCAGTGATCTGAGGGGGAATAGGAATTTATTGAGTGAACCAAATCAAACAAAGCAAGAGAGATGAGCGTACCCAAAGTACGAGTTGAACCACGACAGTGCGAGGGCAGCACGTGGCGAGCGGCTGGGGTCCAGTCCGGAGTCCCACTCCGCTTCCTCTTCGTGCCAAGTCCTCTGGGGATGCTGCCCCGACCCTCCAGGAACCCAAAATGCCCCAAAAGGCGGTAACATGGAACCAGAACATGAACTCTTTAACTGCTGCTGTTCTGTGTGCTGTTCTGATGTGGAATACCGGCAACAGAAATCACCAAACCTCAACGTGAAGCTGTGTGCTGCCTCGCTGCTGCCGCAGCAAATAGGGAAACCTTTGACTCTGGTAGCATTTTTAGTTTTAAGAGTTGCAAATTTGATATTTGAGTAATAATGTAATGATTTGTGTCTGGTTAAAATTAATATTGCTTGGGTAGACGTGTTCTGTAATGGAAGCTTATATTGCACTGTATGCTGCAGAAGAGAGAACCAGAGGGGGAAGTTTTAGCCAAAGTTTATGGGTGGGGAAATAGTGTAAGAAATGATTTTGTTAGTTAACTAGCTCTGCCATGTGAAATAATAGAAGGATTATGAACTCATGCAAAGCAGTAAATTATTTCCCATACTGCAGCTGATAAAATTCTGTTTGGTTTATTGCTAACTGCAGTGCTGTGCTTGCAGTGTTTCAGTAATTCTGTGGGCTTCTCTTGCTACTGCTTCCATTACTGTTTAACTTGGAAAGAGATCTTTAATCGACAGTTGTATAAACCAGGCTTAAATTCTTGTAGACTTTGAAGTAAAAGGAGAATTGTGTGTATATCTGTATACCTATGTATCTATCACTGAGTGTGTTTTATTTATATCAGTGCATAAATGTGTGCAAGTACAGCAAGGTTAGGGAAGAGAAGACTGTGGTTTGAAGAAAGATTGGAAGGGTCTGAGCCTGGAAAATGATGACTAAACTGACAAATTTTCCATCATGTAAAAGCTGGTTAGTGACAGGACTGTGATGTGTTGCATTTGCATGGGTTGGAGAAATAAGAAGATAGAATTTATCTTCATTGGCATCGGAGATCGTTTACATTGAGTATCAGAAGTGTATTAGAGGTCACCGAGTTTTACTTCTCACAGGGAGGATACATCCCATTCTCATAACTATTATCTCAGATGAAGAAAATGGGCTAAATGATCCCTCGAGGTCTCCACGTTTTACATTCCCTTTGGATAATTTCAGAAATGCATTGCCTGTCATGAAATCCTTTTTTTTTTAAGAGCAAGAAAAATCACAAATGTATGACAATCTGTCACTGAACTGCAGCCAAGATGTGAGTTCAAGATAGCAATGCTACATGACTGCCAAATACACCAAGACAAAATATACTAAGATGATTTTTTCATATTTTTACTATCATTTACTTCGTCTAAGCAAGAGGGGGTTTGGTTTTGTTCTAAATTAACTTCTTTGTTCAAGTTAAAATCGCAGTCTTTACTGAAAACTGATTTGTTGAGTACTGGCAACATTTTACTTGCATCATTAATATTTTATTTTCCTTTCTTGCTAATGTTCCTTGAGTCTGATTGTAAAGGAAATAGACCAGACCAAGTCAATATCTGAATGTTATCTTAACATGTAAGCTGTCAAGTTTGGTGGGGAGATGCTGCACATCTTTGCAAATTCACTTGTCTGTAATTCAGATCAGATTTAATTGTGTTTTTATGTCCTAGATAAGACCTTCCATTGCCCTGCTTACCCTTATTATTGATATTGGTCTGTATCAATTCTTACTGAAAAATTGTCTACCTTATTTTTGTGTTATCATTGACTGAGTGCCAGTAGATGGCAGCATAAGCTGAATTTAAGGAACAGCTGTCGGGAGTTAGGATAGACTGAATGAAAACACAGGCATGCACTGGCTGTGTAGATAGATGGTTTCTAAAGGACTGTGTTAGAAAGCTGTATTTAATCCTTCCCTGAAGATTTTACGGGTAACAGTCTGCAATTTACCAGAATGGCTTCTGGGAATGCCTGTGTAAAGGAGAAAAAAGGAACTAAATGCTGCTTTAAAAAAAAAAAAAAAAAAAAAAAAAAAAAAGGTAAAAAAAAGGCATAATAAACATTAATAGAAAAAAAAATATCAGCTTCTTTAGGCTGCCGGTTTCTTTGAGGTTATAAAAGATGGCAAAGATCTAATGTTCTTGTTTCTTCCTAGGCCCTGACTTCGTTGTTTGTGACGAAGGGCACATATTAAAAAATGAAGCATCTGCTGTTTCTAAGGCGATGAATTCAATTCGTTCTAGGAGAAGAATAATTCTGACAGGAACACCACTGCAAAATAATCTCATCGAGTGTGAGTAGTTCTCTTGTTTAAGATGCGTTTATTTCTTTGGATGTACTCATACCTTTCAGCAGTGTATAATTACAGGTTTTGTTTAAATAGAAGAAAAGAACTTGACAGGATGAAGATGTTTGCTGTGTTTATAGAGGGGGGAAAAAAAAAAGTCCAGTGAGGTCTTTCTGCATTTCTCATATGTAATTATTGCCTGAGGAGGTGCTTCTATGGTAGTTCAGGCAGAGTTAAGCTGAAGCTGTTAAGCGTCTGAACTTTCCTCCATCCCTTCTCTTGGCATGGCCTCGCATACATCTGATTCCTCAGGGAACCGCTATGAGGAGTATCAGAAAATTGATGCTACCAAATGAAATAGCTTTCTGACAGTTCCTTGATGTTGCTCACCAGAGGATTAGATGAGTCTCATTGTGTCCAAAGAGAAAGGGAGGGAGTATGAGTAGGGAGGGAAATGAGTAGACCAGGTCTTGCAGGAGCATCAGTGTGAATTGCTTTTAACTATTGCAGAGCAGTGCTCTTAGTAAATTTGTTAAAACGGTACTTTCTGTTTGCTGCCTCAGGAACATTCTATGTTAGCTAATGATATTTAATATTTCTGTCTGATAGCATGCTGTTACAATTTTTTTTTCTTATTAATTAATGTGTTTTTGAATCTATTGCAACGTTGTACTTGCACTTTTGAACAATCGGAACTTGATCTCTTTGTTCTAGATCACTGCATGGTTAACTTTATTAAGGAGAATTTACTTGGTTCGATTAAAGAATTCCGAAATCGATTTATAAATCCAATTCAGAATGGTCAGTGTGCAGACTCCACTCTGGTAGACGTCAGAGTAATGAAGAAGCGGGCGCATATTCTCTATGAGATGTTAGCTGGATGCGTTCAGGTAAGAACAGCTGTACCATAACTAATTAGTTGAAATAGCTGTGGGGAGAGGGAAGAGTTATTCCATCTTGTTGTGATAAAAGCACTCAAAGGTCTGTACGTGTGCTGTTTGAGTATTTCATGAACAGATTTGTTTGTTTTGCAGCATGTTCTGTGTAGCTGTAGTCGCTGATAGTTGATTAAACATTCCCAGGGAGCTGAGTGAAATGGTCACAGTGGGATGGTCCCATGTGCTGATAGCTCACCTCCAAAGAAATACAAAGGTTTATGGCGGTGTGTAAGAGTGGTGAAGGGCTTCCTACAGGAAGGTGATGATATTGGAAATACAAATAGTAGCAGATTAGCACACACAGTTCTGTGCATCTGTACAGCAGCACAGGAGCACAAACCAGCCCTCGTTACAATTTGCTTATGTTATAGAAGAGACAAGTAGAATGGATACTCCAATTGTAAATATAATGAAACATTTAATTCCCTAAAACACTTTCTGGGATTGATAGGCTGTTACAGAGATTGATACCTGTTACAGAGAAAGTGATCCTGCTGCAAAATCAGTCCTATTAGCCAAAGCCCTTACTGTCTGTTCTGGGCTGGAGAGAACAAAGACTGTTGGCAAATCTTGGGTCCCTTCAGATACTGGGTGCCCTGCACTCATGCAGCATTGGATGGAGCCTGGGAGAATTTTCCTATGACACACAGAGCAGTTCCTGTCTGTGGAGGGAAGCTCTTATTGGGTCTGTTGTGCAATTTCTCTACAAGAAAACAGTTCCCAGGGGATGCTGCCCTCTCAGATAAAGGAAAGGCCTTGCAGGTGGTTTATCACCAGCACCAAGTGGGAGTTGCCCACAGGCTGCTCTCTGACAGTGAGCTGGCTGAGATCATCCTGAAGCCAAGGAATTTGTGCTGTGCAGCTGAAGCCTGAAAGCCTTGCTGTGTGCAGAGCACAGACCAACACCTCCCAGGGCTGCTGGGGTCACCCACCCCTGAATAGTGTCTTGGTCAGGATCAGCACACCAGGTACTGTTTGGATGGAGAAGCAGAAAGCAAGAGATTCAGAGTCTAGTGAAATAGAAAAAAACAAACAAAATAAATTCTGCTTCCCTCAATAAGGTATTCACAAATGACATACTCTAAAACAGAAGATAGTTACTGTGAGTGCACATTCACCTGCAATAAAAACGTTGATATAAGCTTCTTGACTTTCTCAAGCTTTCCCAGGAATTGTTTTAGATTTAAAAAGTAAAACATAAAAGCACCAAGGCGATTACTGAAGCTGCAGTCAACTTCCTAGGGCTTTGGAGCTGAGGCATGGGGTTGATGGGTCCATCTGCTTTTTAGTTGGACATCTACATTTATTACATAAGGTGGGCTTCTACAGACAGTGCCTGTAAATAGATTGATATAGCGGGTTATTTTTTTCCCCTCTGTGGTAGGTGAGCATCTGAATCATTGTGATTTATGCATGATTAATACCTTGTTGATAGAGTAGCCAAAAGTTCTTAAGCTCTCTCAGTAGTCACTTTTCATGTTTATAATGACTAATTTCTCACTTACAAAATTACAGAGGAAAGATTACACAGCATTAACAAAGTTCCTCCCACCAAAATATGAGTATGTTCTAGAAGTTAGAATGACACCTATTCAGTGCAAGCTCTACCAGTATTACTTGGATCATTTGACAGGTATGTGTCTACCATTCTTTCAGGTAACAACATTTATGGTCATTGGTTTGAGTTTTTTTAGTACATCTTTTATGCCCTACAGATGAATTTTTCTGCTTCCTCTAAGTCTTACCTTAACTCTGAAATTTGAATTGCAGCAAAATATCTGGTTGCCCATAAATATTCTGGGGGGGAATTGTAATGCATGCATTTCAGTGCTAGTCTACTTTCAGGTGTGGTTCATCTTCCTTTGTTTTCTAAACACAATCTATTATATTTCATGTTTTGTTCTTCCAAGAACTAAAATACTGACAGTGAGACTGGAGGAAGCGAAGTTAAAATTGAGATTCCCTGGTAAAAGCTTCACTGCTAAGTCTGGCGATTTCATTTTCTGCTATCCCAGCTGAAACTATAATTTCTCAGATATTGTCTCTTTTTTATAATTCTCCTTCTAAACCCTCAACTCTGTTTTCTCACAGGAACCATTTCTGCTTCTTCCCAGTTAATGTAATCCTGTTTAATTGAAAATGTAAGGTGCATAAGGTGGAAAAAATATACGTTACTGTGGGCTTCTGTTCTGGTCACTTACTTGAGAGAGAAAACTCTGAGCTTGTAATTTCAGTGTATCAGGGTGTCCAAATGTCAACACCTGTAAATAGTAGCACCATATAGGACTACTAGAATGGGAATGCGTTGAATTCCATAGCAGTGTTTAAGGTCCTGCTGATAGGCTTTTGCCAAAGCTTTGAAACCTATACTCAGTTTTTGCAGTGGCTATGAGATGTATTACATAGTCTGTTGTGCTTATTGTTTGGTTTTTCCCACCTGCTAAGCCACCTGTCTCTTGCTATTGCAGGATTTTTTTTTTAATAATTTTTTGTTCTGATTATTCTCTGATGTTTAATTACAAGAAAGATTCACTGTAGCTCGTCAAGCTGTAATTTATAGCAGTGTGAAATTCACTGGGTTGCCTTAATGACTTTAAATTCTGGGCAGTGCAGCTTACAATCTCCTTCCCATCTCTGCCAGCTACTTTTCCTTTCTGTAGTTGTGTTGTCTGATGTCACTGTGTGATGTAAGTCATGGCAGGAAGAGTTTTGAAGTACTGATGGAAGTAATTTCACTTCCATTGATACCTCCAGTAGTAACTGGACATCTATTTGCAATCTGTCCACAGCAGGGCTTGGGGCCGGGTGAGTTCTAAGGTCCCTTCCAACCCAGCCATTCCAGGATTCTATGGCTGTCGTTCTCCATAGTAGCTCCTTAATTACAGAGTTAGAGTGGTTCTGTAGGTTATCTTTGGCCTATTTCTATTACAAAGCAGGACTGGTTTTTTTGTTTTGTGGTTTATTTTCAGTCTCTCCAAGCCTGACTTTGTTGGTCTGCCATGCTTTCAGATGGAAAAGTAAAGCCTTTATGGATCATTGATGAGCATAAAAATTAGTGCTGTGTACTTACAACTATTTTACTCTACAGAAATCTTTACAGATACTGGCTTTCAATTCCTCCTTTTTCAATAGGGCAGGCAGCAGCTAAGAGGAGGTAGGCCTTAATCCAGTGTTTGTTAAAGCTAAGGGGAAGATTTATTCTGGCAGAAATAAGCTATTTCAGTGAGCTTCAAATTTGCTCCATTGTTGGAACAGTCTATTTATTAATAGATCGTGTGTGCAACCAACTATAAGAAAGTGCACTCCCTAATAGTGTAATTAATCTGTTCAGACTTTGGAGGGATTGACAGAATTATTTGAACCTAAGTCTGCAGTTGTTGGAATGGGTGGTACAGTTTCATGACTTAGCAGCCCTCGGTGAGCTGCTTCAGCCCCCTGAATTAGCAGGCAGCTTAATTTACTTTCTCTCTCGGGATCTTGGGGTAGTGTCCTGCCAGTTGGTGAGCTCAGTCAGCTCATGCAGCAGTCGGTGTCAGAGATGACATGGGGAAGAGAGAACTGGGAGAAAGGAAGGAAGAACTGCCTCTAATGAGAAGAGAGCTGCGTCAGCTAGCTATGGCCCAGGTCCTCATAGGACATCTCTGTAATGGTTACCGAGGCCCATGTTGGTGCTCTGGATTACTTATGTATTTAGAGTTCTTCCAGAAAAGGACATGCTCTCTGAGTTTCATTAAATAAAAAGGCGAACACAGAAGAATGGCTGCTTCTCATCTGCAAATGTTTAAAACTCTTTTCCTGTGCTTCATAACAGAGGCATGTAACTAAAATCCCATTTTAGATGCAATTTTTTAAGATGTTCAGTTTTTCCTTCAGTTAATGAGCACATTATATTGTTTTACTTTCACTTCTGAACAGGTCTGTAGGAGGCATTAACTTTGTGTTCCTAAGTTTCTCTGTCATGTTAAGCTTAGCAAAGTTGAACTTAAGAATGTCTGTCTTATGTTTCCCTTTCTCAGCATCATAGGGAGGCATAAATGGGAAATTTCTTAAGGTTGTTTTATGATTAAAACAAAGCAAGAAGTTGAAATTTGTTATTTGTTGAAATATTTTCTGTACGTTTTCTGGGATTGCCTTGTCTTTTGAGCAAATGCTCTGGGTGAGCTTTGTGCCTGCTGTGCCACAGGCATTCGATAATTTTGATGCAGCAAATACTGTTTTCTTGTAGGCATACGTGGCTTATATTTTTGATACAGTAAATATAAAACCCGATCTGTTTCAAGAACCAAGAGTTATTATGCTGCTTAATGAGTACTTGAAACGACAACAAATGTCCAGCTGTGAACATTCTGTTAAGTTGTGCTCATTTGTGCTTGGACAGGGCAAATATGGTGGCCATTTTAAGATTCTTCATTGTGACAGATTAATGCAGTGTTACCAGTTAATGAGGGAAAACAAACATGAAAATAAAGAGCAGGTTTTATTTTGTTGTCCAGCTTGGGCTGCTTTATGAGAGCTGACTTTACAATCTAAATAGACATGATAGACATTCGAAGAGGATTTGGATTCATCCCTATATTGGGGAGAAGCGTGTAAGAACTAATTTTGACAACTTTAACTAGGAGAACTCCTGTGACTGAGTAATTTGACCTCTTCTACAAGAGATGTTATGGTATGATATGCATCTGGAAAGAACACTCAGTACTATCCTAACAGATTGTTCAAAGGAGGAGCAGTATGTGGTTAATGTACTTCAAGGTTTCATTCTCAAACCTGAACTTTATTGTCAGGTGTCGGTGGTGGCAATGAAGGTGGACGAGGCAAAGCTGGAGCTAAACTATTCCAGGATTTCCAGATGTTGAGCAGAATCTGGACTCATCCCTGGTGTTTGCAGCTGGACTATATTAGCAAAGAAAATAAGGTAAATTAGATGTATCAAAATACTCTCTACTGAGAACTTTCCAAATAAGCTATGCCAAATGTTAGGTAAAGTTTCATTAAATTAATGGAAATCTTTGTTGCTGTGGGGTAATTTTACTGCTGTTTTTGACATATTTTTAGTTTCAGCATATGTTGTCATTCTTAAAACATTTTGAAAGTCTATCTCGTTGTGCAGCTTACCATTGTTTTAATGAAGAATAAGCAGATGGCTGAAGATTTAATAAAAGCTTCTGGATGAACATACTTAGTAAAATTTTTGTTCTTTCTCTTTTAAGGGCTACTTTGATGAGGACAGTATGGATGACTTCATAGCTTCAGATTCTGACGAAACTTCGATGAGTTTAAGTTCTGATGATTGTGCAAAGTAATTAAGTTTTTATTTATTGTTTGTTGTTGGATTTATCTCCCTAATAGAAGAGGATGTCTTTAAAAGTAAATGATCTCTCTAAAAGTAGATGTACTTTTACATGTACGTCCTCTAGGAATATGATTCAAATAAATAAATAAATACATAGGTATAATGCTGTCTTTTTAGGAAAAAAAAATCAAAGGGGAAAAAAGGGAAGAAAGAATGTAGCTCAAGTGGAAGTGGCAGCGATAATGATGTTGAAGTCATTAAAGTCTGGAATTCAAGATCTCGTGGAGGTGGAGAAGGAAATGCAGAAGAACTTGGAAACAACCCTTCATCAGTTGTGAAATCAGAAGAAGGTGAGTATCATCCACAGGTAAATCAAGTACCATGCAGCTTTGTTTTGGAAAACACAATTTGAGAGGACTGGCAGGAGTTCTGCTTTGTGAAAAATGGAATTAAGGTATTTGCCAGGTACTCCTTCTGTGCTTACAGTCCTGCTATTTCTAATAATGCACTCCAACTGATAACTTCTTGAATTCATAAGTACAAAAAGATGCAAAGTTAAGAGAACACTGTGCTGCTTTTCCCTTTGTTTTAACGTGCTAATGAAAGAATATTGGAAACATTAACAAATGTGTTTGTCCTTCTTTGTTAAACCTGGAAGATATAAAGTGTTCTGCAGATGTTGTTACTGTAGTGGTGTGTTAACAGGTGAGCAGGCAAGAAACCCTTCTGTAGAACTTTGCAAAAAGGCAGATGATGATGGTGGAATCTGTTTTTTCCTTTTATAACGAAGTAATATAGAAAGGGAGAAATAATGTCTTTTTCACTTCCATATACTACTCTGTATACTGATGTCATCTACATTAGCTTTGGAAATGAATGGAGATTCTGACTATCACAAAGGTGAGACGAGACACACAGTCTTGTTGTACAGCTGGTATTATTGGAGCATTTGAGAGCTTTGTCTATGAGATCATCTTGATAGATGGTCTTGGTGTAATACAAAAGACCGTTAACTTTTCAAGAATTCAGATGTTCAGATTTCAGATCACTTTATGAGTAGCTGCTTTTTGATTGCTATAACTTGAATGGAGTTTCAAAGATGAGTGCTTGTTGGAAACAAAGTATCAAATTATACTCGTGGGGAAAAGTTGCAGATAATAGAATTCTTTGTCTAAGCATTCTGCATCATTAAAAAATGACATTTCAAAGCATTTGAATGGAGATCATGCCTTTATCTCTGAATTTTTTGTGTGTGTTTTCATAGGTAAAGCTACTTCCTCATCCAATCCTGGTAGCCCAGCTCCAGACTGGTACAAAGATTTTGTCACTGATGCCGATGCTGAGGTGTTGGAACATTCTGGGAAGATGGTTCTTCTCTTTGAAATTCTTCGAATGGCAGAGGAGCTTGGGGACAAAGTGTAAGTTAGTTTTAGAAGTGTTTTAAACAATCCTGTAAATATGTTAGGCTGTTTTTAATTCAGTCTGGAGATGGGATGTTGTAGCTCAGGTTTCTGAAGCAAGCATGCATGCTATTTCCATCAGTGAGTTTTTCCGTACATACGTGTATTCCCCCAAAGTCTTTCAGTGTGTGTAGAAAGATTGTTTAAAAAGCTGTGTCAGAGTGAGCAGCTTGTTGCAGTAATTAACCTCAGAGCTGAATTCTGTGCTTCTGTCTCCAGCCTAGTCTTTAGCCAGTCCCTAATATCATTGGATTTGATAGAAGATTTTCTGGAGCTGGCTAACAGGGAGAAAACCGACAAAGAGAAGCCTCCTATTTATAAAGGTGAGTGTGAGCTTGATTGAACAATTACAAAGGTGATTATTCTTTTGCAAGTCTGTCTTCATTTCAGTGGGAATGGAGTTGAAATAATTGCTTTCATGAGGAACATTCTATCATTCTGTATCATTCCTGAAGTTGGCAGACCTGCAGTTCTCCTCTGCAGGTGGTCTCTGCTACCCTATTATGGATTCTTGCTTCTGATTTCATTCTGTGTCATCTGTGCTTAATATTGCCGAGGCAGATTAAATGTTCATCATCCAAAAGGAGAAAAGGCATTTGATTAAATTCTATATAAAAGCGATGTTATATGCTCGTGCATGGCAGATTGTGGTGCTTCCTACTGAGAAAGAGATAATGAAGGAAAATGATAATACTTTCAAATGCTGTGTCTGGATGTTGAATGCAAAATGTGAATGTGGGCTTTACATGTGCTGCAGTAAATTTTGTTATGGATTCTGTAAGGGAGCAGTATCTTGAATTAATTACTATCCTAGTGATGCTTGAATGGTGAGGAATTTTCTCACTAACCAGATGTGTACTCTGTGCAGGATTTCTTTTTGTTTCCTCTGTGTGATCGTCCCCAAGTTCTTGATGATGCAGTTTGTTTTTATGCTGAGTTTCAGTTCACTATATGTGCAGATTGAAAAATTTATTTGAATCCGTCATTTCTTTAAAATATTTTCTAAGTCTAAGCGTGTATGAACAATTGTGTAAGAGAAATGTGGCTCTATTGGAATCCGTGCCGTAGGTGAACAGATTTGTTGTTCTGACCTGCTGCTTCCTTAGCTTCTGAGTGTTATCTTCACATGTTATTAGTTGCTATTCTATTTTCTTGCTTTTAGTGTTTGTGCCTTCAGTGTGAGCTTATTCTTAAGGTCTTCTTTTTTTTCACATGCATATTTGGTAGATCTTTTATTAACTGGTTGTAATAGTAAGATATGCCATATACGGGCATTCATAGAATCATAGAATGTCTTAGGTTGAAGGGGACCATGCAGATCCCCTTACAATTCCCAATACCTTGGGCTGGCTGCCCCCACCAGCTCAGCCTGCCCAGGGACCATCCAGCAGCTCCAGGGATGGGGCACCCACAGCTCTCTGGGCAGCAGTGCCAGGGCCTCAAAACCCTCTGAGGCAGTTCTGGCATGACTTGTAGCATGGTTGTAGCTTTGCATCTTTTATTGCTAGTCTGTTTTGTTTAATATCAGTTGTTAATTTTTACAAAAAGATCAAAATCTTACAAAATAAATTATAGCATAAAAAGAAAAAGGTAAAAGGCTATTGACAAGGTTTACTCTGCTTTTGAATCATTTTAGACAGAATTGGGTTAGCATATGTAGGAGCTATTGCTTTTTGCTTTGTGGATGATTATTGTCCTCACAAAATGCAATTGCCATTATTTTCTGTCATATTTTATATTTTGTTATGCAAGCCTCACTAAGTGATTTTCAGGCCATGTTTTGGGAAACACCTGAATTCTCAAAAATATGTTTTCCGTGATGGATTCTTTGTCTTACATATAGCCTTCCCCCATTGCGTTAAACTATTATCATCTCTTATGCTCTGTGTTTGCTCTTTCACTTTTTTGAGCGTTGAACATCTCCAGCATTACCAGTCTGATTGCTTACATGACCGGCGTTGTAATCATGACTCTTACATTTATAGGTGAAGGAAAATGGTTCCGAAACATTGATTACTATCGCTTAGATGGTTCAACTACAGCTCAGTCAAGAAAGAAATGGGCTGAAGAATTTAACGATGAAACTAATGTGAGGTGAGGTCTCTTAAGACAGACATTCTTGATTTTCCCCTTCTTTTTCATTTGTTCCATATTTCTTTACTACTTTTATTACTTTATTGACCTTTAGCACTATGCCTATGAAGTTTCTCAATGCTGCCAGGTGCAGTACTGCTTCATGTCATTGTTTTAAACAAGTAACTGTTGACTGTCCCCACTCTTCAGTGTGCTTATTTGTTTACTTCAGTACTTGTGGCTGAATTCCATATTGATATTTACTTGAGACTGCAGGTTCTTTTTAGAGGCGAACTGCAGCTTTTCTTCCATACTCGTACTTCTTTGAGCTAACCAGAGAACAGTTTCAATAATATGAGTTCTGCTTGTTTAATATTACTATTGAATGTGATATAATTCGAGTTTGAAACAGCAGAAGTTTAAAAAAAATTCCCAGCAGTTTTTGTTAACGATCGGTTTGTCCCTGATCTGTATTTCTGAGAGTATGTTTTGCTAAAAGTTTTGTCCTTGTGAAATTTGCATCTTTTTTATGCTTAATACAGTATTTTAATGACGTTTTTTGAGCAATTTCTATGTATGAACAACTCTACAGTAACACAACAACACAGGAGCAGCAATTGTTCTCCAAAATATTAAAGATCTGCAACTTTTCTTTGTTCCAGAGGCCGCTTGTTTATTATATCCACTAAGGCAGGCTCCCTTGGAATTAATCTCGTGGCTGCTAATAGAGTAATCATCTTCGATGCTTCTTGGAACCCATCATATGACATCCAGAGTATTTTCAGGGTTTACCGCTTCGGGCAGACCAAACCTGTGTTTGTGTACAGGTTTTTGGCCCAGGTACGTTTCTGAATCATGATTTTGTGATACTCTGGTCCTGCAGTCTGACTTGTGATCTGTAACTATTTGGATGTCTGTTGAAGTTAGTGGTGATTCACACCGATCCAGTTGTCTTCCAGCCCTAATCTGGTAGCTGTATTTGACCCGAAACCACTGAAAAAACTCTTGAAGGAAATGGCAGTGAATTAACAAAGGAACTGAATGTATTTCCTGTACAACCCGTCTCGTCTGGCAGTCTGTGTAACACCAATCTTAGCAGTGGAATTCTAGCTGCGATTCACACATTCAGAGTCAGAATAACACTTTTACTGTTTTAACTTGTACACTACTGAAAATTTCTTGTTTGGAATGACTGCATAGAGCATAGTTGCCATTTGGCAGTAGATCTGCTGAATGTAGCTGACTTCTACAGACTGGTCTCCAGGCTGCTAGAGATCCAAGTGGGAAGAGCTAAGGGTTTGCTTTTAATATATAAGATAGCATGCAGTCATGATTGGAGAGCTTGTACTGCAGCCTAAAGATCAGAAAGGTCTTTCCTAATTCTGATGATCGCTGATCTGTGCTGGTTGTAAGCAGTAACGCCGTTATTTCTGATAGGTAGTTTCTTGCTTAACCTTCCAGTTCCAAGGTTTTTCTAGAATACACTAAAGACCTTTTCACATGAACAGTATTTAACTCATGATCAAGTCACTATTCACTTGCCAACTTAAATGCATTACTTTTTGTAACATGTTTTTGTCAGATATGCTTTTTTTTTTTCCTTTTTTTCTCTTTGTGCGCTTTTGAACTGTTGGTATCCTTTTAAAACTGCAATGTTTAGAGCAGGCTGTGCTGTACTCACACTTTCTGTAGTCATCAGCTTTGATGGAAAAGAATTTTTTTTTTCTTAAAGATGTAGTTTGTTCTTACACAGCTGTGATAGATTAGATTTGACTGCTTCTCTCCCCCTGCCCTTCCTACCCAGTGATACAGTATCTGTTTTCCTTTTTGGGGGCTGTTCAAAACAACAAAATCAGGTAGATCCTGTGAAAATTGATGTTTTTGTCATAACTGTACTTTGGGAAATCAGAGTAAAACTGTTTTCTTCAAGGCACTCCTTAAAAAGCAAATTTCTCATGCCAGTCAGTAGCAGCATTTTCTTTTCATTAGAGTTTTCAGGTGGCTTTGTAGGTAAGGATCAAAGAAACAAGGAAAATAGAGCAGTGATTTGTTGTTCTTGATGTTGTATCTCTCTTAGTATTTCTGTATGTAACAGGTGGTTTGGTGTTCATATAAAAACAAGTGCCTGTGTTTTTTAGGGTACAATGGAAGATAAAATCTATGACCGGCAGGTAACAAAGCAGTCACTGTCTTTCCGGGTTGTTGACCAGCAGCAAATTGAACGTCATTTCACTATGAATGAGCTTACAGAGCTGTACACTTTTGAGCCAGATTTGCTGGATGATCCTAATTCAGAAAAGAAGAAGAAGAGGGATACACCAATGTTGCCAAAAGTAAGTCAGCGCACATCGCTGGAAATTTATATCGGTTATAGAATGTGGGGTATTCAGTCTTGGAGGGAGAAAGAGTGCTGTGTTGTCACTTCAGAGTAGAATTTATTCACTTAGAAATAAGGTGAATACAATTGTTGACACTGAATCATAGAACACCCCGAATTGGAGGGGACCCATAAGGATCATCAGGTCCAAACTATGTTTGCTACATGGTCACAGTGTTCGTACTCTGAGATAATGGGAGTTGGCCATGTCAGACCTTTTTCCAACTTGATGAAGAATGAACTTTTATTCTGATCTCACTGCGAAGTTCCTGAGAGAGACTGAGCATTTATTTTTCTCTGCTTTTTCCAAGTTTGTATTTGAGGTTAGGCTAAGGTTTTCTTCTATGTCTGATTTAAGTTCCTTGTGTTAGATGTCATCCACACATGCTAATCTAATGTGGTCTGCTGGAGGCTAATTGATTTATAAGTTGTGCAGTTGTCTGTTGCTTATTACTTGGTGAAGAGCTTAGCAGTAAGGAGTAACATTTAAATGTGTGGCCCACACTTGGTTACCTGATTACATCTCTGAGTTATGTTTAGGTCTTGGTGTGGGGATGGAAGTTCTCTAGTTCATAAATCTATTAGTTTTCAAAGAAAAATTGCATGCTCTCCATTCCAGACTCTCTGTAGACCCTGATAATACATGGTGGCTAAGCTTTGCATTGGCATTCTTATTATTTAGGCCATTCTCTGAAATTGAGTCTGTCACACCACCTACAGCATCTGTGCCTCTGCCAGAGGGATTTAGGAAGTGGGAGTCCCATAAGCGTTAGTTGCTGCCACGTGTTCGTTTCAGAACCCTTGAAAACAGACTTTAATGACTGTATCCAGGCTCCTTTCATTATGATGTATCACAGTGTAAGCAGTAAGTTAGAGATAAGAGATTTTTTTTTTTTTTCCCAACTTCTTAATCATTGCAATGAGTAAACAATCAGTGCAGCGATTATATGTTGGAAGATACTTGTTTTTATTTACAATAAAAGATCAATTCCTAAATGTGTGGAAGTTTGTAAACTCCAGAAGTAGTTCAGTGTTTGATTTGAAATGAAGTTCCACACTAGTTCAGTTCAGCCATCACCATAAGGTTCACATCAATTAAGTTGAATACAAGCTTTTAACTTAGGAATAAAGCAGATCTGTGTACAGGAATTTTCTGATTTTTGTTGTTTTTCTTTTCCTCTTGGTTTAGCAAATAGCATTAAACAAATTTATTTTTAAATTTGTCCATCTTTATGTGCATTTCTTACCTGTTTTGTTTTGGCTTGGGTGGTTGAAAGGCCAAGAGTCATCAAGTGGATTCATCTTATATTAGCACTTTGTGCATTTATTTGTCGAAAGCAGTGATTTGCGTTCCTGGTAGCCTCACAAGATGTAGGAAGGTAGCTAATGTCCCCCAGTTATCCTTCCCTTCCCTAGTGTCCCACAGTTATGTATGGTTTTGTGATAGTGAGGAAGAACTGGAGGTGTGGAAGTGTCCTAGAAGTATGCAGCTTCCAGTGCTCTTTCCTAGCTGGGAGGCAGAGGAGACTCCCATGTGCGACAGCCCATGTTTTCATGTCATTGCTTTGATTTGGGGGACCTTCTAGTTGTTAAGAGGGAAAGAAGTGCTTGAGGAATGTTAATAAAAAAATGAGTAGCTGTCATTGAGCAGAGCATTATTTGTGGTTTGGGATTTGGCCAGGCAGTCCGAGGGGAGGAGTGAAGCCTGTCCTTTAAGGCCATCTAGTACACATGAGCAACAAGGTGATGTAATTAGTGATTGTTGGGTAGTTGATCCAAGACAAAATGCAGATACCTCTAGGATATGAGTAGGGTGGCTCCCAGTGCTGAGTTGTCATTGAGCTGCCCTGCGTAGTTGGCTAATGCCAGCACAGTGAGCTGCTGCAAAGTAATTTATATCAGACCTTTGTTTCATTTGGTCCTTGTATTTACTATGAAAAATGTAAAGACAAAACTCCCTTTAGCTGCTTTGATGATCTCCATTTTTTTATCATTGTTTTTGGCCAAATTTGTCTTCCCCTTGGCTGACCAGGACATGTTCTTTTCATTTTATCCTTGCTTTGCACACCAGACTGGGCTTGTCCGGTGACTTATTCCTTGATTCTCATGATCTTTTATCAGTGAGCTGCCTGCCCCTTGCTTGCAAAAGCTGAGTTGCTCCTCTGTAGATGTCAGCAAAGTGAAAGAGGAGTTAAGCTAAAAGAAGGCTTTCGTTCTTTTCACTGGTTTCATATATAATTTTCTCTGCCTTCTGGCCTCTTCATGTCTTTTACATCTTTGAAGCGTAGTCTCTTGAGCAGTGATCCCATTGTGCAATGCCACTGTTGTGGAGACAGCAAGATCAGGGATTACCATTGTAATCCATACACACGGTGTGCAAAGCACAATGAAAGCACGTTGGTGTATTAAACTCATTTATCTGAGGTACAGCTCAAGTCTGAGAGAACAGATTCAGAGAAACAAACTGCTTGATGTTGAAAATGCATCCGTGAGAGTTTATCTTTTTTAATAATTTGAGTTTCAATCAGAGTTTTCTTAGAAAGTGTTGTTAATAGGAGATGCTGAATGTTACTTCTTACATGAAAGTCACATGGCGGATGCGGAAGATGGAGGCTTTCCTGGAAGCTTATCAAAGTTTCCTGTCAGGTTTGAATTCCAGCAGCAGTTTTGTGCACATTGCAGTCAGAGCAGCACCTACAGGTTGTCTGGGGAGCCTCCGGGGAAGAGGCACTGCCACGCTGCCCTCACGGTGCTGCTTCTCTGCCCTCGTCCCTCTGAAGCCACCTCAGTGTCTTCAAAAGGGATTTATACTCTTGAGTTTAACAGGACAGTTTTAGTGTGAATGTTGTTCTCCTGATTCAGGTTTGTAACATTGAAGTTCAGAACTAAGTAGCAGTAATTGTCATCGCCCGTGAGCTTTATGCGAATATAGTGACTCATTGCTTAACAGAAACTAGAGGCATAAGGTGCTTCTTCAAAGTACCACTGTGCACAAACAGTAAAAGCATAAAGCAGGAGAATTCCCCTTAGTGTATGATGACTGTATTTCAGGTGTTTCATTTTACTTTGCCGTGTATTTAACGATGGATTTCAAGTCATCTTTAAAGGTAGTGTGGTTTGACTTAGGCCGTTCTTGAGTAGATCTCAGACACTTAATGCTCAGCTCCCACAGGACTGTATGCTGGGGAACCCTTGGCTGATACAAAGCTAACGCTGTGCTTTTCACCATCAGTGCTGATAACTGGACCCTGATCAATGCCACAGGTGTTTGCACTTGGGTTGATGCAGTATATAGTTTGGAGCAGCAGAAGTGAGGTAGGAACTGGATGGAGACAAAACGAGCCCAGGGGGCACTGTGTGTCCCTGTGGTACGCTCATTCAGCAGCCCCGTCAGTGGGACACAGACCCAGACACAGGCTGTGGTAAAGGAGAACTTGGCTCAGTGCTGATTGGAAAAGCAGATTAAAACAATAGTTCAGTTGGATGTAATGTAATCATTATTTTATACTATCTTGGGACCCAACCAGGGCATGTTTCTTACTGTACTGCTGTACTAAGGGGAAGTACTGTGAATTTTGGGGGAGCTTTTACTGTCAGAACCAGGAGAACTGGACATTTTTGTTTTATTAATATGTTTATTTTTTAACCTCAGTTAAATCATTTGAGGGGAAGGGAAATTTTTGAACTACAGCATAACTGAAGTTCTTCTCTGGAAGATTCCCTTTCATTTCTCTCTCCATAGCATTTAATTGCTGACTGGATTTTAAAAGGACAAATGAAACCTTCTAGAAATCATCATAATTAAAAGATCTCATCATTTTTTGTGCGTTGCTAGGATTTCCTCTTGAAAGTTAACCAACTTAGAATCATTGTCTCACCAACAAGCTAAACAAATGAAAAAGAGTGTAGATCTATTGAATGCTCAGTACGTAAGGTAAATAGAAGTTTGCTTCATTGGGCAGTTAACTCAATGGCACTACCTTCCTTATACCAATTTCCAAGCTCCTTCATATTTGATGCAAAGTGAAATTTGGACAAAGAAAAGCAAACTTGCAGTTGGTTGTAATTTAAACCACATTTTGAAGACTGTTGGCCAAGTGAGCATGGATTATATTCCAGTATTGTTTTCAGTAATTGTGTTACCATGGAAATTAATGCATATGCATGTCCAGAGAGCCTCTTCACACTGATGTACAGCTCCAGTATGCCGGGAGTGCCTTAATTGTGTTCCCTTACTTTGGTAATAGCTCCATGACTTCTTCACCCACTTCTTCCAGCTGCTTTCTGTATTTCCTATTATCATCCCTTTTCTCTCTGATGCTCTTCTCCCCCACCATCCCAAAATCCCATTATTTGCTGCCTGTGCCCATGAGTCATGAGATAGTGCGTTGAATATTCCCACGAGGAGCCAGAGCAGAAAGCTTTGGTTCTGATTTAGGAAGGCAGGTGATAGAGGGATGAAACAGACACAGCTCACATACCTCAGTTACTTGACATTAGCTTATGGTTACTACAGTTGTGTTTTAAACATGCAACTGAAACGAACAACTTTCTGTAGCTGTTGTGACTCCGTGCTGTGTGATCCACTTGCAGACACTGTGGTGGTTTAGGAGAGAGTGGTGCTGTGTTTCCAAGTGCCAGGAGGATGGCTTGCATTCCTGTTTGCACAGAGGCCTGTGTTGGTTTGGTCTGTAGGTATTTGTGTAATTGTGCTGCAGAAAGACAGTCCCTTCAGCATACTCACTGTAATTCATTCCAGAACTGGTTCAGGAAGTTTGCTGGATTGATGTCTATGTTTTATTAGCCCTAGGCTGAATGCTGAGGAGCGCTGGAGCTTTCTCAGGCACGCTGATCTCTGAAAAGCTGTGGAGACAGGATCGTATATTCAGTGCAAGTGGGGACTGCTAAACCATCGTGAACTTAATTACCTTAAAACACCAGCTCTTCCCATTCATTTTCTATTTTTATTTCATCTCTTAATTGAGACAGTGTTCTATCAGTGTGTGTCACCTGTAGTCCAGCTGGATAGTTGGGTGAGCAGCTTCTCAATTCCAGC
Source organism: Excalfactoria chinensis (assembly GCF_039878825.1). Lineage (NCBI taxonomy): Eukaryota > Metazoa > Chordata > Aves > Galliformes > Phasianidae > Excalfactoria > Excalfactoria chinensis. The sequence continues at coordinate 73,481,970 of NC_092828.1, forward strand.
TCAGCTCAGTTTGCCAGTAACTTTCCCTTTGGAAAACAGGAGTAGTTTTTTTATTTCAATACACACTTTAATATAAATCTTAGCACATCAGTAAACAAAACTACAATAGTTTGCAGTTATAAAGAACGCTGTAAACATTTCAGTTAACCTTGAAAGCAGTTAAGCGTTACAGGTATTGCAGAGTATAGAAAGTGAAATGGCTGAAGAAACCCAGTAGAGGTGCTCTTTATGGCTTGTGGGTGCAGGTGGTTGGTAGGCCCTCTCAGGTACCCAGCCTGAGCAAAGGAAAATCATTTAGCACATTCCATTCCTTTTGGTTTCTTGAACTGCATTTATTGTTGTGGAATCTGAGTACATTCCTGTGGTTCATTAAGTGATCTGACTGTCATCTCTGCAACAGATTGTTAATCCATTACCCTCCCTCGGAGGAAAGTTGTGCTTCTAAATTCCTTTTAAATTTTGTTTCTCTGAAGAGCTTAGAGCTGCTGTTAGTGAATATGGGGTCGAAGCAGTGAGGTGTGCAGCAGAAGTAAACACAATGGAGCTGCCGAATGACTTTGTGTTTTATCATCTCTTCATTTGAACAGGATACAATCCTGGCAGAATTGCTTCAAATCAATAAGGAGTATATAGTAGGGTATCACGAGCATGATTCACTCCTGGACCACAAGGAGGAAGAGGAGCTCACTGAAGAGGAAAGGAAGGCGGCCTGGGCAGAATATGAAGCAGAAAAGAAGGTAAAATTATCTGTGTGAGTTTGTTGTACACAAAAATAACCGCCCTATATTTAAGTACCACTTACCTTTACAGTTTGTTTGGGGGAAATAATTTTTCTCATAGGCCAGGAAGTAGATACGTGAGGCAAAATAGCAAGAAAAATGGGGATACCGTGTCTCATTTGTTCTCTTGGTGCTGTTCTTTTCTGTGTATCTCCTTTACTGCTTTCCTTTAAAAATTGCTTTTTCCCTTTACATCTATTTTATTTTAATTTCATGATAAGGATCAGTTGGAGCCCTGTGTAATATCTCACTCCTGCAATTTAAGGAGTATTTGTAGCGCCATTAAAGGTTTATGATTTCAGAACTGCTTGCCAAAATCCCACAAACATACACGCATCTGCAACAAAGGGTTTGCCTTTTTTTTTTCCCCTTATTCCCTGTGTCTTGTTTACTGGATACTTCAGGGAGTGGTAGAATAAAGAAAAGAATGAATTGGCAGCAGCACCGGGGAGTGTGTGTGTGTGTGTGTGTTTAACTATAACAGTTTAAAACTGTATGGTAAAAGCACTTTGATAACGTGATCTAACTGGAGTTCAGTGTACAAAAATGATAATAATTTCTTGTAAGGCTTAGTTCAGATCTTCATACCTGATGGGAGGTCTGAAAGTAAAAAAGAAAAAGGAGAAAGAAAGAAAGAAAGAAAAAAGAGTATGCAAAGTGCTGCTGGCAGCCTTGAATGAACAGGTGACAGGTGGAGGACTAGGAGAAGGCAATAGGAAGATGCAGTCAATGTAAGTGAGCGTGGAAACTGCCCCATGAGAAATCCGTTTGGGAGATAAACTTCATATTCCTGCTAAGAAATTCCCCATTTCAGATCTTCACAATTTCCTTGCGTAGGTATTGATGTTAGGTATTGAGCTTAGAATTACAAGATGAATTGTGAGCAACTGTAAATGTACCAACAAACCTTGGCCGTTCTTTTCTTAGTGTACCAAATATTTAAGCTAAATTCATTTATTAACTCAAAACTAGAACTAAAGTTTCCCTGTGCTTAACATGTCCTTTTGACTTGTGATGGGATGACTTTACTGTGTGTGCTGATTCGTGTGTAATGACAGAAGAATGGGATATATTCCAGTTGCTTGGACAAACAGAAGTACGTTTTGTGTTTTAGGGCTTGACCATGCGCTTCAACATGCCGACAGGGACCAACATGCTTCCCACTAATTTCAACTCTCAAACCCCATATATTCCTTTCAATCTGGGCGCTCTGTCAGCGATGAGCAATCAGCAGCTGGAGGTGAGCACTGATCCAAGTAACGTAACATCAGCGTTGCTGTAAGAGTGCGTGTGTTACTCTGTTGCACGCGGGTGGTGAAGGTCATTTTAAAGTATCCTATTATATAATTGTCTCCTATTTTTAGTAATTACCTTTTTTGCTGTAGTTTCTTACTGGTGATATATATGCATATATACAGAAGTACCTGTACCTGTATAGTATCCTGGGATTGTGGGAAATCCTGCATTCTTTGCAGACGTGAATTACCACATTGAGCTTTTGTGCCTCAGTCTCATGTCCGAGAAGGAATAGGAGAGAGGAATTTGTGCTCCACTCCCAGTTACCTTCAGTTCTTCCTGATACGATGTCAGGCTGTAACTGCAGTAGTTGAAGCACGGTTGTCTTAGGATACCTAGTAGAGTTTGGTTAAGGAGTTTGTGTGAAAACCACTAACAAAGAATGCAAACTAGGAGGACCCACGTTGCATATACCTGTGCAATAATAGGCAGTACGAGCCAGTATTGTGCTAAAATATATCATGGCAATTTGAGCTCACAGAATGAGTTAAGACTGCAACATCATCTCGCTCAGTACTGCAAAAGATGTGCCCACAAAGAAAAGCATCTCTCTTGTGATGGTCTGAAAACATTCGGGTACCAGAATATTTTTTTCATATAAATACGGTCTCCTGTACGAGTTGCTGGATTGATGTACGTAGTTCAGTCACTGTGTACTGAACTGCATTTGTGTGAATGTTAGCAGCTATTTGTTACTCACCTACTGGCTTGTGCAGGTGAGAAGAAAAATGTAATTGAAGTCTAGGTACGTACGCAGGGATGAGGAAAAAATAAACAAAATGACAAAGAATTGCTTTCCTTATAGTTAATTTACTGATGTTTTCTCAGGACCTCATTAATCAAGGAAGAGAGAAGGTGGTGGAAGCAACCAACAGCGTAACTGCAGCAAGAATTCAGCCCCTTGAGGACATCATTTCAACTATAGTGAGTACAACAGACAACTGTGGGTCTAGACTGGGAGATGGGAAGGTGCTGAACATCATCATGAAAAGAAATGACTGTTGTATGTGATGATTCAGCTGTATTGTTATTAACGACAGTAGTTCCCAGTTTGTGCTAACCTTTATTGCTGCAGTGTGCGGTAACCCTTATGGTATCTGGATATCACAGAGCCTCACAAGGCTAACACTCAACCATTATTATTGGCTTTGCACTGAAAATCTCAGCTTTCTACAATAAGCGTAATAATTGTACAGAAATAAGAAGCATTTCCTGTTTCCTGTCCTTAGATATCTGTCTTGGACTCACGCCTTTCTCACTTGTTTCCAGTAATCTAGACGTGTTACTGCAACTGGTAGTTTCAAGAACTGCTAACTCTTAGTTCTAACTCTGGGGAGGTATAATTCTGCATTTGCTGGGAACTGGGCTGTGCTTTAACTCCTGATGCAACCCAGACCATCATGCAGGACCTCAGTCGCCATTACGCTCCTGTCAGAATGACTAACGCTGAGACCATTTTTTTCCTTTTCAGTGGAAAGAGAATGTAACGCTTACAGAGAGCCAAGTGCAGGCCCTGGCCCTAAGTAGACAGGCAAGCCAAGAGCTTGATGTTAAGCGACGAGAAGCCATCTATAACGACGTCCTTACTAAACAACAGATGGTAAAATATCTAATAATTATTTGATCGACTGTCCAAGTTTGAACTGAGATATTGAATGTGAACTTTGCATGTGTGTGTACAGAGTAGAAGTCTGTGTTTAGATACATAAATACTTACTCACAAATGACGTGTTTCCACGGGTCAGGTGTTTGCTGGCATTGAGTAGCGGTGTGTATGATGTAACACTGGGAGTTGTTGTCTTGTGCGGTGTGCTGGGCTAGGTTATTCAGCCTCATTGAGGGAGACGCCGTGAGCAGATCATTTCAAAACAATCCTCACCAGATTTTTCTGCTGAAGTAGTTTGCTTGAAAGTAGTGAAGCTTCAAGAGAAATCTAAATGCCCAGAGCTAAGGATGACCTACAGAAGGCATTGGTAACATTTTTTAGCTTAGGTTTTTCAGAATCTGAAAGTTGCCCAGTTGATGTCAATTGGAAGAGTTTCTCTTAGGCAAATGTGCAGCAGTGATCCACATGCAGGACTTTGAAAGATAAAGAACACCTGCCACAAAAAGCCGTAATTTGTACTAGGGAGTCATTTCACAGGACAGCGCAAGTAGGAACTTACCCAAATGTGGCATGAAATACAATAGGCAAATCACGAAGAGAGCTTAGCCCGAAACGGTGTTACCAAATGGTTTCTGCAGCAATCAGCTGGTGAATACCATCACATTAGTGATGGTGATAGCAATAGTGCTTTCTCATTCAACCGTGCTATCCTGAACAAATTGATTTCAACTCCGAATTTGATACTTGCAGCATTGAGACGGGTCGTGCACTTCTAACAGCTCTGCTTTCCCTTCACAGTTGATCAGTTGTGTTCAGAGGATACTTATGAACAGAAGACTACAGCAGCAGTACAATCAGCAGCAACAACAGCACATGTCTTACCAGCAGACAGCAATGAGTCATCTCATGATGCCAAAGCCTCCAAATCTAATCATGAATCCTTCCAACTACCAACAGATAGATATGAGAGGAATGTATCAGTCAGTGTCTGGTGGTATGCAGCCGCCGCCTTTACAGCGAGCACCACCCCCAATGAGAGGCAAAAATGCAGGGCCTTCCCAAGGGAAATCTATGTGACTTTGCACTAAAAGCCTGAAGGATTGTTAAAGTCAGAGAAAGAACTTTTATTTTTTTAGGAATCAATGGCTTAACAGAACTCAACTGTAAAAATAAAAACAGTAACAAAAAAAAGATTGGTCGGTCCCCTGAAACGCCGTGTTCCATATTAGTGCTTCAGCTTTGTTTAAGTAGGACATGCTGTTTTCCCTTGTCAGTGATGTTGCCTAGAATCTTCTTACATGTGTTGAGTACAGGAGATACCGAGTTGTTTTCAGTGAAAACAAGTTCTCCCGTAAGAGTAGTATCTCCACAGGTTTCCTGTCTAAACTCCTACGCTTGCTTTCAGTAGCTGTGAAGCTATCATCAGATTTGAGAAGCTTAGGAAGGCCTGCAGGTCTGTACGTTTCAGTATTACCGTCTGTGAGTTGCGCGCAGCTGAGTTCTTGATTAGAGTTGATTCCTCAAATTATGGAATACTTTTCTGCATACCCATTTCTTGAAGTTAGTGGGAATATTGGAACAGAAATCATTCAGTTTCCTTTTGACTGAGGTCTGGACTCAATACTGTATCATCTATGCTGGCTGAAGCATAGGAACTGAAAACACTCTGAAACAGAAACGAGTGCAATATTCTGAAGTACTACTGCTCTGAAACTTTTAAGTCACACAGTTATGTAGGAACTGTGTATACAGCCTTAAATAACGACTTGGGGAAGAAGTGTGTTCTTCTTCAGTCTTCTGCCATTTTGTATGTTCAGTTTTACGTGATGGAATAGCAGCTGATGGTCTGGAGGTGTGTTTCCTTCGCTCTCTGCAGAGTCCAGCGCAAAGCACATTTCTGTTAGCTCCTTCATGCTGGTGCTGCTCGCTCTTCCCATTGCCGACAGCGGGAGACAGGCCAAGAAAACAAAATTGCTGGTATTTTGGGGGCTTGGAATAGTGACGGTGGGCAAACCCTGTTACATTATCAACTTTAAAATGGCACAACCATTGCTGATTTGTTACTGGAAGGGTCTCTCGGCTTCCCAACGTACCAGGGCAGAGGAGTAACTTTTCCTCCGCTAGTAGACCAGAGTTTTGGTTGTGCGCTCCTCTCCCTTCCCTTTCATTTGTGTGAAAATATCCCTTAGTACCCAGAGAGCTCAGGATTTTTGTTTGTTTTTACATAGCCCGCAGGTGAGCTCCTGGTCTATTATACATCATTCACACTCTCTTTAGCCACAGTTTTTGTGCTCACGGAGATCTGACTAAACCCAAGCAGGGCCCTTTTTTTTTGAATATAGCTTGGTTGGCTCTTCCCCCGAGAGAATAAAAGCGTTTGTCATCTGGGAGGAAAGGAAAGGAAGGAAGCACTCGGGGCAGCAGTGTATCGAGTATGGGGAACCCATAGAGAACTCTGGAGGATGGATGGGAGCATCTGCTGTAGGTGTTGCGGGACTCTTCTGGCTTGCTGGCATGAACTGAAACTGGTTTGGCTTCTGGAACTTGATTGACCTGGATGGACAGATGGGTGTTTTCTTGCATCTAAACATGCAAATCTTACGTGACGTTTCATGTTGTGATCAAAACTTGGCTTGTGACTGGACAGTTTCTCTGATCTGTTGCAAAGGCTGACGATGCCATCGTGGACTCTTTGTTACGAGATGCCACAAATGAACCTCTCTTGTGTTCCGGAGCTTTGCCAGCTCTACAGTTAGGTTTAAGCTGGGGGAAGGGAGCCAAAAGAGGCGTATTCACACTAGGAGATACGAGAATGTGAGACTTTGAGACAAACATTTGAAGGCAAATGTACTCTGGGCAACTCTCACTGATGTTCCTGAGAGTCTCGAATAAGAGAAGTATCTTCTACCAAACCTGGGAATGTTCAACGGAGTTTTACAGTAACTCAAAAGACTGAAATGTGGAAGTTTTAGGCAACATTTGACGGCACATTTTTTTTCATTCTGGACAAAACTTGGGATAACCGAAGATTAATGCATAAGAAGAAAGCTCAGATAGGCGCTGAAATAGAACTCGGACCACTTTGCATACATGTTTCTCACGTGACATTCTAGCTGCATAACGACGTGCTTTGAGTATAACATCCAGCTTTAACAGATATCTAAAGACAGAAGTACATCAGTAGGATAACAAGAAGCTCATTTTTATATTTGTTTTAGATGTTTTAACTAGATGAGATGGCTGAAGACGACGAATAAAAATGTTGCTTGTAATACAATTTTGCCTGCTAAATTCTCCACATTTTGTAACCTGTTTATTCCTTTGGATGTAAAGCGTTTTTGCTTAGTATTGTGATATTGTATATGTTTTGTCCCAGTTGTATAGTAATGTTTCAGTCCATCAACCAGCTTTGGCTGCTGAAATCATACAGCTGTGAAGACTTGCCTTTGTTTCTATTAGATGGCTTTTCAGTTCTGTATTAAATATCTTAACTACTATAGAAAAGGTGTCACCTCTTCCTATAAGGCTGTTTTGTAATATATATAAGGACTGGAGATGTGTTTTTAAAGGACAAGAAGCATTCAAGTATGAATCAAGTATCTGTGTTTTCACCATTCAAAGTGCTGTTTAGTAGTTGAACCTTAAACTATTTAATATCTCATTTAATAAAGTGACCAAAATACATCTATGTGCCTTGTGCTACCTTTGCAGTTCCGCATCGTCTCCGCAGGGACGTGGCCCAGGAACTCAGCTGTTGAGCATTGCAGGCTGGTGCTGTGCTGCGAGTCAAGCTCTCGTGTTTTGCTGCAGTGAGGTTCCTGCTATGGGACGTGGAGGTTAATTTGTATGGAGGGCAGCTGTGGGGACAGGTTTCCAGCTTGTGTGCATTAGCAGAGCCTTCTGCAGCTGCTCTGTTAGAAACCATGAGCAGCGAGGTGTCACCCAGCAGTGGCAAGCCAGTAAGAGCAAAGGGAAGTTCTGCTTTGTCTAGTTTGAATGAGGAACATAGGTCTTTCAGCCCTTAATTGTACTTCATAGCTACTTTCTTAGCTATTAAATCTCACCTGCCCAGCTGTGCTGCTGTGAAAGGCTGAAAGCCAGCTGTGCTTAGAGGTGCTGTGGAGCTGCCTTCAGCAGCTGCAGCCCAGGAGCTCTGCAGCAAAGGGTCTGAGTCCTGCGGTGTGAGGGATCCCTTGTTTCTGTCCCAGCACTGGACCTTGGTTTGTGTCCATGCAGGCTGTTGCTGTACAGCAGCAGCATCAAATATTTTTGCGGCAGGCCAGAGCCCCCTTCCTGCTGTGCCCAGTGGCTGGGGGTGGCTGGGGGGTGGATACAGCAGAAAGGTGTGGGAGGGTTTTGGCAAAGAGCTGAGGCTGAAAATGGGGACGCTGCACTGGAGAAGGGCAGAGCTCAGGGCAGGGTGAGATGGGCTGGGGGTGAGCACAGGGGGAGAGAAGGAGGGAGGAAAGGATGTCCCCGTTTTGCTCAGCTGCATCAAAGCCCAACCTCCAGGTGCCCCTCGGGTTCTGTATTCAGTGACTTTGCATGTGATTGGTAGATGTTGGAGATGCTGGGTGTGAAATGGTGTGTGTGGTACCTGGGCTTCACTCAGAGCTTAACTGCAGTGCAGTGCCTGTTTGTATAATGGAACTGCACAAACGTGTGTTGTCTGTGGATCCTTGCTGACACCCACTGGAAGCAGCACAGGCAGAGGCGTGTGCTTCTTGTGCCTCGAGATCATCGGCAGCACTCAGATACATGACAGCTCTGGTTAGGAAGAGCACAGGATGCCTCAGTGGGTCTGGCCTCACAGGTCTTTACAGCACAGGTACAGAACTGCGTGCTTTGGGTTCCCACGGTGACAATTCCCAGCTCCAGAGCAGTTCCTTGCTTTGAGAGGAATACAAAGTCTTGTGCGACGTGCTTGGTTTAAGTCCTGCTCTCTGACTTTATGTTCTCATTCCCAAGCAGGGCAGCGTTTCGGCTGCTGGTGACACACGGATCGCAGCTATTGTGTTGATTTGTGCTGTGTGCTTTCCCCACCCGACTGCAGATGTTTGTGACTTTACCTTAACATCAGGATCAGGGCCTGTGTCTGTACAGCCTCGGCCGCAGAGTGTTTCCCGCAGGGAGCTGCGCTGCCCTCGATCCCCATGTGCTGCCCTGCCCTTGGGAGGGCCCTATGGGATGGCTGCCCACAGTGCTGGCAGCGTTTGGAGAAGTGCACCAACCTGTGCTGGATGTTTGCCCTGGAACTGAGAATTATTTTCGGCACTTGTCACACTGTGTGTCTTCTGACCCAGTGCTTTTCCAGCCAGATCTTGGCAGAGAAGTGATTTACCCACATCTACGAGCTGATAAATGGCACAGAGACACCAGGTAACACAGTTACTATCCTTAGTGTGCTCTGTGTCCTGGGGCTCAGGGGGAGCACTCAGTAACCTGGCTTTATTTCCTCGCAGTGCCTTTGTGTGTGTGAAGCTTTCTGGAGTGACGGACAGGCGCTGCCCTGCAGACTGCTCCTGCCTTCCAGATGGCCAATACTTCCACAAACCCTCCAGTCTGGGAGTCAGCTCCAGCTGCCGGGATGGGGGAGAGGACGTCACCCCTGAGATCAGGTAGGTCCCGGGCTTGTCCCACCAGCACTGCCTGAGGGATGCAGGTGTCCGTGCCTCGCTACCAACAAGAACTCTGGCCCTTCTCCTTTGTGGTTGTGCTGTTGCCAGATGTCCTTTCAGGAATGTCTTGGCCGCTGCTGGCAGCCATCGTGCATCTCTTTCTGCTCAGTGAGGCAGCACGCAGCCAGCAGGGCACCTTCCTCACCTTTCAGCACAGACTTTCTCAACTTCTTTGCAGGGCTTTGGGCTCTCCATTGTGTTCTGTAGGGGAGGCAGGTCCCCTCTGCTTCTCTCCTGCAGAGGCACTGGGTGGCCCCAAACCGCAGGCTTGGGTGCTGGCAGGACAAGCGGCTGAAGGTGATGGTGGTCAGCTCTGCCTCAGCACACAAGGGGTGAGTGTGTCTGCATGCACACGCAAAGGGGAAGAGAAGTACTGCACATGCTGTGCATGGCTGGCCTCACCCAGTGCAGCTCAGAGCACAGGCAAAGTCTGTGGTCATCGATTCCACTGCCGCTAAGGTCCCAGTTCAGTCACATTACTCATACGTTTAAGTATTTTGCTGAACCAGAACCTAACTCAGTAAATTCCTGCTGGAAGTTACCATTACAGTGGGATTAAACAATGCTGAATTTCCCCTTTAAAGAATGTCCCGCATGAGAAATGGTACCGACCTCTACAAATGGTGTTTGGTGAATTCTTTGCACATTTTGCTGTTTACAAATGCTGTTTTTTGAACCCAGATCCCGAACAGGAGTTCTGTGCCGTCGCTCTTGTTCCCACACGTCCCTTAGCAGCAGGAGCCTCCTTCCAAGTCCAGTCCTGGATCCTGACGTTGGAGGACCAGTTCAGTGGCGTGGGCCAAATCAGATCTCTTTCAGGTTGTCAAAAAGCACCAACTTGGCATTGCTCACATCAGGCTTTACCTTCGTTGGTGGAGAAACAGAGTTAACCTTCTGTTCATGCGTAAAGGAAAGCACTGGCTGCGGACAGCCAGCAATGAGGGTCAATGGCCCCTTCCCGCAGCAGCCCCTCTGGGATTTGCCTCCCCAGACAGCTGTGAGCAGCGGGGATGCAGACGGTGCTGCAGGGTGGCGGCGGAAAGGCGGCAGAGTGAAGCTGGAGAGCTGAGTTTTCCCTTTGCTAAGGTCAAAAGTACATTTTAGGACACTTTGCATGAAGGCTGGTGCTCCTGACATGGCTGCTGCGGATTAGATGTTTCAGCAATGACTCAGAGGAAAAAGGTAAATAAACATTTTTTATTTCAAAGACGGGATTAAATTCCTCCGTGTCTAGATCATTCAAGGTAAAGCTCCTTTAATCTTTTCATTGCAATCTGCAGACTGTTGTCTGTGACAGCTGCGGCCCCGGCTGTGACGTTGGGTAGCAAATGCTGCAGCGGGGACCCGGGAGGTGGCAGGGAGGACAGAAGGTGGCTGGGAGCACCGGGCCCCAAAGCGGCCGCCTCGCGAGCAGCACGTGGGGCATGAAGAAGCTGGATTGTTCCTTCTGGAGATTCAGGGAGTAAAGCTGAAGAGGCTGAAGCTGCACCCAAATGGCTTTGCAAAGTGGAGGCTGAGAAGCTGTAAGAGGTGAGAAGTGAAGTTGTGGTAAGGACAACCCCAGCAAGGACATGAGGGCGCTGCCTGTGAGGTTCCTTTCAGCGCAGCAGCGAGGCGTGCTCCTGGGCAATCCCACCTGTGTCTTCCAGGGCTGTGCTGTGCTGTGCTGCTGCTTGGCCTGACGGCCTCTTTTGTCCCTGCTGCCACAGAGGGGAGGACTGGATCTGCAGGTCCAGCGTATGTTGGATGTCCAGCCGCTCACGTCACTGGGCTCACGCTTGCCAGGTCCGTTCCAGCTGTACATTTGATGTTTCCCTTGTACATGTTTATAACATTTATCTTTACCATCCAAAGCCTTTTTATAGAAGGTGCTTGTATCGATCAGAAAATACTGGGTTCGTCATTACGGAGTGCCAAAAAAAATAGGGCTAGCAAGAAATCTACAATATAAAGACAATTTTATTGCCAATAAGCTCTTAAAACTCATTATTTTTTTTTCCTGTTTCAGTAGGACCTTATTCTTCCTGATGAAAATCCGGTCATAGCATCTTTCATTAAAAATAAAATTATTTTGAAATAAATAAATATATAAAATAAATATCATATACATTTTATAAATAGTTTTGTCCCTATGCACAGTATCCATGCTTACATCTGAATAATGTTCCTCGCCCCATTCCCACCCCAACAGCAGGAAAAACCCCCCACGCCAGGACCAGTCCACGTAGCATCATCCCTGTAGCAAAGCGCTGGGCCGCTGCAGCAGGGCGCCATCTGAAAGGCTGCTTCTTAGCCAGAAACCATCCCGAGCTCGTCAGAAGCGCCTGGAGCAGTTCTGTGGTCTTTTGTTTTCCTTCCTTCTCTTCAGTTCTAGTTGTTCCTTTCCCCCCTCCACCCCGGTTAACAAGTTTGCTTGCCTGCTTGTTCTTTTAAGCAACCATAACACTGACTATTTGGCTTCTCTTACAGCCACCAAGTAAAGAAAGTGAACGAAAATGAAAGATTATATGTAGGGTTCCCTCCCTTCCCCTACCCCCACCCCCATAAATAACCCAGGTTCGATATACGCTTGAAACAAGGAGGAACAGCAGTGTCTGGATTCAACGTAAGTGCTTTCCTATGTCATCTACATTTACAGGAACGATGGAATGACTATTAATAGAGTGCTCTGGGAAAAAGCTTGGGAGCCCAAGTATGTACATTGACGGGGCAGCTGCAGGAAACATCACCTGTAGTGGAAGAGGTCTCTGTACATTGCAGGTATTTTGGCAGGGTCCACGGGCCTTGGTAAAAAGTGAGTGAATTTCTGATGTCTCTTAGTCCTGTACCCCTCGCGGGGGGAGCCGTCCTTGTTCAGAGCCACGTAGTAATGCCTCTCCGAGTCCGGGTGCTTGTAGAGCGTTGAGGCGTACGTGTTGTACCAGTTCTCTTCAAACTGCTCTCGGAAAACACACTCCCTTGTGAGCTTCTTCTGCGTTAGGGCAGAGGTGGGAGAAGAGAAAGATACGTGTCAAAAGAAAAAGAAATAAAGAAATCTCGCTATTTCCTCCACTTTGTTATTCTATGGTGGTTTGTTTTTTTTCTTAGCAACCTGCTGCTGGCTGCCCTGAGGATGGAGACTGTGATCATCCCTGTGGGTGAGAGCTGGAAACCGGCACGTGCCTGGATTCAAAGGCCTCTGAAGGAGGAGGAGGAAGGAGAATGTGGGTGTGCATTTTGCAGAGGTTTGCTGTTAGAAACAACATCAGGCTGCTGCAAAACTCTGAGCCTGGCAGCCAGGTGTCTGCGATTGAGGTGTGAATGTGGAGGCTGCTGTGGGACCGGTGGTGATGCCGGCACCTGTGTGCTGTGCAGGGGGTGCCCATGCAGGGCTGCAGCCACGTGCACACAGCAAGTGTGCTCCTTGCAAGGGGCAGCTCCCGGCAGGACCAGAGAGCCCTGCGTTGGAACGGTTTGAACAGCAGCGAGCGCCACTTTGAAAGTTCAAGGCACATAATAATATACACTGTAACATGAATGAAAGCATTCCTCAGGCCTTTCATCTTCTGAAGCAGCAGATAGCTGTGATGTGAGGCCATAACAAGACTCAGGGAGGTCTGGATGCCTAACCTGGGAAGATTTACGGCGGCGATAGGTGATGCGACGAGCGCGTGCCAGCAGTGGCACAGGGCCAGCGCGTGGCTGAGGCATCCCGTGCTGGGCTTGGTGGATGGATGCCACTGGTGTTGCACAGCCGCAGCCGCTCTGACCCTCACCCGGGGAACAGCAGCACATGACAGCTTTCAGGCTGTGCCCGTCACCCAGACGCCATGTGGGCTCCTCTCGCTCCCCCCATCTCCCCCTGCCAGCTCTGGGACTGTGCTCCACTGAGGACCTGGTGTCCCCTACGGGTATGGCCCAGGAGGGGCTCTGGAGGCTTCCAGATGAAAGGCAGTCTGCAGACGTAGGATGTTGTAATATTACAAACACTGTACCCACACAGTAAACTATTTGGGTAGGGAATGTGTCTTATCTGTGCTGTACTAAGTGCTAAGTAAATGTTATTGCCTGCAGTAGACGTTTTGTAATAAGATACGGGAGCTCACCTGCACTCAGAACCTGTTTTGAATGTTTTGCTGCCAATTAAATCAACCCTGAGGTAATGTGTGAGTCCTCCAAGAGCCAGCGCCACAGCTCTCATCACCTGAGACCTGGGGAACTGCAGGTTTCTCTTCCCAGACCTATCAGTGAATGTGGCTTGCCCCCATCTCCCAGGATGGCACCTGCTCAGCGCACACGGGAAGCTGCCGCCTTGTCCCTGCACGGCGCCTGCTGCTCTGGGGTTGCTTGGAGGAGCTATGGTGGCATGAAATGTTTTCAGTCTGAGGTGACTGCAGGATGGCCTCAAGTTGCGCCAAGGTAAGTTTAGGTTGGACGTTAGGAAACACTTCCTTACAGAAAGGGTAGGAATAGGTTCCCCAGGGAGGTGGTTGAGTCACCATCCCTGGATGTGTTTAAGAGCCGTTTGGATGTGGTGCTCAGGGATGTGATTTAGCAGAGGGTTGTTGGGGTACTATGGTTAGGCTGCGGTTGGACTTGATGATCTTCAAGGTCTTTTCCAACCTGGGTAATTCTATGATTCTATGTCATTTTTTTTTCTTCCCAGCACTGGGATGTCCTCACTATTCCTGAGGCCATGTGAGCACGTGCTCTCCTAGCACAGTCAGTGTCAGTGGAACAGAAAGGCTGGGACTTGGCTGCCGAGGAGCCTTGTCCCAGTGGGAGCAGCACTGATGTTTGATGGTGCTAATTCAGCACAGAGGGAAATAGTAAACTTGTTGAAATCTTAAAAACACCATTGTAATGCTAACGCTGCTGCCTGGTGTATTTCATGCACAAGATGCAGTGACAGAGAGCTCCCATAATTGCGTCTTAAGGCCAATTCTGTTTCCAGGATTCCAGTGCTGTAAAATTGTATTTTTGTTATTTCTATGACATAGCATTAAGACAGGCCCTAGAATTAAATTAACTCTGTTGATTCATGATCAGTGCTGCAGGGCTCATATCCTTTGAAAGCAAAGGATATAAGCAAGTTTGTGCCCTCATTTTCAGCAGGCAGGAGTAAAAGCTACAATTCCAGGAGCTGCTGAACAGCCTCACGGTGTGACAGTGCAGCTGAGCAGTGATGCTGCTGTGTGGTTGATTCTGAAGTGTGGTTTAAAATATCTGGGTTGTCTTATGGAATCCTGGTGGCTTTCTATCAGTCTTGCACTTAATTTTTATTGAGAGTAGGTGTTGAAGTAGTGAAGTGGAGAAAGAAGGGTAAACAATCCATGCTGCTCTTTGATTCTCTCATATAGAATTCAGCATCTGTATCTCAAAAGGAGCAAAGGGGACTGCATGCTGCAGTCGCAATAGATGGGAACGGGATAAGAAAAGGTGACAGTAACTCATGGCTGATTGTTACTGTTCTCTACGCAGAGTTTATGTGAAGGCTTCTCTGTATGCACGGTACACAAGTTGCAATTTCTACGCTATGAGGTCAATCTGACTTGGTCAGAGGAAGTGCGTGCCTTCCACTTTGCTTTCAAACTGGGTTATTTTATTTCGCTCCCAGTTTACTGTGATCTACCCTTAAAAACCTGTATCTTCACACAGTGCAGTGCTGTGAGCTTGAAAGACGCTTTGAAAAAGCCACAGGCAGGTGATGGGTAGGAGTAGAAGCAGCGGGCAGCACTGAAGTCCATCAAACAGGAAGTTTACCCTAATAAAAGCTACCTAGAATGCAACTAAGTTTTCAAAATAGAAGCGATTCCTCCAGCTAACTAACAATAATTATTTTATATTGAACTGAGTTAAATAATTGGGAATTAAATTAAATTAACCTTTAGGTTGATTAAATGTAGCTAGTAAGACTTGGCGTTTTGACCACAGTGCCAGCATAGCTCCCTTTTTCTGCAGCCCTGGCCCACCTTTGCACAGTGCTTGCTCTGCATGCAGCTGTTTCATCCAGCAGAGCCCCAACAGAGGCACTCTTTTTGGGGCTAGCTTAGTGTGGATAAAGGGCATTACAAGTTCCATAGTGCTGGGCAGAAAAGCAGCAAAGTGTATTTCTGCTGGTTCTATTACAGCACGAGCTGCTTGCCAGAGCAGGGAACCGCAGCTCTAAGGCACATCCCAAATCAAGGGAGCAAATGACAAACTTTCCCTCTAAACCTAAGCCTGGATTGGAAACAGGGTATTTGTGCTTTGTGTATCCTACAGCAGTGCTGAATGAGGCAGGATATCCTACGGGTGATGCCAGGGAGGATTTTATAGGTATCAAGGAGCTTTTGCTGAGAGAAACTAGCAAGAAGTTTACATGTGGCTTTTGGCAAAGCACAGGAAAACTCAAGTCTGAAAAGGGCACTTCCAGATAGTTGTGAGAAACTCCCCGAACTCCCAGAAGGGGTTGTACAGAATGTTACAACAAAAACAGCACTGAGACCACACTTTCAGCTTCCATTAGAGAGCTCTAATATAAACGTCAGATCTGCAGATACATGCAGATCCCTATCGTGTGGACAATAAAGCTGATGTTAATCATGAAACCACACCATTAGCACCCAGTTTTATGCAGCATTTCCAAACCCCCACCTTTAATTGACCATTCCTGTTCTGTTTTTGAAAGGCAGAACCACAACAAACCCCACAGCATTCCAGGCACTGCCACAAATGGTTCCTGTGCACAGCGCTTCAGGGGCTGCACCCTGACACGGACCATCACAGCACGTGTCCCCCTCACTGTGTCCCCATACATCACAGCTGTCATTTACACAGTAAAAGCAGTGGGTGAGATGGAAGCATGTGGCATCACAAGGGCTTCAGAGGCCTGTGACAGGTATAGCTTGTAACACCAGAGAAGCCTCGCAGCCCATATTGCTGCATCTCTTATATAGAGTTGCAATCACCACGAGATCTTAAACTTACCGACCCATACAGCTCCCCTCTCTCATTCATGCCGAGGTAGAGTCCCGAATCCACCCCACGGATACTAACCAGCCCCACCGCCAGGCTGATGAACTCCAAAATCCCTGAAACAGAAAAGCAAAGCAAATCACACAGATGATAAAGCTGACACCAGGCCCAAGTGACAAACACCAAACAGCTTTTCCAGCTATAGAGCTTCTTCCAGACCCTGTTTGCTTTACCTATAACTGCACAGTTCTTAAATCTGTACTCGTATACGCATGCAGTCTTGTAAGTTTTTAATCCATTTCTCCCCAGCATCGTGAACTTGGTTTGTCCAAGAGGAATTACCTTTCCTCATGAGAAAAGGACTGATATTGCTTTTGTCACACATAAAAAAAGACAAATACAGACATCTGTGCTTGCTCAATTAGCAGTTTTTGAAGCCTATCACCACACTGGGTTTCTCCACCAAAAGCAAAGTGACCTTTGTCCTCACTGGGCTTCTGGTATGAGAAGACAGTCCCACACACTTTCAAGTAATCATTACAATAGTAATAAGGGAAAAGGCAGTAAAGAGGTGTCTGTGAGGGCTTCCCTGTTCCTGCAGCTCCAGTGAGGTAGTTGCTGTCTCCACATGTATACAGCTGTCCTGGATAAAGCCAAACTTCAGATACATGCAGGTTAAAATGCACCTTCCTCCATGGCTGTCGGTGCTGGGGAGCTGCTGTTGTTCCTCCCAGACATCGTCTTGGCCAGAAACGCCCTCCTGCCCCGTGAACCTGCTGCTGGTCTAGAGGTTCAGTGCTTAGGTAGCAGTAGAGGAAGAGGATTTTCACCATCCCAGGTATGTCTAATGAATAGGAAAGACGTCTCCTCTATTGAAGAGGACAAAGTTGCTCTAACCTTTAGCTTGGCTCCAGGTGTCTTAATATAGCTCCCAAAATGTCCAGTCCTGAGCAATTGCCCCTTACTGCTCCGATCAGGTTACCTCCTGATCCTCTTAAATGTATGCCTTGGCCTAAAATCACCGCGTGACACACGGCCACCTGAGCCGGCTGACTTCAGCGGCAGTCAGCTCTCAGCTCTGGAAATGTATCTTCTGCTTGGTCAGGTGTGGATGTGGTGACTTTCAGAGGGGAACCGTGTCACCACCTAAATATAGGGCAGATACATGGCGATGGACACCTTTGCTCAGCGCAGATTGTCAGGCAGATTCTGGCAGCCGTGCTAGGGGCAGGAATTCCTCTTTCTGCCTCACGTCAGGCCTTCTGTCCTCCTTTTGCCTTGCCTACTCTACAGCTTGCATGTCCAATTCAGAACTCCCTGGAGACAAAAGGTGCTGCGCAGTGGAGACAAAATATGGACTTAAGAACTGGAATTCCTCGAAACAAGCATGGAAACAAACAGAAAACACTTTCTTAGATCAGTGCAGGAATTTTCCCAGCTGAAATGCTTGCTCAGCCACGCTAAGAGCAGAACAACCTGTCCTTCTTTGGGCTTGTGGTGATGGATGCACATTGCCTTTTTGATCCTCTGAAGAAAAAAGCAAGCATAGTCTTTACAAATGTCCTCTGTTTTCTTCAAGGTTCTCCAGCAGGATCCAGAATTATTGACTTTCTGGAGCTGACTCTTTCCTTTTCCTTCACCCCTGGGGACACATTGCCAGCAGGCAGTACTTTCACAAGCCAAGCAGGCAAACCAGGACCTGGCTCTGCTCATATTGCATCTGGCTTTGGGTATTCGTATCTGAGAAGCATCACCTGGGAGGTAAGAGGTGCAGATTGAAGGGTTTCTTCTGCTTCCACTACCCACCCCTCCTGAAACATGGAGCAAGTCACTGAACTGCTGCACGCTCCCATGTTCCCACCTGCACTACAGACACGATGTCAGCCACTGCTTCTGAATAATGATAACTTCTCTCACCTCTTTTTGAATAGCGGTACTAATATTCAGAAGAACAAAGTAAAAACTAATACCTAATAATGGCACCTGAACCCAGGAATCCACAGACTCGGTATGGGCAACCCAGGGGCAGCACTGACCCCCTCTCTGAGTG
The DNA here is from genome assembly GCF_039878825.1 of Excalfactoria chinensis. Taxonomy (NCBI): domain Eukaryota; kingdom Metazoa; phylum Chordata; class Aves; order Galliformes; family Phasianidae; genus Excalfactoria; species Excalfactoria chinensis. Next base: position 73,500,315 of record NC_092828.1, read on the forward strand.
GGGGAGAGACCTCTCATCTGGAGCAGATGAGGTCAATGCTCACTGTCCTTGGAAACAGCTTCTTCAAGGTGGGTCTGTGATGATCCCTTCTGACAACATCACTTGTAATACTCCCTTTTTCTCATCTCTGAGCGGCACAGAAAGGTGTACAATGAAGGTAACTATGATGAAATAGCATTAAGAACGTAACTTAAACCCACCGAAGTCAGGAGACAGAGTGAAGGCTGAAAAGATGTGGGCAGATACCCACCCTGTCCTTAACTCACTCCAATTACTAGGCAGAATTGCAGCTTCATACACGTGATCTGCAGTAGCACATGGAGCAGCCACTGGGGACAGATGGAGAATTTTCTCTCAAGTTGTAGCAGCGTGTTTTCATGGTAGACCTCCCTTTTTAAAACTACTTTCTCCCTTTCTCTTTTTCCCTCCCCCCAGGACTCGCCTCGTTTTTCACGCTTCCATTATTCATTCTGTTTGTTCTTTGAGACTTTCTCGATGATATTTGGTGAGATTTGATTAAGACTCCAACTGGATTCATTTCACACCAAAGCACCCTGTAATCTCCTGAGCTCTGTTGCAGCCAGCCCCACGCGCTCTCGCATTACTATAAACTATCCCTCAAAGAACAATTCAGCTCCTTGCACCTGTCCCTTCACACACAACTATATTGACGAGTGGGACTACAGAAACAACCTCAGATGTTGTATTAATGTCTACAAACTCAAAGCTTTGGCTAAAAAAACTCAACAACTGTTCAGTAACAGGTGCACCAGAGTTTGAATGTCAAAATCTATTGCAAAACCTTCTCTGGAGGTTTCACTGGCTTCTCTAAGAGACTCTGTTACAGGTCCACTACCAGACTTGTACCCAAGAAGAGCTTTGCTTTTCTCCCTTTATCGGTCTCCAGTACAAACTCAAGGCCATTTCCATTTACTTGCAGTGAAGAGTAGCACCCTTGGAGTCACCTGTTGAATGCTGGTGTAAAACAGACACAAGGCAGAAAGTGAGTGCTTGCTGGTGGTAGAGATTTCCCTGGGGAACTTATCTCACTTCTCTTCTCAGGATTCTTCCCATAGGGGTGTTGATGTCAGTCCAAACCCTCTCCAGCCTTTGACCGTCCTTTATTTCTTTATGCAGGAAGGTCACTAGCACACACAGTGAGAACAGACATGATTTTTAAAATGCTTCCATTTTTTTTTCCTGGAATGGCTTAGATGGAGCTGCCAGTTCAGAGAACTCATTTGGGCACTCATTTAGTCTAAAAGAGCTTTCTTCCAGCAGTCCTGGAGGGCTTCACCCTGCACTAAGCTTCTTCTAGGAAAAATAAGCTGCACGCTGTTGTTCTTGTATGAATCTGTATATACATATTCTTGTATGTACTGTATATGCAAGTATAAAATGTCACATTCCAGAAGACAGGTGTGACTTCAGAAAGCTCCAATCAACAGATGAGAGGCAGCGGCTCCTGTGATTGCTTGGGCTCTGTGGGTAGATGCTGCTGCAACTTTTCCAGTGTCCCATGAGCGTATGCCTTGAAATGTGTGGTACAAATGACTCCCTCCCTTCGTACTCTATTCTGTACCATCGGGGCTTTGGCTCATTCTTTTTCTTTCTGGAAGATTTCTCTGTAAGTCTGGTAAGTTCAGGGCTGACTGTGCATGGGAGGGTGCAGATACTGTCTGCCTTTTTTCCTGAATGCTTTCCAGCACTCAGAGATGGGGATACAAAGTCCAGTTTCCACCTACGTCCCATCTGCAGCTGGATGCATGCCTTTGCGGTGGCATCCCAAGGAGCCATCTGTGGAGCAAGCATGGATGAATAATACACCAATGTGATCAGGGAGCAGCTTCCAGCCACGTGTGCTAGATCCAGCAAACCATCCTACTGGATTTCTATTTCCCTGGGTGCCCCTAGATTTCAGGCAGCTTTAAACCGCTACCCTGAAAACCTCTCAGCCTGTAGTTTTGTAGTCCCCCAGAATCGTAGGGGCTGCCTATTTCTGCAAGGAGTTACTGCTTTCTGACTGTTGCATGCAAAATTTAGGAATGCATTGATACATGACATCCTAATGTGAACCATACCAGTAACATTGGAATTTAAATATTCATGGCTACTGAACGCAGATGGTGAATACTGTGTGCCAATACGTTATTGCTTTGAGTCTCTGCTGAAGCGAGGTTCAGTCCAACTTTATCTGAACAGGAGGATTCCAGTCTAATCCTTCGGGGCTTTGTCATGCAATTACAACAAATAACTATTTATTTTACACTGCCTTTGGGAAAACCCTGAAGCAGAAAACTATAATATTTTATATCTGAAGTCTGGTCTAGTTTACGTAGCTGGATGCTGACTGCTAAAACACTTAGGGAATGCCAGTGCTTCGATTTATTGAACACACTGTGTGACTTAAGCTTAAGTGCGCAAAATTCATGAAAAGTTTTAGCCCGTTTAATGCATTTTTTTTTCCAAAGTTTGTTTGGAAACGCATTCAGCTGTTAAAGAAATGGAACTGAGAGGAGCACTGCCATCTGAAACAGTTTACCGTATAAAGATAGGTAAAAAGAACTGATATAAAGGCTACGTGGCAGATTAAACTAAAAAGCAAACAGATGCCGTGGGTTTGCTTTCAGTTTCTTTTAAAAGGTTAAAGATATGTGTCTTTCGGGGGTAATTAAAGAACACTTGCCCCATGAGCCTACTAGTACCTTACTCTGACCTGCAGGTTATGACTTTCTTGTTGATTTAGGCAAGGACACGCTACACACACACCTGGTGTTTATGGAAAAGCACAGTTCGCAGATAAGCTTTTCCAATCGTTCCAAAAACCTGCCTTAACCTAACAACAACTGCAGCATCAGCAGCAGTGTTCCTGAAGAATCAGAAAGGACCGGTTGCAAACAGTTAAGGTCAAAAAAGAATTCCCTTCAGCAAGGAGTTAAATCGCTTGAAAACTTTAACAAAGTCTCGCAAACGCTTCTTGCAACCTGTTGACAACAAAGCTGAGATCAGCGGCGTGGGACTTGTTGATAGCTTACCCAGACACCTGCACTAGATGCTGAAATAGCGGGAATTTTTCTTAGCTGTGCTCAAACTTACTGTACTCCTTTGCTTGTGGCTTGGGATGCATTTTTGGAAGATTACATATGCTCTCATTAAAGATCCCTACTCTTGTGTGACACTGATACGGGCTCTCAAGTCTTCCAGCTTTATCCCAGACAGCAAGGTAAATCCACAGCGCTCTGCCTGTTGTTCCATCTTCTCCTTTTAGAGGTCCCCTAAGCATTTGTCCCCCTTTGGCTTCCCCTCTCCTTTCCAACAGCTTCCCAGAACCGAGCTCTGACACCAATCCAGCCAGCCGATCCCTGCCTGCTTCAGGGGAGACGCTTCTAGTGAGATTCATGCAAGGGGAAGAATCATATTAGCTCATAGATACCTGCGGTGGCCAAAACAAAGGTGAAAGAAAGAAAGATAGAAAAAGCCGGGAATTTCATTTTCCAACGCGCTCCCTCCTTTCTTTTGCTGTTACCTTCAGCGGCACAGACAGAGCTCGGCTGCGCACCCCGCGCCCCCCCCCCCCCCCTCCTCCGCCTTTTTTTCCCCTCTTTCCTAGGACACGTTTCTGTGCACCTGCGGAAAGGCTGCGCGTCGGGAGGACTGCGAACGGCAGATAAAAGCGCCCGTATCGCCGGGGAACGAGCTCTGTGTCGGGAAGCTCGTTCCCCCGCCCCGGGCAGCGAACGGGCACCTGCCGGGCCGGCACCTGCCGCCGCGCCGCGCCCTTACCGAAGCGGCTGTGGTCCTGCCGGGTGCCGTGCACCGTGCCGTTGGGGAAGATCTCCAGGTGGAAGCCGGTACGGCAGTAGAGCTGCCGTCGCCGCAGGATGCCCTTGAGGTGCGCGAAGTCGGTGGGGGAGCCCCGCTGCAGCCGCCCCTCGATCTGCCCCAGGCGCTCGTTGAGGAAGCCGGGAGAGTCGGCGAGGGGCAGCCCGCCCAGCGCCGGAGGGAAGCCGTGCAGGTCGGGGTCCAGAGCGCCCAGGAAGCCGCCCACCTCGGCCATGGGGCCGCGGCCAGGGCCGGCCCCGCGGAGCGGCCTCCGAGCGCCGAGCGGCCCCTCAGGGCGCGGGCTGCTGCCGCCCGGCCCCACGCTGCCGGCCCCGGCCCTGCGCCGCGCTGCCCGCGCCTCCCATCGCTGGATGTGTCCCGCGCTCGGATGTAAACCGCACTTATATACGTACACACTCCCCTTACATTGACATATTGGATATTTAAATGCAAGCCACACCTCACTGGCATCCCCTTTGGCTATGGGCTGTGGTTTTCTTTTCTTTTTTTTTTTTTTTTTCTTCTCAATCCATTTGTGGTTGGCTTTTTTTTTTTTTTTTTTTTTTTTTTCAAGCTTCACTCCCTCTTTTATTATTATTATTATTAAAAAAAAAAAAAAAAAAAAAAAAAAAAAAAAAAGGCAGGAAAAAGCTTCACAGCTACACATTGCAGAGAGGCGCAGCGGTTCTTGGCAGGTCCGCGCCGCCTTGGAAGCCCGGATCCCGCACACCCGGCTGCCCCGCTCCGTCCCCTCCTGACCCCCCTGGGCGCTCCCCTCCCCCGGGCCCGGCCGTGCCCCCCACCCCGCTGTAAGGGCACAGTGGAGATACGAGAGGGCTCAGGGAGCGTTTCTCAGCGGGACGCGTACGCGCTGAAAGCGATCTTTCTGAAAAGCGATCCCGCGGGTTTTACGGACGGGTTTACAAGCGGCGGGCGCTGAGGGGCCGGGGCGGGCGCTCCCCAGGACGGCCGCGGGCCCGCTCCCCACCTTCCTCATGTTGGAAACAGGTGTTTCCGCGCCCTCCCCGGCTCTCCGACACCGTATCCGTGGCAGCAGCTGCCGCCGCAGACAGACGGAGTCAGGCACGAGGAGACGTGTGGGCAGCGAGGGGAGGGAGAACACCAAGCCCGGGGGCCGTGCCTCAGCCCCGCGCCTCCTCGGCCCCGCGCCGCCCTGCCCGCCAGGCGGCGCTGCTGCTCGCGCCGCTGCCGCTGCTCGGGGCCGCCTGCCCCGCAATCGGGGAGCGGGACTTCGTTCCACGGTGCCCCGCGATGGGCCGGAAATAATCAGGGGCAATTCCCCCAAAGAACCCGCGAGCACACCAGCTCTGATGCTTGGGTCCCCCCGTGCCACAGCCTCGGTGGCTCTTCAAAGTAGCCAGAGCAGAAGGATCGTTTTTCCGCTCGGTGGGTCTCTCCCCTCAGGAGGACTCGCACTTCAGCGAGACTCTCCGCATCAGAGGGTTTCTCCCCTCACGGCTTTCCCGTCAGCAGGTAGCTGACCTCAGGAAGCCTCACCCCTCTGCGGGTCTCTTCCCCTCAGCGGGTGTTCTCTCCCCTCACAGGTTGCCCCTCAGCCATCTTCCCTCTCCTCAGGGGTCGTTCCCGCTGGGAGGATTCAGACCTCCGCAGGTCTTTTCTCAGTGGGTCTCTGCCCTTGGCTTTCCCTGTCAGACGATCTGTTCCCTTACAAGTCATCCCTATGGTGGATCTCCCCATCAGTAGGCAGCTCTGTTCACGAGGACTCACCCCTCTGTAGGTCTTCTCCCCATCAGCAGTGTTCCCCTCTGCACTCTGTCCCCTCACGGGTCTCACTTCAAGGGAACTCTTCCCCCTTAGAGGGACTCTCAGGAGGTCTCAAAGCTGCTGTTCCCCGCACCTGCCCCAGGGCAGTGGGAGAAAGGGCCATGACATACAGTCCTCTTTTCCCACAGGCCCAGGCAGTTCTCTGTTGTGAAGACCTGAAGGAAATTGTGATATTACCACATGGAATATCCACACGTGCATCTGCAGAGGGTGAGGGATCTGGTTTTTTAATTGGAGGTGGGAGTGTTTATACCTGTCAGAGCTGTGGCTATAAAAGGGGTGTATTTGATGCAGAACTTGACACGTGAAGCCTAAAGCCATGGGTGTTTTTAAAACACAGCCTGTTCCCGAGGTAGTAAAATCTGCAGAAGTGTGTTGGTTATTTGTCATGTATGGTTGCATGACACTGTCTGCAGCATTCAAGCACCCCACAGCAAAGCTTGTATTTTTGTTTCTGCATTTTCTGTGTGAAAACTCAGATGTGGTTGAATGACTGAGAGAAATAAACTGTGCCTGATGAAACCAAGAGAAGTGAACATCCCAAATTCTGAATAACTGCTAAGGATATAATCCTGTAAACACTGTGAATGTAATGCATGAAATTCATATAATATGAGTGATCATGATACAATCAAATGCGCTCTTCTGTAAAACATGGCTTTGTTGAAGGTAGTGTGAGTTTTGCCTCTGGATTGTTAGTGACCAGGATTTCACCTTGTTTCTGAACATGTCTGGAGGTAGATCCTAGGGGTATTCTAAATAGAGAGGAAAAAACAGTTTTTTCATCAAAGGACTGAGCAAACTCAACAGGGGCTTCTTTCCCTGACTTCAGTAGGCTCTGGGTCTGTTACAATATCCTTAAACCTAAATCCATACAATCATTTAGGAAAGGACTCCTTAGGAAACTGACAAAGTAAACGATTTCAGTTACATTACAGTAAAATCCAAGGCAAAGTAAAAACCACAAACCTCCATGCTTAACAAATGCATAACAAAAGCAGAGAAATCCCTCATCCAAGCTGACATTCCTCACTTAACTCTCCACGATTATGGTCAGCTTTTGAAGTGTCCTCAATATATTTTATTGAGAAGTTGTACCGGCTGGTACAACAGGTCCTATTTAAGCATAACAGGATGCTGAAGAGGTGGTTTTCTCATTTCTTTTTTGTCTTTAATTTCCTGGTTTGTTTACATTTTTACTACGCTGAGGAAAAAGCAGAGGGTTGTATCCTGCATTGTTTGAAGAGACAAGGTATGTATTTTGAATACTCAAAGCTAGAATAACTCCCTTGAAAGAAGAAATGTGTTTAGCAATTTTCTCATGTATAAGATAGAATACGGTTACACACTCAGCAATTACTTGAATGAAGACAAACACCTGTAAACCATTTGCATCACAGTACATGCCCTAGCTAATGCAGTGGCCCAGGTTTATTCTGTAGTTAAAGGTTGTATTGTCTACCTTGGTAACTGAAAAGGCTACTGCCGAACTGTTCTGCCTTTTGATTTACAGAAGAATAACCAGCAATATTTATACTTGACTGGCCAAAATGAAACTTGCACACCCCTTGTATATGCTATAGAAGTGTGTGTTTAGCAAGGTAGTGAAAAACAAAAATAACAACAACAACATTTATTTGCAACATAATTGCTATTTGTAAGGAGCAGCTGCATTTGGTATCTTGCTATAAAATCAAAAGTAGAGCAGGACTGGGGTCAAAGCAGTGAATTAATTAGAAAATAATCGAACAAATGCAATATCAGTAAACCTAGATCCCTGTATATCCTTTGTCTGAGGCAATTCCATTTGGCAAAGAGAAGGTCGGGATAGCTAAAAAACAAAAAACAAAACAAAACAAAAAGGTGAAGTAGCAATGACTGTAAATCAAGAATGGGACATGAAGGATATCTGAAGAAAAAGAAACAGCAGAGCCTTGTACTTCAATATATAATATTCTCGCTTCCCTAGCACCTCCCACCTCTGGATCTCAAAACAATTTGTGTACACTAATGCATTAAGACTCACAACCGAGATCACTGTGCATTTGCTCTTTCCCAGACAGACTCTTTTTCCACTAAGAGATGTTCAGAGGATATTGATGTCTTTCTGCATTTGTCTGGGATATAGAATGTGCAGCAGCTCTGCTGGAGCAGTAGCTCTGACCAAGCATCTGTATACCCAGAAACCAGACACGTCCACTTTGCATGTGCAGGGAGCCCTTCTGCCTTTTGTTGTGTGGCGACCATCTGTGCTGCACATGCAAGGAATGTCTGAGGTTTCCTGGCAGATAAACAGGGCAGCCCCCTTTGTGAGGGGGCAAATAAACAAATTTTCTTAAGAGGGGTAGAGGATGGTTTATTGTTTTTTATCTTTGGTTGTTTTTACTTAGGCTAGTGTTATTATTATCTTTCGTAGTACCACTTCCAGGTCCTAAACCAAGCACAGGCCCTGTTTGTGGCAGATACTGCATTAGGAAGTGTTTTACAAACCTGCCTTCTCTTGTGAAAGCATTTCTAGTGGAAGGCAACACGAATGAATCAATATTGATCAATCAATATATAAAAGTATGTATGTATTTTTGTGGTGAGTTTAGATGTGGTGGCAGAATTAAAGTAAGGGTCTAAGGATAAAGCTCTAGACTTGCCTGCCTGGATCTTAGGATCAGGTGCCTAAATGAATAACGTGATTTTCAAAAGAGGAAGTCCCATCCACTGCAGTTGTTTATTTCAGTGTCAGACATGGATCTGCTGCTTGTAGCAATCCCAACGTGAATTAACGAGTGGTAAGCAGAATTGTTCTGGCTTACCTCTGACTCATGTGGACTTAATTAGCAGACAATTCTTGCTTCTAAGATGGCTTTCTGTAGTGCTTATGGGAACAAATTGCATTCAGGAAGGTCTAAATGAACATCGGAACTTCACTGATCCTCACATACACAACTCTACCTGTTATCCATTTGAAAACTAAAGGTGTTTATTCACTCTGAAAAGTATCCCTTTCCTTCTTCTGGCTAAGCTTGGGATTGATTCCTAACTTGAATTATTTACATTCATACCTTTCCAAGTACTAGATGCTGAATAAGAGGAGGAATCTTTATTGGGGGAGAGTGGTGCAAACTACAATAGTTTCCATTTAGAGTCATGGAATTATAGAATAGCCCAGGTTGGAAAAGACTTTACAGATCTTTGAGTCCAACCATGACCTAACCATACTACCCTAACTCTAACAACCCACCACTAAATTATGTCCCTGAGCACCACATCCAAACGGATTTTAAACACATCCAGGGATAGTGACTCAACCACCTCCTGGGGGAGCCTATTCCAGTGCTTAACAACCCCTTCTGTAAAGAAGTTTTTCCTGATACCCAACCTAAGCTTATCCTGGCGCAACTTGAGGCCATTTCCCCTCATCGTGTCACCAGTGAGAAGAGACCAACCCCACTCTCACTGCAGTCACCTTTCAGGTATTTGAAGAGAGCAATAAATTCTCCCCTCAACCTTCTCTTCCCCAGACTGAGCAGCCCCCGGTCCTTTAGTCAGGGCGTATTCTCCAAGCCTTTCACAAGCCTTGTTGCCCTTGTTTGGATCTTCTTTGGAACGCTTTTTCTTAGGGTTAGTGTTAGAATTACTACTTCTACCACTAGGTTTCTGTGTTTGGTCAAGCATGCCACAGCAAACTTACTTGTGTAACTGTGCCATTCAGTATATTATACACCAGTGCAACTTGCTACATGGATACTGATTGATGCATAAGCTCTCTTCACAGTACTCATATCTTGCATGTACCTTTATGGGAAATTGGTAATCGCAGCCTGAACCTCTGATTAATCAGCTGAGGCAAGTGTCAGGTCAGCTGTGGGAGCACAGGTGAGAGTCATTTAGCTGTGCTCCTGGAAGGGGTGGAGCTCGACTCCACCTCCTCTAGACCACATTTAGGGGCTGACCACCACTAAGGCTGCATCTCCTAGAGACTGGCTCAGCATTTCTCAGTGAAGGCATCCATATTGGTGAGTTTTCCTTATAAATAAACTTTTGAATATCTGTTACCATCTTTGTACCATTCCACCTTACAATACCTTTTATGCTGTAGTTTATGCCATAATTTCACACTAAAGCAGCAGCATTTCCTTCCCAGTGTAGCTGAACCAAGAAACATGACAGAAGTTAGAAGAAGGGTATCTTAGTCAAATTCTTTCATAATAATCTATTTATTTTTTTAAAAACATGGTTTTAGAAACAATTAAGAAGAGGGTGATAAGTAATCTCTTATAGCAGGCTTCTCATCTGATTCATAGGATCATAGCTGCTAAGGAGAGAGGGTTTCTGAGTTTGCAGTGAGTCACTTCCTTTTCTGTTTTCACTGCTGGTAAAGGAGAAGATAAGAAGGCTATTGCAGTTGCAAAGCATGTTCAGGATGCTGGAGTCTGTGAGGAACAAGATCTTTAGGGGCTGTTGCACTCCCTCATGCTGAAGGCTTACCATGGCTTCAAGTTATACCCTAGACCTGCAGTGTGACTTAAAGTTATCATCTGTGTTTTGAAGCACCTGCACAGCATGGCCATGATCAACAGGCTTGACAGGCATTTACTTCAATACTCCTCTAGAGAATTTTAAGTGGAGAAGCTCTCACTTACCAGAGTGAGATATGTGTCTTACAGCTGAAATTTGAAGCCAGTACCTTCAGCTGAATTGGTCTCTATAGCTGTAGTTGGGTAATAAAAAGGAGAATAATCTCATAACTCACCTCTGGAAAATGTAGACTTTTAGAACATAACTAGTGAAGCACCATGGTAAGGTTCAGGCAGATAGTTCCAGTCCTACTCAATTAATAAATGACTTTTTTCTTTTATGTTACACTTAAAAGCGCATAACCTCAACTATACCAGGGTTTTACAGAACTATCCATGAGCATGGATGCATGTATGTTTATATCTGTATCTGTTACTACTGGTTAAATACAAAAGAGTTGCAACACAAGTCTGTCTAGACACATATCCTGCCTCTTGATAACAGCTAATAACTTGTGCATGGGAAGAATATGGAAAACAGGACAAGAAAAGAGTGATGCTTCCTTTGGCAAGCTCTCCTAGTTTCTAGTGCTTTCTGGTTAAGGGACCTTTCTGAGCTGGAGGCCGAAGCTGTATCATTGTTTTTGATACTCCTTGATGGACTTTTTTTTTCCCCACAAAATTATCTAATTGTTTTTTTTGAAATCCACTTTTGTTCTTGGCTGACGTGACATCCCGTGGCAGTAAGTTCAACAACATTGTTAGGTACTGTGTGAAAATGAACTTCCTTTTGTTTGCTTACGAACCTGCTTGTTGCCTGCCAGTTTGAGTTGGTGCCTTACATTTTCTGTTAAGACTGCTTTTAGATAATCATTGTTATTTACCTTTTTCATTATGTAACAGCTTGTCTAGAACTTTGTTGTTATTGTACTTGTTTTCCAAGCTGGAAGGTTATGGCTTATTTAAGGTTTCTCTATGCTGAGACTTTCCAACATCACTTGCATCTTTGGTATGCCATTTTGCTTGCTCTTTCTGTAGCTGTATATTTCCACAGTGTCCGAAAATGTGCTTAGGATCAAAGAGAGAAGAATACTATGGATGTGAAGAGAAGAAAAATAACGTTTTCTGCTTTGTTTTCATTCTCCTAAAAATTGCTAATGGGATGCCTTTCTCATAACTTCTGACTCCATAGCTGATGTTTTCAGAGAATTATCCACTTCTCCTGGATTTTTTGAGGAGTACAAATGGCTGATTTAAAGAAGAGCGAGGGTGGCTCTTTCCTCATGCTTTTGTTTATTTATTGGTTGGTTGATTGGTCTTTGAATAAGTAAACTCTCAAATACTCACTCACTGAATAGATTTTAAATTTCATTTTTGGGAATTACTCTAGTATTGTTAGCAGCGTGCCTATGTTTGCAGATCATTTATGGAATATAAAGCAGTAGCAGTCACCTGATGGGCCCTATTTGGAGTCCAGTGGGGTTCTTCCTACATCAGTGATGTTGAACATCTATTTCTCTTGGCTATGATCTTCTCACCAGTTATGATGTCACTTTTTCTGTCTGTCTGTCTTTCTGTCTTTTTTTTTCTCACAGCAAGGTTTTTTTGTGACGTAGATTTCATACCGTAGCTAATAGTCTGGCAATTTCCCATATGGTACTGTAGGGTTTATCAGTTAATGCCTCGTATCAGGTTGTTATTTTTATCTGTGCTAGTGCCTCAAGTTCATTATCCTTATAAAAGTGCTGTAGCTTTCTGTATTAATTATAGGTACAACAATTCACTGAGCTTTCTTGCAATTGCCTTATCACCTAGGAGTGTTTTTTAGATACGTCAGTCTACTCTTGGTCCTGTGAACTTCATTCTGTGCCTGCAGTGCAGATTTACAGTTGGAGCAGAGTTTTGTATTTGTCTGTGATCAGGTTGCTTTGGGATCTTTGGTGCAGTAGCTGAACTTCTCTGTCTTTTGAGATAGTGATGCTTGTTCTCTCTCTGGAGAACTAAAACTGGAATGTATTTGTATGTGAGGTGAAGGTGGGCAGTTTTTTCTGGGCATTATTCTAGAAGTGGGTGAACAGATTTTATATGGGACAGTCTAAAGTGAACAGAAACAGGAAAGGGGAAAAGAAAACAATTTATTTTTTTTCCTAAATATGCTAATTGGTCGCAGTTTTAACTTTTGTGATGATGCTGAAGCTTTTTGCACTTGTTGTCGATGTTTCACATAAGTAACATTAGTTTGTTTTTATAATAGTGGGCTGTCTGTTTATGAAGAGTCACGCAACACCCTTTTAAAGGTGTCAATAGCCTGATTTTCTAATCATCTTGTAATTTCTCTTTATGTAAATTTTCTGTCAGTAGTCTTATTCTTTTCTCCAGTGAATCAGTTAATTAAAATAAGCATAGTGCTACTCTTTCAAAAAATCGGGTACTTTGCAGGATTTGAATAGAAGAATGTTGCATTGTATGAGATTTGCATGATCCTTCAACCAACTGTCCCACGAATAATGTTTCATCTCACTATTTCTGGGAAGAGAGATATTAACTGGTTATGAAAACCATGGTAAAGGTGTATTTTTCATAAGTTCTTCAAGTGGCCAAAGAATAGGGAGGAGATGTTCAAGAAAGCACCATCCTTCTGGACACCCTTTGAAATGTGCATTAACCTTCTTCAGGATGAGATGTGTTCGTTTTCAGCAGGGCTACTTGAGTTTCATGACAGAAGTTTCATTATAATGTCATGAGAAATGAGGAGCTAATGGAACCCTTTTTGAATAGCACTGATCTTACACAACTGCAATATAAAGTAATTACAACTCATGTAGATTGAATTTCATGTTGGATCTCAGCTTTTTTTACAGCATCTTTTGCTGTGTTCATATAGCATTGCTGCTGCCTTTCTCTAGGTGAGAACATGTAGGAATTGAAAAAGCAAGAGGTGTGCTCAAGGAAGTGAGTCCATCTTTAATGCTTTAGTTAACTGGTGACTTACAAGCACTTAAGATTGCTTTGTCTTAGTCCAAGTAGTCACTTGGATTGGCATGCATAGCATTCTTTTTCAGAGCTTCTTGCACAGTAAGTCCCTGAGCAGCAAGCACTGCATGAGCAATGCAATTTCTGGGCATGCACGGCCAGTCCATCTGGCTTTCTGCAGCTTATACCCAACAAATGCAGTGACCTGGCTGTGGAGCATTTATTGATCTAGGGATCCTGGAAGTTAAATACACCTGCATCGTGTGTTATTTTTGTGCTGAGAAAGGGTAAGCCTCACTTATGGTTTCTTTCTCAAGTAATAGTGATAAGACTTACTTTTCTCAGGTATGGGAAGTGATGAAGGCACAAAGGCTTAGTCTGAATCCTTTATTACAAGAGGCTCTAACACGAGCCAAAATCAAGGTCTTATTTCAGTGTTGGGAGCTGCTGGTTCTGTTTCTGTTTGGTATAGCTCTGTCTGAAGCATGATGAGCCTCATGTTTTGCTTGGATGGGAAGCAGAAGTCAAGATCATACCAAGAGATAGTCTTGACCATAGCGAGGACAGAAACATAGAACTGGATACAGGTAAGCCTAGATCTCAGAAATCTGGGTTCTTTGGCATATGCTTTAGTAGCTTAGGATATTTATGGCCTTGGCAAAGTTCAGAAAGGCAGCTGAGGAGCATCTTCTCACGCACTATTGTAAAAATTTTTGAGATATCCCATAGCTGGGATTTTCTAAAAGACTAAAAACTTCTCATATCTCTTCTAGGAAAAAAGAAAAAAATGTCAAAATGTGAAAATTAATGTAATTAAATAATATACTTCTTAGAAACAAGGAAGCATCATTGTATTAATCACTTTGAAGATCTTTCTGATGGCTAGGCTATGGTTTAACATGGTTAGAATCTGCTTCTTTTGTTAGAGAAAACAGAATCAACTGCAGAAATAAAAATCAAATAACATTTCTACAGCTTTTTTTTGCAAACAGATCAGATATGTAAAGACCAGGCTGGATAAGAACACGGTGGCTTCCAACTGGAATAATTCAGCTTAGGCTTGATAGAAGGAAATGGTAGATCTCAAATATGTGCTACCTCACAGGAAGATTGTAATGAAATCCAGCCAGCTCCAAGGGAAAAACAAAAGCTATTGATTTTATTCTGAGGAATGAAAGAGAAAAAGAACAGATGTACAGATTCTTCTGTCCACTTAGATAAGTCAGCACTGTAGACTGCAATAATGGCTATAATGGCTTAGCCTTCATTTCTTCTTGTGCTTCCTCCTGTAGAAATACTCCAGCTGAGAGACTAAACATATTCCATTTGGAGTACGAGAGAAGGGGAAAGAAGGACCTCACACAAGAACTGACTTAAACAACAAAAAGGTTTGTGTAATCTAATTTACAATAAAAAGATATTTATAATGTTATCAGACAAAGCTTAGCACTGCTATGTTAAACAGCATATAATGTGATTAGTGGGAGAGTCATGCCAATGATGTCATATACATTCTCTGAAGTCTTGGAATGGGCAGATAATGTCTCAGGCATTTATTTTCTTGTAACACATTTAAAAAAAAAAAAAAAAAGCTCATCTGCATAAGGATTTGAGGGATTGGGAGAGAAATGTGCATGTGCACATGCTCAGCAGCTCACATGCATGCACAACAGTTTCTTACTTTGGAGCAGAACAACCTGTGGTTGCACTCTGCTAGCACAACACTATGTAGTGGTTAAAACAGCCTTTGGGAATTGTTTAGAAGCTCTAAGTTCTATTTTTGACTATACCACAGAAGTGGTTTTGACCACTAAAGCTTTCTTTGCCTCTTGTTACTCAGTTTTTAAGAAGTAAAGGTAGTCAGCTATACCTGTAAAGTGCCCTGAGTGAAGAAATGTATGTGGATGGAAACCACTGGCATTCTGTTAGTTATGCAGAACAAATACTGCTAGACCACAATGAACTTTGCTGTAGATAACAGCAAGCAATTTCAGAGTTAGTAATGGCCCATTCATAGAAAATTAACTTTTTATCTTTCCGTTTCTCAGATGCAAGCAAAATGGTTTTAAAATTTTTGGCTAGACAAATCTATCTGGTAAGCAATATAAATCTCAGCTATGGGTTCACATCAAAGATAATCTAACCTGTGTGTATCTTCGAGCATACTTTAGTTTACAATAGCTCTTGTTAAAAGCTTCCCTTAAGCTTTAGAATTATTGTAGTGCTTTTGAGAAGACAAATTCTGGAGTAATTCCATTAAAGTATTTTGCTCCCCATTTCCACTAGTGGCTGTGAACTCAGAATCTAGCCCATACTACTTCATACATGTTAACTGTTAATAGAGCACAGAGATTGCATAAATATTCTTTGGTCATGCTTGTGAAGGCAGTATAAATCATTAAAGTTCAGTCCAGAGATTCACTAGATAGTATTCCTGTTTTCAGTGGTGCTTGTTTTGAATATAGGCTGGACTTCAGCTCAGATAGGAGTTGCAGATGTGAAGAATGGAATGGGGCCACAGGCAGAGCTCAGAAAGCTTGTAGAGAAGTGATGGGCAAGGAAGGAACAAGTGAGCTTGGAAACTATATCTCATGCAATGTCATCTCTGCTAGAATCAACTGCTATGCTGGTGAGATTTGCATCTTTTATCACAATGAATAGTCATTGTCTTGCTTGCAGTGCTGATATGTGTTTATGGCATTAATATGGATTTTTTGAGACTGATTATTTTTATCTCACTGCAAGAGAGATTCTTCAAGAATAAATCTTTGTTGTTCAGAAAGTGTAAGCCCAATGTTTATGTCTGTGGCTGATAAATCAGGAGCAGAGACCAAATAGCATATGAGTAAAGTGAAGCACTGGCCAGTTTGATCAGCCATGTGGGGTGTACTAATAACAACAGTGAACGAAAGTGAAGCCCACAGTTAGTCAGATTTTAAATAAGACTGACAGTTTTACTATGATTGCAAAGTTTAACACTGTGTAGGCCCATACTGTGTCATAGATGCTGCTTATATTAAATAGTCTTCAAGCATTACACAGCTAATTCATCAGAGAATTTTTATTTTGGATGTTTATTAGCATTTTTTTCCACTCTTATTACAAATGGAATATCTTATTGTTGCAGATGGTACTGCCAATGGATGATTCTGAATGATGTACCAGAAAAACATTTTAAAATGACCTGAAGTAAACTCAGAAAGGACTGGGTATCCCAGAAATATTCTCAAACAGAACATTTCCAGGAAAGACTATTTCTGACACTCCTGTTCAGAACCATGCACAAATAGTTATTTGATACCTGGGCAAACAAAAGCTGTGTGGGGGCAGATTGCACACAGTGCCTTGAGTCTTGAGAACTGAGCTGTTCTGTGAATGTGCTTGCATTACTGTGGTAAGATGTCCTGTCCCTCAGTTTACCCATTGGTAAAAGAGTGGGGTGTGAGGCTTTGTATTGTATCTGGCCCAGGAAAGTTATTTTGAGTGATTTGTGATAAATGCCAATTAGGGACATACACAGTCCTTTAAGTAAAACACTTCACAAACTGTAAGGCCTGAATATCTCTATGAATAAAATACCTTCCTCTCAGCTCTCACAGGAACCAAGTTAATTGGTAGGCCAATAACTATAATGAGGCAAAACCTGGGGTTTTGCATGTGTATAGTGAGATCCTCCCCTTGGGGCCAAACTCCTGTTCCATATTATGAAAGCAGTAAAGGCGTCTCCTCAGCAGGTGCTACATAAAGGCATTTCAGCTTTGCTTTTGCAGCACTGCAATTGCCAAGCTATTGCTTTCCTGAGTTTCCAAATGAATTCCCCAACCCAGTGTGCAACAACTGTGTGATAGATACAGCCTTGAGAAAAGGAGTGGTGAAAGAACACAACAATTGGGGGTTTAATCGAATAGCATAGACCTGCAAAACAGCATCAGTGTGTTTCTACTCAGCTTCCCTTTGGGTGAAGGAGTCTCTTTTGTTATGGTAGTTCAGAGAAGAGGAGTAACATGTGATTATATGCTGTTGAGAGCTACATTGTGTAGATATGAGTGAGTAATACTGGCTGTACTCATGAATGCAGTGAGTAACAGTGTGATTTACTTAGAATGACAATTACAAACTTTACAGCCTGAAACTCTTTATAGTAACTGCCTGTGTATTGCTACTGCCTCTGCAAATTTAAGGAATGTTTTACCACGCATCTAGATTTTTAGCTATTTAAGCCAGGAGGCGAATTAGAAACTCCAATGAAATGGGGCAGGTCTGAAGGGGTGGTAATTCTTCCAGTACAGCTTAATTTGGGCAGAGTAGCATTTCTCTTCTCTCGTGTCTGAACGTGGAAGTAGTTGCTTTTTCTTCCTTGTTGAAGCCTTTTGATACATAGTTTGCACAGAAGATATTCTCTCAAGTAAGACAGGTTTATAGTAAGGGCAAGAAACTGTGAAAGTTACTGTTTTGTATTTGTCCTTGAAAAGGATACTTTTAGCTTTTTGTTGTTGTTGTTGTTTGTTTGTTTTTTAAGTACTTTTGGAAGGGAAAATTTGTTATATGTGAAGTCAACCTGCATGAGTTTCTATGGAGTTTCTTAAAAGCTTTTAGAAAGTCCGTCTTTCGTATCAAATACTGACTATGCTGCTTGATCTGAGCTATGTCTGACATATGAAACAGGAAAAAAGTGAAAGAGGAGTTTGTATCAAATAAAACACAGCTAGCTAACTGCTGAGGTAGTAGAATGCATTAGAAAAATCAACACAATTTTGAAACTGTCTTTCTTAATCTTGTTTCCATGTCATAAAATTTCCTTGAAATTTATTTATTTATTGAGTGTGTATGTGCTTTACAAAGTGATCAGAAGCTAAACAGCAGCACCTGTCAGAGAAGATAAATGACATACTAGCAAATCATCTTAGTTAAAAGGAAGACAAAAAATCTAGAGAGCAGGGGAATGAGTTTTAAATTAGCCATTTCACTAAACTTTGCCCTAATGAAAGGCTAATCTTTCAGCCCCTGGAAAACAAATGAGAACATCTAGTTAGACACAACGGAAGCCAGTTATTCAATAGGCTTTTTTCTTATGAACCTAATTGGAAACAAAATAGGTCCTTTGATAGCTGTCTTCATTTAACAGCATCTTTCCCTTTTCCTGATTTATGTACAGAAAAGTTAAAATAAATAAATAAATAAAAAACCAGAAAGCAACAACAACAAAAAACCCACAAAAAACAGTTAATTACAAACATGTTTGCCTTTCTGTAGACTGAAAACTAAATATGCTTGAGTGAATCTAGCCAGAGCATCCAAAAAGAAGGCACAAAGACCTATAGCACAAATTCTACAGAGGTTGCCTATGAAGAGCTTCATCTGGAAGGCTGTGAGGTAGCCTGCACTCAGGAAGCCTGTTCCGTACATCGAGCCATTTCTGTGTGCAGTGCTGTGTGTGGGCCACTGTGGAAATCAGCTAAATATACACACGTTAAAATCTGTGCTGGGATCTAAGGTGCACTATATTGATTAATTAAGCTTGTTTTTCTATTTATTAATGTAATAAATAGTGGTAAAAGGAATATTCTTTTTTTAAGCTCTGAAGATGTGATTCTGGAATATCTGACAAAATCTGAAACATCAGACACTTGATTGCTGTAGAAGTGTTCCTCGAAGGCAGAAGGAAGGAATGTGTCTCTCACGGCCCTTCTAAAACAAGGACTTATTTTGTTTATAATATTATCTTGGTGGTAGAATATGATCTCATTACTCTGACAGATAACATGAAATATCAACTTGTCCAGCCTTTTTGAATTTTATTCTAAGAATTTCAAGAGCTAGCAATCTTGAACACAACTTCATAGTACTTACAATTTATGTATATCAGAACCTGGGAAAATAGATACCTGTAGGAGGAAAAGTTCCTCCAGTCAATGTAGGCTATAATATAAATGATTGTCTACCTTCAATGATTTGTATTTTTGAATAAACCAAGTTCATAAGACTGTTCTGAGAGATTGATGTTTTGGGTACTTATATTAGAGGTGTATGGGAATGCTATTTGTAAAGCACCCAGGATGCAGTTCTTGTATGTTCAGCGGTATGCTTACTCTGAAATCTGGAAGTCAGATGGCATCTTTCTTAAGCAAATGAATATTAGGTGCTCTTTGTTCCTGGGTGGTTTGAAGGAATTCATTTTGCTTTGAATTTGTATCCAAGTGTGCTTCTGCGTTGAAGATGGTTTCTTTCAAAAAACGAACTCACCTTGCTACCTTGAAATTAAGCCATAGATTAATTATTTACTCTATACACCACTGTCTCCTCTGTGTACTGAAATGATCAGTCTGGCAGATAAGATTCTATTGGAGCACAGATCTCATCTGTGTAAACAGCTGACCAATCTGATGTGTATGAAAAAAAATCAGTAGACTTATTCATTTTCTTTTTGGTTTAGGTCAACATCCAAGTTCTTCCTAGAATAAAGAAGGACTTAAGTATTTATCTATTCAGATCTAATCACTTATTATATATTTGTTTGTTTTTTTTCCAAGGTTAAATTCAAAAGCCATGCAAATGCTTTGGGCCAAAAGAAATAATGGAAGAGATATTCAAACAACAATGTCCAAACTATTCTAATGCACTGATTCCCTCCATGTCATTTGGAAAATGACACTGATGTCCCTCCACTCATAAGGAATTAGATGGTACAGGAAGTCCTAAATACTCATGTTATGTTTGCCCTAAATCCAGTTACCTTATCTGCTTTCTCATTCAGTGTATTAATATCCTCTCCATTCTTTGATGTGCAAGCATAGTCTATGTAGTTCATGCTCCTGCTGCATTTTCTGCTGTGCTCAAGAAAAAGAAAGGGAAAAAAGACAAGCCCTCAGAAGAGGAATGCTTTTGCAAATGCTGTCTTCTTTTCTGTCTTTTTTAGATTTCTGCCGTAGCTTGGACCTGCAACCTAATGCAGGTTCAACAGCTGCTATACGTTCCTTTGAACTACCCACCTCATGTGAAACTTTCAGTCTACTTGCTTTGTTCACATGCAGTATAATTCATTTTGCTCCTGAACTTTAAGCACAAATTGAGAGCCAGACATTTTTCTTATGCTATTTTCAGCCAGATTTCTTCAGTGGGGCAGTAGGTGCCATGAACTAAATGAAGTAAAGGTCAACTGATGGAGGCTGTTTGAGCACAATTGGAGCAATGCTTTGATCCTCACGTCTGTGCAAATGTAACTTTTGTAGGTGCTGCCAAGATTAAGAAAAACTTATTTCTAGAGATTCCAAGAACTTACTATTTAAATGACCCCTACAGTTGGAACATAGGCCCTATTCTGGGCAACTGTTTCAGTAGATTTTAGGGCATTCTTTGCAATTCTTTCAGGCTTTTGAAAACATTTAGCAGAGAGTTTTTGGCCTTAGTGAAGGAAAAGTCAGGTTCTGATGTGTTTTCTCTCTAATTCTTTATCAGAAAACCCAGCAGCAGTTCTGATTTAAGAGGGTGTCTGAAAACTGAACTGGGATGACATTAGACTACTAAGTAGCAAAGAAAGAAAGGAATATGTCATTGGTTTTCAATTCTATAGGCAGCTCACTGAGTTACAAGAGAGACATGTATCCTTTCCTATACTACTCTCTATTGTAAAATGTGTGTAAATGGGAAGCTCTGGTTAACAGAACTGAAGTTATTTAAGAAAAAAGATGAAAAAATGGTAGAACTTAGTCCTGTTCCTCTGTTTTGTGAGATAATCCTGGAAAAGAGTGGAGAAAAGTTGGACTATGAAAAAAAAAAAAAAAGTTAATGCAGTGCTTTCCAATAGACTGCAGTGGGCGTTGGCTCATAACCACGGTTCATTTGATTTGTCTTTTAAAACGTTATAAAATTTCTATTTCATTCTCAATAAGGAATGTTTATATGTACTGGAAGCCTTGTATCAAACTGCAAAATGTTTCCTCTGCTCTAAAACTGCAGTAGCTATGAAGAGGTAGAGTGACAGGTGTGACTGTGATGAAGTATTCACTACCATGCAGCTGTGCATAACCTGACAGTATTATTATTTTGGATGAGAAAGACTTGTGCATTAAGAACTTCATATTCTTTCCAAGGAATCTCACAGATAGTTGAGAGTGAAGACATTGAGTCATTTCTTGGGAGAGGATTTTGTTTTTATATCCTCAATACAGGGTGTTGCCATAATATTAATCATTATTATGGATAGAAACAAATACATTCAGGCTGCAGTTTTGACCCAGTCTGTTTTTCTGCCTTTCTGCATTGGTACTTACTAGCATGATTGTGTACTGTATATCTTTCTCTCAGGAACAGTATTTGTGATTGTGCCAAAATGGAACAATAAGAAATAGCATGACCCCAACTCTTCAAGCAAGTCAGGTTTCTAAGTTTTGAAGTTGTAAAAAAAATTTCCCTGAATATTCTTCTGATGTTAATGAAACCATTAGTTCATTTGTTCCATCTCTACTGTACTGTTCATTGAATTGTGATCTTTGAGAGTTTAGATTAGACAGAAACACATATATTATTTATTTCCTTGTGTTGTTTCCTTTAGTATTTAAAATCTGTTAAGCTTTAGAAAGAAAAGCTGGTCTTTGAGAGACCAAGCACAAATTACATTTTGTGTGATTAACGTGCATTAAGCTCTTGATTTTTCTTCCTGTGCTATCTTTTGTCAGATGTCCTCTACTTTCTTCTCCCAGTTGGCTTCTGTATTATAAGCTGTTGTTCTTCCACTCATATTTTAATACTAATCCCCCCCCCCTCTTTATTTTTTTCTTCCCACTTTACTAAACCATCACTTCCCTGGTTCAGAAACTTCCTTTGAATTCATATCTTCAGCCACACTATGAGTTAGTAAGCTATGGTGTACGGGAAACTGTTGATGACAGCCTGAACCTCTGATTAGCCATCTGAGGCAAGTGATGAGTCAGCTGTGGGAGCACAGGTGAAGGTAATTCAGCTGTGCTACTGGAAGGGGTGGAGATTGGCTCCACCTCTCCTGGATCTTGTTTAAGGGCTGACCACCACTAAGGCAGGATCTCTTTCTGGGTGTTGTTCCTGTGTGGAGTTTGCAGTGAGCCTCAACGTTGGTGAGCATTTATCATTTATTCTCTCTATTCCATAACTTCTGTTTATCCATCAACATTATAATTGTACAATTGTAACTGTACATATGGAAAGTTAAAATAATGTTAGTCTCTTCAACTTGTTCTCCATGTGCATCTTCTCTGTCTTGGTTTTCAAATTATCATCGTTATCTACCTGTTGCATATAATATAGCACTTCATTCCTTTGCATGTGGTAACTTTTATCTTTTATTCTGTCAGAAGAGGGGTGGCCAGCAAGGACAGGGAGGTAATTGTCCCTCTCTGCCCTTATGAGGCCACATATGGAGTACTGTGTCTGGAGCCCCCAAGACAAGAATGACAGAGAGCTATTGGAGAGGGTCCAGAGGAGGGCCAGAGAGATTATCAGAGGGTTGAGGGAGATGGGTTTGTTTAGCCTGGAGAAAAGAAGGCTGCAGAGTGACATAATTGCAGCCTTTCAGCTCCTAAAGGGAACCTATAAACAGGAGGGAAATCAACTCTTAGAGTAGATAACAGCAGGACAAGGGGAAAGGGTTTTAAGTTGAAGGAGGGAAGGATTATGTTTGATGTCAGGAGGAAGCTCTTTACTATGAGAGTGGTGAGGTGCTGCCCAGAAAGCTTGTGGATGCCCCGTCCCTGGAGGTGTTCAAGGCCAGGTTTGGATGGGGCCCTGGGCAGCCTGGTCTAATATAAAATGTGGAGGTTGGTGGTCCTGCCTGTAGCTGGGGAGGTTGGAGGTTCATGATCCTTGAGGTCCCTTCCATTCCAGGCTGTTCTGTGAGATTCCAGGACTGGCAGATGGGCAAATGTAGTCTGTGGCTGGAAGCCTTGGGATGAGGAAAATTATGTGAGGAGTAGAATATTCATCATGAAGACTTCAGAAGCAGTAAATTAATTGAAAACGATGTTAATTTCTAGGTGTATCTGCATGTGTGGTGATGCAGAGAATAAAATGTATGTAGCAAGAGTAATGGGGATTGAGGCTTAGACTCACCTCTGTTGTTACATTGGTAAGAATCAGGATTTGTCCTCATTTCTTGCTTCAGGAATACAGACACTTATTTTATTCTAACAATGTCTTAGTCATCCTGGTCAAGATCATGGCTGTTATTTATTCTATGCTCCAAATTCATCCACACTTGAGCAGAAATAAAGACAAAGGTTTCTTTGCATTGAAGAGCGTTTAGGGTTTTTGTTGCTTGCTTGGTTTTTTTATTGTGTTATTATTTTTTTTTATACCAAATTATTGTCAGGTTTTAAGTCTGTTTTTTTGTAGTTCAAGCCTATACTGTAGTTTTGTTCTTTCTTCAAGAGAGTTTGAGATTTGTTTAAATGAATCTCAAACATCTTGTTCTTTATTCTTGAGACAGAAATTAGAGCAAGTGTTAAATCAGCTTAAGAGAATGTTTTTTGTTTTGAGCTGCTGTGACTGTCTACATTTTTTTAAACTAGCTTTTTTTTTATTTTTTAAGTTTTTTTTTTTTTTTCTCTACTAATCAAATTGAACTTAAATGCTGGACTCAAATTCTGAATTCTGGTGTTCAAAGTGGATTTGTGATCAGGCTGAAGTAATTCATTCTGTCCCTGCTGAACCCAGCTAACCTACCTACAAGTTGCATTCATGCCCTTTGTAGTGCAATGTTTCTGTCACCCAAGAAAGAAAAATAGATCTTCACATGCTTGGCTGATCCATGTAAGCCACTGTTTAGTGAATAGGCCCTTTGGTGTGTCTTTTTTTTTTTTTTTTTTTTCCCTGCTTGTTTGATAAACTTGAGACATAGTTACTTTGAAGACTGGGCATTATCTACCTGCTCTGGGAACGGTTCCATGAAAATAGAGATTGGATCTCTAGGCTGCTGACAAGCTAATTCTGGACATTATTGCAAGCCTCAAGGTCAATGTGCCTTTCAACAGCGGAGTAGAATTTCTGGTGCATTCATTTCTCATTCTAAATAGGTTTCTATAAAACTGAGTTACACTTTTTTTAGTGGTATGAGAGTTAAAGCTTATATACATTGTAGAGGAATTCAAAAGGAAAAAGGCCTTGTTCACTCCGGAGTTTGAAATATCAAGTAACAGTGAGCCTTCACCCATGTGAACCTACATCCCAACTCTTGGTTTAAAAAAAAAACAAAACAAAAACACAACAATGTGTTATAATGACTAAGCTGAGAAGAAATGATGAGCATCTGTTTTCTAGGAGATGATTCAGAGGGGTTTCTTGAGCAATATTTATTTTGTAGCTTACAGGCACCACTACAGTAAGCCCATTTATTGGCATTCTTAGTGGGGAGGGGAAGGAGTTGAAGGATGGGGATGCGCTGAGCTCAGTTTCTCCAGAATGATGCTTTTTAG
This sequence comes from Excalfactoria chinensis, assembly GCF_039878825.1. Classification (NCBI taxonomy): domain Eukaryota; kingdom Metazoa; phylum Chordata; class Aves; order Galliformes; family Phasianidae; genus Excalfactoria; species Excalfactoria chinensis. The sequence continues at coordinate 73,524,868 of NC_092828.1, forward strand.
CTCAACAGAGTTGGGGTCAGAATTGAGTCTGAAAGGACCAGTGTTATGGCTCCCACTCCTTTCAGACCACTCTGGGAAGCATTCACCCCCAGAGCTCACTTTGAGTATAGGGTACAATACTAGACAAGAAAGTACTATTGTGTATCTTCTGCTGTACAGTCAAAACATGCTCAGCTCTTTCATACATGTTAGTTATTCTTGATCAAGGACAAGGATATAATTATTTTTTTTTAAAATTTTTTTTTTAGTACTAGGTTTCTGTGAAGAAGTTGAAATAATGTTGGACTTGCTAGGACTTTCAGATCTGTATATAGACAGTCTCCTGGAGTGCCAGGAGGAGCTGGGCTGTCACCCCTGACCCTTGTGAGGTTTGTATCCTTCAACAGGTGCTGGGTGTGCCAGAACAGAGGATCCACATCATTCTTGGGCAGTCAGCCAGGAGGCCTGCTGCTTTGTGCTACTATCTCCCGTGTAGATCTGACAGGAAAAAAAAACAGGTTTTAAATGTGCTTGCAGATTGTTAGAACGGAATAGAATTGTGAATAAAGAGACCAGCAGTTAGAATTACTTCAGTTTTCAAGAAAGAGGGTAACAAGCATAAATATCATAACACTTAAAGCAGGAGATTTGGAAGTACACTTTCTCTAGTGCATTCATTTCCAGGCAATGCCAAAATAGGATGCTAGGAGTAAGAGAGGATATCTTCTGCAAACTAAGGGATATGCATTCTGATTACTATGTGTGAATATATGCAAATTGTTATCTCTCTGCTTTGCTTTCTCCAGGAAATAGAGGAAAATTGTAGCCAGATGAAATATGCCGTATCAATTATTTTTCTTTCTTATGAAAGATCCTTCCTCTTTATCCACACCCTGCAATGTGTGCTATGCTTTGCACGTCGTTTCTGAGCCCTCTGACTTGCTGACCTTCTGTGGGCAAATAAATGTCTGATGTAACTTCCCATGAGTCCCATCTGATACCACCCTCCAGATCCCATCAAAACTGTTTTATGATGACTGGAGGGATTGCTGCAGAGCTCTCGAAGTTCAGTTTCTTGTCTGACCACCACAGACCCTGACTGTCTGGAAAATCAAAACTGTGTCTGGAGAGAGTCTCTTTGCCTGTTGGAAAGTAGCAGAGAATGACAGTTATATTTAAGCTTTAATATATGTCTTTTGTGCAGTGCTGGGTGTTTATGGAGTATCTGTAATAGTACATGGTATTAAAGTAGAGGTTAACATTATTACTTCTGTTTTCAAGCAAGGAGGAAGATTCTGTTATTTTTAATGAAGTGCTTATGGTTTTGATGGTTGCAGGAGTGTCCAGCTCTCTGTGCTAAGAGTTGCTGCGAGACTGCAGAGCTCCTGAAGAGATGGGGTTCATCTTAGGTCTGTGTATTCAGTCCTGTCTGGCTGAGGCAGATTACTGACTGCTGAAACCTTGCCTACAGATCTTGCATGATTTGAGTGGAAGGTGGCAGAAAGGATCTCCTTCACAAATGGTTTTGTTGTTTTGGGATAAGATTTGTTCAGACTAAGGTCTCTGGACTCAGATCTGCTTATCTTCTGAAACAAGATGTGGATAAATTAAGAACAAAGAGCAGGATACTTATTTTTGATGCTTTAAATCCAGGCTGTTCATCCCATTGTGCTGAAGAAGTTCAGTTCTGAGGGTCAGGAAAGTTTCATTTGGGGAGTGACTGTTTAAAGTATTGAAAGAGCCCTAGAAACCAGAATTCTTTGTTCATAAGTCATACATAGTGGAGAAAACAGCAACAGCAGCAGTCCTTCTCCCATGAACTGCAAACAAGCTTAACCCCAAATTGGAAAGTCCGTACTCTGGAGAGGTAAAAGGAAATTCAATATCTGAGCTAAGTGTGTTCTGACTTCCTTGGAAGAAAGACTGCCAGCTGTACAAGGTTATGATGATGATGTGATGAGGACCCACTGTCCACTGAGGCTTTCATGAGCCAATGGCATTCATGGAGGACTGCAAAATATGTGGTCCCACAGGGTGGGGGGTATGGAGGTAGGCAGTAGACCTTTGTTATTCTTACCATGAAATACTTGGATGTCTTGGAGAGCTTTAAGGTAAAACGTTTGATGTCTCTTTTATGATGATCTGTTTCTTTATGTATTTTGAAATATCTAGTTCCAATGGTACTAAAAAATTGCTGGGACTGACTACTTTTCCAATGCAAAGTACTTGTTAAAATATAACATGTGTCCAGACCAGACTAGCCCAGACTTGAATAAAGATTGTATAATTCTCCAAATTGTATTGAAAGTTTGGCAGTATTCTTGAGTTTACAAAGTAACTTTCCATTGAAGTACAATTATAGGCTTAAAAGTAGAAAGTCTTTCCTATTTAATAAAGACTAATAGTGACCTTTACCAAGTCTGTCCCTATTTTAAGTCTGATATTCAGAGATGTGTTGTTACTCGGTGCTTTTTTCCTTCTTTTTTCATCAAGTAAGTCTAAAGGTAGCGTCATCTTTTCCAACCTATTTTCTGAGCAGTGTCATTTCTGTTTGTCAGCCCAAGTTTCATCACAGTCTGATAGATGTTCCTACTGGATTATTTGTCACCTTTCTGTATGCTGCATTTTTGTTGTCTTCCCCTGTGTGTATCTTTTTCATTCTTACAGTATGATATTTGGCACCAGCTTCTGTTTGTCTTGCCCAGCTGGAGGTAGATGCTGCATAATACTACTACTTTTGAGTTTGTCTTTTTCTGCATGAAGTAATTTTGCTGCAGTAACAAGCAGGTGACATTTTCTGATCAAGTGAGGGTACTTTGCATTCCTTTGCTAATATAGTTTTCACAGCAGGCATTTGGAGAGTGGAAAGTTGCTTTTCATATGTCTGTTTTTAATAGTCTTAATACAGCTACTTGTGCTGTCAGTCTCTTTCATTCAGTGAAAGCTCTGGATCACAAGTGTTGTTTGAAATCACTTATGTCAACTACCCTGCACCTCAGTTTATCCATTATGCAAATGGTTGTAATGCTACCTGAATAGCAGCATCACTGGGGAGAACATGCATTTGCAATATGTTATTAGTGTTTGGAAGTTCTCTGTTGAAAGACCATAAGATTAAATTGAACTGTTACAGGTGGGAATTGTTTGTGTTGCTGCTTTATTCATTATTCATTGTGGAGACAGGACAAGGGGAAATGGGCATAAGCTGGAACATAGGAAGTTCTGAACGAATGTGCGCAATATCTTCTTTACAGTGAGGGTGACAGAGCACTGGAACAGGCTGCCCAGGGGGGTTGTGGAGTCTGCTTCTCTGGATATATTCAAGTCCTGCTTGGATGCCTACCTGTGCAACCTGGTGTAGGGAACCTGCTTTGGCAGGGGGGTTGGACTCAATTTCTAGATGTCCCTTCCAACCCCTACAATTCTGTGATTTTTCTTTTCATGTATCTTCCTGATTGTTTTTTCACTCAGGAGCTGGCTGATTTAATTTTTCAAGGGATTATTTTTAACTCTGTAGTTTGTGAAATACAGGTGTGATGCTGAAAAAATGAACGCCTTTCTTGAGCAGCCCTATTTACTTCAGCTTGTTGCAGGAATGGGCCTATGGTTTTATGAGTGATAATGCAGATTCACTGCCTACTGAGACCCTCCTTGTAGGAGTTACTCTGTGGAACAAATTTCTTTTGATTCTGAAGATCTTCACAAAATTCATTCTGTTTAAGTTTAGTTTATTATTGTAAGATTTATTCTGTATAATATTGCCAAATCAAGGCAAGAGCTCAAAGCCTTTAGTACAAAATATTTTCTGCAAGTGTTTAATACACCTGGTAAATTCCATCTAGAATGTCTACTTAAGTTTTCCTGTAGCAAATACCAGACAGATTTTATTTATTTATTTATTTATGGAGGACTTGTGTATGTTCTTCCTTTTTCCACTTTTAATCATGTTTTCTTTGTCTATTTCTGTCTCTAATACAGAAGGCCAGAAACTGTACTTTTATAGATACCTTAGAAAGATAGAATCATTTGAGATGGAAGGGACATTTAAAGGTCATCTGGTCCAACTCCCCTGCAGTGAGCAGAGATACCTACAGCTCCAACAGGTTGTTCAGATTCTGGTCCATCCTGACCTTGAATATCTCCAGCGATGAGGCACCCACCTCCCCTCTGGGTAACCCATTCCTGTGCCTCACCACCCTTACTGTAAAAACAAACAAACAAACCCCTTCTTTCTTGTATCCAATCGAAGTCTTTTCTCAGTCTGAAATCATTTTGCCTTGTCCTATCACAACAGATCCTGATAAAGACTCTGTCCCCTTCTTTCTTTACAGATTTTTCTTTTAGATCCACATATTCTGAGCAGCTCTTAAAAACTGAAAGCAAAATTCTTCATTGTATTTATAGGAACTTAATAATTAAAGGCTTTTTTTTTTTTTTTTTCCCTCACATAACATATCTAGGCAGGTGCTTCTTCTCTTGGTAACCTTAGATTCAGGTCTTGAATCCACTACACTGGTAAATAAACTACTTTTTGGTAGAGCCATAAGGTTTTTCTATTATTTACTGGGAAAAACAAACAAACAAACAAAAAAAAAAACACGTGCAAAAAGACAAGTGAGAGCAATAGAAAAAGAACACTGTAATATTTTCTTCTTTGGGAATTTGTAAATGCTGGTACAAGTATTGTCAAATGTGAGGTATGTAAAACATTAGAGATGTTCCTCCTCTACCAAATTCTGTTTGCTTTAATAAATAGTCTAGATGAAATTCTCTATCCTAAATGTAGTCATGACTTGTAAAAACTCAGTCTTGGGAATCTCTGCAGAGCTACTTATTGCAAGATAAGTATACAGTTGGATTTTCAAAACAGAGGGTGTCAGATCAGTATTAGAATCATGAAACTGTGAGGTTTAGTCATCTCTCTCATATCTTTTTAAGCATGTGTGCTGCTTTATGGGGAAAAAAAGGAGCTAACACCAGAAAGTAGTGCCTTCCCTTTATTGTTGAGCTGTTACCGTGATTTATTGTTCATATTGCAGTGATGCTGAGAGTACAGGCGTCCCACATGTTGGGCATTGTGCAGAAAAAGAGTGAAGTTTGCTTCTCTAGTTGGGGGCTTACTGCTTTCCTCAGCTCTCACAGGAGGAGGTGGCCTTACTACTGAAGTTTCTCAAAGGGTTATTGTCACTGTTCTTATTGCTGTCTGGTCATATTCCTCACTTGCTAGAAACGTGTCAGGTTAACCTAACTAAAAGGACTAAGCCATGGACATGCTGAGAGTGGCTGTTAGAGTACATGGGGGTGTTAGTGGCCATTAATCCTAAGATGGTGCTGAGAGAAATGGTGTTATAGAGTATGTTCACTTGTGTCCTTCCACTGGTGGTACTCATGTCTGATTTTGATTTGAGCAGGTGAATGACTTGATAGCCCATTAGCAAGCATTTGACCTACTGTGTTCCCCATTTCCCTTTCCAGCTTTGACACTCCATATAATTTATGTTGCAATTACATTTTAGCTGTAACTCAGTTTCTGGTTTTGTTCTTTTCACTGAAATTAGTACTGAAAGGCAACGCACTGATAGAGGGCTTGGAATTACCACCAAGCTGTTTGTCTGTTTAACATGCAGTTTTTCAAAGATAGCATTTTAATGACTGGGAGAACACAATAGGACTAACTGTATTTTAGAAATTCAGCATTGGTTTTCATACTCTTTGAATTCCAGGCTGTAACATCACTGCTGAGAGATACTGCTAAAGAACTGTGAAATGGAGAGCTGTTCTTCCCTCCACATTCCCCCTTTAAAATAAAAAGCAGGGGAGAAAAACAATGCTTCCCTGACTTATTTATCTTTATGCAGTTCCTCTGTCAGTAATGGGATGAAGTGAAAAACTCAGAACAAAGTAACTTAAAAAAAAAAAAAATCAAAGGATTAAAACCCTATGTATGTGATCCTGATGAATTGGATGATTCAGAAGATATTAACCAGAGCAACAGCTGTAATGGAAGGAGAGCCTGTAACAAACAGGTTTTCTGATTTATCGAGGTAATCAAGCATAGAAGTGGGCAGGCACTGGGTGGTACAGAATACCAACATTTTTTTGTGCTGCCTGGAAGATATATTTGAGCCTCTAGGGAAGACACCCCCTCCCCACTTTAATTCCACTGAAGATTTTTTTTTTTTTTCTTTTCCTGAAAATGAAGTGCACGAGCATTTCTTTGAATCTCATTTTAAATCTTCCTAAGTTTAAAATGGTTGTTGCTTGTTTATTACAGTTAGTGATGTAGCTAGGCTGGCTTCTTGAGGATACCATTCCCTAACATAAGGGAGGTGATATGTGAGGTCAAACACAAATCAAGAGATGTTGGGCTGCGTAGAGAAATGCAGCAAATCCTCTGTGTGTTTTCACTGTGGTTTGGTTCAGTAGTAACTGATCACCTTTGGGTGTAATTCTTTTTAGAAAAAGTCCCTATAACATCTTCTAAAACTGCTTGGTATGCCATTTTCCTTGCTAGTGTGATGTCCCAAACCTTCTTTTATGTGTAAAATGAATGGGAACATGATGCAGACGTTTTTGTCCCATATAGGGTTACATTTTAAAGTGCCTTGCAAGTTTCACACAGGGGGCATGTATAAATGCAGGTTTTGTAATGATACTCCCTGAAAACCTTCTGGCAACTAACTGCTGAAAAATATCTAATTTTAGTATTTATCAATCTGGGGTTTTTATTTTTTTTTCATGGAGAACCAATTTCTTCTTGAGGTCAAATTCCTGAAGAGAAATCCTATCTGATTTTTGGTAGAGCTTTCCAGTGATTTTGAGCTTATAGATATATGGTTGCATCACTTATTTCTTCCTTTCTACTACTGCTGGGTTCCCCCAGCAGCATGAAGTCTTCATTTGTTTCCTGTGTGTTGATAGCAGTCTCTCGCATAGATGTATAGGCTACTTCTGTGCAACACCAGCCATAAGTAATCAGCATATGTAACACCCAGCTGCCTGTGTCTGTAAGGAGGAAAGCACTGTATTGCCTCTCCCTAACTTTTGTTTTCACCTATCACATTTTTTTCTAGTTTTATGATTGCTCTCAGTAGCACTTTTGTCTATTGTATGTATGTTTGTTAAGAAAATATATATATGTGTTTTTTTGGCTTGCTGGATGAGGTTCAGTGCATGCATGAGATATTTGTTTGGTTTCCTGAAGCCAGAGTGCAAAAATGTTGATACAGCCTCTTGTGATGATTATCACAGGGAAGTAGTCTCTTCTATTGTGTGTGCATACAATTGGCCAGATTTTACTTTATTATTAGTCTGGGCACTTCAGAACAGGGGCTTAGTGACAGTCTTATTTGTGTTTTGTTCTTTTGTTTTGTTTTTAAGCAAGATGCATGATGTTGTTTTAAGTGATTTCTCTCCAAGTATTTTGGTGAAGTTGTTCCCAATTCATGGATTTGCTTGGTGAGTTGAATATTGTTTCTGCTCCTGGACTGGCCACAAGCTCAAAATCCTTGTCTGTTCCAACCTTTTGCCACTTGCTGTTTCTGCTGCTGGGTTTGCTACAGTTACTGGTGTGAGATTAATATTTCTGTGCTTGGGAAGCCCACAGGCTGAGAATCCATTTCATTAGGCAGAATTCAGTGTCTACTAATGAGAAACCTCTTAAAAAATAATTTGGAATAATATCACAGGACATTCAAACAAGAAAAAGAAATTAAAAGCGAATGAAGAAATCAGACTGCCTCTTGTGCCCTCAGGTGAAGCCAATCTGAGTTTTCATAAATATTTTCCCTGAGTTTGTGATTTTGTAGCTGAGTGACTCCCAACAGAACCACCTCTGCCAGCTTTTTTTCTAGCCCCAAGCTGCTGCTTTCTCCCCTCGCCCTACCTAAAATTGTCCTGCTTCCAGCACCCCCAAGTAAAAGCCCCTGATACTGCTGTGATTGCTCACCTGCATGCAGCTGCTATGCCCTTTCATGCCTTCTGTGCTGCTGGTAGCACCATCTCTTGCCCTCTCATTGGCTATTATGGTCAATTGAGTCCACCTGTTTATTCACATCTCACTGCAGAAAGCAACTCCCCATCTTTTGGGGCATTGCTCTGGTAGCAGCTCAAGAAAACCTGAGTGCCAGCTGGGACTTCCAAGGAAGAAAAATAAGATGTGTCTGAGAGAAAACAGGTGCACAACAGCTCTGTGTTTGGTGAGCTGTAAAAATATGTCCAATGAAGCAGAGAAAGTATTTTGGGTAACCTCAAGAAAAGCTGTCTCCTGCACTACATTATCGTTACTAATGGCACATTCCTGGTTTCAGTAAGTATATCGAGGATGTTTATTTTAAGGAGAAAGGGCACAGTTTATTTTTGCACAGATAGTGTTTGGGAATGTTTGTCATGACGTGTCAGTGGCAATTCAAAAGACCTGGTGTTACCCTCTTTGCGAATCACTGTCTGACTCCCTTGGCTCCCATTACTTTACGTTCTTGGCATTGAAGACCTCTCCCCTAATGAAATGTTGATAATATTTTTAACAAAAGGAGCTTTTGTGTAATTGATATCTCCAATAAACTGAGATCCAAAAGCGTGTTTTAACCGGTATATTTTGTAAACACAACATGAAAAATTCACAGAGAATTTCTGTTACATCCTGAGGCACCTGTGAGTCTTTTCCAAAGTGAAGGCAAGGGAACTATATGGTATATGAGGAGTAGGGAGTGAACAAAGAGGAGCCCAGATGGAAATGTACAAGTAACTGAACTGGCAATTAGTAGGTCTTTTGTACTTGGCAAAAAGCATTTATTCTGCTGTGGCTACAAGACAGTGCCTGATGGAAGCACAGTATATGCTGTCACGGGGTTTCATACAGGTTGAGGGACTTCACCTTCCTAAACAGCATGAGTATGCTGACACTGACTCTGCTAGCACAAATTTATCAGTCCCTGAAGTCCCACCAATGTAGCAGAGTCAGCTACAGGATGTGCGTTTTCCATGACCTGAGCTGACCTTGGGTGTGCAAAACTTTGGCGGAGCTTTACAGCGTAGACATAGCCTAAGGCAGATAGAATTTGCCAAATGTAGTGTTTAATGAGACAGCCAAGTGAGCATAATACACAGCAAGTTCAGTAAAACCCCTAAGGGCTGGGGTCCTAGGAATGTGCTGTGCTGCAGCAAAATAAGCTAGTGATCGTTTTTATCTACCTGACTGATTAGGTGCCTGGCTTCTCTGAGGATGCAGCAGGGAGAGGCTCACAGCACAGGGAAACTACATGACTTGCTCTCCTCTCTAGACTTTTAACTGTAATGATCCAGTGTGGTCCTTATCTGAGTGTTTATGGTGCACACAGGACAGCCATGTTCTTGGTCCACAATTATAACAATTTTTGTTTTAAAATTGGGTATTCTGAAAGAAGTGTTTACCTGCTTAAACAGGCTTCATCTCAAGTACTCGATGTACATGGCTGGAAGAAGCTACATATTACTGTGTTCCCCTAATATGTTATATCACTGTTACAAACTCTGTATTTCAGAATTAACCTCAGTTAACCTGTGTGCCTGGGCACAAAAGAATATGTCACGTCATACAGGCTCACTGTTGAATCGTACCTGTTGTATTGTAATTCTGAACATTTCTGTGATTTGAGACATCAAAAAAGATTTGCAAAATATTCCGGAAGTTTTCTGATAAACAAATGAGGATTTCCTCCCTACCCCCCTCCTTTTTTTTCTTTTTTTTTCTTCTTTTTAAGTGCAAATCCTATTATGTTATCTGGTAGGGAAGCTGTTCATCAATCTCATGGTCAGAAAGCACCCATCTGTTTGTGAGAGAAGGCACTGATCAGTAAGAAGGGTAAGATATTTTTATGTTTTGCACCTGCTGGCACCTTTTAAACATTTCAGAAAATGTGAGTGGATGGAATTTTCTCTCATTTCTAAATGAAGTTTTTTCCCAGAGCTTTTTGCTTTCTAAAAATTGCTTAAATTCATTTAATTGTAGGTTAAAAACAACTAAAAATGCATGGTTTGAGACACCTTCTGGACAGGCAGAGGACCACACCCAATAGGTTTTTCTGTCTTTTGCTGGCAGAGATTTAAATTGCAAGCAGATCCAAATAGGAATGCTAAGAGTTGCAGTTCTAAAAATGGAGCTCTGTGAGGAAAATCTCAAGCTTAAGAGAAATTAGTTCTACTTCATTGAGGGGATGAGAAAATAAACATTATCCTTGCTAGGCCCTGAAATGCTCTTAGTTAGCAAAGTGATCTCTGTTTAGAAGGATATTTACACCTCACCTGCTTGACAGTAGTTTGCTGTCTAGGACTTGTCTTTATGTTGTAAGATGTAATAAGCTACTGCTGTTTGTTTTGTAGAATTTGGAAATGTGTTGACACATTTGTGTGATGGCACTCACAATGTTGAGATGACACTATGATACAAACATAAGTTCAAGCCAGACGGAAGCCCTGGAGGATGCTAACGCAGCATTGCAATATGCTAAGGTAAACACCAAGGGGGGGGGGGGGGGGGGGAAGGAAAGACTGAAGTACTGCTTGTTTGTCTCCCCCTTCTCCCATTTCTGCGCTGTGAGCGCAACCTAAAACAGATCCCCTGCTGATATGGAGGTCACACGGTTTATTTCTGTCACACTCACGTGGTCTTGCCAATAACAGGGGAGCATGAATCAGAAGCTTATTTTAAAACCAAAATATATGGTGTCACTTTGTATTATGGTAGCATCCAAAGACATCTTAGGATCAGGGCTTCATCTGTTACAAACTGAAACTGTCATGAGATGAATGTGTTCTATTGATCCAATGAAAAAATATAAACCTAAGATGCAACAGAAGAGTACAGTGAGCTGTAAGAGGGGAAGGAAGCTGATGTGATGGGAGGTCTGTACAATGGGCAAAATAATTTTTTGCTTCACTAACTGCTAAAAACATCTGAAAGATCTTGAGGTGATGTAGGGCTGGGGTGAAAGGAGGTAGGACTGGCAGGTGAGCAAGTTGATGGCACTGTTGCAGCTTGTCCATATAATGTTTTGATTTTTTTATTTCTTCAATTGCATTTATTTGGCAGAGTGCTGTTTATGCAAGCTTGGTCTAGAAAAATAGAATCAACTGATTTGAAAAGGTCCGTCTTTATGAGATATATATGATAATGTGTGCCTCCACTGTTTTTGGGGGCTGGTGACCTGTATGTGAAAATCTGACTGACAAGAAGGCAAGCACAAAAATAAATTGGAGGAGAAATGAAGAAACGCCTCTTGATGAGAAAGTGATATCAAACTAGATTATTTTGCTGTGCAAAAGTACTCAACTTCGTCGCACCAATTAATGGCAAGAGCAGTAGTGTTCTTTGAAGGAACTTAAATGAAAAACCAGAGTTGAAAGTCAGAAAGTCAATTAGGTTATCTGTGGATGGTTGCTACTGCCATTTCCTGAAGGAAAAAAAAGGAATGCTCAAAGACTCTGGGTAGCCACGCTCTTTTTTTAATCTGAGCACTTCTACTGGTACAGAAGAATGACATTCAAAATCTTCCTGTCTGCTGGTAAATGTAGAGGCAGAGGCAGTATTAGTTATGTAGTATTCAAGAACTGCACAGATGAGTTTCCAGGAAACATTCACAGCTTTTGCAATAAAAATAGCATTCATATAGGACTTTGTTTATGGTGAGGCCCTACAGTGAGTTGTTTGGGTTTTGTCTGTAAAATTTCTAGCCAGTTGCAAAGAACAAGTATAAGTTGGAGCCCTGTAGTAACATTTACACCCTACAAGAAGGAAATATTATTTTAGGGGAAACCATATTTTCGGCTCAGCAAGTTTTGACATTGACTAATGCTGCCAGAGTTCTAAATATTGAGTTCAAAAAACTTTTCCATCAGATTCCAAAATGATCTGGAACATTCCCTTTTAATGTGAAAATAAAATAAAATGCTTATAAGCTGCCAGGTGATTTAAGAATGTTTGCCGAGATGTGAACAATGAAGATTGCCTCAGGAGACTCTGCTTTGTTTTGCTACTGTAATTTCCAGTAAAGATTTGGTCAAGACTTGAAAGTGTCTCAAATGATGTATTTTGCAGCTTTAAGTTAAATTTCAGACCTGCCAAAAGTTTCATGATTGCTAGTTTTTCTGGCTGAAACCACCTAATTTTTCCATTGTGGTTTGTACATCTAGTTATGGATGACCATTTTATCTCTCTGGCTTCAGAAAAGACAAACACTGTATCACTTAAGAAGTGTGTGTGTGTGTGTGGGGGGGGGGGGGGGGGAAAGGAGCCACCTAGGAAAATAGTAGTATGCTTTTTCAAAGGATTACAAATTAATCAGATTTTGTACAAATAAACACTGAGAGTCTAGTCTGTAGCAAAAAGATATACATTCTAACAGAAACAAACCATTGGTTACATTTAAAGGGTAGAATAGATGTGGAGAAACTAATGGTTTTAAGAAGGAATCTAAACTGAGAGGACGTTTGGCAAGCAAAATGAAAGACTAATCAAGCATAATGCACGGCAAAAACTCAGTCACAAAATAAACATAAAAACCCAGAAAACTTCAGCAGGAAGGAATTGTAAGACTATAGAAAATTAAAGTGGAAATCAAAAAACAAGAATGTCTGGAATGACTAAAGGTTATAAGAAGGACTGATAGCTAGTAGAGTCATGCTGATAGTTTATTGCAGTTGCAAGATATCGTTGCCCAGTGAATAAGCTTTATTTTCAAATGGCAAGGCACGTGTAATGGCAATACAGCTCCTGTGAAGTTGTTAATGCAAGGGGATGTGTAGATAGGATTGAGCATTTTTAACTATGCCTCTCTCACCATTCTGATTTATATGGTTCCTGAGAAATGGCAGTGGTCCCAAGGGCACAATCAACAGCTGTTTTTTAGATGGTTGTGTACGGGGTCCACTGAGTACCTGAGATACACTGCAGTGGAACTGATTTGATTTCAATGTTGATTACACCATGCACCTGAAATCACTTTGAAAAGCTTCTGATTATAGGCATGTTCTACTTTTGTGAAATACATTTGCATAGGAAGCAGTGAGAAACCTCAGTCTTTGTAAATGTTGCAGGAGGGTGAACTGCAATAGTTGTTGTTTCACTGCCTCCAGGCCATGGTATCCCTGAGAAATATATCTCTGTGTGTGTGAGTGTGCATGCATATCTATGTTTACAGATTTGTAGTGAAACTCTCATGGAAATGATGTAAATATGGTAACTAATGACTAGCATGCTACAGTCCTCTTCCAGGTAAGAAACAGTAGTTTTTGCATCTCCATTGTGCACATGGTATATATTCCTTATATCTGTGTAATACATTACATAGAATGATTTTTATTTTTATTACAATGGTAGACATTCCTTTCAGGTTCTTAAATATTTTAGTAAAGTGTAGTCACAAATAAGAGGGAATTTTGCTTTCTTGGAAGGGAACTTAGAATTTTTTTCTTTCAGTATGTGCTTATTTCTTTTTTTACGTTATAAAAACCCACAGAAATAGTCTTGCAAAGTGTGAGCAGAAATGGCTCTTTGTAGGTTTCCATGAGAAAAAGAACATGAGCAAACAAAAACCTTTGCTCTGGTAGCATGATTTTTTTATTAGATATGATTTTTGAAAATGTGAAAAATACACCAATATTCAGGTTTTCAAAAGCAAGTTAATGAAATCAAATATGTAATCGCTTCTGCCTTTACGTAGCTCAAACCAGTTAAATGTATTTAAGCATTATTTGCAGAAAATAAACGAATTTGGCATGAAAAGTAATCAGATGCATTTTAACATTCCTGCTTTGTAAGCCTTGTAAATGCAGGCTTATGAAGTAAATTATGATTGACACTGGCAATTTCAAGTAGTTTTTCCTCTGTGTATTGTCCTTCTGCTAGGGACAATATTATTTTTCATTCTTTTTCTATTTAATAGCATGGTTTTGTCTTTTAACTGTATGAGTTACCTTGCCCTAACTGAAATGCGTGTATGTGATGTAACATTGGTGCAGGATATGCACATTTGTGTATCAGTTGTGCACCGTTAGGGATGATTCTTCAGAGTAATGTTAAGACAGTCATTCCAAGACTGCAAAGAAATTGTTTGTTTAATTGCATCAGCAACCTGTGAAGAAAGGTGAGAAGGCAGCACGAAGTTTTGAAGTCTTTCATTTGGAGATTCCCCACACAAAACTGGTAATAACTGCAGGAAACTTCCTGGGTTGAAAGGCTGTAGATAGAAACAGTAAAAAGTACACTGAATTAGACTTATTATAACTGAACTCTTGACTACTTGGGAAGACCCTAAGAGTGACATTGAAAAGATCTATGTTTGCTTGAAAAATAGTGGTGATGTGAATTAGGAAAGGTCAAACTGAAGTGCTTTAATCCCCAATAACCTCCCAGAACATTCATGGGTAGCATCCAAAGGGATGTGAAAATTGGATCAATGAAGGAACTGTTTCAGGTGGATCCTCCATGGGAGAAACCAGTTTAGTTTTCCAAGTCAGCTTAGAAAATTAAAGCTCTCGACAGACTTCATTACATAACCTGTGCAACTGACACTATGGTCCTTTGGGCCTGAGCCAGCTTGGGGGAGAACTCTGTGGTAATCTTGCACTGTCAGGAGTAGGAGGAGATGCACTGATTGACCTAGTAGGTATTTCCCCTACTCATCAAAAAGCAGTAGGCATGGACAAGCCACTGGGAGCACTGTGCCACTAAATAGTCTCCTGTCTATTTAGTGTCTCACCTTCTATTTTTAAATGTCTCGTGGAAGTTCTGTGGGAAAGCAATGGGAGACAGAATATAAATGGCTTATGGCTTAGGGATATCAGCCCTTGTCCAAGTTCAAGGAACTGCCTTTCACTGAAAGCTTTGAGGTGCTTCTAATTAAAAGGATTTCAGAGATGTGAAGATTCAGTTATGCACACAACTTCCTTGTGCTACTGCTCACTGGTGGCAGATAAACTAAAATAAGGAAGAACATCCCTTCTAAGCAGTTCTTGGGGCAGAATATTAGCCTGGGGGAGCACAGCTACGAAGTGACAAATACTTCCTCAAATGACAGGAAATTTTTCTTCTGCTGGGGCTAGAAGTGTAATTGTAGAGACAGCTTTTAGTCATGTCTCAAACTTGATGATGCAAGTGGTTATTTCAGTGCATGATAATGTAATTTGGAAGAAATTCAGTTTTAAGCTTTATTTTAAAGGTTTTTTTGTTTGTTTGTTTGTTTTTCTCTTTGTGAATGTAGCAATTTTACTGTGGTTTTATCTTTCTTGATTAAAGGACTTCTAACAGATGTCTTAGGATTGAAATGTGGGGCAGCCTTTGCTTTTTATTTTGCTTTTTATGGAGTTTGTTGTGAGTGGAGATATCTGTGGGTTGGAAAATATATCCACCTGACCACTGTAACCTGCATATTTGATTTAAACTTGAACTTGCTGTGTTCTGTGTCAGAGTTATCAAAAACAAACAACAAAAAAGTGGACTTAGTATGAACAGGAAGCAAAGCAGAAAACAAAGCAAGATCATGACTATAGAAAGTGATTGCATAAAATGGCTTATTCACAGTTTTTATTGTCAAGGACTTGCCTATGAAAATCCACAGTTAGCTACAGTGGCATGTTATGTATCTATACATTAGGGAGCTCTGCTACTAGTGCATAGTAGCAAGGGGAAGGACTAGGAAAAGAATTGGCATGAATACTTCTTAACAAACAGGCGTGTATTTTGTTTTTATATCTTAGCCAGGGCTTTGTCAGAGCGGAGGAGCTGAGATGGGTTAATGCTCAGACAGGCTGCTGAAATTCCAGTCTGGTTTTCTAATTTAGAGCTACTGGATTACAGGAATGGTAGGTATAATTGTAAACTCTATGTGAAAAACAAACTGAATGCTTGCCATGCAGTTCCAATCAAGGAAATAATAATAATAATAAAGCGTTCTACAAGCAGTTGAAAGCAAAGTAGGTTCTGTACTGCTTTCTTTAGATAGTGCAGTTCTTTAAATTCTGCTAACCATTCCTTCATTTGGCATATGACTCTTCCTCTTTTTTCCCTTTCCCTAAAAATCTATTTGGGGTATGTAAAAATTACAGATTTGACCAACTGCCTAGGTCCTATCCAATGGTCATATTGTATGATCTGCTGGGTGTCTTCATCTGCCTCTGCTTGTTCAGTATTCTTCAGGAATCCCCATGTACATCTGGCACTGAAAACTTGAGCCTGAGATAGGTTGTGCAGCTCCTCAAGCAGAACTGTATTGCCCTTTTGTTCCCTATGGTGCATGAGATGAATATGTTACTGGCAAGGACTACTGTGTTCACTCATTTTAGCTTGCTTCCATCCTGAAAGACAGTTAAAAGGACAGATATTTGATCTACAGCAAAAGAATCTTCGGTCTTTCAGACTTCTCATCTCTCAGAGGCCTTCTTGGGGAAAAAATGTGGTGAAGATAACGACAATGCAGGCTTGGAGAAAATGTTAGTCCTAACGTGTTCCTCTCCTCTCCACTCTGCTCCTTTTTCCCCTCTGCAGTTCAAATAAAGAGCAACATACTATACATAAAAGTAAATCTGTATCAAGAATGCTCTACTCCCTCACCACTGACTCATAGAGAAGATTCTTTATCCTTATTCCTAATAGTAAAGGTGATCATATATAATCTTGTTTCTCAGCTAACATCTTGCAGAAGGCTACCTATATTAGAAAAGAGCTGAGTTCATTTGAAAAATATTAAGTCTTGGAAAGGATTAAACTGGAAGAGGGACGAGCTGGGCTGGAAATGGGTGGGTGCAAACTCCACAGACACTTACAGGACAGAAAGAGGATAGGTATAAAAGGAAAAAGCTTTCCTACCTACTTAAATGCCACATACCTAGAACTGGTCCTATGTAAACTATCAGAGCTCTCAAGTACTGGCATTTATACTGTGTTTAAAGTGAGACCAAAGGATGGAAAACTGGTTGTCTGAGTTATTTTGGGGTTTTTATTACGTTCAGGGATTAATTTGGATGACAACAATGGTGTTTTTAGTGCAACAAATAGAATTCTAAAAAGCAATCTGGCAGAAGATCTAAGAAGCAGAAGGTGAAAATAAATAAAACGGAGCAGTGAAGAATGCAGAAAGAAACAGAAAGTGTTCAAAGACTTGTAAATGTTAGGAAGGCTTGAGCCAAATTCATGTGCAAACATCTAAGGGAGAAATCCTCTTCCCTCCTTTTTCCTTTTCCCTTATGATATGCATATTACAGCCCCTGCTCCCTCCTGCATTTACTCTTATGACAGAACTTAAATGTTAAAACAGAAGAAAAAAAAAAAAAGAGGCAGATGTGACTATGTGGGAAGTTACTTTGCCACTCACTTGTGGATGGGAACCACATCATCTTGTGTAGCTTGTGGGAGGGGGATTTATTCTCTCAGAGTTTTGAATAAGACTTATGATTCCAGCTGGATTTATGTACAATGGCTTTCCTGTCTGTACTCTTTAACTTTCTATGAGAGCTCTCTGACTAAGTTATTTTCCTCCTGGGATGTATAAAGTATACTCTCACCTTCACTAGGATAAGATACTCTTGAATACGAAGGCCTCTGCTGAAGACCTTCTGCAAATATTGTCCGTTCTCATGAAATTTCACCTGGAGCTCATCTGTAGGGTCTTTCTTAGGGTGGGTCTTATGGTGGGGCATTATAAACTCAAAATGGCATTACTGTATGCTGAGATCCTTGTTCTAGGAACTTTATGCTAAAGATAGCAAACTATTTATGCTTATGTTTAATTGTACTGATTTTTAAGTCATCTCACTGAAGCCAGTGATACAATGCCTAAGCTTAAAGATGAAATCATGCTGAAGTGCTTTGTTGGCTTAATGCCCAAGCTGGCTTTCAGTGTATTATAGGCAGCCCTTCCTGTGATGACGGTGAATTAGAATTATGCTAAAGTGTTTCTAGCAAGATGAAAAATCACCTCCAATCTAAAGGTTTTATTGCTTTTTCCGCTTTCTATGAACTCAAAATTGAGGCCATTTGTATGAAAAATGGCACTTGAGAATATGAAATTTCCAGAAGAAATGGGGATTCTTTTCCTCACAGAAGTTTGAAAGTATGATGCACTATTTTTATTTTTTATTTATTATTATTATTTTTTTAAATGAAATTGATACAACAGAAAACAACATATGATACTGTCTCTGTGAATGGTGGTCCTATGGGAAGTTTTGGACATGCAAAATCATCTAAATGCTGTGAACAACTTCTAAATTAAATTTACCTTAGTGCTCTATTCCTGTAGTAATGTCTGTCCAGAGCCACTGTGTTGGGACTTCAAGGAAACCTGTGGATCTCCATGTCTACTGACTGCTGATGGATGCATATGTAGAAGGAGTTATGCTGTACATATTGTTCTCACTGCCTGCTAACTGCTGTCTTCTCATTTTCAGAAGAGCTGCTTAATGAGTCCATTGAAAATCTCACTCCTGATGAAGAGAGAATCTGTGTTTACAGAACAGAAGGTAAGTCATGACCAGTAATTAAACAGTATCTGATAGTTTTGCTCTTCTTGATTACTGCAGACACATTTGTCCTTCAATAGGCAGGGAACTCTTGAACAAAAAACTGTAGTTTTTCATTGCGTGTTTAGTAACTTGAAACTATGTAATTTGTTTAGTGCCATTTCACCACTTAGCTTGCAGAATCTCTGTGAGAAATACTCTGGGTCCCTTGACCTTGCTTTTTCAATTTTTTTTAAGTAGCATGTCTGGAATGTGCTTCGTGTGTTATGTTTCCTCTGTGGACTTATCTTTGATGTCCAACATGTGAACTCTCCTTATAACTAGTTCTGATCTGTAGAGCTACTTCAAGTACCACTGTAGGTAGTTTAGCTCATGTTTTTTCACTGGTAGTTGTGGAATACTTCCATTGCTGTTTCTGAATGTGAAGGGGTGGGATTCTGCCCCTGACTGACTTTGTTCTGAAATCAGAGGATGCTATTGCACAATCATCCATGCACTGTGGGACAAGTCTGTGGTCAAGTATTTAGCGAATGCATTCAACACACAAATTTCTACAGATCCCTGGTTTTATACATCGGTTGGATAAATTTATGCCCCAACTGAATGAGGTTTTGTTCTTTGATTTGATAAGGACTTTCTTTATAAACACCTGTAAATTTAGTAATACTTTTGCCAGTTGGATTTGATTGTTTCAAGTGGCACCCTAAGAGGGAAACAGGAAGGGTGCTACAGTGGTGAGTGTAGATTCGTTGCAAATCTAATATTCATAATTTTTGTGCATTACTTGCTTGATTTTTTAGAGGTAGATTTTTGAGGGGAGGGGGGAACATCATTAATTAGTCATGGGTAAAAAATACAAAGCAGCAGGAGCAAGAACCCAGACTATTTTAGAAATGGTAAGCTTTTCTTTGCCTTTGACTATATGTCTTGCCTGTACTTCGTTGCTAACAATTGCAGAAGTCTTGCTTGTTTTCAGGGAGTGATATGAAGGCACTGGATAAATGTTGACTGTTTTATTTATGATCATAATCATAGCATTAAATAATGCACTGTACTGTCTACACTGGTATCTTATTACTTTTGTGACGTTGATTCCAAGGACAGAAACATCAGGGAGGGTAGAGAACATGGGCTGCATTTTGGAAATAGCTTTAGCCAGGCAACCTGCTACACATGGGTTTGGAGTCTCTTCCCTGTGCACCCCAGCTCCTGGTGCTGCCCTCGTGCTGGGCACACCCTCTGTGTACATTCTGCACATTCCACAAGTGACTTTGCTTATATAACCCTCACTGCACTACCTTCCTCTCCCTGCATAGGTGAACTGCCAGCTGCCCTTGCTTAAACAGCACTTCTGTCCTTGCCCACCATCCAGGCTTACTACACAGAAGGCCATCTTTATTTCTGGTTCTATTTCTCCAGGTTTATCACTCTTAGGGAACTGCTTTTCAGGGCAGAGCTAAGGCAGTTGTCTACCAGATGCAGAATAAAGTGATTTTGCATGCTCCTGTATTGAAATATTAAAAACTGTTCACCCAGAAGAACTGCATTAACCCTCTCATTCAGCAGTGTAGATGGTGAAAGTTTACAGGAAAAAGCTTGGCCTGTGAATGTAACATGTTGCTGTAGCTTTCATTGAAATGTTTTGTAACACGCAAACCTGTGCAACATACTGAGCCACTTCTTCTGCATGGCAGGAATGCTAACGCTCATTTTAAAAAAGATGCTGAGATCCTCACACCAAGTTGTACTTCAGGTGCAAGTATACCTACATAAGTTTTAAGTAGTGCAATCAAAATAGATTCATCCAGGACATGAGTTCAGGTTTTAACTTTTCTTGCCAGGTTCTGGTGATTTTGTAAGTATAAATATTTTCATACTTGGATTTCTTTATCAATGCTGTCAATAATTTGTCAGGAATCACTGATAAATGATTGTAATAACATCAGTAAATACAGTATCTGCCACAAAGAGGCAGGTTGTGTAAAGTAAAGAGTGTAGTAGTCTCAAAAGACTATGTTCTAAAATAAACTTTTTGTTTTATTGGTTTAGGACTTTTAAAATGCAGTTTCCATTTATGTTAATTCCCCTTTACCTTTCATCAGATTCATGTGTAGATATTTCTGCTTAAACGCTATAGGACAGGCTTTGTTTTCAGTGCTGCAGAACATTTCTGGCTCTTGCTGCAGTCAGTTGAAATTGTGGGCATGCAGGAACTTTAGGAATGAATTGTTAGTTGTTGTTATTAATTTCTTTGGGAAACACAAACTGTATGACTCACTGTTAACTCGTATTGAAAAATACTGTGCTCTTTCTTCACAATAAGCATAGTACTTCAAAGCACTACCTTCCAACACTAAGTGTGATCTGAGCAGCAGAATTGTGAATGGGGACGTACTTCACTAATCTGTAAAGCCCTGAAAAGCTGATATTGTGCATCAGAGAAAAAAAATACATGTTAAAAATGCTATGCTTTGTATCTTTGGTGAAACCACAAGAATATGTCTAAATGACATATGACATACATAAGTATGATGTCACCAGCTTAAAAGCATGTCTTTCTAATTTTTTTTTTTGCATTGGTTCCTGGTCTGGAGTTTTAATTTGATGTCATATATTTGATCATTATATCCTGTTTCTTTTAAAATTCTTGGCTAATTTACTTTCTTTTGCTGTAATTTCCATTTTCAAATTCTTTGATAAGTGTCAGCCAGTGCCTTTTCAGACATTTCCTCTGTATATAACCCAAAGTGCTGTTTAATCATAAGTCATAAGTATAGCAATATGGTTTTATTATTATTCATGTCTTTCTAAAAGTGAAAGCCAAATCTTAATTTGGGATCACAATAGCTGAGCCTTTGAAAAAAGAAAGTACAGTAAGTCACTGTGGACCCGAAGATTTCCTTAGCAACCTTTCACAACAAAGGGCTTTGTAAAATACTTTGCACTTCCAGATTGTCACCTTTGTCTTTGCATCTGCCCTTTTGCTCTTCTGAGAGTCTTTGCTGAGGCGATCTCTGTCTTAGAATTGCAGGGCTGTGCTAAAGAAGGCTACGCTGTGTAGGAAATCTCTTTACCAATTCTTCTGTGCTGGATTTCTTATTTGAAAGAGTAGTCTTCCTCTGGGAGAGACCCGCATGCGACTGAGTCCTTAGTTTACAGTGTCTTCTTTGGAGGTGGCAGCATTCCCAGTATCTATCAGCACTGAGTGTCATGAGCACTGAACTTCACATCTATCTCCTTAGCAAGGAATATAAATAGAAATCAAAACCAGTTGTGCAAATGCGTTTTGTAAGCAAGCTAAAAAGAAATGCCTCCTGCCTTTATACTTCCATTGATACATTCTATTTGCTCGTTGTAAATCTAAATTGCTATGTCTGAATACATTTGCAACTAGATCATCTAGGATAAAGCTACTGAGAGAGAAAGAGAGAGATCATCTAGCACAGGAAATATTTTCTTGGAATGGAGAAAAAATGGAGAAACGAACTGAAAATGCATTACGTTTTGCACCGTTAAGCATTCTAAAAATAAGCTGGGAACATAAAAGTATCTGATACACACTACTTTTTTTTTTCTTCTTTTCTTTTCCTCTCTTCTTCTGAGACATGTGTACTCATAAAATTTAATGGAGTGGAGTTGCCTGAACGAACTGAAGAACTGGACCATTTTTAATATTCCTCTCTGTAGCTCCTTGGTACATATGTGAACAATTTTAATTAAAAATAAAAAAAAAATTCGTAGTGATTCTCAGACGTCTTGCGGTTGATCATCTGCATTGGACAGATGGATTCGGTCACTGTAAGCCAAATAAATAAATTAGCGCTATCTTTGAAATGTATAGCCACACTTGGCATCTGGAGTTACCATACACCCTCCCCTCAGTTCAGATGCCTTCACCTATACTGCTGAACTGGCCTAACTTTATATTCTGTTTGGCCTTGAGTTAGAACAGAGGACCACCTGCATGAAAGAGATGTGAAATGTTATGCGTGCCTTTGTAATGGGATAGAGTACCAGAGTACCCAGTCTGCAAATATTTTACTGAGCAGGTCATGTATTAAGTAAAGCACTGAAAGGTAAAATGATAAATGATGAAGTCATCATTTTAGAACTGGTGTCCAGGTGGTGAAAAGCCAGAGGGCTAGGATTCAGAAAAAAGCAACTTCCTTTAAGCTTCACTGACTTGGTGCGTTGCCTCCATTGTGCAGGATGAAGCTGTAGCGTCTGGGTTAGCTTTCTGTCTGTTTGTCTATGAATCTGACTGTTAAATGAGAAGCTTGTGAAGGAAGGATATGGATGTGCATTTGACTGTCATGATTTATCTTTTCATGTCTTTCATAGGCTGCAAAAATGCCTAATGCTGGGATTTTACTTAATCTAAGGTAAATATTTGCTAAATGCTTTAATTCTGCCTTACAGGAACCACAGCCACTGCATTTAGGCATTCACCTTCTCATCCTTTCCCATTTTTAACCCATGAGCAGCAGGTAGTGTCTGCTTTTGCCCAACTAATTCAAGGTTCCAAACTCACTGGAAAGAAACTCAGGAGAAAACTTTCTGTCCTGTCCTGCTTTTCTGGGTTAGCTTTTTACCAGATCGCTGTTTGCAGAAGAATCTACTAACTGCAGAGATAGAGTGAAGGGTACCTGGTAGTATCAGGGTGTTTCATGCAACTTTGCTGTCACTTTCATTGTACAATGTTGTTAGTGTAACTCAGAAGGAAATTTGGTTTAATTTGAAATTACATCTCTCATTTGTGACCGTTCCTTTAGTTCAGTGTGTGATCTAGGTGCCTGGGTATGAATGCGTGCATTTGGACTGATGTGGGTAGCACAAAGGTATGGGGTGGAGGGCCTATCAGTCATTTTTCAAAGCACTCCAGCTTTGTGAACTATGCAGCAAACTACTTTATTCTCTTTCTTCTGCCTACGGCAGTGGAACATCAGTCAAGTATTTTCAGAGAGAAAGTCAGTTGTTTCCTGGTGGTCTACAGGGCTGAATGTGCTCAATAAAGGGATAGCTCAAAACCAGAACTGGTAGAAAGGGAGAAGTGAGATGAAGAGGGCAGACTAGAGGGAGAAAGCTGATCTTTTGTGGCAGCAGGTCAGAAGCAGTTAGAGAAGACAGTCTTGCAAACTGGCATCGTTTAAAGAGACAGCTACAAGGAAAGAATTCAAGTTTGGCTAATATGCATATGTAATTGCCACCCTTAGGCTCTAATCTTGGAAAACAGATTGCACTGATCATCAAGAGCAGTAGCTTCCTTATTTCTCAGGAACTGCATCTAACAGAGGAAATTCATCTCTTTATATTGTCTGTCAATACACTAATGGGATTCCCATTTCAGCAATGTAAGAGCATCCTTTTGCAAAATGAAAGCTCATCACAGATTAAGAGTCACAGGTAGTGGCCTAATGCCTTTTTATTGGCTGTGTGTATTACCTGGAAGCCACCAACTTGTTCCATGAAAGATCTTGTGATGGAAATAAATGCTTTGGTTCCCCCAGCTAGAGCATGGCATTGAGAAAGAGAGTTCTGTGTCCAGCTCAGCTCTGCACTTTCTGCTGGGTCTTGAACCCTGCATTCCTTTATTCTGTTTTGCAAGAGGTGAGAGTAAGTGCATGCCTTTACTAGATATCTGAGAAAATTAGCCTTTGGGCAATAGAATCTCACAATTACCCAAGTGACTTCTTTCACGCTATATACATCAAATAATACTTGAAAAGCACACAAGCAGTCATGCCTCAGCTCTGAGTAAGGCAACTTCGAAGCACAAAGTATAGGTGAATCTGAAATTGTTTGGAGACTTCAGAGCTTCTTATTACCTCATCTGCACATTTAATGATTACTGTGAGTACATGTATCAATGGTTCCTGAAGTTTGGATGCTGGCAGTTGTTAGAGGGACAGGCCTACCTGCAATGCATGCACTGCACCACCAGTGTAGGAGTCCTGGTAAACTTGGGGCTGGGCTGGTACACAAACAGCACGGATGCCATGCAGCATGTCTGCTACCAAACAACACAAAGCAAAAGCTCTGATGTATGAAGACATTCAGAAAAAGCAGATTGCTCTCTGCCTGGGAGAGAGTCCTTATGGCAGCAATTCTATTCTAGAGAGATGAGCTGTCTGTCAGAACAGCATCTTTAGCTCTCTGTTAAGAAAGGCAGGGGAAGGATGATCTGAATATATCAGTAATAGACACTATGTGTTGATAGCCTGGGTGACTGTGTGTGGCCAGAACAGGCATTCATATGTGGAATGGATGATACACTCATTTAACATGGCAAGGCAGGAGTCTGAAGAAGACTTATGTACATTAAGGATAAAAATATCCCTGAAAACCAGGGAGCCTTTATGACTTCTAGTCATATATGAGCTTTTCAAAATGGTAGTGTCTCTGAACTACTCAGAAGAATCTTTCAGCTAGCAAAGCTGCTAAAAAAAGATATTTACTCTTCACACATGGATAGCTGAAGTGGTGGGGTCCTGAATGCCTCATGTTGGTACTTAGAAGTGTGGGTTGCTCCCTGGTGTCTAGAGTGGTTTTGGAAGCTGAGTATCTGACAGAGTTATCTCTGTTGTGACCGTTTGCCTGAAAGTTCATGAAATCAGCATAGGATTCCAATACATATGTCATAAGTCCAGTTCTAGCTAATAAGAGTGAGAGACTGGATAATAAGGTTTAGGGTTCTTTGTCTGTCATTTATCACAATAAAGTATGCAAGTATGGAACTGTGGGCTGGTTGTATCTCCAGTCTGAGGCACTGCTTTCTCCTAATGAGTATGACTAAAACAGTGAAGCAACAGGATGCAACCAGGTGAGGAAATGAAACCACAATAATGGAGTAATTTTTTTTTTTTTTTTTTTTTTTTTATGAATTAAAAAAATAAAAAAAAAATGAAAACCTTATGTAAAAAATATAAAGAGAAATCAATCCTTTCTGTCTTTCTTTTTTGTCTTTCTTGGAATCCACCCTGAACCAGATGTTGGGAGTCTGTAGTTTAGTGTTTTTGGATCCCTGCCCAGACTTTTACCTATCTTTTCAGCTATTTACACGGGTTTTATTTCTCCAGCTGTGCTTTCACTGATACTGTACAGTCACAGACCTGCTAAGTTGTGAGTCACTATTAGAGGGAGTTACTGTATTTTCATTTAGATGAACAGTGATGCAAAGCATCAAATGGAAATAATTTTGTCTTTGCTCAAAGAGCAAGAGGATCAAGCTTAATTAGGGGTGTGAAGAAATCTGCTGTGGACAATGATAACACAGAAGAAGGGAAGGGAGTGTCATGGGAATTTTCTTTCCAATACCATCACAGAGAAGGTGCAGACAGCTGCTTCTGTGTGTGGGAAAAGGTGCAGGGGAATGTCTTTTGTCTAAAACGGGGTAAATTTCCTTTGTGTTGCTTGGCTTGAAGTCTTTCTTAGATTGGATGGTTTCTGCCCTTATTACAATTTGATTTCCTTGATGTTTTCTTTTTATTTGTTTATTCATTATTATGACTTCTGCAGTTGCATTTTTAATCTATAAGTACAATATTATTGGTATAATTGTATGTATTCTTTGTTGTGAGCACAGAGAAATTCTGTCATTTCTCTTTTTATAACATATGCTGACAGCAAACTCACGAGTCTATAATTCAGTCCTTGGAAAGACCACTAAATCTAGTCTGCAGGGATGCTCATACAGTTGCACTAAAAAAAAACAAAACACCTTTTTGCACATTTCTAAATTACAGCTTTCCTGCCTGTAGTGGTCTCACTTGTAAGCTTTAGACTGTAGGGAGAAGAGAGTTTCTCAGCAGAAAGCTGGTAAGGGCTCTCCTGAGTGTAAGGGTATAATTTTTAAAGGTGTCATGTGGCAGCCTGCCTAAGAGACTGATGGTTCAAGTTTGGTCCTGACTATGGATTTAAGCCAGTACCCTAGAGGTTAAATATTCCATAGCCTGTTACCAATCCCTTGAGCTAGCTAGTGTCTCCAGGTGCTAGTCTTTTACACAGGCTCTTTAACAAAAGCAATTTCACTGGCAGTAAGAGTAAGCTAGTTCAGTTCAAGTGGAATTTTTTAATGAAGTCTCATGCCAGTCAGGCTGAGGATCATCTATTGGAAGGAGAAGCAAATGAAGAAAGGCTAGGGGAAATAGAGTTATTCTGAAAGGCTGTTCTACAGTGCTGTGTATATCTAGGAAGGGGTGGCAGAGGAGTGTGCCTCATCAAGGATGTTTAAGCTAGTTATGAACAACCATTTTTGTTACTAAGCTTTCCAAGCGATGTGCACTCCTTGTTGTTTCATAAAACAGCATTAGCTGTACACGTAACCATTTGAGAAAATCCCCTCAGATATACTCTTTCAGAAGAGTTGACAGTGGTGACTATTCTCTGAGCGGAATGTTCACAATTGTCATGTTTGACTCCAGTTTTGGGGATACGCTAGAAAACTGAACACAGAACTGTTGCTCTTGAATGCTACTGTAATACTAGCAGCTTTCTTTTAAGACAGTATTTCTGAAGGGAAACTAAGGATATTAAATAAGAGGGATTTTCTATTTTTAAAATGTTACTAACTCCATTGTCTAGAATTAGAAGAAGATGTTTACTAAAGACATTGTCTGCAAGTGCAACAGTTTAGTGAGTGAAACCTATACCAGAGCCTTTTTAACATGTGAATTTTGATTCCTTTCATGATCCTCATCCTAACAATTTATAAACTTTGCCAGCTATCATATTTGAACTTAAATACATTTCTTATTCCTTTCCTTAATTTTCCATTTCAAATAGATTATTGAGAATTTGGAAGTTTTTAAAAGACTGAAAAAGTGCACAAGATGTGTAAAAGTCACACCCTTATATGACCTAAGTATTCAGGTTAATACATTTTAGGTACAAAAACATGGGTTTGTTAAGATGTGTTTGGTTGCATCAGCCATGTGACTGTTGTACATGTAATTTATGCACTTTGTTAATGCTTTGGTGCATTTTGAGGGCCTCTTGAGTCCCTCAAGTTTATCATTTGGGTAGCTGTTACCTTGCTAACATGGCTCCTGTTAAAATCCAAAGGCTCTGGTTCACTACTTACATTTTGACTGTGATTCAATCCTTATTTCTACAACTCATATTTCACTGTTTTCTTCTTCTTCTCTTTTTCTTTTTCTTTTTTCTTTCTATTTTTTTTTTCTTTTTCTTTTTCCCCCATCCCAGCAGCCATCTGGTACTTTTTTCTGTCAGCCAAGTTTCTGTTCTTTACCTGGACCCTTTCAAACAGAGACTCTAGAAGAGAGTAGATTAGCAGTTGTCACTGGAAAATGAGTTTATTTCCAGCTGGAGAAGCTGTGAAATATAACTATTCATTGATATGTTATACATTTCTTCTTGGACACACTTATTTGAAGGCAAATACCTAAGAATGGTTTTCCTTACAGTTAAAATTTTTTGAGAAGATCCTCAGTATTTTTAAAGAGAACTGGCTGATTTTTAATTGTTCATATGCATAAGATCTCAGCATAACAAATGTGTTCTTTTGAGGGTAGGTATTTGTTATTAGCCAAAGGTGAGAGTCTTGTGATGGGAGGCTTTACTATGGGTCAGATTTAGTACAACTGAAAGAGATTTTTGCCTATCCTACTATACTTACCCTTCTTTTTCTCTTTCATTTCTGCATTATTCTCCAAAATATTCCCCCAAACTGCCCTGCATTATCTTTGTGCTTTTTATAATAAAAGTAGAAGCATATAAATCACTTGAGAAGCAACCTATCCTCTTTTCTGTCCGTGGCTTATTATAAGCGTCCCAAGAATAGAATTTACTTGTGTACTCTTAATTATTTCAAGAACTGAAATGTCTAGGCTAGTAGTAAAAGTGTCATGAAATTACTGTAAGGTTGCATGAGTTTTGGCTGTAAATCTTATTCACCTTGACGAGATCTCATACTTTAATTCACTGGGGTATAAAATACCATTTACGCTAGTTCTTAGTTCACTTAATCATAATTAAATGACTTCAGAGGGCAATAATTCCTAGACACTCTTTCTTTGATGTGACACAAATAACAAACTGTGTTTGTAATGTAAAGGTGTTCTACTTCACTTTTACATTTGCCCTGGTCTTATGCAGCATATAATGTTCTCTTTAGGTATAGGCATATGCTCTTATTACATGCACCATATGGGTCACAGATGTGGCTGACATGGGTACATGACATCTATTTTAATTCCCTTGCACTATACTGAAGCTGCACTTACACCTTTTCATGATGGCTAGAAAGGGATTTCTGCTCATGATTTCCAGTTTTTTCTTTCTTTCTCTCTTTTCTTTTTCTTTTTTTCCCACCAAATGATGATCCAGGGAGGCTTCTTTTTCTGATATCAAGTTATATTGTGTTAATAAAAGCCCTTATGAAACTAATATTTCATTGTTGTTGAATTCATTCAGTGAAGCATGGATTCACTGCAGTGTACCAGTGGTTTCTTTTAATTTTGGTTTATAACTCATACTTAGCTTGGCCTTGTTTTTCCTCTTCTGATCCCATTGAATGTAAATTTTTTTGGAAGGATGAGAATCATCTCTAGATTCTCCATGAACTTAGAGTTTGAAATCCAGTTTTAAGTTTTGCAACTACATATTGATTTTATCATAACTTAAGAAATACTTTCACTTTAGAAAACAAGTTTGGAGGTAAAAGTTTGTTGCTATTCTGTTTTGTCATATAAGTTTGCTGATCTGGTATACTGTGTTAGCAATTACCAGCTCACTTTACTTGTGTGTTCTGAAGCAGGATGGCAATATACTGCTCTCATATAACATGTCCTATGCAAGCAGAGTAACCTGTGAACACTGCTACCATGGTAACCATGAGACTTAGGATTTTCATCTAAAGAACACAGACCTCTCGCTGCAAATGGAACATGTGAGTATCATCTCAGTGAAAATTTGTGTCTATCTAGCTAACTAAAGACTTAGTGAACTGGCAGTTCTTTTGTGCCAGGCTGGAGGAAGAGAAGTTATGTTAATAATAGTGCTTGCTCCAATGTGAACAAATATAATTTCCAGATCAATACATATAACGTGTTAAAGACTTTTATAAATTGTAAGTGATTTTATTTGTTGCTTCCAGTGGA
Organism: Excalfactoria chinensis; assembly: GCF_039878825.1. Classification (NCBI taxonomy): domain Eukaryota; kingdom Metazoa; phylum Chordata; class Aves; order Galliformes; family Phasianidae; genus Excalfactoria; species Excalfactoria chinensis. The sequence goes on from NC_092828.1 coordinate 73,554,456, forward strand.
AGCTGGATCAGTTCCAGGAGGCTGCAAAGTTTTATCATTTTGAAATTGAAAAGGAGGCGTGTTCTTCTGTGTTCTTCCAGCAGCAGCAAATGTACCCATGGAATATAGATGCCTGAATTACATTAGAGCTAGAGATAGGGAAGTTCTTGTCTATGTCCAGTAAACAGCAGTGGAAAGTGAGCAACCACAAAATGGCATATTTGTATTAGGCAATTGTACTGATCCTTCCAGTTGTTCTCTTAGTGAAAGTTATGCATTGCAAGACTGATGGAAAACTGCATGCTCCATCCACCTCAACTGTCTCTATTTATTGGAGTACATTGTGTGACCTAGCATAATGACACAGGGACTGAGCTAGCACAAAGCCGCACAAGCTGGGGGCAGGAGGAGCCATGATGTAGGCACGTATCAGACACTGAATTTGTCTTTACTGCCCTTTGAAATTCTTCTGTGTGGCCTCCGAACAGCTTAAAACTTTGCAAGTTTGCACTGCTTGGAGTAGAAAAAATGCAGGTATGTCATGAGTTATTCATTGAAGTATTTTATACATGGGGGAAAGTATTTTTTCTTTCCCAAAGTGTGAAAAAACATGAGATGTTCAAGCATTGTGTTTCTTTTTCACAAAGTGACTGCCTCTGAAACAAACTCTGAAAGGAGGGGAACTAAGATGGAAGGGCTTCAAGAACTCTCGTGACCCAAACAGTAAGTCTTGTTCTTTCCTCTGGGGTACAGAGTTCAGTGAGTTATGCTTTGAGATTTCCAGTGGAAATTCAGTTGTCATTCTGAAACTTCTTACTTCTGCCTTATGGCCTTATTGGAGGACAAAACAAGGAAAAAACTTAAAATATGCCTTTTATTTCTTCTAGTCTCTGGTCATTTCATGTCATTAAACTGTTACTGCTCCTGAAATGGTGTTTTCCATCATTTCTTACCTGGTGGTTTTAATGAAACAAATAGAATGATCTATCTCTTGTATCACATTTGTTAGTAATATCCCATCTTCTGCCTCAAGGCACTGGAAATGCAGACTCATAATTGTAGATTCTATACATATTCCTGTTACCTACTTTCTCAATGGACATACAGCAGCTACATTCAAACTTTAAAAATCTGTGCTACATTACACGCATTTTCAAAGTTTAATGTATGTTACTAAGCAAATATAACCAGAATGCAGTTTTCTTTGGATAAATTTGCTGCACTTAATTGACATACTTTCTTACTGGGTTTTCTGACTTTACATGGCAATCTTTTAATGCAGTTGCTGTCAGTCTCACTTAACATCTTTATGTGACACGTCTAGCAGAATACTGCATTCTCTCTTCCAGCTTACCTGCAGCCCCTGGAAGAATCTGTGGAGGATCTCAGGAGATCCCAGTTATCTGAGTCTTGGTGAACAATGAGTTCCCAAGGCACAGGGGTGTCTTTCCATCACTAATACAGTCTGTGAGAGCATTTTACTAAATTTGAAAAGTTATCATTTCAACTCTGACATATTATTTGAATATATCTTAGTTTATATTTAAAAAGCAGAAGTAAAATGCAATTCAATGGAACTCATGTTTAAAAAGTTTTAGTAAGGACATGAAGACACTTTTGGCTTTGTTTTAATGAGAAATTTGCCCAGTTTTTCCCATGGATTCCATTCAGCTGAAACTGCAGAGTTGTCTAACCCCTTCCTAGCCTAATCAGCTCTTCTTGATAAACTTCAGAAAGATCTTTCTTTCTTTATATCCCTGATATTGCTAGAAATTAGATATGAGTTATAATGTAGAAAGAAGCAATTCAAAAATAAGCTGAACTGACATTCACCAGTGCTGACAGACATAACTAAGATAATGGCACAGGCAATACCTATTTATGCTGCAATCCAAACAGAATGGGTTTTGTGGCTAGAAAAATCTCTGTCCTAAACCTCTTGATCATAGTTTCTCCATTCAGTGTATATAAAGTATCTGTGTTCAAGATCCTTGTTAACACTTTAAAGCTATTAAGGAACTGTTTCAGATAACTGCTTTGCATTTTCATCAAGCTTCTTTTGTTAAAGATTTTCCAACAGTGAGTAGCTGTATTTCTACAGAATAATCATCATTAAAGGTCATGGCCTTTCTTCCTCCTGAAACCTTAGAAGAGCTAGAGACTTTGTATCTCCTCTAGACATTAAGGGGTCCATTTCAAAGCAGAGAATGTGGGAGCTGTACACACAAATCTTTCTAACAAATAACAGAATTTGTGTTTTGACTTGACCCTTCTGAGCATGGCTTTGAAAACTTACCCAAGAACATCTATCTGAAAAGTCTTCAGTCACCACTCTCTAGTAGAGAATTTATGGGTGAGCACAATTTGGGCTCTACTTAACCTTATCTGTATATGGCTGCAAGTAAAGAAAAAAAAAATCAATTGGGGCAACTGTTGTCTGAGTTGACCATGATAGGACACTGCTATACTGGACACTACTTTAATCTGTGTTAGAAGGGGTGCACGTAGCCTTGCAGCAATGCAAGGAATAGGTCCTCTTATTTCCCAGTCATGTTGCTAGCCTGTAACAACTTGACATGCTGCTAAACTGACATGTCATTCTGTTTATTGCTTCTGCAACACCTTTGTACAGCAATCTGAAATGTACCTGATGAATAGATTATTATATAAGGTCCAGACAACTGAATTTCAGCTTTAAACTATGGATGGTTCTCAGTGGAGAAGTTTCTAATACATAGAAGGAAGGGTCAGTTGAGGAGACTGATGGCTGCAGTAGATACCTGAGGGAGGGGGTGTATTCTTTATGGAGATTAGTTAATGAGATAAGTATGGATAGGGCTGTGTGTGATGGTAATGGGTGGGAGGTCATTAAGGTAGAACAGACACTGAAGCACATGCCACAGTGATTAGTGTCAATTGTTTAAAGGGAAGATTGAAAAAATAATCTGCACCTCCCTTCCTGACTTTTCTTTTTTGAGGAGCCATTGATTTGAAGAAAAACCATAGCAGAAAAATGTGAAATTGTGTATTTACTTGCTAGATAACTCCTCTCTGAGCAGTCTGTGAAGTCCATAGTAGGTTTCTTAGTGCTCTGCAATGTTGTCAAATGAAGATATTTGGCATGTCTTTTAGAGCAAAATGTTGTGAGCTTGGCATAAGCAAGGCAGAGAGAAAACTTGTGCTAAAGGTGGAAGATACTTTTTTGTATTCAGGAGAGGTGCTGTAGAAAGGCAGCTGAGACCTCATGGGACCATTTCCTAAAGCACATACAAACTGGCTGTGTCACTAGAAGTTCCGAACAGGACAGAACTGGTGCTGAGTTAGAAGCAAGCCGAGGAAATATGGATGAATTAGAAGGGAGAAAATCATGCAATTATAGAACTTAGAGAGAATTTCAGCATGTTATTTGTTTGGTTGTTTCTTACTGTGTGTACCAGATATCAGATCTCAAATATCATGGCAGTCTAAATACTATTTGTCAGCTCAGAACAAATCAGGTGAAAAACTTGATTGATTATCCATTAAGGAAAATTGGTGTCTGTTTTCTACTGTGCAAAGAACAAAAATTGCATTATCTCCTGCATATAGCTGTAGACAAAGTATCTCTTTAATAGTGTACTGCTTCTGATACGTAACCTCTAGAAGGTATATCCCATCTGGATGAATGATTCATTCAGATCAATTACTTATCCAATTCTGATATCTGTAGTAGAAAAGCAAGCAATTAACCTTTCCTAATAAGAGCAAGAGGTAGGTCTTGAAGAATTTAAAATGCAGTGAGCAGCTGGTGTTTATTTTCCAGAGCAAATTTTAACACCAGCAGATGGTGCTAAAATGTTCATTAAACGGGGAAAAAAAAAAAAAAAAAGGAAAAAAAAAAGAAAAACAAACAAACAAAAAAACCCAACAACAATCAAAACCAAACAACAACAAATAAACAACTGATCTCAAAATTCCTAAAATTTATAAGCTATCAGGGAGAGAAAAATCAAGCTGCTTTAGCTAACCGCTGTGGGAAGCATCTTTTAGTCATCTTTTTACTCAGACTAGTCTAACACAAAGATGTCTGTGGCCCTTATTTTCTGGTTTGTTTTCGAGGTTCCCCAAGTCAGGCTTTTACACTAAATAAGGCAACAGTGAGTAGCTGATTTCTATAGAATCTTCAACACTAATCCTACACAATTAGACCTAGAAGTTATTCTTGCATGGCAGTGAACATAAAATTCCCTCTAGCAGAATAATTTTATCCGAGTTAGAGTGGTGAGCCACATCCTGATGTTTCCTTCATGCACTTGTGGCAGACTTGTCTAAATTAAGACCAAGAACACCTTCAAAGTTATTGCCAGCCAAAGTAATACATCTTCCAGATATTAACTAATAGTGTGACCACTTGGGACTGTGCTATATAGTTCCCTGCTGCTCATTTTATGAATACTCCTTTGCAAGAATCATCCAGGTGACAGAGTAATGCAAGGCACAGGTATCCATAATGACTTATAATATCCTATGTTTTTAATTTTTTTTTCAGTGATGGTATGTAATTATTTACTGACCTATCAAATTGGTCACTGAATTACCATGAAATTCAGATTCTAAGAGGCACTGTCATTTCGATAATTAGAGGCTGTGTCTTACAAGAATGTGGGCTTGTTAAGTTGTAATTTGCTTAAAAAAATAATTAAAGACAGAGGTTATTTAGGAAGGAAGGCTTAAGACCAAGATTATGTTCAAAGGAAATTAAATACAGGAAGCCCCAGGGTATTCCAGCCCTGCCATGCAGCTCCTATTAAAGAAAATGAAGTCTTACAAGAAGCACAAACAGTGATGTCTGGCATAAAGCTGCCCAACAGTTTCCATTATAAGATCCTGCTTTCTATTGCTTATAGCTTTGCCAAACTTACAGTTTGGGCCAAAATTTTCCATGCTTTCTGCCTTGGGCAAATATTTTGGAAAGTTTAAAATGCTTCAAATATTTCTTCAGCTAGAAATGGGGAAAAAAAGGTATTGTTTGTGTTTAAAAATATATACATAGGGGTACATGTAGGTATGTGTGTATAAATGGATGTACAAATAAGGAACTGCCTTTTTGTTCTGTAGTGAGAATTTGAAATTTGACCAATTATTTTAAAATCAGGGGAAAAAAAAAGTAATTAAGATTCTTGGGGGAGTCTTATGAATTTGTCTGCTGTGTTTTGGGAAAAGCCACCAGAGAGCTCCAATGTGGGAACAACGTACATGCAATTGAGGTAGAGGGGAAACTGAGCAGAGTTTGAAGAGGGCATAGCAAGCAATTGCACTCTCTATTTGCACTTTATCTGTAGTAAGATCAGAACTCAGGAATTACCTCCTATCCTGAGCGCTCTGTGCTCCTCTTTACTAGTGATAAGGCAGTGGAAAAGAGGAAGAGCAGAGTGCCTTACTGTACGGCAGAAGGTAAAGGACAGTAGAAGAAGGGAAGGATGGCAAGGCAATAGGATGGAAATAAGAGTAATGAGAAAGAACATGGAAAGATGAGAAATTAAAAACATAGCAGTGAAAAATTGGAAAGGGGACTTTCTGTAGAGATACAGAGATAGAAGTGCTTTGTAAGTAGTAAGTGCTTTATATCCTCTGTACTTACAACTATCCATTCTGAGTTTTGGTTTTTCTTTTTTGTTAACAAGTAGCTTTGAAACCCACTAGCACTTCCTATTTCTCCGCCTCTAGTGGAAAAGGGTGACTCAGGCAATAAAAGTCTTCTATAACTCCTCCTATATTGAGCAGAATATATTGTGTATCCTAGGTAGACTGGCTGCCTGGAGTGGTTGAATTCTACATGTTGACATTTGATTTTCAGTATGAGCGTTTTAAAGATTTTAGTCAAATAAATAAATACCCTCTTCCCTCCACAAGCTATTAAAATAATGTTTACATTTTGAAGTCAAAGGTCTTACAAGGGTTAATTAAGAATCAAAACATTATTTTTATAGCCTATGGGGTATAATTGTTTGCTTACTATATCCATTTGCCATTTCCCTACAGCTTTTATCATATGCTTCTACATCACATACTCTCATCTTCTTATCACTACCCTCTTCAGTGAATTTCTCTACTGCTCTCTTCATATGCTCTTATTCTGCATGTTCCTTTTACTTTTCAGCTCATCTCCTTCATATCCCAGCCCTTACATTTGCACTTTCTTTTTTTCATTCACTACTGCAATAGCACTCTCCCACTACCAAAGGCTGTATTTTAATTTCATTTTTGGCCAGGCCTTCTTTTCTTTAGACTTCCATGTGCTGTCTGTTGGAAGATCTTTCTGCTACTTTCAGAACAACTTGCATAGAACCTCTGCCTTATGTAAGAACATATCTTCACATACAAAGGCTTTTCTTGGTTCCTTTCAGTTTGCATTTTACTAGGTCAATGTTCTCCTCTCTAGTAATGCTTTCCATGATCTTGCCATTGCTGGATCGATAAAAAACCCTGCTACTCAGATCATTTTCTTGGCTCTTCATCCTAACTGTTTTGCACACTGCCATTGTGTTCTTGTCTCTCCCACTTTCATGTTGTTTCAATACTATCTCAGATAGTATCACATCATTATTTACAGCTGTCTTAACATCTCAGCAATGCAAGCTTTTGCGACATGATGGTCTAATCCTGTAATCATTTCTAAGCTTTCTGTCATGTGTGGTGCCTAAGAAAGTCCATAAATCTAAAAACTATAATTATTTGAAACTTTTCAGAAAATAGCTTAAACTGCGATGTTTACTGAACAATGCTGACTGATTAGGCAGTGTTCTGCCAGACTATAGGAGCATCAGTGCTCAGATGGCTACCACCTCATTTTTCCATTCATATCACCATCTTTTCCATTCATATCACCACCCTTTTCCCCCCTTGTTTCCTAAATTTAACCCAGATTATAATACGTAATCTGTCATACCCCATGTACTACACCTTGCAAGGCACATCTTTCTCCAGTCTCAAGCAACAGTGCGATATAAGTAATTTTAAAAATAAATGATACAACTTTGATAAAGCTGATAATTTATAAGCTTTATTCTAAAAAACATGCGACTTTAAGGACCTAGTCTGTTTCATCACAGAGGGACTATCAAAGCAGTAGCACACTCATCTTTGTGTAATTGGAAATTGTCCTATGTTATAGTTGAGCATTGGAAGTATTTTTGGAGTTTTTTAAATCTTACATTGTGTGTTGTCTTTGCCACAATACTTTTTTGCTATGGTAACCACTTTTTTTTATTATTATTATTTATTGGAATCAGAGGATAAATGCGTAATACTGCATTGACCCTATTATTCCTGAGAGAAATGAATGTTTGGAAGTATTTTTGGACAAACTTTCAAGGAGGAGACCAAGTGTAAGAATCTGTATTAACTGAAAAAAGACTTAATCTTAAGCGATATTTCCCATTATTATGTACGATTGTCTTTTTGGTACTGCATTATGTTTGAAGACATTAGATGCTCCAGTTTCGGGGTAGAGAATGCTATTCTGCTCACATTACTTTATCCTCATCATTCTTCACATCAGATAGCAAATGGTTTCTTTATTGAGTCAAACGAGCAAAAGCTGGATCTTCCTGTACTCCCTACCTTTCTTCCAGTTGGGGATCAGCAATCGGCTGTGGCCTTCTGCAGAGGCACAGTGTGGAATCAGAACGGTAATTTAGCATCTCATTCAGTTGATATGAGCATGTAATTATAATTAGGAGCTCTGGGGTCCATCAGCACATGCATGAGCCTGGAATTTAAGTTGTATTTGGATGTCTTATAAGACTAAATTCTCAGTTGGGTAATAAACCCACAAGCCAAAAAAAGCCAGAGGCGAGAACTTTGTCTGGAGGTACTTCAGGACTTCCCTGGAGGTCCTTCAAACAGTGAATCATCAATGCTGAAATGCTCACAGCTGATTTCCAAGCTGAGACTCAGCTGCAGTGAGAGAAGAAAGCTACATGCAAATTGGGTAATTGTATTTCTGCTCAGAGTGCCTGGTATATAGGGCCTTAGACTTTTCCTGAAAATAGGATTATCAGTCATTAATGAGGGCAACAGTGTCTAAATGATTCTAATTCTGCTGGATGGTAAGGACTTCTTAAGTTGTTCCAGCATCATGTTTTCCATCTAAGGTCAATAGGAAAACTTATTTAGGGATAAAGAAAAGACAACGGTGTTTGGGGTTGTCAGTCTGGCACCAGTCTTATAAACTGTTCTTTCCAGAGGCAGAATCTTGTAGATTGCACTAGTAGACACAGTTTCAATATATGTGTGATCTCAGATAATTTGCAACAGAAAGGTTGTAGTAATTATTGCTCCTATTGAAGCTCTTATCAGCTTTGGAGATGTTGTGCCCTTATACTACAGGTAAGGATTTTCTAAAAGTGGAGGGTTTTCTAAATCAAATTCAGTGTATTCTTTATATTTCTCTATGAACTAACTCTTATTAGAACTTTTTATTTCAGTTCTGCCTCTCCAATACCATTTGTTCTCATTGCATATTAATACAAATAACACAGAAAGAGACTAAAACTGTTGTTTTACTTGGGTAAAAGTCTAGAGATGTCAGCGGGTTCAGTCACAGAAGTGCAGCTATGATACAAAAATGTTTTTGTTGTTTTTTAACTATGCCATGAGTTTTAGCTGATCAAAGATACATGAGCAGGTTTGCTGCAGGAAATGTAGATGTAACTAGGTCCTGTTGTGTCTGCTCTGCCTCAAGTAAAAATATGAAAAAGCTTTTTATATGTCAGATGATTCAAAAGTCAGAAAATCTGTGAAGACCTTAGCAATCCTTCAGGGCAAAAATGTCATGTAAGTGTAATATATAGTTTTAATATAAAGGGTGAGGAGAAAGTAATTTCATTCTGATTAAAAAATACCTCTTGGCACTTTTGAATCACAGAATTTTCCAAACTTAAGAATTGGAATTGAAAGAGTAACTGTATAAGATCATCTGAGTCAAACAATGTTATTCTAAACTTATTTTCAACTTGCTTCTCAGTAGTTTTCCTTTTTATTTTTTTATTTATTTTAAGTCAGCTGGACAGATGTTCACTGGACAGAATCTAAAATCATGCAAGATGTTGTAGTTGAACCTAAGTCTGTGTATTTGACTTCTCTTTGGAAAAACTTATAAAGGAAAAAACAAAAAAGTTTAAAGGTTAATGTAGTATTGATTTCTACTTTCTATTATGTGTGAGGATGTGTTCTTTTTTAGTTTTTAATTTTATTGTTTACTGAAACAACAAACTCCTACAACTTATCCTTCCATGGGAGGGTCTATCTGCAGTTAAATGTCAACACTAGATCTTCAGAGGGACCAGAAATCTCTGTCCTACTGGAGATATGCTGATTGGCTAGAGAGAAAGCTTCAGGTGAACTTGCAGCAAGTCTTCTCACTGTAGCTGTGATTGACTCACCTTGTGTTCCAATGTCCAGAAGAACAAAAATCTTTTGATCACCTTTATTTTGTGAAGAATCTTTTAGTTTGTAAGCTGTCCTCATGCAGCATTGCTGAAAATACCATTCTGGCCACATTGTAATGTTAAAACAGGTGGGATGAAATTGGTCCTTCATTTGATATGAATGGCAACCAGGGCTTAAAGGACAAGTGACCCTTCACAGATTCAGAGATAGTCTTTCTGCTGGCGCCCCTTTGATCTTGTGGTCATGGTGAGCGACAGCTTCCTCACATGAGACTTATCTACCTGTAGGAATTATTAAGGGAATAATCTTTGATATCCACTTGAAGAAAGGAATTTCACAAATAGAAAAAAAAAAAAAAAAAAGTATGTGTAAATGAGTGTGTGCTAATGGGAGCTGTCATCAAGGGAATCTTGTGCAAGCAGTTCGTGAATGGATACAAGATATTGTCAATGATTAAGACTGTCCAGCTCTGGAAGTAAACTAAAGCATCCAGAATGGAAAAAGTATGTTTAATAGCAGGAAATATCTTCAGCGTCATATATGACCAAATGAATAAGTCTCTTTCTGTTGAGATACATAGGCAACCTATAGGGTAGAAAAGTTTGAAATGACCTCCAGATTTCGTAATAAAATATGCTGAAACGTAGAATGCTACAACTTTAAGCAAGTGCTGCATGATAAAAACACCACTTTATATTTAAAGAAAAAAGAAGAGGAAGTTGACAGTCCATTGAGATTTATGCTAGTCTTTCACATCTAGCAGGCTTAATTTCTTTTCACTTATTTAGTTGGGTTAAAAGCTACTTCAGATATCTATGTGAATACTTTAGCCACTTCGACCAGATATTTAGAATGCACTAAGGCTTAAGATAACAGTGGTTGGTTAATATACAGTGAAGAGATCAAGTGAAATAAAGACCTTTGGAAAGGTTCTGAAGGATGTGAGTTCCAGTAGTTTAATTCTTCTAATCTTATTCATCAGAGTAATAAAGAGTGTCCCCCTTTTAAATGAGGCCCAGAATAGAAATTTCAGTATATGCTGCAGGGCTCCTTGCAGGATGCTGGAAGACCACCCATGGCTGAAATAGCTGGCAGGTACTGAAGGTCAGGAGTGGAATGTGTTCATGGAAGGCTATGAGTGCTCAGAACTATGTAGTATTCCTTGCATGGCCTATCAAGGGGACTTGTGGGATTAGTTAAAGACTTTAGAGATCTTTGTGGGCAGAGAGAATGTGGCTCATGAGCACAGCTATCTGCCAGAATGGTGCATGACACTGGCAGCCCTGTCATGGGCAATTGATGTCAGCAGAACTATGGTGCTGACTCTGATGGATGCTGCATAAAACCTTAGGTCAAACTCCTCTCACTTTCTCCTCTTCAGGTAAGGAGACTCATCCTGCAGTAGCAATGAATTTTTTAAGAAGAAAAAGCCCCCTTTAAGACAGTAGCTAAATCTGCAAATTGAGAAAAGTTTTAAGGACCAGGATGGGATTGCATATAAAAAGGAAAAGATTTTGCTCCTGAGTAGAGAAATGTGAATTTTGCAGCTTAGGCTCCTAGATGTAGAAGCTCTGACTTGGAAAAAATTTGATTTTGGAGGCTTTCCTAGGTGGGTGTAGATTGTCCACTTCTGAGAGCTGTGGTGCTTACTGTTGGGGTTATTTGAGAAAATGAGTCTACTTACAGATATTTGGCAACTCCAGTTCATGTTTTCTTGCTTCTCTATTACTTTCTATCCAGATTTTATTTAATTGTTGGATATTAAAAAAAATAAATTGCTGTAATTGCCTAGATCCATGCATTATATAGAGAGATGTTGAGAGATATGATTATAATATCCAGACTGTTGTGTGCTGACATTTATGGCTCTCTCTCTCAGCACCAGCAAGAGTAAATGCTAAATTTTCTCAAGCTAAAGTGTAGCTGGAAGATTTCTGGTAAAAAGTAATTTACATTTTTGGATAACAGAAAAAAAGGGCAGATACAATTTTCCAACACCTGCTCTGCCTCTTAACTTCTTCCTCAGAATCTCTTTAAGACTTAGAACTGATTTTTTGCCTTTCACTGAAAAGCCTAAAATTGGCTTCTGTCAGGAATGAAATGTTAGAATATTTGGAGTCCGTCCTTTTCCATTATGTCATTTTCTGTTTCCTTTAAAGTTAAATTCATAGAAAAGATGTTTCTAACATTTTCTGAAAAAGGTCTTTCAACACAATCCTTTTCTATCTGCTTTTGGAAAGCAAGGATATTTTATGATTATACACTTATCCCTATCAGATTATTCCTTTTTTTTAAAAAAAATATATTATTATTTTTATTATTATTAAGCCATTTTTAATTTTAGGAGCATCATTTAAGAAAGGTGATGAAAAATCTTAAGTTTTAGTTGACCTTTCTGCCTAAATGTTACTGATTGGAAAAGATAACCACACAGACTTTATTTTATGAGAACAATAGCATTTCCCTCTAGATAGCCATTTCTATTAACCCGTGCTTCAGTTACAACATCCATCTTAAATACTGAGTAATAGAAGACCCTGCTAACTGTTCTGTAAATCTGGTTTATGGGATAAACTCTTCATAGGTTTCACAAAACTAGTCTTTCAGCTAGGAGTTGCTACAGTGGAAATAAATTTGGACCGTTATATGAGAAGTTGGCACGAGTAAAGGTTGGGCTGAAATAAAATGAAAAGCCAACCAGTATTTTAATTGGTAACATTTTAACATAGTTCATGGTGAGACAGGTCTTATGGAGATTAGCTCAATCTAGTGTATGTTTTCCACTTTTAACTTCTGTTGGAGTTAAAAAATTAGGAAGGAGTGAGTAAACCCATAACAAACAAACAAAAAATTCTAATTTGAGACTTGTCAGAAATAATTCCAACGTTGATGTTGTCAGTTTTCTTTGTATTCTTGCATGCTTCTGCTTAGCTTCATGATAAACACATGAAAACTGCAAGCACGGTCGAACAGTGAAAGGATGAGATCTGTTCTCATCAAGGATATGCTGGATAAGCTTTTAGAACGGGGCCTGAGTTCCCCTAATTGTGGTCCCTGCGCAGGCGGTGCGGCAGGTGGCGTGCAGGAGTCTCCATGCAGTCCAGCAGGGTGCACTGCACTAACATTGCTGAAACCCCAGTAGTGAAACTCCTTAGTAACTGCAGCTCTTTCCCAAGGGGCTTTGACTAAGAGTGCAGCTGCATGATGAACGTGCTTACAGTAGGGCACTGGCAGGTTAAGAAAACACTGACTTATGTCTGAAAATGGTTCTGGGGTCAACTGCTACCAAGACGTGAAAAACTTGATCTGAAGAAGTGGCTGTGTCTGAAGGAAAATCCTGCGGTATGATGCCAGGGATTCTGTGAATTATTAGGTTTGCAGTATGTAAACAATATATTTTAACTCAGTTTATGTGCATATGGCTCAGTCTTGGAAGAAGACATGACTCCCACTGGCTGCAGTGAATGTTAGAAGTGTACAGAGCTAACGTAGATGTGGTTCGTAAGTACTTTGTTCAAGGAATAATGAAGTACTGGATTAACCCTTCCAAAATCAGACCCGGAAAAGCACTTCTACTGGTTCTTCTAGGGTTTTTACACATAGGAATTTACTTTGGTGTAGTAACTCTTTGCATCACTCCAGAAGTTTTCAATGTAAACAAGTGTAGACAAGTCCTTACTTGCATGCCATACATGCACATGAAAGGAAGGTTCAGTCCTACATCATATTTGCTAGTGCATGCATGCAAATGTTCTGCTTGTCCAAGAAGTTCTGTCAACAAGGAACAAATTCATATATTACGCACAAAAAAGTTGGGTAATGGAATGTGCAACTGTGTAATGGAAACAAAAATGTGTTTGATGATTAGACTGGATGAAATTCCTGTATTCTAGTGTTGGAAACATGTTTGAATGAAAACAACTAGGGTTTGATTTTAAGGACGGGCACGTAGCCTTTTTGTGAAGCCCATGAAATCAGCAGATAGTGACTTATGATTCTCTCGATGTTAAAGTTGAATTAAAGGAAAAGGAGCATGCTCATCCTTACACATCTTAGCATGGAAAGGGGCAAGTGGACAGGTCCATCTCACATGTGCAGAAACAGATTTTGGCAAATACAACATTTTGTTTTTGCATACCTTCTTTTATTGTGGGACATTTTGAGGGGCTATGATGTTCTGTTGTGGAGAGTAACATCAAATAACTAGGGTTCCAATCAATAAAACAGACACAAGAATGTAAGTGATGATGAAAAGGACAGTTTTGTGCCTTTATCGCAAAGCAGATAATATTATTTTTAATATTTGATGTCCAGACCTGACCACTGCTGCCTACTATCTTTTTTCCTCAGCTGTATTTTTAAAGGTAGCAGAGAAAATGATAATTCTGAGGACACACAATGTCTAAAATTTGCTGATTGGGCTGAGATATTGAATTGCTTGTCTAGTACCAGTGGATGATCTATATGCCTGAAACAAAAGGAAAGTGAGAGGAAAAGAAGAAGTTCAAGTTTTTCTGGAATGTAGTCTTGGTACTCAGAATAAGTAGATTGGAAACTGTTGTGTTTATTGTTTATTTAGATATTGTGTATATGCTTTATTCGGATGTTGGGTGTGATCTGAAGTTCATATTGTAGTTTTGGTGCAAAACATCTCCAAATTTCAAGTTCTTCAATTCTGATTGGCCTGCTAGCTTACATAAAGTGTAGAGGAGAATGAAGAAAGAAGCTGCAGTTCAATCCATGGGACTGAAATGTGTAGCTTCTAAGAGGGTTGGCTCCAGCCACTGCTTGCATTGATGGAAAAGGCTGTACACCACATAGCAGCTCCCCTGCACATGGTTAGATGTTCAGCCCACTGACAACAAGGGTAAATTTATCCTGGATTCCTAAGTTAAGTTTTAAGGTAGGGGAAGAGTAGGAAGCCAGATAGTAATGATGGAATGGTCAGATGTTTAAAGGGAAGACAATGAGGAGTGAGAGAACAAGTATCTAAAGAGGCAAGTGTGAATTGGAGCACATGTACTGAAGCAATTCTGCCATAGGAAAAAAGAAGAAAAAAAAAAAAGAAAAAAAAAAGGCAATACTGGTTTATATCTAAAAGATGATTAAAAAACCAGAGATGTTCATGGGACATGGGTAGTATATCTATTTCCTGGAACCAATACAAGGGAGCATTTCTAATTAGGTTTTATTTTCTGGACTATCTGAATATATTTAGAACTGAAATTGGAGGAAAGGTAATGAGGAGAAACTTGTGTTGAAGTGGCATGGATTGTGTTTATAAGGAGTAAATAAAAATACAGTAAAAACAATGGAGACAGAAAGATTCTCTAATGCTCTTTCACCTCAACTATATCCATACTTGTCAGGGAAGGTAAAGCTTAAAAAAGAAACACTCTGGAAAAGTTTGAGGGCTGCTACCTTTATCTTCACCTTCAAAGTTTCAAATAACAAGAACAAAGAAAGAGAAGCAGAAAGATTGAATCTCTAATTAGTGAAGGAGGCAGGTAGGACATTAATTGATTTGCCATGCTCCTTCTTTGACCAGTGCTGTAGTGAAAACAATAGCAGAGCTGTAATGTTCAACAAGAGAGCCAGAGGCTTTCTGTATATCAAGTTAGAAACCTTCGGTCATAAACTGTTCATGTAAACCTTTAATTTTGATAATACTGCATTTTGATACTTATATTTTAATTTCATCCATTTATTCTTTGTTTATTCCATTTCACAGAAGTTGGGATTATTTCAGTTTTTGGTGGTGTTTGAAAAGTCCTGGAATCAAATTTTTGTCTTCTAATAATAGCGTAGTACAAACCCAGTAACATTTGGGAAGAGGTAGAATAGTTTTATTTTTTTAATTTTTTAATTTTTTTTAAAGTATGATATAAGTCATTATAAACCTCAAAAATAAGCAAAAGGAGGAAAGAAATTGGAAAAGAAAAAAAAAAAAAAGAACTTATTTTTATAATTGCAATTTGGATCAAACTCACTAAGTAACTTTGTTGATCGTGTCCCAGATGTCACAGTGAAACTTTATACTGCCACTGCATAGTCCTTTGAAAGTTGGTTTCAGTTAAGGTGTTCAGTAGCGCTAAGAGTTTAACTGATGACTGAGAACAAGAGAGTCTTTTAATTTCAAGACATGACATAAAAAGAATGGTAAAAAATCAGTGTATGTATCATGACAAAAAACATTGGCTTGCAAAAAATGTGTGGGCTTGTGTATAATTTAAGCACTCAATCAATTGTTTGATATGAAGGAGACCAAGAGAACAAAAAGTGCATCTGAACAATAACTTCTGTATAGCCCCAGATGCAGAATATACAATGACTAAGCATTTAACAAAAATCTGTAACATAATCTGTATGTACCGAAGGTATTGAAAGAGCCAAAAGTTTTTAGTTACACACAAACGTCCCCTGGCACTTTGAATGTAATTTCTGTTGATCATTTGAAACTTTTTTCATAGAAGGGCTGCTTTCCTTTAGATCCCACAGCTAGTTTAAAATGTGATGAGACAAATAACAGGAATTTTATTTTCAAAAGTATATATATATACATATATGCTTATATGTATTTTTTTATTATATATATATATATATACATGGAACCTAGGCAAATTTTACGTTATATATATATATATATATTTATGTTATATATAAATGTAAAATTTGCCTAGGTTCCATGTTTAGCAAAAGAGGAAAGATGGAAACAATCACACCATGAGAGAGGTGTCTGACATACAGTGTCTTGGTAAGATGAAATGTCCTTTGCAAGTGTCTGTCTGACATCAGAGTCCAATGGCAACAGAATAATCTTGAATCTCACTTTATTTTGACTAGACCGGGGATGTAAAACAGTACAATTGGTAAAATTATTCAAGTAAACACTGTTATCTGGGCATATTGCTTTGGAAGGGATTTCACCTGAAACAAAGAAAACCCTTTTGATCTGGCAGAAGAATGCCCAGATAGGGAAATGGGCTTGTTTATTTATATTGATTCAGCTCAACTTCTGCGTAACGAATAAAATGTTCCTGTGGGACAAGTCCATATATCAAAGGCAAAGTGTTGCTTTTCCTGAAAGGCTATGCCTCTTATCACTGGCCAGATGCTTCAGTGTGCTTAAGAGCATCAAGTAAGTACATTTTGTAATGGCTGTATTTTTCTTAGTTGTGTTTGTGATTTATTTTTTTTATTTGACAAAACATTACCTGTTTTTTCCACCAGCACTGAACTGTGCTTGTGCCTGTCACTATGAAAGATAACTGATTATGTCAATGAGGAATTTATGTGAACGGAGAGCTACATGTATTATTAATTGCTAACATGATTTTGATGCACGAAGGTACAAGTTGAAAACTGACATTCACACCTTTTTTAGAGAATTCTTTGTATATTTGTATATTAAGCATCATTCTCTTTCATTTCGTGGGCCTCTGTGTATTAGAACGGAAAACAGTATGTGGAAGGAGAAAAAAGAATATTCAATTGTCATCTTCTGGAAAAAAAAAATCTCCAGCCAAAAGACAGATTTGACTGTTTTGGAAGGTAATGTCTAGTGTGATGCAATATCAGGCAGCTGATGCAGCCTCATCGTGACCTATTTCAGCTTTTCTTCATGACAAATGAAAATTAGGCAACATATATACCTCCTCCCATCCCTTCCCTCCAAAAAAGTCCTGCAGGCCAAATGGTTTTTGAGAACCAAATAAAGTGAGAGGTGAAGTAAGCATTTGACAAGACTGCACAGGGAGAAGATTAATCATCACTTCATGTTCTCTGTCTAAAACAATTGTGTCTTTGCTTGTCTGTGATGTCTGATTTTTAATTAGACAAGAGACATTCCTTTTAAGAGGTGCTCAAACTGTTGCTCTGGAAGCTAATATTGTACAGATGTAAACAGAACACAGAAGGATTTATATAGTTGGATCACAAATTACCATGTTGCTATGAAAATTAACTGATACACTGTCTAAAGTGCAGAACATCATAAACTTAAATACCAAAGAATATTGGTCATCTCATCTCAGATGCCCTGGTGGCTATTCGTGTTAATTTGTTTTCAATAGGATTAAGAGGAATATCTTGGAGGCACGTAGGAAATTTGCAAAAATTATGAAGGGTGGGCCTTACAGATAGCAGGCCACACCTTGGTTCTGCAGCTAATAGTTCTGTTTTACCTGTATGAGCGAAATGACGTAGGTGTGATGTGTATATATAACCATCAGCGTTTAAGTTTTCACATATATAAAATCCATGCAGAAATATGTATGCCTGTACCATACACACAGGACATGGTGCTTGTAAGAGTACTCATGTACTAATTTTTTTCCCTGTGAACTGTGTTCGCTCAGCTGATTCTTCCTGTACTGTTGCTGCTGCTGATCTCCAAGTCATGGCTGATGGCTTTCAGTGCAATTCCTTTGAGCCATGTCCTTACTTACTTTGGGAGCTATTGGTAATAGGTGAACGGTTGGACTGGATGTTCCTTTAGGTCTTTTCCAACCTTTGTGATTCTATGATTCTAGACTGCTGAGGCGGGAGACTTGCACACTTGAATTCTGCTTCTAACTCTTCCAGCTCCTATTTCTTTCATGGCATTCAGAGGGTCATATTGGTTAGCTCAGCCTTTTATTAAAGGGAACTTGGGTTTATTTCCTTTGCTCTGCCTTTCTGGATTAAACTGGGTCTGCAATTGCTTAGTGACTGAGTTTCCTTTCTGTTGCTCAAATAATTTTGACATATGCAAACTTAAAAATGCTCTCTAGATACAAGCATGTTGCAGGTAAATATGAGTTCTGGCACTGGCATATGAATTCCCTTTGTCTGTCTGGGCTAGTGTTCTGACTCTGATGCTGGGAAAAAAGGCACAAGAAATATGGCAGTGACTAGATTTAGAAAACTTCCCCTGAAAGAAATGTCTTTCCTAATAACTGGTAATCAAAAATCCATGTCTGAGGACTTATTTTCACATTAAGTCTTCTTTCATAGTTTAAAAATATGATTTTATTTCTTAGTAATGTAGTATTTGATGTTGTTGTTGATGAAGTATTTGGATCTTTTTGTATATAGCCATGCTCTCGGTGCTGATTGTGTCATCAGGCTTTAGGTGAAGTAATAGACTACATTACTCGAGCCAGCAATGGCAGCATATGCTCACTGTGCTATCCAGCCAACATTCTTAACTCTGACCTGAGGACCACCTCTGGAGATAAGAGTTCCTTCTTATCTGCAAGTCTCAGTTTCTCTGCCAAGACTGTTAGCAAAAACCATATTCAGAGCCAACAGTACAGTTTTGTACAGCAGAGGCTTGTTAACCAGAAACTTTTCTGAGATCACTCGAGTGATTTCATATAGACCACCAGAAACTATGCACTGTAGCATGTTTACTTTTTCATTTCACCTAGGGCTTGAGACCTGAAGAACTGCCATATTATCAATTCTGTAACTCATTTGTTTCCTCAAGACCTGGCACGCACTTACCCGTTTCTATCTGAATTGTATTTATGCTAGAAGTGTCGTAAATCAGTGGATGTTATTTCTGCTGTAAATATGATATTTTAGAATTGTTTGATATTTTCTAAAAATCAAACCACGTTTTGTCACTACTGTACCCTTGGCTGGGGTTGTCAAGTTATAAAATCAAAAGTATTCTTCTTGTAGCTAATTATGTACCCAAACCACAATTCTTTTTTTCCCTTCATAAATGTGGTTATTATTGGCTTTTGATCATCAAAATCCTCTACCTTATAATCAGAGGAGTGGCTGAGAAACAGATGCCTTACAGAGTTAGGTCTTGTGGACTTGCTCATATATTTTTCAATAGGAAAAGAAAAATAATGACAAATTATTCTGACTAACTCTGCAGACAGCTCTTTCTGTTATGTTCGTGAAAAGATTAAGAATTCGTTGATAATTCCTAAATGAATCAGTCTGTACTTTCCATTCATTTTTGCTACTATTTTCCCAGGATGACCTTAAAACATTTTATAACTTTATTTCATGTATCTGTCTGAGCATAAAACTATGCTCACGCATCATTTAACACTCTTCAACTGAGAAGGTCACTGTTTGGCAGGGCTGGGTGTTGATGTGATGGAAAATTTTGGTTTTACATTATATCAATAACTCTGAAAGATGTGATACTGGAACTTAGGGATCTAATCTTCTGGAAAACGATGAGTGAGATCCAAGTCTAGTTAATCTTTAAAAGAAAGTCTGACTTCTGTGGCATATGCAAGTGCTATTTAGTTGTTTCCTTGAAAATGAAAAGCTGGACAACAAGAAAATCAACATTTTTATCCTTATTCCAACATATGTATTCATAAAATATACTAGTTATTTTAAAAATAAAACATAAAATAGGACTGAAATAAGACTAGACTTTGAAATTGTAATAGAATGGTACGGAATTCTGACAATTTCACTTTTTCTATGGAAACGTAATGGTTTTTGTTTGTTTGTTTGTTTTCCCATTCTCCCCATATGGATCCTTCCTTGGAAGTCACGTAAGAGCTTCAGGTTTGTATTTCTCCATATGTCATCTGTCTGGATGTTTTACAGAACATGTTCATCATTTGCTTTCTCAATTATCTATACTTTTCTTCTGCATAAGTTAATGTTTCATTGTACAGTAACTAGAGATTAGTTGGTCAAAATGGTGGCCACTTTTCCATCATCTCTTGGCCAAAACACTCTAAGGTCTATTTTCAGGATATATTACCAGTGGCTCAAAGCAGGAGCTGGGCTGTAACCCATTTGTTCTGGGAGGACAGAACAGTCCACACAGTCTGAGGTCAAGCAACTGTGCAGGGGACTTGTTAATACTCCACGACACTTCGGTTCCAATAGCAGTAAAAAAAATTTCTTCCCCTCTCGGGGATTACAAATGATGCCTTAATTTACCAGCACTAAGAAGGCTTCATTTTTATCTCTTTGTTCATAACATATTATTTTTTTTAGTTTTATTTTATAACAGAAAAATCCAAACCCAAATCCTATTAAAAAGATTTAAAACAAAGTGAGCCAGCCTGAGTCATGCTATAGTAGGCCGCATAAAGACCATTCCATCTTGAATACTTTCTGTTTTTAAAATGCTGTTCCCAGAATATGTATTTTTGACTTTTAATTGGTCTTTTTGAAAGCAATAGGCATCTGCTTTTGAATATGTTGAGTTGAACAGTGAAACTCTTTCCTGCTAATTAGTGTTGGCATCTATGTTGTATTCAGGACTTATTCCCCTAACTTGAGAGGTAAACAGGGGGAGAATTTCTCTTTATGCCTCCAAAGAAAATCTATACATGGAAGAGCAAAGTAGAACCAGGTTTTGAAGTCAGTAGTTCACCATTTCTTCTGTGTTCAGACCACTACATCCTTTTTGTTTGCAGATAGTGCTTCATTCAGCCTTCCAGAAACCTAATCATCTTGGGATTTCCAGAGTCTAACTTCACAGTAACATTACTTACCATGCAGAAGTCTGGATATTTCAACACAATTAAGAGATAGGAAGAGAATTGGTGGAAGAGTGAATCAGGGGTCACAGTCTAGTTCACTGTCCAGCCAACCAGAGCTCCTTCTGATAAATGAAAACAGAATGCAAAGTTTAACTAGAGCCAACAAAATCTTAATAAATAATTAGAGCTTGAATGTTTCAGAGAACCATGTTTTCTTGGCAACACTGGACAGTAGTCATTTCTGAACAAACAAGATTGAAATTTATGTCTCAGTGAAGCAATTCTGGAAGCCTGTTTGCTGTGCCACACAAAAACCATTTCCGACGCTCTCTGCCAGATGAATTTCCTTCGCGTGCTGGATGTGGGCAGAAGCATGGTGCCACAGAAGGAAGTTCAGTCTATTGCCCAAAGAGAGACAGTCCATGCTCTGAGGCATTACTTGTATTGATGAGTCCATGGGGCCTAACAAGGGGACATTTGATTTTTAACCATTTAGGAGCTGGCTCCAGTATTCAAAGGCTTTGAGCTTCTAGACACATTCAAGTCAGCAGGGTTTGTGTATGCTCAGCAGTTGAAAAAAATTGGGCCTGCAGGTTCATGCTTTCTGCAGGGGTTATTTACAGGAGTAAATGCGGTGCTCATGTAGCAGTTTGTCCCTGTATGATCTCGAGAACACATGAATTTGTGCTAAGGTTGACTTTGGGAAATGCCTCTGTAATCAGAAATACTACAAGCCAGTTAAAGCCCTTTGCCACAATGAAGTACTATTAGCTGCAAAACTGAGGCACAGGAAGCTGAATTTTCAGGCAGCTAACTCCACGCGTGGTCCAACAGACTGTACTGCCTCTCAGATAATTTGTGCTAGTGTACATGGTGATGGGGAACACAGTCTCCTCTCTTAAACAAGCTGGGGAAAATTTCCCCTGTAGCCCTCCATGGGACATTCAACCCATTTCCCTCTCTCTCTTTTTTTTAATTATTATTGTTATTATTTTACAGTGCTGTTGCAACATCTGTTTCCTTCTCTGAGCTTCATGAATTTTGGGAACCTGGGGAAGAACTGACTGCCATTGCCATTTTACCTTTAAGGATCATTTCACTATGCTCACACATTAAAGGTTTGTTTGCTTTAAGAAAGCATTTGCCCTCATTAAGTACGAATGTATGAAATCTGGTGTCAGTAAGCTTAATCGGTATGAAGGCCTGATTGGATTTGGGGAAGAGGTGTAGATATTGCCTCCTGATGTACTTTGTAAAGAAGCTTGGCAGGGTGGCCTCAGTGGAGAGAGCTCTTAAGCAGGAATCTGAGATCTGTGAGTAAAATCCTTGGATGAGGGCTGAGAGGAAAAGTGCAATTAGTGGTGGTTTTCTACTGGGTCTGGTGGTAGTCAGCTCTGATACACAGACAAGATTTAATACTGGAACAGATACATTAGATGGAGAAAGTACAGTTGGTGGACCTGGGTGGAGAAGTTTATGTTGTGAAAGAGGGGAAGTTTTCTGGACCTGGCATAATTTGGGATTTTTAGGGAGGGGCTTGTCAGCTAAAATGGAGAGTCTTGGTTCTCGCTGGTATGGTTCAACCTTCTTAGGAAGACACTTCAATGTGCGTTTGATTAAGATGAAAACAGGCAGAACAAGTGGAAAATAACAGTACATCTCAAAGAAAATTCCAGTGGGTAATATCTGTTAGTTGGCTTCACATAGAATGTCTGGACGAAGTGATCTGCTTTTTAGGGGTTAGGAAAAGGGGTATAAATGTACACTTCAGGGTATAAGGAATTAAAGGGTAGCACAGCTGCTAAAAAATTAAAGTTGATGCATTTGCCTCCATAAATGCAGCGTGTTTGCCAGAACTCTGCAGTTGGATTAAATTCAAAGCACATGTTTTCTGACTTCAGGATTATCCTACACTGGGCAGCATTCATCAGTCCTGCTTTCTCCTCAGCAGAACAGCTGAAGTTCTGCAAAGCACCAGAATCATACATCTACAGTTGAGCCATCCTTGCACCTCTTTCAGTTCAGTCCTTAAACTACCTCTTTCTCTTTTTATCCTCTTCTTTCCCCTCTTTATTTCCTCCTTTTTCCTCCTAATGTCTTCATTTCTAATGTCTTGTCTTGATTATTTTGTCTCTGAGAAACGACTCCATCGTACATTCAGTGTGTTTTCAGACATATTTCTTTTCCTTTCCTTACTTCACATTTTGGAGAGGCTCTTAAGAAGCACTGGAAAATAAATCTGATTTCCTTCTTAACTCACACAAAAAGTCAACAACAGGTTTCTGGTTTCCCGGGATTACTTTATTTTTACTTTTTAACAATGACGATCAATACCATTTCAGTGTTTCCATGATGCTTTCAATCACACTTAGGTAACAAGGTGTCTATGTCAGAGACAGTCTTTTTATTACAAGCATGTAAACACCAGGACAATTAAATCTTGGTTTGTTTCTAAGGCTCCTGCTGAATCTTAAACTGTTGATAGCAAAACAATTCAGTGCAGTGACATTCATATTTGTGATTGTTCTCATTGTTCTCATGATGAAAAAGTCCAGGCTTTCCTCTTGAAAGTGATAATAATTGCACTTTAGACAATTGAAAGAATATTCAGCTTACATTTAAGTGTTTATGCCATTTTGGTTTGAGTACATTTTGATAAGTGACAATTTAAGATTTGAATTTTCCTTTTAATAAGTAAAATTTCTTTTTTTTTTTTTTTAAATTTAGTAGAACTGTCTTGTAAATTCTAAGCTGGCAATACCAGAGTTGCCGTGGCCATAAGAGTATACTTCTTTTAGTATAGAAACTTATTCCTGCTCATGACACATCTTCTTCTCAGTTCTTTTCTTCTGTCGATATACTCAAACTGCCTTATCCCCATTCCTTGTGCATTTCTTCTTAAAATCTGCTATACCATTGCTGTCCCTTGTTCCAGCAGACCCGTGTCTTTTCTCTTTGGATAAGGCTGTTTCCACAGTGTAGTGACTTTGAAGATTGCAGTATTTTACCTACCAGCTTTCTGTACAGCGGATTTATTATTTCTCAGAGTTTTCTGCTCCCCACCTCTCAAAAAAAATAATAAATAAAAAATAAGGCAGAAAACTGCAGCATAACTAGAAGCTATTTCTATGTTCCGACCATGAGATAAAGACTGCTATTCTAGGTAGGTAGTGTATGACTGCAGCTACAGTTGCATGTAGAAGGCTTAATATTTTAATCACCCCACCTGCCATGGTATTCATCATTCCTGATCAAGGGGAGGCTTCAGATCCAAGGGGAAAAAAATGCACAACTAGAAACTATTTATTATAATTCAATTAATGGGGGAAAAAACAATTCTTAATGAGTGTGTGTTGTTAATTCTAGGTCAAAAAAAGCTGAATGATCCAAGCCTCACTTTACTGCTTGGTGGCTGGATTAAGGCAGGATTTAAAACTGAGTACTGAGTAAGACAGCAATGTTAAGAACTGCAGAGTGAAGCTAGAAGGGAAGGATGAGAGATATCAAAAACCCAAGGAAAAAAATAATGATGGAGCCCTGGGAACTACAAGGAAAACCTGAAGTGCTGATCAGGTGAATAACTCTCAGAAGTCTTGTTCCGTGAATAATGGTACCAGCAGCATGGCCAGTGTTCAGTATCAAGTATTCTGCAATGTGGGCTTTCTTTATAGATTTAAATGATATCTAATTGGTCTGGGAGCTGAGTATGTTGGAGACTGATTGCCAAGGGCAGGGTGTGGACTGCTGGAATCTGTCTGCAGGAGGTGGAAAGAAACCAGAAAGCAGGAAAAAACTGGGAGGAGCAGGCATGAGGATGGCCCAAAAAGGGAATGGCAGAAGGGTTCTGTAAGAAGCAGAGCAGAAAGCAAGACTGGAAATTGTGCATGATTAATCTATGTGCTGTTTTCTCTTTGTGTTGTGGAAACTTGACTTTATAAGCTGACTTTCACCAAAGAAATATCTGGTTTGTGTTATCAAACTTGTTTCCATATGGAGACAAGTTAGATCAAAGGTCAGCATTGTTTTATTCTTTTAAGTGCCATCAAATTATTATGCTTTATTTGATATCTTTCATAATCATTTTCCTTTTCTTCGTTATACAAGGTCTGATCATAAAGCAATGCCTCTTATTTTATTCTGCTGGCATGGGACACCAGAAGTGGATGTTGGAGGTATGGCAGTAGAGGTTGGATCGTCCCACCAATATCCCGTCGCACTTTGTTGCCATGTGACAGATGGCAGCAGAGGGGCAGTGTGACACAATGACATCTGACATGGCAGTACATATGATGCAAGGGGCAGGACTGAATTCCACTGTGTGGAAAAAATGGCACCCATCACCATTTATTGGCGCTTGCTGAATGTTTATGGAGGCCAAACACTGGGTGTGAGCACAGTGAGGAATGGGTGGTGCATTTCATCAATAATACCATCGTAGCAGCTGTGAAACAATGGGTCATCCCCGCTGGTGCAGATTTTTATGAGCATAGCATGCAGGCACTCATTCATCACTGGAAAAAATGCATAGCTAATGGTGGTGACTATGTTGGAAAACACTGTTGTGTAGCTGTGAATCAGATGTATCAGACGGTGTTATTCTGCTCTTTTTATCTGTTGTAGTTTCCGTGTAAATAAGCAGGACACATTAATTTTGGAGTGACCAATGTAAATGATTCATTCAGCCTCTAAGAATTGCAGGATTCTAACTTGTTTATTTTGCAGAATATATATATATATATACATATATATATATATATTTGTTACTAGATCAGAAAAGCTTGCCTAGCTAGTAAGGGGGGAATCCTTCCTAATAAATAGTCCTTCTGGGTAGACAGTGCCTCTGGAAATGAGAACATTTCTGAGAACTGTGTGAGCCAGGACTGCAAGAAGCATCTTGCAATTCCTGCTTTGTGAATATATTCTAAATCACAAAAACAAATTTTGATCTAAAAGTTATTTCTGAAGTTTTGGATAGAGAAATAAATTGGTAATGCACAGTATGATGGAGAAACTGACACTTCAAAACAGACACTATCCTAATTTTACAGCCTGCCTGATTTACCTCTGAGGTTTTGCTAGGCTGTCGTTTCTGAAACTGTCTAAAGGAAAGGGAAGACTTTTCTTACTTTTGTCAGTTTCTCATCCATGTAATTACATGGTTCTCAAGGGATTTGCTCTTATTTTCTCCAATCAGGAAAGAAGAAATAGACCCATAATATGCAACAAATCAATTCTGCTTCCTTCCTTCAGTTCTCTTAGTCAGACAGATTAAGAAAGATAATGGAAAAGAGCACTCAAACAAAAGAGTGCAAGTCACGTTCCATCTATTGGGAGCTTCTCTGATAGGAGCTGTAATAAGAGATGTTTCATGGAGGGTGGGCGGCAGAAGGTGGGACGTTCACTCTGCCAGATTTTGATTTACATGAGAACACAATGGCCAGGCACCTGTTGAGAGCTGAAAGCTTTTCTAGAGATTTTGGTGCTAATTGTCACCTCGCAGCTGGAGGATTATGTGTAACCTGAGCATTTTGCACTGAAGTTCTTACAGCAGCCTTGACAAGTATTAAAGGGAAAAGTTCCTTTTTTGTTGTTGTTTGGTTTTGTTTTTTTTTTCTTTTTCCTGCAGTTAGTACCACAAAATGGTGTTTTGTAAAGTTTGTCTTTAATTACTGAGATGCCTTTTCAAGAACAAGGGCTCCTGTCTGCAAATATAGCCACTGCAAATGCACAGAGATTGTTTTCACTTCAAATGGAACCATAATTCTACTAAATACTGCATAATGTGTGCAGCTGAGTCAAATCTGTTGTTTTCTTGCAATACATGTGACCATGTGCCTTTTTTGTTTTTCTTTTTGTATTCTTGAAATACTTTCTGTTGTATGAACGTACTTAACCTAAATTGATCATCCATTACCTGGAATTAAATATAAATGGTAAGACAGGTAAGTTTGTTTTATGTCTGCATAAAACTCCATTCACTTCGCTGAACTGTAGTGGGATCGCTGCAGTTTAATACTGTGTGAATTCATCCTTTTTTCTTGTCACGAGAATGGCATTTTAATGCAGAGTCATAGTACCAGCCTTTTATGTTACCCACAGACAAGCAATTGGAAGCACCACTAAAGTCATTGTATGCAGCTGACGTAGAAATAGCTGTAAGTCATGGAATTGTACTCCTGGAACCTGCTTCTCCTTCTTTTAATCAGAACTAACTGTGGGGATTTCTTAAAGTTAATGTTTAAAATAATAATAAAATCATACATGGCAAATTAATTCCATGTATATCTAGGTTTTTCAATTTACTTTCTTGCAAGTAAAACAAACAAGGATTTGAGTTGCATACGTAACTCTCACACCTATCTTGAACACCCAGCAATCTTTTTCATCCCTTTTCAGGATTTCAAAGGGGAAATTATCCCACAGCATTTACTAATACTCAATTCTCTTATCTAGGTTCACACATAGTAAGGAAGAGGCAATTTTTATGGTGAAGAACTGGATGTTTTCTTCACCGTAGTGCAGATGAAGAAAATAGTAATGCCCGAAGGTATAGAAGGCAGAACAAGAACCTTCTGTGTGCTTCAGCTACAGCTTCTACGAAGGTAAGAGTGAAAACTTCTGTCAGAATTGAAAAAAACGAAGATCTTGTCTTGAATATTGCATCAAAAGAGCTATAATTTCTAGAGCCGAGCAACATTTGCTGCTTTTTGGTTTACAGTATTCAATTGTGGAATTCATTACCTGTAATAGACACCCAGAAAGCTTTAAACAACTTCCTTGAAAATGCAATTGACTGGTTTTGTTCTGTAATTTCTAATGGATTATGTGCAGCTTGTGATGCACTTTCACTGTGCATGTAAAATGGAGTGTTCTTTGGTGAGACGGTGATGACTCAAAATGAAAAAAATCATTTCTGTACACTAATTGCACCAACTTCTGTGTTATTTTACCTTATCTCTGTTGCTACTAATAATGATACGTACAAATGCAACATTTTTAAAAGACGTTATTAGAAGCTGCTAATCAATAGGACTGGGAATACTTGAACTTTCCCATTTCTGAACAATTGACTCATTTTGAAAAATAAAAATACAAACCAACAAGAAGTGTAGTGGTGAAAGGAAATCATCTTATTGGAGAAATGTAAAGTAACTATTTTGGCAGGCCGCTTTGGGTGATGTCATCCGACAGGATGTGCTAAAGTCTGTTATTTTACAGCAGGAACTGATTTCTCATGGCAGACAGAGTCTATGGGCACTTAGTGTTGCTCTCAACTTTAGCCAGCCAAGATCTGTGCTTTTTTACACCTCGTTTGATGGTAATAAACTATGCACACTTTCAAATACAGGGCCCGGAGGCTTTTTTCATATACAAATTCATATACAACTCAGATTTCAATTGTGTGTGTGTGTGTGTGTGTTTGAAATCTTTAGCATGCTATTCATTGTGCGGGTTTATCTCTTGGCAGAGGATTTCCTCCTTGCTGGTGTTCAATATTTGTTACCTTCTGGAGTTGGTTCTGGCAGAAAAGAACACTAATGGTAGCATTATATTTGGGAAAGCAGAGAGTACTGTTTTGTTCCCAGTACCGCTGATTCCTTGTGAGGTGACAATTCCTTATTGTCTCTCTCAAGAGGCTTGCTGATATTTAGTCAGTAGAGTATCTGAGTAGCTGTACTTTGGTGTACATTTGCTTCTTCATGAGTGAAAATAGGTCTCAACTCTGAACTGTGCAATTTACTGAAGGTAACACACTTAAGGTGACAAAGAACTTTCCTGCACTAAATGATAAAAAATTAGGATCTTGTTGGAGGGTTTAAGAATTGCCCAGTTTAAGAGCAAGTAAATGTATCTCATCAGTGTGCTGAGGTAAGATACTCTTTGTATTTGTTATATTAAATTAATCAATATACATATTGATTATAACATCTGCTGTATCCAATTTATTTGCACTAATTTATAGTAATTTATATTTACCCTAATTGTGTAGCATAGATACTTCAAAATAAACTTGTAAACAATACAGCTAGTAACAGAATTCTCAGGGCCTCATCCTGTCCTTCAGTACACTGTAGGAACTTTGTGGGCTGCTAATGGAATAATATGTCTCTTGTGATAAATTAGACACTATTAGTGTCAATTAGACACTATTAGACTGTATTGCATCTGAAAGAAAAAATGCTGCATGTGCTTCATGTACATTATTTTCCCTTTGTATTTTAATTCCAGCAAGAAAACACACTGCAATAGTCGGAGTTAAATTATTGTTTCTAGGAGTATATTAAATCAACATTTAATTACTTGAGATCCTAAGGTTTTCTATCTTCTCACTGAGTTTATTTCTCATTCTTGTGTACTAGCATGGAAGTATGGCTTTGGAAATCAGTGTTGCAGGGACTTTGCTACATCCACTAAAGAAAGTCTGTTTGAATAACATTCAGAGTAGTCCATGACAGCTTCTTAAGTTCTATTAAGTTTTTGTTAACAGAATGAATGTAGTTTTTCCAAGCTCAGCGAATGCTTTTTTACTATAAAAAATACATAATATGCTGGTGTCTGCTGTTTCAGTTTGCCAGACACATCCCATTGGAAGACGGTTGCTTAAAACTTTGTCAAAGATGAACTGTTTAGGTCAAAAGTATTCTATGCTAACTACTCATCCAATCCGATTGTTTATTTATTTGTTAAGTTTAAGTGAAAACATTTCTGCTAGTTCTGGGAAGAAGGTTAAGGAAAAATATTT
The DNA here is from genome assembly GCF_039878825.1 of Excalfactoria chinensis. Taxonomy (NCBI): domain Eukaryota; kingdom Metazoa; phylum Chordata; class Aves; order Galliformes; family Phasianidae; genus Excalfactoria; species Excalfactoria chinensis. The sequence goes on from NC_092828.1 coordinate 73,584,066, forward strand.
CCTTTTGTGTTTTTGTTTTTAAGTTGTGTTGTTTTTTTGTTTTGGTGTAGAAAGCTGATATTTGCTTTTGTGTTAATAATGCATCTTTTCCTACTCAGTAAAAATCTACTTGGCCAAGTTACAAGACACTGGAAAAATCTCTTGTTTAACACATGCCCAGTAGGGACTCCCTAGAGTTTATGGCTTGAAATCACTTTACATACCTTCATAACTTCATAATGCAAAATAATTTGGCAATAATGAAAGTTTCAGGCTTTATCAAATGCAACACAAACTTTACCTGGTTCTACTTCAAAGTAGTTATCAATGATCTTTATTGGTACCAATAATGATCTTTACTGGCTCTGTAATATTTGAAATCCTTTTGAGTTGATGAAGGTTTCATCTCTTAAGAAAAATGTCACTGCCAGCAGGCTGAGTTTGCACCATCATTATAGTACTAGTTGGCTCTTATAATCAAAATAGAAGTTTAGGGCTCCCTGCTTTGGGTTGTCCAAATACATTCACTTTTAGATGTGATCAGTTTTAGCGAGCCCTAGTTAACAGAATACAAATGCACTGTTTACGTTTTGACTGGGCTTTTCTAAGTTAAAAATAAATAAATAAAAATTCATGTATATTTGAAATAAATACCTAGTACCTAGCTGCAGCACATCAGCTAGAGCAGTAAGCATAATGGATCTTCCTGTTATTGTTTTTTGTTGTTTTGTGTGTGTGGTCATGTATATGTACAGCTGTGTTTGGATGTTCAAATGCCTTCTTGAAATACACTCTACCTTCTGTAAATTATCTGAGTAAGCAGCTGCTGTCTGCTGTGCAAGCCAGGCATTGTGGGGTAGAGTAAAATTCTTCCCATCTCTCCACGAGTCATAATTTTATTAGGCTCTACTGTAAATCATAGGGGTGCCTGCTGAGTATGCTCTGCTGTTATGATTTTTGGGTTATTGCAGCACAGAAGTAGGATTGTTACTTTTTTTGTGTCTTTAAAATCAAAGCTTTCAAAGCTCAACTGTAATGAGTTTTTATGTGTGAACTGGTAGGAAGAAGAGGTGCTAGCACTGATTAGTTGGAAGTACCTAGTGATAGCTCTCTTGCAAAGCTAACAGAGAGTCAGTTAAATACATGTGTCCTAAGACAACCTCATGGATGTAACAGGTAGTTGTGATAAAAGCAGGAAAACTAAAACTCCTTTTTCTAAGTGGAAAACTGTTGTCTAATGCTCAGGGATAAGTGAATAGCATGGAAATGTCTGAGCAGAATTAGCAAATAAGGTAATTCACATCTACTGTGGGGAGAAGATATACACAGAGGCTATTACTCCAGTGTGGCTGTGGCAATCTAAGTTATGCTCTTCTTCCCATGCAGAAGAGTATCTGTGCTTTATAATACTGTGTTGCTCATGTTCTCCCCCTAACCTGCTGAAAAAACTACAGGTTTTCTTCTTTCTGGAGGCCTTTCAGTTTTACAGTGTGAGGTATTTCAGGGGCAGAGACCATATCTCATTACTTATATGAGTCATTTAGCCCATTTTTTGGATGCTTGACAGATAATAATGTGTTTGATTGCATCATGTGATATACCAGGTCCGTGTGAAAACAGAATTTCAGCTCTGTAATGAGGTCTTAAGTTTGATTTACTGTTTACTCTTTTGACAGCAGATGCTAGCCAGAATACAGATCATTTAAATTCTCCGAACTGACTGAGCCAAAGGCAATAGAAAACCAAGTACCATCAGTGTGCATCTGATGGTTCATACAATGTAGCGCTGTCTAGATTTTCATCATTAATGTTCCAGGAGTAAACACAAAGTACTGGATAGAAGAAAATCTGGACAGATTTCTGATGGAAAATATTCATAGTATCTGGATGTTCTATGGAATAAAACGTCAATAGTTGTCATTTTGTGATTGTTCTGCTACAATCCATATTTCCCAGTTGTTTAACTCTGTTGTAATTTGCAAACACAGAACTTTTTTTTTTTTTCTCCCCACTCTATGTAGTTTGTTCTTGTGTGGGCTTTGGAAAGGTGTAGTTGTGGAAGCACCACCAGATTAATTCCTAAAAAACTGAGCTGAGAACTAAAGAGATGTTCACTTTCTCACTTAAAAAATAGAGTATCTGTTTTATTTTTATACTCTGTTATTAACTTACCCATTGAGGGAAGTTGAGTATGATCCTGAAAATGAATGCACTGCAGGGATGGCACTAGCCAAATCGGAGACACAATGTTCAGTCTAAACAGTGCAGGCAGGAGTACTGTGTTCTTTTTCCTCCTGAGGGACCTGTTGGTATAGAAAAGACATAGTTTTTTTGGCATGTATTAAGTCAAGTAAATTTGTTCCATTGTTGTATATCATATGATCAATGAATCAAACAATTTTCATGGGTGTACAGTGTGAAGACCTAAGGTATAAAATGCCTTTGTTTAAACCTTTGTGAAGGACAGAACACAACATGTTTTCTCTCAATGCTGTAGCAGGGCTGCCGTAGCTTAAACAATTTGAGTAAGTGCTTTGGAACTAAAGCCTGGTCATTAATATCAAACAGTAGAAAACAGTCTTTCTGTCTTTGGTTGTTTTTCTTTCAGTGGAAAAATGCTCCAGAGACAAAAGCTTGCACTCAGGTTGATGCTAATCAACACCACTACTCCTTCCAGAAGACATTGCTATGACCGTCCTCCTCTATGATCAGGAATACAACTGAGTTTCTGTAGCCTATCAGCTTGCTGTCAGTTGGCTGAGCCATGGCAATGAAGGAGAATACATACTTGAAGGCTGTCCCAAATGGTTGTTGAAAGGTACAGAGATGGCTTTCAGCAGCAGGTCTCTCTTAAGAAACTAAATATAAGAGAAGAACTTTAGAAGCCTTCCTTCCAAACACAGACCTGCAAAACAAAGCCATGTGGTATGTAAATATGGGTGGTGAAATGTTTTTTTTTAAGGCTTTTCAGACAGCGAAAGCAAGACTAAAAGAATGGTAATATACTATATATTACCTTTCTATCAGAAAGGAATCAGTAGATGTCAAAAGTGTAAAAGCTATGTTAGTAAGGGAAGGCTGAGAACGAAGTAATACTTTGGAATGAGTGCTACCTAGAACAAGGCTGGTAAACAGGAAACTACTGTTTTGATTCCTGCACGCGGATCACTTGACTTTATATGATCTTTGCAAACGAGGTGAGATGCAGTAAAAATACTTGGCTCTGTCATCTGTTTATTGTCTTGATTCATTCAAATATCTAAGATCCTGAAGTCTGCCAACATATTCAGGTCAGAAAGGAGAGATGGTAGCAGGGAGATGTTTGAGGAGATCAAAAAAAATTCCAATAAATATTGTGGCTAAACCTGGAGTTTTCATAAAAAGAAATAGAATAATGAGTAAAATTTTTCCTAGAAAGGGCCAAAAACTGCTTATAATAGTGCCTGGATAGATGAGGAAGCCCAGCTGTAAAGCAGCAGTGTGGTAAGTCTGGATGAAGTTGTGGTACCTCCTGTTAAAAAGAAGCTCAGTGGAACACAAACCAGGAAAGTTCTGAGATTGCTCAGAAGAGATAACTTTGTTAAGGTGTTAAGAAAAGAAAAGAACTTGACCTTGATAAGATGTTTATCAACTTCTTCCCTTTGGAAATCCCTGAATTGCTTCTAAATAAGTTCTAATAATGCAGTAATATAAAACTGTCTTAATGTAACTGATTCTATTCTACATCATACCTCAGCTGAGTGACTAGGCAAGTCAAGCAATACTGCTGAATCTATTCAGTGAAAAGTCTTGTGCCATCAAAGTGGCAATGCAAGCCCTGGATATGGGTTTTGGGTCAGTCACCCATTTTGGCATAGCTAAATACTAGGTGGGAAACTACCTGATTGGGTGTGATCCAGTATTTTGCAGCTTGAGATCTTCCACTTTTATGATCGAGCTTTCTGGGCGATAAGTGTCCAAGTGTAGTTGTTCAGTTGAGTTTGAATTTGCAGAAGAAAACCAGAAATGTCCTCAGGAAACTTTATAATTTGCCACTGGATTTCAGTCATTTTTGGAAGAAAGATTGCTGTGATGGAACCAGGAAACCACTTTTGTATTGAGATTTACAGAAATAAAACATAGTACATGAAAATGAGGAAGTGTCAGTGATGCAAAAACCTGGGTTGTAAGTATTCAGTCTGATGCTGGCCTTGTGGAAAAAATGGGTCTACAAGAATACTTAAAAAATACAGCGTGATGAGGAACAAAGCATCATAAGCATGTTGCCCTCTTCCAGTTTAGTGACTGTCCTTTTCTAGCTGATAATTTGTAGTGCTTCAAAGGCTGCAAGGTATAACAATAGCATTTAACCTCTGTTGCTTCTGAGGAAAACTTAAAGGGAATATCTGAATCTTATTTTAAAACCAGGAATCATAGCTCTGAAAGTTCAAATACTTTCCATTCTAATTGAAAAACTCAGCAGTTTCCAAATTCCAGGTCAGTTCTTGGATCAATAGTATGTTATCAGAAAGCTTGTTCCAGAGGTTTTATGTTGAGTTGCGTAAGGCGCAGTAATAAGCTTACCAAAGTAATTATTCATTCCAGTAAGTATTATTACTATTATCCAAAATGTATTGTGTGGTGAGGGAAAAAAACACAAAACATTTTTAGGGTAATCTAGGAAGATTCAGATAACTGTCTTATTTGGTTATTTATATTGTGTGTCAAAATTCCCTAGGCAGTACTGGCAACTTTTTCCATATATCTGTGTACATGCTCAACCTGTTCTTTACTTTTCCTTTCTAACAACATGTTTCTTGCTGTTATAACAGCTCTGCTCATGTAGACCATAGGTCATTGTGAGCTGCTAGGATAATTCTCTCCATATGTCAAGATGTTTGCAAAGAAGCAGAGTTAAAACAGTCTTTCAGACTGGAGTTTTCTGAAATCTTTCACTGCAACCACACAAATGCTGGATTAATGGCCAGGTCGCTCTAATCATTTTCAGTGCATCGTTTCTCAGCAAGGAACTGAGAAGCAGGTAAAAACTGTGTCTTCACTGGAGCTGTGATAGGGTTTATAGCATTTTCAGCAGAGCTGCTACTTTCTTCTTGCTAGTGGTTGTATCTTTATTTGTAGTTCCTGCCAGGGCTTGGTCTCTTAGAGTTTCTGACCACATCTGTTCAAAACGAGTGGACTAGCTGGCAAAGGAGCAGAAATTCTTTCAACAGCTCTTTGAATAAGGATCAGCTACTTTTAATTTACCGTTGAGTAAATACATTTACACAGCATTACCACAGCACAGGTGATGTACCCTGAAGGTTCATAACCCAGTTTACCCTGCACTAACTTGCTCACGTATCCACATTTTAATTTTATAGTAGCCAATTTATTATGTGAATCAGTTGTAATTAGTATTAACAATACATTTATATCATATAAGGGAAACAAACCCTATTTTAAGAAATTTTTTACTAGGTTAAATACTATTATGGTGAAACAAACAATTCTGTAACCTCCTCTGAGTGCTTAGCAAACAGCATTTCTAATTAAACATGCTTTGCTCGCTCCATATTCTCCTTCGTATTACACAAATTGTTGGAGCAGAAAATGGTTATTAAAGCCAGGAACGTGCCTAATAACTGGTGTGATAGAAAAGCAAACTGGTAGCTCAGTACTTTTTTTTTTAAAACAGCTGTAAAGTTTTTACTTGGTAGCAGAAGTCAATTGATTTTTTCCTTTCTTCCCCACTCTGCTTTTGGTCTGTGGTCCGAGAGGTTGTGTGGGTTTTTTGTTTGTTTTTTTCTCTCCCACAGCTGTCTGCAAAAGGGCCAGGTTCGGCAGCTCACACCTGTGTAAGCATTTGAGGTAGGATGGTGTGAATTAGCCAAGTTTCTCGGCTACAATTGTTATGCACCAAGGTGACTGAGGAGGGAGCTGCTACTGGGAAGAGTTTCCTCGCCACGTAAACTGAAAATGCTTTTAAAAGTCTACATCCTGGCTTTTTCACTGAATGACAGTGCTTTTATTAGAATCCCTGTAGAAAGCCACATGGGGTTTTTACTGTATTGTCCAATTCGGTTATCAGTAGAAATCTGTTTCTGTTCTGAGAGGCTTTGTGTCACTTTTGGACATTCATTTATTGTATCAGTATGAGGTCATCAATAGCTGTTGAAATAAAAACAGAATTTCCAGAGTGTGCTTGTCTACCTATTATCACTGTAACTTAAAATTTCAGATGAATTCAAAATAAGTGAAAATCAATGTTTTAATTTTAAATGGTGAAATTATAACCCAAAATTTTGTTGGAAACATCCTTCATTAACAAACTATGCTTTGATTTTGACTCCACGTTTACGTAAGCAAAATGATGCGGAAGTAGATTTTTCACTTGGAAACAGCTCTACAAAACAAAGCATTATCTGCTCTTTTCTAGTTAGAGCCATAGAAAATCAGGTACTGCTGTCTGACCATGGCAGAAAGCGTATCTTTTTTTCCAGATTTTCTGAGTATGACTTCAGGAAGAAAATGAAAAGGCAATAGGAGGAGTGCGTTACAAGTGAATATCTTAAGCATCTCAGTGCTGTGGCTGTTTTCAGGTTCTATTTACTGCTCGTTTTTGAAGCTACAGAAACAGAGCTTCTCTCCTTTTTAACATTCATGGGTATGTACCTTAGAATATTCTTTACCCAAGCAGTATGTTTCTGGAGCCATGGAGCCTGTAAGACAGAACAACGACCATTGAAGTCCATCTGATTAGTAACAACTACTCAGTTCATTAGTACACTGCTGGGAAGGAAATGCCAAGTATTGTACTGGTGTTTATTGAATACTTTTTCTGGGATATTTGAAATGGAAGCAAACTCCAGTGGTACAAAGTCGAAAAAAACTGTGAGTGAGGACTTGAAAGCCTGGCTGAAGAGGTGGTGATTTTTATCTAGAAGTTAACAGACAAACTCTTAAGTAGAAGCTGCTTTCAAAATACGATCCATATGAGGAATGTAGAGTTTCTTTGGAAAATGTTATGTGTAGATAAAATAAATTCATGGAAAACTTAACCTTTAATGTGCTAGTTCTGACTGCAAGTTTTTGTGTTAGTAGATATACATCCAAACTCTACTACACAAAAGTCAAATCCTTGCCTTTGGGGAGAAGTCTTAGTTCCTTCCTGTTCAAATACACTCAAAGGAATAGAGTTGAAGCAGGTAGTTTCTCAGAAAGGTCGTTGTTACTAACTATATTTGAGCACCACCTTTGTCTCAGAATGAGAATTGCTCTTGGGGAGAATGACTGCTTTGCCAAAAGCAGAAAAAACTGTTTTCTGGGATTAACAGCAACTACTGCTGTTACTCTTATCTGGCTTTTGTATTTTTGCTGGCAAAAGCTACTGTCCTGCTTTATTTAAATCCAGTCAGCTAGACTTATTTGGTTCTGTGATGTAGTGGAGTTATGTTATTTATGGCTGGTGACTGTCAAATAGAACAATTCATTAAGCTCCTAGATCAGCTGATTGCCCGTTATTTTCTTTTAACTCCTTCTTGTGTGTGTTCTTATTGCTATCTTAAAGATGTCATGACTGCCCCAAGCTGCTCATTTTTATCTTGTTTGTTACCAAAGATATTATTTTTCACTGCCAATTTTGGCTGAAAGTTTCATGATGCGTGGAAGAAACCTTGCTTGCAAAAACCTGTCTTAGTACAAAATGGTTTTAGAGGGAAATGATGTAGCCATTCTTTCAGATTCTAACCATTAAAAGGGTCAGTGTACTCTTACATAACAGTATGTGATTAGTTAGATGTGATTTTCCTTATTGACACGTAATTATCTTGGTTTCAGGTAGCTGGAGTTGTCCAGTGAACACTCAGGAATAACTATGAATATCTCATATTAACAAATTCAAATGCATTTTCAAGTTTGGTCACTACAGCCTATTCCAGCTTAGCTGACTTGACTGGGAAAATCTTCTGGTTTTGCAGTACTTTGACTTAGTTCAGTTCAGAAGTTACAGATCCAGTCTGCCAATGTGTAGCATTATTATCAGACAAAAAGAAAAGCTGAGTCAAAACTAAAATGAAACCTAACCCAATCTACAAAACATGATTCTGTACAAATGTGTATCTGATGCAACATCTATGCCTTTACTGTAGATATACAAAGTATGTATCAGTGCAGTATAGGTTCCAGTGACTAATGATTCTTTCTGTATTTCTTCTCCTTTCACTTTAATTTTTTTAGTATGAAAGTGGCACTTGCAAAAGTTAAGGGAAAAAAAACACTTGGCTTTGGCAGGCATAATGTGGGCAGAGAGTATAAAATTCCACACACAGCTGTGCCAGTGTACTTCAGCCTTAGCTTACAGCATTTCCTGCTATTCCAGAGCTGGGCCTGTCTTAGAGAGATTGCCAGTCATTACACTTCTGATGGTGGTTTTGTGCTGTGCACAAATGGAGACTAGAATGAAACCAGCAGACTAATTTTAGTTTATGATCTTAAGTTTTGAATCCAGGTCTGCAGAAGTGAAAGATTAATGTATTATCTCACTGAAAATTTGAGCCTGTTCTCCAGCTGGACTTTCTTGACCAGCTGCTAACTTGTTGATATGGTGAGAGATTAGGTCCTTTGGGTCCAATTCTGACCTCATGTATGCTGGTGTAACTTAAGTTGTTTTGTAAAAACGGTTTTAATTGTCTACTTAAGATTTCAACAAGGCCTAGACCTGTATGCATTTGTATTATTTTATATAATGCCATACTACATTTGTGTTGCTTGTGTCATTTTTTTCCCCCTCCAGTTTCTCTGTATCCTAAATCATTCTTTATCCACTAGTCTTGTTTACCATAGTACCACCATAAAATAGTCTCCTGTGTTATGTCTGCATGCTCTTTTGCTCTTTCAGTCAACTAGAATGCACCTAAAATTCCATTCTCATCTTGTTATTATTCCTTTGTCTTCTCTATAATGTTTCTTGGCAATAATTTACACATAAGATAGCGCATCCTGTTATGCTTCAGGAAAGGAGAATATTGGTTGTATGAGAGAGTTCTGAAAATGGGGCTGTAATACATTCACAGGCCAGCTGCCTTATTCAAATCCTTTGAAACTCCGTGTGCTTCCTGAATGGAATTTGTCTGCTCCCAGGTGCATGACATTGCTTAAAGCAAGTCCCAAGTCTTGCTAGGAGCAAGAGGCTGAAACTGCCTCCTGGGCAAATCACTGACCTGGAATGGCTTCATTTCCTTGATCTGGCACAGTTTTCCTCTGCAGTTTTGAACATATCATTTAATTGCTAAAAGCCTGAATTTTCTTATCTGTACGCTGTCAAGAGATAACACTGCCTCCTCACATCCTAGTATCAGCAGAAGGAGGTGCACTCAAGTTTGCTTGGCAAAACAAAGACCTTGTTGTCTCAGGAGGGCTCAATCTCTGCATACCATCAGCTCTGGTGTCTTGTCCAGCGTGTGTAGAGGCACTCAGAAGGATTTTCAGAAGTTAATTACAAATTTTCTTGACTGTGTAGAGGCAGGAAGATAATAATTGAAATTTGAAATAGCTCAGTGTAATATTCTTCTCTACTCTAAAGGATCCTCTATAATTGTCTGCAGTAATAGAATTTTTTTAAATGCATTTCTAAGATTTTCTTATTTATAACTAACATTTACATGCGTGGAATGGAATGATTTTTTCTTTAGTCATAATCTGGCACTACTGTATTAGATTATATTTCCTAGGATACACTGTTATAGAAAGAATTATAGATACTCATTCATGACCTGAGTAGAATTCAGCTACCTCTATGTTTTTTCTTGGGTGAGAAAAGAGCTAAAAAAAAATCCCCAAGAGCTGAGTGCTAGAGTGCCATCTAGTGCTCCATTAATCAACACATTTACTGCAACCTCTACGTTTTTCCTGCTTGTTCTTATGCCTGTTCTCAAAGGGCTTACTTGGAAAAGCTTATTGCAAGTTCTGAACGTTATTAATTGATGATGATTGAGCCTTCTGCTGATTTGAATGCTGAGCAATGGCATGGAAGAGAAAGCTGAAAGCATTTCCCCATGAACTTTAGATGGTTTGGATGAATTTACAGTGAGATTCTTGAGTTGCAAAGATAAGTGTTGCATATGTATCTGTGAAAAGTCATGGTCAGTTAAACTTAAAGGGTCTGACTCTTATAATGGTGACTGAAAATTAAAAGATTATGATATACTGATGCAGAAGCAGTGGGAATAGAAGGAGAATAAAACTACTATGCTTCAATTAAAATCAATCTAGGAGTTTGGAAGCTAATACAAAGTAGAGGAAACTTTTGAGTCTGTAGTGTAGTCTGAACTTCCAAGTTCTGCAACTTCTCTTGGTGTCTTGGTGGATCTGCCCACCAAGAAACTATTGAATGGGGAAAATTTAAGCAAACAACCAAAACAAACAAACAAACAAACAAAAAAACAAAAACAAAACCAAAACAAAAAATGATCACAGAGATGTTGGTTCTGATCTGCAGTCAGGAAGTGATATCAATGTGACAGTACTAATTTCAAATAATTTGAACTATTTTTTTTTAGTTAATGCTGTTGTACGCAGTGATAGAACTGGTGGTGCATTTAAAGAAGAATCTTATCAAGTTGTATAGACATGACTATTTCTGTGGAGTCAATTTCTTTCTTTTTGAAAGAAATTAAAATGGAAGAAAAAAAGTGAAAGTTCCTTTATCACCAATTCAATGTACTTTATCTCTCTTTTTTAATATATATTGAATGTTCTGATCTTAAGGATACTATTCAAAATTGCTTTTCTCATAGTTATTCAGTGAGGGGTATCTGAATTGCAGGTTGAACGTTTCACTCTTTCTGACATTGCATATTTCTGTGTGTTTACTTTTTAACTGGGCTGTTCACATGCTCAATTTTTCTTCCTTTCTCTCTATCCCTAAGAAGTGTCTCTGAAAAATGAAGTAAAAGCTCTTCTTTGAAAGAAGTGGTCACTGGCCCATTAAAGTGGAGCCTCCCCTACCTCATCCTGGCAAGCAGAATGTTTTTCAGACTGAGAAGTTCCCCACTCACGCCAAATAACCACTATGGGATTTCTAAGACCCAAATGGCTTTTGAGGGAAAATTAGTATGTAAACCATTTAAGCTCTGCCTCTGGAACCATTTCCCAAGCAGATCCATGTAGAAGAAAACAGCAAATCTTGTCTTTTGACAGTCTTCAAGCTTTTACTTTAATCTTCTGTTCTTCTCAGACGCTTTCTGTTATAGGATCTCTGAGTGTCGTATAAGCACTAAGGAATTAAGCACTTGGCTGCATACTTTGCATTACCTTACTGAGTGATAGCGAGTGAATGACTTTTTTTTCACGAATACAAAATAAGAATTAAAGTGCTTGGATGATGATTTATTTTGCAGGGATCTGTCTCTTTCCTGTTATACAAGAGCTAGCATAGCAGGGACATGACTCCAGGCTGAGTCCTGAAATGCTACCACAGTCATTTACTGTGCTGAAAGTAATGCTGCATTCATCAGGTGTGGAATGGGGCTTCATACTCAGATATCACGATGAAACTTCAAAAGTAATTAACGCAGAATGAGATAATTCTCACGGGGGTGTTTTGGCTTAAGATCCTACTATGAAAGCTTTCACATAACTCAAATAGAAGAATATCTGTATTCTGCAGTGATGAATGCATCGCAAGCAGTTACGATTTCTTTAACACCCCATGACCAATGAACAACCAGAATTCTTCATCTGTTCAAGTCACTTGTGGCATAGAATAACCATTGGATACATGTATGTGGATACAATTTTATTTGGATACTTATTCGTTTGGAGCAAGCCACTGGAAGTTACAAAAACCAAGATGTCTGAGACATTGTCATCATCATAACAAGGGAAGTAAATTCGTGAGGGCTTTGGACTACTGCTGAATCAATTTGGCTAGTAGTCTGTGTCAAAAGAACTGAAGACTTCAATTTTTCTACATTAAACAATGAGACTGTCTTCAGTGCTACACCTTGTTACACACAGCAATGACCGCATGGCTAAGAAGTAATAATGTATGTCTAAAGAAGGCTGGAATGGAACTCCGTGAAAAAGTCTTCAGGCTGAGTAGACAGAGATCTGACATTTGGAGAAGGGCTTATGAGTACAGGTTTATTAAATGTGGTCTTTGAGATGTATCAGGCCAGTGTGAGAGCACAACCTTTTGGGAGTTGCACAAAATGAATGCCAAGCGCATTATGAATGCCTGGTCTTGTGGCTCCTATTAACAGGTCAAGTCAGACCAGAGATGATTATGGAGCAGGTTGCTGTGACAGAGCTCCACGATGTGTGAAAGTCAAACTGTTCTGTGAGTAGATTTATGATTGTTTGGGGTAAGGAAGATAAAGCATCTCATCAGAGCTAGGTTAAAGGTATATCAAGATTCCCTTACTTCATAGTATTCTGCTCTAAAGAAACATTGCAGTGGGCAGCTCAGCACACCTAAGTGCTCCATGCTGGTGCTGTTGTAGTCAGCAATGCTTTTTTGTTGTTGTTGTTTTTTCATTTGCTTTCTGGTGGCAATTCTCAGAGAGGAATGAAAACTGAGCTCTGGCAAACTTTCCTGTGCAAATGACTGTTCAGCTGAAACTGAGGCTCACTGAACTATGGAGCTTGCAATTAGAACTACACATGACTTTGACCTTGCTGAAACCAGTCCATCTCTGTCACCCAAAATCTCAGTGACTTTTGCACGTGAAGCTGGTGGTTTAACCACAGTTAGCTTGCAAGTGTGTTTTTGGATATTAAAAAGCCTTTTTAATAACATTGCAGCATTCGTTCCAAGGCAGAATTGATGAATAGAATATTCTTGTATCTAGGGAATTGAAACCCCCTCTGATTTTCTTGGAACTTCATCTAATGAATTCTGTCTTTCTGAGAATATCCCACTTTTCTTTTTTTGCCTGAATCTTTGTCCAAATGCAAGACTCTTAATTTTCACAATGAGAAATACCGTAATTCTATGGTTTTCTTTTTTGAATTCGGTTGCTGTGCTAAAATATTTTAATGGGATGCAAGGATGCTGTGGGCTCTGAATTATACAGGTTCTCTCCACTGAAAATAACACGCACTGAAACTTGCTCTTGGTTTAATTTTGTTCTTTTCCAGAAGAAAAATATGTGATTTTTATTTATTTATTTATTTGTCTCCCTCCTTCTGGTGAACTATACTGTGTTAAAGAAGTTGCATTCCTGTGGGGGAATACCTTCTACTTTACTCTCACAGGTGACACGTTGTCGCCACTTACTAGAACGGAAGTGTATGGATTTTAGAGAGTGGGGACATTGAAGTGTGACTAATGTCTAATAGAGAAGGATTTTGAGAGCAGCTAAACTTAGATTAGGCATTGCCTTGCTTCTTTTTGATGGATTAATAGAGAGACGAAGGGTCTAGAAGGAAACTGTATCTCACACAGATTGTTTAATGCTAAAAAATCCCACAGCGCTTCATGCCAGCTGTTGAACATTCACCAAATCTACACACTATTAAGAATATTGTAACAGGGAAAATAGTTGCTGAGCTTGAAACACTGCAAGGCTTTACATTTATAGTCCTATTCTTGGGAAAAAAAATGCCTGTGTTTTCTTCAGCTTCTGAATTTTCCCCCTTGACTGAATGCTCCTTATTTCAAAAAGGTGCTAATGATAATGGGAATGAAAAGATGACAGAGAATGCCATTAACTCACAACGATTACATGTGATTAGTCAAATGATAACTCCTATAACAATATAGCATTCTTAGAGCCATGATAGGGCGTTTGCTGAGCTCTGAATTGGAGCAGAAAATGAAGGACAATGTGTTGATAAAGAAGATGTGGGAACAAGATGAGAGTTATTCTGGGGAAGGATTTAATCTAAAATCACTGCAGATAGCTGGTGCTAGATTCTGGCAGGCAGCCCTTCTTTAATAAAGTTTAAAGTATGGGGATGCTCCTACATTTTTGACTGCTTAGCTCTAGAGACAACTTACAGGATCCCAAGTCCCTGCAAGGATGATCAAAATGAATGAATCAGCAGCAGTGAAGTGGAGCCAAGGTATACAAAAAAAGTAATTAAAAAATCATTAGTGACTTATTTAGCTTGTCCTGTTCTGAACTTCTGCAGGTCGAGAGGTCCTTTTGTGCATATCCAGTTCTTTTAAAGTGTGTTCACAGCTTCCTTACTTACTTGAATTGAAGGGGAGGGTTAGATGAGGAAATAATCAGATACTGTGCCGAGAGTATTCCCTAATTGCACTTGACTGTAGGATCCCTGCAGCTGCAGATGTTACCAAACGTGGTATTGTCTAGTTGCTCCAAATATTGTTTTTTTTTCACTGCTAGTACAGTTTGCTTTGGCTTGTTGATGAGTAGATATCTGTGGAAAGCCACAGTGCCCAGCCAAAGGCCTATTTTTGTCCCAAATCAATATAGCTTTGCAAGTGCAGGTCCAGGATCAACAGAGATTCATGGAAACTTTTGCTATATGCCTAGCACTAAGGGCTTTGTGCTCTCCACAAAACGTCTTGTCTTTCTAATCTGTGCGCTCAGAGTAAAGCACAAACCAGTTAAGGAGGAAGCAGAAGGGAGTATTAAATCTTTGCAGTATTTCTGGAAGAAATGAGACGTTCTGGCACCTGTAGTATAATCCTTATTGAACTTTTCCCCACTTTAGCTCAAGCACAGGTGTGCAGTCAACACACAGCTGCTACCAGATGGCTGTACATTTTCGAAGTTGTTTAAAGAAGAATCTAGAATAACATGGGGGAAAAAAAATCATTCTTACAAGAATCTTTTAAGAAAATCTTTTAAGAAAACAAATCCATGGCAACCGCAAAAAGATCATGCACTATGAATGCAACTTTTTTTCCCCTATTTTTAATATACAATTGAATAATGATGAAAGCTAACTCCAATGGGGAAAGTTAAACATAAACAAACAAAGTGTTGTGTCCTGTTAAGTATGTAGCTATTGGGATAAAGTTGGGAAAAGCAACTAAGATGTCCCATGGTCTTTCCATAATTGTTGGCCGATAAAGTGTGTTGGTCCATCCAGTCAGATGCAAGGCCCATATTCTAGTTTGGAAAGCATCTTCCAAGCTGCACTGCCTGCTTGTAGATGGGAATGACGCAGACTGGCACTGGTGTCTCTACCTTATTTAACTGTCCTGCTGTTGACACGAGAATTAATTAATTTAGCTTGGGCCTGAGGTCTTTGTTTTATCTGGTGAAAAGCAAATGCCGAGGGAAAATTATTACAATATTATTTTAGGGATATTTTTCCCCAACATTCTCCTGAGAATCTCTAGTTTTTTCAGACAGACAGACAGTATCCATGCACATTAAAGCTCCCTCAATTTCTCTTTTGTTTACTTTTTTGGTCTTCCTAGTATGTATAGAAATATACTTGATTACACCAGATAATGTTGGCCTGTAAACTTACGGTGTACAGGATTCTGCACTGTATTAATATAGTAGGAGAGAAATAACATAGATATGACAAATCCAAGAGAGACATTCAGATTGACTCAGCCATGAAGTGCCTGATGCAATTCACTGCAAATAAATGTGTGTGGGAAAAACTGTAACACTACCTTTACCTGTAAGCTAATAGGCTTAAAAATGATCACAACCTCTTAAAGGTAAGATTTTGGGGGTTGTGAGAACGATTGAGTAGAAATCTATGTGCAGTGTGGCAACGGTGGGGAGGGGGGAAGTAGTTCAAGTATTGTGAATTGCAATTACTTGATTAGGAATTATATCACATAATAGATCTTTTTTTAAATGGTGGTTCCTTTAGGAATTCCTCAGTGGAATATTTTGTCACGCCATCTATTTAGCTACATGGTCTGAAATTGCTTTGTCTAAGAATGGTGTGTTTCTCTTAACTGGATGCTTTTGTCAGGAACCCATTTTTTACTAGCTGGATATTTAACCTGGAGTTGTTTTAGTTTTTAAATGTGATATCTACTTCTGTTATCAAAATGTTAACTCAAAGCTGCCATAATGGAGGAAGGATAGGCAGGGAAAAGCCCTGAGAAGCTGAGCCAAGTGGGGAAAAGAATGAACTGTCACTGGGGCTGTTAATATAGGTTGATTATTCTTTGGAAGGTGCTTCTATAGGAAAATGATTTTCCTTAATTTCAGGGGGAAAAGGAATTATTTGCATTCCTTGCAGTTATTTTGGAACATGTTCCTAGTTGTGTATAGGCTTCTACTGTTACTGCAGTACATGAATGTGTAAGTCCCTAAATTGGAGTCTATGAAACTTTAAACAGAAAAACAACATTTTAAGTAAATTATATATCTGGAGATATTATTGAAAACATAAGATACATTCCAGACTCCTTTGCTTAAGTTATAAGTAAGGCTGGATCTGAGTCTCTCATTGAAAAACTACTAAACTTTTCATATTCTCTGTCAAAAATGGTTTTGCAGTTTGTAATGTTAGTGAGAAATAGAGACGGAACCAAAATTACTGCATGTCACTTGTGATACTTTTTACTTTAAATTCTTGTTTGTTTTTGTGTATTTTTATTGTTGTTGGCTTCTTTTGCTATGTTTGAATTTCAAATTGACTTGAAATGAATAGACTTTCCAAAGTGGTTTTTTGTTGTTAATTTGTTTGTTTCCTTTTGTTGTTGCTGGTTTTGTTTCTTGCAGGGGTGAAAGCACTGTTTCTGCATGCATTCAGCTACTAGTAACTTCACTTAGTATCTTGTCTGAAGTGCAACTATTGTTTGTTTATTTTTCTATCTCTAGAACTGACTGCTTTCTCAAATCTACCTTTGCAAGCAGACAACCTTCCTATTAAGCTTCCCATCAAACTGGGGAAAATGATACTTTAATATTATTTTTTTTTATTTTATTTTTTTTTTTAAAGAGCAACTTTCATCTTTTTATTGCTGTTCAAACAGCCTTTCTAAACCCCCAGCAACTGAGGGGAAAGCATCATATCTTCAGTTGGAAAATAAGAAGCAACTTAATTTCTTATACAAGGCAGTTGTCTTCTGGGTAAGATGGTACAGTATCAAAAGAACTTGCTAATTTTTATTGTTTTCACACAGTGGAATGCATTAAATTATTTCTCATAACTCTGAAATTGTTGTTGTCCATCTGTTACTGGAGATCAGTGGGAACATTATGTTTCCTGGTGCCCAACACTTGGGATTTTCATGGAAAGAGGGCAAACGCTTTCATTTTTCCAATTTTTAAAGCTTTTTTGGACAAAGAAGCTGGCAGAAACTGTCTTTTCTCTTCATATGAGTATTTGATTTGGCATGGAATGCTCTGGCTGGAATGGCTTTGCATTAGAAGCATTCCTCCCAAGAGATATAAACATGTGATTTATTAATCACTGGTATTTTATTTAAGAGATAGACTTCTGTCTTTCCTCTTTCTTGTTCAGCATGTTGACTGTGTTTGCTTACTGTCACTGTTGAGGCTGGAATAAATATAATTAAATATAGAAGTATTTCAGGCTTCTATCGATCCTGAAGCAAGACTGATTCAGGTATTAATAGTAACTGGTACCTCAATAGTTGTAAAAATTTGGAAGCAAACCCTCTTCAACTGTGAAGAGATTTTAGCTAACTCCTGAAGTCACGGTGATGCAGAACAGTGAGGATGAGAATTCAATTCCTGATTTGTCTGATGCCTGTAGTTATCAGGTGCAATTAATGCTTCACTCCGTGATCAGAAATGATGCCTGTGGTTTTATTTCCAAACATGGAGGCTTATTCTCCTATGCGATTTTATCTGCTGATTATTCAGTACCTGGGAAAGAGATCCCTCTTTAACATACCGAAGGTTGATATTTGAGCTCATCTTATGTTTTAGGAAACTGATCCTGCTGTCTGAAAGCCTTCTTGCTAGTTTCAGAATCACATGGGAGATAACCAACTGTCCTGTGGACCATACTCTTGAGTACTTCTTGGTGCATTTTACTTCAGCTGTAATATTTGTATTCTCTTTCATTAATAACAAATAGAGAGCAAAATGGAATGGCTTTATATTGCACCGGGAGTGTTTCAGGTTGGATGCCGTGAAAAATTTATTGTCAGAAGGAATGGTAATGCATTGGAACAGGCTGCTCAGGGAGGTGGTGGAGTCACCATCCCTGGAGGTGTTCAAGAAACAGGGTCGATGTGGCACTGAGCGATGTGGTTAGTGAGCATGCAGGGATGAGTTGGCAGCTGGACTAAATGATCTTAGTGGTATTTTCAAGCATGGATGATTCTATGGTTCTGTTCTATCTTTTGGCACCTGTGCTTAGTGCCCAGGATCTGTGCTGGCACAGATCTAGTTTTGATTCAGATTTTCTCAAAGCTCACAAAGAAGGCACAATAGGTAGAAGAAAAATAGTGTTTACATTTAATGGTCACTAACCTGGAAAATGATTCAAAAATTTTCAGGTGTTTACTGCTTATTTTGGAGTATTAACTTCTGTACATTTATAGAACTTGTCACTGTTTCCTTTCAGTCACTGCTCTGAGGTTGGAGCCTTTTTCTTTTTTGGTAAGAGAGTTTAAATTAGAAAAATCAAAGAGCTTCTATCTAAGGTCAGAGCAGAAGTTATGATCAAAAACTTGTGCTTTTCTGATTTCCATTCTTGTATTACTACATGGCAATTTTCTCTGTAGTGCCTTGATATACTTTTGCTGTTGAGGCAAAAAACAAACAAACAAACAAACAAAAACCAACTAAGAAACAAGTGCTGAAAAAGCCTTCTTCTTACCAAACTTCATTTTGATATCTTCTATTGTAACATCCTTATATGGTTTGAAACTATTCCCCAACATGGGACCCACTGACTGTGGAAATAACACTTCTATAACGCATGTTATTATTAAAAAAACCCACTGACTTGAGATAATGGAAGTGACTTGTGTGTGTAATGTTTTTACTTACTGGCAGCGGAGTGCTGCGGACTCGGGCCTAAGAAAACTATTGACCTGGACATTCGCTGACCAGTTTTCCTGAGGATTCTGTGCAGGGTCTTTCATGACATTTTGGGTGTACCTCAAATTCTTGCCAAGCCCTTTGGAACAGTTCAAAAGAGCATTGATTGTATGCAGTCCTCTGCAGTAGGAGGTGCCAGAAGTATGAAGGTCTTTTTTAATATTTTCCACAGTGTCATAGAGCTATTAATGTAAATTACAAAAAGATTTTTTTGATAATCAAGGCAAGGTTAAAGAAAGGAAAAAGTGGCGTAAGCCATATAAATCACTTGAATAAGCCACGTACAATAAATCCAGTGTTGGTGAAGCTAAGATCCTCTATCTGGCATCAGAGTTTGCACTTCACAATAAATGTTTACTTGCTGCATTTGACAGTTGGGGCTCATCACAGACCTTCTTCACCTCTGCTCACATCCCTGAGGTCTCCAGGAATGCAGCACATTGATTTTGGCATTATTAAATATAAAAAATGAAATTGGAAAACAAGAGGGAGTTTGCTGCAGAAACAGTTAAATATTTGACCGTGTTTACTGCCAGCTTAGATAAAAATCAGATTTATTTCCTTCTGAAGAAAAATTCTTCAACACGTTATATGTGCACTGACACTCGTAGGTTTATTGCAGCCCGTTGGAATAAGGGATTTCACATGTGTTGCAGTGGAGGGAACGTTTTAACCATTTGCTTCTGTTTGCCATCTGTTTTCTTTACCAACTCAGTACTCGTGTGAATTTCACAGCTGCAGATGGTATTTCCTAGGCCAAAAAGAACACAGGCATCACTGCCTCCTTCCATATGGCCAAATTAGTTACAGCAGAGCGCTGCAAGGTGTTTGGTCTTGCCCTAGGTGCTCCCCATAATGAGTGAGTAGGACTCAGGCCCCCATCCTCCCTTGAGCAGTGGTTGGGGTGACAGGCAGCGGGGTATCTTGCATGGCAGCAGGCTGGGTTACTGCTTGCTACAAGGGAGCAGCTGAAATGTCTAATTCTTGTACAACTTGAAGGAACTGCTTTTGTTTTTACCTTCCATAAAACTCTTTTGCTATGAGTCTATATCTGTATTTCTTGGCATCTAAGTGACTGATTTGGGACCTTCAAAATACGAATACTAAAATTAAGAACCAACTGCTTTGTTGTACATATTCTAGTAGATAGGAATGATTCTGTAACTCCTACTTTGTTTTGTTTCATGAATGTTTCCTTCTGTGTGGTTTGGTTCATTCAATATCTGAAATCTGTCACTTGCAAAAGTTCTGCCTTAAAGATGTGGTGCATGTAAGAATGAAAGGAAAAGAAACAGCAGCCTGTTACCTTGAGATAGTCACAGCTGAATTTGCTGGCTATACTGGCATGCATGGGACTCTCTTCTGCTTTGCTACTTATTCCAGACCAAGATTCTGAGTGGTGATACCTAAAAACGTAGGCAGACCTTAGGATGTCCAGCTGCTTGGCAGAGAAAAATAGAGAAAAATAGGAAGCTCCAGAATAATTGCTTTTGTTTTCCTTTCGCCAGTTTCTTCTTCCCTACTCACACCGAGCTTATCTCATAACTATAATAGAACTCATAAGTTAACCACTGAAGCCAAATAGACAGTTCTCGGGTTTTCAGTTTTTCTCTCTTCCTCGCAACCAAGAAACTATCTGCATAGCACTGGTGCGTGTAATTGTAACCGTTAAAGTATCTTAATTCATAATTAAGGAGAAAACATGGAGTTCTTGTGCTCATGTCTATGCAGGTATACTTTGTTCTGAGGTATACCTGCAAAATGACCTTAGGAAAACTTAAAATAAATTAAGCACTGTTGTAGGATAAATGAGTTATCCTTTCATGAGTTAGATATCATTCCCATCTGTTTTCAGTTCTTTGCACACAATCCCATGCCACAGACTGAGGAACAGGATAAGTTTGGTGTTAAAACTATATCCTGTGCAGTGCTGTTTCTTGACAAATGCCACTACCCTATGATGCCGATTGAAGGATCTTGGCAGTGAATCAATGCAAGGAAACAGATTCTAGTTTTCATGGAGGAAGCCCAGTGTATCAGATGTGATTGATTAATGACATTACAAAACATCAGGTGAGCCACAGATGCTTGAGAGCCTTTTTTTCAGACAAGTGCTCACAAATCTGGTGAAAGATGACAGTTCCGGGACTGTCCAGACTCTTGAAAGTACAAAACTGGGTTATGAGGAGAACAATCTCCATCTGACTTTGAACTGAAATACTGTGAGCCTTGCATGTGATCACATGTAAACCCATCCAGGCAAGCCCCAGTCTGTGGGTCATGCCTAACAGCAGACCTGGATCCAGAGTAGAGTGGTGTATGCACCGTGTAGGTGAGCAAAGTCCCTGCAGCCCTATTCTTCTGGATGATGGAACTAAATCAATTAAAGCTAGCTGTTGTAGATCCAAGGTTCCTGCAATCAGAGGTGTATTTATGACTTAAGCCTTAGGAAAATAAGATTACAGCAAGTCCAGCTTGAGAAAGTAGCAATATGCATTGAGAAACAACCCTTTATATAATATCTTATTTGTCATTCTAGTTCTGTCTTATAACACGCAGATTTACAGTCAGGTATTGCTGTAGAAATGGTATTCATATGCAGTTTACTTCTGTTTTGTCTTGCATATACTGGTATAGTACCGGTGCTAATTTGTGCTGATTGGTTTTGTTTATGGTTTAATATTCGTTATAACTGTTCTCAAAATACCGTGAGACCAAGTGCTGTTTAATGTTCACGAAAGCAATCCAGCTCTGAGGTATATGGTTCGTATCTGCATTGCTCTGACCAGAGCTGCTTTTTGCTTTCTGTGGTGTCAGTGAACTGTTGGATGCAGGTGCAGGTTGGTGTTGAATTTTCCAATTAATTGTCTAGTTCCACAGCCACCTCTCCATCTGGCTCAGCAGGCAGTCTCTGTTCAACAGGGGCCCATGGTGTGAGTACCAGTGTTTGACAGGCCAAAGTGAGATGTAATGGCAGGGCTGTACTGCAATTGAAGAGTATTTACAGATGAGGACTGAGTAGATTGACATTACTGTGTACAGTGAAAATTGCTCTTTGGCTAGCTGGCTTTATCTGGTCCATCATTTGTGTGTACTAAGGCTGGTATAGGCTGGCTAGGTGGTGGCAGGAGGAAAAGGGCTGGGACTGGCAGCCAGGAGCGTTAATGATTGTAATCCCCTTGCACTGACTCATTCACTGACCTTGGGTTAATCACTCGCCCTTCTCTTGCAGTCAGCTGCAGCTGTGAAAATGGGCAAAAGCTATACTTCATCAGCTTTCAGACGCTGAATCTGAACTGAGTTTTCCTGGGATAGCAGCTCATACAGAGCATTCATTTCCATCATAAGTTAAAAGAAAAATGGACAAAGGTGGATGACTAACTTGTTGGTAATCTGTTAGGGAGTTGTCTCCATCTGACTGTGGGATTGGCATTATTGTAGTGTATTTACTTATAAAAATATATCTTAAATATTGAGTCCATTTTACTAACTATAACATTCTGAAAAATGACTCGTGAGGTGCTTTTCATTTCAACCTTCTCTAAAAAGAGAATTATGTAGAGCAAAAAGTTATAAAACACTTCCATTTGACAGCTACAAGTATGTCCCTGTGTTTGAACTATAATATATCCTTGTATGAAAGCTTATGTATTTTATTTATAGGTATTTGAAATTAGTTACTCATGTGCCATGGGAGACAATGAATACTGAAGGCTTCAAGCCAATATAAGTTTTGTCTGTAGTGTTAAGGAAGGCTGCTTTCTGTTGGTTCCGAAGTATTTTTTGAATAATTGTGGTTTGGAAAACCAAGTGCACATTGAGTTCGTTGCTGTTTTAACTGCGGGTTTGATTATCAGATGAGAGCACATAAATTGGCACGTGGACTCTGGCATTTAAGTGATTAAATAGTCCCTTCAGAGAACTATGATGTAAGATGAAGACAACTTACTTGCACATAGGTCTAGAAGCTGGAACATGCATTGGGAAGAAGAAACTGAAAAACTGCAGTTAAGACAGAAAATAATCAGTGTTCTAAATAAGCTGACCTGAAATCCTGCTTATTTGTTAGTGAAGTTCTTACCCAAATTCGCCTTTGGTGGGCATCCTAAAAGCACAGCAAATAGTGTTTTGGTTTGAGCTTGTTGTCACTTTTGACTGGAGGCATTTGTGTGACGGCTGTGAAGCTATCTAGAAACATTTCCCCTTCAGAAAGTATTGTCTCTGAAGTTGTATATAGTGTTGTATGGTGTGGTTTCTCACAGAGATTTTTTTACACGGTACGTAATACTTGTTAACAGTCACATGATATCCATCCAGTTGGTAAGAGTGCAAGTCAGGGCTATCCCCTCAGGCAGGCTTCATTTAAACACTCTTCTTTGTGCCAAATTTCCAGGCATTTTTCTCTTCTAATGAATGCGTGTGTTTTTAGAAGGGAGACCTTTGTGGCCCTTCACTCCCCTTCCCCCCAGTTCTGAACCACTTTCAGGGCTGTGTATAGCAAGGGATTTTTACTCAAATGTTGCTCTGAAGAGTTTCATAAAACCTGTCAAAATGATTAAGAGTCTGAAATTCTATATTACATTAATGTTTTTAAAGCATTTTATTCAACAGACAATATAACATGAAATATAACAAAAAAATCAAATACCTGGCTCTTACATAAGTCTACTTGAGGAGCTGCTGTCACTTTATTGAAAGCAAATATTTTGAGAAGTGTGTCTAGCTCAGCAATGTGAGGAAAAAGTTTGAAATAGTCTGTGCTGGTGTCAAATCAGTTTTTAATAAACTGAGAACATTTATAGTTTTCAGTCTCTGTTATAAGGGTTTCTTGGGCAGATCTGACTGTAAACTCACGCAGTTCATTTAAATAAGACTTCAAGACCATCTGGGATTTTGAAGTTTGGGGTTTTAAAATATTCTGTTCCTTGCTGTGATGAGCAAGAAACTTCTTTGGAAATGTTTCATATTGGCTAAGCTGGCAGGGCCATCCGGCCCTTAAAGGGAAACTGATCCATTTACTAGTTCTGCTCAAGTGGGGAGAAAAACCATTCAAAAGAAAACCCTACCTGAGTATTTAATGATATAAAGTAGGACAGAGTGTTAAGAAGTAAGGTGAACGGTTCTGAATAAAATGTACAAGAGATTAACCACGCTGACTTTTGCAAATCCATTTGTAATTTGTTTTCTTCCCTACAGGCTCGCATTTTCATATTTTGATTTGGTATTAGAGCTAAAGATGTTGGACCCCTAAGAATCACTGTGGTGAACTTTGTGTTCCTGTAAATGTTTCTATATGCTTTAACTCATATTCTACTAGAGAGAAGAATTCAGTTTGTCTTGTTTGGTAGTTAGAAAAAATATTCACGCTGTTTCTGATTGAAGTTTTATACCCTGCCTTTTGCGTGTCCTTTCCTCTTAGAGTAAACTGAACCTTGGCAAATAAGGATGGATGAATTCTCAAGGCATTTTGTCCGCCTTTTCTGAGGAGGTGGAACCAAGATACTCCTGGTTTCTTTCCAGTGCTCTCAGCTCACCTGCTCTTAAAAGCCCTAGTGATGCTGTTCCAGCCATCTATCAACCGTGTAATTATTTAAACTAGAACCACTAGGTAATTTCCTACATGTCTAATCTGAATATTTTCTGATGATAAATCAGTCCTCTTTCTTTTCATCCTACTCATCTAGGACTCATCCTTTTTGCAACAGATTTGTGATGTACCTAAAGGCAGTAAACTTATGCCCCTCCATCCCTGTCTCTAGACAGCATGATATCACATGTTCTCTCTTAGCTTGTTATTTCAAGGGAATGAAGTGTCTGTATGTTTTGTGGGGAAAAGACATGTGAAGTAGTGTTCTTACCAAAAGGCATACATAGAACTCAAATGTTAGGGATTCTGAGGTGTCATCTGACCAGCTAGTTGGCTCACCGTTACCAGCTGGTCAGCAGGCACAAACTTTTCTCCTGCTGCCTCTTGGCCAGCCAAATGGGAAAGAAGTCTGGGTGGAAGGTAGAGAGCATAGGAGGCTGGTGTGGAAAAGGAAAGAAAGAGAATGATGGAACAAGGACTTGGAGGAAGTAAATACGGAGATTACTATGGTAGAGGCAATAGATGGAAAGGAGAAAGGAATTGTTTCATCCTGTTGGTCATGGAACTGCTAATATTAAGATTTATCTTAAGCAAGCACAGGAGTCTGGTATGCAGCCCGAGACATAAAATTCCTGAATTTTCCTTATGGTCATTCCATAGTCTGACCCAGTCTGTAGCTATTCCATAATAGGATGTAAATTTGTTTGAACCAAACATTAAGATTCATAAGTTTTGTTCCATGGTCTTTCCACGATGGAATGAGATAAAGGGGATCTATAAATCAGGGTTTTCATTATTAAACGGTGATAACTATGATGAAATGAGTGAAAAACTTGCATACAGAGTCATCAGCCCATATCTTCTATCAGAATAGGGAAAATTGTTGAATATCCTGCAGAAGCGTAGTCTGAAGAAAAAATACCGCAGTCTAACAGAACTACCGAGATCTCGACGCTGTGGTCTCACATGAGACAACATGCCAAACTCAATATTTCATCATGAATACAATTTATACTTTTGAGTCCGTTGGAGAAATGTGCTGTTCTGTAGAGGAAAAAGTCAGACTTGTAGTATGAACCTACTTAAGTTAGCACAATAGTCATTCAGGAGAACATTAGAGAAGGGTACATATGAGGGGAGGACTTACTGCCAGCAGTTTCTGTATTTTTTGTGCATCATCTGTGATTTCCATTATGTTTTGTTTTGACAGAATTTCCTTGTAAACAACCCTAGGCTACAAACAGTTTGAGTTAAGCTGGTGTTATTTAGCACCCAGATTGCCAGAATGTCAAGAGTACCAACTGTTGACATGCTGTTAGTACAGGCAAAATGTCCTATCTTATAATGATGCCCTTGAAAGTTATCATTTAATCCACTGTGGTCCTTCCACCCTCTGTGCAGCAGGTATAACAGGAGTTGATGGTATTGCATTAAATACACATGAGAAAGCTTGATGTGCAAAGATTATTCTTTCCTCACTCAAAAGATGTGTTTCTGAAGGAGTTGTTCTGAATCTCCCTGAAATAAAAGCTAACATCATTGGCAATATCCAATTTGCTTGAGATATCTCTATAGCTGGCACTACTCTGGATCCATCTTTGACTAGACTGGATCCAAAGAGTGTTCATGAATTGGTAGGTGATAATTCTTAAAGGGGGGCAAGTATAATAGCATCTAAAATTAGATACATGGGTCAATTCTGAATTGTGCATTTATCACAGAATCACCAAGGTTGGAAAAGACCTACAGGATCTTCCAGTCCAACCATCCACCTATCAGCAGCAGTTCTCACTAAACCATGTCCCTCAACACAATGTCCAAATGTTCCTTGAACACCTCCAGGGTTGGTGACTCCACCAGCTCCCTGGGCAGCCCATTGCACTGCCTGACCACTCTTTCAGAGAAGCAGTATTTCCTAATGTCCAGCCTGCACCTCCCCTGGCACAGCTGGAAGCCATTCCCTCTAGTCCTATCATGTTACATGAGAGAAGAGGCCAATCCCCCAGCTCACTACAGGTAGTTATAGAGAGCAATGACGTCTCCCTTGAGCCTCCTCCAGACTGAGCATTCCCAGCTCCTCAGCCACTCCTCATATGGCCTGTGCTCCAGACCCCTCACCAGCTTTGTTGCCCAGTGACCATCACTGCCCTGTTCCTGCTGGCAGTGCTGATTCTGATGCAAGCCAGGATGCCATTGGCCTTCTTGTCCATCCGGGCACACTGCTGGCTCATTTTCAGCCGAGCATCAATCAATACCCCCAGATCCATTTCCTCTACACAATCTTTCAGCCACTCTGCCCCAAGCCTGTAGCACTGCCTGGGGTTGTTGTGGCCAAAGTGCAGGACCTGACATTTGGTCTTGCTGAATCTCATCCCATTGGCTTCAGCCCAGCTAGCCAGCCTGTCCAGACCCCTCTGTAGGGCCTCTCTACCCCTAGGCAGATCGATGCTTGCAGCCAACTTGGTGTCATCTGCAAACTTGCTGAGGGTGCCCTCAATGCCCTCATCCAGGTCATCAGTAAAGATACTGAAGATAAAGATGATCTTCAAACGAAGATTTGACAAAAACTCCAGGGAATATTTTTCAGTAAAAACATCTATTTAACTGCATGGGAACAATGACAACTGGGTTTGTGCCAAAGCAGGTTGGCAGTGGAAGGATGGAAAAGACATAGGAAGCTTAACTCCTGTTGAATGGCTAATTATGTTGTGCTGCTCGTCTTTAATAGAAGACATACCTGCTGGAAAAAGTTCCCTGAAGAGCTTCACAATCAGGAATCAGAAGACCAAATAAGATTTACTTCCAAAGAAAAGAAGTCTAACAAATGACTGTGTAAGAACCCCCAGCGGAACTAAACAGAATGGAACCAACAGATATTCACCTCATGCTAGCACAGCTCTTTTCACTGGTGAGTTTAAGAATTTATAAATAGCTAACGAATCTACCACAATATTTTTCACGTTTCTTTCACAGGCAAGGAAAGAATGTGCAAAATGCATTTCTAAATTGTTTTGGCAAACAATCCCAAGTAGCTTAACCATGGGGAGCAGTGACAGGCTGAGGTCAGAAATGAGGTTTCGTTTTTCCATTTAAAGCACTAAACCATAGTCCTGAAAAAAAAGCTAATAGGTAACATGATGGACTTCTGTGTTCTGGATTACAGGAGACACAGTGTGAGTCCTTATAGGAAAGAGGGGCAGGTGAATCAAGCAAATTAAATTATTTGGAGTTTTGCTAGATGAATGAAAAAAAATTCGGTGACTCGTTGGAGAGCTCTGGCCAGACTGGAGAATGGTACATGTCTGTGTGAGGAAGCATTTGCATGGTTATTATTGTATGGCCATAGAACTTAAATATTTAATCTGGGAATCTCCTTGCTTAGACATCTTTCACACTATTTTAACTAAGAGAGATACTGAAATATCTGTGCTTGGTGACTATGAGGTAGGTGGTCAGAACATGAGGATGACACTGACAGCACAACCAACAACATGAATGAAATTATTCAGGAGCTTGTGATGTACTGGAAAGAGATCCTTGGAAAGACTGAGACTCAGCATCCTGAGTACAAGTATCTCATGCTGCTCTGAGAGCTTCTGCAGTTCACTGTTAATCATGCGTGCTCTTGCTGTCTTGTTCCATTCCTATTTAATCTCTTTTAAATTTTAATATTTTATTTTACTTGTCTATCAGTTCATACAGGCTAAGTACTGGCTTAGATAAACTTGGAGTTTGACCCTGTAAAGCTGTCCTTTTTTTCCTTCACTTTCTGTATTTCTGTGTTTGCCAACGAATTTATTATGGCTATTAAAGACTAATTAGGCCAAATTATATTTTGGATTTGAAAAGGAATTTAAGTGCTAATAGCTAATTCTTATGAGGTTTTGGCAGTCATTTGTTGATGGTGTTTCCTTCACATACATGCATTCCCTCTGGTATGAGTCTACTCTAATGATGGCTTCACTGAAAAAAAAAAAAAAAAAAAAAATTCAATTTTTTCTACTCTGGAAATAGTGTTTCTTACAGTCATCCAAAATCCGAGGCTTCCATTCTCATAAGGAGCATTGCTCATTAAGATCCGTGTTAATGCATTTGCTTACCTTATTGTAAATGAAAGGGTGGTGTGTGATCCAAATGTGGGAAGTGAGAGAATGCATGAAACTGAATTCAGATAAATGCTGGTATTAAATACCTGAGAAATGCATCACAGAGATTCGGAGTGCTGTAAAATCAAGACTTCTGGAACTCTTAGCCTTTATTTTCTCACACAGACCAGATGCCAGCTCCAGCTCCTGATTGTGTTGGTTGCTTGGGAAGGTGTGACCCTCACTTTGACTCTGCAGCTGAGTAATTCCACCAACTGCACCAGGTTTTCTACTGGTAAGTAGTTACTTCCATCTGATCTGCACTGGAAACGTGGCAGGTGGAATGAGAGAGGCGGCAGTTTTGATACAACCTCTCCTGTTCAGCATTCTTATTTATAGAGTCTATGGAAAAAGTCAATCATATTCCAGTCCTCTCAAAAGAAAAACTTACAAATGTGGCACAAAAGGGTCATTACTATTCTTTCATGCTCCTCACTGTGGGAAACAAAGTGAAACTCATGCCCCATAAGTCCAAGTGTTGATAATTTGAACCTAAAAGAGGGAAAGCACACTGTCTTCAGCGTGCTGTATCTGTCCAGCAATTCACATTTTTCTGCTACTTTTCCATTAAGAAATGTCTGCTGCACTGTGAAGTTTTGTCTCTGAATATTTGGAAATATTTTAATGCTGTTAAAATTGGTAGTTTCTGTTAACCGGCTGTGCTTTCCTCCTGATTAGCTATCCTTGCACCTGTTTTGCCTTTGGCATTAGGCGCTGGATAATGAGGTTACCTCATGGGCTATCTGGTGGCTCCAAGCTCTCTCACAGTCCAGCAGGATGCCTTTCCTCCCTTACTAGGGATTATTTTGGTGGATACAAGGGAGGGATGATGTGTAAGAACTCTTTTCTTTTGTAAGCCTCTATGATACCATGCTTTGTACTATTTTCACCTGAGATTTTACTGTCATGAATTGAAGGAGAGATATCTTTCAGTAAGAAAAGTGCTTCTGTCTTGGTTTTCGCATGGCATGGAATTTCTGGGTGGGGGGTGAGGAACTCCGCATCTCATCACTTTTCCTACCAGCAGAAAATCACATTCTGTGAGGTGGTTCAGTTTTGTGATACAAGCAGCCAGAGTTGGTTCTGTGGCAACTGATGGAACTAGCATAACAACAGGACATATTACCTTCATTTCTTGTTTAGCAGGAAGGGAAAATATCTTTGCCCTTTTTCAAGCCATCAATGAGTATCAATGCCCTTCGTTGCAATGCTTCTTATTTTGTTCATATATTGTAAAAATTAAAAAACAACAAAACCTCAAGTGCCATTTTATAAGGAGTTCCATTTCCAGATAGTATATTTGCAGGTTTAGTGAATATGGGATTCATCCCTTAGCATTTTTAAAACATTTTTTTTTTTAATTGAGTCATCTCATCTTACAGTTTCTAGTGAAGTCTCTTTTTTAAATTCTTCATAGTCTTCTCTGCATACACTTAGAAATAGGAGAACAATGTTTACGTCATGAAAAAACAGACGACAGAGCAAAATGCTTATAAGCAGGTATCAGTAATAATAAGGTGTATTTTAATCTCTATACAGATACACTTGAAATATGTCTTAATGAGTATTGTAGGTTTGTGGCTTTTTTTTTTTTTTAATTCTTTTTTTGCAATGCTTTGTAAGCTGACAGCTGGATCAGTTGAAGACAGGAGTATTTGGTGTCACTGAGCAGCTTGGATGCTTTCTTATGTTGCCCCTAGGTGCCACCTGGTGCCGCATGCAGAACAGGAGGGCTACAGGACACAGGGTGCCTCCGTCTGCACAGCACACAGCTGCTAATTAGAATAAAATACTGAAATTGCCATAGCATGGAAGTGCTCTTGCAGTGCTTTCTTGAGAGTAACATCTGTGATGTGGCGGCTGCCTCAGTGCTCGTGCACTGATGTAGCAAGTCCTCCCAGCTTTCTGCTGTGCTCCTGGGAGAGGTTTCCTTGCTGGCTTTGGATGTAAGAATATTGTTTGTGCCTAATGTGAGAGTATTGTTTGTGCCTAAAGGTCATAAGCACAGCTCCTGAAAATGTGGGTTGTAAGAAAGGATGTTAGAAAAAAGGGAAATGAAATTAACTCTGAGGCTGGTTATTTCTACATTTCCTCAGACAGGATCAACCCATAGCACTGTCCCAGAGAGGTGTTTCCAGCCTTACTACGACCATAGCAGTAGCATAGCAGTAGAGGAAAGAAGCAGCTAGGGTTGTGCCAGCAAGTCCTACACAGGCTATTTCCACCTGCTTTTTGATGGCTACTGCTGTGATTGATGGTCACTTGGCACACTCACTATGCTTTTTAATTCCTTATCAGCCTCTCCCAGGTGCTGCACCTGAGGTACAGTAGGAAGTGTATGAAAAGACCTACAAAGTAAATCTTGTTATGCTTTTAACGTGCTGCCTAAAACTTGTTCCAACAATAACCAACAAAACAACTTGACAGCAGCTAAATGACTTCCTGTCATGCTAATCAGATTGTCTATCTAATTTACCATAGCAGGAGCAGTGTTTAGGTTGTCCTTAGCATATGGGCTAGTCCAAATCAAGTCCAGATTTCTCTGTTTTTTAAGGCGTGGGCATCTAACGGGCTCTGCTAGCTGTCGTGA
The DNA here is from genome assembly GCF_039878825.1 of Excalfactoria chinensis. Lineage (NCBI taxonomy): Eukaryota > Metazoa > Chordata > Aves > Galliformes > Phasianidae > Excalfactoria > Excalfactoria chinensis. The sequence goes on from NC_092828.1 coordinate 73,615,314, forward strand.
AGATATTTGGAAGAAAACAAATAATAGAGTAAAATTTCTGCAAAGAGAGGTGGAAAGGTCTTGGGGATGGAGGATTTCCTTCAAGTGAATGTAAGAAAGCTTCTTGTTTCAAGCTTTTTGTTCCCAGTGTATCATTCAGACCTTTGGTTCTTCTGAGCAAGATTTTGAGTTAAGATTTTGTGTCACTGATGTTCTTAGAATCTGGTGGAAAATGTAGGGGAAATTAAATCCATACGCTACACCCCGAGGCAGACCTATATCCCCCCAGTTACCTTAAGCTCCTGAATTTCATAAACCATCTTTTTTTGTGTGTGTTAAAATTAAGACCATATTTAAGTTAGATAAGGTCACATGTTATTTCTCCCTCCAGTGAAGATGTCAGAACTGGAATGATTTACAGTGGAAATAGACTTGTAGTAAGAGGATCTGTTTATTGTTGCAGAAGAGCGGTGAGATGTAAGATGGAGGTGTGTATGGGGAAATAACAGCATCACAGAACTCTGGGTTGATACTTTATTCTGGATGGGCTTTTCAGTTTCAGCAGGATTCCTGTGCACCCTGCAGCCTGGCCTGGAAGGGCCACTTCTGGTGTCAGAAGGGAATTCATGCTAATAATTCTTTACTGTTATTATGAGCAATTATAATCTTAAGGGGTTCTCATAGAGCAGAGTGGAAGAATGCTCCTTTTAATCAACATTAAGGAAGACGTTTTATGTTTTGGACTGGCTGGATGTCTGGGAATCCAGATTCTATGATTCTATGAATCTGGAATGTGCTCCCTGTGCACACTGATCACCTCTACAGCCTTTGCACAATGAACCCATTGCTGTAGGGAGGTGTCAGCCCTCTTCCACATGGGGGTAGAAGGAAAATGTGCACTTGTTTGTAAGGCTGATGTATCTTGGAGCTCAGATCTTGCTGCACATGTGTGCATATTATCTTCTAGATGAAAAGAAATATAGCTTTCATGACAATCTGAATAAAGCACAAGTAAGAATGTCATCAGCTTGGAAGTCAGAATCGTTTTTATGTCTGACTCAGTAAATTTCAACAATGCAGTTCAGTCTCCCGTGTTCTTTTTCCTTCCCATCTTCAGACTTGTTACAATATGGGATCTGTAGGGTATGTCTGTTTTTTACTATAGTCACAATATCTTGCATGGGGAGAGAGGGAATACAGAGAAACTCTTGATCTGGGAAACGTTGTACTCTAAGTAGAAATAATAAAAACAATCAGGTGATGACACTTTTTGGGTTGAAATTTTTTGAACTGAAGACCTAAAGGTGAAATCATCTGTATTGCATTACCCACTGCTGCGCTATTCAGATATTCCACTTTCCATGCATTGACAGAGGACTACTGTGTTGTGGAAAATCTTCTGCTTTACCCACAAAGAAAGCTGAAACACTGCTTTGGAAAGCAGTTATTGGGACACTCTTTTCATGAGCTGATACTAACCCTGAAGGGTTTCTTAAGCATTTACTTTCTTCCAAAGCAAAAATTATTCCTTAATTTGAATGCTACAACATTCAGTTGTTGCACTTAATTCACAGGAAACAGGAAGAACTTGAAGGTTTTCCATGGATAAAGTGTTGAGAGTAGAAGTTAACAGTGTTGTGTTGCTGACAAAACAGACTAATGCTTATCTGTGAGATTTGCCCAGGTTTTTTCATCCTTTTCTTTTTACTCCTGACTTCTCACCACATTTCCTTCATTAAATGTCATCCATTCCATTCTTGCTTTGCCTTCCCTCCTCCTTCTCTTCTTGCCCCCTCTTGTCTAGTTCTGTGTTTACACAACAGCTGATGTTATGCTGCATGAGTCTTTCTATATAGTCCCTATGTGGTACATTAGTCTACAGGCTTTAGCTTAAATGCCTTGGCCTGGAATTACCATGTCTTGTACCATAACAACTCATTAGCAATAGAAGTCATAACTCTTCAAGCTCATTTAAATTTCAGTTGAAATTAAGCCCCCTCCTCTAAAACAACAGTGTTTTCAACTGACTTCTATTGAACTATCAGCTTCAGCATTTTCAAACTGCTGCTAGTCTCATTTGCTTAAAGAAGGGTCAGCAGCTGTGCTGAGGCACTTCCTCTTGTATTTAGTGCCTACCAACCACAGTCTCAACATTTACTTGATAGTTTCTTGTACCAGAGAACCACAGAATAGTTTGTATTCGAAGAGGGTCATTAAGGTCCCTATTTCCCATCCAACCTGGCTTTGGACACTTTGAAGGGTGGATGTGTCACCTACAGCATTAGATTCATAGAATCTTAGTATCACTCAGGTTGGAAAAGATCTTAAAGATCATCAGGTCCAACCATGACCTAGCTATACTACCCTAACTAACAACCCACCACTAAATCATGTCCCTGAGCACCACATCCAAATGGTTTTTAAACACACCCAGGGATGGTGACCCAACCACCTCCCGGGGAAACCTATTCCAGTGCTTAACAACCCTATCTGTAAAGAAGCGTTTCCTGATATCCAACCTAAACTTACCCTGGTGCAGCTTGAGGCCATTTCCCCTCGTCTTGTCACCTCTCACCAGTGAGAAGAGACCAACCCTGCTCTCACTGTTAAGCACCTTAATGATTTCTTTAAAAATCAAATTCACTGATAGTTTTAATTGCTTTCAGATGCACTGCTGCAGTAAGAGGACAATTTGCAATAATAACAGCATATGCTTCAAAAGTTTAGGAGTGCTGGTTTGCTTATGGATAGGATAGCCAGTAAGTCAGCTCTTCCATTTCACTTCTAAATTATTTTATTCATTATACAGTTAAGAGTTCAAATGACACTTGCTGTGACAATCTCTTGACTCTTGTTGTTCCACTGAAAAATAGAAACAAGAAAACTTGGAGTAATTGCCTTACACAGTGAAAGTTTGTTTTGTTTTGTTTTGTTTTGCTTTTAATATAGAATGAAAATTTTATCATCAATGATCTCTTTTAGAAAACAATCCTCTTGCATTAGGTCTACACTTTACTGATGGAGAGTTGGTGCAGAAAAAAGTATGGGAGTTGTTCCTTAAGTTTATCTCCCCAGACTGAGCTATTTTTTCCATCCTAATAATCGCGTGGACAGTCACTGCTCCTGATGAAGTGGAATTCTGATTGAAAAAGTCTGACCCATAGAACGCTCTCTGTTAGCTACACCTGTGCAGTGCCTCGAGTAGCCAAGTTCTTTCCCGTAAATCCAAAATAACTGTGAAACATATAAATTCCTAGCCTTGACCTTTCTGTGCATTCCATACAATTTTGGCATAAGAACAGAGTTGCCTGAAGCCCAGACTTGCGCTGCAGTGTAACAGATCACGGGCAGAAGAACGATGCAAATGTTCTGTGCACTTGCACATTTATATCCATTTCTTCAGGGACCATAAACAGGAGGTTGAATGTTTTAATATACAACTTAACTTTTTCCCGTAAGCATGTAACTTCAAGGCCATTTGACTCAGATGGTTATTCATGTCTCTGAACATGTGTAGTTGGATTGCATCTTGTTAATATTGGCCCTCTTGTTGGATGTTTGGAACTTCCACACTTCCGTCTTGAACACAGGCAGGGTATGCAGAGTATACCAGATGCATGGAATGTCATTCCTGCATTTTTTTGCTCTTAGCAATTAAGAGACACTTGTTGTTGGTAAAAATTGGAGATGGAGATAGTTGAACCTGTATGCTACCAAAATTGGAAGTAATTATTTGAGCTGCCTGGAATTATAATAGTTTAAGACAGTTTCAATGATATATGGATCAACTCAATTTAAAAGTAGTGACTCAGAGTGTTTGGCATGTAAGATACTAACGCTCAAATCACTTACACTGAAGAGGCCAACAACTCTGAAATTGAAGAGTAGGTTGCAACAAGGTGCTTGAGATCTTTTGTTTCTTTTTCTTGAAGGAAGTAGCAGGGAGATTTATGAAAATATGCTGCAACAATGATTGGGACAAGCTATTAAAATCTGATTAAAAAAATGTTACTTAAGTCTTTCACATTTTTAAAGAATTAAGTGATGAGGTGGATTTTTTATATCTTTAAAATGCTGTAAGAATTGCTATTTGCTGATTTATGAACTGTAGGTACTTAAAGAGTTCTTTGACTTGTTCTTCATAGTCAATCAGTCTTCTCATGCCTCTTGTGCCCCTGAACTTCCAAGCAGGGGTTGTGGGAGCAAAATCCCTCTCAGTGTAAGAGCAGAGCAAATCCAAGACCAACTCATAAGGTTGAATGCATGCAAGTCTATGGAGTTAGAAGACATGGATCCCAGGGTTCTGAAGAAACTGGTTGGTGTCCATCACTGACATATTGTGGCTGTCAGGCAAAGTTCTCAGAGACTGGAATAAAAGGAAATACTACTCCCACATTCAAGCAAGGGAGAACGGAGGACCTGGGAAACTCCAAGTGAATGAGCCTCACCTCTGTGCTCAGGAAGATCATGAAGTAGATCCCCCTGGAAAAGATATTAAGGTCCATAGTGCATGTCTTATTTTGGTCATAAACATCCTTCAGATAAAATAAGAGGCAAATGGATTTAGGCCATCCTGATGACAAACTTGAGTGACACTTGGGTGGAAAGTTGAGGTTTAAATGAAGTGAAACATGGAGGGACCTGATATAGTGTAACTAAAAGAAACACCATAAAAAGATTTTTATTTATTTATTAAGCATATTTGAAGCCTTTGTTACTATTCTGAAGAAAAATATTCCAGCTCAAAATAACTAGAAATAAAATAAACAAAATAAATAGAAGAAAAACTAGCAATCAGAGTACCTACCTGAGCTTCTATAATCCCTTTGCTTGACAGAAGTACATACATGCCTTTCACTGCTCTCCAGCAACAACTGCATTGAAGTGTGTGCTGTGGAGTATCCTCTTAGGATTTTTAAAAAGGTAAATAAACAAATGAGGACTGGTGTTCTAGGTCTCTTGGGAGGGAACTAACAATAGCTTGATATTTGATAACTTGTGATTAGTAAATGCTACCCAATATTAACTGAAGAGATTAACTTGTACCAGTGGCTGAAAGGGAAATTACTTTCATTTGTGTGCTGAGAATCAGGTGAGAAGTAGTTGTTTTGGCTCATTAGTGCAGAGGGAAGTAAGTACTTGTGTATTGTAATTAGAATTTAAGTATCTTTTGCATTTACATGAATGCAAATCTTAAGAACAAAACAAACAACTGTGCAGGATGCTAAATTACAAAAATCTATTATGTCTTATGTGACCTATTTGGACAGTGTGTGCATACCACAAACCATGCCTTACATCTTTTGCGAGATTATCTGGTTAGTGTTTTGTCCACAATTTCTCTTAAATATATTTATTGGTGGAGTAGATTGGTACTTTCTGTCACTGAACTGTACTTTTGTATTTGTTGTCCTCGTTCTGGACAAATGTCAGTTTAAACTTCTTACATGTTTTTAAATGTCTCAGGTATTTTGGCACTCCTTTTTCTCTTTCTGTCTTATGTATGTGCTTACTTTGCATGTGTTTGCCTTGAATATGACTATTTTTTTTCTCCATGGTTATTATAGAAAGCATGACTTCAGCTCTTTTGGCTTGTTCTGTTAATAGCATACCTGAATGCTTGGCAAAAAACATCATCCAATGAATGCTGAACAGCTCCAGGTTTCTTTGGGCAGCCAAAGGAAATATAAAATTAATTAGCAACATAATTTAGGTCTTTACCTGCCTTGTAAAAGTGCACAAATGTTTGTACTATTTAAAGGCTTCTGGCAAACATTCTGTTCTCCTGTTTGAGGATATCAGAAGTTTAAAATTAGTATACTGCTCCAATGCTGAAATTCAGCTGAACTGGTAAAAAGTTGACAGTGAGTGCTGGAGATTCTCTCTCCTACAGAGTTCTGAATATTCATTTGCAAAAGAAATTGCTTTTGAAGTGAAGGAGCTGCCAAAAAATTAAAGCTATTATAAAAAAAATTTAATACTGACCCACGCTTTCATGTTTGAGGAAAATGGGCTACCTCGGTATTGCAGCTGATTTCTTGTCTTGGGTTACTTTTGGGCACTGATGGTTTTCACTTAAAAAAGAGGGGAAGTGAATTTCAGAAGAGCTGTAATACTTTGGAAACACCTTAAAATCAATTTTAAAATTAACCTTTATTTATTAACCATTAATTTATTTCCCATGTGAGATTTTCCATATGTTAATACACAAATAATTATTAAATATAGAATCATGGCTTCACCAAGGTTGGAAAAGACATCTAAGATCATCCAGTCCAACTGTCCACCTGCTACCAGTATTTCCCCACTAAACCATGTCTATCAGTACAACATCTGTGAACACTTCCAGGGATGGTGACTCAGCCACCTCCCTGGGCAGCCTGTTCCAGTGCCTGGTCACATTTTCGGACAATATATTTTTTGTAACATCCAACCTGCACTGAATCCAATTTGAGGCCATTCCCTCTGGGCCTATCACTAATTACTTACTAAAAGAGGCCAACACCCTCCTTGCCACAGCTCCCTTTTGGGGAGCTGTAGACATGTATGAGACTTCCCTGAGCCTCCCCTTCTCCAGAATAAACAGTCACAGTTCCCATGAGGGAACTGAAAGTAAATGTCTGTCTTGTCTTGGGGGAAGAAAAACTTCTTTTTTATTACTATTTATTTATTTATTTATTTATTGCACATTTTCACTTTCTTGGCCTTCCATGCATTATTTGAAAGAACTGAGACTGGAAGGCAGCACTCCTTTTATGATCCTGACAGAGTACTCTTCATCTTAGAGATGTACTGGAAACTCTTGCAAGTTTCCCGTGATACTCACAGTGATTAGCACTTTGTCTGTGATGCTTGCTCTATAGATCTGCTGTCAGTGAGATTCCCTTCCCTTCGCTACCTTTATTTTTAAGCATTTTAGCTATTTTACCTGTAGAAACTCATTCAGGAAAAAGTCACATTAACCTTCATAACCCAAGGTTTACATTTAAGTTGTTGCTCTTTCAATAAGAAAAAATATCATACCTATTTTTTTTACTTCATAACAACATAGAGAGACAGCACAGTGTGCAGGAGTTTGTGGCATTTGCAGACCATGCATCTCTGTCTAAATTGTTTTGTTGCATCTAAAATAAGCAGCTTTTGTGAATGATGAAATGCCTCAGATTTTCATTTTGACTATTGCCATCTCTGATTTTATATCAGGGTCTGATTACTGAATTCAGAAGTGGTTATCTGTCCCCAGGATAAACTGCTGGAGAAGTCTCAATCCCTGTAGGCCCTTCCCACTTATGATTCAGTTGTCACTCTTAGCATAAGTATTACTTCTGGTGTTTAGATGAGTTTTTGTTTTCTTTTGTTTTTGTTGTTGTTTTCTTTTTTTGTTGTTTATTTTTTTGTCATGGTATATCAAGATGATACAATGTTTCCTTTCTTTTCAAGTTCCTTAATCCTATTTTCAGGAAGGAGTAGCTCAGACTTCATTTTATTTCCTTGGCAGGAACACAGTCTTAAATCAGGACATGTTTCCAGGCAGCAGGCAGCAGACAGTCCATAAGATGCTGAGCAAGAGCTGACTCAAGCCCTTCTTTGGGTTGACACACGCTTGCTTGATTCCCATTTTCCAAGGTTGCATGGTAACCGAAAGGTCAGCCTTATTCCCCAAACAGTGGAAATCAAATGTAAGTTCACAATATGAGTATTTTTCATTCATCAAATCCTTCTGGGCCCATTCATTTCTAGTGTACGTGTTCGGGCGTATCTTTAGTTTCCATGATCGCTTCGTACATCTGGACGGATGTGCGGTCTACGTGCAGTTGAGCCAGATGAATATCCCATCCAAAGTTGTCATGATGGTTGCATCTTCCCCATGAGACCGTGGAGTCCTGAAGAACCTTCATGATTTTTATTTTTTCTTGAAGCAGGGTAATTAGTTATATGTGGAAATGTGGAAAATCCTCTTTATGGAAGGGTAGAACTAGTGGTATCCTGCTACTACTCGTGGGACTACTTATAACAGCATTTGCTTTTCTGGGAAAAATATGGAGAGTTTCCTTTTCTGATAGAAACATGGTTGTTTTGGGTAGATAAAAAGCAATTAGGCTCAATGAAAAGCAAACTAAACACTATCATCTATAACAAGTAGCACATTTTATCTGCTTTAAATCAGTGTTTTCGTATAGACTCATGTTTTATACTGCTGTAAACAATTTGAGGATAAAATCCAGTGATCCAGAGAGGTTTGAGTGTTTTTTAGAATGTGATTGTCTAAGATATTTATTGCCATTTTCCGTGGCCCTGTTTCAGTAACTGATCCCTTTTAACTAAAATGTATGCTTAGCCTAGCTTCGTGTCTGCTTTAGCCCTTCTAAAAACATCTGTGTCTGCCCGGTGTAGATAGCATTGAGTCCGCCTTTAATGAAATATACATCTGGTTTGAAAATGTTACTCACCTCTTTCATGAAAAAATTGGAGCTTTTCTTTGTTTGTTCTAGATCTATCTGTAGGTTTTCTTTGAGATGCAGATTTGCAGAGTTATGTGGAAGGTAGAAATTTATTGATTTCCTATAGCTAGAAGGGAGAGTATCAATGAAGAATGTTGCTATTACATTTTTTGACATCTATAGAGAGACAAATGGACATAACTAAAAAGGTTTGTTTATTGTTAAGTAGATGGATTATGATGTTTATTCTCCATTCAGAAAGTTAACAATAAATACAAGCTGATCCTCTTCAACCTAGAATTTTTTGCACAGCAGCTTTTGTTGTTATCAGTCCGTAAAATTGTGCTGGTGAATGCCTTTTGGATGTCTGATTGATTCAGCAAACCACTTGGAAATCTCTTGTGTTTCATTCCTTACAGTAATACATAGGTGAACTACATTTCGGTGGTGGGTTTTTTTGTTGGTTTTTGAAGTTAGAAAAACATATCTAGGTCTTGATTTAACTGTCTGTTGTTAATAGCAACCTCCAAATAAGAAAGCAGTAATCATCTGTGACTCTTGGCATTTCACGAGGAAGAAACGAACTTAAAACGTAGTTTGACTTTCTTCTTTGCTGTTTGCTTAGTTACTTTGATAAAATGCGTATATTTAAGCTATTGCAAAGTCTAACCACATTTTCCACAGGAAGGAATGTGCCCTATATTTCAAAACATTTTCTGATTTGATTTTTCGTCATGATTAATGTTTAATGAAGTGAGAAACCAGCACTTTGCCTTGGGTCTCAAATACGTTGAAATAGACCGTGTAGCACAGATGCTATGGGAAGCATGCATATTTAATGCCAAACAATTTTGTTCTCTTAGCTGAAGTCCTCATCCAGCCATGGGCACTCTTAAGCACTGAAATCTCCAATACATACCTGGAGGGCAGTTTCATAGTCACTTTCATGGCTATAATAATGGCAGATGTTTCAAGAAGTGTAGTATGTCATTGCACTCAAGCGTCTCTGCTGTATTTTGCCCAGACATCATCACTTCATCAGAAGGGAATTTGTGATTATGCCTACATTTCCCTAGTTCGTTTTGTATCCTTATGGGCATTTTTCCACTTCAGAGTGTAATCATATATGAAGAACTTTAAATAAATAAATAAATACATTGGAGATTGATCTGATGTTCTGCCTCTTTGCTACTGAAAATCTACAGGCATTGCTAGTGTAGTCTGTGCAAAACAAGTGCATAGAGCAGTCATGTATGTTCTGACTTAATTGCAACATTCCCAGATGTTCTTCCAACCTTTGCCAAGCACCAGATATCCCCATGTTCCCTTTCTATTTTAAGTGCTTTATTCCACAGGTAAAGGAGCAATATTCAGTCTTCAGTGAGAAAGGGGCAAGATGACTTTTACTAACAGAAGAACATTCCTCCAGTTTACGTTTGTCTTCCTTCCTGCTCATTTAAGGCCCCTGTTACTCTCCTCTGACAGATCTATCATTCTCCTGTTAGAAGTACTGTTGCCTTCCAGATGCTGTTATTGTTTCCTTGGTCTTGTGAGCAGAAAACAGTAGTCATGTTACTAAACCCTGTTAGCCTCTTCTGTGCCAAAGCATAGTTGCCTGTTTACCCTGAGTTTATTTCACTGCCTTGTAAATTACATGTCTTAAACAGCTATGGTCTTTCAACACTACAGATCAACTTAACGTTGCTGCAGATTCTGGTCAGAATTTGGCATGCTCTTTGTTTTTTATTTTGTCTGAAGTACAAGAGATCAGACTTTCAGAGACACGTTAAACTTGTGTGTATGTGAACATACGTTTTCTTGCCAAAGTACTAATGATTAAAAAGAGCATTTCTGACAGCAGGAAAGTTTTCTGTTCCATTTCTCCTCTAACATAAAAATATACTATACCTTATGAACTTGATTTACAGTTACCTGGGTCTCCTAAGAGAAACAAACTTCAGTGGCAAAGTTCTTAAAATGTACTTTTATTTGTACCGGGAAGCGCTGGGAGACTGGCTCAATGAGATTTACAGACTTTTCCTTAGGAGAATAAAATGCAGTGAGGAGTGAAAGATGCAGACTGGTTATCACATGAGAGCAAGCAGGGGAGATGGCCTTCTCAGGACAAACATGTTATATCTGTACAACCAAGTACAGCTGTTTGTTTGTTTACAGGTGTTCTCAAAGGTAACCAGAACTCTAATATTCCTTGAGCTCCATTTCCCGTTTTTGATAGGGTGATGGCTGTTTATCACTATTCTTAGACTGAGGAATGCCAAGTTGCTCTCCGTGCTGCTGCTAGATTAATTATTGTTAATCTTCGTTTGTAATTAAGGTATTAATCCTGCACAAGTCTCTGACATTTTTAAAAACCTTTTTAAATGGTATGAGTGACAGACTTTGTCACTTGATCTAAACTCACTCCAATCTGAAGAACTGCAAGTTCTGGCAATCCTTTCATGTTATTTTTAAGTGCTGTTTCTTCTCTATTCTAGTAATTCAGACTATTTTATTCGTGGTGCGGGCCCTACATTTTGTGCCTTTATGGTCTTCTGTTGCTTTTTAAGGAGGGCTGTGTCAAAAATTCAGCCTGAATTCTTAGGTAGGTTTTGTGCCTGCAGCTTCAAATGGCTCAAAACTGTGACTTCTTAATTTCATCACCTCCGTAATTGCTTAATTATTGCCATAATTTCTTTATGCATGGTGTAGTTGTAAATATCATCTTCTGCTGTTTGATATGCTGTTCGGACCATATCTATGGAAGTCTGTCATGATTTTAACCCATTATTTGGCTGATCTTAGAACAGTGATCCAACAACAGAAGACATTCAAAATCCAGGACAGTTCCATGATCAGTGGGGAAAGAAATCCTTTGTATCCAGGTTATCTTGTGTCCTATCATCTGCACTGTGTTCTAAAATTCATTTAAAATGTGCTTTATTATTACAATATAGATCTGGATTTGACTGAGTAACCATTAGTGGTCCTAATACATCATCTTGCTTTCTACTGCTTTTAGTGATAAAGGCTGCGTTGTTTTTTTTTCTGGAATCCTTTTGTCTTTTGACACTAAAGCACAATTGTGTCCAATCATGACTAAAAAAAAAAATATGCTTTTTACATTTGTAAAGACTTCTGTAGATGGGTACATCACATTTCATGCACTGCTTATTATTGTTCTTTGTAGTTCTTTAATGTTATATATTGTAAAATCCCTTTTTAGATTTCTTTTCTACGTAAAACTCTTACTGTGAAAGAAGAGATCATGTTCTGGTAAACATACCTGTTATTTCCAGATAACAAAGTCATTACAAAGTCAGTTGGCCTCTTATGTAACTCCAATCTAATGTACTTACCCTATTCCCACTCTCCTCTCTGCTGTTATGTCCAAACCAACACCCATGTCCTCTAATGCAGGGTGTGCGTAGTAGCTCAGGGTCCCAGACACAGAGCTCCAGAATGTATTTTTCCAACAGTTTTGGATTTGGCTGGCTGGCTTCTCATCTGACCTCAGCCCAGGCATTTGGCTGGCTCCACTGCTAGCTGCTGTCTTAACTCCCTATGGACCTGATAACGGGGTCAGCTTGCTCCTTGAGATACCATTTGCCTTTTTAAGTAAGCTCCGACTGAAAATAGTTTGCCCTCTTAAACTCTTTGTAACCTTTATTGTCAACAACAGTTTTTCTCAGTAGTCACAAACAGATAGTCTAGTGAACTAGTTAATACCCATGGTTATGTATGTATCAGGGAGTGGGAATGCAAAGAAATCATCTGAGCTCAGTGGAGTTGCTTTGTATGTCATCGTGTGGCCTTATTATGAGTGTGTCTAATTTCTAGACGGCTTGCTTCCTTAGCAGAGATTCCTGGGCTTTCGCTTAGTGTGCCTGGCATAGCTCTGGGTTGGAATCTTGGTCTCAGCTTTCATCTGGTGAAAAGAGCAGCATCGGCAGGAATGCCTTTTATAAAGCTGAGGGAGCCTGTGATTTCTCTGGGATACTGGCACTGCTGCTGCATGTTGGAAACCAAGGAACAGTTCTCCTGCTGTATTGAGATTGTGATGATTCGATGATTAATAAACCAGAGGACAGTCCCCCCAGTTATTTCAGAATTTGGTTATGCTAAATCCAAATTCCACCAGTGTTTTTCTACAAAATGTGAGCTGCTTGTATAGATTCTATATGACACCTACAGCTACACTGCTATATATTAATTTTTATGTAAAAGGAAGTTTAAGTTTCTAAATCTGCATGGAAAATACTGGACGTGTGGACTGAACGTGAATGAATGCACTGACTGAGCCCTTGAGAAGCATAGTGATGGCTGGCTGGTGTGCCCAGTGCCCACCGTGTTGCAGTCTGAAGGCTGATTCTGCCATTTCTTCCAAAGATGCTGTGGAGGTCTGTCAAGAGGCTGCCTTTTTTTGTCTAACGCAGACATCAAACAGACAGTACCTGTTGGTGGAGGTGAAGGAAAAGAAACAAACAAACAAAAAAAGGTTTGATAATGTGTAGCAGAAATGCTGTCACAGCTTGAAGCAATGATTAGGCACCTGGTGGGAAGGCAGGGCCAGCCCAGGGGAGCTCAGGTGCATGCAATGTACCTGAGTGCTCAGAAGGGGCAGAGCCAGGATCTACCCCATCCCAGATCTCATTTAAGGGTTGGCAGTGGAGGCAAGCGTATTTTGCAGGAGATCCCCGTATGTCTGAAGTGTTCTGAAGGCAAGTATCTTTTTTTTTCCCCTTTATTTCTGAGCCTGTGGCTGTTGTGTTTGAGTAAATCCTTGCTTGCTGTAGCCTAGAACCTTGCTGCTCTGCTGTCGCTGCTGTATTTTCTTTTGTGTTACAGTAATGGCATCTCATAAGAAAACTGTTATAATTCTCAGAAAATAGACTTAATTCACAAGCATGAAAGTGAAGTGTAATCAGAAAGATGAGAATGATCTTCATTCCTTTCTGAAGGAATCTCATATAAAAAATAAATAAATTAGATGTATTAAAAGATTAGAAATAACGTTTTCATCCCAGGCTATTGATTTCCAGTGAACGTACTGAATGCTACCAATTCACTTTTTTTTTTTTTATATATCAGAAACTTTAAATTGTTTTTACTTCTTACTTCCAGAGACATGTAACCTTGAGTTAAACATGGCACGTATTTCAGAGAATACCAAATAGCTTGATAGTGAGCAACAGAACTCCTAGGTCCTAGTACCCATGTATCAATGTGGCAAACTCTTCTCAGTCTTGTAAGTAAATCGTGACATAAAGAGATCCAATTGTTTGTCTAGTCTGGACTGCAAGTTGATGACAGAGCTTGAAAAGAACCCCAAGCTATCAGTCTCTTCAGTACCCTGCATTTAGGCCTGCAATGTCAATACTGTGAAGATTTAAAACAGGAAAATAAACCATAGGCCAAACTGAACTGTACTGTAAACGTGTAAACTGAATTTGCATAGTTCGGTGCACTAAGGGAACTAATGTTTCAGTGATCAAATTCTTAAGTTGGAGAGGATATGCTTAGGGAGAGGTGTACTTCAATTATTATCCTATCTGGTACAGTATGTAGTTGGAAAATCTGTAGTCCCATGAATGAAAGCCTGCTCTGGCATCCTCCCTGGTGAAGGGTGGAGGTGGAACAAAAGAAAACTCCCCATTTATGTGCTCAGAGTCACTACAAAGGCAGAAAAATATTTTGACTCTGACTGAGTAAGGTCTCTGTACTGCTCAAATGATCTCCAAGGAATTACAAGCTATGCTAGAGAAATCTGGGAATAACCCTGAGAGGGTCATTGCTCCTTTTTCAGGCTAATAGTTTCCAAATTCTTTCATTAACCTTTTCACCTTTATCTAAAGGTCACCAGAGGTAACATGTTTGTGAAGATCTCCTATAAAAGTACTCCATTTTTAATGGCTCATTTTCCTCTCTTTAACACAGTATACTGGCTGGAAACATCCAGTCATTTGTTGGATAGAAACCCCACTTCATATTCTCAATGCTCTGATCTTATTCTTTGTAATTTTTAAAGCTATTCTGGATAGGATTCTGTACTGTAAAGTAAAAAGAAAAACAAAAATGGAACCTCATTAAGACTGAAAAGAACAGGCTTCAAGCATACAAATTAATGTTTTTTTAATGTTAAAATTACATCTTTCAAAGAGCTGCAACCTGACAGAGAATGAAATTCATTATCTTCATCTCTCTGGCCCTCTAGGACTCTTTTTTTTGAGGATCTAAATTAAGAAATTTGCTAAATATCTGCTTTGGAAGCTCCGTAGTCTTATTCTGGAAAAACTCTGTTAGATATGGATGGCTTTTATGTTGTTTAGCTTTGTTTGTTGTTTTGTTGTTGTTTTTTATGATGGTTTTGTTCTATTTGGGAGGGCTTTTGTGTATTGTTAATTATTTCCTTTGTGTATAAGTGCTGTTTACTGCAGACTCATAAATGGAGACTTATCATTTCCTTGTAATTTATAGCAGGTGGATGAGTGCTCACTACAAGCATGTCTATAAGGATAAACAAAGACATGATTTGAGTATCAGTTATTCAAGATACCTGATTTCATCTTTTTCTTATCTTGCTTTTCCATCTTCTTTTTTTCTCAACTGTAGCGATGTGCTGGGCAGAGGATACTGGAGTTTCTGTGCATTACACCCTCTGCTGCCATATTTTTTTCTTTTGCCCCTCTCTGTCAAAAGCTGCAGCAGTGTCTGTCTAATACTGAGGCAACATTGCCAAGTGGTGACAGCACAGCACAGGCTTCTGATTCCTGATGTGGTTTAAACAGCCATATCTCACATTTCCCCTCCCCCTTTTTCAGATTTTTTGGGGATCTTACAGAATTCAAGCATTTGTGAAAGGATTCACAAAACTCTGAAGAAATAAGATAAATAGTAAAATTTTACAAAGGTTAGAAAGATTTTCATAGATTTCTTTATATGTCTCACATTATTTGTTGCTTTGTTTTCCTTTATTAGATGTCAGTGACATGAATATCATGACCAGCTCTTTAGGTAAACTACAACAAATTCTTGAGAGCCCCCAGAAAACTGCTTTGATAAATATAAAATGCTTAGCAGGAGCTAAATGTGGGAGCTTCACCTAATACATGGATGTTGCAGATACAGTGGAACCTTTAGAATAGGGCCTTTTTTGGCTAAAGACAATTGGAAGGTACTGTTGGTATCGTGTGTAAGTACTCCTTAGATGATGGTGGCTTTTGGCTTCATCAAAGCCTTGGCCGCAGTCATGAAGTTGTAGAATCATTAAGGTTGGAAAAGATCTCTAAGATCAAAAAGACCAACCCCAACACATCTCCACTATGCCTATTAAACCATGTCACTCAGAGTTGCATCCACTTGTGTTTTGAAGACCTCTGGGGATTATGATTTCACCACTTCCCTGTGTATCCTGTTCCAGTGCCTCACTACTCTTCAGAGAAGAAATAGTTCCTAATATCCAACCTGAACAGTTTGAGGCCGCTACCTCTTGTCCTGTCTCTAGTTATCTGGGAGAAGAGATCAACCCCTGCATCACTACAACATCTTTTCAGGGAGCTCCAGACCCTTCACCAGCTTCATTGCCCTGCAGTTTTCCAGCCAGTCTACCCTAAGGTTGTCATGTTGCATGGATTTGTTGTGGCCAAAGTGCAGTAGCCACTACTTGGTCTTCTTGAAACACACACAATTGGCCTCAGCCTATCCAGATCCCTCTATAGAGCCTTCATACTTTCAAGCAGATCAACATGACTCCAGAAATTGTACCTTGCCTGTTCTACGGCTCAGAGTATAGGGGCTGATGAAGTTGCTTTCCACAACACTAAGAATAACCTCTTAAAATGTCAAGCTGTCACTTGCTCTGGTTAGCAAGCTTGTTAGAGGATTGTTGCTGTGCATATTGCTCAGATATCCTGGCAGGCAGGATATCTGTCATGCCTCTGCTCTCTGGTTGAACTTTAGGAAGAACGGTCATCAAAAATTATTTACTAAGCAGACTAGCAGTGTATGAGCTGAAACAAAGCCTGAAGCCAACTTTCAATTAAATTCAAGGGTAAAATTGTTATCTTTATGAAGAAAAATCACATCTTATCTGCTGGATGTCACACTTTTGATTACTGCTTAACACTGAAATCCATCCCACTGTTCTGTGACTGACAGTGCCACCAGAATTAGGCTGGATATGTCATGGAGTACATTTCATAGTGTCTATCTGGCTGTCTGTGGGAAAGAGCATTTTGAGTGCAGTTTGAACTGTGGCTATGCTTGTTTTATTACCACTGCTACAAAATGGCAGCCTTGTACTTGGGGAATTTCTAAAGATGGAGGATATTTTCTACACGTACTAAGACAGTAAAGGCAGAAAGTTTGGTGTCCCCTGTTAGTTATTATCTGGCAGCATCAAGTGGAAAATGCTAATAACATCAGAGACTGAAAATTATAATGTTTTAATAGGCCTTAACCTTTTGCAGAGCGACACCCTTTTAATGCTTTGATCTGATTTCAAACAGCAAAGGCCAATTTTTCCCTATTATTTTTTGTGAATTACTGCAGCCATGGGGCCTTGTTTATTTATTTATTATTCCCATTGCTAAGCAGGTACTTAGTGTATGGTTCTATTTTAGATGCCCAAAAACTGATATAATTTACCTTATGTTCACCACAAGAACTATAGACCTTGACATTAATAAGGTTAAAGAAGGAATTCCATTGCCTAGAGTGTTCATTCAGGAACTGGGAAAACCTTTGTAACGATGGAAATTTGTGATTGCTAACCAGCAGCCATAAAACTGAAGAGTAGACAGTCAGGGAGAAAAAGAGCAGGCTGGATGGGATGAAATGGAGATCGGATCTGAGAAGCTGGGGAGGGACAAGGGGAGAGGAGACAAGGCCAAACAGAATGGAAGTGAGAGCCAATGCTGTGCTTATCCAGATAAAAGTCATAATTAGTGTACAGTTTCTGTGCTGACATGGAAATGCAGTGAGAATAGGAGATGTTCTTTGGTGCTTAAAACAGTCCTTGGAATTCCACACATGGCTGAACTGAGCTGTTTTAGAAAGACCCTGATCTTGACTGTAGGACCCTGTCTGATGGACTGTGACGTATTCCTTGGTGACCTGTCTTCTCTGCTCTTCTTACATTTCCAGTTTAAATACAACTGACTTCCAGCATTTGATTATTATGATGTTGCTAAGTTAACCTTATCCTTTCCTTATACAGATAATTCTGAAAGACTTCTCAAGAGCTTCCATTATTTATTTATTTATTTATTTATTGCTGTGATACACCAGATAGGTTTGTTTCCTTCTGTACCTCTATTAGATATCTTCCTGTTGCTTTTCTCTTTAATTATTAAACTCAGTTTTAATTGTGGGCTTGGGACTGCCTTCTGATAACTGTGTAGACAGCGCACTAGCCCGTGCATTAAAGTAGAACCAAATTTACTTTAAGAGCAGACTGCTTTAAAGAGCAAAGCAGCAATAAATAAGCTGATTGCCAGTCTGGAGAAACTGAAAATTCAGCATAATGTGGTGAAAAAGAGGAATGTTTTGAACCTGTTTCTGTGAGTGACAGAATTATGTTGATAGCTTATTGCAAGGCCGGGTACAGTCGTCCTGTGGCCGCGTTACCTGCTGCGGCCAGCTCAGCATGGGCCCTGTGGGAGAGCATCAGCCATTAGGATCTGTGGAAAATTCAGGGGTCACGTTCAGTCTAGACCAAAAGAAAACTGTTGGGAAACGTAAGCGTCTGCAAACATATGCAAGAACTGTTATGGAGAGGACAGGGACCAATTATTTTGATTAAGCAATAAGGCCAGAACAGAGAAAACTTAGGAAAAACTGCCTAACTCCAAGAAGGGTTAGTCAGTGTGCTGAGACACCAAGGGAGGTAACTAGTCTCATCATCTGAGATATTCAGTGCTAAGCTTGACACCCACCTCCTGGGGATAGTTTAGTGATAGTGAGGTCAGTTCTGCTCTGAAGCAGAATGATGGATCGGGTTAACCCATCTGAGATTCCTTCCAGCTTAATGATGCAGTGCACCCTGTTAGATGCTCAGCTTCTCAAGGAATTTTCTGGAAATAAAATCTCTTAATAGTATTTGTGTACGCATATGTGTGTGCAACTGGAAGCACAAGGCAGTAGGTTCTGTTGCTGCTTGGGTTCTGTTGCAAGCTGGGTATGAAGGGGCAGCTGGTTGTGGTGACTGATTGTGCTACATAATGAAAACAGGGCAATTCTCCGAGATTAAAGTGTGACTTTCTGCAGTTCCAGGTATGTCTGTGCTCTCTCAAACTTTCTACCTGTATGTAGCAGGCATTGCAGGAAGCAATGTGAAATGAAAGGTTGTCTGAGACACAGCTTATTTCTTATTTTACTCTAGTATCCTCAGTGTTCTCCTGAATTCAAGTGCGCATCTCCTCCTGTTGGGAGGTGCTAAGAAGATTGTATTTGGATCTAACTAAATCAGTCTTCTGTTTTACAAGAAAGTGTCTTGGAAGTAAAAGCACTGTGAAAGTGGCTGTGAGCATCTGGTAGATATCCTTCCTTCCTTCTGCTTTAGGCCACCACCCGTAGGGAACTGGTTGCAGAACACTGACCTAGGACTGCGCTCCCGGAATTTGGGCAGTTCCCCTCTTAATAAAAATGAATGACTGAGAATCATTTTAAAGAGGAAGGAAGGTAAAAGATAACTTGCTTTTCTGAAAGTCAAACTCAGGTGCTGTACTTCATGTTAGGAAAAGGACTGGAGAGTGTTAGTTGGCAGCTGGCTGAACACAAACTAGCAGTGTGTCCAGGTAGCCAAGAGAGCCAATGGCATCCTGACTTATAACAGTAGTGCAGCCAGCAGGAGCAGGGAGGTGACCATTCCTCTGTATTCAGCTCTGGTGAGGCTGCACCTTGAGTACTATATTCAGTTTTGGTCCCCTGTCATGGTTTGATGATTTCTGGTTACTGGTATTCCACATCATAACATCGTGTAGTGCACTGGGAGTTAAAGTGTTAATGCTCTATTTCTGGGGACCTGCCTGGAAGAGAAGAACAACTATGTTCCCCAGGGGGCTTTGCAGTCAGAGAGGAGATAGAACTCCTGGCAAGGTTACCTGGTCAGGCTCTTCTTGCTCTCTTCTTCACCTCTCCTCTCTGCTGCCCGTCCCGACTGCATGGATCACTTCAGTATTACTGTAAGGCCTACAGATTTCAGATACTCTCTCATTATATCTGATTTATTAGCTTCAATTCTAAGTATACTGTATTATAGTGTGTTATCTTGCATTCTGATACTGTATTTGGTAAATTTGTTTGTCAGGAGTGCCTGAGGGAGCTGGGATTGTTCAGTCTGGAGAAGAGGCTCAGGGAGACTTCATTTCTCTCTGGCAGTGCCAGAGACGCCAGGATTGTTCTCGTCCCATATAATAGAGGTAGAACAAGAAGTAATGGCTTTAAATTGTGCAGGGTGAGGTTCAGGTTGAATATTAGGAAACATTTGTTCTGTGGAAGAGTAGTGAGGCATTGGAACAGGCTGCCCATGGAAGTGGTGGAATCACTATCCCTGGAGGTGATCTCAAGATGCAGGCGGATACTGTACTGAGGGACATGGTTATTAGGCATGGTAGGGATGTGTTGATGACTGGACTAGATGATTTGAGTGGTCTTTTCCAATCTTATGATTCTGTGTTATGACTGATACATCTGGAAAGATCCTATTAATGCTGGATTACTTCTGTGGTTTTGTTCAGTAGCATCAAAAGTTCCTGGATTTTTAGAAGTTGGGTGTCTAATAGCTTGATCTTCAATAGAGATCTTGCCAATCTAAGTCTTGATGCTACTGCACATGACTGTTTGGAAGGTGGATAACTGCCTTTCAGCATGATCATTCTTCAGCTGCATGCTTTACCAGCCCTCCAAGTGAAGGAAAGCAGAGTCACTGCAGAACTTATTTTCATGACCATCCCAGAAGTGAATCAAGTGATGCATCCACTCACAGATGTTTAGTAGCAGAAGGAGTAGAGATGGGTGACTCTGAGGTACAATTTCTAAACATGCTGATGGACAGACATTTAAGTGGAAATATTACTTTCACCACTGGAAATATTACTTTCATCAGTGTTTATGTTGTTTTCTTATTCCATTAGGTCAGAAAGTGAAACTAGCCTGCTCTGTTTCTTCAGCTGATTCTTCTAGTTCTCTTGTAGGCCACAGTTACAGTTAGAGAATAGGTAGCTTGCTCTTGAGTGCAAAAAATACCTTCTTACAGCCCATACAAGTTGTTTGTGTACAGAAATCTTTAGCTTCCTCAAGCTTGATGTCAGGTGGGCCAACTCACAGAACGTGGCTTCAAGAGTGTTCAGCTAACACTCAAACACAGACAACCATTGCAGTTTTCTTTTTTTTGTTGTTGTTGTGTGCAAGGAAAGCATTATTGGGCCAGTGATGATATATCTGTATAGTAGAGATTAGCTGTTATTCTCAACAGAGCTGTGACAAGACAGTAAATTAGAAAAATCTGTAATTTGCATGATTTTTTGCATCTATCTTGTGTGTGTATGTATATCAAACAATTTGAGATCATGTGGTTGTAATTCCCCCTTGAAAGGAAGAACAAATAAGTATTTTTCTGGTGAAAATGTTTAGAGTCTTTTGGTCTCACATGATGTCAAAGTGAGATTTAAACACGTTTGACTTAGCATCTTTCCCTTTGATCCCTAAAGAAGATATTAATTAATGCCAGGAACCCTGACAGAGTGTGAGAATACAGACGTCAAAGTGATGAGGTGCAGGGCACTCGGGTGATCTGTGGAGAAGCAGAATCGAACAGTGGCATTCTGTTTATGTTTACACTGCTACTCAAGGTTGACCTTACAGATATTTTCAACCCTGTCTATGCCAGCCATCAATGTTTAGTTCACCCAGGCTTTTGTGTGAAGCTCATTCCTCCCTGGGTTGCCTTGCAGCCCATATTGCTCTGCAAGATATTTGAGCTTTACCAAGTTGTAAAGCTCTTGAATATAAGTCCAACTACAGCTGTCCTACAAAACAGTTTCTGACTCCTGAACATTTTCTGCTTCTTCCCATCCTTAAAGAAATGGGAGATACGAGCAGAAGGAAAGACAGTTCCCTGACATAAGGTTTGGAACTGTACTCCAGTGTATAAACTGAATGATTTCAGTGCAGATTACAATATGGTGTGGACTGGGCTAGGGGATATCAAGGCTCTCGTTGGCTAACATAATGAGAAGTTCATTTCTGCTTGTCTGTATAAGCAAATCATCTCTTTAAAACATAACAGAAATGTTAATTGTTTACTATATCTTTTCCTCTGTGTTGATTTTTCTAAAAGTTGTTTTCCTTCAAAGCAGTTTGATCATTCATGTTTCTGAAAGTATATACCTGCAGGTAAAATTCCTCCGTATTAGAACCTATTGTGTACAATACTAAATTTTGCATCTCCTGTTAAGTATTTATTTCCTAGTTTGCCTTGAGTAGCTATTAGGATTTAGTGCTCTTATATGGGTATTGCAATTTTAGTCAGTGCCAGGAAAAAAGTCATAACTCCTCTTTAGCAGAGCTTAGGCTTTAAAAGTTAATGAGGGACACTTGAAAACTGGCAGTTTTTCAGTCTGAGAAGAAAGAATGAGATGATAAATGTGATGTAATGAAAAGGGGAAAAAAAATATAACACCCTTCCTTCCATTTGTCCCGCACCCAAATACCCTTTGCTTGTATGAATTTGGAGGTGTGCTGCTAGAATAATAATGAGAGGTCACTAATGCTCCCAGGTCTATCTGACAATAAAAAAGGGGATGGACTCCGATATGAAAGGCAATTAAGGACACACAGACATCTTCTTTTTCTGATCTTTTTCTTCATTTGTGGATATTTAAGAGGTTAGTTCTTATGTTTGTGGGTGTAACTTAAAAACACTATAGGCTGGAGATCAAACCAGAAGACTTTTCTATCGTAAATATTGTTTAGTCATCGCTGGACTCTTCGGAAATCACAGAAGTATCATAAAGTCCAATGGGAAGGGATTAGGAATATTAGTGGGAGGATTTCTGTGGATTATAGAAGTGTTATTGCAGAGCTTTTACCAGGGATCATGAGCATTAATCTATGGTTACATCTGCAATTTAAAGAGCCCATGGGAATTATTCTGAATGTGCACGTACAGTGATAATAAATCACAGCCATGTGATTATTCAGAGATGGACTTCTGGCGAGGATGAGGGAGCTTTACAAACCCCATTCCGAGGTCATGTACCTTAATTGCTTTTATCTCCATCCTCCAACACCTTTTATTCTGGATACTCCAGGGCAGATGTGCTGGTTCTTAATCATTTTCAAAGTAGCCTACAGAACATGCTTAGTGCTTTGTAACTGGTTTATGACTTAGCAACCCTACTAGAATGGCATCGTTGATTAATTTAACTGTTGAAACTGTGAATCCCATCCAAAGAGCACAAATTGCAGCATTTCTATGAAGCTGTCTTGGCTATGTGCATTTCCAAATTCAAATCTCAGTAAGTACTACCTTGTACAGAAGCTTCAATGTCCAGATTAATGAAGTACATACAAACATACAGTTACTTCAAGTCAATTTTCATGTCATATCATGTCATATTGCAACTGTTTTTTCTCCTGCCACTGCAGATTATTTGCTTATTTCTGGCTCTGCAGTCCTGCATGTAGCATGTGGCTTACCCCTTCTGGAGCAAGCTGTACAACTGCGCATGGTTTAGAGACAATATTCTGATCCTCAGATGCTGTGATACTAGGGGTAGGTGGGCTAGCAGGTATTGAAGTGTTTAGCAGTGTTGTGTGTCAGGCTTTCTCAACGGTGCTAATAGCTCCTGTCCAAACTGAGAGTCAGCAAGTTCTGTAGTGCCTGCGTGGTGGCACTGACATGTTGCTAGCCAGGGTTTGTTGAATTAAAGCAAACCCTGATCATGGTCAGCGTTCCAGCAACCAGGACAAAGAAGCATCACATAGGTGAGAATGCTTATCAATACTTTGACACTTCTGGGTAAAAATGTAGCACAGGAAAAAACTTTTCTTACAGGTTTAGAACCAGCCTCCACACACTTACACACACAAAGGGGGTTAACACTGAATTCCATGGGAGACATCAGCCCCACCTGACTCCCGCAGTCATTGCTTAATGAGGGCCACTCGTCTGTGAGCTGTAAGAACTTTTTATGAGAATATATTTGCTGAAAAATGGTAAAAGTTTTCATCACAATCTTCAGAAAATTGCAGGAATTTAAAAAATTTTGCCCGTCTGGTGCAAAAAAAGAAAAGGAAATTAAAAAAAAAAGCAGCCCATTTTTCCCTTAACCTCAGCTGTCAGCCAGAGTGTTTTGGCAGAACTTTTCCTTTAAGAGCAAAACATTTCCAGAACCCAACAGTTTGTTGAAAGCCATGCTTGAAAAATGATTTTCTTTTTTTCTCATTGAAAATTAAATTACTCTGTAAGAAATTTTGACAGGAAAGTTTGATTACGGAGTAGAGAAGTAAACGCTCCATTTTGGTTTTGTTATTTTCAGGCAACAGACCCGAGCAACTGCTCCATTACATTTCAATGGATTGCCTTTAGGAATGCTATTAATCAAAATCACTTAGAAGGACATGGATAAAAAGTGCAGTGTTGGGGCAGCTGTGGTTATTTCACTTGCTGTCTGGATTATACTTTCTAGGTTCAAAGTTTTCCTAGACTTTCGAAATACCTGAAAATAAGCTGGGAAATGCTATGAAATATAGGGGTGTGTGTGTGTGTGTGTTTGTGCAGGTATAATCAGTAATGGTGAGTTAAAATTTTACTATTTCTTCTCTCCAGTATGATACTTAATGAAGAGTTTATCTTCCTGCTCTATTGTAGGAGCTGTGAGAGTGCAGTTAAAGAGTAAGAAGTAATGATTAAAAAGGGATTTGCTGTGCAAACTAAAATGAGCAAAAGAACCCCAATTGCCTTCAGTTGTATTCCTGTTTCTATAGAGAGAGATGAATTAGCTTTTTATTTTATTTATTCCTATTATATCTAGTTTGACCTGGCTTTGTCAGAATACATCATCTTTTAACTGCATAAGGTGAATTCATTAACATTTCCATCACAACCAATGAAAACCAAACAGCTCCATAAAAGAGGTGGTAGTTTTCTGGAGAGAAGCACCTGCATTTTACAGGCAGAACAATATGTATCTTTTTTCTTTTTTTCTTTTCTTTTTTTTGGTATGATCTTTGTAATTAAAAATTTAGGATCACCAAAAACATTTAAACACATGCAAGAAAGCTGAAGCCATCACTTACTGTCTTTTCATGGTGTCTGTCCGTAGCAGAGCCTGTGAATGTCTGACTGCTTTTCAGGAGAATAGAGTGTAGGACAAACTGGGTTTCTGTATGGAGCAAGATGATAAGAATGGGAAGCCTACAGTCTCTCAGGTTGGACAGCTGCAGCTATATGGTACCTAACAGATCCTAATTTCTTATCCAGTAAATAAGGAAAAGAATTCTATACCTGAAGACTAATCCTTATGGAAAGTCAGGAAGCATTGTCCTTAAAGTGGGCCTAGTGTTCAGCCGTAAGTCATTACAGCTGCCTTTAAAATGACATAACTTCATTGATTTATAACAGCTGAGAATCTGTTACAACAAGGAAAATACTTAGTAATTGCCACAGTCCTCTCATAAAAGCTCAATGAATAACAGATATTTTGATGATGGTAGGACTGAAGCTGGCTCTGTGTTCCCTATCGGCTGCTCCCCCGTCTTCCCTGTCAGCCTGTAGCCTGATACAGGCAGTGCAAAGGCTGAGGATGGTGCAGTGCTGAGCTTCCCCAGGGCATGCCCACATGCACACTGATCTGGAATTTCCAGCATCCTTTGGGGGCCTGTGGCAGTTGGCACTGCCTTGACTCAGCTCCCTTCTGCCTGATGTGTGAGTGGGCATGGGAGCATGGAAGGATAGCTGGCAGTTATCACAGGTGTTCTGTGTGGCTGAATGCACTGTAGAGAGAAGGAACTGTGGCTGAGTCCTGTCTGGGTTGGTTTATGAGGAGAAACTGAAACAAATCTAGGAAAGCCAAGTGGAATGATATGTCTGTGGCTGGAGTAGGGCTTGCAGTCAGATATGAAGTAAGAACGTGAGAGTTAACGAATCCCCTCCCAAGCCATGTGAACATATACATTCCTCTGTGCTCTGTTTCTTCTGCACAAAAACTCTGAGATATTTTCATATCTAGCCAGCATAGTGCTTTGGGGAGAAAAATAATTTATTTTTAAGATGCATTTTATGATACTAAGTACTAAGCTGCTTCCAGCTAGACCGAGGTTTGTGTTGTTTCTCTCAGTTTTTATTGACCAAGCCAACGCTGGGATATGAGAAATCCAAATGTTTGCTACAGAGAGCCTTTTTTTCTCACACTTTGGGAATGTTCTCCTTGCAGGCAACTTTCAGTGCAACACTTCAGAGTGAAGGAAGGAACCAGTCAAGGCATGTTTCAAAGTTAGACCACAGTCACTGTTTTGTCAGACCTTCTTAGTAGCTCCTGGCATTGATGTTTCTTCAGCCAGAGGACCAGCATACTGGGTTTCCCAACTGGTTCCTCAGCAACGACCTTCTCTGTTCAGAGCTGACTTTGTTAGAACAATTTTTAAAGTTGGAGCATTTTTTTACAGCTTTTATGTGGCGACTCCTATGCAAATCATGCTAACACACACCTGTACATCTGCCACGTGCTCCCCGTCATTGGACAGAATGCTACTTTGCAAATTTTGTTACTTCCTAACTCTGTGATTGGAGAAGGTCACTGTGGGAATTTTCATCTGATGAAAGGTCAGTTGGGAAATGCGAGGTTTGACGTTGCTGTTTTGGACAGACAGCTATAATTGTCTTCATATTTTTTTTTAGCTCCGTAGTTATTGAAAACAGATTTAAGGAAAAAATAAATAAATAAAGCAAGACTTTAATAATTTAAAACTCCCTAGAAGAAAATGCAGGCTTTTTTTCATAAGCTTTCCAGCCAGAGCTGGGAGCTTTATATTATTCCTGCCTATAACCTACTTCTGTCAGTCTCACTGTTTTCTACAAACTCAACTCCTGCTCATGATGCACAGCCAGCCAGTGACATGGAAGCACTAGCACTAGGAAGCTAGCACTTGATGTTGTTGCCAAGTGACACCAGAGCAACTGAATGATATTCCTTTCTGTGTAACAGCTCTTTGTCAGATAAGCCATGTTACCATTAGCACCAAACATACATCAAATTTTACTCAGTAGTGTGTAAAATAAGCGTAACTAGCCTCAGTACTTAGGAAAATTCCCTTAATCTTCATGGATTTTTCTCCTTCTAGGAACTCTGTGGTTATAAGGAGTGGTGCTTTGTGATGGGAAGCTCTGCTTCATTTACAGCTTTCTGTTAATTGATTTCTCTACTGGACTGTGTTTCCATTCCCGCTGTGTGTTTTGTTTCCACCCAGTGCCAAACACCAAAATAGTTGTTTCTCAGCTTGGCCCTTCTGCTTTGCACTTGGGCCATAGTTCAAAACACATCGGGCCTCCTTTTCAGATTCCTTATAACTGACAACAGGAAAGCATTGTCCAGTGTAATTTCATTGAAATACGTTCAGAGTATCAAAGCAGGTTAGGTTCATATTCAATGTCTTTATTCTGGGTATCTGCGATACTTGTGTACGTTTTGTCTTAGGCCAGATCCTATCTGTTGCCCTGAAATAGGCAGGAAGCTAAGAAAAGCTGGTCCAAAATCTGCTTTGGGGATTCTGGTTAATTTTAGGTGTGCCCATACCAGAGCTGGATGAAGCTGGGCTGAGGGACCTGGAAGCATGGGATCTTTGTATGGGGGCTGCTCCAAAAGTAGTGTCTTCTGTTTTATTCTTTTTGCCCGTAACATCAGAGGTGGATGTTGGTGATATGGCAGAAGAGGCTGAACCTTCACACCAATATCCTGTTATGCTTTGCTGCTGTGTGATGGATGGCAGCAGAGGGGCAATGTGACAAAATGAGTTTGTGAGTTTAAAAAATAGCATTTAAATAAAACAGCTATGGATAAATACTATGGCGGTAACAATGATTAAGTGCTTTAAAATCACACTGTGTGTTTTGTCAGTCTTTGTCTCTGCAGCATGTAATGTATACGTATTTCTTTAATCTTTTTTTTTTTTTCTCCTTTTCTCTTTTTTAAATTAAAGTTTTATCTCTAGGTTAAGTCAGTCTGAAACTTGGCTTGAAGTATCAGCATACAGGAAACCTGACAGGAGGGATCATCTCTGGCACAGCCAGTCAGATTGGACTGGGATCTTTGGGAGGAATCACAGGCTGGCCTCCTTCTGGCCCTCACCTCTCTGCTCCACTGCCCAACTTCAGCTTTTAAATTCTGTATTTCAAATAAAGCCCTGGAGTAAGCATAGAAAGAAAGAACTGTAGCTGACATAGAGCAATTAAAATACATGGAGGGTGGACATTGCTTAATGATCTTTCTTGAAGAGCTTGTTGTAGTGACTACCTCCTCTTTGTTCTGTTTTATCCAGTGTGTGGCTGTTATCCTCGTTTACACGGATGCTGCTGCTTCAGGCCATTGCTGCACTCAAAGCATTCTCAGTTCTCCCATGGGAGGTGCATACAGCTTCAAAGAGTGTTTGGAAGGTACAGAGTGGTTGCTGGCTCATTTCTGGACTCCGTGTAAGTTTGCAAGGAAGTGCGTCTTTCAGACTCTTGGAGAATTGTAAACATATTTTTCTACTAAAAGTATTTTTGCATTTCTCCTATACCAAATCTATTCTTGCTTTTTAAAGCTGGTTCTGAGTTTAATTCAATCAGAATGCTTTCATCTAAAAATAGTTTGCCTGCATTTTTTCTCCATTAGAACAAAAGAGGCTGTGGTGCTGTTCTCCCACCTCATCATACTGTTCTTCCTCAGCGGGCAGCAGCAATGCCAAGCTGTAAAGATCCATTCCAGTGCTTGTATCTGGCCTCTTGGAGAAGTCACAAGTAGTTCTGTTGGCAGCGTAAAAACAGACTCAGGGTCTGTGATGTGGTTTAAACCTACTGACGCGTTTCTGAGCTGACTAGTGATGGTGTTTTCTGTCACTTCGTTGTGCTTGTTCAAACTACTGTAAAAAGCCATTGCTGTTGCATTACGGTGTCATGGAAGTGTCTGGTGGTGCAAAGTAGGATGTCTGGTGAAAGACTGGGTGACAAATACTCCAAGGAAGGAAAGCAATCACTAGGCACCAAAGAGATCAATGTTTGCACCAAGCTTTCTCAGGAGCATTGTGATGCGTTTCCTGGAGATTAGGAAACCAGGAAATCTTTACAGCAGATGGAAGGAGTCTGGAATATGGTTGACTGGGAATGTAGAGTAGAAAACAATCAATACAGGAGCCAAGTCCTGAAGAGAAGAGTCTATAGAGCCCAGTTACATTAATGTGGTAGACTGGAAGAGTGGTTTGCAGCAGGTAGGTTCATTTTTATAGCACTATGAATGAGAAGTCAAGTCTGCCAGTCAGTCTCTAGCTGTTCTTTGGTCTGGTCTCAGTTTATTGGGTAACTGGCTGCCTGGAAAGTTGGTTGTTGACAGACCTTCAGAGCTGAGAGCCCAATGGAGCCTGACAGAAGTTACATTCCTGGGAACTGCACTCAGGGCAGAAGTGCTGGTAACTTATATTCAGTTATTATTGACTCCCAAGTCTATCTGAGGACCATTTATTGACAGTCTCAAATGCTTATTAATTTGGTGCTCAGAAATTCCTGCTTATCTGTGAAGTCATGCTCAGAGAAGTTGCATACTTCCAAAGAATATTTGCCTTAGGTTTACAGAACAACCCTGCCTGTGGCTGTTGATATCTGGGAAGCTGTGGCTTTGAGGCTTTGTGGAGAGTGTTTCTTTTGTTCTAAGTATTTTCAAATTATTCTCCAGTTACTATCGCTGGCATCTGGAGAAAAACCTCAGTTCACTGGGTGTACTGAGTTCTGTACTGCTGTACTGGGCACAGATGCCAAGGTTGTAATACTTCCTAATTTCAGCATACATGGATCCACAGTCATCTTTAAACGATATCAGTAACTTGATCATTGATTTCAGACCTTCAGACTTGAAATCTGAGGTAGCATGAAGGGTAATTCTAAGAAAAAAGGGCCTAAATGACTTCAGATCTGGCCAGACCATTTGGTGTTCCATTGATCAAGAGGCAGTATCAAAGATCTTTTAGCAAACCTGAGTTTAAATTGGCATTTAAGCAACTGTGGAGGCAAATTATGATATCAGAATCTGGCAAAGGAATATCTCAGATGACAGGAGATGGTGCAGGAGAAACTTTCATTAGCTGTTGCCGTGTCAGATCTGTGGTTGTGCTTCACGTGGTTCCAGTCCGTAGAATTAAGCAATCATAGCTGTGGTCTTGCTGAACATGTTACTGCAGTTGGTTGGCTTTGTTATGACTTACTCTTTTTTGTCACAGCATTGCAAAGCGCCTCACCCTAATTTAAACCATATGGACTGAGATCATGTCATACTTGGAAAGAAACCAATCAAGCAAGACATAAGAGAGTGGGCAGGCCTCACTTGTTTTAACAAACTTAAAGAAAACATTTTAGAGGGGGGTATTCCAGAAAAACATGCTTACCAAAAGGCCTTGGAACTGCTGCTTCAGCTCATGGATTATTCTGCTTCTCAAGTATTGTTGTGGATCCCTCACACTTACGGTCATCTTAGACAGTGTTTAGAATTTCATTGCTCTTCGTATTCTTTTGTTGAACATTCCTGTCTTCTGGTTAAAAATATACAGAGGAATAAGCACGAGTACCGCAGTCTTCACAGGTTGTTTACAAATTATTATGCCAGATAAAGGTGTTACTGTTAATTGTACTGATGCATGTGGTCTTGTGCCCCTCTGGCTAAGTGAAAACGGAGAAGAATCCTCAGTGTTTTTCTGCTTAAATTACTGAAATAAGTAGAAGCAAAAAGAAGGAAATATTGTTGAGGGTTCTTAAATGCCTGGTAAGCCCACCAGCAAAAGTGGTGAAAAGGAAAATGCAGACTGCTGTGTTTACCATGTATGGAATCATTATTTATAGAGAACTTTCTGGTGGATCATCATGGATTTGTCTCTGGGGCCATACCACTAGCCAGCCTTTCAAAAAGATGCTTTGTCTTTTCTGAGCATTTTGTCTGGATTTATTCTCACATCAATTTCTTTTTTACTAAGGAATGAAACTATTTTTAAGGTGCTGTAAATGTATTTATCTGTAACTCAGCAAAGTGCAGTCTAGCAGTTACTGTAAATATGAGGATATATTTATAGAACGTGTTACTTCCCATTTGACTAACCACAAAAAACGTTTAACTCCTGGGAGAGAACTTCATCAGGAGATTTTATTCCTTGTAGAACTCTAACTTCTGCAATTATAACAAAATCAATCCAGCATAATAACGGCATTATCTAAAATCATAATCCAGTGAAATGCTCAGGTATTCACATCGTGAATTTAGTTATTCTTTCACTAAGATCCCATCATAAGATCCCATAGGCAAACTACCAGATGGTTATATTTTAGGGATATTTTTTTCACATCCAAATTATCAACTTCGTTATGTTTTTGCAGTTCTTTAATGCAAATTCTTTAATTCTTTAGTATTCTTTAATTCTTTAATAATTCTTTTTTCCTGTGCTGTTTGGATATCTTATAATATACTGGGTGGTCTGTAGCTTCTTTTTAACTATTCTGAGCTGAATCTTTTCATCTCTCACTATCATCTGAGTTCTTTCCATTTTGTGTGCTTTTATGTCAACTTACTACATTGTAACTCTTATGTCTTACTTCCTTTATTTCCTGCAAATAAGTGGCCGTGCCTTGATTTATTTTAATACCATCTTGATCCTAGTAACAGGATAGGTATCACTTAGCCAGCATCTTGTAAGTCCCAGTCTACTGTCTGTATGTAGATTTCAAACTGATTAGAAAACATGTTTGGATGGAACCCTTTCTCTTTTGTTATTGGTTGTTAAAACCCTTTACCACAACCTCATAATCAGAAACCTTGCAAATAGGTGCTGAAAGTAATCTGTTGCAGCCTACAAAGGGCTGGTCTCTTTTCAGTAGTGCATGGGGACAGGACTAGGGGCAATGGGCTGAAACTCCAGCATAGGAAGTTCCGCACGAATGTGCGCAAGAACTTCTTTATAGTGAGGGTGACGGAGCACTGGAACAGGCTGCCCAGGGAGGTGGTGGAGTCTCCTTCTCTGGAGATATTCAAAACCCGCCTGGACGCCTACCTGTGCGACGTGGTGTAGGGAGCCTGCTTTGGCAGGGGGGTTGGACTCGATGATCTCTAGAGGTCCCTTCCAACCCCTATAATTCTGTGATTCTGTGTGATTCTGAAGTTCTTTTATTTAGTTATTTTCATAAAATCAAACAAGACTGCACACAGCACCCCATTTTTTATTGGAGGACTTGAGTTTTCCAGCTCCAACAGCTCAAGATAATCAATATTAACTTCAGAAGGGGTGATCCCACCCTAGACGGTGATACAGTAGCTTTAAGCATGGCTTTTGGTGTGACTGAAGTCTGTTTTGACTTGTTCAGATGGTGCAAACCGGGACGAATTCCATTGATGATACTGGATTTCCAACAGTGCAAGTAAGATGAGGAGGAGACCCACTTCACTCTAAAGCAGCCATGAACACAAGGCATGGCACTGTAGTGCTTCTTCACTGCTTCTGCCAAATTTTAATAGAATTTCTAGGCAACGGTGAAACGGAATAACACTAAAGTTCCAACAGGGATAGTGTTAATGGCTTTAAATGCTGCTTATATCTGATATCTTCAACAGATACCAAACTCCTCAAAGAAACATTCTGAAACATAATTTGCTATCCTGTTCAGACCTTATCACCCATATGTTCAGAGCAGGACAAGAGCTCTGAGAGAAGCTGCAGGCCTTCAGCCAAGTGTTAGCAGCTGTACAAAGAAGCAGCCTGAGCTCAAAACCAACACACAGCATATGGAAAGCCAGGGATCTTGTTTCCTGGAGTCTGTTTGGTTTTTGTCTATGCTTTTTTCTAACAATTATTCAATATTACTCCTTCCAACAGAATGCACATTAG
The DNA here is from genome assembly GCF_039878825.1 of Excalfactoria chinensis. Classification (NCBI taxonomy): domain Eukaryota; kingdom Metazoa; phylum Chordata; class Aves; order Galliformes; family Phasianidae; genus Excalfactoria; species Excalfactoria chinensis. The sequence goes on from NC_092828.1 coordinate 73,647,845, forward strand.
AAAGATCTAAAGATGTTTTCTTGGTGAGCATCCATTCCCCTTTTTATTTCAAGCTGAAAGCGAAAGTATGTTTGACAGTAGAAAGTCAAAATACTTTCTTATCCTGATGCTCCCTCCTCCTTTCCTTTTAAGATGTGTATTTCCAGCCAATTTACAATTTGCTTCTAAATCTCTTTCCAGATTCGGCATATAGAATAACTGTATAGTTTGATTAATTTTCAACTGGCAAGATTATATTTCATCTGTGTATACACTTGAGTGTGCAATTTCTATTGACTTATGTCAGAGCTTGGACCAAAGTGGTGAGAGGTAAATTACTGCTCACAACTGTTTCAGCGCTCCTGTCATACAAATTCACAGCAGTGAACCAGGAACAACTGTTTTTTTTCCACCTTTCCCTAGGTCACATCTTGTCCTTAGTTAAACACAAGTTTAAGCGTATCCCTGTAGTTACTCCTCTCAGCTTTAAGTAGTACAGCTGGTCTTAGCAATGGATTGGAGAAGATGAAGTATGATGAGTATTATTTGGTTTTTTTCTAAGGAAAGAGTGAGTTGTAAGGATGAAGAACAAAGAAGAAATAAGCATAACCCGAGGTCTTGCCTCTGCTTTATGTAGCTGAAAGTAAATAAATTGAAACTATTTGCATTTACATGAAGCACAGTTGAAAGTTCCCAGAGCAATTTTCACTGAAGTGGAGTTCTCACAATGTTGTCTTTGCCAATACTTTATTTCCCTCAAACGTTGTATGATGTGTTTTCAGTTGCCACTGTCTGCCACAAAAGTGGCTCTGTGTCAGTGGCACCATCTCAGTTTGTGAGTGTTGGAAAGAAATGCTTGGTGTAAAAATGAGATTCTGACACCAGGCAAATTAGTCATCCACTTGTTTGGGAGTGTGGTTATTGCCAGTTCGCACTCACTCACAGTAACTACAAAGAGACTTTATGTGCTGCTTTAGCGTTTCAGCAGCATGAAGCACATAGTGTGCTGGTTTTTGACCAGGTGGAGCTAGGATTTTTGTATCTCTTGACATACATAATTTTACTCTTACCAAGGCTATTCTGATGTCACCTTGCTTAGATAAATTTGAAGGTGTTTTCTTGACATAAGCTCAATGCAATGTACTGTACTCCAATGTACTGTAGCTCCTTCCAAGAGCTACAAACTAAACTCAAATCTATCTCTGGGCACTTCTGACCTGTGGAAGGGCTCGGGCCCAGGCTGTGCAGGTAGCTCTCCCTTCATAGCAGACTGAATTGAAGCTTGAAGCAAGATGCTCCATTTGAATCTGGAGTCCAATTTAGTTACCGGAGTACCTTTTTTTGTATGGATCCATTTATTATCCTTCTTCAAGCTATGGTATCTTACTAAGCCACAGTATGTACATGGGTCTTCCCCACCTGGATTAGCTGTAAAGCAGAAGTGCTCACACTTAATGCTGCTGTTGACTGGTGCTATGAACTTCCTTGGCTCACCTGGCAGGCTCTCAAGCTTTAGCTTTGGAGTTTGATTTTCAAAGTGTACTTTGGATAAAGCAGAAAGAAGTGAAGAAATGTTCAGAGATGCTGAAGCGTTGTGTCACTTGCTGAGGTGCTTGTATGCCTGATTAATTATTGCCTAATTATAAACCCTTGGGATCGTACTTTTCACCAGTGAGAAGAAAATGTTACACAGACTGCCAAGAAAAATCACATTTTCCATCCCAGCTGTTTTCTGATTAAATGGATACACCATGAGTTTAAAAGAGCTGTTCAGCTGCACTTTGGGATGTTTTGCCTTTTGTTTATCCCTGTAGTGCCATGCCAAACAGAACCTCTACTTCACCTCTCTCTTGACAGAGGATTTTTGATATCTAGCAGCGGAGGATAGGTACAGCTGAAAGAACAGGCTTGGCATTCGCTTTTTCCATCTTGGGGTGTTGCTGTGTCCACTCCAGGGGAAGGGGTCAGAAATGCAATAATGCTCATACTATGTAGCTAGGCAAAGGAACAGTGAATTTGTTGCACTTCAGAACTTTTTTTCTTTTGTACTTTTTTTTTTTCTTCCTTGTTTAAAGCAAAAAGATCACTGTTCTGAAAACTTGGGTATAGTTCAGATGGTTAAACTCGTCTGTAGTTCACCTTTTCTTCATTTCACGTGTCTTTTCAAAAGCAAGAAATCCAGTTCTTGGCATCATTATTCACAAGCATCCTGAAGTCTTTTTTTGATGCACATGTGGTTCATGGAGCACCGGTTTGGAACCACAACTAAGAAAGCAGTTAAGTTATGATTATCTGCTTGAAATATAGACACCCACTTTGGTTGTGATCAATATCTACATGTGATTGGGACTGCAGGTGAACGTGGCCTTCTGTGAGCAGTGAGCAAACTGCATAAGACTTGTGTGGACTTTAATGATAGAAGCTTGACTTGCAAGGTAAAGGTTATTGTGAAATGATGTTGAGACAGACAGGAGGAAAAAGAAGTAACTTTTAAGAGAGTAGAGCTCAGAAAACTTCAGAATTCTCAACTTAAGTAAATCTCAACTCACTGCTGATTTGTTATCTTGCATTTCACGCAAAAGAAAAAAAAGTTGTTAATTGATCTGTTTTTTAAGCCATGCTGAAAGTTAGGTGATTACATGAACCAGGACTGTAAATGTGGTGGGTGTAGAACTACATGCCTCTGCCCTAGCAGTACAGTTTGCTATCTTTAGTCTTCAGACTGAGGGAGGGGATCCTGCCCCACTGCTCTGTCAGACCTCACCTGGAGTGCTGCATCCGGATGTGGAGTCCCCAGTACAGAAGGGACATGGAGCTGTTGGAGTGCATCCAGAGGAAGGCCACAAAAATGATCCAAGGGATAGAACACCTCCCTGTGAGGACAGGCTGAGAGCTGGGGCTGTGCAGACTGGAGAAGGGAAGGCTCTGGGAGGCCTAAGAGTGGACTTTCAGTGTCTAATAATGAGGACAGATTCTTTAGCAAGGTCTCTTGTAATAGGACAAGAGGAAATGATTTCAAACTAAAAGAAAGGAGACTTAGATTGGATATATGGAAATTTTTTACCATAAGGATGCTGAGGCGCTGGCACACGTTGCCCAGAGACTTGGTGGGTGCCCCATCCCTGGAGACACTCGAGGTCAGTCTGGATGAGCTCTGAGCACCTGATAGAGCTGTAAGTGTCCCTGCTCATTGCAGGGGTCTTGAAGCAGATGGCCTGTAAGGGTCTCTTCCAACTCAGATGATGTTGCGATTACTTGAATGATGGCTGTAAATGTGGTTGCTGTGTTTGTCACCAGGTGCTTCTGTCCTAGCACTACAGTTTTCTACAAATATGACTAAACGTTCTTGAAATTTGTGCTTTTCTATAATGCATATTCCCAGTGACAAGTAGAATGCGTAGCTCAAGTGTCTGCTCTTTTCTGAAGGAAAATGCTGCTGGGTTTGCTTGATGAAGTCAGATAAAAGTGCGTTGCATAGTATTCAGTAATTCTTCTTTAGCAAACAAAAATAGTCCAAAGGAAAAGGTGGAAAGAAAAAAGGAAAAAAAGCCAACCAAAAATAACACATAGGAAAATGGGAAAAGTAAGAAGCATTTTTCTCATATTAAAAATAAATTAACTGGTTTTATTATTAGATAGCATGTGATTCCTCAAATGCATTTTAAATGTGTGGTTTATGATCGTAGAAGACTTACGAACTTTGAAGTAAAGACATTTTCTTTTGAGGAATAACTGCTAGAAATAAAATGTCAGCATGAACATCCATGCAACTACTTTTTCTTCATGACAACAATTTGGTATTTCTTCCTCAGAGTGATTCCATTTTGCTTCCTCTCTGAACCTGCTCCTTGGCACCTGATTTGGAGTATGTAGCCTCCTTGTTCACCTTCCTTGTAATCATGATATTGAAATAAACTTTGGACTCCTTTACCTTCTGTGCAGAAGAACAACCAAAATGCTGCTGCTATGTTGTACCCTGATGCTCCTTCCCCAGATTTTATTTAGCTTGTGGCATTTGATGATCACTGATCTGTATGTGACAGAATAGAGCAAAAGGCAGAATGTCTCTGTGGCAGACCACTGCCATAGATTCAACAGGTTTTGATCTCAGCTTTGCTCTTGGTCTGGAAGACAAGTTACCACCGTGTGAAGGGAGCAGCTAAGGGAGGCTGTTGTGGGACCAATGGATTTGTTCATGGGATTGTCATTGCTGGGTCCCTCAGAGGCAGTGAAAGAAGCAAAAGGCTGCTTGTGTGCATGATAGAACAGTAGATTCTGGCAGGTTTTCTCCTTCTCACCAGAAAGGTGAGGGGTTGGTGGTTTTTTTTGGCAGATATGCTGCTTTTGCCAGTTTCCTGTCAGTTCTGTGTATTATCACTTAGAGTCACTTTGCCAAGCACCTTCTTTCTTGCATTTAAATCTGGTAAGCTCTTCAAGCAGAAATATTCTCTCAGTACTTTAAAATGAGCCTTTGCTCTTCTTTTTTTTTTTATTGCCCATGGGGTGTTGTGTATTCACCCCAAAGAGAACAGCTGTGTGTGTGTGCTTTGGGGTTTGCTGCGGAGCATTGAACAGCTGCAGGGAACAGTGACAGCAATGCCTCATCTTTTGTAAGGTGTTTATATATGCTAGGCCGTTTCTTAACAGCTATTTTCTTCTTATAGACAAACTGTAAACGTTTAAAGGATCCTTTTCCTGCTACTTAACATGTAGAAAGAGTGTAGCACGGACTCCAGTATTTGCTCTTAGTTACCTCTCTGTTCCTTGAATCTTGAGCTCAATTCATTCATGGTGTTTCAGTGGCTTTTACTGTAGCATCAGAATTAATAGGATATACCTGGATACACCCACATAGGTGGGCCATTATTCCTGGATTAAGACCAATTATGTTTAATTTGAAAGGTGGTGCAAAGGAAGATAAATCTCTAAAATGAACACTGGCATAGCTGGTGCTTGTTCTTTGTTTGGCAAGCGTACTTAACACACGCCACAGCTGAAATGGATCTGTTGCGGCACCCTCACTTTTCTTTTCCCTCTTTTTTTCCTCCCCCTTTTTGGTAGTATTTCAATGAAAAATTTTCTTCCTGAAAAGAACAGTATTTTTGTGTTAAAAGATTTCAAATTGACCTGCACCCAAAGGTATGAGCAATAGGCTCGTGGTTTCTTCCACATGAATTTGATACTGCAAGCTGAGCTCATCTAGAGCAAGTCCTTAGTCACAGAACAGTCTGTTTTGACAGTCCTAATGATCCATACAAGTCACCCTTGCTGTACAAGAATTAAGTAATGTCTCTGTGTCAACACTTTGTAAGAGTATGCTGAAGTTAATTTGCACCACAGGTCAGAGCCCAGATTCTTTCAAAAGAGTGACACTGAGCACAGCTTTTTGGATTTCTGTAGACCTTGGCTAAGTTCTATATTAAGATCTTGGCAGCACATTGCATGAGTGTCCTATATGAGACCAATGAGAAATCATAGCAGTTAGCTGTTTGCAGGCATCGGATTTTGACTTATGACTAGTCACAGAAATTGTCCAAATTCATTTTACTGCTGTACAAATCAGTAAGTCGAGATTTACTAAATCACCAGTGCTAATTGCCATTGCCTGTTTCTGATACTCTATTCAGAAAATAAAATGAAAATCTTTACCCAGAACTTCATTCTTTCCTATGTGCTACAACAGTGGAGATCCTGCAGGTTTTGCTTTCAGACACGTGAAACCAAAGGCTTCATATGATGAACTGAATCACATACTCCATAAACAGGACAAATCAATGACAAACATCGCTGTTGTAGCTTTTGTGTAAATTTCATGTCATTTGCCCCTTTATGGTGATGCTTTGAACTGATATGTGTAATTTTTAAGAGAGAAGAACATAGTGTATATTCTTATCTTTTATAAAAACCCTTAATTGCCTGCATTAAATGAAGGACAATTCATTTTCCACGGAAATACTCAAAGAGAGGAAGGGTTGTCATGCTTAATTTCATGTTTAGAATGAGAAGTGATACTTTCTTAGGTGTACTTCCATCACAGAAATGCTGTTTGTGGTATATGAAAATAAGATGGGGAGTGCTACTCTAGGCAATACTATCATCACTTACACATAGGCTGCGTTCTGAAGGCACAACCAACTAAAAATGTTAGTAATCAGATAAAAAAATTAAAACTTTTATAGCATTTTAGGTGAATAGGCTCCTTTTTGTTGTTGTTAACCCATGAGAAGATATCACAGGATGCTAGCAAATGGAGCTGGAAGCAAGTATGCTCTTTTCGTTCTTCAGATACTTTAATAACAAATCCTTTGATTGCCAGATCTTGCAGTACAGGTGTTTCCACAGAGATTTCTGAGAGATAAATATCTAATAAATGATATTAGTAAGCAGTAAGATTGACAGTACTGTTATGTCACTTGGTGAACATTCTTTAAAATTTGTATAAGGTCTGTGTTTCCCAGAAGCCCTAAAAATAAATTATCTATTAAATTATAAATTTTATTATAAATTTTATTATTATAAATTATCATCTGTAAAACATAAAACAGAGAAGGGACTTCCTGCAGCCACAGTGAATAGCCGCTGAAATCCTATTATAGATAGTAATTTATGCAAAGTTTGAAGGGCTCTGAGGTCTGTTCCCTAATTGTTAGGGCGCTATCATTTGGAGCTAACCACATAAATGTGCAGATGGACAGAAAGCAAAGGGGAGCTTTAAGATGTTTTGGTGTTTAAATGTGCTTCATTCCTTTCTCCTACTCTTCAGTATTCTTTAGAGAATTTGCAGTTCCAGTCTGGCACAAACAGATGCTGAAATGGCATTGCAACTGAATATGACCAATGTAATAAAAGTACGTGATGAAAGTACACACTGCAAATAATAATAGAGTGAAAACCCATTCAGCTTTGAGTAATAAGGTGTATTTATAGCAGAAGTATGCATGTGCACCAAGATCACATATCTTAAAGAATTCCAGATAGCGGCTTATAAATACCTTCCATTTAGAATAAGTTTTGGTAATGTACAAGGGGTCGTAACCTCTTGTACCTGTTTCTTACTGACCTTTTCAATTAAATTCTTCATCATCATTTCCCAATTCTGATGGACTGAAACACTTATCTTATTTTACATCTGTCTTATGCTCTACCCATTCTGCTCAGTGATGCAAATGTTCTTTTCATGGTTAGCACAGCTGGAGAAAGGAGAAGCAAAGCCAGAAACAGAAAGGAAAAAGCAAATGCCAAATCAGTAAGATGGCAAAAGCTGGAGATTAAAGAGGATAAAAATAAGCAGAAGAAGAGAGGTGAGGTTTGGACAATTGGGAAGAAGAAAGGATGGGTGGAGAGGAAAATGGAAGTGGTCCTAAAATCTGTACTCCACAAAATCTTTTCACAAAATAATTGAGTCATGGAAGCCTGGGATTGAGGCTTCCATGCATGACACATGAAACCAACTGGGAGCTGAGCTGTAAAAGATACTGCCAAGGAAAAAGGTGGCAAAGGAGAATGTTTTACTTGCAACTTGGGAGCCTTGCTGGCTCTTACAAGTAGGAGAAAGCAGAGATGATTTGTGTATGTTTCCTCACCATCATATCTACCACTCAGATCTGGTTGTTGATGAATTATAGGACAAAGCGGTTCAGATGTCAGTGCCAAAACTCTGGAGAAGCGGATAAGATTTTCTGAGTTCAGATGTGAAGAAAGCTTGTTTGGTGTTTAGTGCAATATAGCATTCTTACATCTCTTAAAGAAATGGAATTAACTTGCATCTCAAGTGAATATGGTTTTGTTTTTGTTTTTGTTTTTTTTTTTTTTTATTACAATATTATTAATTAGCTCAGTATGTATTTTGCCTTGTATGCTTTGGAAGTATTCATACCCTATCAAACAAGTTTATAGTATTCTAATAATATCTAGTATCCACTTTGTTCTGATGTTCTCCCTGAGCTGCCAATGCAGGGCTGTAGCAGGTCCCAGCAGTATCCACCTTTTATCCTGGAGGACACTGCTGGGCTATATATACAGTATTTTCAGGAACCCCACCAACTAGTGCTGCTCTTGCTTTGTACTCCAAGCCTGTCATAAGCATGAAACTTGGTCATGGTGGAATGAGACAAGTTTGAAAAATATGCTTATTGGAGACAATGTGTGAGGGAAAAAAAGGAGTTTGATTGTGTTAGGATGTATAGGACTCATGGCTTTGGCCATCTGTGTGGTTGGCTGTTTGACCATAAGAAGAAACAATGCAAATGCTACTGCTGGTTAGCTGGGCTGTGGTACTTTTCCTTTATGACCATCCACAAAGCTTTAATTCCTAGAGGAACGGGCAGGCTTTGTTAAGAGAAGCAATTGCAGAGCCTCACTTTTTCCAAAAGGTATATTGTGCTTGCTTGCAGATTGTTACGCTGTGTGGTGATGAATAACACTTGGAAGCAGATGTCAAAGGCATCAGTGCTCAGTGGAAATAGTACATTTTTTCCATTTTATGTCTAGTTTAGACTATATTAAAGAGGAGGGAAAAAATTTAAAAGCTGAAAGCATGTTGAAACACGTTACGGTTGTGACAGAATTGACGACAGCCAGGAAATTCCAAGTTAGGGTCCTCACTCCATACTTTCTGTGTGCTCAGAAAAGAAGTTTAACATCCAAGCCCTTGGGTTAGTATTGGTCACAGAAGTTTTATCCTTATTATTTGTTATTACACGAATGCCTTTTTTGACGCTGGCTGATTTCCTCTTTTCTTTTAATCTTTCATAAGAACGTATGAAGTCCATGTTCTGTGTCATGTGCCTTCATGCCTACTTAAAGCTGTTGGGTAACGAGGAATTTTTTAAAAATTAATCTTAAATAGTCTACATCCCAGAAAGGTCACAGAAAATTTATTCAGCAGACAAGAATGCATACAAACATGAAAACTTGTATCGCTGTTTATAAAAGCGTGTGTTATTCACATAAACCTCACATTAAAATATTTTCTCTGCATGTGGTAGTAATAAAATCATCTTTATTTTTTAAATGTGAATATTTAGATCATGTAATGTTTTTGGTTGTTTTTTTTTTTTCCCTCCTGAAGTTAAAATGGAATTATATTTTTGCTGAAATGTTAACAGAAGCTAAACTGAATGAGTTTACTTTGATCCTCTTATAGGAGATGCTTGGATAGTACAGAGCACTTCCATGTAAACACGGTGAGGCAACCCAGTCTACATATTAATACATAAAATGTAGCTGTGCTAACCTTGATACCTGTGCTTTTTTTTTGTCCTTCTTCTATATTGTGGCTAATTGTGCACTTCTCCCATGCATTAGTCTGGGATATTTGATGTGTCACAGTGATTTATAGATCATATACTTGTGGAGGAAATGGACCTGGGGGTACTGATTGATGCACGGCTGAACATGAGCCAGCAGTGTGCCTGGGTGGCCAAGAGGGCCAATGGCATCCTAGCTTCTATCAAGAATGGTGTGGTGAGCAGGACTAAGGAAGTCATCCTGCCCCTGTACTCGGCATTGGTGAGGCCTCACCTTGAGTACTGTGTCCAGTTTTGGGCACCTCAGCACAAGAAAGATATGGAAGTACTGGAGCAGGTCCAGAGAAGGGCAATGAGGCTCGTGAAAGGCTTGGAGAATCAGCCCTATGAGGAGAGGCTAAGGAAGATGGGGCTGTTTAGTCTGGGGAAAAGGAGGCTGAGGGGAGACCTTATTGCCGTCTTCCAGTACCTGAAAGGTTCTTACAGTGAGAGTGGGGCAGGTCTCTTCTCACTACCGACTTGTGACAGGACGAGGGGAAATGGCCTCAAGTTGCGCCAGGGCAAGTTTAGGTTGGATATTAGAAAGAACTTCTTTACAGAAAGGGTGGTTAGGTACTGGAATAGGCTCCCCAGGGAGGTGGTTGAATCGCCATCCCTGGATGTGTTTAAGAGCCGTTTGGATGTGGTACTCAGGGATATGATTTAGGAGAGGGTTTTTAGAGATAGGGTGCTGGTTAGGCTGCGGTTGGACTTGATGATCTTCCAGGTCTTTTCCAACCTGGGTAATTCTATGATTCTATGATTCTATATGTTATAGTTAAAACAAAAACAAACAAAACAAAACAAAAAAAGCCCTTCTTGTAGATGGGAGTCACATCCGCAAGCCTCCAGTCTTCTGGGACCTCACCAGTCAACAAGGAGCAATGATAGATGATGGAAAGCAGCTTGACTGTCACCTCCACCAGTTCCCTCAGCACTCTCAGGTGAATCTCATCCAGCCCCATGGACTTGTGGCAGTCCAGTTGGAGCAGCAGGTCTCTGACTGTGTCTTCCTGAATTGTGGGGGTTTAGTCTGCTCCCCAGCTGAGACTACCAGGTCAGAGAGAGGAGTACCCCGAGGATGTCTGGTCTGATCTTTAAAGACAGACATAAAGGAAACATTCAGAACCTCTGCCTTTTCCTCAGTGGTCACATTCCTAGCCTCATCCAGTAAAGAATAGAGATTCTCCTTAGTTCTTCTCTTACTGTTGGTGTATTTGTAAGCGTTTCTTGTTCTTTTTTATCCCCAGCAGCCAGGTTGAGGTAAGAAGGAACAAGAAACTTACCAAGTTAGCATGAAATCCTCTGCTTAATCAGCTAAACCAGTGTAGTGCCTGGACGTCCTCACCCAGAGCTGCTTTGATAGATAATCCTGAACCAAACTCAAAGTTCAAGTCAGAATATGTGGATACCAACAATGTAGCAGTGTTGAGGTGGCAGTTGGAGTGGTACTGTGCCTCAAGGTAACGTAGCCACACTTCCCGTATCTGATGTTCTGGTTTTGGCTGTGGTATTGCATTCAGGAGTTCTTGTTGCACTGCTTATCTCCTGAGCCCTGAAAAGGATTTGGAGCCACAACTTAACAGATGAAAGTCTGTAAGTATTGTTGAAGACTAAATATATGATGTTACATTTGGCTGTACTGAAGGTGATATTGTTGACCAGGTTACCAAGTGATCTGTGTCACTACCAGTTCTTCCTACTTTCTGCACTCAGAATGTTTTTCACATTAATCCTTGACAAGTATTGTTTATATGTTTCTTCCTGGTTGCCAAAAGAATGTTTTCATGTGGTGTCAAGGTCTTTCTGGTTATCAGTTAAGTGTATTTCTGCTTCCCTATTTACATAAAAGAACTGTCATTTAGCAAATTTTAAATCCCCTTAGTATGTGCCATGTTGACTTTGTATCTTTCCAGCTTCTCGGTAAATAGATCATTAATAAGTTTGGCTGGAGTTGTCTTCTGTAAACCTCTGCTTAACTAAGATTTAAGTATAAAAGCTTTTTTAATGAACTTGGGTTGAATGGGTTGAATCTCTACGCTTGCTATTATCACTATATTGTCTTGTCTAGGAAGAGAAGCTAACCAGGCTGTGTTTGGCCAGGCTGTCCAACTTAGCCTTTTTAGGGAACTGGCACCCCATCAGCTTTCTTCTAGTCCTCTGGAAATTCCACCGTCTTTCAAGAATTCCAAGTATTCCAAGACTTATGATGTCGTGCAATCTTGAATCCAAACGCCCTACCACGTTTCCCTTCACAAAAATAACTATGAACTTTCTAAATTCAATTTATTTCTTTAAAGTATTTCCAACCGTATAATGTTTTGTAGAATGCCTTTTATTGCAAAACCTAAATCTGAAGCTGAAAAGCTACTTGGCTTTATCTTTAAAAACATGTTTTTAAAAGATTTGCATTGTTCTACCAAATCCATTCCAGTCCGTGGTGTTATTAATTATTATGGTACTGTGACAAAAGTAAAATTCAAAGTGGACGTGTGTAGATAAATACACACGTAGGGCAAGCAATTTACTGAAGATATCCAGGCTTGAATCTTGATGAATTTTCTGTTTGAACTGAAATCATTATTTAGCTAATCACAAGGATCTAGTGAGTAGTTAATTGCTGAAGGAATCTGATCTAAAGCATGCTTCTGAAAAGGTTAGTTGTTAAATACAGGGGATTTTAACACCCATGAGGTGTTCATCAGCAAGCCACAAGTTATTGACTCCAGAGTCCCTGGAGAAAATGAGAGATCATAAATGGCATGTGTTACAGGATCTGTTGGAATTGTGTCTTGAACGGAAAGCTTATGGCTATTCTGAGATGGGAAGATTAAGAGGAAGAGGTTACAGCTAGTCTGTAAAGAACGAGGTCACTGTGTGAGGACATCTGTGCATTGTGGTCTTGAGGATCCAGTCATAGGAAAGCAACATAACAGGGGCCAGATGCTCATTCCTAATAATGTTGGTTCATGCTATAAGCTTTTACTCATTTTTCTAAAATGTGATGCCTTCTGTGGTGTGTTTCTTCTAAAACGCCAGTATAAATTTTCATACTTTAAACCGATAGAGTTTAGAACTGAAACTACCTCAGCAGTGTATAAATATGGCTTATATAGTTTTCTCATGTTCACATAAAACTTCTTGTGTTTTATTTTGTGCTCATTGCTCCTCATCCTGTCAGTGAGCACCACCAAAAGGAGTTTGGCCCCATCCACTTGACTCCCACCCTTTGGATATTCATAAGCATTGAGAAGATTCTTTCCCTCAGCCTTTTCCAGACTGAACAGCCCCAGGTCTCTCAGCCTTTCCTTGTACAGGAGATGCTCCAGGCCTCTCAACGGCTTTGTGGCCCTCTGCTGGACTCTCCCTAGGAGTTCCCTGTCTTGAACCGAGAAGCCCAGCACTGGATGCAGTACTTCAGATGAAGCCTAAGAGAAACTGATGGGATAAAGTATGTTCATGGCAGAGCTGATGCAAAAGCTCTGAAGCATAGAACATCAGGCTACCTTCAGGTATCCTCTTCTTTCCCTCAGCTCATCTGGCTTCTATTATTTCTAACATTTCACTTTTTTTTTTTTTCCTGGTAACATGTTTAGCAAATGTGCTTTCTGACCTCTGTCTTTTTACATGCAACCAAGAGCTCACAAGATTATGGCTAAATTATAAACCCTATGAGAATGGGCAAAACAACCAACACCGAGCATAACAGTAGCCAAGCTCAGACTTCCATGCTCCATTTTTTTGGTCAGAGAACCTGGGGACTGATCTGACCTTATTGACCTTAGTGGGATATTTTAGAAATGACATCCTACAGGGAGCGCAACTAATCTGCAGTATCCTTGCCAAATCATGCTGCTGGCTACTTGTGGCATTTGTGGGTGCAAATGAGTTTTTGATGCTACCTTGTAGTCAACTGGAAAAGAGAAAATTAGCTTGAGACCAATGGAAACCACTCCCCATCACATTATCTGAGTGGGTAGGGAAGTTGGATTTTTGGAATGGGTGTTGGGTATCACCATTGTGAATGTTTTGTTCATTCAAGTTATGTGGAATTCGCCAGGTTTTGGGATTTGCTAGCAATTGTGAATTCAGCTCTAATTCACTGAGCAGCCCGCGGGAGCTACAGGTTTGAGGCTTTGTTAGAAATCTGCCAATTAAAACCCATGACCTTGTGTGGCTGCAGAGCTCCTTTTGGCAATCCTGACCCGCAGGCTCTGCCATTCTGTAGGGCTGCTTCCATTCCTTTCTTCAGCCCTCCATGCCATCCACTCTTCAAGTGCAGAAGTGCACCATTAAACCTCAGGAAAATTTGACTTACGTGACTAGTGCAGCACTTGCACGGATCTCAGCTAACACTTGGCTGCTTTGTTTTTCAGTTTGGTTTGTAAATCTTCGTGCAGACACTGTGCTTCATGCACTGACACTGATATCAAGGGCTCTCGCATCTTAAAAAGTCTTTGTAGGTGGAGCACGAACTTAAAAATACAGTAGCTCTTACAATTGCGTGCTTTCAGCTTTGCTAGCTTATAGAGTTCCTATAGGAAAGCAATTAAAACACAGGATTAACAAGCCCCTGTTGTTATTATCTGTAGCTGGTTCTCAAGATGATTTGCTCCTTTCTAGAGCAGTAAGTATTTGAGTCTTCCTGTGTAGTTCTGTAAACATCTGCAGCCCCCGGGATAATATTTTGTTCTATCATCATGATGCATTTTTCCTGGAAATAAGTGCAAATTCTGTCCGTCAATCAATAAGCGATAAAAAGATCTCTCTTTTTGTTGTTGTTGTTTTTATCTTTAGTTCTTGTGAATGCTACAGACAAAATGCTGCCTCGATTGGAAACTTATTTTACAAGCGCTGTAAGAGTTTGGGAAATCTGTCAAACATTCTGAGCAGCTGCTGAGCAGAGACCTCGGATCCGTGTGTGCTTTGGCATCGGTGGGATGCACAGGAGCAAAGAGTGAGTGGAGGAACTGGGCTTTGAAGTCTGCTTGGTGATGTTATATTATTCTTGGCTCTTTGCGCTTTGGAAAATACACTGCATCAAGTTCTCATCATTGCTGTAGTGCACAGCTTTTCTTGAGGCTGTGGAAGGGTGGTTTTAGCATTACATTCGGCTATGAAACACCTCAGTCATTTCACTGCTGAGATCGTTATTTTATTAAATTCTTGTTAGTTTTTTCCTTTATACCATTGGACTGGTTCCCCAGTTTGTTTCTTGGGGTGTTTCGTGCTTTCACCACAAAGCTTTATGTGTACCTTCATCTGCATTTGTAAGTTTCATAATGACTGAGTCGCGGCTGATTTTTCTCCTTTGTAATTGGATTCACCTACACTCCACCTTAAAAAATACAGTAATTTCGCCTTCTGTTGCATCTTTCACTCACAGCTGAAAGAGCATTTTACGACCTTTAATGCATGATATGTTCAAAAAACCACAGGTCAGGGGTACTTAAGAATTGGAAGGTGGGATGTTTTGGTCAATGTATCTGACAGTGCCTTCTGAAAGGCAGATGGGAGCTTATGAATTCTGTGCAAGAAAGGTGCTGTGCTACCAATAATGCTTCTGCAGTAGCTTAGGTAGCAAAAATCTGTGCTTTTGAAACAGGTTTTGAAATCTTAAATGCGCTGCCATCCTACAAGTGGGTACATTTCTGCAGTGGGAACAGCTGGAATAAGGTCTTATCTCAAATGTACGCCAATGTTCTTCCTTTAGTTAAGATTAAAGCAGGAGTTCAATTCATTAACTAGAGACAGGAGTGTGGGAGAGGGGAGATGATTTAAGTTACAGGAAAAAGCTTTTTCGAGACAGGCTTGAAAACCCATATGGCTGTTCAAGGGACTCTTCTCCCTCCAGCTGCATCCAGAAGATTCATCCTTCTCTGGTACAAATAGTATAGTTTGCACTCCTAACTAGAAAAGCATGTTGATTCCAAAGTGCCAAGTTCTTCTTGCCAAATGTTGCTACAGATCTAGAGCTTTTTACTTCTGCTGTTTTACTTTTGTTTTGTTTGCTGCTCCCTGACTTGGTCATGTTTTCCTACATGCAAATTTGCATTTGGAATTTGTAGAAACACAGATCTATTGTCTTTTGTTGTTGTTATTTCAGTGAATGGCTCACAGCTCAATTCCTCTAAGCTGTGAAGTGCAGCACAGAATTTGTAAGCCTTATCTCACTTTATGACCTGGTGGAGAAGAGTGAAGTAGAGCTTTTTGTACATTTCCATGCCTGAAAACAAATAATCTTATCCCTCAAATCCCCAACCAAGCTATAGATTAACATGTTATCATCATCCAGAACTCAGCTTTGATAGTGCTTTAAGACAAATGGAATTAGTAAGGGATGAAAGAATTTTTGTGGGCTTGTAAATCTGTAGTAACTCCTTGGTGTCAGCATAAAGCACAGCTTAATTTGAAACTTGTAGCAAACCCATAGGAAAAAGAAATGGGAAGATTTGAACTTTCTAAAAGGCTTTACAATCTGACTGCTTAAGCACTAGAACTATTTTTGCAAATGAGCTACATCCAGTGTGAGCAAGGGGTGTTGAAACAGGCCTTAACAGATTACTTTTCTTTCTCTTTTTGTGCTCAAACATGGAAGCGATTTGAGTTAGTGTTTGCTTTTGTTTTTGTTTCCTGAAGTGATGCAAGTTTATGTAAATGCCGTTATTGATAACGCATTCTAGGATTGTAAAACAGCTCACCAGTTCTCAGTGTTGGCATTAGCCAACATCAGAGGGGGGCTCAGCACCTCCTGATTGCACCTGAGTGCAGGGAGCTGAGCTGAGCATTCCTCATTTTCTGCCTTTCCGCAGCTTACCGAGCTTTTCTTAGATGAGTTTAAATAACAGGTGTGTGTGGGCCTGTGCAGAGCTGACGGGCAAAGAGAAAACAAAGGAAAACAAGAAGAATAATGTGAATGAATGCATTAGAGAAATTGCATGTTTCTCTGTGATTTTTGTAGGAAAATACTTGTTCATTTTACTGAAATCCAATTTATCATTTTCTTTTCCATAAGAAGCAGGGGTAGAGCAGAAGTAGACAAGTTCCTTTCCTAAAGAGAGGTAAAAAAAATGAATACAAGCTGTAGGGAAGGCAAATTACCACCGTGCTCTTGGAATGGACTTACTGACCTCCAATTCATTGGAAAGACATACGGTGTACTAACAGGAGTTTCAATAGGCTACAGCTAAGAAGTCACAAAGCAGGAAAGAATATCTGTTCCTTCTTTACCTTCTAGTCGTTCATTTAAGAACTCCCTTATGTCATTGCCTGTTTCCCTTCTTGACAGACAAGTGACCACATCAGCATGCAGTAGATGCTGAAATATGAGCCGAGGGAACGTTTGAATACTTCAGGTATCAGAAAATAGATAAGCCAGCATCCACACTAAGAACGCAGGTTTGCAAGTGTGTCACCAGCACCAGCAGAGCCACTCTGCTCACTGTGGCATCTGTCTTTCACCATCCTGTGCTAATGGTTCAGTGGCTCCCAATGAGAGGTTCTGACCAGGCTTCCTCAGTGTGATCAGGATGCAAATTAGCTACCAGTCCATTCCTTTTGGATTCCCCCCAGGGTTCGTGTGTTATCCCACACTGTCTCTGGAGCAATGATGCATGCCCACTTCTTTTATTCTAGCTTGGTACGTGTTAGGGACTGCCTCATCCTACACTACATCCCACCTGACAGTGGCCGCATGCTTTCTCATCCCCTCTTACAGTCTGGAGTATAATACTTCTGGAAAACACTGCATCTCATTAAAGTCTATGGTTGTTTCTGAAGGGTATTTCTTTTCTGCTGCCGAATGCACCTAGTTGTGCAGACACTCAGTTGATGGGTTTTACTGCTTATGGCAGCAAGACTTTGACCACATGGTAGCAGCTCTCTCTGAGCACATGGGCCAGGCAGCCAAAGCTGTAGCAACTCGATGCTCCATGCAAAGGACACAATGTTCACCTGGTCCCTTCTGCCAAGACTTGAACCATGATTCTCAAGGCCATGGCAGCCTATAAACTAGCACATTAGGCTGAGTCACTATTCTGGCAGGATAAATTTAATTTCTCTTTATGTAAACTTATCTCCGAAGCACTTTATCATGCTGCAACTATTCGAACACAACAGTCCTTGAATGGCTGGATGTTGCAGAAGCAATGATTTACATCAGGTAGGGGAAACAACTCTGTGGTAGGTCTTTCAAAGAAATGAAGCAAAAGCGAATTAGATATTTTTGTGTTTTGTCTTAATGCTGAACTCCCTTTTGGACTATTAAGATCTTTCAGTTTTCCTCACCAATTTGTCTTCTCCTTCCCAAGAGCATTGGGTCAGTTCAGGTAGCTTTTAATTAAGGTCCCATCTCTTACATAAACACACACGCACTGACACAACTCAGAAATCACCACTGGTAAACAAGAATGTTAATTGCTGGGTAATTATACTCCACAAGGCAGGGGGGTGGAAGCACTGAAAGAAGCTGCAGGCTTTTCAAGACAACAATTTGTAGTTGGATTAAGCTGGAACAGACCCAGGTCCCAGAGGTGAAAAGACAGTGTTTCTAAGCCTAAAGCAACACTTCTTTGCCAGTTAGCATTAAGTATGCACTGCCCAGTTGTAGTTCCAGGCTCTCTGGAAACATTTAACACTTTAACACTAAGGGAACAGAAGCTTAACCCTTACATTCTGCAGGCTTGAATTTTATTGAACGTGCACGTAATGGAGAAGTAGGAGGGGTTTTGTAACATTTTTAACCTAAGCATAACAAAAATTAATTTGGTGTAGCATCTCACAAGCATCACTTGCTAAAACCACCACTTTTAAGCAGTTAAAGCATTAAGTTGAAGCTCTTTGATTTCACTGGAAGGGCATCCAGTCCCTATCCATCCAAGTCTTGCTTTGTTGCAGTTTTGCCAGAGATTTCGTTCTGCAGAATGATGGGTGGGTAAACACTGGTAAAACTGTTTCATGCTGATTTTTCTATTACTTGGTCAAAGTTAGTGTTGGCTGTGACACTCATCATGAAAGATGTCAGAGGAGGGCTGCACAGGTATGTTGTCATTTTGGACATGTGAGCGCTTTGCAGACCTCCTCTTTCCTACTGTGTTTGTATTTTCAGACCTATAGGGGATTGCCGGGATCAAAGTTTCAAAGGAATTAATCCCTGTTCTGGACTGCCCAAGTGTTTTTATGTGGAATGGCATAAACCATTTTGTAGCGCGTGGTTTGTGCTGTTGAGTAATCATCCCTTTTTCTTTTGCTGGCTACTAACACAAGTTTCACAGAAAAAGGCTTGCAGGAGAAAAAGACCTGTCCTCACAAAACCTGGGTGAATTGTAAAATTATTGGTTCCATTGGCAGAACTCAGAACTGTTAGATAAACATACACAGCAAAAATATGTTTAAAATCAAAGCTATTTCTCTGTCCTGCCCTAGAGCCCTGGGCAGGGCTTGCTTGTAGGATCTGATGCCATCATGGGTTTTGGAAGGAAAATGCTCTTTAGTCCTTATCAGAAACCCAGGGACCTTGGTGACTCAGGGTATCATTGTGCACGTGTGATCTGCCTGGATTAGTGCCCTCTTGTCACTGACAAGGCTCACAGATCAGTTCTGCAGGCCAGGCTGGCTGGGAGGTGCGCAGGTGCATGCTCAGGGTGTGCCGAGTAGGGTGGTGCACCCTCAGCTCCTTGCTGTGAGCAATGAGTGGTTGTGTGAGAATGATGCAAGCACCCAGACTAAAGACTTGGCAGAGGAGGGGCCACGTGTCTGAAGCTCCACATATTTACTTGAATCTTGCATGGATATCTGCCAGTCTTTGCACACACATACACACACACACTTAATTTTAATTGTGTGAGTAACTAGTGGGATTGCTTAATCTTAAGTATTTACTGAATTCTGCTCTTACTCTAATTGCTTTATTTTTTCCATATGGCCAAATATATGCTTAGAACTAAGAGGAATATTTGGGGTCTTCTTACGTAATCACTTTCTATAAAACAAGTACAACAAATCAAATAACTTCAGGCCTAACATATTTCGGATTGTTTTACACTTGTCTCTATTAAATTTGCCTAAGTTTTCCTTTAAAAATGACAAGCTGGTTAATCTTGGGTAGCTGCTTTCCCAGACTAGCAGCCTCTTCCAGGGTTAAAAGAAAAAAAAACAATTGCAAGATCTTTTAATTTTGGGGCCTCACTGAGTGTAATGCCTGTTAACCCCTAAGGACTGCTGAAACATTTGTGCCGCGTAGGCCCTTAGCCAAGCTTAGCATGCCACAGATGAAGTAATGCCATACCTGTCCATCTGTTTGGCCTATTGCTTTACAGTATTTGAAATAAAAATTTAATTTCGTCTAATTTTCTGTGACATTGTTTAGAAATAGACCATTCATATCTGTCAGAATGAAATGCAAATGACCCCTTTAGCAAATGAAAGTGTGATTTCTGACTGATATTTTGTAAGACCTGATTGTTATGATTGCTACCCAGTTGTATATCCTCACCTTCCCCCAGAAGAAAATGTAATGGAAAACATAACCCTAACAATTACATACAGATGGCACCATCCACATGATTTCAGCCCTGTGTAGTGGCTTATGTTTCTGTAGTACAACTGGTGTAGATTAAATTGTAGTTGTCTTCTGCACACGTATTATATCGTATCTTTGCTAGCATAGGAACAAGAGCCGCACATCTGTTGGGTGAGAGGACACGTTGGCAGTATTGTTTATATGGCTATTGCGTGTTGTTAATGCCAGTGAGGTCCCAGGGATCCAGCTGAATTTGTGGGAAATGCTATTGGATTTCTTATATCACCCTAGCAACAATTTTTTGTCTTTGCACTGTGACAGAGCAGGCTGTGGTGTAATTCTATCTTCATTTTCTCGCACACCAGCCTTTTCCAACTGGAGTTATGGGATCGGGGAGGGGAGTATCATGTACAGGGGAGGAGGATTGGGTCTGCTGAAAGCGGAGGAGGGTGAAAGGGAAATTAGTGCACTTTGCTCAGCCTTCAAAATCCATTCTCTATTTTTCCTCTCTTACTGAATCTTGAATAAGATTTCAGAGAGGGAATAGACAAGGCCTCCTATTTCATAGAATCACAGAATGGCTTGTGTTCAAAGGGACCTAAAAGCCCACCCAGACCCAACCCCTGCTATGGGCTGGCTGCCCCCCACCAGCTCAGGCTGCTCAGGGCCCCATCCCACCTGACCTTGAGGACCTCCAGGGATGGGGCACCCACAGCTTTCTGGGCAGCAGTGCCAGGGCTTTACCACTTTCCAAGTAAAGAATTTCTCACATCTAACATAAATCTCCCTTTTTAGTTTAAAACTATTTCCTCTTGTCCTCTCATTATCTGTTCATGTAAAAAGTCAGTCTTCTTCCTGGTTTATATGATCACTTTATGTACTGGAATGAGACTTCACTTCTCCAAACTGAACACCCACAGCTCCCCCAGTCTTTTTTCATGGGGGAGGTTCTCCAGCCCTTTGGGCATCCTCATTGCCCTGCTCTGGACCTGCTTCAACAGCTTCACGTCTTTCCTGTGCTGGGTGTCCGAGATCAGGATGCTGTACTGTGGATGGGGCTTCACAAGGGGCAGAGCAGCAGGGACAATCCCATCCCACTCCCTGCTGCCACCCCTCTGTTAATGCAGCCCAGGATACTGTTAGCGTATTGGGCTACTTCATTCAGTCCGTCTTTCCTCATTGTCACAATTAATGTAATTCACTAAATAGTAACATTCTGCTTTGGCTCTGAACCACCATCAGCAACCACAGGCACTTTCCAGGTTTGGGGCTGAGGTAGGCATGGTTCCAGCCAGCTCTGGAGTGGGCAGAGGAGCTCCCATCTGCCTGCACCTGTCTGAGCAGACATACTCCAAAATTGCTGCTGCTACTGTGGGCAGGAATCAACTTTCTGTATTGTCTTCCTACAGTATTGGCTGCAGAAGAGTGCAGCGTGTGCTGGGGTCCCTGAGCTGCAGTTGGGATGCAACCAACATCTGTAATAAATGCTGTGGTTGCCAGATGCTGTACTGTTGTCATTGCCCCTGTTTAAATCTGGCATAATGCAACAGCTTTAGTAGACTTAGTCTTAATTTAAGCTGAGGTAAGTGAGAACATCTTTTAGAGGCTACGTAAAATGATTTGGGAGCTTGTCAGAAGAGTCAAAACATTAGCAATCGGCTCTTACCTGCTTTATTCATCCACAGTCCCAGGGCTCTTGCTGTAGTGATTCAGCTAATTAAAATTCCTTTTTCCTACATTTTCCTTTACAGCTTCAGGTGGCTGTATGAGCTTTCATTTCATGTCCCAAACCATTACAATGTGTAAAACAGCTGCTGCGTTCCACTCTGCAGTGGCAGCATTTCAGCAGTACATCCAGTGGTCCTCCTGAATACTGTCTCTTCCTGGCTGGTGCCACAAAGATCGCATGGAGTATTTTAGTCAAATGGTGAAGAAGAATGTGTCATTTCCGGATACTAAGGTTCTGTGAAGTAGAAGGTGCTGTTTTTATTTTACCTTCTTTCCACTCCGTGTGTGTGCGCACGTGTTTTATGTACGGACGCAAACATTGAATTAGGAGCTCTGTCTAAATATCACGCGTGAGATACAGACAATGCCAAACACGTGAGTCGTTAGTTACTGAAAGATTATGGGCCCAATCTCATTCCCAGGGAAGTTTGTTTAAAGCAGGGTTTTCTACAGAAAAGCCTGAGACAGTAACCTTAGGAGAATGAAATGTGAAACCCTCCTGGCAATTTAAATAGGGCCACAGTTGAAAAGCAGTGAGAACAGGTTCCCTTTGTACTTCTCTGAGCTACACTTGGCATCCCTTGGGGCAAATTGGGAGAGTTTCAGCCTCCAATGTCTACACAATCCCTCATTTTTCAGGAGCAAAGAGGCTTGTTACAGAAGAATGCTTTCTGTTCCTTGTAAGCCTAGAGTGGAAGGAGATCACTGATTAAAGCAGAGCTTTTGATTAAATGATGAGGCTACTTTCAGTGATTAAACCAAAAAAAAAGGTATTTTGGGGCCCACTTTCTGCAGAAGCTTGGGCTAAAATAGGCGTCTATAGAAGCAAACAAGAAAGCAGCTCAATAGCCATTTGGAGGTTGGGAAGGTGCATAGCATGGAAGGGGAAATAGCAATTTTGGGATTATGCTAGTATTCATCTGTAATGGGATCACTGTTTATTTTTGTTTCTTGAGATGCTGTCACAGGCACGTATTGTATTTATCTTCGTAATTCAAGACACACAATGCTCTGTCACTCATCAGAGATAAAAGGCTTCAGTGTCCTTAGATAATTATGGAAGTTTTATTAGCTATGATGAGACAATGATAAAAGGTATCAGGGCTTTGATTTCATGTTAAAGACTGTCTGCCTATTTTGTTTTGGTTTGGTTTTGGGTTTTTTTTCTGGTCCATATTTTCTATTTCTTTGGACAGTATTTCAAGTCTGTTAATCTTTTACGTTAGTCAAACTACCCATTTCTTATAAGCTTTTGCCTACATTCCCAAGACGAGCATCAGTAGCCATAACACTTATCATTACATAAACGCCAACTACAGCAAAATGATCTAGTGACAGGCCAGGGCAGAAATCTCACACGCCTTAATCTTAGTGCTCCATGCAGTCACAGCCAGTTTGTTTATCTGGGGCACAGATGCTCTGGTTTATGTGCAACTGCTTTGGTTTGCATGTGCATGCCCAGGTCTGTGGAACTCCCATAAAAACAAGGAAAGGCAGTTCTGTTAAAATCTGTTTCTATGTATTTCACAGAGTTGCTATGCTTGCATTTTTTAGTGTTTACATGCTGCAGTCATGTAAAAGCATAAGGTTATGGGGAAAAGGGCAGAGCTTGCTTCACATTATCATTGAAAGAAATAAAAAATGCAGAGAAATGTCAGGAGATCTTGATGAACATGTTTCTGCGGGAACTGGAAAAGAGACCAAGCCACAAGCTTGAGAACCAGATCCAGATTCCATATCCTTCAGCCTCACCCCTACGGGGATGAAAAACTCAGAACTGAAATACCACAAGTTTGGACTCAGGTTTTTTTTTTGTACTTCCTTTTGCACAGCCTGGTTACACCGACAATCTCTGAACAAACAATTGGTACCAGTTATACCTGTACCTGATTGCTGTATCTGAGCAGAACAGCAGCTTGTAATATGGGATAATATGGGACAACGCATATATGTAATTTCTTCCTAATGTTTTTTTCTTCCAGCGTTTTAATGCCGTGATCAAATCTGGCAGTTCTGCTAAATATTACTGAGCTGCCTACAAAAACACTGGGAGATGTTTCCTCCTTTTAAATGAGGTCTAAGAAAATCAGAGGACTTGTTTCCACTCCAGCCCTTATACTGATAAAAGGTAAATTACTGATTGAAAGAGATGGGTAAACATGTCAGCTTTTGGACTGAAACTTAAGGGTGTTTTATTTTGGAAAATTAATTTGATTCCAAACCACTCCAACCACGAGATTGTATCAGAAACTGCATTTAACTAAATCATCCAAGCCTTTATCTCTGCTGTTTGATTTTCTGTTATGATTAATATTTGTCAGAAACTTGGGATACTCCCTTTAATTTCTGAATATTCCTGTATTATGTGAGAGCAAGTTGTAGCATACCTCTCTGTGGCACTGCAGTATTTCCTTGTCTTTATTGTGTATCAACAATGAAGGTAAAACAAAAGAATTCTTCATGTCAGTTTTAAAAGCCACTTTAATACTGTTACGGTAATTGAATTAAATCTATTTGCAGTGGCAGTATATCCTGCCTGTTCTCGGTTAGCAAGAATATGCAGTGTACAATAAAGTGTGCTTATGCCAGAAGCATTAGTTTATGACACAACACCGGTTACCTGTTGTGATTTAAGTAGTGTGACTAAAACAGAGATCTACATTTCCTTGACCTTCAGTATTACTGCACCTAGAAAAGCAGAATTTTCTGCTGGGTCACCTTCTATCTGGGACTTTGAAAAGGTTTAGTCGTTTAATTAATTACATAATATACATTTTAATTTATTAATGTTTTATTATGTAGTATATCTTTATTGTGTAGTACTGTGCTAATTATCTTAAAGCTCAGAATGTTTCTTTCCAGTTCTCCCCCTTCTGACAAAATAATCCTGATAAACTAGAGGTAGCACAATTCTTTGATGATGATGGGAAGGAAAAGCCACATTTGTTATTGTAAAGGCAGCCAAGATGTAAAGGCTGAGATAAAGAGTCACACAGAGGAATATATTTACATTAACCTGCACCTAGCATTCCACCTTGTTGCTTTATTCCTTGGTTCTTTCCCGTATTGGTACCGGCTTGCCTCTCTGTATCTCTAAGTCAGAAGTGTCATGCCAGGTCTGCTTTCAAGTCAGCTGCAATGAAAGTCTGCTTTATTCCTATAAAGAAAAAGCAACTTTTGAACAGGC
Source organism: Excalfactoria chinensis (assembly GCF_039878825.1). Lineage (NCBI taxonomy): Eukaryota > Metazoa > Chordata > Aves > Galliformes > Phasianidae > Excalfactoria > Excalfactoria chinensis. Next base: position 73,672,545 of record NC_092828.1, read on the forward strand.
AAAATTGCATAGTTTAGAAAAATAGCCATGATGGAGAAAATTTTGAGTAGAAGTAAGTGGTGGCTGCTGCACAAGTTCAGTTGCTTCAGCCATGCCAAGTCACAGCCTTGCAAGTGGCCTTCAGTGACACAATTACATCTAAGTAAAACGTATCCTAGTTCATTTAGCACAGGTCAGTTATTTTATTGACTAGAAGTGTTACAACCTTTGACAAAAAGTGCTTGTGATATTCTTACCTTGTTCAAATTCTGCAGTGTCAAGACATCATCTTGTAGATAAGAGATCATAGAAGCACAGAACAGTCAAAGCCCACCCACCTCCAACCCCTGCTGTGGACTGTCTGCCCCTACCAGGTCAGCCTGATGGTGGTCCCATCCAGCACGGCCTTGAGTACCTTCAGGGATGAGGCATCCACAGATGTTCAGGTACGTCTGACTCAATTCATGTTGAGCTACCTTCTCTTTTTTTGTCTGTCTCAGAACCAGGAATACAAAACTGTTAATGTGTCAGACCAGGAGTGATCGAATTTGGAAGCATTTGGGTCCTGTATTTTGACAGGACTCTCTATGATATATGGAAATTCTACCATGAAAAACAATTTACATTTTTAAAGGCTTTTTTTTAGTGATACATCTTTTTGGTGTTGTATTCTGTTGACATTGGCAGAGGAAATGCTCAGAAGGTGTGTCATTTGACTTCTGTGTTCTGAAGTTCCCTGAGACAGAACATCAGAGATGGAGGCAACAGGATCTGGGCATTGAGAAGATACCATTTAGGTTTGACTCAATAGCTAACTCCTAAGTTCTGGTGTCCAGAAAATGTTGTTTGGGAAAGACTGGTATCTGGATGCTGAGTAGTGTTCAACAATTGACCTTGATAGGAGGAGAAATGATTTCAAACGAGAAGAGGAGAAATTTAGGTCAGATATAAGGAAGTTATTTCTTACAATAAAAGTGGTGAGGCATTGGCACAGACTGCCCAGAGAGGTGGTGGTGTCCCATCCCTGGAGACATTCAAGGTCAGGTTGCACAGGGTTCTGAGCACCTGATGGAGCTGTAGGTGTCCCTGCTCACCGCAGGGAGGTTGGACCGGATGACTTTTAAGGGTCCTTTCCAATTCAAACGGTTCTATGATTCCATGAATGTTGCTTGCCAAAATGGTCCTTTTCTGACTGTTCTGCTGTGAGCTGGGTGTCGGCAGGAGGAGGCTGCTGCAGGGAAACACTGCTGCAGGGAGAGGGGCAGGTTGCCTCTCATAGCAGCAGCCAAGAGAGAGGAGCAGAGTCCAGTTGATGGGGCACAGGAAGGGAAACGGCTAAAGGTGTCCAGAGAGTTAAATCATCGCAGCTGCCTTTTTCCAGCCACTTTTGTTTTGCCTCTTCTGAATTCCGACACCTACACAATTCTCCGACTTTTAAAAACAAAGTTGGAGTTCCCGACATTGAACTCTGCAAACAAGTGTGTTCTCAATTAAGTGAAGAACTTCTGCCCCCCCTCGCTTGATACGAGTGCTTGGCTCAGATGTGCTGGCCTCTAGAGGAATCACACCAGCACATTTTTCAGAAGGTTTCCCCCTCCCAAAATCCCATCGAATGGCTGTTTCTTATAAACCAATGGAGATAATTTCATGGCTTTTCCCTTTCATGGCCACCCACCTCTTCTTCCCAACTAGCTTTGATACAAAAAGACAAGTCCTTTCCCATTCACATCAAAAGCAGGAGGGTCGCTCTGTGTCACCTACCCTGGGATTTTAACTCAAGCTATTTGGAAAAAAAGGCTGGAAAGAGCAGCTTGGTTTTAACTCAACCACAGTGTGTGTCACCGAGAGTTTTTGGGGTCACTGACAGATCAGTTTCATAGACCAAACAGATAAATAGGCACAAATTATTCTTTATTACTATTGTTTATAATTTGTTCATGCCGTAAGTGTGCTGAGTGCGATACAGAGGATGCAGGCCTTTCCCCGGGGAACATGTGTCTAAGTTAGACATATGTTTTGTATATTTTCAATGTGTATTCAAGCACCTCCAGCGCTGGATATGCACTTTTAAAAACAAATTTAAAGTAATAACAATAACATGCTGAGTGATAACAACAGGCATGGGGGTGAGAGGAGGACGAGGGTTACAAAAATAAAGATCATGTGAATTGTTTTCTTTATGTCACACACGAGGCTTGGGATTTCTCTGTTTTTCTTTGAATGCTTTTGTCATTCCATTCTCTTTGGCGAGAAGAGATGACAGGCTTCAGAGGCTGAGGAATTGCTGCTGGAGTAAAGGAGCAATGAGGCAGAGGGAGGAGGCTGGCCCTGCTGATAGCTGCAGTCCTGGGGCTGTTAGGGAGAAGCATTGCTGCCCGCTAAGGGGCTGACTTTAGAGGGAGGAAGAAGAAAATCTGTCACAGCTAACAGAATTTCTACAACCCCTGGTTTATGAGGTTGTCCCTAGTACAAGGCTTAGCGCTGATTTTCTTAGATTAAATCCTGAAAGACCTTTCTTCGTATTTATTCCAGCTGTCTCTAACAATAGTGGAAGTTTGTGAATTCAAGAGCAGAAAAAAAGAGTGAATTTCCCAGGACTCAGTGCCTGGAGAATGAGGTCTGTGGTTAGTTTAGTGCTCATTCTCGTGTTATCTTTGTTTACCTGGTTCCACATGTGACCAGGGCCTTTCACTTGTGCTAGTCAGTGAAGTCATCAGTGCCTGGAGCAATCACTGCCTGCAGTGGGCAGCATTTTGGAACCCCTAAAAACTGCTTAATCTTTCTGCTCTGAACTGTTTGATTTTTATTAGATCTGAACCTGAGCATCCTTTATGGTGCATCATATTGGAACCTCCCCACTGTTATCGTTTCCTCATCTATTTACTGGAAAGTTGCTGAAGGGAAACTGCAGTAGGCGTGCTGTGACGTGGGCACTTCAGATGATTGCACAGCAAATTCTTCAAATATTACACAGCAAACAGACATCTAAAACAAATTCAGCAAGAAACTTTAATTTGGTGCAGGGCAAAGAAGTTGACTTGTAAGAGCTGATCAGTATTAGTGGCAGTGCTTCCAAAAGCACAGCTCATAGAATCAGAATCGTTTGAGTTGGAAGGGATCATTAGAGGTCTTATAGTCCAACTTCCCTGCAGTAAACAGTGACATCTAACAGCTGACAGTGCCTGAAAACATCCTGTTCTAGGATGAACCCAAGGATTTGTAGTCTCTTTCACCCTGTGTACTGTATATGGCGTCAAGAAGCTCTTAAGGACTGCCTACAGACTGAGGGCATCAGTCTAGAAAAGGCAGCTTCACACCACCCTCCTTCCTGTCAGTGGCAGTAGGGAAGGTCCAACACAAGCACGTTTGTGCTTAGGTTTACATGTGCCCTGGATGCTGGAGATGGTTCCCTGCTCTGGGAGGGCTCCCTCTGGGAGAACCTGAAGTTAGTAGGGCTGAGCAGGAATCACCGCCCTTTGTTTAGTCTCAAGAAGCGAGGTGTAAACATACTACCCTTTTCAACCCTGAATGCAGAGTAACAAACAGTTTGATTAACAAGGATACGTTCTCCTTGGTGCTGTCAGTGCATCTTACAGCAGCCCTGCAACAAGGCTTCCATTAGCATGAGTACCTTCGGCAGAGCTTCACATCCTGCATGCCCTTCTGCTCCAGCATTGCTCCACCACTGCATTGCCAGTGCCAAGCTCTGTGCCTGCCAGGCGATGTGGTCTATCCATGTTTTTTGTTTCCAGTTAGGCCTTTTTCTTTCCTGCTAAGTATTTAAAAAATGTTGTGGCCTGTAGAGATAGAACAGATTTTGCATTTTTTCCACCGTGTGAGTAAGTTAGTTGTTCACAAAGCCAGTTCCTTTTATCAGATGCTGTTTGTAAAAATATTTGTTACACATGCTGGAACTAATTTTTCAGCAGTTATTTACTTCATGTAGGGACTACAATAGGCTGGGTTTCATCAGATAACTTCTGCAGCTTATTAGATGTGAATTTACTAGCTGCGAACAGTTGAATAATACGAAGCTCACGGAAGAAACAAGCTGCACCATCACAGGATGCCAACCTTTCTAAATTAGCCCTGGCCAAAGTTGTGATTTCACAATCCTCTAAATAGCTTTCTTATGGATCACAGGGTGAACGTACACTGGGTGAGGCAACCGAACTTATAATATCTTCGGTGTAAGGTGAACACTTTCTAACAGATTATGACATTATCAAAATGCTATTTGAAATTAGCTCCATATGCTGCAGCAATGCTGTAAGATTTCACCCAGAATTTCATTTTCAAATGTTTTTCATTCAAGTTCACTGAGGGCAAATTGGAAACACTTGGGTATATCCCACTTACGGATCTGTTAAGACCCACTTAATTTTAACATGTGGATGTGTGGAGAGAGAGAGGAAGGAGAGGAGAAGTGTAGGATGGGGTGAGAGGCAATAACTCTATCTTGTGATGTCTTTGGAGGCACTGCGCAGTGTGTACTTGCTAATGGTTGCACAAATGCAGCTGTGCAATCCATGCTCTCCAGTCCACGACTTTTTGTGAAAGATGAGATTTTTGTTTGCAGTGGGTGCGAGTCAGCCTTTGGCTGCAGCAGGGGTTAAGTGAAGGAGTGCAGGCTCTGCCACATGTGGGAGCCAGTTGGCAAAGGCCACCGGAGAAGAGCCAGCCTTGAAACGTGCTGGTGCTGTGCTGCTGCTGGCAGGGCTCCGGGCTGGACTAAGCCTGCCTTGCAAAGTGGGGTTCTGCCCAGGAGGGCTTGGGAGCAGGTGGGGGAATCACTTGCTTGCCCTTGTTTGGCTTTGCAAGATGGCATGGTGGTGTTGGGGGGGCAGTGAGGAGGTGATTGCTGGATAATCAGTGCATTACAGATTCTAATTCCTAATTCTGAATTGTATGTATTTTCTCTCTTCCTAAAGGGCCTGTATGGAGAAGATGTTGCCATGAGGAATTCATATTACTTACTTCAGCAGCGTGAACTGGGTAAGGGCTCCAACTGCTTCAGCAGCTCCTGGCTGTGGGAGAGGAGCATGTCTATAAGCACTTTGTCACACTGCATTTGGGCTAATGGCATTGCTTCTGTGAACATCTTGCATTGCTACTAGGAGCATACAAAACTGGGAGTTAGAAGCGATATTACTGTCTTTTTGGCTACTCATTCAAGATGTTAAAAATACTGGTGAATTGTGATATTTAATTCAAACTAGCTTGTCATTTGGAATAACGTTTGAAGGGGAAAATATGCACTTTCAGTGTTAGTTCAGTCATGCATTTGCATATGCCTGTAATTACTACATTTAAGGGCAGATACAGTATTATTGGCATCAAGTGTCTTGGTGTCATTCTGGTCCTATTAACTATACTATCAATGGTGCCAATAGTAGTTTTGTATGTTACCTGATTTCTCTAAAATTCTGATATTTTCATCACGTTATTTTGAGCCATTTTTCTGTGCTAGACAAGATATCATTTTCCTAAAGCAGAAATGTAGGAGAGAGCTGTTCTAGGGAAGCACCAGGAAGTGCTATGCAACAGCTATTGCAGTTCCAACAGCACATCAGCTGGCAGTAACAAGAATGTCAGGGGAGCTGATTGCATAGCTTATCCATGTCCATAAGGATATGGTTTTCATTTGGAAAACGCTATTCATCTAAAATCCCAAATTCTCATACCCACAGCGTGAGTGTTTCTGAGTTTTGCATCAGAGCCTGGAGTTAAACACACGTGTGCACCTTTACATCTGGTGCTTTTATGAATCATTTTGAGGAACTGTTTCTAAGCAGCAGCAGCTATAGCGGGGCTCCATTTTATAAAGAGGAAGGGCTGTGTTACTCATTTTGTTTCCAAAAAATTCATTTGTTTTGCATTCCCAGAAGGTACTTTTATTCTCCCAGAAAGGTCAAGCAGAAACATTGATGTAAGTCCTGTTTATGGCGATTCTGTTAGATTTCCAGCAATTGCAATGGAACATACTTATAACAAGTATGTTTCTCTCTAGGGTGATACCATTAGTCAAAATATGCTTTCTCATATTTCCACTACATAAACACAAATACCTTTCAAGATTCAAACTTACTGGTCTTGAGGATTCCCACAGCCACATCTCATTAGTGGTTCAGAAGGCCACACTAGCCATGGTTTCAATTTGGGATGAAAAGGTTTCGTTAGGAGAAATAACTTCAACCAAAGTAGAAGGTTGAAAAACAGGATAATATTCCATGTGTGGGCTGTTGTCCCGAACAAAACAGCAACCCTGAGAAGTCTGATACTTGAAGCACACAGCTCATGATTCAATGTGCTAAGGATCCAGCCAGGTTCATGTTTGCTGCTTTGGTCTCAGTTGTGATATTGCTCCCTCCCTTTCTATCTCACAGTGCTCTGCTCAGTGCATGAGTAATAACACATGTCATCCCTGATGCAGCGTGGCCACTGACTCTGTACATGGTTTTCATAGAATCATGGAATGATTGAAAAGGGTTGAAAAGGACAATAATGATATTGAGTTTCAATCCCTCTGCCACGGGTAGGGTCGTCAGCCACTATACCAGGCTGCCCAGAGCCTCATCCAGCCTGGCCTTGAATGCATCCAGGGATGGGGCATCCACAACCTCCTTAGGCAAACTGTTCCCGTGTATCATCACCCTCTGTGTGAAAAACTTCCTCCTAATATCTAACCTAAACCTCCCCTGTCTCAGTTTAAAACCATTCCCCCTTGTCCAATCACTATCCACTGTTCTAGAAGTATTCCTAAATGTGTTGGCATCCTAGCAGAAACTGGAAAGGAGCAAGCTTCCCACTGATATCACAGGAACAGGCTCCACAAACAAAACTCAAACTGCATTACTGGGAAAGCCACAGACCAGAAGGTGTAATTAACATAGCCATGGTGATAAATGGATTCTGTATTCCCACTTGCATTTCATTCTTTCGTTCACAAGAACTGAAATAATGTGACAGTGCCAATCTAGAGTGTCCAGATAAAAGAAAATACCAATTTAGATGAAATGAGATTTTAGATCTCAATGAAATAATTGATTGGGTATGAGCTAATTATTGAAATGAGAGCAACAGGCTCTTTGCCCCATGTGAAGTCTCTGGAGAGCTTGTCTACAGTATATTTCAGCTGTCTTCTTTCACATTCTTCTCGCTATGAATAAGTCTTGGTAGAGTCACAAAAACTGTTTCTATAAGAATTTCAGAAATAGGGCACCCTAAATGCTACTTTAAAACAAATCTCATTGATATGCATGGCAAAAAACAACAAGCGAATAAAACTTAGAAGTACAACAATGGGTTTTCTTCCTGCTGCCGCAGTTGAAGTACAGCTGTTTGAAATGCAGACCCCCTTCTTGGGGTCCATCAGCAAATTCATTAACTATTTCTTGGCAGTGGTATTGCTAACTGATCTTCGTGTCCTAGGACCTAAGTGAGTTGAAGCATCCATTTCAGGATGAAGTTCCAAGGAATAGCATGAAGGGCGTTGTTATGTATCACTATGTTAAAAACACTAACTACAAGTTAGCAGGAAAAAAAAGCTGGCAAAATACTGCCTACTTCACTCTGCCAATATTTATAAGTACTCCTGGGGCCCATCGGCATTACAAGAGAAGAACGAATCTAGTGGTTATATTATGTTCGGAAATGTTGGGGCCAAAACTTGTTTTTCACACAGCATTTCGAGAAAATTATTTTGTTTTTCCCACAGATTATAACGGACAATTGACAATAAATCATATTTTTCTCAGGGTCATCAGCTACAATCCACGACACCCATTCCATCCTTAGCAGACAGAATCTAGACTAGCCGGAGCTTGTATAAAGCAAGAGAAAACTGGCTGTGACTGTCAAAGGCAGGCTTAAGCACTACACTTGTTTTTTGTACGCTGAAGGTTAAAGGTGACAATCGTAGGTCCTCTTTTTATATGAAATAGGTTTATTTGGAGATCAATGACAGGGTGGACGTATCGTCCACCACTGATGTCCCTGGGTGACTGCCACTGGAAAATGATTCCCTGCGTGTATTGCGGTTATACTGCGGTGTACCTCTCACTGCTGAGGTGGTTGAACTCTGTGTAAGAAAAACAGTGGGGAATGACTTTGGAACAAAAGATTAAAGGATTAAATAATTATAACTTGGATAAATGACAACCAAGGATGAAAAAGCCCTCTAGAAGTAATTGAGGCTCTTGAGAGGGAGTCGAAATATTCAGCATTTCCTGTGGGTAGGAAACTGAGAAAAGGACTTGAGGGTAAAATCAGGAATTTGGTCCCATGTACAAAGTAATTCTAAGGCGCTTAATTCTAAGGTGTGTGTTGTCTTCTCTGTGTCTGCAATGCTATGTGTATGCAGGTCATGGGCTAACAGAGGGAAAAAATGTGGGTATGAATGTTTATTGGCTATGTCATGTTTTAGGAGTTATAATGGATGGATCAGTAGAAGCTTTCGGATATTTTTCATTTATTTTCTGAGTTAAGAGTTAATACATTGCTCGTAATATGAAGACACTACAAAATAGTTCCTAGGACCATTTTAACTTCTGTATACCTTGGATCTGTGGTTTCAGAGAGGCGAGCGTATCATTAGACACCTTGTCTAAAGAAACCAAACAGTTCCAGTGTCCCCTGATAACGAATATCAGACTTCCCAGGGTATTGTGGTGTTAATTCCAGCAATCCAATCTAATTAATTCTGTCTTCAAAGTGATTTCCAGACTGACGCAGGTTCTGAAGTTGGAAAGAAATATCAGTTGGAAATGAGACTGGAGCATCCTCCCAGAGGTGGGTGGGCATCAGCAGAGAAAAGAGTAGGAAAACACACCGAGTCAGTAATTAGGGCACTGGTTTTTTAGAAATACCTGAAAATGAAGCTCATTTTTCATACAAAGCCTCTCTTGGCAGTTTGTGGAGGAGGTAGCCGTATGTTTGAGAGGTTTCTACAGCACTGGCATTTATCATGTACTTGAGTGCAGTAGACGATGTGAGGCAGTTAGCTAGGGAAGTATGTGCACTGCTGCTCAAGAGAACTCTGTCTCAGGAAGAGCAAGGTCTGATAAATCTTCCCAGCTCAGAAGGTTGAGGTTGTGTTTTACTTTCATGGGTTGAATGCCAGTGTGCTGCCGGGGTCACACCAGATCGGTTCTGTGCTGTATCTAAGGGTTTATCAGTACAAAACAGTTAAAAAAAAAATGCAATAGGACAAAATTACATAAAAAGTAAAGATAAAATTGAATAAATAGAAAGCAGGGTTTACATTTTCCATGTGACTGTTTCAGTGGGCAAGAGATCATTGACTTGAATGTCATAAATGCCTCCCTTTCAGTTAATCTTGACTGACTGCTCCTTAAAGTGATCAACCATTTATCATTAATTTGTGCTTATCAGAATTGAAATCCTAGTTGTTGTGTTCTTGTTATCTTGATCCTGTGCTTTTCTTCAAGCACCGGCTGGTAAATAGAGTATTCCTGATGATCTGCCACTGTGCTAAACATTCATCAAGAGAGCACAGGTATCCCCAGACTGAAGTGATTTCTGTTTTGCAAAGCCCATGAATAGTGTATTCAAGTCTATACCTTAAGTACGAACCAAAAGCACGCTTGTGCTATTCTCCCTATTTCCTTGAGATTTGTCCTTTTTAACTGCCTCAGGGATAAAAGCAGTAATTTGAAATTTGCATCCATATTATCTATTGCCTTCCCCATCCATATGCACCGTCTCCAAGAGCCCAGGGCAAAGATGCCATTATGCTCAGTCACCAACAAACCAGGTGCATTTGAGAGATCTAACAGAATGTTAATAAAAGGTCTGATGAAGAAGAAAAAATAAACAAACCAGCTATTGTGCCTCTAAGAATTGCTGCTACCAGGAAATTAAAACACTGCACGTGGCACATGCTGCCTGCCTGTGCCTATGCTCAGCGCTGCGGTTCAAGTCTGAAGCCGTGTCTGCCATGTCCAAAGGTTTGCAAAAAATCAGTTTGTAAGATCTTGTGAGTTTACCCAAATGCCATCCTCTTCTGCGCATCTCTGTGAGAATATACACCTGATGAATCCTTATGGCTTCAAACAAAGCTCCAAGGAATGGCCTAATGGCCTATAACTCATTCTTAAAAGGTGGCGTTGACCTAAGTTAAAAAGGCTCCATTTTGCTGAAGCTTCACCGTATCAGAGGACTCAGAATTCCACAATATGCTGTTTGAAAAGATAAGGAAATAATTAATTGCCTCCAAGTGGGTCTATCTGCTTTCAGAGTTCAGTAGTGAGAGGGAAAATAGACGATGGAGTTTGGCTGAAAAAGATGCATAGATTAAAAAATACATTTATCGCAGAATTATAATTATTTTGGAAGCCAGAAGCTGGTATCACGCTCCTGTACTTGCATGAGAACTGCATCAACATTAAGGATCAAAGATCAAAGCAGCCTTATTTCCGTTGTTCCCATTTCTGTTGGCGTGTCCAAAGAGTGTCAGGCTCCATATCAGCTCCTCTCCAAGAGCACTCCGTGAGGAAGGGCCCCCTCTGCAAGAGAAGTCCAGCCACCGTGTTAGCTAGGTTAGTGGATTTGGCTACTGCCAGCTAACACAGTAAGGCAGTGTCCAGTGTCAAATATCTGTGATAAAAGTATGGGGTTTGTTGGATAATTGCAGGGGAGGAAGGGGGTTGGGGAAGAGGTTTGCTATTGGTATACAGAATGAAATTTGGTTTTGCCTTTCAGAGGCATGGAATGAGATCTATCAACTGTCCAAATAAAAAAATGCTACCTGGGGTGTAAAATAAACAACTCCAAACTTACTGATTGTCACATTTACGGTACTGTGATTTTATTTGTTTGTTTGTTTGTTTTACCCAAAACTGTAGCATGAATGTGTTTATTCAGATTTCTAACCTCTCCAGGTTATCTGAAGGTAGCAGTCGTGGGGAAAATATTAAGAACAGTTGGACAAGGCTGTAAATGTGACATAACATGATGATGACGTTTCATCCCCAGTGACCCAGCTTGCGTCCCCACCAGCGCTGACACCCACCGGTCCCTCCTGTGACCCTCTGGAGAAGCCCTGGGCAGACGGTGCGCAGGTCGGCATTGTGTGGACTACAGCTCCCTCTAATGGTAAAAACTCTAATGGTAAAAGCTCTGCGGATTTCCCATTGAGTTACAAGCAAGATTTCTGCGTTTCCAAGAGCGGCACAAATTTTGCTGCAAATAGACACTTTTTTTTTTTTTTTTTTTTTTTTTTTACTTAGTGATAATTAAAAGTTTTTTAATGTTTCAAACAGCTTTGCTTGCAATCTGGGCTGACAGACCCTGTTAATACTCCATATACCCTGCCCACATTTCCACATCAAGTTATGATTAAATGCTGAAGGGGGATGGGATGAATGAGAAATGTAAGAGAGTAGGATGCTGGTAGTGCAGAGAGCAATGCCCCGCGCAAAGGGAAGGCATGTGCCGTACCAGACAAAGGAAGCTGGGAAACCTCTGGCAGAGGAAGTCAACCCCCTATGCTTACAGTAGTAATGGTAGGATAGCAGTCATAGCCGCAGAATGAGTTAGATGGAACCTATAAAGGTCCCTTGGTCAAACTCTCCTGCAGTGAGCAGGGACACCTGCAGCACCATCAGGTGCTCAGAGCCCATCCAGCCTGACCTTGAGTGTCTCCAGGGATGGGGCACCACCACATCTCTGGGCAACGTGTGCCAGCGCCTCACTACCCTGACTGTAAAAAAATAATGATGAAAGTCTGTCCCAGAGGTGTACAGAAAGAGCTGAAGCTGGAATGTGTGACCATGGCTCTGTTCTCTTCAGCAGAGCTTTGCTGATTTACCTTGAGAGAGCACTTTCTAGCACTTTCCTTAATTTATTTTCTTCATTAACTGCAGACTGTATCATAAAGTGCTATCTTACTATGTGGGTCAAGGTAGGATAGGACCATTGTATGAACCCTATCTCCTTTACTGCTGTAAAGTGCAGGAATCACAGAACAGATCGGCAAACTCCTGCCCAAAGTAACAAAATATAGTTTTTCCTGGGATGTCCAGGAAGTGAGAGGGAGTTAATGTGTAAATGTGACACGTTCTGACACAGAGTGGAGAGTTCCTACTGAATATGGCAAAAGAAATGCAGCTCTCTGATAGATTGGTGCCAATCGATCCTCACTACGCTTTCCCCATCTCCCACTGTCTAACTGGAAAAATGAGAAAGTGAAGGGAATGCTTTTACAAAACGTGATCCTCTGAGAAGTCACCAGTAAAAATAACGGGATCTCTTTTGAAGTCTGGAGATGCTCAGTTGCATGTAATTTTTCTTTTAAAAGGTATTCCCTAATCCTGACTCTTTGGCTCGTTACTCCTTTGAACTTCACAAGGCGGCAGCGGGCAGACGGAGCAGCTGAGTTCTGGCCTGTTTGAGACACACTGGGGAAGGCTACTGAGAAACTCCAGCTAGAGCAACCCCTGTTGTCTGTCTGTGTGAGCTGTGGGTTGTGCTGCAGCATTATACACAGCAGTCTGGATGACAGCCAGGATATTAATTGGTAGCTACAGAGCTTGGTATGGGCTGGCTCCGGACCAACTGTTTGGTTTGGGTTTTTTTTTTTATCTGTAATCAGCTGTTTCATTTCCATTTTTCTGAAGAACTGTGTTCTAACTGTTCTGCTGGAGCAGAGTTTTATGTTCTTAAAGCACAAATCTGATCAGACTGTATGTAATGTTCACTGTAAGATCTATCTAGGTACCTACAAGTACTCTGTGATAGTCCAAGATACAATAGAGGTAGGGATTGCTTCTGTGTTTTCCTACAGTAAGTGATTAAACGGGGCAGCTTTTGGGCCTCCAAGTCTTCTTCAGATCCCCATGAGAGGTGGCAATGCTGGGCTCTCAACTGGCATCTGAGATTGCCTTTGTTTCATGGATTATCCCAAATTCTTGGATATCTCAATCACTGACAGGTGGGTGGTATACCTGGACATAAGTATGTCTGACAATCAAAAAACATCTGCTTTTGCTTCACACACAAACCAGGCTGAAAATAAAATTAGATCTTCACTAGGCTTGGCTTATTTTTATTTACAACTGCTTTTTACGCCATCTTTCCACATCCCTTCAGGGCTTACATATATTATAAGCTTACACATGATTTTGAAGCTAGCTGCGGTCAAAGTCACTTGACCAGCTTTGATTTTCTGGAGTTGAGTATCATTTCAAAATGCCTGCTGCAGTCTGTGCTTGATTTCACGTCCAACACTGGGAATACAAACTGCATTTTTCAGTTGTGATTTTCTAAAGGGCAAAACAATTAAGGATTTTCTACCATATGCCGTTTTCTTGGAGCTTTTTCTCATACTTTGACCAATGACAAAGCCAGTGCTGTTTTAACTGGTATCAGTCTTATTCTGGTCTGTGAACAGCAGGCCTTTGTAAGGGCACATTTCCTGGTGCTTGCTGTGGGCAGTGGCACTGTTGAGTCACCACCACACCCTTCCTTTGAGCACCCAAAAAAGTTATGGTTTTCTTTTTTATTTTTTGAGAAAAAGCCAGAAGTCATGAGACCTGTTTGAATTGCCCTAAAGCTGCTGTACTTACTTGTTCCATCTTCTTGACTTAGCGATTCATTTTTGATGGTGGTTTTCAATAGTCTAGTTATGCACATGGGTGAAATCACAGCTCTTTGTGCTCTGCGGGAGTTTTTGCTTCTCTGTTTCAGGCTTGTGTAATGTCTGTTATCAGAAAACCACCCCTGGTCAGTATAAAACTTTATAAGAGATTACTCAGGATAATCCCACGTTTTCCTAAACCACTCTCTTCAACTGAACTATTTGCAACTGCTTCACTTGCTATGGAGCATAGTTATACTGGGCATCCGAAAAGGACTTTCTTTGCTTAATAAAGCTGGCTGTAGCTCAACTTCACATTCAACGTTTATGTGGAATAACATCTGTAGTGCTGATGTCTGAAAAGGGCTCAAGGTACCTTATAGCACTTACAGCTAAATCCAGCTGGCAGTTTCAAGTGGGGAGCTACCACTTGAACCACACGTGCAAGAAATAAATGGTAAGGATTGCCAGGTCTGAAGGTCGCATGATTATTTTGCTTGAGAGAGCTTTATTTGGGAATCTCTTACCTCAGATGAGCTCGTGTTTATATGACTAAGTCTCCCCTGGAACCCAATGAAACAAAAGACTTTTGAAGACAATCCATGTGGATCTTAGAACACGTAGGAAAAACTGGACGTTGAACAAAAAAGAAAAAAAAACAGTCTTAACTTTATTTACAGAGGTATTATCTGAAAATGTCTGCTCCCTTTCACAGAGTCCCACTGCTATCTGTTGGAGAGGTTGCCTTCCTGTCCCACAAACAAACATGAATGAAAAACGTACCATGGATGTGCTGTGCTCCTGTCACAGAGCAGCTTCGGAGGGAAAGAGGGAAAAAGAGGTGATGGGAAAGCGTGGCGGATTACAGCGGGGCTTTAGGCGGGGGACGTTCTGTTAGGTCAGTCTCTCTTGGTAGATAAAACTAATTTTCTTAATGGGGGCAATATAGTGAGTTTAATTAATTGAAGCATTAATTCAGAACACATCCTGAATATGGAGATGACCGGCCATCCTAAGGGAGCTATAAGGCGGTTGTGCAGCAGCCTGGGGAGGGAGCGGTGCTGGCTCTGTTCCACAGGCGGGCCGGGCACGGGTGTTGTCTGAGTGCCCGGATGGGCTTGAAATAGGGCAAGAAAGCAGGCACTGCGGCTGGTCCTGCGGGGTGCTGGTAAGGCTGTTTTGCGGAGATAGGCCGGTGTGGGTCGGTCCCGCGGGCTCGTTCCACGACAGGCCCCGCCGCATCCCACTCGCTGCCCACTCCTGCTGGCAGGGGGCGCCATAGCGCCATAGCGCCGCGCCCAATCCCGCCCGCCCGCCAGGCCGCTCAGCCGAGCTCCGAGCGCCGCCGCGCTGCCGGTGCCCGCTGCGGGCGGGCCGAGGATGGCCCTGTCCAGGGGACTGCGCTGCTGCCAGCGGGCGTTCGCCTGGGTGCCCGTCCTCATCATCACCCTCGTCGTCCTCTGGTCCTACTACGCCTACGTCTGCGAGCTGTGCCTGAGTGAGGGGCGGGCCGTGAGGCGGGGGGAGGGGGGAGAGCGGCCGCGCCGGGCCTCGGGTTCAGGCTCCTGGTGCCTCCGTGCAGGTGCCGCGGGAAGGGCAGGGCAGAGCGGGGCGGGTCAGCGCGGAGCCCAGGAGAAACGCTCCGCTCCTTCTCCTTCTTTCGCTCTGAGCCGCGCGGCAGCAGCAGCAGCAGCAGGTGTGGGCGCCGGCCGCGAGGCGCAGCTCGAGCTGTGGGCACCGGGCGGAGAGCGAAGGGCGGAGAGCGATGGGTGCTGCGCTGCAGGGCGGGGGGCGAGGGGGGGAGACGGCGCCCTGCGGGCTCTGCGTGCCCCCGGGAGCCTCGGAGGTTGGCAGGAGTGGGGCGGCGCTTTGCCCGTCCGGTAAATGCGGGCACCGGTTCCCAGAGCGACAGCGTGAGGTAGTGCTGTATCGCCTTCCGGTGTTGCACAGCAGGTTTACACCATAACGCAGTTAGCCCTTATTGCTTTGGCAACCGTATTGCGTCTTGGAGCGGGCTGAGGCGAAGAGCTGCTTCTGTGATCAGTCTCAGCGTGCGGCAAAGCAAAAGCCCCCAGAGCTCCGTGATGTTTCAGTGCCATGTAAGTGCAGCGGTTCTTAACACTGCTTGACTCCGGGTCGCACTGCAGCTGGTAGGAATGGCTCTGCTGAATTAGATGGGATTTGGATTGGGATTGTGTTATTCTGCAGATACGCATTAGGCTGGCAGGAGCCCAGCACGTGGCCTGGGATCACATTTTACAGCCACTGCTTTGCCTGCACTTGTCTGCTTTTGCCTCCTCGTTCTCTCTCAGGCGTTTCGTTTGCAGGTGTGAGACGTTATCTCTGCAGAAGTCAGAAAGAGTAATTTAAGTCTTTTAGGAATCAAACCTTGATTCTTGGCATGTGCAGTTACCTGAGAATCAGTGCTCAGGACTCCCTTGCTTGTCCAGATTCTACACACTGTGTGTTGCTATTGTAGCGGTTGCGGACATGCAAATAGTAGCCATTCCATTTTAATTCTTGATCTTTAGTTGTGCTGAGGGCTGGAAAGAGCGTGGGGTGATGTATCTAAATGGGGACTATAAGAAAGCAGGGGACAGACTCTTTAGCAGGGTGTGTTGTAATTGGACAATGGGAAATGGTTTCAAACTAAATGAAGGGAGACTTAGTCTGGATATAAGAAAGTAGTTTTTTACAATAAGGGTGGTGAGGCGCTGGCACAGGTTGCCCAGAGAGGTGGTGGTACCCCATCCCTGGAGACACTCAAGGTCAGGCTGGATGGGCTCTGAGCAGCTGATGGAGCTGTAAGTGTCCCTGCTCATTGCAGGGGAGTTGCAGTGATGGCCTGTAGAGGTCCCTTACAACTCAAACAATTCTATGACTCTTTGTCCTGAGGTTGCTCATGGTACTGGGATTGGAGCTTTACTGGTGTGGGCAACAGCTGACGCTCCAGAGGGGACCGTGGTTCTGTGCCAGGCTGGTGGTTGCTGCACCAGTGAGAGCAAGAATCTGGGATAAAAACTTGCATGCAGTCTTTGCTTTGGAGTTTGCTCTTTGGAGGCTGATTTGCAACAAGTGAAAGGAAATAGTAAAGTTTACTGGGCATCTTGATAGTCTGTAATGCAGTGCACAGAAACACAGCAAGTATTTGGTTTCTCCTCGCTTACATTTTTATGTGTCAAACAGCTTGCAGATCAAAACTGTTTATTAGCACAGTTTGGAGAAAAGCTCCTTTTGTGTTAGCCAAGGCTGTGATCCCCTGTCACTTCCAGCTTGGCAAGGTCTGAGTGAAGGTTCAGCCCAGGAAAGTGCTGTGTCTGTCACCGAGCTGCTCAGCAAGGTGAGCTTATCTTCCCTCTGTAAGGTCACTGTGGCAACTACGGCCGTATCTTTCCTGTTCAGTTTGGACAGTGACCCAGCAGGCCGCTGTTGTTGGTAGGTGCTGTGCAGCACACACTGCTGCTTGCTTAGGTACTTCTGTTAGCAGGGACTGTCAGGATTGCAGCCAAGAGAGGAAGAGTTGTAAAATGTCTGTTAGTAGGTATGATAGAAGCAGTTGTGTCATTACAGGGCATCCATCTTTGACTGAACAATGCCAAGGTGATTTCTCCTTTTTCTTTCTGCTGATGCAGAGCTGAGTGGGGCATGGCTTACTGTGGAGGATTGAGGCTAGCAGAAAGTGGGCTGATAAGGTGCTAGAAAAACCTGCTAATCTTGTCAGCATATGTGCAAAGTGTATATGTATTTTATAACAAGGGAAAACGCGGCATAGGTAACAGCAATTGAAACGTCTTGTCGGTGTCATTTGTGAATAAACAAAGACCTGCTAGGGATGCTTTCAGTGTGAGACTGTAGGCTTTTCTTCTCTACTGTGTTGTTGGGTTTTTTTTTCCCCTAAAACAAGCATATTTAAAATTAGAAACATCATTTGGCACAAACCTTCCTGAGATTGCTATTTGCTCTGTAAGCACATGTTTTGTTTTCTTCTTTTTCAGTGACTCTCAGCAACCCTGCAGAAAAAGGTATGCGTCTTTTATTTGTAGTACGTTGTTCAGTCTTTGTGTAAAAAATAACAACGCAAAAACTGATGAATGTTGCAGTTATAGTGCCAAACAGAGCACCCAGTAATGGTTTTTAAGCTTAACGTGCTTTTGTGGTGTTCCCTGCCTGTAGCTGCACATCATTGTAACTTCAGGATGCAGTGGGAGATGCCCCCGTTCAGTCTCAGTGTGTGAACAACGACATGAAAAGGCTGCAATCCCTTTCGCTCTTGTTTCTTTTCACTTGAGAGATGCCCCAGTATTTGAAACGGTTATAGAAGAACTGTGGAAAGCACGATGTTAATGATCACCCAGCAGAATGTAGTCATTGCCAGGTAGAGTTGTGCATCTCCAGGCAGGTATAGTTGTGCATCTCCAGGCCAGCTTCCTGTGATGGGTGCTATGCTGCTTGATCAACACCACTAAACAGTTGCAAGATTTCTCCTCTTAAATATTAAAATCAACCGATCTCCATCTACATGTGGGATGAGAATTGCATCTCAGAGTAATGAGCTGTTTTTGATTCGTGTGATCAGTCCCACAGCCCAGCATGTCATTGTGAGAAACTCTCAAGAGCTGCATTTGGCCTTTGCACACCAATTGCGTTTTCAGTCAGTCTTTGTAATTGGAAGTGCTTGCATTTAGACTTCTCCTTTTACTTGCAGTAGTTACTTCAATCTTAATTTGCAGATTAAGTGAAGGAGGTATAGAGAAGATGATGTTGTGATTAAATATCGCGTGTTTAAATGAAACTGTCTGCTAACTGATGTGTTTTACTGAGCCTTCAGTATTAAAGAAACAGTTGAACAGTTTGTGTAGCTGAAGGATTGCTCTGCTTTGACTTCCTGCCCCACCTTGGGCATCCAAAGGCTTTGCAATCAAGTTGGTATATTAAGATGAAATTGCTCAGAGTCATGCTGGGTTCCACGTGACAGCAGTGCCACCTGCCCTGCGGGGTGACATCTGCCATCGCTGTCTTCTTCCTCATCCATACAAGTGGCTTGGGTGGAGATGGGGAATCATGTGTGATAGGTAACTCCTAACTACAGCTGCAGCTCCCTGAAATTCTGCTGTCCTTCTGGCCCTAAGGTTTAGCTGTGTTATAATACTGGCTACTAGTAGAAAGCTTCGTTTTCTGCCCATTTTTATGTCTCTGTTGTGAAAGATTGGAATGATGCCCATCATAAGCAAAACTTTTGCGAAGTCACTGTTCTGCTCTTGTTTTTTTTTTCTTTTTGTTTTTTGTTTTAGTGGCCTATCTTATAATATTCCATGTTCTCTTTGTGCTCTTTGTGTGGACATATTGGAAGTCTATTTTCACTCTCCCGGTTCAGCCAGGCAAAAAGGTAAGAATCCCAACACTTCCCGTTCATTGCAGAGTGAAAGACTGAAAGCGGGGATGCTAAAGAAAAAATCATTCAGTTGAATTCATCTGCTCAACTGATTGGTTTTGCTAAAGAGGTGGAAAGGGACCTAAAGTGACCTAAAGACTGAGTCACCTACTGTTCCAAGAATGCCTTGACAACCCACAGAGCATGATTTCAATCAGACACAGTTATTACTGCAGTTAGAGCAATAGAACAGGCTGATGTTTGTGTGACGCTTCCAATATACATCGCCATAATCCTATCCAAATCACAAGAATATAACTCCGGTGTTAGAAATAGCAAACGATGGGTGGGGACAGGTTCTTGCTCATAAGGAGAGTGCTTAAGATGTCCTTTCCACTGTTAGTAATGGTTGTTCATGCATTATTCATGAAAAAATGGTATTCTGAAGCGGCAGCAGTGGTAGCAATTCTGGCTGCGTTGTTTTGTCATCTTAATTTCACTTCTGGGATTCTTTTGGATGCATTGCATGGTGAGCTGCCTGTCTGTCCACCCCTTATTTTCTCGCACCTTTTCCCATTAGAGTAATCTTGTTAAAAGGAGTGGGGGATAAAATGTTTCCAGTCTTGCCTGTATTTGAAAAACTGTCTCCACTCTCTGGAGTAACTGCTTCTCTCGTGACTTCTGCTTCCAGTACCATATGTCCTACGCTGACAAAGAACGCTATGAAAACGAAGAAAGGCCAGAGGTGCAGAGGCAAATTCTTGCCGAAATTGCAAGGAAGCTGCCGGTGTACACGAGAACGGGGAGCGGAGGTCAGTAAAGCAGAGAGCTCCTGTTTCTCTGAATCTAATCAAGCAAACTAAAGTAGCATATGCTAGCAATCCAGATTATACGGTCAGCCTGATGCCACCGCGTACACTGCACAGTTCTTGTGCTGAGAGTTTTACGTCTTATCTGTCAGGTTTTGTGTTTGGGAAAACAAGAATGCTTTCAGACTTCAGTATGTCTTCACTGGGGCAATGTGTGCTGGTTTTGAGCAGCAATACGCTGCCCTTTGTATTTACAGTTCAGCCGCCCACTTGCATTGTCTGAGTTTAGTAGTAGTAGTAATAGCATAATACCAAAATCTATAGTGATTTTTTTTACTTAAGATGGAGTCTAGCTTAGAGATTCAGGGTGTAAGGTCCAAAAATCCACTCATGGAATTGTTCTGTGATGAAATATATACTGCACTCCTTTCAAAGCTTCAGGGAAATCCATGTTCAGGTTGGAGGCTCTGACCTATTTGCTTCTGGCAGACCAGCCAAAGAATTCTGAGGTAAAGAACTGCTGCTTAGGCAGTTATCAAAATGGAACGTATTTAAAGTCTGGGTAAATATAGAAGCTAGGTGGAGGTATGTAGAGTTTTCTTTTATTTCTTTTATGTTGATCATAGGCTTTACAGTGAGGGTTGTTCCCTGTCAAAGCAGGTTCCCTACACCAGGTTGCACAGGTAGGCATCCAGATAGGTCTTGAATATGTCCAGAGAAGGAGATTCCACAACCTCCCTGGGCAGTCTGTTCCAGTGCTCCGTCACCCTCACTGTAAAGAAGTTCTTAAGCACATTCGTGCAGAACTTCCTATGCTCCAGTTCCTGGCCATTTCCCCTTGCCCTGTTTTCACACACTGCTGAAAAGAGTCTGGCCTCCCCACTTTGCCCCCCACACCTCAGATATTTATAGACCTGGATCAGGTCCCCTCTCAGTCTTCTTTTCTCAAGGCTAAACGGACCCAGTTCACTCAGCCTTTCTTCATAGTGGAGATGATCCAGGCTCTTCACCATCTTTGTGGCCCTCCGCTGGACTCTTTCCAAGAGATCCCTGTCTTTTTTGTACTTGGGAGCCCAGAACTGAACACAGTATTCCAGATGAGGCCTTACCAGGACAGAGTACAGAGGGAGGATCACCTCCCTCGACCTGCTGGCTACGCTCTTTTTAATGCACCCCAGAATGCCATTGGCCTTTTTGGCCACAAGGGCACACTGCTGGCTCATGGCCAACCTGTCCTCCACCAGGACACCCAGGTCCCTCTCAGCAGAGCTCCTCTCCAGCAGGTCTTCCCCCAGCCTGTACTGGTGCATGCAATTATTCCTCCCTAGGTGCAGTACTCTGCACTTGCTTTTGTTAAACCTCATCTGATTTCTTACTGCTCAGCTCTCCAGCCTGTCCAGGTCTTGCTGAATGGCAGCACAGCCTTCAGCCGTGTCATCCAATCCTCCCAACTTTGTATCATCAGCAAACTTGCTGAGGGTGGCAACTATCCCCTCGTCAAGGGGAAAATATTGAACAAGACCAGACCCAGCATTGACCTCTGGGGAACAACGTTACAGGTCTCCAACTGGACTCTGCACCACCAGTGATGACCAGTCATCCAGTTCTCAACCCACCTCACTGTCCACTCACCTATCCTGCAGTTCCTCAGCTTTGCTATAAGGATATCGTTGGATACAGTATCAAAAGCCTTGCTGAAATCAGAGTAGACAACATCCACTACCCTCCCCCCACAGACCCAGCCAGAGACAACATCATGGAAGGCCACCAGGTTGGTCGAGCATGACCTTCCCTTGGTGATCCCATGCTGACTACTTCTGATAACCTCCTTTTCTTCCAACTGTCTGGAGATGGCATCCAGCACAAGCTGTTCCATCATCTTTCCAGGAACAGAGGTGAGGCTGACTGGCCTATAATTACCCAGATTTTCCTTCTTGCCCTTTTTGAAGACTGGAGTGACATTGGCTATGCTCCAGTCTTCAGGCACCTCCCCCATTCTCCAAGACCTCTCAAAAATGATAGAGAGTGGTTCAGCAATCACCTCTGTCAGCTCCCTCAGCACCTGTGGATGTACCCCATGGGGTCCCATGGATTTATGAACATTGGTGTTGCCTACACACTCACGGACCACCTGACTGAAGGGAAGCCTTCCATTCCCCAGACACTCTCGCTAACCTCCAGGGTCTGGGATTCCTGAGGGAGAGCTTTTTCACTGAAGACAGAAGCAAAGAAGGCATTTGGTATTTCTGCCTTCTCAGCATCCCCCATTACCAGAACACCCCCCTCGCTCAGTAGGAGACCCATATTCTCCCTAGTCTTCCTTTTACTGTTAACACACTTTAAAAAAGCCTTTTTTATTATCCTTTATCACTTTTGCCAGATTCAGTTCCAGGTGGGCTTTAGCTTTTCTCGTTGCATCCCTGCAGGCCCTGACAACATTTCTATATTCTTCCCAAGTGGTCAGGGCCTTTTCCACATTTCATGGACCTTCTTCTTCCCTTTGAGTTTGCGCATAAGCTCCTTGTTCATTCACGCAGGTCTCCTGCCACCCTTTTCTGATTTCTTGCTCATAGGGACACACTGATCCTGAGCTTTAAATGCTGGCAAGTTCTCACAGGCCCCCTCACCTTCTAACATCCTAGCCCATGGGATAGCTCCAAGTAGGTCCCGGAAGAGCTCAAAGTTGGCTCTCCTAAAGTCCAGGGTAGCAATCCTACTTTTTGCTTCACATCTTCCACTCAGGATCTTGAACTCCACCATCTCGTGGTCACTACAACCCAAGCTGCCCCGGACCTTTACTTCCTTAACAAGTCCTTCCTTGTTAGTGAGAATAAGGTCCAGTAACACCCCTCCCCTCATTGGTTCCTCCACCACCTGTGTCAGAAAGTTTGTTTGTGAGGTGGGTTCTTTGGATCCTCTCAGTATCCTTCCTTGCCACTGAAGGTATAGAATAAAAAGTCACCTGCACTCCCATTCCTTCAACTATCTGCTCCACTTCTATCTTCACTAATATTGTTAGGGGTAGGAGAGGACAGGGGGCTCAGTGCAGCAGGAACGTAGTCTGCCTGCTGATTCCCCTCTACCATCTGTCTGCAGGGCGACAGGGGGTGACATGCTCCATGTGGAGCCTAAGCTGTGTGCCAGAATCTCAGAGCCAAAAGGGACTGGCACCACCAGTCAGTCCCCCTCTCACATTCCTTTATGGTCCTCAGCCTCTCCACCTCCTCCTTCAGGTAGACCACAAGGCTGAGTAAGTAATTTTGCTGGTCACACCTTAAACAAGCACTGACTCCATCGCCTGGCACTGCAAAGGCCAGGCTCTGGCACTCATCACAGCCAGTGACCTGCATGTTAGCATGCTGTTTTGGGACCTCTGTCTGGGTCTCTACATTTTTCCTGGCAGTAGCCTTCCACCAGGGTACAGCCACGGCAAACAAACAAAAAACCACATACAAAAAAAAAAAAGCCACTTACATTATTTGGTAATAACATGTCTTTAATTTCAGGTATTCGATTCTGTGATAGATGCCAGCTCATAAAACCGGATCGTTGCCACCATTGTTCTGTTTGTGCTGTGTAAGTTAATGGATTGTTTTTCACTGAAGTTATGTGTGTTGTAAATCAGGGAATGATGGAATCACAAAACCGTAGGGGTTGGAAGAGGCCTCTAGAGATCATCATGTCCAACCCCCCTGCAAAGCAGGCTCCCTACAGCACGGGAAAAGTGAAATGGTTCACAAATGTTTTGGACATAAGGGTTTCTCTGTTCCAGCTCCAGTCAGCAGTTTAAGTGCATTAGCACATACTGCTGTGATCCTGAAGTGTTTGCAGTTCCCACAGCTACAAATTTGTGAGCATGAAGTTGATAGGAAGCTTAATATCTAGTAAAAGATTAACTGATTACCTGTAGCAGGTCAAAATGAAGTATGATTTTCACTTTTTATCACGTTGGGCCTTTTCATGTGGTGTTTGGCAGAAGTCTTAAGTGCTGTAGGGCAGAAACCATTCTCTTTTTTTTTATTGTGCAAAGCACCAAAGTCATTTTTAGATCTTGAAAAAGTAATCAGTGTTCCATCTTAAAATGACACCTACTTTAAGAAACATCATGGAGAGAGTACTGTCTTGAGTTTGGGTCCTGTGGAAATCTGACCCACCCCAGAAATACAAAACATCTCACAACCTTTTGCTACTGATCTACAGTTGGCAAATTATTACCAAACATAACTCATCCATTTGTCTTTTTTTGTCCTCATGCAGCTGTGTCCTAAAAATGGATCATCACTGCCCATGGTATGTTCTAGATCGTGGTTTAGAATTTTCTGGAAAAGGAGGCTATTTAAATCCATTTCTTCCATAGAATAGTTTCTATATGCTTCTTTCACTTTAGACCATGTACCTCTACACAGGGAGACTTAGGAAATATGAAATGTATGTTGTTTTTGAAAGACAAATCATTGGTGTTCTCTCTATTAACTGTGTGTAAAAGACAGTTATACAGATGTAATTTAGAATCCAACTGTCAATTCTGTCTTGCTGTTCAAACTGCAAAGGAACTTCAACTTAGCCTTTAGTTTTGGTGATATAATTGTTAGAGTGTGCAGTTGGTGGTTGCTTTCAATAGTATTTGCATGGTTTGTTTCTGAATTGATACCCGTCCACTTGTGCATGGCAAAATTTGTATAGAATGATGCATGGGTACATGAAGTTTTATACTTCATGAGAATTGCTGACACTGAATCTCTTAAACTACTTTTTTTTAAGAAAGGAAAATCTCAGAAGTCAAAAGAAATGCAGACACTTCCCCAGTGAACATCTGCTGTATTCTTAAAATTAGAGGGTTTTTAGAACCGTATTTATGAGACAAATGCCTCCTATCTTTTCTGCACTCCCTTGCTCTTTGCTAGTGTTGCCCTGCACTTGGGGAATTATAATGAAATTTGTTTGACTTGTGTTATATGTAACCAAACAAGTGGTGAATCTGACTCCTGAGCTTTGCACATGAGTGAAAGGTAACAGAAACCCTAGATCTGGTTACCTCTGCAGACAAGAAACGGACATGAGTAATTAGGAACCGCCTCTGTGACAAATTCAGCAGTGGTATCAACTTTAAATAGGATTTCAAAAATATGAACTGTGCTTTTACTTGGCAGATCAAATCTTCAAGTGAAAAGCTGAGAGGTTTCAGCTCTGTTTCATTTTGTCACTAAGGGGAGCTATTTCTTAATGAAATTGTGTTGTATAATCAAGAGACTTAATAACCTCCGTCCTTCCCACTGTAGTTTTCATTGTGTTGTAACTGTGTGCTGTATATATCCTGATTCCAACTCTGCTTTTCTCCTCTAGGGTGAATAACTGCATTGGATTCTCTAACTACAAATTCTTTCTACTCTTCTTAGCCTATTCTTTGTTGTATTGCCTGTATATTGCTGCAACAGTCTTCAAGTATTTCATTAAGTATTGGACAGTAAGTCATGGAACCTGGTTATTTTTTTGTATCTTCTGAGTCTGGTGGGATTTAGTCACTCTTACTACTGTTTTGCTTTCAGTCAAAGGAGGGCTGTATTATGTGGGTTTGGGGGTTTTTTTCTTTTTTCTGCAGCCCTTTTTTGAGTATAACTTCCAGTATGACTGAAATGCACAAAAAAAATCATCCTCAGGAATTTCCCATTGTAGAGTTAGCGTCTGGAGAAAGAAGTTATTTCCTTCTCTTGTACAAATGTGCTGAAACATTTGCATCTCACATTCTTTTGAAATTGATCACAAGTTTGTTAGCTTAGAAAATTCAAATGTTGTTCAGAAGAAGAAATGTTTCACTGAATGAGAGCACAGGATTGCTATTGATAAAAATATTCTGGTGGCTTTTCAATATACGTTAAGTTGTATCGTCAGATATACCTCCAAAGTCAGAGGTTTTGCACAGGGTTAAGCACAGCTTGAGTTGGGTTCAACTGACCTTAGGCATGAATGTGGTTAATTTTCCCAAATCAAAATACAGCTGTTGTTGGCTGGCCAGGCCTCTTCATTTTAAAATATAAGCAAAAAGCAACAGCTGTTAACAACAGATTTCTACCAGATATGGAAAGAGTTACCTTCTAGGTAGAAATTCTTAGCTGTCAACACTGGATGTTTTTTAAGTGGTTGCGAGAGTACTTCCTGTGTATTGCTGTCTTATTCCAGGAAGCCATTAATTGTGGGTGGGTGGTTTTCTTTTATGTTGTTTCCTGAACTGCCTGGGCATATTTCTTTCCACTTTGTGTGTAGTGTTGTTTTAAGGATTAGGCCCCTTACCCTTAAGGGAAGAGCAAATAAAGAGGTGCAGAGCCTGGAGTTGCTACCATACTGCTTACTGTAACTGATGGATTTCAGACTTCTGAAGAATATCAGTCCCCTTCTCTGCTCTGATCCCAAACTGTAACATTGTGGCACTGATCTGTACATAAATACTGAACGACATCAGAAAAAAAGTTTATTTTCTAATTTCCATATTACTTTTTCCTTAATAGAAAGTTGGCTGAAATAAAGCGTGCTTCTTATTCAGTTATCAGTTATATTTATATGCAAGCAATGCCGGCTGGCAGCTCCAATAGAGACTGGCCTTGTATCTCTAGACCTTTTGCTTTAATGTCCCTGTGCTGCTAACCCTGTATGGCAATGTTTAAGTAACTTAACTTTGCTGTGCATTGACTTAGCAATTTCTGTTTGTTGAACAGCAAATCTGAAGTGCCTCCTGAGATACTCATAAGGCACTAGCAGGAATTATTTTTAATGCTAAGAAAGACACAGAGACTTTGACCCTCTGACTGCATATGTATGTTGTGCATAAGCCAAGAAGTAATTTTTGTCATCTTTGGGATATTCGCAGCCCATCTGTAGGGGTGAGCTTACAAAGATCTTGGGCACTTTACTCTTCTAATGTAGAAGGAAGTGGAGAGCCTCTTCTGCTTTTAGGATCCTGCTTGGTTTTTGATTTTTCCAAACCACACATACTCAGATCTGACTTTATTTGATTGCTACAGCTGTGGAAAAGCTCAGGGTTTTTTTGGCCATCCCCTATATTGGAAGTGGTGCAGTATTTCATATATACACACGACATTCAGCAAAATGGAAATGAGACTTCACGACCTTGTCCCTGCCTATTCCACTGTGGACAAAGAATATTGTGGTGCCCAGGTGGGAAGCTGACTGTACTGACTCTGTCACATGCAAAAGGTAGCAAAACACCACTCTTAAAACTTTGGTTACAGGAGGGGAAATGAATGGGATCATTTCTTCACTGTCTCTTTGTGCTTTTTATAGTAAGGTGCAACTTTTTAAATAAGTTTGATACAACAAAATAGGAGTTTTAGTGGGATATCTTCACTAGGAACAAAGAATGTTCAGTTTTTATTTGTTCTTATCACTTGTCCTGTGCTGTTTTGTTTGTTTTCTTTTTTGTTGTTGTTGTTTTTCTAGGGTGAACTGACAAATGGACGTTCCAAATTTCATATCCTTTTCCTTCTCTTTCTGGCGGTTATGTTCTTTGTTAGCCTTATGTTTCTGTTTGGCTACCATTGCTGGCTCGTCAGTAGGAACAGATCTACCTTAGGTAAGGCTTTTGTGTCTTCTTTAGGTGAGGTGCAACATTAAGTGCTGCTATATGAAGAAAAAGAAAGGGGGAAAGAGCACGCATTTTTGTTCTACTTCTGTATATTCCTGCTGGGTAATGAGGGAAGGAGTACTTAAGCAGTGGAACAATACTGTAGAAATTTGTCACTGCAAATAAGTTGTGTATTTGAACTGTTTTATAAGGGAAACTGGAGCCTTAAATACAAGAGTCCAGTTATACAATGTTATGCATGTGCATAACTACATTTGCTGTGAAATGAGTGTGGCTTTTCAGGAGTAATGGTTGCTTACGCTCATATGCTGGAGTGCATTCTAAGACAGCCAACTAAGGTTAGGAAAAACAATGTCCATCCTCACTGAGAAAGAAATTAGGACTGTAAAATGGCACCAATGAAATGAAGGTCTCGACCAGAATGATTTTATTGAGTGATTTCTTTTTCTTTCCTCAGCTAAGCCTTTCATTTTTTAAAGATTTTTGGATAAAGTTCTGTAAGAAAACACAAAGACAAAAGTTGAAGCAGATATTCAGATTTTGTGTAATTATTAACTTTTAAACTCATTTTGAGGGGCATTAAAGCTCATCCAGCCCAAAGCATCCGACTTCTGCCGCAGCTTAGAAGGCAGATAAAATTGTTTCTAGTTCATTCTAGATTCTCCTCCCCCTCTTTTCCTTTAGCTAATTTTATTTCTCATCATAACAGAGGGTCTGTCTGCATATGGTTGTTCCCAGTGCTTGTTCATTATGTCGTTAATGAATGAGGCAATTGAAATCTCCAGTGCCACTTCTGAAATATGCATTTAAGACCTACTTAATTCTGCACAGTTTTTTATTTAGGAATTTCTACCCGCTGAAGTTCAGCAAATTTCATGCAAAGATCTTTTAACTCCCTTTTGTAGATTAAACAGTGTGTTTGATTACCCCATGCAGTTCATGTGCGGGGCCAAATTCCTGCCTTCAGTTTGAAAACCCTTGCAAAAAAACCCCCCAATAATGCTATTATTTTGACATTTTGTATCTTTGTAGCGCTAGTTTATAATCTGGCATGTCCTGCTCACTTCAAGTGGCTACAACGTGAACAGTCTGTCTCAGTGTATTTGGCATTGATTTTCTTTTCTTTTTTCTCTGAAATGGTATCTATGTGTAGAGGCTTTCTCAACTCCAGTGTTTCAGAATGGCCCGGATAAAAATGGATTCAATCTTGGCTTTGTAAAGAATCTTCAGCAAGTGTTTGGAGAAGAAAAAAAGCTTTGGCTACTACCTATTGCCTCCAGGTAAGGAATAATCAACTATGTGCAAAAAGTTGATACAAGGGATTGACTTCTAAATCTCTAATACAGCCTTAAGTATGATGGCAGTGACTTTGTGGCTTGGCTGCTGTTGCACATTGCTGTAAAAGCACCAGCAAACACAGTCTGTGCTAGTCCTGTACACAAGAAGTCTGTAAGTGAAAGCGTTCTGCCAGGTAAATGCACTGCGCAGGGTTTTTGAATTTTCTGGCCTCCTGTGACTTGTGAATGGAGATGCTGATTCCTTTGTTCTTCAGCCTCCTATGACTGAAATAGTTTATTCTGTTTACTTTAGGAGAAGATGCTATTTTGGCACTCAGTAAAGTATATGCAAATTCCTTTAGTTATTGGACACAATGTAAAGTAACTACTGAGCACAGCAATTCACAGCTTTTTCAAGTAGTGGTGTGTGAGTGTAAGACCTGATTGCATCCCCATTGCCATCTGTTTTTTGCTCCTAAATACAGTCAGTAGGAAAAGATCAGCAAAGGAAACATTTCCAATAATGAAAGACACTGATGTGCAAGTCAGAGGCACATTACCAGTGAGTACAGCAATTCTGGGGAGAACACCCAGCTAATTTACCCTGGGTGAAGAAAAAGATCTGGTGGTTTCATCAGAAGAGAAAGGCACTGTAGTGAGCTTGCAGCTCCTCTAGACTGCTGGAATGCGGGTGTTGTGGAACAGAGTAGAGCAAACTGTAACATCTGGTTTTTGACTTTTCTTGTTTATGTAACATGAATTTGAATTTCAATCATTTGTTTGAAATCCAGACACATGAACACGTTTATAGTTTGTGGAGTGTCACAAAAACAACTTGGCAATTTTAGAATTTTGCAGAGGGTATTTCTTTATGTGCAGGTAAGTCTTTCTTGTCCTTCAGTAACATTTAACTAAGACAGGGAGTATTTTCTACTTGGCATCATTCGAACATGTAAGTCTAATTTCTGCCCCGAAGAGTCTACAGTATAAATAGATAAAGCAGGTATCATCATTCCTTAGACATAAATGTTTTCCTCAGTCTCCCCTCACTTCTAGCTGCCCACAAGTTGATTCTTTTTCTTTTATGTCTGAGGAACCTGATCAAGTTAGACATGTGAATTCTGCTGTAATCACTTCATTTGGACTGCAGGTTTTGCCTTTCAGTCTCTGAAGAGTTTGAAGGAATTCAGATTTGAAACTGCTCACTGGTAATATTTGGTATCTCAGCTGCCACAAAAAAAAAAAATAATAATAATAATAATCAGTGTTTTTTCACAACTTAATAACATAGTAAGTAAACCTCAGATACTCAGGCAAAAGAAAACTTTGTTTGGAGATGAAAGGGTAGAAATGATAATCGTTTTGAATTGCTTGCTATTATTTACAGCATCTTTCTCGGTCTTTTGCTATGCAGTCAGGGCGATGGACATTTTTTCCCAATGAGAGCTCTGTGTGAAGCTCAGAATCCTCTCCTATCAAACGAAGAGCAGTGGGAAGATGATGGGATAGACGAGGAGTCTCATGGTAAGGTAGTCCTAAAGGAAATGAATTGTGTCTTGACCTACAGTGACTAATGCATGAATAACAACAGTTAATCAAATGAAAAATAGCATTGGCTAAATCACTAAGTGTGTCTGACTCTCTGACTTGGCTAATGAATACAGACTAAAAGTAAGCCCTACTTTGAAGCCAGTTCCTTTTTTAAATATAGTCGTAGCTTTCTACTTGCAGTTAGATGTACTAAGAGTTTGTTGCTCAGACATCGCAGACAGGAATTGAAATCGACACAGAATGAGTGTATTTATATGCTGTTGTATGCAGCACGGTTACTGTAGACATGAAGTTGAAAAGGCCAATAAGTATTTTACATGCATTTATCCTCTGGAAGTTTGAGTGTGTGCATGAAAGCACCTGGATGTAGTTTTACATTTAGGAAGCTTCTTTATACTTAGTTTGTTCACCCTTAGTACAGTAGTATATAAATTCATTTGGTGTTATAACATCTGTGGGTTAGACAGTACCTAGCTGTGTCCTACATCATCTTCATAAAAAAAAAACATATGCTGAGAGCAGTTCTAGGTGAACTGCCTTGTTTATACAGTAGATTTGATCAGTTTCCAAAATGGTTATATGCTTTTTACCCTATGAATGTCCTATTAGGAAAAGGACCCATTAATAGATTTTTGCTAGATGCATCCGGAATTAGTTTATTGATTTATTACAGTACTCTGATCAATTACTGTTCTCTGCTTGAACTTGAGGTGTTTTAGGATTGTTGGTTGGTTTGTTTTTTTTTTTGTGTATATATCATCAGCATCAAACTTTTGGTCTTTGGAGATTACAGTATGTATCAGAATATCAGGGTTAATGTTGGAGACAGCGTTCGAAAGTTCAAAATCCTGCCACAAAGTTAAGCAAGAGCAAGTGTTTGGATATTTTTTTGAGGACCAAGAATGAAATTCACATTTATAGTAACTATAACACTGACAGCAGCTCTACCACTGCAGGAAATACAAGAAGAAACTATAACAGAGGAAGAGACTCTTTAGCAAGGACTGTTATAATAGAACAAGGGGAAATGGTTTCAAACTAAAAGAGGGGAGATTTAGATTGGATGTAAGGAAGAAGCTTTTTACAGTCAGTGGTAAGGCACTGGCACAGGTTGCCCAGAAAGATGGTGGTGTCCCATCCCTGGAGACACTCCAGGTCAGGCTGGATGGGGCTCTGAGCACCTGATGTAGGTGTCCCTGCTCACCGCAGGGGGGTTGGAGCAGATGGCCGTTAAGGCTCCCTTCCAACTCAAATGATTATATGAAAGCCAATTAGATACCCTTAAAAGAAATATCATAATCGCACTGTTCTTTTCATTTTTACAGAATGGTGAAAGTATGGCTAATTTTAAGTTTACTATTATTAGCGCATCAAGCAAGTGTAATTTTGGTCCAGATACTGCTGCTGTGTTGTTCAGAGACACTGTTTCTATGGGTTCTTTATTGCTTCAGAATGGTTTTCAGAAACTTTCCAATAACATTCCTTTTCATGGTATATGTTTTAATGATACAAGCACAACATATGTGTAGGAACCCATGAGGAAACCAACATTCTTGGTTAAAAGGGGAAACAAGAATTTTCCATGTGAACTTTGTATACATGTGTGAAATACCGTGCAATGAGCTATTTAATCCAAACAGCACGGTATCTAGTTAGGTCTTACTGGCAACTGTTTGTTCAAGTTACTCCACTGCAAAATAAACCATCTATGGTTTTTTCCAAGGCACGCTGCACATACTGTGGGGAAAATGTACTCTCCAGGATTTTGTGACTAGAACTAAAGAGATTTATTTCGGTTTTACTTCAGATAAATTGCTTTAATTAATTAGTGGTTGTGTGCTTGAAAACTGTCTGTTCTTCCTGTTTTGTTCAGTATATTTTGGCAGTGATAAGGTAACACAACTTGACTGCAAAAATAACAGAATATGGTATCACTGTGTATTGAATATGATGCTTAAAATTTCCTTTAGGAATTAATCTGAAGCTCTTCCAAGTTTTACGAAGTATAAAAACTCTCTGAATAAAAAAATCCATAACTATGAACATGTTTGACAGTGATATGAACTTTGGCCAAGTCAAATCCCAGAATCTGGATTTGGAGCTTAGATGAAGTTCCACAGTTTGTAGTGCTTGTGAAGTAGCTACTCTTTGTCACTGTGAAAAATGGTTTGTAATTTTATCCCAAGAACCTGTAAAACTGTAACAGTGGTAGAATTAGAATGTCTTACTGTCTTACAAAAGCCAACCTGAGACAGTATAAAGACACAGAAGTGAGAAAATGGGCTGAGCACACGCTCTTGAATGGATGGCTAGCTATTAGATTGGATGCTGCTGTGGGCAGTGCTGCTGGTCTGGGAGCAGCTCACAGCAGAAAGGCAGTGTTCATTCTGTCCACAATCCAGCATCACAAGCACAGTGAGGCACATGATCTTTCATCAAAAAGCTCGATAGCAGACAGGGATGCCCAAATCTTGCACTCTGCAGGTTCTGTGTCTCTCATGACCACCAGGTAGGGTTACAATTAATTCAGTAACAACGCATGTTTCCAGATACAGCTTTTGGAGCATTTTCTCTGGAGTCATTAATGTTCTTTTCTGCCTGTGCAGATAACAAATGTTTGCTTGTTGTCTTTATCACTATAAAAGATGCTTTTAGGGATGGAAATATGTATAAGGAAAGGTACTAGGTTTGTTCTTTTTCGTGCCACCTGGATGTTCATCACTTAGACAAAGCGGGAGCTGAGTAATAATGAAAGTTCATGTAGGGGAGCTTTGGTTGTTTACCCCGGAGAAGATGAGGCTCAGGATAGACGTCATAGGTCTATACAACTCCATGGAAGGAGGTTGTGGTGAGGTGTGGGTGGTGGCCTCATCTCCCATGTAGCTCACGATAGGGTGAGAAGGAATGGCCTCAAGTTGCACCGGGGAGATTCAGGTTGGGTGTTAAGAAAAACTTCTCCAAAAGAGTGGTCAAGTGCGAGAACAGGCTGCCCAGGGAAGTGGTTGGGTCACCATCCCTGGAGGTGCTCAAGAAATGATTAGATATTGCAGTGAGGGACACGGTTCAGTGCAGAAATACTGGTAGTAGGTGGACAGTTGGACTGGATGATCTTGGAGGTCTTTTCCAAACTTGGTGATTCCGTGATTCTGCAATTTCAGTCCCGCAGTCTTAGGAGATTTCACTGCCAGCTGCATCAGGATCAGAATAATAACTTACTGTTGTCTTGTATTTCAAAGGAGTCTGTCTCCTGGAGTTCTACCTCTAGTTGCTCGTGTAATAGGAGGAAAGAAAGTTATCCTGGTCAGTCCCTCACTCCAGGCTCATGCAGAAGGGAGAGCAAACTGCCATAGGAATAATGAAGAGGGTGGAGTGCAGAAGTTTGGTGAAGCTCACCTCCTTGCTTGCATTATTGCACTGTATTTCTTCCACTCTGGTTATTTTGTGTCTGCATAAAGACGCTTTAAAATCAGGTCACGTGGATACCAGGGTTGATGAACATAAGGGGACTTGAAGATTCTTGAGGAGCAAACAAGTCCAACTGAAAGCAAGGAGGTGAGGCAGCTCCATCTTGGGTTATTTTCGTACAGTGGCTCAGGGGACCTTATTGATTGTCTAGGTCTAGCCCATGGGCTGGTTGCACCCACCAGATCAGGCTGCCTGGGGTCCCATCTCACCTAGAACATCTCCAGGGATGGGTCATCCACAGTTCTCTGAGCAGCCTATGCCAGGGCCTCACCACCCTCTGAGTAAACATTTTTTTCCTGTCAACTAAATAGCCACTCTTTTAATTTAAAGCCATTCCCTGTTGTCCTATCACTATAAGGCTATGTAAAAAGTTATCCTTCTCCTGCTTATTAACTCCCTTAAAGTGCTCAAATGCCTCAATGAGGTCTTCCTAAAGCCTTCTCCAGACTGAACAAGCCCAACTTCCTCAAGCTTTCCTTAATGAAGAAATGCTCCAGCCCTTTGATCATCTTCATGGCCCTCCTCTGGACCCACTCCAACAGCTCCACATCTTTCTTTTGCTGGGGTCTTCAGATCTGGATGCAACACACAAGATGGTGCCTCTCAAGGGCTCAGTTTTCTCAGTCATCTTATCCATAAGGTTGTCCTTATATTTTCGAATATTTCAGTATGCCCTTACAGGTTGGGTTTCCATTACATACACCCTGACTTGCTCAGGTTTTTAGTGTTTCGTTTAGATGGAAAAAAGTATCATGGGGAAGTTGTTGGTTTTTTTTTCATTTCTTAGTGAGAGACTGAAAACACCTGCTTCCATAGACATGGTAAATTGATTTTTTTCACAGATTTATTAATGCTCATCTCTTATTCACAGGCATCTGTTTAATCTGTCTAGCCAGAGAGCTACCCCAATTCATATGCTGGCAGCTTATAAGGTTATCATATTTTTTCAAAGAATTCATCTATAATACATTTGATGTGTTGGTTGAGGACGTGGATGTGTCAGTACTGTGAATGCTTGCACTCTTTGTCTCGTGGAGCTCAGGATAGCACAGCCTTTCCTGTACATTTATAGCAACATCTGATCTCTGAGAGTGATTAATAATTTAATAATATGTTTCATTTTAACTTGTACAAAAAGCTTCAGTGTGAATCAAATCTTCCCCAAATTGTTCTCTCTTCAAAAATTTGTCATCTATACTAAGTTACATGTTTCCAGCAGAAGCCAGCATATCCCGAGCAATAGGTGGAAGCTGATGATCTCTCTTGATGAGATGAAGCTTCAGGTGTCTAAAGGCATCTGCTTTGAATTTCAATTCAAATTGGTAAGAGCCTAATTAAAGGAGCAACATGTCCTGAGACACCAGCTAATTTGGCAGAGCAGCCCTTTGAACAGAGAAGTCATCTGTTGTGATTGCAAGGATTATATTTCTGTCCATCGAGTAATGTTAAAAGCTGCTTAGATGTTGGAAGAGAGCAGAGATGGCTCAGACAATAAAGCAGCGCATTGTGCGACACAGTAAACTGAGACAAAAGGCTAGATTTGCATCTCTGGATTTCAGGCATGATTTAAATGTTTAAACCGTGTCTGGCAGGAGATGAACATAAAGCAAAGCTAAAGCCTGCATCAGTGCCTGCATTCTAATTGATTTTTAAATCATGATGGGGTTCCTGCAGAGGAATCTGCATCTTTTTAACTAAATTCATGGGTAAATATGTTTAGTAATACCAATCTGGTATAAGCAGTCAGGGGAACAAATGTACATTTGGGAATTGGATCTTTTTCCTACAGGTGCCGCATATTTTCAGGGTTTTGTTGGGTACCTTTTAGTGTTGTGGTTTGTTTGGGTGGTTTTTCTGTTTGGTTT
This sequence comes from Excalfactoria chinensis, assembly GCF_039878825.1. Taxonomy (NCBI): domain Eukaryota; kingdom Metazoa; phylum Chordata; class Aves; order Galliformes; family Phasianidae; genus Excalfactoria; species Excalfactoria chinensis. The sequence goes on from NC_092828.1 coordinate 73,708,056, forward strand.
TTATTGGTCTTTTGCCTTGTGTGTTTTTTTTTTAATGATAAGGCAGTTTGTTTCACTTAACCATGCAGGTGGGGAAAGGTACGATATGATAATCTCCCTCGTTCTCAGGCAGGCTGTGAAGATAGATCTACATATAGATTACATATAGATCTGCATACAGATTCCTTGAGGATTACAGTGCATTAATTATGGCCAAAATACAGTTCAGCAGTAAAGCAAAATGTAATTATTGTCTGCAATTAGCAGGATGCTGTTTCCAGTGAATATGAACTAGGAGCTGCTTTCAGACCAGCTGCTATTTCAAACAGTCTACACGCAGTTGCAGACTGCTTTTAGATTGACCTCGAGCTGCTGCTTCACCAGATTAACCAAGCCTGACTGCCTCCATCTCTCTCTATAATTTTACAATAGGAATTTCTGTTCTGCCTTCCTGTGGCTGACATCTGATCTGAACTACTTTCAGGTTTCCAATTGATTTGAACTGTGTTCTTTTTATTATTATTATTCTGCAAGTGAAAATGTTTAGGAATAAAATATCACGAATGTGTGATGTATTCCATATATTAGTGCATTACCGTGTATTTCTACCATTTCTGTACTAATGCAGCTGTATTCAGAGAACATGATTTCGTGGTTCATTAAGCTCCCGTACCCTCCTTTCTGACAGAATGGTTTGGGGAGAATTCACTGTAGACGGAAATGATGTTTTTCTTGTTTTCTTACCGCTGCTGTTTTTTCTTTTTGATAAGGCATCAGCAAATGAAGTGCTCTAAGCTTAAGAGTGTTCAGATTACATCTCACACGGCAGAAGTAACGCGGTATAATTTTCTAATCAGAACGGTCTGAAATGTTCCATTAAAATGGGAAGGTTTTTATTTGTCATAGCAGCTTTACAATTTGTGATATGGTTATGAAATAGATGAAGCCAATAATAAAGTAATCTCTCTTAAGAAACTGCCATTCAGTCAGCTCTGACAAGTGATTGTCTAATTCCTTTGCGATGATTCTTCAAAACACTCTCCCACCGTTAGTGACAAATATACTTGTAGTGAGAAAAACAGGTTTACTTATCTAACTACTTTGTCTTTCATTGTGTAGATTCTGGTGAAGCTGTGTCCCTGGCCATAGAAAGGGAGACATAGCAGTTTAAAAAGTGCAGCAGTAGAAAGCTTGTTCAGAAAGGTGAGTATGTCTTTGTTATCCTCAAAACAGCCTCTGTGCGGGGAATCTGGTAGGTAACCTTGAACAGATTTTGATTTTAGCAGTCACCTGCCTCTCATGATATTTGACAGTCATTTAACACCCCAAAGCCTTCGGTGCAGCTGTGTGCCCACAGAGGGGCAGATGGCCCTTTAGCACAGTATCGTGCTGATGCAACCATGCATGGTAGTATTTCACAAATATGTCTCTATATTGCTCAGAAATACATTGTTTAAGAGAACCTAAAAGAAAATAGTGTCTGCCTTGTAGCCCTGGGCTGTATGTTTGGATGTTTTGCAGAAGAGCCAAGAGCAGTTTGAAGGGGAAGATACAAACCCTGCAGCTCCTATGGTAAATGCAGCAGGAATGGTTCTTTCCCCTAAGCTGTTCAGTTGCAAGAATGGGAATCTGTTCTGTGTTTCATGAGAGGTGTGGGAAGGTGGAGATACAATCTTGAAAGAAACTGAGGTTGAGGACAACCACACTGTGTGCTCCATGCACTTGGGAATAAATGAAAGTAGCTTGTAATGCCCACGTCAGCCATTATTCTATTTATTTTCCTTCATTCTTAAGAATCTTGAATGCGATGGCAGATTATCTGGTTTGTGGGAGGTGTTGCTGCCAGACCATTAACACAGAACGATAATTTGTTCTGACTTTCAAAGCAGTGGGGAAGTATCCTGAATACGTGCTCTTGCATTAAGCTACAGACAATGTGCTCTTTGGTCTCCATGAGGTGTTTTCACAGTAGAATACTGCTGACCAAGATTCACTGGGTATCTTCCACTGTCCCTCTTACAGAAGATGGAGTAGTTAGGTAGAACTTTGCAGTCTACTTGCTCTGGATGTTAAATAACTTGGCGTTGTATGTTGAAGCAGTGTAATCAGCTGCTTAGTTCTGCTCATCAGTGGAACAACTTGGGATTTTTACAGATGGGCTTCTTGCACATTGTAGGTGCAACTCCATTTTTTGCCACCGAGAAAAAGGTATGACAACAGTGTTTCTTCTGTAGGTAGCCACTGACAACTACATATTGCCATTCCACTCAGGGTGTGAAAAAGTATCATTTTCCCTGTGATTCTGCAGGGTTTAAAATGATGCTGAAAGTTGGGATTCGAACTCACATATTCTTCATCAAATCAGTGTTCACATTGCTTGTTTTTCTTTATTCAAATTTCAGCTTCCCTCTCAGGAGTCAACATCCCTTCTCTCTGCATGGACTTCAGTCTCGAGAGGCAGAAAATAAGTGGATCTTCAAGATGTGAAAGCATCAAGAAGTATCATTTGATTGGAATCTGCATTCTAGAGTGCTTCTCCAGAAATCCTGCTATCCAGATGCTTCAAGGCTTTATAAGTTTAAGTTATGGAGTGAACAGAACAGTTTTACAGAGTGATTCTGGCCAATCTTCTTTGGCCTGCTCTCTTTATTTTATAAATAATATATATTTTTTATTCAGAATAGGTTTAAAACAAAGTATTGATGCAAGTGCGTTTCCAAAGGCCTTTTCGTTTTGCAAACATCAGGGACTCGAGTTCTCAAAATTCTTCCAAGCCATAATATTCTTGGGGATGGGAATTATACTGAGACTGATGCTCTAACCTCCTCAGCCAGGCGGCGTTTGCTAGTATGTTTAAAGTTCTCCGTCTGTTCGACTCAGTGAGATACAGACTCACTTAAATTTGGCACTAAATTGATAGTTGATATATTTGTGTTGAAAGAAAAAGCACTGAACGTGTGTATATACATGTGCAGCTGTGTATGAAAACAAAATGATCACATTGCCGGTATCAAGATTCAAGAATATTGTGGCCACAGATGCTTTTTTTCCTAGGGGAGTGTAAATATCTTACAGTTTGAGTTACAGCCCTTCAGTCCTACTTACAACTACCTAAAGTGCAAACAGGAATTTTAGGCAGCACAATGTGCATTAATTCCTAGGGCTAAACCGACAGTGTTTGCATGGTAATTAGAGCATTATCAACTCATTCCCAGGCCCATGTTCCATGGAAAATCTTGTTTGTGGAGTCAGAAAAGAAGATGTAGATTTGAAGCACACGAGCTGGAAATGTGTGCTGAATGTATAGCTCCCACAGTCAGGCTTGGAGTCTTCATTCCACAAAGGTGGTTTCAGCCCTATAATGCTAAAGAGACTTTTAATGTACTGAATTATCTCGGACTTCTTCCTCAGTAGATGTATTGACTGATATTTGAAAGGTTTTTCAGCACTGAGAGGTGATTGGATTCTTTATTTTGCTCCATTTGCAGTCAGAGGAATGTATTGTTACTTTTACTGTGTGGAATGGAACTGAGAATTTGCTGGCAGGATTATATGTATTTTTCTAGATCCAAGTCGCTATTTTATCTGCATGATTCAGAGCTGGCAACTCCATCTCTCGTGTTTGAATGAGGTGCATGTTTACTGAATTGGTATACTGCTTTTAAGATCATTTGTTAGCATTTTCTATCCTGGTTTTGTGTTTGTTCATCAGCCCGTTTGTGTCTGCTTTAACTACAGTAGCAGTTGTGAGAAATCACCTGATCTAAGTGTCTGCTGGTGACAAAGGCCTTGGCTACAGATTAAGACTCTTCTCTGTTTCCTCTGTCCTGCCACCAGTGGAAGTATGTTAGTGAGACAGAAGAGACGTGCAAGGACATTTTATTGATGAGTAGACGTTTAACTACGTGGTATAAACCGTGCCCTTTGGACGTGGTGTTTTATACGTCAGACTGTACTTAGGAGTAGCACAGGCAATAGACTCTGCAGAATGTGCTACTGCTGAAGTTTCGTTCTCAGAAGTTGGGTCAGGTTCTCCCAGTCTAACTTACTCTCCTTTCTCTTCAGAGTTCTATGGAACGCTCTTGGTATATTCCTACCTTGGCCACTTCAGTCGGGTGGTTCTGTCACCAGGTGGCTGTTGACCACTGCAACTGTTTTTCTTGTTAAATCTCAACCTGCATTTCTCGTGAATGAATCTCGTGCTCAGTTTTAAGCCGTGAAAGGCAGTACTAGGATTGATCACATCGTTTCTGGTAAAAGGGGATGGTGAGAAGGAGGAGCCAGTTGTTTGCTGTAGGAAGTGTGTAGGAATTTAGCGCCGTTACTTGTGTGTTTGTGCCTTTAAAACTCTAAATTCCTTGTATATAAAAGCAGGAGGATAAATTGCTGACTGTTCCATTCTGCCGGCTGAAGTGTGTTTTTCAGATAGGAATATCAAAGCTGTGTGAAGCCGTGTGGATTTACAAGAGTTTTCTGAGCAGGATCTTGTGTCCTTTTGAGGTTTGGTTCTGTTTACAGCCATGTCATTATTTTAATGCTGTTTCCCTGCCAAGTAAAGAGCAGAAGAGTTGCCTAAAAGAACTGCAGGCTGCATCCCCACTCGCTGTCTAGATGCAGTGTCTAGATGCAGCACTGTTCTTCAGTTAGTCTGTAAAATCCATTCTTGCCTTGTGGTTATTATTAGAACAGATACCTTTATGATAATGCAGCTATCCAGTTCAGATTTAGAAGCAGCTATAAAAGTTTCCAACTACTTAAATAATGTGTTGGCATCAGTCCCTATCTTACTCTTGTTAAATAAACTTGCTCGTAGGTAATTACGGCAAATTCCCCCTTTTCTTAAAGGCAACTCAGCTGCACAAACACACAGGTAAAAGTGATATGGCCAGTTCACCATGATTATTCAAGGTTTCTTTCCGTATGATGCCATGATATGGAATATCCATCTGGGTAGTTGAGATCAGCTGTCGTGGTTGTGTCCCCTCACTGGCAGGATGATTCAAGGAGTAGAGAAACTGAAAGGTGCTTAGCTCCATGCAGCACCGCTCAGCAGCAACTAAACATCAGTGTTATATCAACATTGCTTTTCTCCTAGAGCCAGAACACTGCATTGTGGCAGACACTATGAAGGAACAGTCAGCTCTAGCCCCACTGAAAGCAGAACAGCTGAGCAGGCTCCTCTGCCTCCCAAGGTCAGAGCTGATGCAGAAAGCTGCAGTGTAAAGTCTGGGGGGTGCTCACCAAAGCTGTAAGTGAGCAGCTGGATCCCTGGAAGAAAGCTGTTTCTCCCAGTACTGCTGCTGAGATGTGTTTGCTCTGTGCGTTACTGCAGCTGATGCTTCAGACATCACTGCAGATGACCTAATAAGGAGAACACTGTTTTTTCACTTGGCATTTTTGGCTTTTAAGACACCTGTTAATTAGAGACCTGGGCAGCATTAAAGCAGTGATTTTTGACTGCACCTCCTGCTACCTACGGCTTTTAAGCTGGGTTCCTATTTAGTTTATTATTTGGCATTGCTTTCTTAGATTCCGTACTAAAGTTGCATACAAAGAATGTAGTATATGCAGGTTCTGCTAGGTAAGTGCATTGGGAAACAAATGCTTCAGGCTGTCTGCAGGCACTGCTGCAGGTAACAGAACAGCTGGAGTATTCAGCCGAGTGCACATTAGTTTTTTTTAACATGCAAATAGCTCTTTGATGGGTAAAATGCATTTCCATTTTCACTGGTATGGTCCTGCGGGCTCGGTCCGCATGATACAGTGTGGAAAAGGCCTGAAGTAACTTCAGTCCTCAGTGGGTATCAGACTGCCAGGAACTGTAGAAGAATTTGTCTGTGGAGAACAATTTTGCTGGCCTAGCTTCATATAGCCAAGGGAGGTGGGAGAGCACTCTGTGTTGCCAGCAGGCTGCGGGCACAGCGGTGCTCGGTGCACGTCAGACCTTGGGCTGCCCGCGGTGCTGCCTGCCGGTACTGTCTGGATTGCTTGGTGGGAATGTGGGAACTGGAATACGGCCATCAGAAGCTGTAATTCTACCAGCCATCGTCAGCTAGCAATGTGCGTGGCTGGAGTGAGATGCCGTGCGTCAGTATCAAACACCTGAAAGCATTGAACACACCAGTGAGCTTTGTTTGCTTACATCAGGGCACAGCAGTGTGAGAATTCAGCCTGTGGATGGCATACCTTGCCTTTGGCCTTTCATCGTCTCTATTGAAGCATTTTACAGATGTTTCCTGTAGCGGGAGTGAGAACTTTTCCAAGTGGGTGTCATCATGTGAAAGAAAGAATTCTCTTGCTGGACTGTACTGCGGTACCTGCCAGCCTGTCTTATCCCTGTTCTCTTAGGCTAACCCTCCAAAATAATTCACTACTAACAACCACCTCCTCACCTCTCCCATTTCTCCCACTTACATTCAGGTAGGCTGTACTCTTAAGAGAAGGCATCATATTGATGCCTCTGGATTGCATTTTGCCATGTCCTGTCTGTGGCCAGTGGAGTACAGTCCAAGGAATCAGGACTGTAGTAAGCATCACCACTGCACCTTTTTTCTCCTGCTGAATCGGTACAGTGTTTTTGGAGTAGAATAAGATTATATTCCTCTGAACAAGGAGCAGTACTGTATGTTTTAGTAGGCCGTACTGTAGCTGATGGGGCCCGGGAAGCTTTTTAATAGCACTACGGCAATGAATGTTTACTTCCTGGAACAAACCAGAAATGTGATTCAGCAAAATAGCTGTAGTTTTTCTATCCTGTATGCTGGTGCGGATTGTAAGCACAACTTAGTTAGTTACAAAACTTGATGTGTAAAGTCTGTAACATAATATGAATGTAAAATGTCAGGGAAAAATAGAAATTTAACCTTTTCTTCCCCTTAGTTAGATATAAAGGAAGATGTGTTGCAATGCATTCAGGGACCAGCTGCCTCCGATGTAGTCGATAAGCCAGCAGCACAGATCTGCTGTTTGCATAGCTGGCTCATTCATGCGAGTGTTGAATTAGCAGGCTAAGGAGGTACTGTTGATCTTGTTTATTAAGCCAGATTTAATTAACTCAGAGTCACATTTTCATTTCCATGACTCCTTTGGTACAAAGTTTCGAAACCGATCCATACGACTTGAAAATAGCTGGATTTTAGTGATATTTTTCCAATTCTGTCAGCTTCTGTTTTGTTACAGAGCACTTGTTCTGAAGCCATCAATTAAAGCATCTCCATGGTAGAGCGGCTTTTATTCATTAAAATAAAGGCCTGTCAAACAGTTGGGCTGTGATGAGCATGTCCAGGCTGTGGCATCACGATGTACCCTTCCTGCTTAATGCTTATTTCCTTTTCTGGTAGTTAGCACTGAGATCATGTTTGCTCTTGGTTTTTGTTCTTGCTCTGCTTTTTCTCTTATCCCATTTCTCTTATCCCTTCTGCTCTTCCCCCTGAATATGTAGTTGAAGCATCTCAGCGTTCCGCTGTTCGTGTGGTTTTGTCTGGATGCTAACAAGGGGAGGAGGTGTCACTTTAAACAGCAGGGCCGTGTATTTGATTTGTAATAACCTTCACGTTTGTCAGGGGCCGCTTTGTGATTCCTTTTGTTCAGCTTGCTTTGCTCAGGGCAGTGGGATCCAACTTTCTGCATCGCTTTCCTGTTCCCTAAAAACCTTTGATTTCCAGCTTCAGTTTGAATTGTGGACCATGTGAAGTAGAATGTAAGTTTACTTTCCCGATATGAGCACATAAGCTGGTTACGCCTTCATGCTGCTTGGAATACGTGTTGTTTTCTGCATAAGGTGTTAAGATTTACAGCAGTATTTGCTAAAGCTTTAGTGAATAACAACCGCTGCTTTATTAAAAAAGGTTTCTGTTAAGGAAAAGAAGAAAAAGGATGAAGGGATCATCCTTGGTTCTTATTTCAACCGTGCTTAAAAAAAAAAAAAAGCCACAATTGTTTGCATCAAATGCTGGTATCAAACAGCTGATGTAACCCAGAGGTGTTGTACCCGATGGCACTTCTGTAATCTCAGGACTTAGGCTTAAACTACTCCTGTAGCTGGGGCTACAGGAAGTCCAGGGAGGGAGAAATGTGTTTGTCCTGTCAGTCTCCTTTCTGAGCTGGAGTTGTGTGCTGCACCTCCTCAGATCGCCACTCTCCTCTCCAAGAGAAATGAGATTCTATGGACTTTTTATAATGTTGGCTTATTTTCCCTGCCTGTTCCTGGAGGACCCAGGATGTGTACGAGCATCAGATTCTCGTATCAGCATCTGGCATCCTGCTGATGTAATGAAGCTCTTGGGTTGGTGCAGACGTGGCCTCCAGGGAGGAGCAGAGGAGGTGTTTCTGACTCAGAGATGATGTGAAGAGGTAGGTGGGACACTTGTGCTGATTTGAATGAAGTCCACATGCAGGCATTCTTCTTTCAGTTATGCTCATTTCTGTCGTGCACAGATTGCCTCAGCCTGAGCCATTCCGGCTGGTTTGGGGTTGCAGTGTTGGAGTAGGGAACCTCCAGTGCTCCCTGTCCCAGCTTCCCTCCAGTACTAACACTGAAAACAGAGAAGTTGCTGTCAATTACTCTCCCTATTTGGCTGTTTTTCAGCTGAGAATCATTTGTCTGATCTGAAAATGGGTATCTCAAAGATGGAACTTAACTAACTCCCAGGATTAGATTTCAGATCTCTCTTTGTATGTTAGAATTCAGCATTAGAAGCTGCTTTTATGTTGCTTTAAAATAAAGCAGTTTGGCTCATTACTGTCAATGGATGGTTTTGATTTGGTCATAAACCTTGTGTGAAGCAGGACACAAACCTACAGCTGCTTTGGGACTAGCCAGCTCCATAAGAGCCAAGATACTACCTCTTCAGCTGGGCCAGAACTTACTCTGTAAACCTCTGTAGTGTAAAGAGCTTTTCACGTCAAGGAGGACTGGCCTCTCGGGCTCTGTGCCAATAACTGCTGGATTATTTGGAACGGTATAATGAACTTTATTGATTTATTGCTTTCGGTTGCTTGAGAGGTAACCAGGATGATCTGGTGTCATAAAGATCCTGAGTCTGCAAGGTCCGCATAGTTCACACTACTCTGCTCAACAATGGAATGGCACTCAGAGCTGTGTCGTTTGATCCCTTAACTTTGTAGAAAGCAAATGTTTTCCAGGGAACATTGCAAGCAGTCTGCTGACAGCACGTGGGTGTTTAGTGTGGAGTTCAGGAGTTTAATGCTGTTGCCAGCATTGATACTTTTGATATCAAAGGGGTTTTTACAAAAGCTTTGGATATTTGTTTTTACTGTCCAACAAATGTCTTTAATATGATTGTTTTGTGTATGTTTCACTAGCGTTTTCCACGTGTTTGTATGGTTTCTACAGGTGAATATACTGTACATTCTGCTTTGTCATTTTCTATTATGGTTTATACTAGAAAGCCTGCATGGTTTCTACTGTATCGCAGGCAAGGACTGCATTAAAACCATTTTGGGTTAATTTATTATACGTGTGAATTCTTATTTCCTAGGCCTTACGATGTTTTCCCCTGAGCACGGGCTATCTCTGGAAGCCTTACACAACTGAAATTGCTATCGAGTAGAGAAGGTTCATTTGGACCAAGGAAAGGATACACTGAATCCCGCCCCCTTGTCTTAACAGCGCTGTTTGGAGCAGCCAGGCCTCTCAGCAGGATGCTCACCTTCAGCCATTTGACAAGTAAGCACCTGCTTGTGATGGGCTTGTGAGGGCACTCTGTAATCCCACATCTCCTTGAACATGGATGTTTGTAACAGGAGCAACAGACTGTACTGCTTTGATCTACCTGTTATTCAAAGCTGTATTAAAATGAGCTGGTAGCTAGCTGACTTGTTGCATATTGTCTACTTACTGTCACGGATCAGAAAGACAAAGTTGGCCAACAGGTGAATGTCTGCTCTGACTCACACAGCCTGCACTGAATGTTTTGGAAGAGCGCAAATCAAAGGGGGCTGCATTTGTCTTTTGACTTTAAGCCCTACTTTAAGCCAGCTTTTTGCCAGTTACTGTTTTTGTGGGTTAGTGAGACAGACTGAGTCACAAATGGTTTAAGAGGAAAAACTACAGCACTCTGCAAGTGGAATTTGTGTAAGCAGTGCTTCTCCTGTTCTTCATTCCCACCTGGCTTGCAGAGAGGGCACACACACTGCAGCAGGAAGGTTAGTATTTCAGTGCCATGGATCAAGACAGCTGCAGATGTTCTGCTTCTGAAATACAGAGAGATCAAAATTCAGGGGTGTCTATCTTTTAGTTTTGGCCACCATCCAAAGGAAAACACTGCCAGGAGTGCAACGTGGCTGCTAACCATTACCTGGCTGCTAACCATTACTGTGAGTTCCAAGTGCACCCATCATTCTCAGGTAATTAGAGTGGCTGTACTGGCCAACCTGCAGTGATGGAAACATCAGCAGTAGAAATGAAGTGCACACCTCGATCACGTAGTTGTTTTATTTTGCTCTTGCAAGCAGCCACAAAACAGGCTATAGAAGAATAAATAAATTAAAGCAGAGAGTGTAGCAGTTTATACAGGTACAACATGAAGATGCTTGACTTTGCCGTGATTCGATGTTTGTTACCGCACTTGGTTCTGTGTCGAAGCAGTAACCAACAAGAAATAATCTAGGTCAAGTATTTCCCCCTTTGGCCAAAAAGATTCTTAAACGTGCCCCCAACCAACTCTGCTAGAAATAATAATAATAAAACGTAGAAAAAAAAACCAAAACCAAACCCTCTCATGTCATATCATACAGTCAATATCAGTTTGTTCCAAATGTGTCAGTCCGTCCCAAAATACTTCTGTCCAAAGTGTGTTGGTGCGACAGGATGAACTTCTGTCGTTAAAATTGTGATCTCTGGGAATTCCTGGATAATAGATTTGGCACCTTTTGAGAGAGAGAAAGGCAATAATTAATGTGACACCACAGCTGTTAAATCACGATCAGCAGAATTCTGTGGATGGCTCTGCCTCTGTTCTTCCGCCTCATTTGTGGCTTAGCTGACTGCCTACAAGGAGTAACTTGCAAAATGCTGTGGATCATCCCGGGTTTTCTTATTTGGTTTTAATCTTCTTCACCATACCTGTGACTTCCAATCTAACCACCACTCCGGTTACAGCACGGTTGATTTGTGATAGCGATTTCTGCCACGGCCAATTTTTAAGAGAACCCACAAGATTCGCGGTCTTACTTCCCACAAACAGCCGTCAGACCAGCCCAATGCAATCCTTGGGCTCCTGTGCTTTAGAGCAGCAGGAAGGTTTGCATTACCTGGCGGCAGTGCTGCAGTCTGTGCTTGTAGGAATGCACAGGCTTTAGGAATCCCCACTTAAATGTGTTCTCCCTCTTCTGCCCCTCACAGCCCCTCAACTTACCATGAGGTGTGGAGAATAGGCTTAGCAGGATAATGACACTTGGTTGTACGCCATGTTCTATAAGAACTTTTACAGCCTCAATTACAGTATTACCAGTACCTAAAAGAGGAAAAAGGAAGATTTTCTCCTGTTTGAAGCACTCACCCTAAGCCAGCTGGGGTTAGTTGTCCACATTAGAGCTGGTGTGTGGCTGAGAGGGGATACTGTCCTCTTCCACTGGGCGACTATCACCTCAGCAAGCATTAATTATGGAAGACTTTGGTCTCCTGACAGAGGAACTTCACCTCTACATTAAAATAACTGACTGTGCCAGGTCTTAAATGCTGTAATCAGTGGATTTTATTAGAGCCCTGAGGCAAGAACGTTCATCTAAAATAGCAATTAAGGGCTCCGTGTGCTCGAACAGAATTGTATCTTAAACTGGAAAAGTTCCTTCATCCTGATGATGTCCTGATACGTTTTTAATTGCATTTAATTTTAAAATAATTCAGAATTAGGGTATTCATCAAAAAACCTCTTTTACTAGTGTAACAAAAATACTGTGAGAAATCTTTTCTCATATAAATTGAGTTTTCTAAATGTTGCCATCAGACTGTAATGCATCAGCCTTTCTCCCACGCAGCCGTACCCAATGATTTCTGCAGTCACGTTAATGCAGGCTGACCGAGTCCCTGCTCTGTCACCTAAATCCAGCCAAGCTCTAATAAAGGCCCCTGAAATTCAGGCACTTTCCTTCAAATACAGAACAGTCGCTGCTCAGGCAAGCCCAGCCGTAAGTAATACAGATACTCACTTAGTATTGGGTACATAAGAAGAACTTTTCTCCTGTAAATGTCTGGTGGAAACTTAGCGTAGTACACTTTTGCTCTCTGAGTTTCCTCGTCGCTCTGTATCAGGATCTTTCCTATGCGGATTGATCTGCAGCAGTCCCGTAAACCTTGTTCCATGGCTTCGCCTCAAAACAGCAGGGAAAGATTGTTACATGCTAAGGAAGGGCGCAGCTACAAGATGTTACAGTTGAGCAGCACGGCCCCAGTCCTGGATTGGCAAAGGGTGCTCAAAAGGAGTTTTTCTTGGTTGCAAGTTTTTAGAAGACTGAAAGTTATTTCATTTTCCTCTGATTAGACAGAAAGAAACCCAAGGCTGTTCAGCGTTACTTCGCTCCCAGGTGTTAAGTGTTCTCATGTACTAAGGCTAAGCAGGTTTTCAAAGGAGCGAGGTACAAACATCAAAACAAACTAGGTCATAATTCACATGTGGTTTGGAAAACGTCTTTGAGTTTTGCCCAGAGACGCCGCAGTGCAAAAGAGCAGCACGGGAACCTGTGGGGATTCGCAAAGCTTCGAACAGAATAATGGTGTCCCTGCCATCACTGAGCACGGCTCATTGGGAGAGCTATCTTTGAGGAGGAAAAAATTAGGAACAAACGAGGGAGGAGAGATTGCTAGAGAAGAGGTCAGCTGAAATCTGCTGCAGTTATGTGATGGAGCACTGAGGAAGCATGTTACTGATGTTCTGTGATCAACAACACCCAAGACAGAAATGGTGACTAGCAGGTTAAGCTAAAAGGGTGCTGCAGAGAAGTGTGGTTGTGCCCTTTCCAAAAGAAGCTGGTTACAGGTTTTAAAGATGTATCACTCGTACTCATTCAACAACCAAAATCTGCCTACCACTTCTCATTATGCTGACTCCACAGTTTCCCTTTTCAAATTTCACTCCTTCATACTTGTATCCTAGGAGAGGAAAGAAACCAAATGTCAGTGGCAATGATTGCTCCCTTCCGTCCCTTCCTGGTGCCCCTTCAGGGCATGCTATTTTAAGTGACCCTGGTGCGAATGGAAGGGAGATGCCCCCACACACCAAGGGGACAGTGCTGAGCTCCACGTATCTCAACAACTGGCACGGTCCAACCTGCACACCACATCCTGCAATCCTCAAGCAATGGGAACAGGACCAAAAACTATTAAAGAACTTTTGCTTTCTTTGCTTGTAAACTGCTTCAGAAGTGGCACTGCTGTGAAGGATGTGTGGCAATGTTCTTCATGGACTTTGCATGTTCCCCTGCCGGACTGAAAAGTCCAAAGGCTCCTTTAAAGGAGATGTAGTAGGGTATTTCATTAACGGCCTTGAGGGACGTTCTGCTTGTGAGCTTTAAAGAATAGAACTTGCGATGCTGACAGCATCTTACAAATGCTTGGAGGAAAGGAGTTCAGTATAGGTAAGTAAGAATTCATGCATTGGATTCCCAAGGCACTGCTCCTCCTCGAGTTAGCACATCTGAGGCCCTTTCAGCTTCCTCACCAGGTACAGGTACTGAGCAGCTGGGCTACCACACCGACAGAGCTCTGAGAGCTGATGCAGCGTCAGAGGGTAAGACTCGACAGTGTGGCCAGGAATGATGGCAGAACACAGCCTCTTCGCCAGCATGACTTGTGGCCAGGCAGCAAGGCCCAAGACACCCGTTGCCCACAGCCAGGCAAGCAGCCCCCTGAAGAACCACTGAGCTGCAGAACGGCGTTTCTTGCAGGGGTCCTTCCAGTCAGGCTGCGTAACGCACTGAAACTGATGGGCATTGAACTACCTGTCACCAGCTGACCTGGAACAGATGTGAAGCCAATGCTTGAGAAGTAGCTGCTGATCTATTTTAAAATGAGCAAAGGTAAGTGACTTGTGGCTTTGCCTTCTTAAACTTTAGCTAGCTTCAAACAGAGTGCTCTCAGCTCATCTCTTCTGTAACTAGAAGTAGGGTAAAGAATGCAGATGACTTATTGTGAAGGGTAGAGGGGAAGAGCACACTAATAGAGCTGCTCTCAGTCTGAATAATGGCCCCCCCTGTTGCAAAAGGGGCAGATTTAGGCTGGCAAGGTAAAATCACTTGTGCAGAGTATTTTTTAATGCAATAGGCACGTGAAATGTCAGCAGCTTTAATTCAGGGTTACAGTGTGGGCAAGTAAAGTGATAGTGCATCTACAATGGGAAATTTTCCTTGCAGTTTTGCAAAAGCAATTTCAAGCCTTAGTAAGATAATTATATGACCGTGTTCCGTTCATCTGTGTTGTTACACATTTTCTAGCTATTTTTAATACCTTGAAGAGGCTTTAACTCTGTACTCTAACCTGAATGTTAAATTGTTCAGGCCTTTTTGTAACAGTTCCATGCTTTGTTATACCCATTAAGCTTCCACTTCCAGTCCTACCAGGAGGGGAGGAGTAATTTCCCACCTACCTGTTGGAGTGGTCACTGTGCATTCTGTGTATGGCAATTGATTCAGTCCCTCTTCAACCACGAGTCTGATCTGTGGAACCAGAACAAAACAGCTTAGAGGGATCTGTTACCCATGAAGGTAAGAAATGCTGGCTGTTTTTGCAAGAACAGGGTGAACACCTCACAGCCAAAAAGATCCTCTTTTACTAATAGGGACTGATACAAAGGGGGTTTTTCAGAGCAATGTGTGTGTATGTACACAAATCAAATGAAGGCTCTGAAAAACAAAACTGGCAAGGGGAGCATCCATCAGTAACAACGTGATACAACTGACTTGTTTTCTACCTGGCAGATAAAGGTACGAGGGACAAATCTCCCACCAGTGCTGGCAAACCACCAATGTGAACTTCCACTTTGCTGACAGAAAATACTACTGTGACAAAAAGGACAATTCCCCCTTAAGTTCCCCATCAGTTGTGCCCCAACCTACATCCACGTTTCTGTGCAGAAACTACAGTGGGGCTGCCCAGAACAGCCACGGGAGCTGCAGCAATGTAAGTACACCACTAAGTGCCCAAAGACAAGTCTCTTTATCACCCTTTCCTTCTGGCACCTGGCAGCTGCGGTTACAATGAGTGCACTGCCGAGCAGCTGCACTTCCACGCTGTATGGCCTGCCCAGCTGCAGCAGAGATGGCTCTGCTGGAAGGAGAGCTTGTAAGTAAGTCACACGTCCCTTCAGAGGCCAGACAACCTGCAGCTGTACTCAGGCAGAAGCGCTGAAACGTGCTGATCTGAGCCCAGAATGACTGCCCATCAAAGATGCTCTGGGTATTACAGATGTAGAAAATTCTCTCTGCTATTGAGCCAAAGGTTTGTAGGCCAGAACTGCTCAGTGTAATAGCAAAAATGAGGTGACTGCTCCTGGGACTGAGCCAGGTTTGGAAGAAACTTTTTCCCCATACTTCTATCTTGTTGACAGGGCTGGCATCGGTCCGCATTACGGCAGATGAACTGGTGTGCAGGTCTACAGTCAGATTGCAGATCTCCTTGTTTTTACTACATGTATCAATGTTTTATGAAGAGGCTGGGAAGACTCTTTTGTTAACTTGTCGGTGCTGATAAAACATTCATGTTTGTTCTACACTTTCTGCTGCCCTCACAACCGAGCTACAATAATTTCCACCCCTTCTCCCTGTGATGCAATGCCCAGCAGCTCTGCTACCCCCAAGTGGCTGCCATTGCTCAGAAGCAGAAGCTGAGCAAGTATTGCAGTGGCCCCACAAGAGCAGGGAGAGGTGAAGCTTTGGTCCAAACCTAGAAGAGTTTGACCAGATATAAAAGCCATGAGTAAAAGTTAGCAACAAGGGGGAAAAAAAAGTCTATTCTGGAGGGAGTGGGGGAACTAAAGCAAGCGTTCCATTCTCATTAAAGCATCATGGCTTACTAAATTCAGTTTATGCATTCAATGCTGATACACATTTATTACAATTAGACATTTACGACTGCCTCTGCAAGGAAAATACTGTTTGGTTTCAGTCTTCTTTAGCAGACCTGTTAAAACTGCTAGCAAAAGCCACAGCTGATAGCAGACAAGGAGCTTCAGCTAACTACCACATAAACACCTTAAGGATGTTAAAATGTTTGTGAACCTGCTCTTTCTCGGCCAATTAAGCGCATGAATAAAGTCTCACCACTGAAGAAATCAGGTTTGACCAGTCCTTCAGGGTCCACCAGCAGAGGAATCTGGATTTAGGCAACCAGAGAAAGCAGGCTGGCCATACTGTCATTTAGAAGAGGTGTAGCTGCTAAATAAGGCAACCAGGCGCAGTGCAGGGAGCAGCTCTGAGCAGACAAACCTTGGAAGAGGGACCCCAAAAGAGAGCTGTAACCCAGCTGGGCCTTACAGTTCTTATGTCTGCCTGCAGTTTGAGAAAGGCAAAGCAGCGAAACTCCAAGAAATTAGAATTTAAATCAACTTAAAAAAAAATAACCTATTTTTAAAGCTTCAGTTGGACTGGGTGACAACCTCTGAAAGTCCCTTCCAACTGAACTAAATACTGCAGTAGCCAATATAATCTTCTCCTAATTGTTGGGAAGACAGCAGTCTAACCGCATTGTAGGTGATAACTGCGCTAATTTCCCAGATGACAGTAATTCCCGAGTGGATCCTCTGCCCCTCATGCTGCAGATTTGCTCAGGAGCTGAAGGAAGGCAGAGCAGCAGGGCTGTCGGCACCACTTCATGTTTATACAGCTCTTCTCACTTCAGGATTTCAAAGCACTTTCCAAGCGTGCATCACCACCCTTGGTATGGGAAGAGAGGTGGACAGGGAGGTGAGGTGACCACACATGGCTGCTGGAAGGAACCAGCTCCTCTCTCAGAGCTCAAAACTGCACAATCTGCATTCTACTCTCTGCAGAATCGCACTGCAGTGCTGTGAGCTGATGGCTGCAGGGCTGTGCAGGTGACAAACACCTCCCTGAATCCCGGCCATGGGTCTGTTTTGCTTGGTCCTTGCCCAAAACTGGACTTGGACATCCTCTGTGTCTCTGGGAGACGTGGTGGGATCCCAATGTAAGGTGAAATAAGAACGTTAACCAGAAACCTTTACTGTGACTGCAGTACTGAAGGAGAAGTGGCCTGGCACCTGGACCAGAGATCCGTACCCTTTAAACACGTGGCATTGCTGATGTTGGCCCTTTGTTGGCTTTCTAAACCTTATTCACACATTTAAGCAAATGAAGAAGTTAAAGCCACAAAACAACAAAAAAACAGGAAGGATGACCCACACTTGAGCTCTGACTTTCACAAGCTGTGGATGTTTCCTGTGCTGTTCCAACTTGTTCAACTGCATGAAGGACATTGTGTCTATTTAAACAGTGTCTGCTGAGAACTGCTGGCACAGAACTAAGCTGGGACTGTGACTTTCTGCCTGTTCCTTATGAAGCATTATTGGCAAAGTCGGTGGCTCGATCCAGCAGTTACGGGGATGAGTTTTGTTGGCTTGGGCATTTACTGAACGGGAATGGCAGAAACGTCCTCAAGAAGGGAAAAGCAGAGGGGAAAGCTGGAAAAGCTGCAGTGATAAAATGCACTGCAGTCGCAGCCTTCAGTTGTGGTCACAGGTAAGCCCTGAGCAAGCCTAGATCAGGTACAGATTAAGATTGGGCTAAACCTGTCTGGTTTAGTGCTGGTAACTGAATCTTTATTAGAGGGGGAACAAAAGGCTTTTCTCATTAATGAGTGTGCAACTAATAAGTGTGCATCTGCAAACAGGAAGCACTCTCGTGAATACCGGTAACAAGCCTTCTCTTATTGGTACTTATTGATCTTGCTGTCCTACAGCAGTTGCATTTGGTAACATCACTGTTTCTGGAACCCTCTGAGACGAGAGCAGTCTGTAACAAGGAACAGACGATCCTACATAGAAAGCTGCAGCCAAATAGCGGTTTCCAGTTAGGAGAAGTTCCTCTCACACCATTATTCTTGCCTGAAAGATCCATTGTATGAAAGAGTTACAAAGCACGACACCAAGAAGAAGAAATGCGTCACCTACCAGACGATCAGCAGAAAACACGAAGTCTCCTCTACTGGCTGTCCTGAAAAAGGGAACAATTTCTGTTTTAAACTGGGGAATCATGTTCAGGACATTGCTTAATTAAGGCATTTCTTGAAGGACAATACGTCCCAGGGACAGCTTGTAGAAAAGCTTCCTGCTGGATTCCTACTTGATCCTGCAGAGATCCCACTCTGTGGGTTTTGTGGTGGGTGGAGGAGGCTGAGGGGCTGCACACTACTGAGGGCTCTGCCTCTGATTGCTGGCAATGCTGCTGCACTGCGTAAACAGCAATTAAACATGAAAACCTGATATTCTGGAGGTGTTCCGCTCTACCACCATTCCAGCTCAGCTCCAGCACCTCAGATCTCAGCAGCCTGAGAGACGTTCCAGATCTTGAAGCAGGAGAGCTTTGCTTTGCTTACTCTTACATCTCGGGACAATGATAATGCAGATTAGCCTAGTGAACTCGAGATGAAATGAGCAGGGATGCACGAGTACCACCACAAAGCACCTCTCTGCTGGCCTACAGCTTGGCTTGCCAACGTGCCTGCTTGGCTTCTGGCCCACTCAGAAGACAGGAAGAATGGGCTCACCTCTTCCTGCCGCACACTGTGCAAATATGCCACGTTGAAAGCTCAAGAGAAGTCAGACCAGGTTTTAACACCTTGCTTCCCACGTCAGCATGTTGTGGTCAAGGAGCTGAAGTTTACAGAGCACTGGCCTTACAAAAATCCTCCGGGTCTGGTGACGGTGCTCACATCACAGCGGGCAAATTGTGCTTTTAATAGAAGCCCGCTACATATGTTTGTCTTACGTTGCACGCTAAATTTAATACACTATAGTATCACCTTCCATGTACAGAATAGAGACTGACGAGCACGGCGCATTGAATCATCACGTCCTGAGCACCTCGCCTTTCACGTTCGGCACAGGGACACCATTTTGCATTCATTTTTGCACTTCAGGTTTGTAACGGAGCGCTCACGGCCGGGGGCGGAGCGGGGCGGCTGTCAACTAACGGCGGCGCTCCCCGAGCGGCCGGAGCAGCGAGCAGCGAGCAGCGAGCATCCTGCGGGAGCGCACGGCCGCCGGCGCCGCCGCAAGGGAAGGGGAGAGCGCCGGGAGCTTCCGAGCGGCCTCCGTTCCCCGGAGCAAGGATGCGCCGCGGGGCACGAGGCTGCCGGCCCCGCCCGGAGCTGCCGGGAACGCGGCGCCGCCGCCGCACGGCGGTGGGGAACGGCCGCCCCCGCCCCGCCGCACGTCACCGCAATGGCCGCGCGGGAGGCGCCGCGCAGCGCCGCGGGAGCCCCGCCGGGAGCACGCGGCCGTCCGAGCGGCACCGCGGGACGGCGCTGCCCGGGGCGGGCGGGGGGGAGCCGCGGATCTACCCCTATCCCCATCCCCGCCCGCCCCCCCCCCATCGGGAGCCGCCCGCAGCCCCAGGCCGCGCCGCCCGCCCCGCTCACTTGTCCCTGATGATGGTCTGCAGCTCCCGGATCTGGTCGTTCATGGGCAGCAGCTTCAGCTGAGCGCTGAGCGGCGACGCGCACTCGTCCGCCGCGGGGCTGGGGGTCGCCGCCGCCCCGTTGCTGCCGCTGCTGCTGTCCGGGCTGGGGCTGCCGCTGCCGCTGCCCTCGGAGGGCTCGGCGAAGCGGATCAGCCGGGAGCAGCCGCCCGCCGGCGTCGTCTGCTCGTCCTGGGGCCGCGGGCCGCCGGCCGCGCCGAGCCGCTGGTTGTGGCACGGCATCGCCTCCATGCGCCGCGGCCCCCTCACCCCCCCCCCGCGCCGACCGTGGCCGCCACGCGCCGCGCCGCGCCGGCCCCGCTGCGCCGCCGAGGGGCGGGGACGGCGGAGCGGCCCGCCCACAGCCTCTGCCCATTGGCTCCCGCCCACGTCGCTCAGGGTGGCGCGGGGTGCTGCCGGGCCGCGGTGTCCGACACGGACCGGCACCGTGACGCCGCGTTATGGGATGGGGGCAGCGCGGGTTGTGGTCCGTGGGCCCTTAGCGAGCCTCTGCAGCGCCGTGTGCTCGCACGGGTCTTGCCCTGCCTTAAGTGCGAAGCGCTGATTGTGCTGCGCGTGTCCCGTGCTTGCTTCACCCGTCGCACACAAGGTTTCGGCCACGCGGTGCCCCGTTTGAGCTCTGGGCAGGGGCTGCTGCTGATGGAGATGTGGTAGAGAACCAAGGATGCACCAACACGCACCTCTCGTTTGACTCGAGCACTTCGATTCTGCGGTAATGAAGGGATGGATGGCAGCCGATTTGTAGGCAGGTGTTTGTTAGGGGAAGGGGATTTAAAGGGGAAAAAAAACGGAAGCCTTGACACATCTTAATTAACTTGTCAGTCTAGTTAACGGGTAACCAAACCTGCAGGAACTCTGTGCAGCCGAAACAACACTTAACAAGAACTTAGATTGCAGGCTGACTTGGAAACGTAGCGCAGAGAGAACAGAAGACAAAGCTGATGAGAAGGTGGAAGGATTGCAACAGCCTGTGAAGCCATCTGCTCCTACAAACATTCGCGTACGTTCGCATTTGCTTTCTGTACCTATAGATACGTTGCTGTGAGCGTTGGCAAAGGGCACTTTGAAAATGGAACTTAAAGTGCAGACGGGACTTTCAGTGGTTGGGATTGGAGTATTGGTTCACTTGGAGGTGAATCAGGGACCCTTGCACTTGTTAAAGATGAGCTGTGCCTGCAGAGCGAGCAGGCTGAAAGCCAACCTGAGTGCTGGGAAACTGGAACCTGCAGTAGGAATGGGCTGCTGCAGCTTGGGGCATGAAGAGAGGTTCTTTGGGAAAGGCTAATCATGCAACTATGGATTTCAACTGAATACAAATGACCACTTGTTAGATTCACGTGAACCATTTTCTTTTCTTGTTTGTTTTGGTTTTTTTCCCCTATATATATATATAGGAAGTTTATGTAACTTCTAATTCTGTTTCACAGGGAAAAGGAAGAATGTATCTGTACACAGTGGCTGTTTGAGAGGCAAAGCCAAAAGAAGGGCAGTATCTCTTGTGCTCTGGTTTGACTGTATTGATGGTTAAGCTGAGATAACTTGCTGCCAGAGTCTCAAGTAGCAGGCCATCCAGCCTAGCAAAACACAAAGGATCCAAGCAAAAGGTATGCCAAAGAAAGAAGCATTTTGCAACAGGTTTGGAGGTTATCTTTAACAATTTAATGCTTTGTTTCTGTTGGGAAACTGCAAACTATGAAGTAGACAAGTCATGGAATGAGAATACAGGTAAAAGCTGCTTGGGAGGATGGGATGCTGTTCTGAAAACTTGGTATCATAACTGCAAAGTCTCTGGCACCAGCACAGCTATCTGACAGAGTGCTGGAGCTCATTATAGTGCCATTAAACTCAGAGGGCAGCAGGTTTTGCTGCCATCATCACATCATGACAGTCTTCCAGCAGGTGTGTGCTAACTAAATTTCTAACCCACAGCTATTTGTCCTCTTTACAAAAGCTGTTTTATCTCTAAATAGGAATAAACCTGTTGAGACAGAACCTAAGGATAGTTTATTATTTGGTGTTCCATCTTTGTGAAAAGGACCTTGAGTTGCTACCACAGTGCATGTTGTACAGTCAATAGGTGCACAGAGATTAGGCTTATACAGATGGTTGGTTAAGTAAGATTATCATGATAAGGTAATTCACCTGTGCTCCTGTGGCTGACTCCTTGCTTGCCTCTGGTGATCAATGAGAGGTTCAGGCCATGATCAACAGTTCCCATACACATGTGAACTCCGACACCTGTAGCAATTAAAGACCAGTTGCATTTTCACCAAGTTCAGTGAGGTTTGTTATTGACATCAACAAGTCAGTCACCTAAGAGATGAGATACGCAAGGGAGTTCACATGCAAGGTTTTTCCTTCAAGCAAGTACTCTCAGCATTGATTTTGATGCTTGCCATTTTGGTGCTGCCTCCTCTAGGCTAAAATCTTGTGTGCTGCCATCTGAGAAGGCCTCTTCTAAGATCTCAATACTGTGCCAGCCCTGCCTGATGAACTTCAGAGGTAAGACAGGTGTTTGCTTAGATAGAGGTACCATGAAGGGTCAGGCCACGTGCCAATAGAAGTCAGAGGTTATTGAATTGGAAGCCTCACTTCATCAGCGTATGTATCTAGATGTTGAACTAGAAACGAGGTGTACCTCTATTCCAGGGCTTGTGCACCAGACATAGGATTATTTATAAAGGGACTGCTTCACAGGATTAATAAGATGATGTATTAAATTCCATCTTCTTGACATTCATACAGTGGGTCAGATTTGGTGTTGTTGTTGTTTTTTTTCTTTGACTTTAGGTTAGTTAACTGTCAAGACTCAAATCTGAAACACATGTAAATTGTGCTGTATCCTAGTTACTGTGCTCTGAGTGCTTATTTTTAACCAGGCACCGAAACTTCTAAAATTCAAGTTGTTAGTTAGGTGACACCGCATGGCCGGTAATTAATGTCAGTATATCAGACTTCCACTGTCTGCTTCGAATTTAAAGTTAATGCTTCTAGTTCCCCGAGGACAAGACATGCAAGGGGAGAAAGATACCACAGAGAGTTAGACTGTTAAGAAGGCAAGTTCATTTATGCTATGGGCAGAAACGGTGCTTCTAAATGTTTTCTCCAGTATTGCCCTCAGTGCCTGAAA
The DNA here is from genome assembly GCF_039878825.1 of Excalfactoria chinensis. Taxonomy (NCBI): domain Eukaryota; kingdom Metazoa; phylum Chordata; class Aves; order Galliformes; family Phasianidae; genus Excalfactoria; species Excalfactoria chinensis. The sequence continues at coordinate 73,730,833 of NC_092828.1, forward strand.
GTCATTTCTTAGCACACTAAGACAAAGTGCACAGTGAAGTCCAAATGGGTGTATTTTCTCCTTGGTGGTTGTTATACACAGTGAGTATACTTCTGGTGTTTCCGTCTTGAGGTTGTGATCCATTTAACAGCACCTGGTTTGTGTGTAACTGAATGAAGCTGATATCAAAGTGATAGGAAAGGAATTGAGAGGACAGTATGAAACAAAGAATAATAAAGTATTTAGTATCCATATGTTCCCCGATAGAGATTCAGAAGAAGAATAGCTCTATTTTTTTCCAAGAAATCACAAACTGTGCAGGTTACAGCCATTAGCATTGCACAACTAATTAAGTTAACCCTTTCTTCTGCTCACCACACAAACACGATGCTGTTGCAGTGTTTTACAGACTCGGTATCTGCAGGAGTTGAGATTTCATCCATTCACTCCAGAACTTAACCATTCTTACTGTAATTTCCCCCCTTCCCCAACATCTTGTTGCAGTTTCTCTTGTTATGACTTGCAGTCGTTGCCTTTTGTCCTTTTGCAGCGTACCTGCAGGAAGAATGTGTCACTGCTTTCTCTTCTATAGGTGTGTTTAAGGTAATGGAAGACAGCAATTGCATAATCCCTTAGCCTTTCCTTCCCTGGGCTTGTACAAACCCCATTCTCACCTCTAAGGCCATGCATGCCATCAGCTTAACTGATTTGTGTGAAATCTCCAGGCAGTCCCACTATAACACCGTGTAAGGAAATGGCAGGTATGGTTTCTTTGAACCATATATGAGGAACCCTTCTGTTGCCCCCAGGTGGGTCTGTGGTTGCAGGAGCTTGTTACCTTAACCGCCATCTACTGGATAGCAGTTCTGTGAGGGGAGGGTTACCCTCTGTGAGTTAGGTCTGATTTTATTCCACATGCACAAAGAGTTAACATCTTTGGTGAGCTATTAGGTGTGTATAAGAGGAAGTAAACCAGCATTTGTAATCAGTTATTTTCAATGCCGGTCGGTCCCACTGGACGTTCCTGAAAGGCAGTTCTTGCCAGCGTGTCAACTGGATGCCTTTTCTCTGAAATGCTGGAATTCCCCCCAGCCTTTGCCAAACAAGCCTTTATGACCTGGAAAGTCCCCAGCATGGGGTGCGCTGGGGTGAGACCTTGGTACCCCTGCTCCTTTATGGAAGTGGTGAGGGTTGGAGCATCCTAGTGCTCATCAGGCCAGCATTGCTGGCTTAATGCATGAACTAATTCTCTCCTCGATCTTTATTAGCAGCTTTCATACGGCATTCCATAGACTCCACAGCCCTATTAAATTCCCTGTGACAATTACAAGAATTTGCCTTCTGGAAAAACTAATTCATGCAAGAGCTTTAATGAGTGTTTTTCCCCCTCCCTGTGGATCTGTGCTTAAAAATCCTCTCTCACGCTGATACAAAAACACAGTTGCAGATTATATCTTTAAAAATACAGTTATGTTAGCGTGCGTCACAGGACTGAGTCTCTTATCAAGCTGGTAATGAATTCGCTGTTTGCTGTTAAATGAATGCTCTGATTATTTTTCAATGCATTGCATTACATACATTTGCAATTCCATTCTTAGCGAGGCTCTGTTGGAAAATGTGCTGATATGAAAAAAATTATTTTCATGTTCTGCTATCATTTAGGAGTAAATGGAGTGTTATCTTCCATTTTTTTGTATAACACTGTAGACTAGCCATCTGCTCTAGTCACTGCTTTCATTACTAACAGGAGAATGTATTTTTAGGTTTATATAGCGTGTAATGCTCATGTATTGATGCTGATCCTCAATGTATGCTTAAAAAATTAGCCGTTCTTTATTATGTATGAATAAAAAAACCTCCAACCTATTCAAGAACAACAGAAGGGAAGTACAAACAAACTATCCTTATTTGAGGAAAATTCATGGTTTTACTTTGTGAGCTCCTTTACTAAGAGCCTAGTGAAGCTGTTGGTGCTTGAGGCATTTACAGCTCAAGGAATCCTCGGAAACGCGAGTGAGTCATCAAATTATTCCTCCTTGCTTCTTAGCGAGCTGAAACAATGATCAGCCACCTAGTAATAAAGGAACACCGTGCTGCTGATTATAGGCTATTGTATGAGTTATCAGTGTGACCTCAATATTTCACCGAGATGCAAATTTTTTAATTACTAATCTAGACCGGGTTGTTTTTTCTATTCTTGCTGGTCTTGAGACGTTGTAATAGGGGTATAATTTTTCAAGAGATGTGTTGGTAGCATGGTGTTAGTGCTGTCCTGCTCAGTTCAAGTATTCCGAGCAAGAAAAATGGAAATACTTGAAATCATTAGTCACCAGTAATGAGGGTGATTGTGGCTCTAATGTGAGAGGTTAAACAACATCGTTCAGCGGTTGCCATTCTGGCTAGGATATTAGACGGTGCCGTAGCCCTGTGATATTTGTGGTGTAGATGGTATGATGTGTTTTAAACCAATTTGTAGAACAGCTAACATTATGTTTGTGTAACGTTGCAGCTGTCACGGTGGTAAATTAGTTTTTGTCCCCGACTCTTGTTTAGTGTTAAGATTAACAAAAACAACTTCTTAAAGAAGAGAGCTCAAAAGCCATTTTCATGATGCAAGCGTACTTATCAAAACAGTTCATTTATGTTAGTTCTTTAATTGGCTTCAGGGCATAACTAAGCTGTACCTCAAGTGTATACAGAGCTGCTCTGTTCTTAAAGGTAAGGTCTTAGGAATAGTAGATCATATTTCTTCAAGAAATATGCCTAAGAATCGCTGTCTCAAAATCCAAACTGTGTCTTTAAGCACATACTCTACTTGTCAAAACTAATTTTATGTATCTCTGAGTGAAGAGTTCCTTTTTTTTTTTTCTTATTTTCCCCCTCACAACCTTGTCCTATTTTTCCCATTTTTATTTTCTCCTTTAATTTCTTCCCATTAATTTTCCCTCTTCCCTTCCTTGTGTTCATTGCCTCCCAATATGGATGACTGAGTATCACCACTTTTATGTATTTTCTAGCCTGACTTCTGATCTCACTTTGATTGCTACAACTGTGGGGACGCTTTGATTTAACGTGATGCATACCATCACTGGAATTGTCAGTGTTATCATACAAAATATGGCGTCGGTCTCCCCTTGGCATACAGAATAGTTAGCATTCAGTGTTGATTCTATGCATCTTAGAGGACCATTTAGTAATTATATAGGAATCACGGAATCGTTAAGGTTGAAGAAAACCCAGTAAGACCATCAGGCCCAGCTGCCTTCCCATCCCCACCATGCCCACTGAACCATGTCCCTGAGTCTATTCTACCCCTATAAATAGTCTCCATAAAATTGTGCTCTGTTTTTTTTACATCTGGAAGAAGTAAACACTTGTCACTATTAGTGAAGTTCATTTCAGTAGTGTAATCATACAAAGTGCCTTTAAATGGAATTTAATACCTCTAAAGTGTGAAGAATAAAATAAATTTCATGTATTTTAACTGCTGTGTGTTAACAGTTTCCTGTACATACCCATCAGCATGGCTGATTCCAGCATTTGGATTTTAAGTCATAAGCTTAGCCACTGTGTTTGTGCATATTCACGATCTTGGGTATTTTATATGTAAATCTCAGGATTTCACTACCATGCATATTCCACTGCAAGTACTTCTCTGCCGTAGTGCAAGTCTCCTGTGAGCGTAGCCTTGATGAATTTTTACAGATAGTTTTATTCCACTTGCATGGCTAAGACATCTCGTGTATGTGTGCCAAGCTGTCAAAACTGCAAGGATCTAAATGAGGCCAGAGCTGCCACCCTTAGGAAACAGAGAACACAGAGATTTGAGGGCATGATGCTCGAGAGTTGTAATATCCTGCTGCAGTGTAGGTTAGGTCTCATGCTGAAGGGCTGGAATGCTTAAGGAATGAGGGCTAGGCCAGCGTAACTGGATATTGTAAGGTTTATTTCTGTGAACAAAGAGCAAAACTCTGCCAGTTTTTTTAGGGCTGCAGAGCTGGAAGAGTGTCAGGCGTACTGCTAAGGGGGCATCTTTTGTCTGAAAGAATAAAACCTACGTGTTATTAGTGCAATAATTCACTGTATGAAAGTGCCGGAGCAGTCCAGTTGTAAATGAGTTACACCCTTTGCGGTTTTTACTAATTCTCAATCATTTAAATGTGCTGTGATCCCTCCGTGTGCATGCACCATCTCAACTGCCTCGCTGAATGCTAATGAGCTTCTACCGAAAGTAATCACAGAAAGACATCTCTTCCACATCAACACCTATTACCAGCTCCAAAATTGGCTTGTTAAGCTTACAAGGGATATGCCCGTAGTTTTGTAGCTGCCTGTAAAAACTGGAAGTCACAGCAGGCACTGTGAAATAGAGCAGTGTAAGATGGACTTGAGGACTATCGTGTCGTGCCTATACCAGGGAGATGTCTGAGTGTTTACCAAATACGTTGCAGCTATCCCTAAGGCAGTGTAAAGACAAGGTAAAAATGAAGGAACACACTGCATATGGAAGTCCATATATTAACAACGCAGTTCCTATAATTAGAGGCAGGCAGGAAGCAATATATTAAGAACACGCTTTTATCTAGCAGTGCCTTAGATCAGCTCTGAGATTTTCTCTGCTTCCTCCAGCAATCCAGCTGGCAGATGGTGTCAGAGCTTTGTGGCTGAGATCCAGAAGTGAAATGTATGTCTTGGGTTTAGCTATCGCTAAAGGGAATCTTGAGTTGGGATGTGTGTACCCAAGCTTTTCAAAGACCAAGACCTTTGTCTTCCAAGAATTTCCTGTGATCGGTAACTTTGGGTTCGTAACTCATTTTAATGCTCCTCCTAGGGTTTAGCGTATCTCAATGCTGTCTTTAGAAATGCTTTTTTTTTCTTGGATGGAGCCATCTTCTGCCTGTATGAAAAATGGGATTTCTTAATTATTCTCCCGGTACATCAGTAGAAAGAAGTCAGAAACCTACAGTCTACCTTTTGGAAATGATGTGTTTTGATGTGTTCTTTACACGGTGAAACTTCTTCTGTGTAAATTGCCAACTCTGTCTTTTATGAAGCTATAAAACATGCATGTAATTTATTACTATTTCTTGATCGGGATTAATCACAGTCATAATCATACACATCCAGTATGAGAATGAGCTTAAAAGGAAGAAATTCTTTACTCAGAGGGTGGTGAAGCCCTGATATGGGCTGCTCAGAAAAGCCCCATCCCTGAAAGCACCCAAGGCCAGGTTGGATGGGGCTTTGGGCAGCCTGATTTACTGGGTAGCAACCATCCCACAGCAGGGCGTTGGAACTGGATGGGCTCTAAGGCCCCTTCCAACCTAAGCCATTCTATGATGTCAACTTTGGCCTTGAGGAGTTTGTGATAACAGCAGCTGCTTTACAAGAACTGAATGAATATACCTGTTGGGAATCACCTGAACCAGTTTTATAGCTTTTGATACAACCTTTGTTTTGTTAATGCTCATTCTTTCATTGTGCAATGCATTTCACAGTTCACATCCATCTGCAAATGTAATTTTTTATCTATGATGGCTACTTTTCCCCTTCCATTCATCTATTTTGAAATAAATAAACGAATTCAAATGTATTGCCTCCAAAATGCCTTTATTTTTATGTCACATACACTACCTCCACAGTGGAATTTGTGTGGTTCTTGTAGAGGAAAAACTAAGTACCCACTTACAGTATCTTTTATTAGCCAGATGATGCTTTCAAAGTGTTGAGAAAACATTAGCAAATTAGTCTTCATGCCAACACCCAATATGTCAGGGGTGTCTTCATTTCCATTGATTTTTTTATCTTCACTTTGCTGTGAGGGTTACTGAGACATCCCAGATAGAGCTGTACAGCACATCAGGGTATATTCAAGACCTGGTTTGCTGACTGAACGTGTCATGGAACAACCAGTGGCCATACCAGGGGGTACACCTCTCAGATCTGTGTCGTATTAGTTTGCCACAGTATTTTAGCATGTAGTACTTTAGAATTTTAATACTGGCAACGGAATATTTTGTGGGAGTTGGTGTAGAAAACGTTTAGATTAGAGACCTTTTAGGTTTCTATTCACAAATCTCCTCTGTGATGAGTTGCCAGGCAGGGGGGTTGGAGCTTCACGATCCTTGAGGTCCCTTCCAACCTGTGTCATTCGGTGTGATTGTGTTACCATTCCTGGGGTCTTTCTATCATTGCTCCTAATTTCTCACCCTCTCCAAATGCTTACAGCAGGGGTATAGCCACCCCTTGGTTATCAGTGAAATAAGCTCAATTTTTAGCACTTCTGATCGCTTTCTGAAAAGGAATCACCTCCTCTCCACCACTCTCCTGATGGGGGTGCTTTTTTCAGCATTAGATGAATGACAGGACTTCATTTTGAATATTCAATTAGAAGGGTGAATCCCCATTCGTATTTCATGAAAGGAATATATGGATTTATTATGTAATTAGTGCTTGCTTGAGAACATTAAAACTATACTAGACAAAAGTTAGCGCTAGCCTGTACTAAAGGGAGCTTAATGGAATGATAAGACATTTATCAGCGCCGAGCCTGGAGTTGCTGTGTCGGAGCGGTACCGCTGGGCGGCGCTGAGCCGGCTGTGCTGAGGGCAGCCGTGGGGAACCATTAGATTAACCACAGACAAACGGCGCCTCCGTCGTTTAAACCGAAGCCCGCTCAGGAGCAAAGCTACGCATCGAAGCGCGGGTAGGAAGAAGCCTGCCTCGTTACAGATTAGCTCCAAGCCAGCCGTCCTCCGGCTCCTCTCCGTCTTTCTCCCCCACTCGTGCCGGGAGGGATCTCGCCCCGTCGGGTACCGCCGCTCCGCCCCGCCCCGCCCCGCGCTCCGCCGCCGTCCCACAACCCCCCGCGCTCCGCTGCCAAGATGGTGCTGCCGGCGGCCTCTTGTCCGCGCCGGTTGTTGCTCGCCATCGCTCTGCTGCGGCCTCCGGCGGCCGCCGCCTGCGCGCACGACTGGTTCGCGGGGAGCGGGAGGCGGCGGGGCGGCCCGCGCAGCGTCACGGTGCGTGTGGCCGAGCGGGAGGGGAAGGGGAGAGACGGCTTTGGGCGCGGAGGGCGCCGCGCCGGAGCTGCCGTCGGGGTGCGGATCCCGCTGTTCTGTGCCCCGCGTCCGCTGGCAGCTCGCTGGAAAGGCGTTCGAAATCCGCGTGTCGAGCGGCGGCGGGTTTCCGGGTGTCCCCGTGAGCTCCTGGGGCTGTTGGGCTCCGTCTTCTGGGCCTTCGGTTCGCGGCGGCCCGGGCTGCACCTCGGGGCCTGGCAGCTGTGCGCCTCGTGTGAGTGCGTCGCGTCTGGGAGCCCTGGGCGCGCTGCTCGGCGTAGCGGTGTGTGCTGCCTTCAGGCGGGGGGTGCGGGGTCACCAACCGCTGTGCTGCGCTCATCGGGGCCGGCCTGACCCTTCCAGGCTGAGCGTTACTGCCGAGGGCTGGCCGTCGGTGCGGGTAAAATCTGATCCTCGGCGCTTTCTTATGTCACTTGCCGCCTTTAAAGGTGTTTGGTCTCTGGTTCTTGCTTTGCAGCAAGCTTCATGGAGGAAGCAGCGTTGTGCAGCAGGCTGTGGGGCTGTGCTGGTGTGGGCGCTGCAGTTTGTGAGGCAGCAGCACGCTGCCCTGGGACATACCTCACTTCCCACCCCTTGCTGTTCCTTGTCACAGAGCCTGGTGTTGAAAGGGCTTCTTCCAACTGGCTTTCTAAAGCATGTGGCTTGTGGTCTTTCCTCAGCAGTTCTGTAACTTGCTTGCTCAGGAAGAGCTGCTGTTCCAGTACGAAGGCTCCTTTCATAGGGAAGTTGCCGGTAGCATTAAATTGGGAGGGTAAGACTTTGCTTTTGAGTCTGACAGCAGTTTTGTAGTCAGCTACTTTTTATTTTCAGCAGTTAAACATGGGACAAAACGACTTGCGTTAAGGGAACAGTTTCATAGTTAACTGCTCCTTTGCAAATGATTGAATGCATTCAGTTCAGCTTTGCTCTATTTTCTATATTTTGGAGCAGTCAGCTCTTTGTTGTTCCCTTTTTCCCTTTCTTATCCCAGTCTGCTTCTCAGTGTTTGGGCAGTAATTCTATTCCCACACTTCTAATAGTTCAACTTTTGAACAGTAGAGCACTCTGTAGTCTGCTATGAGCACAGGAATTAAGTTAAATGTGAGCATCAGGTTAGTCTAAGCAGTTTCCATCCTCAAATCAGTGTTAAAAATGTGGTTCCAGAGCAACATCCATCTTCTCTAATTCCAGCGGGGCATGCAATAAGTTTGACAGTATTCTTGCACTGAGGGTTGCCGCAGCTGTCTTTGGATGTTATAAGCTTCATGCTGGAGATGAGCGCTTGTAACTAAGGTACAAATTGGAATTCTTTCTGTCAGCATGTTCCAGTGAATGATTCTGATTGCAAGTAAGGGATTGAGTACGTATCTTAGATAGAATGAGTCCAGCTTTCAATAATTCATATGTGTTTTTCAATGTGAGGGAAGGAAGTGCATCTCGGAGATCAAATGAATTAGCTTTCCATAAATTCTCCGATAGCTATTAGTTCTGCTTGATAATAACCTTAAGCCTTTTATCCTTCCAAGAGCACTGCTGTTTATGACGAACTTCTCATTGTCGCCTTGATTTATTGCCTCTGACAGGCAGAGTTCTGATACAGATGGCAATCAAATTAATGTTACTTAGAAGAAGAGACGAGCAGGACTGAGCTAGTAAATCTGGGAGGCTTTTAGTATTGGAACTTATGTAAGAAGAGAAGCTGAAGCTGATGCACACCAAATATTTTCCCATGTATGTTAATATCTTGGTACTTGCCCAGTATTCCTAGGAATTTCAAATGTCACAGTGAGCAAACAGCAACGAAAGCATCATGATGTGTATAATTGCTTGTTTGAATCCTTTGAATGTTTTAGTTTTCATGTGAAATGCTGTGGGTTGTGCATGTACCGTGTACATATGGTGTCTGTATTTTTAGCATGTGTAAGAGCTCTTCTATGACATTTATTGCTCTATTGTAGGTATCAATTGTGGGTTAGCTCTTGCACTAGCTTGTTGAGTGTAAGAAAGGGCAGTCATTGTGACATAAATGCTTATGACCCGCTCTCTTAATATTCAGACTTGTTTGGATTCTGTTGATAATCCACGTCCTTCTTCCCTCCCACTTGTTTCAGCAGTTTGATCAGCCTTGCTTTTCTGAGTAATCGGATATGTAACCTTTGTATCCTGGAGAGGAAAACAGCTGAGCTTATAGAATGACAAAGCTGATGTCATAAATATCGTGGAACTCTGATCAGAATCAATTTGCTGTTGAGATAAATTTGTATATCCATAAATGTAGTTCCTTCATGTCACCCTCCAGTGGTTCAAGGTTGTTGTTCTCCTTGATTTTGTAGTAGGGTTTGCCCTGCATCCAAAATAAAAGCTTAAATAGGGGAAAATAACATTCAACAGAAAAGACACAACAGCCTATAAGTAAAGATAGCTATTTTAATATGAATCTGCTGAAGCTGAGGCATATATGGAGGAGTTTCTTTCAGAGGTAACTTCAGCAGCTGCATAAAGCATGGCTTGGGAAGCTGGTGTGAATTGCAATGGCAGAAAGTAGAAGAGCCTATTTTTTTTTGTGTTATCTTGGCCTTCCAGCCTGCCGCATGGCATGCGATAGTGTGTTCTTGTGCATGACTTAATGACATCCCTCGCCCTGAAAGCAGCTGCAAGGAGTTGCGGGTGTTTTGGTTCAAGTTACTTATTTACCTGAAGCCTGATTTTGTGAAATTATACAGATGTTTATCATCTTGGTATCGTCATTTCACAACTACTGACATCTGTTTCAAATCTGTTATTTAATCATCTTAGTTTTATTTGTTCTGGATATGTGTGCAGAGCAGCTGTATGGTGTTAGATGCATCTCCGGTTAAGTTTATGTTGCTCATACTTGTAACAGTTCAGTTTATATTTCTAAAGGTAATGTATTCTGCCTACTGGAATAGTTTTGTCTTTTCTTGTTTTCCTCTGCTATTCATCTCTTCCTTTCTTGCTGTATGTCACTCTTAAGTTAACACTGGGATGCGAGTACTGCACAGCTTTTTGAGTCCTACCTTCACTTTTCTGTTACAATTAGCTTAAAAAAGGAAACAAACCAATTCCTGTTAGGCTAGTGTAGTACATTGTGCTCTGCAGAGTAGCTCCTAAGTGTGGGTTTCACCTCGTGCCAGTGTGTCTAATCCCTGTTGCTTGTTTGCATTGATAGTATTTAAACTACTACCAACAGTCGTGGCACTTTAGCAATATGATTCTTATGTGCAATCAGTACTAGGCATCTGTTTCATCCTTTAGAGTATACAGAATCGTATCCAAGAACACATTAAGGGAACATAATGGTGCAGAGTTAGAAAGTGCCAGAATTTAGGTACCCCACGTAGTTCCCTGACATCTGAAATCAGCAGGGCTTGTTTGTGCTGGGATGAAGTTCTGAGATGCTGCTGTTATCTGCAGCAACAAGGACTAAGTATGCTTTCCTTTGCATTCTGGATTTATTTTGGAAGGAGCTGTAGTGAGGGACAGAGGAGTGCTAAGTCTGCTTAAGGGATGTATGGAGAGTAACAGTGTAAGTTTCAGCCCTGCTCTGGTTTTGTTAATAATGCTGTGGTGGCTGGAAGTCTCACCACTGTGGTAAGTTGCTCACCTTGTCCATGTTCAGTTCTTCATTTTGTTGCTGAAGTCTTGGTTTTTAACAAGAGCTTGAGAGAAGAGGGGAACTTGTAGTCTTCCAGGCACGTGTTTCTCCACATATCTTGTGCAAATCACACGCCCTTGTCACTGTTTTCATCTCTCAGCCCTGTAGCAGTTCATGGCCCCAGTCAACTGAAGACCGCCTAGTGCAGCAATTGAGATAGATCCGTTGGTATTTCGACAGAACTTGTTTCTGTGATGTTTCTCTTGTACTTCCATCAAAAGGAAACTTGTGGGTTTGCCACAGGATATAAATCATTAGTTAAATGGTTTTGTGGTGCCTTAATACGTTCTCCAAGAACAGTACTTAGCTTCTTTCCAGTAACTGTTGGGGCGTCAGTTATCTGTTCCCATGTACTGGGAATATATAACAACAGAAATGCATTCTGAGTTATCGAGTTTGATAATACTTAGGATTAATGTATTCTTTTTCTTGCAAAGCCAAGCAATAGAGCATGATACTGCTCAGGAGAGGTTCCAGCTGTGTTGTCTTAAGAAAAGCCAAAGCACAGCAGTGAGCAGTTGGTTCATCAGCCCCTAACCTTCTCTGTGGTGTGGTGTTTCAGCAGTCCGTTATCTGCATCACTTGCTTAGAGAAGTATAACTGCTGGTGTAAAGACACCAAGGATGTCAGTATGCTGTCTGTATGCTGTAACTGCCTTTGCTGTTGTATTAGTTGTATGGCTTCATTTGGTGTTAGGTCCTAGGTTGTTGTCAGGTGCCACCGTGGTGGTTGCTGCAAGGAGTGTTTAATCTTCCTCTTGCATGTTGGTGGGAGCTTTATCTGAAATAACGGTGCCTTTGTAGCAATTACATTAATTTGCAGTAACTTGGGACATGGTGACGTCTCTCAAATCCCTTGTCTCCTTCTGTTATGTTTTCTGTTTATGAAGCTGTCACTGTTCATATGGAGACTGTGTTAGTTTAGATGGAATCTACTGTGTTGACAGCAAGTGACAAGGTTATTTGCAATGAACTGCCTTACAGATGCAGCTCCTTAATTCAGCTCTGGTCTGGGAAGCATCAGGACAGTTAGGTCAGGCCAATGAGCTCTGATAAGTGTGCAGTTCTGATGTTTGCCCTTCCTGCGTGTGTTGCTGTAGAATAGAGGTGCTGGAAATAAGTGTGTCCTGTGTGGGGACATTTGTCCTTTGCCTCGAGGTGATGAGCAGTTGTTTTTTTGTGTGTGTGCATTTGTTTTTACACGTGAGATGTGTGGTTAATGTTGGAGCAGAGCAGTAAAACGTGTAATACTGAATACATCAAGGATGTTGTGGAATCTTCTTTGCTAACTCGGAGGTACTTGTTTTCCCCATTGGGAAGCACTGTCAGTTAAACTGTCTGGGGAAAATAAGTGGTCCTTAGAACCTTCTACGGAAAAGTAGCTGCTCTCATTTCGTCGTGTAAAGCATGCTGCACTTGGTGCCTAGCAGCGTGCCCATGAGATGCACTGACAAGTTTGTGAATGGTGACCATCTTGTGTTCTGCCTGCCTTGAAACCTGCCATTAGCCAGGCTGTGATTGGTAGTGATCCTAAAGCATCCCAGGGAAGAGCTGTAGCTGTGATTGGCCGTGTGGAATCAGCTAAGCTGGGAGGGAGTGAAAGTGGCAGAACCTATATGCATAACAATTTGGTACGTAAAATAGAGCAAAAAAAATTGAGAAACTCAGAAGACAAACTGGGAGAAGACTTAAAATGAGAGGAAAGGGAAAACCTGAGGACTTTTGTGATGCAAAAATAATGAAGCCTGATGGGACTGAGTATGAAGAGAAGGAAAAGTTTAATTGTCATTTAGAATTTCTGATGGTTGCATGTAATTTATTTTACAGCAGCTCCCCACCAGTTTTCATTCTCTTTTCCTGTGGCCAGTTGTCAAAAAAGAAGCAAACCATCTGCCTCATTACCATGTTCTGCTTGTTTACTTAAACCAGATGAATATTATCCGAATGTGAAGTGCCCGTTCTGCTTTGCTCCGTTACATTTTTTTTTTATTCTCCTTTTTATTCTGTAGATTCCACCAATCTGCAAACGAAGATCATGGCAGAGTCTGGGAGGTCATTCGAGGCCATTTTTGGAGATATCAGATGTAGGTAGAAATTTCTCTTCTTCCTACTCACGGGGAGGAGGAAATTCTTGGAGAGTCTTTCCATATTCTCCCTTCCCCCCAACCCTTACAGTTTTGAAGTACAGCAAGTTGAAGTTATGTTTCCACCTCATGAAAGGAAGGCGTCTTGAAGCTTCAGACTTTTGCACTTCCTGTGCCTTTTGAATCCCTATAAACAAACAATAGCACAGCACATTGTAGACAAGAATTCTTATCAATACACAAAGTTTACATTTTTATTTAAATTCATGCTACTGGGCATAGAAAAATACCAGTGCCTAGAAAGCTGTGAGTTTTCCATGAGCATGTAGGGCTTTATTCCTTCAGATTCCTGCTTAGATTGTGAAGTATGAAGAAACTTTGCAAATTTATTCTCATCGTGAACAACAGGATGTCAGGCTCTTATTCTTGTGAAATCTGCTTGCTTTAGTGCTAATGTAAACATAAGGAAGATTCATTTTTTAATGAGTTCATGGAATGATTATGTTGTATTTCTAAGCAGCGTATTTGGCTTGAATGAAGTTAAAACGTGTCTGTGTTTTTTTTATTACTTTTATGAAAAAACAACAAAACAATGCTCATAGAACAGACTTAAGTTAAAATCTGCTGAGCATTTTGACTGTGTCAAATAATCTTTGAAGAATTCTTTAAAATACAAAAGGTGTGGAACTTTGCTTTGGGAAACTCCAAGCTCTGGTATCACACCATATCCATACAGTGAGATTCCTAAAGAGCTTGTCAATAAGTTTTACTGAAAGGAGGTTTTAAACACCTAACACATCTTCTGAACAAAATGCAGACTCTTCTGATAAGCTTTAACATGTCTGTTGCTTATGGCAAGCACATTGAAATTGGAGTAATAGTTAGTTGTTATTTTTTTTATAGTGCATCTACTTGGATTTATAAATTCAGAATTTTTCTCCGTATTTATTTAGCAAGTTATCTTACTTATGTGAATAGGAGGGAGCATTTGTTTTGATGAAGTGGGTTTGTATTGCTGCTGCACCTGTACGTGTTGTTCCAAATTGCAGCTGGGGCTCTGGACCTTGTAGACTTTTATCTGTCATACGGTACCAGTAGGCCATCCTCATCCTGATAGGAAAGGAGTCGGAAGTGAGTTTACCTCCTTTTTTTGACCCCTCAGCAGAGTTGTTATTTTTGTACGTGAAAAGAGTATTTTCACGTACAAAATTGCTTTTAAGTATGTCCCACTTTATTTATTAACATGTCCAAGAACATTTATCTTCCAAAGCTTTTTCTTTTCAATGTTCTTTGCTCTATTTCTTAGTTGTAGGTGTCGTTTTAACATAAATGTTTAAGACTGTTTTCTTTACCTTCTGGCTACTTGGAATGTTGTCTTTGCTATACAGCTAGATTTATAATTTTCTTATTGTATCCTTAAGCAAGGCAAGGTTTTTGAGGTAGGATCTTTTATTAATGCAAGCTGAGTCAGTTGGAGGGTAAGAGGAGAAAAACAGACTTATGGTTGTTCTTTCTGTTGGCTTTTAAATGCGTGTTTCCTGATGTTCTTGCAAATTAACTTCTCTTTTTCACACAGATTTCCCCAAGCTTGCAAGTGATAGAAAAGAGAATGTGTTGGCATGGACATGCAGGTGGAGGGCTTCACACAGATCCAAAGGAAGGGGTAAAAAATTGCTTTGTTATTACATTGTTTTTTTCCTTAAAAATGCTGAAGACCTCAAACAGCGATTAATTAAAAACTATTGATAGATGTCTGAATGCTGTAGCACAGTAGATTCTGGTTACTTGTTAATGTAGCTCTTAGATTAATACAGTTATTATAAGCGTTTGGCGAAGGTCTTCAGTTTCATTAAAATACAATGCTTGTGTTGCATTCCTTTGTAACTTCTATGCATTAAGTTAATTTTTTTTCATACCAAGCACATTCCGTTGTAGCTTAATGTGCTCTGGTATTCTTTTTTGTGAATCATCTGTCCCCTTGACTTGACATTAGCTTGTGGGTACAAGTTAGCACATCAGCTGGTGAAACTGCAACTAAAACAGGAGGAAGAAACCTAATGAAATTGTACATGTGTTTTTACTTTGATTTAATGTTGATGCATCTGGTTTACTTTGACTACGTTTATAATCAGGAAGCACATACGTACAAATAACGATGATAGGTATGTAAGGAGAGGCAGTATCTTTATTAACTGAAATGGTTAAAGTTAGAAAATGAGGCGGGCTTTTGGTTAAAGCAATGCAATGTAAACTTGGCCTTTTTAAAATTACAAAATCAAAGAGCTTGAGTTATGTAACTTTTGTCTTTGCATTTGCTCTGCATCAGATGCTGTGTATGCTTGCAGTGCTGTCAGGTAGTTTATAACAGGCTCTGATGGGATCTTCTTGAGGCCAGCAAAGACTGTGGTGATGATGACGTGTTTCGGGGCTGCTTTGCTCCCCACAGCCTGGCAGCTCTGGCAGTCCATTTTCCTGTAGCTGTAAAGGAATGGATCTTCTTTCAACCCAAAATTTAAGTTACCCCACTGTTTAATCTCAACATGTTTGTGCTATAAGCAGGAGTAAGGAGAGTATTTGCTATCATTTATTGCTCTTGCAATAAGAGTGAGGTTTTATAACCTAAAACCAGTTTGTTTTAGCAAGCATCTGTGATCACTTTTGAACAAGGCTTGGGGGATGCAGAAGAGTCCAGCGTTTTACGTTGGTAGCATAACCGGTGCAGCACATAGCGTGAACTTCAGACTAATTTTACAACCCTACTTGCAATGTGTGCAGGCTTTCTTTTGACATATTTCTTAGGAAAGGTAGACTTTAAAGCCAAGAAGCTGTTCATCTCCCTAGTTATCCTAAAGGTACATGTTCTTGAATATGATTGTTATGGATTGCACTTTTCCTTTAAGTGGAAGGGGACCATTACACTCCCTGTTGCCACTCTAGTTCTCATATGTCCATTGAGTTTAGTTATTACTTTTTCCTACTCAAATTTTTATTTCTCTGGGTATGTTGATCAGCAGAATATTGCCTGTTCGCTGTCAAAACCTTATTTTCTTTTAATGTGTCCATGTAAAACATTTTTAACGTCTACTTAAAACAAACTTGCCTTCATACAGTTTAGTTGCAAATCACATACCCAGCTTCACAACTGACCTACCTTCAGGATTGCTGCAGGGCTTTGTTTGTGCTCTCTTTAAAAAGCTGCTCCCTAAAATGCAGGTCTTTTCCAACTGAACCACCTGCGTGGAGAGTGGAAAAATAAAGACCATGGATACAAAATCTGAGAGGTTCTCAGCAGAAGTGAAGGAAATCTGATGTGACAGTGTAGTTCTTCCATGCGTGCACAGATGCACAAAAGAACCGATACTCAGATTACAATGGGAAATCTTCTCCCCCTAGAATTATACTTCCAGGGAAACTGGAGGGAATGCACACCAGCAATATTAAACCTGTATCTCTTCCAGTTTGCTTATTTTTGACAAACAAGCTTATTTGTTCCAGAAACTGATTTGGGGACTGACGTTTTAAATTCCCCCTCCTCTACCAGCTCCAGGGAATAAAGAGCTAAATGCTAGGGATGAACAAAAAGGAAGTGTTTGTGAAGGGCAGTAGGTGTTGCCTTCATCTCACAAATAACTGGAAGATTGCAAGTCTGTTTTGTTACAAAAGAAATTGTGCTTGCAACAGTAGCCAATGTGCAGAAGGCTGAAAACAGTAGCATTATTTTACTATTTTCAGCCTGGTTTGTGTGTGTGTGTTAGATTTCTGTAAGTGGAATAGGCAGCAATAAAAGCTGTGGTGTCTGACTTGTTGCTAAGCAGTTATATATTACTTCCTTATGGAAACATTGCTAGTCATGATGGAGTGGAGATAATTAACCTGCCCCTACCATCATTTCACTTGGTTGCTATTTGGTTTGCTAGTCACTGCTTGCCCCCTGTGGAGGGACTGACAGTAAGAAGACAAAAAATGAAGCACTTTTTTTTCCCCAAAGCTTGTTTGACGTATATTTAAGCTGATATGGCAGGTTGAAAAGGAATCCTACCTCACTTTGCTGTTTTGCTTGGTAAGTGTATCATCAGGTGGTGAGCTAGCGTAAGATGGCTCAGCTGGGAAGTAGTACTGCTGCTTCACTCACTGCATGTTGCTGACCATGGACTGAAACAATGTGTTGTTTTTTTTTCTTAATAAGTTATGCTTTTTCTCATGTAACTGAATTTGCAGAATTGTCTGACTCCTTCCTGAGCTGAAACCCAGCAACAAGCACCAAAGAGTTTTTTGCCAATCGCATAAACTGAATAGTCTCATTGAGGTGTTTCATGGCCTCCAGAGGTGGTTTGAGAAATGGGCTGGGACTGTAGAGTTTAGTGCTGCAAAGAGATGGAAAAGCAGAGGAGGAATCAAGCCATTAATGGCTTGCAGAATTATCTCAGGCAGATGTGAGACAACTTATGCTGGTACAATGCAGATGATGGTAGAGCTTCCTGAGTACACAGGGAGCCAGAACAGGGTCTTTTTTCATTTGTCAGCGATGACAGCTTAAATGCGAGTCAAGCTACCACTTTTGTCCATCACGTTTCTGATGGGTCTTCTTCCTAGCAGAAACTTCACACGTGAAATCACAGGGCCAGCCCACTGAATGCTTTGCAGTACTCAGTAGCCTTGGAGATTGTGAACAGAAATCATTATATATGTTATTTAGGTGTTCTAGAAGGTGTAGAATCCGGGACAGTCAGGGACAGGAAGAGAGGCAGTATTTATTCCTTCACAAATAAGTCTTAAGTACTTTGTAGTATTTAAACAAACAAACAAAAAATGGGCTGCAGCTACTTTTATAAAGACTTTCCTTTGCTACCTGCTGTATTGTATGTTTATTACTTTTCCTTCTGCTACTTCAGTTTCTTTAGGAAGAAACCTTGGAAGAAAATATAAAACATTACTGCCACTTAGAAGGTTAAAATAAACACCTTGTTCTTAACATTTATATACCA
This sequence comes from Excalfactoria chinensis, assembly GCF_039878825.1. Lineage (NCBI taxonomy): Eukaryota > Metazoa > Chordata > Aves > Galliformes > Phasianidae > Excalfactoria > Excalfactoria chinensis. The sequence goes on from NC_092828.1 coordinate 73,748,614, forward strand.
CAAAAAATCTCAAAAGAACTTGAGTTCATTAAACAGATGGCTTATTCTAATTCTTAATATTGATGCTTGCATAGTCAGTTTTCAACTTGTGTTTCTGTACAGGAGTAACATTTATTTCATGGTGAACTTTGATGTAGTGTGCACGCATTTTGCATCTCCTTTGATATTTCTTCCTGTCCCTTTGCAAGGCCTTTGGCAACTGACTGACTGGCTTCTGACTTCTGTCGCGGTTCAGAGCCATGAAAAAGCTGAAATGGGTTCCTTGTTTGCAGCCAATGCACTTCTCTCTTTTTAATAGCTTTTCTGTACAAAGTCTGACTATCCAGTAGCAGCGTATAATGAGAACTGCACTTTTTGTGCTAGCATCTTCTGTATTAATGGGATCCCACTTTTTTTTTTTACCTTCCTTTTTAATCTGTAAGAGCTGATCAAAGATATTCTCCAAATGTTTGAAATGCTATTTATGCATATGCTTAGCTCAAATTGAAAGATTCGTGTATGTGCTGGAGCAGATACCTCCATGTCTTCAGCGGGTCGGACAAAGCAGAAATAATTCTGCATCCTCTGTTCCCTTATAAGCCTTTGATTATATCAATTTTTTAAAAGTCATTTGAAATGTGCTTACGCTTTGTAATGCTGGATTATATTTGCAATTGTTGACAATATACAATATTTCTCCTGATGGTTGTCTTTGAAGTCAGTGACTACGAGCACTGGGATGAACTTCCCCGAGCTTTTAAAAGCTTACACTTATGGGATTGGTTTCACTGGTTGTCTTAGTTTTTAACAGAACTCCTTTCTCATTCATTCACACTGGATCTTAACAGAGGATTTCTATTCTAATTGACTTTGTTCTCAAAGCTGAGGTCCTGATGGGTGAGGCACACAAACTAATGAGGGAAATATTAAAGTATGTTGTAAAATTTCCCTTTCTGTGAGCTTCTGTAGTGAAAAGTGACCTTAAAGTAAGGACTGAGGTTTTTCTTTTTCCTCTCCAGTTCTAAAATATTGCCAGAAATGAGAGTTTATTTGCTACTTGCTGTCCTCCCTTCAACTTTAGATAACCCTCATGTCTTTGACATCAACTCCAGTGTATCTAACACAAAGACTGAGGTTTTGCCACTTGCGTGTGCACTGCATACACTTTTATTCTTGCTTGGCTATCATTCTTTTAGCTTTGGAGTTCGATGGAATATTTCACAAGTGTAAGTGATAAATCAATCTATCTACAAAGTAACTTATCCTTATTTTAAAAAAATAAATAAAAAATAAATCTTAAGAAGGTTTGTTATCTCAGTTGTGAGAAAAGAACTCGTAAGAAGAGTTCCCTTGGGGAAAAAAAACAAACAAACCCTAAAACATAGCAACAAATGAACTTAGCTAGTTAAGTTCATCTTAAGAGCCTCATAAAGCCTGTTTACCCAGATTCAGAGACCGTTCTGTTAAATGAAGGGACGGTAGTTGAAGCTGAGCGTAGGCAACTAGACCAGTTCTCTTGTTGGTAGTTAGGGCTAACTTCATTAGACTCCCGTTGAAGGAGTACTTTTTTGTTCCCGACAACATGCCTTAGGAGACACTGGGAAAATAAAAGGATTTCTCACTTACCTGCAAAGGTAATAGAATGATGAAAGTCTGTACCATTGGGGATTGGAAATGCTTAAATTTGCAGTAATGCAACCAAATAGTCTGAACTGAAAATTATACTCTGTTCAGCTTCTGTATTATTGCAAGTGTTCAATTTCAAAGATAAGAATTCCTGTAATGGTAGTGGTTTCTTTTTAAATAGTGCATTTAATTGCAACTCAGTGTTCTCCAGACTACTTTCTTTACCTTTTATACTTCTTTTTTTGCCTTATTTTTTGTTTGTTAATGTGTGTTTATTTATTTATTAATTTTTCCCTTTGTTTGCCTCTATACTATGTTAAAACAGCTTCTGAAGAAGGAATAGCGAGCCCTTGCATTCTGTGCAGAAATAAAAAAAAGCATTTATTTGTTCTGTGAACCATCTCAGCTATGGTTAATTGTGTCTTTCTCTGTTCCATTTCTGTTTTACTTGCACTCTTGAGAAGACGTTTAGAACAATTAATCTGATTTATCAGTGTCATGTATATAAACCCAAAATCTTACAGCTCTAAGTGTTAATAGGTGGTCCTAATATTGAACATATTGAACATTGTCTCCCTATCGAATAAAGTTCTGAAGTTATCCAGATCTACACAATTAATTCTTAATTACACTGTTATTTTGCTGTGGGAGTCTCTTTATAATGTGATGCCTTTGTTTGTTGTTTTCAATAGCTGAAAGAGATAGATGCCAAAAAGATTGTCAGAGCGATGCTGTCTTACGTGTGGCCCAAAGACAGACCAGACCTCCGAGCCAGAGTAGCCATATCTCTGGGATTTTTAGCAAGTGCAAAGGTAAGAACAAGTGTTTCGTTGTATTATGATACTCAAACTCTTCTGCAACAAAGTTAGTGTTTATTAGCTGTTAGAGGGAAATATGCATGCAAATGTTTTCTACAGATTAGTGAAGAATATAATTTAAATGTAGTGCAAACCTTGTAGGAATAATTCAGAAGGACAAATGTGAGCTTGTGCAAGAAAATGTCTTAGGGGAAAAAAAAAACACACCAAAACAGTTAAAAATATTGGAAATAAATTTTGTAAGCATCATTGAGACATATGGCTCAACCAACTTCCTCCTACGTAGGGAAGTTTTTACCATACATGAGGCTAATATTAGCATCTTGATGGGGTAAGCTGAAGTAGGTGCTGCTTAGCAGTGAGTTTCAGCACTCGAGTTAGTCTTGCTGTGTTTCCTTATCAGCGTTCAGCACCGTTGCTGTGTTGTGAAAAGAGCAAAGAAACAAACTTGAGTTATGTAGCTGATAAAAGAAGAGTACTTGGAAAAGAAACGTGCTAGTTTATTTGAACTGAAAGGGAAAAGCCAATCTTTTGGTGTACAGCACTTTCTGGTAGAAGCAATCTATCAGGTGGTAGCTGGTACTGTCCTCAAGAGATATTTTGGTTTGTGCTGCTGTTCAGGAAGTTGCTGATAATGCAGGTGATGACTTGCAGAATATGGCATGTTTGTACAAGCAAGCTTCCATCCTTTCTGTATGAAGTACTGCTTTTGTGTGTGCTCAAAACTATCTGGGAAGCTGTTTGCTCAAAATGAACGTGCTGAGAGTTTTATGCTTTAATATACCAGGTTGTTGCCCTCACAATAATGTTCTACTTGTTATAAATTGTTGGTTTGTTAAGCTTGTGTGTGATCTACTTTTCAGTACGCACCATCTACAGATGTATATGCAAATTCTCTTGAGTTTCTTTTTAAAGCCTCTTATTGGTATTACAGATAGTAGCCTGAAGACAATATTGAAAGAAGTTTAAAGTACTCCTTTTGTAGTTTTTCTCATTTGCCTGAAGGGTGGCATGGAGTTCTTCCCCCCCATTGGTTTAATGAATGCTGTTTTCTTGTGTGGTCTGAGACATGAGTGATGTTGCTTAGAACTTTTTTCACTACTAGTAATGCCCCTTGTAGCAGCAGTAGCCCTGCTCAGTCATGGAAATCTCCAGGTAGGTTTCTCATACCTGGTATGTAACCACTCAAGGTTTTCAGTTTCTTTAGACTTGGAAATAATTGTTCTTTGTAGTTTGGTATAGTAGCGCTTCCTCAGTGCAGAGGTTAGTTAGGCATTTTGGCTTTTTCGATTCCTAATTAGGCATGCCATGTCCTATTGGGCTTGAGCTGCAGCTTGGTCAGAATGCAAACGAGGCATTTGGTTTAAAACCAAAATCTACTGTGAGAGACAAGTTTTCCCCAGTACCCTGTCAGAAAATCAGGCTTCTAATAATTGCTCTTTAGGGAAGTAGCTGGAAGTTGGAATGTGCTAACTGTTCTTTTAAATTTCCTACTTCCAGTTTAGTCTGGAATCACTGATGTTCAATACAGCTTCCTGAAAGGAGAGAGTAGAAAAGCTGTTGAACTTTCCTTGGTTTTTAGGAGGTGCCTCCTAGAAGTGTTTTGTCAGAATGTTTGTTTTGGGAAACAAGAGCTTCATTTAGAAAACACACAATAAGCTCTCAACAGATGTATGTTATAACTCTGGGGTGAAAGTTTGTGTGGAAATCGTCTAGCTGTGCTTTTCAGTCATTGTAAAGCTCTATTAGAACTCAAAAATAAAATAATTTCAATTTAACACATTATCCCTCACTATATCTCCTTTTACTTTGTGGGGTAAATCTTCTTAAATTGCTCCATATTTTCCATGTGCTCATATGCACATAGTTATTGTGGCATAACTGACAAGCAGTAGATTGTAGAGAGCTATAGAAAGTTTATATCTCTGAGCCCTGAACATTGCTTTTCTTCCACGGCGAGCTAAAGGTCACTTTGTCCTACAGAAAATTAAATACAAATCAGTTTACCTGTAAATTGCACGGACCATGTAAAAACCTGTGTGCAATTTCCTCATTTTCTGATCTGGGACCCTTTGTTCAGTTTGCTTGTGGGGTTAATTACAAGGTACTTAATAGACCACACAAGCAGTTAGTTAAAGTTTCGCTGCTATTCAGTTGTCAGTACAAGAATGCCAATGTGTCTTTCTCCTTGCTGCAGTCCTGGCCTGCTTTCTTTGTTCACTATGAACTTGTCTGCATCTGAAGGATTTCCATCCTCGGTATGCGTTTGCTGTAAAGGTTGCTTGTTCTTTGGGCTTTTGCATAGAGAACCGTATGATCACTATGCCTGTCACCTTCCATCACAAGAAATTCTTCTTTTAAGCCTTTTGGCCAATTTCTTTTGAGGTTTGACAAAGAAGTTTCAATTTTTATACCTCTGTGTGTGTGTGTGTATGTATATATATATATTTAGGGTGTGTATATATATAAGTATATATATATGTATATATATACATATATATATAGTTAAGTTTGACATCTTAAAGAAAGATAGAAGCTGTGGCTCTGAGAAAGAGGCTGTAGGATAGCTTCAGTTTTTCTGCAAAACTACCACAGTAACCCTCAGCTCCAGGAAAAAATCTAGGTCCTCGTGCCAGCTTATGGTCTTGCCCACAAAGCACAAAGAAGCTGCAGATCATACCTCCCTTTTTCTGCTGCTTGTGAAATAATTTGTCTTATTTCTTATCTCTTTCAGTCTTCCAGTTCAGTAAAAATTGGTTTCAAAACAAAAGCCAGTGTGTGTGCAACTACTGAAGAGCCTGCAGTTATAATCTGTCTTGACTTCTTTAGCGGGGCCCAGTTACCTGTCATTGAACAGATGATTGTGATTTTTGGTTCCTCTTGGTCTACGCATAAGTGCTAGTAGTATTGTTAGCCTTCAGAGTGAGCTGTTTGTACAGCTTTTTATGACTGAGAGTTGACAGGATGGAGTCTGCTCCAGGGCTAGGAAGGTATTTTTTTCCCCTTTGAAGACTTGTTATATTATGACATGCTTTAAATTTTTATCTTAAATATTTATAGCCTATCTAGACTCGTGTGATGTGAAAGATGCACCAGTACGACAGGTAAAAAGAGAACACAAGGCATTATCTATGTTTTCAGACACATAGATTAGCCTGTACAGGTTTTATGGTTTTTCCTTTTTCAACATTCCTTCTCATTTTTTTTTTTTTTGTCTACTGGGATATATACAGTAAATCCTTTACTTCTCTTCTTCCCTTTTTCTTCTGTGGCACAAGAAGAAAAAGTGCTCTGACTCTTGAGGACCTGGATTAGACAAATGGATGTGACAGAATCTCTTGTCACCTCTGTCAGTCTGTAGTGATTTTTTGGCCTTGTGGTCACGCTAAGCATGTGTTATTCATGAGCCAGAGAAATCTTTCAGATCGTTTGCATTTCTACTGACTTGTGATTCTGTAAGCTTCAGGACAATAAGTTGTTTGGCTTAATAGATGAGTGTAGTACTGTAAATGTTGTCTCTGTGCGAAGATAATTGCATATCTGATCAGTATCTGATCACATCATCGTTTACACTCTTCTTGTGATTACATGGAGGTAGATAATTACAATAAACCTTTAGAAACTGTTTTTTTGAGAAATTGTGGATGAGAAGGAATTTAAGAAGTTTAGAAATACTACTGAAAAAAAGTGTGCTTTAGGTAATCAGTGAATGCGAAGAAGGCGTGAAGCGAGAAGAACGTTCCCTCATTTGGACCATGTTTTCTAGATTTTGATATCTATCTTTCTTCAAGGGATGGAATTTCCTATTCATACTCCCCCTGACTAGAGTTGTGTGTACTTTTATACTGGTCCAGAGATAAATTCAGTTGTCTTCGAGTTGATGTTTTTCATTGGATTATTGGCAACACTGTAGACCAGTTTTTATCATGTTGGAGCTCAGCCTGTCACTAATTCATCATCTTTATTAAACAAGAAGTACTGGGAAAAGCAAAATGAAAGATAAGACTGTTTGCCCTAAAAGTAGTGCAGCCTCACATGGGAGCAGAGATGATGGTGCATTATCAGCTTAAAACAGTGCAGCCATTTAAAAAAAAAGAAAAGCTTGAACTCATTTAGCAAGATGTACTGCACTATAACCTGCTGTTAAATGTGGACTGCTAAGCTGAGATGACTTCATTGGTGCTGTTTGCTTTCCAATAAACTCAGGCAGGGATTAGCTATTCATTCAGAATTATAAATAAATGTGAACACTATCTGTATTTTTAAAAAGGCTTAAATGGGGATTATTATCAAACTTTCAGGTATTGGAAAGACGAGGGAAACCTCAGTAAGTACACTGCATAATGCAGTTCTGCACAGGAGATTTTCCTACCTTTGTTAAAAGCTTTGTGTTTTGTGCCCGCAGACCAGGCTATGAGGGATAGCTGCAGTTTGTGCAAAAGCCTGTCCAAATTTTGTTTCTAAGAATGTGAACAGGATCTCATTGACTAAACTGAGTAAGAAAGGTTTGTTCGTGATCACATTCTCTCATCTCTCTTGCAATAAACTTTTTGAGAGGACCTTTTTTTCTCTTTGACTGGAAAGCAGACTGCAGTGATGGCTAATGAAATGGAATACTATGCTGTCTATTATTCAGATGTTACCCTGCAGGAGTCAAAACAACTACAGCCTGAAACAAGGCTTTTAATACTATATTGGATGGAATTATATTGATGTGAAAGAAGATATTTCTGCGACGTTAACGGTTAAATTAATTATGAAGGAAAACTGCGGTTTACAGAATGCATCTTTTTTTGTTGTTGTTGTTCTCCAATTGGACTTGAAAATATATCTGTGGTTCTGTTTCTGAGCTACCTGTAGCACAGCATTGCCTACTGATGGGTAAAATCCCTGCAGAGAGATTGGTGAGAACCTGCAGGAAATGAAGACAATCTGCATTACAATGCTCTTATTTTCCACTGAGTAGCTTCTCCTGGGAAAACCTGCACCTTGTCATGTTGGTCATCAGTGTAACACTGATGATAGTATATAAATGGGTAAGTTCCAGAGGAGTATATTTGAAACAGGACCTCATCTTTGACCTGCTTTCTGTTTTCAACCACAAGCTATTCAGCAATAGTCTCACCTCTACGTCTCGTATCTCATCTGTCTTCTCGAAGGAATTGTATGGAGCGTGCTGTGCTGAGAATTTTCTTGTCTTTTTCTATATATTTATTTTGCTTGGTGTATTTCAGGGAGGAGAGAAAGAAAAGAAGGAGGAGAGTTCCTTCTCCATTTGCGTATGAAGATCTTGCCTAAAATAATGTTGAAAAGTAAACAGAGCAAATTAAAGAAATTAATGCAGTGGTTTCCTTTAATCCTTTAGTATAAAGACTCAAAATCCAGTTTACTCTCTTGGTTCAGCATTAGTCTTCAGTACTTAGTAGCCGTTAACACTGAAAATATTTGATAGGTCTCAGTCTCACTTCCAACTTGAATTTAGACTAACTTTATAAATGTTGTAGCACTCTTCAATGTTTGATACAGTTAACTTCATTTTTTATTTTTTTTTCAATGGACTTTCATCGGTGATTGATGTCCCTAAATACAATTGAGATGTAAGTGGGAGTACAAAACATTTGGTGGAGAGAGCTGGAATATTTTTAGTCTGTTTTTTGTTACCGTATGAAATAATTTGTCATCTGCCTGCATTTCTTTTCCTTATTACCTTTATTAAAAAAAAAAAAAAAAGTCATTTCAGCAAGGTCAGCTGTCTGCAAAGTCTTTAAACATCTTCCATGATTATAAGACTTTAAATTAAGGTGCTTGTTCAACTGCTAGGAACCTTTAATAACTTATTTCAAAATCATAGGTAGAAGCGGCTTGGATGAATTGTGTTAATTAAATTTAATGGTATTTTTCATTATTGGTATAAATGGGTGGTGTAATAATGAAATATTAACAAGAATTAAGATCTTTACACTTTCTGAAAGATTGTCGGTATTTTTCTTCTACACTCCAATTGTTCAAGGACAAATTGAGATAACCTAGAAGTTGCTCTGTTTGTGCATCTTAACTGTACCTTTTTCAGGGGTAAAGACGACATCACTGTTTTTTGGATAGAAACTGATTGTGTGTGAGACACACAGATGACCCTTCAGTACTGAGTGTAAAGACCTAATAGTATGGAGGATACTGTACTTGAGATCCAGAGGGTCATACCACTGGCACAAAGTATTAAAGAACTAATTGTAACAGTACAGCTAATTCAGGGAAAATATTCATGTGGCATAGGTGCGGTTTAATGCATGCAGACTAATTGGTGTTCTTCTTTTTTTAGGCTATGAACATATTGGTTCCCTTCATGTTTAAATATGCAGTAGACAACCTCAACCAGGTATCTGGAAATGTGCTGAACCTGAGTGATGCACCAAACACAGTCGCAACCGTGGCAACTGCTGTTCTCATAGGCTGTAAGTGGGATTCCCAGATCTGTAGACAGATGTTTGCTATTTTTGTCAAGGTAGAGGGATAGTAGAACTTCCCACCTTCGCACTGCTAAGCATCCGAGGTAGTTATTCCATAGCGATTTCTGTGTTGATGTCTTACTTCCAATGTTCTGTGAGTTTACTTCTGGTATTCCAGTTAGAAAATGAAATGATGCTTATAGAAAAAAAATCACTGATTATAAATTCTACCCTTTGTTAAAACCAGCTGAGAATGGAACTAATCTAAAATGCACACGCAGTGGTTTGTAAATGCAAAAATAATGTTAAGCTTTGGGCCAATTAAATATAAATTAGAATTGAAATAAAAATATTGGAATCTATATGCAAACGAATCTTATATACTTTCATGCACAAAAAGAATTTGAAAAAAAATCTTTTTTTTTTTAAATTTTGCATCTTTTTCTAGATGGCATCTCAAGAGCTGGAGCAGCATTATTTAATGAAGCTAGGAATGCAGTATTTGGGAAAGTGGCTCAAAATTCAATCCGAAGGATAGCAAAGAACGTTTTCCTGCATCTTCATAACCTGGATTTAGCATTCCATCTAAGCAGGCAAACTGGAGCTCTGTCAAAGACCATTGACAGAGGAACAAGAGGCATAAGTTTTGTTCTCAGTGCGCTAGTATTTAATTTGGGACCTACCATGTTTGAAGTGGCACTGGTCAGTGGAATTCTGGTAAGTGTGTGTGTTTGTGAGCTGGAATTGTCTTGTTTAGCAATAAAACACTGATTTTTCTTTCAGCAAATTCTGCAAAGTATTAGGAAAAGTAATTATTGAATTTACAAGTTGGTTATGAAAACAGCTACTACAAAGGGAAGTAATACACAGTTTTCAAATGTAGTTACTGTATTTGAAATCGGGTGTTTGGTTATTAGTATGCTAAAATCTAAGCCTTGGTTATGCAGTTTAGACTAAATAATAATTTGAAAAAAATATGTTTTGTTTATTTCCCCCCCCCTTTTTTTTTTTTTTTTGAAGGATTTGAATGTAACAAGGGAAGTTAAAAACACTGTTGATATTGGGTTACGTTTTTATAACCTTTGGAAGTAGCAAATTAAGCTAACAGCCAAGCCTGCCTGAATTTCTTCTGACTTTTCCTTCCTTATGTGCTCTGAGGTCAGGGAAAAAAACATTGCAAACTGTTTTGCAAGGCCATTTATTTCTCCTGCTGTCTTCAGCTTTCTATCGAAATCTACGTAAGAATCATGAAAACAAATGTTTATGAAAACAGCAACATTTATGTTTATAACAGCAAAAGTAGCTTTCTAGTATAGTATTGTAATTCATTAGCTCATTTGTATGTAATTTTTTTCTATCTATCCTATTCTTGCTGCTTTCCGTTTGAGTTTATGCCTGTAGTTAGTCTTAAGCTGTTCAAACTGAGGAGAGACCTTCAGTCTTGTCACCCATGGAGCTCAGCTATCATGATTTTGGGACAACAGTGAAGCTTTTTAAACTAGAGCTTTTTGTTTTGTTTAAATCTTCTAGTATTACAAGTGTGGAGCAGAGTTTGCATTAGTTACCTTGGGGACTTTGGGAGCATATGCAGCCTTCACGATAGGAATTACACAGTGGAGGTAAGGCATCCCCTCAGATTCGTTAGAGTGCTTAGTGTTGCCTCAGCCTGAACCTTTGATTGTATTCAACCTTTGCTTTGCAGGACCAAATTTCGGATAGAAATGAACAAAGCAGATAACGATGCAGGTAATGCTGCAATTGACTCACTACTGAATTATGAGACTGTGAAGGTAAGGCCAATCATTTCTGCTGGGCTCTTTGTTTCTATATGCCTAAGTGAAGTGAGTCATAAGATTCATCTTTTACAGGACTGTGTATTTGGAACTATAGCATATGTTTATAAAAGCCATTCATTTGAAGGGTTCTGCTTGGAAGTTGTAGGTAGAGTATCATGAAGGTTGACAGCAGGGCTTTAAAAATCTCTAGGCTGCAGAAGAGTGATAATTACTTCATGACTGAATTGCTTTGACCATCAGTTTATGGAAAGTGAGTCTTTAAGATGAAGTTTACAATTTGATCTTCTGAATGTCTGCCACATATTGTCTTCTCAAATGACCACGTATGCTGTTGGCATTTTGTAGCATACCGTTGCAGTTTTCACTGGAAGGAGTAGGTCTCTATTAGATTTTCTGCTGCTTCACTTAAAAAAATCATATACAGAGTTTTGAAACTGAGCGTGCCTATACTGATTTCACATTGTTAATTGGAGAACTAGAACTAGATAGAAGTAAGAAGAAAGCAATAGTGTGAGAGCTACTGTTCTCAAAACTTTGCCATTGTCGCAGTTACAGAGATGTTTTAGTTCGTGTGGGACATTCTTTCTAGTACATAGCAGCAGCTGATGTTTGGCTTTGATGCTAAATACAGTCTGATACGATTGAAAATGTCATGCTTATTATTTTTGGGTATGTTACAGTATTTCAATAATGAAAAATATGAGGCCCAACGGTATGATGGATTCTTGAAGATGTATGAAAATGCCTCATTGAAGACTACCTCTACTTTAGCTCTCCTGAACTTTGGACAAAGCGCTATATTTAGCATTGGTTTAACAGCCATTATGGTACTTGCTAGCCAAGGCATCGTTGCAGGTAACTGGCCTGTCTTAAGTTAAAATTGATTTGCTTTTACCTTAATCCATAATAGAGATGTTAGTTAATCTATGGTTGATGTGACAGTTCATTTCAAGACTTTTGTTTCTTGAGAGCATTGGAGCTTCTTGAAACATTAATAGTTCTTTCTCTAATTGCCAAACTTTTAAAACATTTTTAACAAAATCATGCTGATTACCGTATATATATTTTAGGATAATCTTTACATATCCTAACAAAGTGAAACTTAGGCTAAGTTTCCATTGAAGAATTTTGAAAGAAAATTCTGAGTAAAAAAAATACTTACTCGGGGTTTAATTTCTACAAGGGGCCTTTTATTATTATTATTATTATTATTATTATTATTATTATTATTATTTTCCTAATTCCTTCCCTCCCCATATCTTTAATTTATTTCAGACTGTTTCTCACTGTGGAATTTACAATTTTGCAATCTTGTATTTTCCACGAGCTTCCTATAAAACTGTTTGTCTTATTTTCCAGGTGATATTTTAGCTTTTCTGGTGAAATCCACACAAATATCGCCATTTCTTTCAGGAAACCTCTGATGTAAAATCTGATCTTTTATGAAGATTTTGTTTACTATCCAAACTGGTTTTAGAAATGGGGTAAAAGGAACTAGACTTGATCTTTTCTAGAAATACTGTGGTGCTTCCTAAAAAATAACCCTTTGCATTTCCTTGTTCTCTCATATCTCTCTTTGTCTTAAGGCAGCCTGTCTGTTGGAGATCTAGTAATGGTGAATGGACTGCTGTTCCAGCTTTCTCTTCCTCTGAACTTCCTGGGAACAGTATACAGAGAGACAAGACAAGCCCTTATCGATATGAATACCTTGTTTACCCTTCTCAGTGTAGATACCAAAATCAAAGTAAGTAGTAGCTTCCTTTGCTTTAAAGTATATGGATTTGTAACAGGGGCATTTTCTAACAACACTGTCATTTTACCCTGTTTTTTACCTTTTGGGTTTAATTTCTATTCAAAAAAAGAGATGTTGTGGAAGGATTCTGTTCTGTATCCTCTTTAAGAGAAGCTAGTGCTATAGTAGCTGCTTTTTTTTTTCTTGCAGAACCTTTAAGTGACATTACAAGTTGCTTTGTGGAAGCTGTTTTCGTGCTGGGTTTTTTATTTAAGCATTCATGCATTGTGGTTATGTTTTTATTTGTAATTAATGATGCAGAATTTATTACTGCGGAAGAAGTTGTGAAGCAGCATTTACAACATAAACGTGCTCCTTCTTTGGAGAAAAGGAGGAACAAACCAATATTACTTTTGTGGCTGAATATAATTAGTTTCAATGTATCCAAGCTAGAGTGTCTGTTTGCCTTTTTCTAAGCTAGGAGATTGACTGTTAGTTAAGTTTGTTGAACTGCTTGAGATACTTCCTGGGCAGCATATAAAGCAGCGCTCTTCTTTTAATAGGACAAAGAACTGGCTCCACCCCTGCAGATCACACCACAGACTGCTACTATCGCCTTTGATAATGTGCATTTTGAATACCTTGAGGGGCAGAAAATCCTTGATGGAGTGTCTTTTGAAGTTCCTGCGGGAAAGAAAGTGGCCATTGTAGGAGGTAGTGGGTCAGGGTGGGTAAATGGACTAAATATGAAATTCTGCATCATTGATTGACGTGTTGTTTTTTTTTATTAAATCTGTGTGTTCTTGTTTTGATTCTTATTATTTCTGTTTGTGGCAGTGTTTTGATTGGAGATTGTAAGTGACAAACACGGAGGGTAACATCAGCTTCAATCCTTTTCAATTTCAGGAAAAGCACAATTGTGAGATTACTATTTCGATTCTATGAACCCCAGAAAGGAAACATCTATGTTGCTGGACAGAACATACAAGATGTCAGTTTGGAAAGTCTGAGAAAGGCAATAGGAGTTGTACCTCAGGTATAACATCTTTTGTGGGAACAACTGTTTACCTGGGTTGATAGTGATAGGACAAGGAGAAATGGATTTAAACTAAGACAGAAAATATAGATATTAGGAGGAAGTTTTTCACTCACAGGCTGGTGACGCACTGGAACAGGTTGCCCAGAGAGGCTGTGGATGCCCCATCCCTGGAGGCATTCAAGGACAGGCTGCATGTGGTTCTGGGCAGCCTGTGCTGGTGGTTTGTGACCCTGCCCATGGCAGGGAGATGATCTTTGAGGTCTTTTTCAATCCGGGCCATTCTCTGTTTCTATGACTATTCTTCCCAAATAGCTTATCATAAAGGTAATTCTCACAGTACTAATGCAGTGGTATTGCCTAGTTCCTTCGAACGTCTCTGCTTCTTTCTTTTTATTTCTGGGAAATATTACAATATTTTTCTGTGCGTCGTCATATGGCCCAATTTCAGAAAAGCTGGAAACTTTCCCTAAAATGTCATTAGGCTTTGTGGAAAAGTACAAATTACTCTGTACTTATTTCTTCAATGGATTTGGGATGTTTTTTGAACTGTCATTCATGGCTTCTTGTTTAAAATGTTTTTTCCATATTGTAGGATGCTGTTCTGTTCCATAATACTATTTATTACAATCTGCTTTATGGAAATATCAGTGCTACACCAGAAGAGGTATATGCAGTAGCAAAGTTTGCAGGAATCCATGATGCCATCCTTCGAATGCCTAATGGTTACAACACACAGGTTGGTGAACGAGGACTCAAGCTCTCTGGTAGGTCATTTAGCGTGCATGCTCATTTGCATCCCTTCTGTTTCCTCGAAGGTCAATGTATAACTTACGCCTCGGTCAAAGCTGCTTCTAGCTTATTTACATAATTATATGAACACAAGGCTAAACATTAATACAAAAATCCATGGTTTGGGCAACTGTAGTCTACGAGATACTTAAAAAAAGGCATTTTCAGGGGATGGTGCTAAATGAGTTGATATGAGCATATAGATGCATCTAAGCAAAAAAGTCTAGTCTTGTAATGTGTTTGGATAGTGGAATGCATGCAAATAGAATTGGGAACTTTGTGTGCTTTGCATGTTAAAGTCTTATCAAAGTGCATAGACCCTTCCCATTTGAATTCTTAAATTGAAGCTTCTAGCAGCTGGAAGTTAAGATTTCTTCTGCTGTTGGCAGTAATGCTGTGGGATATGTTGCTGCTGCAGTATAGTAGTTTTGCAGCCTGTTAACAGTGGAAATGCCTTCATGTCTTACTGTTCTGAACTGTATCTTAAACAACATGGAAATGATGTCTGTGTATCTGCAAGCTATGGATTGATATGATGCAATCTTAGTTCTGAAGTTCAGGTTATCCAAGTTCCTCTGTAGTTGTTATGCACCATATGAAGTAGTATAACCATCCTGTATAGATCAACAGTATCACAGCCTGGCTTTGCTTTGTTTGTTTGTATGTTTTTTAAGCAAACTTGAAGTTTTTTTAGATAACTGTGAGTTCACCAAAAATGTTTGGGAGGATTTTGACAGGATAGTGTGACCTGGAGTTGTGTGCAAGGAGTAGAAACTTAGCAAATATTGCCTGAGGAGAGGCTGCGTTGCTGTGGTGACATGTAGAATGTCTTTCTAAATAACTCCTAAGTACACAGACTTATTTCATGGTGAACATGTGAGTTTGTGTGACAGAGCTGGTTAATTTTCTTCCACCTTGAGACACAATGTAAGGGTCAACTGTTTCCACTTGCATGTAGGTTGGAGCAGTGGTGTAAGACTGTTCTGCTCTGTTGGAAATGAGGTATGGCCCCATAGAGAAAATGGATCAGGTCTGTCTCAATGAGTTTGGACATTCCAAGGTACTGAGGCTATTCAGGAACAATGCTGGCTCTTCAGAGGATGTGGGACTGGTTGGGCATGGTGGGCTCAGAGGCAGGAGCCCAGGAGCAGAGCAGGTTCTGGCAGTAAAGCTGCCTCTTGCAAAGACAGCAAGCTCTGTGGCTTTTTCTTACGATGCAGCTGGTGAAGTCTTGGTCTCTTTGAAACAGGATCAGAGGTTACATTCTGTATCCAGAATGTATGTGCAGGAGAAAGCACGCACAACTGTAGAAAGGAAATGTGGAGAAGATTAGAAGGGAAATAAAATGTGAAGCACAAATCTGGATGAGTGAGTAGAAGATATAAAATAGGTACTGGCTGAACTGCGGAGGACAGTGGTAATGATGAAAGGTTTGTCTTGCTGCCTATCTCCCAAAAGCAGTAATTTCTAGAGGATTTGACCAACTACATGTTTGGAATGTCTTGTGGTTTACATTGAAGCAGTAGTTTGGGCTTCTTCAAGTAGAATGTATTTCAGTGTTCCTTAGTAGATAGAGCTGTAGCAATCCCAAATACAGTACTCTGGCTTTGTGAGCAAAACAAAACACTGCAGCAGTCCTGAATGTGAGTGGAGAGCCTGAAATAAGTCTGTGTTCTGCTAATGTAAAGGAAGACCTTGGATTTTGTTATTGTTGTGTGACTTTCAATCATGTTTAAAACTCACAGCTTGTCAATATCCATGCTTTAAAAGAGAGAGCATATTAAAATAGACTGAGCAAACTGTACAGTTCTATTTGCTACCGAGTTCTGCAGAAGCCAGATAAAATTTGAACTGTGGGATTATTATCAGCGTTTTAAATGGTTTGTTAAAGCATGTTCTCTCCTAATAGGTATGGAGCAGTAACAAGAGTGTAATTATATTAAATGGAATATTTCACAGTCTTGAATGAAACAATGGAGGACAAGTGCAAGAATGTGAATGTTTGTATTGCATACCAAATGTTTAGCAGATTTTAAGTTCTCAAATGCACCTGTTTTTCTGTCTGTAAAACTTGTCCCGAGTTATTCTTGAGTAAATGTTGTCTGTTTGAGTTGTGAAGGAAGGAAGCAAGTCTGAAAATTGGTCACATCAAAAAGGAAAACGTGGTAGATTGTATAACGAAGGTGGTTTTCAGTACTGTGTTAATTGTCTTCCTAAGTGGAGACTTGCTTATTAAAGCTGTTGGGTTTGGCCATAGAGGACTAGAAAATTAGATGAACTTCAAGGAGAGAACTGAAGGAGTCAAAAATACATGTCCAAGATGCGTGGAATAGAACATAGCAGGCACGAACAAAGCATGGTTAATTTGTGAGAGAAAATAGGATGTATATATGCTCGTGTAACGCATGTGGCATTTGCTTAAAGCAGGCAAATGGGTGCATGTCCATTGCTGTGTGGAATAAGTTACCATGCACTGCCGTTATTAGCTACCTGTATAAGGCTTTTGCCTTGTAGCATGTATGAAACAGTCTAATGTTCTTTTCTAAAACTATAAGCTATTTTGAATTACCTTTGATTTACCACTTGCATGTTATGTAATATAACCTATGCACAGGCTTTCATCAATAGCTACTATGATCTATACTGAAAAAGTAAAACATGACAGACAGTCTTGTTTCCTGTTGAATCTGAAATATCCTGCAGGTCACAGTTATAACTTCATCTCTTTTTTTCCCTCTTCCTTCCCTCTCCCCATACTGTTTAGGAGGAGAAAAGCAAAGAGTTGCAATTGCTAGAGCAATGTTAAAGGAGCCACACATTTTTCTCTATGATGAAGCGACATCATCTTTAGATTCAATTACAGAAGAGGTAAATTGGGATAAAAGAATATAAAGCTGAAGTGGTGTAATGATGTCTGATTCTAATGCTTTTTCCTTGTCTTTTTCCTCTCAGAAAGAGTTTTGTTCTTATTGTCAGATTGCTGATGTTTGTTTTCCTAGGACTTCTGTGAAGAGACCCAATGTTTGGTTCCTTTTCTTAAGGCTAGAGCAGAGGTACTGTGTCTCTGACACCTAGAGACATAGTGAAAGGGTACTGGCTCTGTCTCTGGATATACGTTCTGTTTTATACTGTTGAAGTCCTATTCACCATTAAACATTCCTTTCTCAGTGCCATTTGAATACCCAGTGAGGCCATGGACTGTGTGTAAAGCTTTCCAGTTCACGTTAAAAGGTGTTCAGGTGATGTTTACGAGATGATTTTACTGAATGCTAAACAACTGTGATGTAGTGCAAAGCAGTAACTCTTGTTTGTTGTGCAGCATCTTTCTGAGATGCAAATCAGGTAGGTGGAACCTGCAGCACTGGTATTAATTTGTATTCATTTCACAGGAAGGGCTGTGAAACATCAGAGTGTTGTGACATAGATGTCATGACACTACCACAGTCACTGCATCAGGCTTCATAACTACATCTTTGCTTAAACACACAACTCTCGGCACCAGCAGTAATTTCACTAACTGTCATCAGAAACTAGAGCTAGAGCTGTGTTTGTGTTCACTTATGCAAATTATTGAGTGAATTTATTGACGTATAATCACTAAATTACTTCCATTTTCCAGGTGTAAGGAAATCAGAGAACTAACTGTACACCTATATAGTGCCTCATTCAGATATAGTGCAGCTTTCTCATTGGATGAGAAACGTTCATAACATACGTAATTCTGCTGGATTCTTTCTCTTTCATTTTCCCACGTTTATAGCAAGGATCATAAAGCTGAGAGCTTCACAGCAGAGCTGCACTTTAAAGACAGCAAATAAAAATGAATCATTTTCATTTCCATAGGAATGTTTTCCTTGCAAAATGCTGGCCTTTGTCAGGAATAAGTGAGCATTTCATTTATTGCAGTGGGGGCACGAGCTCCCCACTTGGTACTGCTCACATCTGAGTGCAGTTTGGAACGGAACACAGCTGAGCAGTCCTGAGGTGTATCCATGTTGAATTGCTATTGAGAGGGTTTTTTTTCTTTTAACTTTCCTTAATTGGAAAGTCATTCTTATTATTTCTGTGTCTTTACTGCTAACTATGTTGGTTTCATAGCATGGCTACACAGGGGAGTTTTTCCTGAAATCAAGTGAAGCTTTGTACCGTGGGATATCTACCTTTTTTCTGTGAATGAAAGCTTTTCTTTTTTCCTTCTCCCCTTCTGTTTCCCACATGTGAGGACTTTATTAGACTTTATTTTGTGCTTGGACTCTTTCTTCTGTAGGTAAGCCTTAGCTGTTTCTTGTTGTTATGGTATAGCATTAGATGTATTAGAGGAATTTCTCAATGTTCGTTTTCAATAACTTGTGTATTTCCAGATTTTACTACTTCTCTACAGCCTTGCAGCTTGTAAAAGTACATCTGTATTTTGATCCTACAGAATATTCTCAGCGCTATGAGGGATGTGGTGAGACACCGGACATCAGTTTTCATTGCCCACCGGCTGTCAACAGTGGTTGATGCAGATGAAATCATTGTGCTGGATAAGGTGAGGCTGGTGTTGGCAACTGTCATTCCCACACAATCTCAGGGTTTGTTTTAGAGAGTCTGTGTCCGTTCTGAAATACCAACCCTCCACCAAGCTACTGAAAATTCTTTCTGTGGAGATGATGAGCCATGTTAGGAAAATCCAGCTCTCTTTGCAACTGACAGTTTTAGTTATAGGAACTTGCACGTTCATCTCTTCTATGTTGTATGCAGTTTTGCTTCATTTGCATTTTAGCTACGTGTTCTTTATGTGGATTCTGGCAAATTTCACTTGATGCTTTGAGACTGGCTTAATGTTACGTGTTGCTAATCAGATTTATTACATGCTGCTGTCAGATTGGGGGAACACATTATGAAACCAATTTATGCTTTATTCTCATTACTCAGTGAGTGCCAGTTTTTTCAAATACATCCATAATTTTTTTTTTCATTTCAAGGGCAAAAGAGAGTCTGTGTTCTGTTTCCATGCAGATAAAGCTGTTGTAGGATTGTTCAATCTAATTGTTGCAAATCTCAACCCTATTCTCTATTGTTCCTGCAGAAAACTGTAATTATTCCCTTCCTGTATGCTTCCGTTTGTGAAAAGTTTCAATATTTGATTTACTAATATCACTGTTGAGCCTCTGCTTTATATTCACTCTGTCCTGTGTTAATTTTCTTCAGTTGCCTGTAAGTGGATATAGATATGTAAAAGATATATTCTGCTTTCTTTTATTTCAGTTGCTGTATATATGCTTGGGACCATGGACGTGTTTAGTGACAAAAATGTGTGTTTTTAGAAGAAAATAAATCATTCCTGCTGTGCATTAGATGATTTCATGGAGAATTAGAACAAAATGTTATGTGGGGGTCACATTTGTGATTATCTTTGCCATACAACCCTCAGCTTCACATGGATCTTAAAGCAAAGTAGTGGAATTCATTTATAATGCTTTTTAATTTGTTTTTTGGCTGTTGCTGAAAGATCTTTTTCTAAGGTGTATCCTTGGTGTAACTGCACGTTACTACATCTTGCAAATGTGTTTTAGCATGTAATAAGGCGGTCTGCAACTTTGTGTTTTCAATGCAAGTTTTTCACAGCTTCTGAAGAATGTGTTTTGTGCTACCCTGTAACTGTTAAATTAAAAATAAAAGCACAACCTAGAGCTGTAAAACAGCTAGGGTGCTTACTTCCATGAATGACTTCAGTGTAATCGAGATTGTGGATGAGTAAGGCAGTGTGGCGCATTACCGATCAGTTGACAGTGCCTCAGGAGGCAGCACTGGTGCACAGCAGAAAGTCGCCTCTTGCCCCAGCTTGATGGACAAGTGCTGTGCTCATTCAAAGACTGAAATGAGGCGACGAGGTGATCACGGCTGTTTTTGCTTAGCTGTGCAAATATGGCATTACAATTTGAGCATCTTTGCCTAGATAAAATCAGAATCGTTCTTAAGTGAGTAAACAAACACTACTAATGATATTGATCTTGAGGCTGCAAAGCCGAATGGAGGAAATAAATTCCTAGTGATTGCTCAAGATTTATTTAAAAAGAAAAAAAAGGAATCGTTCAAAAGCCCAGTCTCTGCTATAGTGAAATCTAAATTAACCACTCCATTTTTAAAATAAATTCTGCTGTAATGTTGGTCAAGTGTGTATTTGTTCAGATTCCACCAGCACGACTAGTAATAAAAGTGACAAGACCCAATTTTGTTTCCCAGCATGTTCATCAGCAGCTGTCACAAGGAGGTAGATTTAATTGTAAATCAGAATTTGGAACTAATACAAAACCCATGTAGCTGTCTTTTCCCAAAAGAAAGAATAGCTGGAGAACGAATACATTATTTTAATTTGAAGTCAGCAAATGTAAATGTATCTTTCAAATGAGAAAGATGAGAGCCAGATTGGTGGGGTTGGGGGTTTTTTGGTGTTCTTTTCTGAAGAATGCTGTTGCTTCAGTGTCTGTAGGGCTTGTATTTTCCCCAACTCTTCCTTCCCATTTCCACGATGATAGTCAATAAATCAGCTTTGCTCTTCAAAACAAAGAGCACGGATGAACTAAATGCACACAGTTTTCATGATGGCACTTAAAATGACAGAAGTAACTGAGCACCCATCTAAAAGCGCCATTTACGCTACTTGTCTCTAGGATTTGATTTTAAATGCTTTCTGTTTATTAGTACAATTCCCTCTCTGCATGCTCTTTTCTCTTAGCTTCTCAATGTAGCTTATTTCTTACCAAGCAAAGACAATTACATGTTTGTTAGGTTCCTCAGCCTTTTATCTGGTAGCAGTTCAGCACATTGTTCCTCTTACATTGTTCAGTGCTTTTTTAAAATAGCACTTTCAGTTTCGATAGTAACCTGTCTCATGTTGGTGGGCTTTGCATTTTGTCCAGCTGGACAGAAGACGTCTACGCTCCTGCTTGAGAAGAACACAGCTCCTTGTTTTCAGCACACAGCATAACAACGTTTATTTCAGTGCACACGCATTGATCTTTTCATTGCTGTCCCTACTAATCCTAATTGAGAATTAATGTAAAATTTTGGCCCAAATGTTGGCAGCATTTCTATTCCTAAAGGTCTGGTAATAGTGTTACTCACTCACTCCCATTCTTTTGCAGGGTAAAGTTGCGGAACGTGGAAGACACGCGGACCTTCTAGCAAGTCCTAGCACTCTCTATTATGAAATGTGGCATACACAGAGCAGCAAAGTACTAAATAGTCATAATGATCCAAACTGGGGAGAGAAGAATAACCAGATGTCCAAAGAAGAAGAAAGGAAGAAACTGCAAGAAGAAATTATTAATAGTGTGAAAGGCTGTGGAAACTGTTCATGCTAAGTATGATTCTGGATTAATCTTTTCTACCAAGTTTCGATATGCAAGATAACAGTGACATGCTGCTCTTGTTTGGTTTTAAGTCACCATTCAAAAACCTTGTGGGTTTTGCAGTTTTTGGTTTTTACAGTTACTCTGAGGGGCATAATTTCAACCAAAGGAGTTATAATTCTGCATCTTTATGAAACTAATACTCATTGGCTAAGTTTTTTTCATAGACTTTAAACTTCTCAACTAAGAGTGTATTTTATGGCAATTTGTAGGCATTGGTAAATTCTCAAGATGGGTTATTAAATTGCAGACAGATTTGTCCTTGATTTACATTATTTCTTATTGTCATTGATTGATAAATGTTTTAATTGGGTCAAGTTGAACTCATTTGCTATTGATGAAGGTGCAGTTTAAGTTCTTGAGTGGTGGTCTAGTTAGAAATTTTTCCTGTAAAGAATAAGAAAAACATCAACAAAATATTCAGAGTTTTTAGTAGGAGCTGAAGTGCTGGGATAACCACTTCAGAAAGCATCTTCTGTACTTCTAGACTATCAGGAAATGTATTCCTTCAAAAGAGAATTCAGTGGTTTTAAGAGCTGTCAAAAACCCGGAATTGACAAAATATTGTGTCACTTCATGGAAAACATGCAAAATATTGTATGCAAATATAAAGAACCTGAGCCTTTTATTTAAATGAAAAACAGGAGTCCAAGATCAGGATTCTTTATCAACATCTGCTGTAGTAGGTAAAGCAGAATGCAGTCCCTCTTTTTCATTTCAGTCGTGGCATTAGGGAGCAACTGGCAATAAAAACTGTCAGGAGTTTCTGTTGTCAATGATGTGAGAAAACAACCTGGATAATGTTGGGAGTGTTGTAATCATCTCCACATTTCAGTAGTCGGAACTACTTCAGTGTCAAGAAAACTTCAGTCTTTGTGATTCGCGGGACACTGCAGGGTTGTGGTTTTAGTCCTTATCTCTCCATGTTGACCATATTTATTTTTCACTAGCTACTCTGGTATAATTCCTCTTTCACTTTTTTTTTTAATTTAAATAAAGCATTCTTCTCTTGGATGCTGAAAAACAACTTATTTTTTTCCGAGGAATTACAGCAGTATAATTACATTCGTATAATTGTGTTAGTAAAATTATGCAAAATTTCTCAGTATGGCGCTTGCGAAGCACTGAATTTGATGCTGCTTGAAGTTTATTTCTGAATAGTGTTTATTCTTTTGTGTTAAGCCCGTCTCTGAAACCCAATACAGGGGCAGCATCTTAAAGAAACCAAAACCTTTGTTATCTTTTCTGCTAGTCACTCATTTTCTCTCCATTAAAATTATGAGGCAAAAAGAATCTGTTATCAATCAGCAGTTCATAATAATTTTTAGATTGTATCAAATGCAAGGACTTTTATTTTCATCCTTGGAGTCCAGAAGCAAAATGGAGCCTTGTTAATCAATTTGCAGTTCAGAATTCTTCTAACTAACTTTGTTTTCCCCACCTTTGTTTATAGTTTCTAACAGCAGTATGGTTGATCATAAGGTGAAGTTTTAGAAATATCAGAGGTCTGAAGTGGGTGTTTTTTACTTTGTTTTTTCCTTGGTGGACAGTTTTGCATATTGCAGGGCTTAGATGATCTATTAATTGTCTAAAGAGAGCACAAAAGCAAGCGTTATCCTCTAAATGGTCTGAACCCAAAGCCATTTTAATGCCAAATTTGATTGTGAAGGTAAGTTTTCAGGTGAGCAAGTGATTATAGAAAGCCAGTGTGTTATGTGATCAGTGGGGATGGAGTCTGCAGGCACACCAAGAATTTTTTAGTGTTACTTGTTGGGGATAAGGACTGGTCTCAGATGGTAAATACTAGTAGTCAAAGCTTTATTTAAACTGGCAGTGGGTTTGTTGCAGCTGTGAGCCCATTACTTATCTCTGCCATCACTTTTTGTGCCAACCCATGTTTTGCCACTTGCCTGACGTTAAGCAAACCTCTTAACAAAGGTGTTTCCTAAGAGAGGACTGTAGTCACAGAGTACTTGTTTGAAAGAGTTTTGCAGTGGGATTTGGAGATATCTGGAAACTTCCTGGCTCTGAATGATGTGCTTGTCTATCTGCTTTTAAGGCGCAGGTTACAAAAACATGTTTTTCCATTGTAAATTTATTAACTGCACATGAGAAATGGAGGGGGGAAAAAAAAAAGTTCTTCCTGATTTCCTTCCCAAATTAAATGGTGAAAACTTCCTTTAAGAGCAGAAGAAGCCACGCAGAGAGTTGTAAATGAGCAAATGAGGCTTCTCAGGTGTTGGCAGTTTTGCACGATCCTATCGAAGGATGCAAGAATAAAACAGTGAGTGACATGTCTAGCTTGTGAGCAGGCGGCTGGGGAGGTGGTAGCAGTACTTGGTGAATCTTTTGTCTGCTAGAAGGTAAAACTTTTGCTCAGACCTCTTTGTTTAGGATTTTCATTCATGTACTATGGCTCCAAAATGTCACCATTCTAAGCAGGCATTTAGAACACAATGGTGGGAGAGTCGTGGCTTTGGAGGCTCGCTGTAGTTTTCTGTCTGTCAAGATGGCATATGACATTTCTTTAAGAAGCTTTACTGTTTCCTACAGGAAACTGATATAACCTCTGAATTTCTGTAATCCTGCTTTTCTGTCGTCTCGGAACATTGCTTTTCCAAACAGAAGCTTTTCACGTTCTTGGAATGTTCCTGGTCTTCTAGATGTTTTGTTTTTCTAAATTCAAGTTGTCTGCTCCCATTATAAGTTCTTTGTTTGCATTTTTAGAGTAGGGGGGAAAAAGAGTCTTTTCGTTTTCATTTTTTATCTTTCTAAAAGAAATGTGTTTGTAGAAAAATGGACATAAAACCAAACTGCTTCTTGCAGTGGGTAGTCATCTGTTAACCATAAACTTAACCAATGTCATTTTAATTCCTTTGCATGAACTTCTAAGGACAGTGGCTGTTCTTACCTCCAGGTGAGCGAGCTAATGAATGCTGGGTGGAGAGGTAATTTTGTTTTGGTTGTTAGAAATGGAAATTCATAACTCCTTGCAGATGATCCCTCAGTTTCCTCTCGACAGTGCTATTATATGGATTAGTAGTTACCAAATCTCTTAAAATTCAGTTTTTAAATTATGTTCAAATTTCCTTTTGGAACAGAAGTGTAAAATATATATTGTACAGTAAACTGATGCATATTCAAGTACAAAAAGAACTAGCTTAAGATCATATGGTGTAAAAATCCTGATTGAAGACTTCTTACCTTGACTCCTGTTGTTCATCTGTGTGTAGATAATTGTTATTAAATAAAGGATTTATCTTTGTGAATAGAAATGGTTGTCCTGGTAAAATGATTTTAATAACAGCTATGGAAGCGTGGTTCTTCCACCCAGAAAGAGAAGCTCCGAATTGACCCTTTTTAGTCAATTGGCAATTGTTTGCAGTGCTTGGAAATGACAGTGAAAATGATAACAGATTATAGGGGTGTGGGTTAGCATAAGGCAAGCAATTGCAGATAATCAATCAGAAGGGTGAATTTGTATGTATGTACAAATTCTGTTCCCTTTGGCTTCGTAGCCTTTTAAACTTCAGTGTACTGAATTGCAAAATCTCTCTACAACACCCTTAAAGAAGACTGTGGCAGAGTGGGGTTTGGGCTCTTCTACCAGGTGAAAGTAGTAGGGAAGACCTTGATTTGTGCTTGGGTTGGTTTGGGTTGAACATTAGAAAGAACTTCTCAGTGTGGTGAGGCACTGACCCAGGCTGCCCAGTGAGGTGGTGGAGTCACCATCCCTGGAGGCGTTAAGGGCCAGTGTGGCACTGAGGGACGTGGTTAGTGGGCCAGATTGGTGGTTAGTGGGTGATTGGGCTGGATGACCTTAGTGGTCATTTCCAACTGTAAGGGTTCTATGAAGGGCACTCGTGTTAGATGCAGTGTGCTGATGAGGTAGAAGTTGTTGCTGAGAATCTTGCCTGTTTCTTTTTTAAACGTATGTTTGTAAAACAGTTCACTGTGCTGCATTTTTTTACCAGCTTAGCGCTGAAGTGGAGAGCATTAGAAATAGAACTGTCTTAAGAAATTGCCCAAACCCTCTTTTGAAGTGATGATGTGTCTAATTTCTCACTGGGTTTCATGTTACATAACTCAAGCTTCTCATTATGAAATGAGAAGGGGAAATGTTATTTGTGTAGCTTTGATAGTTCTGATAAGGTATCTGCACCGTGTGGATCGGTGCTGCTGTAACCACTGGTCTGTTTCAAAATGATGTCACTGAGTGCTGTGTGGCCGTAATGGAGGGGCATGAGGTCCTGGAGCAGGCTGCTTCTGTTGTGTATGACTGGATGAACTTCCAGCTGTTGTTTCTGAAGGTTCTCTTGCTTCTCTTTAACTCTTTTAGCAATCCTGTGTAGGAATGCTGTATAAATGCCTACTGACAAGAAAAAAAGAGTCATTAATGAAAGAGCTGTAATGGGAGTATGTTGTTTTTCTTCATGTGTACATCTAGCTTCTATTAGAGCTGACTTCTATTAGTTGTGTGTGTGCATCAAGGAAAACAGTAATTACAAATGTAGCGTTTTCTAATCTTCACATAAATTAGGAATCATTTTGAGGTTACCATGCTCATTTAACATCCCATCTGTGTTCACACAATGGTTGCAGAACTGACAGTTTAGTATTCTATTGATTATCTAATGTTTCGCAGTGGGAAAAATGTAATGCGACGTTTATTTTGGGTAGGCAGGCATCTAAACACCCTTCCCTGCCTTCAGCCCTGACTTCTGCTGGGAGTCTTGGCTTCAGCCAGCACACAGGACAGGAGGTTCAATGGCAGCTGGATGTGTTTATAGCAGCACACGGATGCGTTTGTTGTATCTCTTGGGAGGAGCCAGGGCATTTTTCTGAAGCAGTGATAAGTTGTGTGATGTGATTTGGCAGTACTCTGACATACTGTTGTCTTATTGTTCCAGTGACAGTTCCATTAATGAGAGAGGTCAGTTGTGAAGTCTGAGCATCCTGTCAAACTGAAATTCTAGAATGTGGCTGCTACATTACAGCACTGTTAAATAGATATTATTTATTTAAGAAAGTCCTCAGGTAGTCAGTGCCTAAAACAAAAATGTATATAAAATCCTTATTAAGACTTCTGATCAATTTCTGTAAGTGTTGAAATAAAACTTGAGGAAAAGACGCAAGGAGCATGGAAGCACAACAGCAACCCTAAACCCTAAAAAACCCTAAACCCTGTGATCCTAAAAAGGAAGATCTATGGCTTGAGGTCAATCCAGCATCCAGTTCCCTCTTGTCTCCCACCAGGGCACTGCCAGAGCCCACCAGTGGCACTTGAAATGAGAAACAGTCTTCTTTAGGAAGGCCTGCCTGAGCTTTTAGGTCACTGGTCATATGCCTTGGCAATATTGCTGCGTGTTGTTCTGTGGGTGTGTAAGGGAGGAGCCTAAAACACCATCAGACACAAGGTACTTTTCTAGATGGCATTTGGTCAACCCTGTCAGGACCCTCATTACCCAAAATATTGCTGTTTATGCTGGCAAGCTGCCTGCCAGGCTGTGTAGCTTCCTAAGTTGACTTGAAGGCATGTCCCAGAGGGTGAATTGCGATTAACTGTCTTAAACAGCTGGGCTGTCATGGAAGTAGGGCTGATGGAATTCAGCCTATGAATTAACTGAACTACTGTACAAGCTTCCTATGGCTACAACGTAATCACAACTTGAGACGTTATTAGTGCTTCGTTGTATGATCTCCTTCTTAAGAAGTGCCAGTTGTACTAAGTTGCACAGTAGATATTTTATTTGAGGGGAGGAAAAAAATAAAGCAGTTGTGTCTTAAGACAGAATTTAAAATAGCATCTCAGTTGTTGAAAGACTAATGTGACATCTCAGCTCCCCCATATTTCATTTCCAGTTTTCAGTGCTTTGTAGCCCTTTATAAAATTGTCAAGTAAAGCATTTATGTCACACCAACTTAAAATGTGTCTTGTAAAGCTATCAGCCTTATCCTGGAGAGTAGAGGGGGAAAAGAAGAGATTTTCTTTCCTTTCATTATGGAGAGGAAGAAACAGGCTGGAACACAGTATATCAGCTTGTACTGTGTCCTTTGAATGCATTGTAAAGTGCTCTACAAGTGTCATCTGAGGATTTTACTGGCCTTGTGCAAGCACCAATACGTGTTCTGAAATGCGGAGGTTGAAAAGATGAAAAGTTTTCATTTTAAGCTAGTTGCAGGAAATGGAATGTGAAGGTCAGTCTGTAATTAGGAACGAGCGTTTCATGTGCAGTTGATGCATGAATTATGTGAAGGGCTATGCCGCTTTCTCCTGAAATGGAAATACGTGTTCAGGTATTGTCACATGAGTGTAAAAATCTTCATCTCTTCAGTGACTGGAAAAAGAGACAGGCTTTTTAAGAAGACAGATAATAAAAAAGAGAGAGCTTATTTATAATGAAAAGCAGGGGATGTTCTCTGGTAAAGCGTTAGTGTTTGCAGAAGATTTGTAAATGGGAATGAGTGGCGTGAGTTGCTGATACTATGAAGTGATTGAAGTAATATCAGATACTTGACAGGATGTAAGGAGGAGAGGACAAAGCAGAGGTATTTTAGGATGCTGCATTTCTTTCTGCCCTGTGCGGAGTTCACCTGGGTTTATTTCAAAGCCTGTGTGGGGATTGGGCTGGTATTGGATTTCAAATGTTTGGACCAGAAAAATACTCACCAAATGGAGACTTATGGCAATCCCACAGTCTCAGCAGGGAAGAGGTTCTAAGGAGCAGCTTATTAATTCTTTGAAAGTTAAGCAAAGCAACTGAAGTGCTGAGTGGTAATATGTTAATACTTACATCAGGGAGCTGACATATGAAGTAGGCGAATGTTGCATGTCTTTGGCTAGCTGTCCCACACAGCACATGTCACAAATGTCTGTAGCTCTGATGAAGGAGAGCGACTTCAGCAGACTTCAGACGTTTAAATGGTTCAATCTAAACTCCTGTGAGTCTATAATGTGGAAAGAGTGCGTGTATATACCTGAGAATGGCTGAAAGCAGAGTCTGGGAAGGAGTTGAAAAGATGAGTAAAACTGTACTGTGGAACTCCTGAGGTTTACCTTTGAGGGTGTGGAGGGAATTGATTTGCAGTCAGTGGTATTTTAGTGTGTGTGCCACACAGGGTGACTGCAGGGCAGTTACTGAGAACATCCCTTGCCTGGGCAAACAAGGTTTCTGAAGGTTTTAGGGAAAAAAATAATGACACTCTGTTGGACAGAGCAATAACACTTTTTTTTAGTGTTTTACAGTATTTAAACATAAATGGCTCACAAAGAGAAGCTCAGGTGGGCAATGCTAGAGAGCGGTGGGGAGAAGGATTGTATAAAAGTGGTCCCTTAACTGCTGATCTTGGCCTCAAGTTTTCCTTGCAGCTACATAAACACAATCTTACTTTGCTCTGTTGCCTCTTCCCCCTTCTCTATCCCCATAACTGGACTAGAATTCTACTGTAGTTTCCCCTTAAAAATCCTGTCTGTGAGCTTGAGGAAACATGACCAGCTTGTCACACAGGGTCGGGTTCTTTTTTCCTCTCATGTGTTGCTTTCAAAGGAACGTAGCAGGTGACCTGTGCGGTGGGACATTGCACAATGAAGGCCCTTGTGCTGCATTCAGACCTCTTGGGCAGCAGCCATCCTGCCAGGAGGGGTTTGCTTCACTGAGTGCTGTGTGGGGAGCTCTGTCACAGCATCTGCTTCTTCCAGTTTGGGAGGGCAAGTAGCCTGAAATATGAGGAAGCTGTGAACAGCCTTCTTGGTGCTGGCTTTTTGTTTGCTCTTCTGTATTGTTTGGGCTATACGGGCATCCAATCCTCAATAGTGTCTGTGTGTGATCAGGTTACAGAGCTCTGCTTCCAAAATGGCCAGAGAGCTTTGCAGAGAGCGATAGGTGTACACAGTTCCAGCAGTGTGGAAGGGATGATTCTCAATGTCACATCCACTGAAAACAGTGTTTGCCAGCACCCTGCGCTTTTGCTTAGTGCTGCTGCCAAGAGTTTTACCTGTGCTGAAATGTGTTTGGTGCTGTATCTTTGTATCTCAGGACTCGGGTCCCATCAGCCTTGTGCTTTCCTGACAGTCCCCTGGAATTCTGGCTGATAGGAATCTCCAGCTGGCCTCAGAAACCTTCCATCACCACACGTAGAGCTCTGAAATCATACCTACTGAAACCTGGTTGGGCAAGGCTCACCTGTTCCCTAACAAGATCTATGTACGTGCTGGCAGCTTACAACATGATAGGATGTCTTTGTTTAAATGTCCTCAGCAAGATCTCAGCTGGAATTTATATCGGCTATTAGATTCTCAAGTCCCCAGATACTTGTAATGAGAAGTGGCTGTAGGTAAGTAAGGTTTTGAAGGCTTTCTCTGTGTGTTCCACGTCCTGGGTTCATATGTGAGTAACCATAGTACTGTCAGATGCAGCTGGATGCTGCCGTGATGCAGCAGCTCTCAGCTACAATCTGGAGATATTTATCTATGCAGCAGCCTGTATGCATGCCCTGTGTGCAACATGCACTGGGATGGCAAGTTTAAAATACACGGGTTGCTCCAAAAGTAATGCCTCCTATCTTATTCTGTTGTCTCACAGTAGCAGAGGCAGATGGTGCTGGTACAGAAGGCTGAACCTTCCCACCAGTACCCTTTTATTTGTTGCCGGGTAGTCTGACAGCATGGCATCTGACATGGAAGTGCATATGAAGCAAAGGGGTGGAATTGAATTCCTCTATGTGGGGAAAAAAATGACACCCGCTGATATTAATTGATGCTTGCTGAAGGTTAATGGAGACCCAACAATGGATGCGAGCAGCAGTGGTGACAGCAATGTGAAGGACAAGCCACATTCTGGATGGCCATATACAAACTGTAATACCATAAAACGAAGAGCAGCTTGATCAGCTCATCTGTGCCGAATTGGCTAATGGTGGTGCCTGTGTTTAATAAAAGCATTCTGTAGCTGAGGATTTGCTCTATCAAACAGTGGTGTGCTCTTTGTTTCTGTTGTAGTTTCCACAGAAATCAATAGGAGGTATTAGTTTTTTAGCAATCTATGTACTACATATCCTTTTTGTAGGCAGTGTGTGTGTGCAAATCATGTCTAACACTCAGTTCCTAATTCACATAGCAAAGGCCATCAGGCTTTGTGTGCATATAGAACGTACTAAAGGTAAGCATAGAGACCAGAGTTAATGAAAGGAGGAACAGAAAACAACTGAAGGCAGACTGCAATACTGAATATATTACCTACTATAAATAGCATAGAAGCAATTTATAGCAAGTCAAAGGCAAATAACACTTGTTTTCTATATTTCTCTTTCGATTTCAATAGACGAACAACTCCAGAAGCTGTCCAAAAGTGTTTTATATTGATTACACCGTGGTTCTGTTTGCATTTAAGGCCCCCAAATTTTCTAGTTATTGTTTAGTTTACTGGAAAGGAGTTTTAACTCTAGCAAATAAGTGTCCAAATGATTCCAATAGGTGTCTAGACAAACAAATCCTGTAAGTGGCTGTTTTCAGTCTCTGATATCAAGGTCTTGGTTGGAATTTATTCAGAGGAAATACAAGCTCGTCTTTGATTTAGACCAAAGCTGCTTTACTGGTATTAGAGGGGGGGGAGGAATAGAAAACTGTGCTAACTGTGCATAGACTTTAAAATTCACTGGATGTATCTCTTAAGTACTTTACTTAAAGGAATATTAAGCTCTTTTACTAAATCTGCAAATTACAGCTGTTGGACAGTTTGGGTTTAGTCTGACAGCTCGCATCAGTCAGAACGTGATGAACAGAAGACTAAGAGGCTGCATTGCTTACTGACGACTTAGGGGGCTCATAACAGTCAATTAGAAAATGTTGAAAAGTCCGTAAGCTGCCTGTGATGTGTTGAACACACACGGTTGTGTTCCTGTTGGAGATGGGGGTGGTCATGGAAACGGAGTGGCTGTGTCTCAAAGTGGGGGCAAATAGTCTTTGTCTGGGACCCGTGTTGTCATCCCGGTGGACTTCCCTATAAAGGACCACGTCACATTCCTAATGCTTGAGAGAGGCTAAAAAGTAGTTCCTCAAGAGATTATTTCTCTCTGACTGCAGGAGGTAATGAAGTGGAAAAAAAGTTAAACCTACAAACTTCGCAGGGAACAGAAAAGGAAATAGGAGGAACTTGATCAAGTCCTTGTTGAGTGCTTTGACTTTACTGCTGCTATCTACGTAGGAAGTGAATGCAGACTAACAGCTATGTGGTTCACGGCAACTCACTGACAATTTAAAGTGAAATGGGCAGTGTTAGAAGAGGTGTGAGCTCAGAGGTGCATGTATGTCATCTAAGCATAGAAGGCCTCGAACTTGCAAGATGTAAGTGTAACCAGTCAAGGAAAGCCGTGTCTATTGGCAAGAAAAGATGCCACAGATCCTGTAGATCAATTGCCTGACTTCTTTTTGCTGTGTGAGGTAAGGTTATTTCACACAGTACTGCCATACTGTATGAAATGAAATCACAACTTTGCATGTGATCATCAGGAAGACCCCAAACTACAGGCTATCCAGCAGAACTGCTGCCCTTCTCTTCGGGAGAAAAGCTTCAGTTATTCTTTGTGGGAACAGTAGATTAGAAGACATAAATCTCTTTACAGTGTGGCCTTGCACAGTGTCCTGTGAAAGAAGATGACCCCCTAAATGTTTACACTGGTTTCTGTAGCTTTCAGTCTGGGGGGGGCAGAGAAATCTCATCACTTGAGAACTCTCATAGGGCTGAAAATCAGACTGAGTTTAAATGGAGACCATGCTGACAAGAATGGGGTATAGCTACGGGCTATGTGATGCACTGCAGAGATAACCGAGCTGCCCTATGCCCTTAGGACAGGCTAATAATTGAATAAGGCTTTTCCCCCTTTTTTAATGTTTCTATTTAAGCTAGATGCAAGATGGGAAGGGGAAAAAAGAAAAAGCAAGCATGCATGCCCTGCATTTCCTAGAGCATGAGCCTAAGTGTTGTGGTGGAGATGGGAAGGGATCCTTTTGTGTTGCAGGCTGAGGCAGATGAACAGCATCTCTCTGGAAGGTACAATGTGATATCCTGAGTGACTGAGTTACCAGGAAAAAAAACCAAACCAAAACCCCAAAAAAAACCCTGACTATAAAAAAAATGCCCTTTAATTTTTACCTTAGCCTTTCTTTTGGGGAAGTTGATGAGAGATGAAAGAAGTGTATTTATATGTAGTTACGGTTGTGTTGTTTTCAAAAGTAAACTTCTGCCCAAGGAAGGCAGCTAAGTTGGTTTGCATGGGTGTAAAACTTTCCTTTTATTAATATTAAAATAAATAGGGGACTCTCCTTGAACTGCAGCTCAGTTTTTGTTGGGTTGGAAAGCATTTTTTTCCTGCAAGGAGACAATGAAAGCACCATATATCCTCAAATTAATAAAAATCCCTTGTGAAAATGCTGAAACTAAATGGAATATTTCCAGAGAAATCAAGCATTGTTATGATGTTTCTAAAGCGTGTGTAAAATAATCCTGTCTTCCAAAAAGATGCTTAGAGTCCTTTGGATAGAGTAGGCATCTGCCAGAGTAAGAGTCACACATAAGATAACATGATTGACCATTTTTGGCATACGATGGTCTAAATTGGCTCATCTATTGGCTGTCAGTCTCTGCTGAATTAGATCCAATTCTTTGTAGGCACGTTTCCATCTGGTTAAGTTTAGGACTCAAGCTGTTTATATATTAAAAAAAAAAAAAGTATTTCATACCAATAACAGTCTCTGGGAGAAGGTTTTTCTTACGTTCCTAATGCATTTCAGAACTATTTGGTTTTCCTTACTGGGCTAAATAACCTAAAAAGTGAAAGAAAGGCGCACCCATGTTTTAAGATCCTTGCAGCGCACAGATAAAATGGAAAGTTGGATTTTTAGACAAGCACGTTTGTGTGATAATGTGCCCGCGTATAATTCTGTAATGTGCTGTTCTTTTACATTGGAAAAACAAAACAAAACAGGAAAAAATCACCCAGATTTTAAGCCTGCTAATATTTTAGCTGTGTGCGTTGGGAAAGTGGGATGAATACATGATTGGCCTTGCATTATTTTTATTCTGAATATTAGCCATCTGGCACCGCGTGCCGCAGTATTTAGTGCCACAAATAATAATGAAAAATATGGTAATATCTCATGATGCTTTAACATAAAAATACAAGACAGAGGGTATAAAGCTTTGGGCGAATAATCTTAAAGCTGCCAAAGCAACTTCTTCCCTCTGCCCTTGTTTTCTGTAAATGGCTCTTTGATGGGAGACAGTAGTGGTAATACGGAAGTCACTGGTTAACGCGTGCTAATGAAACTGCTTTTCTTGTACTTAATGAACTACGGTCCCAAAGAAAAGCAGGTAATAAACCCCCAGCATTTGTACCTTTCTGTTCACGTAGATGCGGGTGCATCCAAGATAATGCTGCGATTTGCCTCCTGTTCCCATGCAGCCCGCCCCAAACGGAGACAGCAGCGTAACATGAAAGATGACAAGGCTAAACAGAATTTGAGTTGCCATCTGTTGGCACAGAGTTCTCACCAGCTCTTTTCAACTCTGCCGTGCTCATCCAGGATATTTAGATGCACGGCAGCTTGGCCAAAGCGGTGGTTAGGGCCAGAACCACCTACTGCTTGTCTGCGGTTCACCGGTCCGTGCACGTAGCAGAGGCGTGCTGTGTAACCTGGTTCACTAGATTTACTGCCTGCGAGTGGATCAAACCCATGATGGATGCGCAGCCAACTGGCTTCTTGCTGGCCCAAGGATCGTTGCCTGAGCAGTAAATTTGGTGAGCGGGGACTGTTTGGCGTGTTGGTCCCACTTTCCTTCACCTCCACTTCTTGTGCGTATCCTGATCCTTTTGCTCTCTCCATATTTTGTTCTAACCTGTGCTCTGGCTCGTTGCAAATACACCACGCCATTCTTAAGCCTTTTTTTTATAGTTGCTGGGTTGGTTTTTTTGCGTTTTAGTTGGTTGGTGGTTTTCTTGTTTTCCTTTCCTCCGCTAATACAGTAGCCTCTCCTAAATGTCCAAGGGTGTGAGGCCTGCCAAGGAAATGAAAGAACACAGAGCCCTCTGTCCACAGAGCGTTCCTCTTGGCCAAGGCACAAATGTGTGCTTTTATTTCCTCCTGTTCAGAAGCCACAAATAATCAGGTGTTTGGCCATGGGAACATGGTAAGATAAATGTGCGATCTGAACCAAGATTTGCGACTTAAAGTTGAAGTGTTGGGAAAGAGAGGGGAGAGAGAATAGAGAAATAGGTATGGACTAATCTGGGAGATCAGAGCCAATTAGCAACACAGTTTTAATGTTGTATTCAGCCATGGGAGCCTCAGAGGTTATTAATCTGCTGGAACTTTCTGACTTGAATGACGAAGGTTTTTCAGCCCTGTGATGGTGGTGTGAGGGAAGGATGTTTGGGGAGCTGGAGGGCGGTTAACCAGTGGAACAAAAAAACATATAAAGGAACAGAGAAGACCAGGAAACAAATCTGGTCCCCTCCTTGCCTTCTTTTCTTCCATGGCCTCACTGGGCACAGGAGGAGTTTGTGTTTAAGCCACCCCAGCGGCTCTGAGTTTCACCTATCTCAGTGTTTCCAAAACATCACTGGTCACGGCAAAGGAAGAGCATGGGCTGAGCAGTGTTGTGTTTCTCCAGCTCCTCAGCACTCTGGGAAGGGAGACAAAACCCCCAGGAAATGTGGAAGGAATCTTTCTGCCACCAGCGGCCTTGCTAGTGACAGACCCTGTAGGGCTGCGTTTCCATGCTTTGTGATAAAGGTGCACAGCTTGCAGGGGTGACGGGCCAGGGGCTATTCTGCATGTGGCAGTTCATAATCCCAGCTTTGTTTCTGCTTCAGGAATTGGAGCGAATCACTGTTTGGAGGCTCAGAATTCTTTTTCACCAACTGCAGTCAGGACTGAATCACATGTGAGGACTGGGGGAAGGAGGTGACAGGGTCACCTGGCTGAACCAAAGCCCTGTGCATGGAGAGCCTCCCATTCCTTGTTCCACTCCCTTTCCTACCAGTAACAGCACAAAACCAGCTCCTCTGTGCAGCACGCTCCAGCTATGGGCCTGCTGTTTTCTCCCTAGTCCGGTCCCTGCCTCCATCCCTAAACAAAACCATTTGGGGCAATCGTGCCTGGATAACAGACCACTCCAGGGCCCACTTTTCCAGCTCCATTTGCACCTCCTGCACCCTCTCCTTCCATCCATATCTGTCCCAGGCACCGGAGAGGAAGCTGTGGCTCTGCAGTGTGAATGTAACTGTTACCATCATCCAGGTTGTGTGGCTGTAGATCTTGGCTTCCCTTCCTGGGCTGACCAACAAGCAGTGGCTGAAAGCAGAGTCATCTGGGCAGGAGGGTCTTGGTTGAAGGCAGCAGGGAAAATAGGACAGGTGTAAGCATCTGCCCTGCCCCATCTGGGGCCGCCTGGCTGCGCTGCGCTGCACAAGGGTTAGCAGTGCAAGGAGGGCAGTGCCGTGTGCTGGCGGATGGAGATCACTCCTCGCATCGTGGCTGGGGCATCGCGCTGCCACGGGGAGCTCCCTTAGCACCTGTTCTTAGAGCCGTGTGGCTCTTAAGTGGCAGTCTGGAAACTCAGTATCCTCCAGGCAGGGCGGATGGCTGCGCTTCCCTCACGTCAGCGCGCCTGGAAAGCTGTCCGTCATTTCTGTTACTTTAGTCTTTCCGCAGAGCAGAGGACACGAGGGGTGAAGTTAAAAGCGGTGCGATGCAGGCGTTAGGGATACGGAAAGCTGCGAGGACCGAACTCTGCAACTCCCGCAGCGACGTGCTGCTGCTGGGAGGGAAACTGACGGCAGGCAGCCGTGC
The DNA here is from genome assembly GCF_039878825.1 of Excalfactoria chinensis. Classification (NCBI taxonomy): domain Eukaryota; kingdom Metazoa; phylum Chordata; class Aves; order Galliformes; family Phasianidae; genus Excalfactoria; species Excalfactoria chinensis. The sequence goes on from NC_092828.1 coordinate 73,785,084, forward strand.
GGGGTGCTGCACGTGGGGACGTGGATGCATGCAGCGGATGGCACGGCCTGGGCGCGGCTCTCCCCGAAGAACAAACGCGTTGCTGCACGCGGTGCAGCGCCGGAGCGGGCGTGCGGGGCGCCGAGTTCGGGGCGCTCCTGTGCCCCGTAGCGTCACCCGCAAGTCCCGGTGGCACCTGCCCGACCCGTTGGAGCGCAAGCCGTGCGGCGGCGGGGATGGAGAAGCAGCGGCGCCCCGCGCGAGCTGCGAGCGGAAACTTTAACGTGGGAACCTCCGCTCGATCCGGAGGCACGCGGTAACGGAGCCCGAACGCTCGCGGTGATGCCGCTCCTCCTCCGCAGCCGCGCCGCGCTCAGCGCCCGCTCCCCGTTTGGCGACCCCCGCGCCAACCCCGCGGCTGCAGGTGCGCAACTTTCGGCTCCGGCGCTCGGGGTGGGGCGGGCGGCGCCGCGGGGGCCACGCCGCGGGTCCCTCCTTCCCGGCTCTGCCCCGCGCCCACCGGGGCCGTACCGCGGCCCGGCACCGCCTCCCGCCGCCGCTCCCCCTCTCCCGCAGCACCGCCGCGGTGCGGCAGCGGCCGCCCTCCCTCGTCCCGCCCTCCTCCCTCCCGCAGCCGCGCCCGGCCCGGCCGTGCCCCGCGCCGCGATGCCGCCCCTCCCCGCCGGGGGCACGGCGGGCCCAGGCGGCGGCACCTGCCCGCGGCCCGGCGCCAGGTGAGCCGCTCCGCCCCGCCACGCCACGCCGCCGGAGGGGCCGCGGCCGCGCGCCCTTTATGCCCAGCGGCGGCGCGGTGCGCGCTCCCGCCGAGCGGCCGGGGCGAGGGGGGGGGGGTGGAGAACGGGCGCGGGGCTGGGGCGCGGGGGGGGGGGCGGCAGCGGGTCCCGCGGCGGAGGGAACAATGGCAGCGGCGGCTGCGGAGCGGCGTCGGGGCGGGAGGCGGCGGCGTGCAGCCCGCGGGGGGCGGCGGGGCGCCGAGGGCCGGCGGCGGCGGCGGCCGTGGTGGTGGGGGGGGGCGGCGGGAAGGGGGAGGGGCGGGGGCCGGCGCGCGGGGGAGGGGCGGGGGGGCGGGCGCGTCCACCTGCGCGCGCCGGGGCCCGGGGCGCATGGAGCAGCGCTCGGCGCCGCAGCCAACGCCGTCACCGACGCCGCCGCCGCCGCCGGGCGGGCGGGGGGACCCCCGGCCCCTGGCGGCCGCCTCCCGTGCGGGTCCGGCGTCGAGGTGAGTTCTGGCGGCGGGAGCTGCCGAAGGGGGGCGCGAGGCGGGCGGGGGCGCGGAGGAGGGGGCGGCGGGGGAGGAGGAGGAGAAGGAGGAGGAGGAGGGGGCTGCGCGCGGCCCGGGGCCGAGGGGGGGGGTGCGGGGCACGCGGGACGCCGGCGGCCGCGGTCCCCCCGCGCGGGTGGCACCGGGCGGCCCTGCCGCCGTAGGCCCCGCGCCGAGCGGGGGCACCGGGAGCGGCCCGGCGGCGCTGCCCGCGGACGGGGCCGCCGCATTGTCTGCGCCTCGCTCCGGCCCCGCGGCCGCGGGCGGCGGTCACCGTCTCTCGGCCCCGGAGCGGCCCGGCCCTGCCCCAGCGCCGGGAGCGGCCTCGGCCCCGCGCTTTGGGCTGGGGGGCGGCCGGGCAGGGCCGAGGAGCACAAAGGCTCCGCCGCAGGTGGGGAGCAGCCGGGCCGGGCTGCGGCAGCGGCCGTTGTCGCATCGCTTCTCCCGAACGCGTCTGACAAAAGGAGCGGAGCTGCGAGCGGATAACAATTATGTAAGCCCGTAGTAGGGTTTGATGTGTGTCAAGTCCGCTCAATAAATCAACCCGCTCGGTGAATAAATCTGCCACGCGCCAACGCTCTATTATTTTATTTCGTTTTATTTTGAGGGGAAGGAGGCGGCCGTGCCCGGGATGCTGCGGCCGGTCAGGGGCAGCGCGGGGCATCGCCGCTGGGCCGGGCGGCGATGGAGGAGCCGTGGCGGCGGCTCGTACAAAGCTGCGCCGATCGGGCTCCGCTCGTGGCGGCGGGGCCGGTGAATAATGATTTCCCGAAAGCTCCGAGCGAGGCAAGAAAGCCAGACCCTGCCGGCCCGCGCAGCGTGCGGTACCTTTGTGAGCGCGTATCCGGCCGGGGGGAAGGCGGCCAGCCACGGCGATGCCTCGCTCGGCTAAATGAATGGAGCGGGGCCCGGCCTGCCTGTCCCGGTGCCGCGCTGCGCTGCGGGGCCCAGGGCCTTCCCCTGCTCTCCTTTTTGTTTGCTTTTTGGAGTGGGGGCTCCCGCTGCCCGTTGGACGGTCGGTTCTGAGCGCTGAAGGTCTCTCTGCGGTATAAAGGAAGGAGAAGGCTGCGGTTGTTCTGTTGTAGTGTGAGTAGCTGAGCAGGGTCAGCAGTGCGGTGTGTGGGGCATGTGGTGGGCCCTCCTCTTTGCTGATGCTTTGCGGATGGCTCGGTGCGGCTTTTTCCTTTCTGCCTTTGGAGAATGATGCATGGGATGCAGAACCAGGAGGGAGAAAGCGTCCCCATGCTAAGCCAGTACGGGCTGGCACCCAGGAACAGGGCAGGAAAGCAGCAGCTCTCCTCTGTTGCATTTGGGTGATAGCAGCCGTGGGCCCTCTGCACCCATTGCCCTGAGCACAGTGACGAATGGTCCCTGTAAACTTTGTGCCCTGCTGCAAGCAAATGGAAAGTGGCTGTGGGAAATAATCCGTCTCAGAGGGAAGGGCTGTGAGCACACCAGAGCTCACCCTTGTCCCATACAGTGCTGCAGCTGTTGCCTCTGTGCTCGGCCCTGAGAGCGGATGTCAAAGGCCACAGGATTCAGATTGCTTCTCAGAAATAACCGTTATTGATCGGTGAAGGAATTAATATATATATATATATTTCAAGAATTAGGAGTGAAATCACATCAGTGAAATCCACCTGTTACATGCAAGGTGCTGCACTCTCACCTGTCAGTGGGTTGTGCTTTCTGTTGCTGCATCTCTGCGCTCCCAGCCCCACTGGAGCAAACTCTGTACCCATCTCCATGTGTTCTTCCAGGTGCTGGCACGCCTGGCTTTGTGGCAGAGCTGGCATTGAGCCATCGTGCTCCCCCGAGCATCTCCTGCCCCAGCAAAGGGTCAGATTCCAGGTGCCTTCACAGTGCTGGCACTGCTCGTTGTTGTGTATTGAGGCTGTTGTCACACTGAGAGTGCTGGAGGCCGTGAGCTGGTTTGAGCATCCAGACTTGGGCATGGCTTCTATCCGCAGGGTGCACGAGCTCAGGACGAGCTGCCCTGCTGTTGGTACCCAGTGTTGGCTTAATGGTTCTGCAGTCGTGGACGTGCAGAGATTTGGGATCCGGTGGAGCTGAGCCGCAGGAGAGGTGGTGCTGGGAGCTGCTGTGTGCAGAGCAGCTCTGATCCCTGCTCCGTAATGAAGGCTCCATGCGGGCGGATGGAAGGTGGCTTTGGTGCGGCAGCGCCGGCTGGATTTTGTTTGCAGTTCAGGGGAATAGCATGTAATCTGTGTAATGCTGCTTTTGTGTGCATCTCTTGCAAATTGACGTCTGGGGAATGGCATGAAGCAAAGGCTCTAGACCAGCAGGTCTCCGATATTTTTGTAGTAGAGCCTTTTTATTCAAAGCAGGTGTCACAGAGATCTTTCATCCCAGGCTTTCTTTCATCCCTGGCGTTTGCTAGCTCATGTTAAAACTTTCAATCTCGACAATTCATCCTTTGCAGGTGTTTCTGCGTCCCTCCCAGGCGGGCGATGCTGCAGCCCTGAGCTGGGGCTGTGTCTGTGGGACCGTGGCAGCCTGGGCAGAGCCCTGACCCTCAGCTGTGCAGGAGGGGTTGGTGCTGCGGCACGAGCTCAGCTTGCAGTCCTGCTCGGTTTAACAAAGCTCTGGCAACTCTTCTCCCCGTGAAATGCCCAATTTGTGTGATTTATCCAAGCTCCTGTCTGGATAGTCTTCCATGATGGAGAATTCTGCTGGCAATTTCTGTCCATCGATCATGTTTGTCTATTTTTTTTTTTCTTTTTCTTTTTTATTTTTTAATAATTTTTTGTGCAGTGCCTTAAGAACGTGGGGTGTGTGTGAGGTTCCTGATGGATCCCTTCCAGTTATTCCACCATTGCTCATCAGTATGACCTTGGTATGTTGGTCCAAAAGGCCTGGTGCTGCTCACCTGCTCCATTCGTCAGACTCTTTCCAACACCTTTCTGAACATTACTATTACTGAGGTCACTCTCTAAGTAGGTGGCTGTCATCCCTCTGTGCACGACCCAGTGCGTGCTTCTGCTTCCCTGGACTGCACGGACCGGCCACTGATTCCCAGCAGAGCAGTGGTTATGTACCCAGCACACATGACATGTAGCTTGGGGGTCGTTTGTGTTCAGCCCTCTGTCTGGATGAGAGGCTTTGGACCTGAGCTGTAGTGCTGGAGAACTGCATGCAGGCAGGAGGGGCCCCATGGATTTTGTTCTCTGCACAATGTGCCAGTGAATGGCTCGGGCCTTTGATGGAGAAGGGAAGCTGAGGCTTTATGGAAAAGCCTGTTTATTGGCATTAATTATTTTTTATTAGTTACAGCATCCGTAGTCCATTGGCAGTAGAAGAGCCCAGAGTAAGAACATTAAATCTTCAGAAGTTTTTCAAAGCTTGCATTTTTCATAAGAAGCTTGTGAAGCTTCAAATCTAAAGCTTCCAAAGCCTTTTTCTTTTTTTTTTTCTTTTTTTTTTCTTTTTTTTGTTATTTTTTTTTTTATTCCTCAGAAGTGCCACTGAAGCTCTGTTTTAATTTTCAGTATTTTGGCTGGAGCTGTACATTTATATATATAAAAATAATAGCGCTTTCCCGTCCATTGCATCAGGATTCTCACGTTGGCTTGGTGGATTGCCATGCCTCAATGTGGAGAGGTGGGTAGAAATTTGGGAAGGGCAGAAGGGAAAGCCTACCGCTAACCGCCGTTGTGTTGAAGCAAACACAAATCTCGTGTTCCCGCTGCCTCTGCAGGGATTGCTGGCGGTGATTTCCCATGGTTTGTTTATGTCTATCCGAGGATGCCCACTATATCAAAACCACCTGTCCATGTCGCAGCTTGTCCTAGATTCCCTGTGCGTGTGATGTATTGGTTCTGAAACGCATCAGGTAGGCGCTGTCAGCTCACACAGGAGCAGTCGGGTTGATGCGGGCAGTGCTGGGGCATGGGACCCTCACTGGCCCCCAGGGCTGGAAGTGGAGCTGGAGCCGCGGGGTGACCCACAGAGACGCCATCAGCTGGAACCTCCTGCAGGAAAATAATTCGTCCTAACCCAGTAACCTTCGCTCGCTTAATTGTTGTATTTGTCTGGTTAGCTTATCACTTAATGGGGAGTATGTGCTGCAGCAAAACCGCTTTTGTTTATTGTGCCTGCTCCTTTCTTTAATGTGAACTAATTCCTTGCCAGGTTCTGTCTCCATCTGAGCTGCCCTGTCCCCATGTTAGCAGTTAACACACAGCCTTTCTGCACCGTGCTTTCAGGAAGTCGGTGGTTGGAAGGTATATAATTTTGGATTGCCTTGAATAGAATGGCTGGGAATGTATTGCTGCATTGGGCAGCACTGTGTTGGATGTAGGTTCCGTGTTGGTGTCCATGCGTAGCAGCCATGTGGGTTTGGGATGCAGCGCTCTGTGGCCTCTGTGTGCAAGGTTTGTTCTTAGGCAATGTGTGAGCAGGGTAGCTGTCGGCTGTGACGTGGTTACCACTGCATGAGGGATGGATGGAATTATTGATTTCTGATTAACACCTCAAGCAAGCATGGTGTCCCAGTCCCTCTATCAGGTTTTTTCTCATTAACAACATCTGTCCTTCCTCCCTCACTTACAGCACTCACCTCTGCACGTACAACCCGCATGCTCAGATTTCCTCTGGCCATGAGCTGGGGCAAGTGCCATCTCCTAAAAGCAGGCTTGGGGTGAATTTGAAGGGGCCATAGACTCACTTCCAACCTCAGCAGCTGGCTGTGGTGCTGGGAATGAGCAGAGGAACAACACATGGTTGTTCCCTTGGGTTGAACCCAGCCCTCAGCACTGTGGGATGGGAAGGGGATGCAGCAGCTGCTCAGTGCCAGGCGTGTTTTACTGTGCGTGGTGTGGCCATGGTGTGGGGTGCTTCTCTTATTTTCTTGCTGTCTGTCATGTTCCCACATTGCTCTGTTTCTCCTTGAGCAACTTCTGTGTGCTTCACGGTAATGGGAGTCAAAAGAATTTGTTTGATGTTATTTATTCAAATCTGGAAAGGATGGTTGTGCAAAGACCAAAGAAAAATGGTTTTAGTCTGACAAATGCCAAGGGTTTTTTGTTTTGTTTTTAAAGCCCAAACAAACCCATTGGGATCTTTGGCTGGGCACATAATAGCATGAAATAGACCATTTCTTTCATTCCGCTCCTTAAAAATCTAATTCTTTATGCATTTAAAGTGGGAGTTGAGGCAAAAACAGAGTTTAGCTCTGTTGACCTATATTTATGAGAAGAGAATGCTTGCTAACTATTATGAGAAAATACGTAGCACGGTTTGCGTACTCCAATAAAATGAATACTTGTACTAAAATTGCTTTTGGGATTCTTCATCTCCTTATGACACACCCGAGCCCTTTCCATCCAGAATCAATCTGGATTGTCCTTACAAGGCTGTCTGTACTGCCTGTGTTGGAACTTCCCATCTGTAGCTACAAAACATCGGTGAGGAACAAGGAGCTCAGAATGAGCAAGGAGCAGAGGTGGCAGCAATAACGTCCCTGATCTCAGGGTGTAAAGGCAGACCGTTGTTTATATGTATTTTGAAAAATTCAGCTATTTTTGTAGTGTTCAATTTAATGGTGATCATGCTGCTTCTTGCATAACTGCGGCACAGATGTTATTTTTTGTAATGTTGCCTGGCTTATTTAAAAGGGAAAGGGAGGAAGGGAATTTATGCTCTTTGGAGATGAATATGTGGAGCCCATTAGTTACAAAAAGTGTGAAGAGCTTGTTACAGCTCAAACTAGCACATCTCTGAAGGGCTGATCTGCCGAGTAGAGCTCTTCAGATAGAGAAGGAGTGTTGTGTCTTCTGGAGTTGTTGTACATGTTGTCAGATAGCCTAAAATCAGACCTCATTGAAGTATTTGCACACTTGTTGTTTAGAATCATAGAATCATAGAATGGCTTGGGTTGGAAGGGACCTCAAAGATCATCTAGTTCCAAGCCCTGCTGTGGGCAGGGCTGCCGACTGCTTGATGAAGCAGCAGATCAGGCTGCCCTGGGCCCCTCCCAGCCTGGCCTTGACCTGCAGTAGGTTTCACTGGCAGCAAGAAATTAGGTGCAGCCCTACAGCGTCCTGGTGGAATAGGCAAGGGAACATCAAGGGGACTCCTTTTGCCCTTTCTAATGATATTAAAGTTTAACAAAATACAGAAATGCAAATAAGCGTGGGTGAAAGTGGTAAACGCTGTATTTATATTTAATGACGTTGAATTAATAAGCAAGCTCCCGGTGTTTGGGGTCAGCGCAGTGCTGCTGCTCCATGGCCCACCTCTTGGGGCCATGTCAAGGAGCCGGCTGGCCCAGGGAGAAAGGGAGCCCTGCTGGCTTGGCAGAGGAGTGGAATGAGTTATTTAACAACCCTTACAAGCAGAATAGGTGAACAATTACAAAAGCCGTACAGAAGGAAACCTGAGGGTATTGTGGATTGGCTTCTGCCTAGAGGAGCACGTTCCAGTTGGGTTTTTATTTGGGTGGTGTTGTCCCGCTGCCAGAGGTGCAGTGGGGATGTGGGTCCAGCTCTGAGGGCCAACGCAGCGCCAGTGAAGAATCTAGGCCCACAGCAGAAGGCTCGTGCTGATGCAAGCTGTGTTTACTTTTGAAAATTCAGTTTATTAAACTCAAGGCTGCAGAACTCTGGGGATCAGTGATGCTGTCTGAACATCACCTTATGCACCGCACAAGCAATTTTTCAAAATTACTTTTTTAATTAAAAGTTGTATCGGTTTAATGCGAGTTAAAGGAAAGTTCACAGGCTTAGCGGTGTCTGAAACGTGCTGCAGGTTTGGGAAGAACCTTCTCCTGCTTCTCTAAGTTTATCCAAAACAGCGAATGTGTGCGTGAAGAGAGCAGTATCTCCTGTGCTGTGCATCCAAGGAGCTGCGGCGTGGAGGTGTTCATTGATTACCAGTCAGGCTCTGTTCCGATATTCTCTGCTATAGCTGCACAGAGCTGAATTGGAATATGGACGTAAGGAAAACAAGAAGGGCTCGAGGTGCAGAAAAGGAAAGTCAATACAGAAGTTATTTAAATGTCAACTGCATGGAAGAGATCTGCTCCAAAGCTGCACGGAGAGGTCAGGTCTGGGATGTCATGCCTGAGCGTGAGGAATGGGGAAGGCTGCTGGGCATGGGGGCTGCCTGTGAAGGGAATGGATCAGGGAGGAGGAAGGCATGAAGACACTGCTGGCTCAAAATTGTGTCTGGCAATTAGTTTTGAGCAATTAATTGGAGAAGCACATGGCTTCTGGACATAGGAAGATGGTGGTTGTAGTTAGTGGGCGATCTAATCTGTCTGAAGTGTTATTCATCAGCGCAGTCAGTTGTCAGGGACGAGCGATGCTCATCACTGTTCTGTTTATTGCATTCATATTACAGCACATTGTTTCCTGAATGTATCTGCAGTAAGAACAGGACTCCTGGATTTTGAATTTCATTGGCTAGGTAAAGCCAGGAGGTCCAAGTTATAATTGTGTGGTGTTTGTCAACGTCAAGGAGGTTTCAGTTTGTAGAGAACTTGATTCTGAAATCAGCGTTTGGAGATGAATAGCCCTATTCTGAATCTCATGGCCATCCCTGGTCTAGTGATCCCTTTGTGTGTTGCCATGCACCCATCTCACGCACTCAACAGTCACCTCGTGGTGGTCTTTTGGTGCTGTTGGCTGCGTAGCAGCAGTGCCACACGCTGTGTCGCACAGTCCTGGGATGTGCAGACAACTACTCAGCTAACTGGTGTGGTGCAAGGGCTGCTTCTCTGCCATCTCACGTGAACACGCATTGACACTTAGGATTGCATTTGTTTGTATTGGTCATACGTTTTGGTCTTGTGCCACACCGAGAGCAAACATGCATTTATTAAAAGCCGTCACAGCCGTTGCAGATGCTTTGCTCCTGTAGAGAGGACGAGCGAACAAACAACCCGTGACGAGCGTTATTTGCAGTGTTCAATGCTCAGCTGAGTGTACAGCAGAAGAGCCCATTTCCACCAGGAGATGATTGGTTGGCCAGAGGGCAGGCTGAGCTGGGCAGGACGGTGTTTGACAAGCAGGCAGGACAGAAGATGGGTCTGGACCCATGCTTCGAAGCAGTGAGCATAAACAAGTTTGCATCTCATATGCAAAGTGTTACTGCAACTGTGCTGGTAACAGGCTCCTTCTGTAAGGGTGTGTGGCTCCAGTGCAGCTTCAGCTAAAGCTTTTTGGACCAGAGAACTGTTCAGCTCTTGAATAAAGCAGACCCTGCATGTTTTACGTTGCATCCTCCGAAGTGCTGAAAAATAAGGCAGTTTTTGAAGTTTTATGAGCAGAACTTTCTTTCCTGTTATATGACACAGAGGAACTATCACGCTTAATTAAAAGGTTCATGCTATTCTTCTGAAGCTTTTTGTCCCAGTGAAGGATAGAGAGATCTTTCTGAGCATTACTGTTGACCAGGACTGATTTCATGTTAAATAAATAAATAAATAATGACCCATTTTAGCAGTCTCTTCAAAAGGCATCTGGGGAGCCAATTGAACTCAGAGGGAGCAGAGATATGAGGAAGAGTTTCGGTAGCACTTGAACTAGACATTTCTTGAAGGGGATCCTTCCAAGGGTTGGTCTGGGTTGACTGTAGGTGGTATCCAAATCCTCAGATGTGACTGGAAGTTGGATTGAAAATGAGGGGAAAGAACAAGGAGATGAATGCAGAGAGGAATATAGAATTAATGCTTGCAGGGCAAGAAAACACCGTACCTTGTCTCTTAAGCTCACCTGAAAGAAGTGTATTATCCTCTCTCATGAACTTGTTCTTCTCTTAGTCTCTCCTCCTTCTCTTCCCTGTCTCCAGTACCAAAGGCAGTGTCCCATGCAGGCAATTTTGCTTCTGGTGTCTGAGTTCATATCGAGGATGAGTTGGAAACAAGGCAAACTTGGTTCTAACAGCTCTCTTCTAATTCTGCTGCATAATGGAAATGAGCAGTACTTACATAATGTTATCCTGGGATGCTAATAGATTTAATAACCCAGAAAGGTGGGAAGAGGTTCTGAATTATCTGTAAAAACTGCATCTAACTAATGAAGTTTATGGGAAGCTCATCTCTTTGAAGGAGGGTCAGATGGTAGACACAAGGCTTCTGCATGTGTGCGGAGGAGAAAACAAGATGAAGCTGTCTGTCCTAACCAGCATAAATCTCCTTTTAAAATAAGTTCTTGGTTGCTGTTGGATGATGCCAGTTTTACATGGGCTTCTAGTTAAGCTCTTGTAAAAATGTAAACAACACAGACTTCATCTGATGATGTTTTTCCAAACGACGATATGTACCGTTCTTAGGGATTATAACAGTGTATGTGCCCAGTGAAAACAATCAGTTCATTAATGCTGTTTTGTTAGCCCTTGCCCCCCTCTTGCCACGGTGATAAGGGACCTTAATTAGATCCCAGAACAAATGCTGGTGAGTTCGACAAAAACGAGGAACGTTGGGAGGGGGTGGAGAAGTACAGAGATGTTGTTAGCAGATATATGCAAAGAGCTGTATCCTGCAGAGGAGAGGCTGCGTTGTATTGAAAACATCAGTTTTCTCTCCTAAGAGCAGAGCGTGTGCTGGTAGGCTGTGAGCATCTGTGGACGGTATGTGGAATTGGC